>NC_037336.1:66343460-67593460 GCF_002263795.3 Bos taurus
ACAGTCATGCATTTCGGTTACAAGACTATCTAGAATCATCTCCCTTGAATACACTCATGGAATACCCAGTTAAGAAGAATTCTAGTAAGGATACATGAAATATTAATCAATGCAAAAGAAGCAATTTACTACTGTGATGTCTCAAGAGTCCCACAATAGTATGAACTTTACAAGCTTTCTTCTCACTGTCAAAATGAATAACAATAATGCAGTGAATAAAATTTAAAACTATTATTATAAACTTATATATACAGATAAGCCACAGTTCCTTTTTAAATTATTAGTGAACATAGTTTATTGAATATATTACAGTAAGAGTAAAAACAACATAAACCACTAAAAATCAAGCTCCTATTTTGTAAAAGGCAAATGTTTAACGTCTCATGTCATTCGCTCAGTTGTGTCCGACTCTTTGCAAAGCCATGGACTGCAGCATGCCAGATTTCCCTGTCTATCACCAACTCCCAGAGCTTACTCAAACTCATGTCCATCGAGTCGGTGATGTCATCTAACCATCTCATCCTCTGTCATCCCCTTCTCTTCCTGCCTTCAGTCTTTCTCAGCATCAGGGTCTTTTCCAGTCAGTTCTTTGCATCAGGTGGCCAAAATACTGGGAGTTTCAGCATCAGCATCAGTCTTTCCAATGAATATTCATGACTGATTTCCTTTAGGATTGACTGGTTGGATCTCCTCACAGTCCAAGGGACTCTCAAGAGTCTTTTCCAACACCACAATTTCAAAATCATCAATTCTTCGGTGTTCAGCTTTCTTTACAGTCCAACTCTCACATCCACACATGACTACTGGAAAAACCATAGTTTTGACTAGATGGACCTTTGTCAGCAAAGTAACGTCTATGCTTTTTAATATGCTGTCCAGGTTGGTCATAGCTTTTCTTCCAAGAAGCGAGTGTATTTTAATTTTATGGCTGCAGTTATCATCTGCAGTGATTTCGGAGCCCAAGAAAATAAAGTCTGTCACTTTCCACTGTTTTCCAATCTATTTGCCATAAAGGGATGAGACTGGATGCCATGATCTTAGTCTTTTAAATGTTGAGTTTTAAGCCAGCTTTTTCACTTTCCTCTTTTACTTTCATCAAGAAGCTCTTTAGTTCTTCACTTACTGCCATAGGGTGGTATCATCTGCATATCTGAGGTTATTGATATTTCTCCCAGCAATCTTTATTCTAGCTTGTACTTCATCCATCCCAGGATTTCACATAATGCATTCTCCATGACGTTTAAATTTCACATGATGTACTCTGCTTGATGTTTAAATTCTACTTTTACAATACAATTATAGGCTTCCCTGGTGGCTCAGACGGTAAAGCATCTGCCTGCAGTGTGGGATACCCAGGTTTGATCCCTGGGTTGGGAAGATCCCCTGGAGAAGGAAATGGCAACCCACTCCGGTACTCTTGCCTGGAAAATTCCATGGACTGAGAGGCTCCTCAGAGCCTGGTAGGCTACAGTCCATGGGGTCGCTAAGAGTAGGACACAACTAAGCGACTTCACTTGACTTTACTTTACAATACAATTATAATTTTTAAAATGTTGGCCAATAGAATAGACCCACTATTTCAAATAATAATGACCTACAATCTCAAATAAATAAGATGTTTTAAATTGCATTACCAAATTGTTACTGTTTTATTTTCCTAAAAGAAGTGCATTCCTAGGATACCAGAGGGTATATTCTCCCTGCCTAGACTTTGTCTCTGATAAATGAAACATTTTTCATCGCCTAAAGAAACTGTCATTTTACAAAAATCAGAAAACTACAACTATAATCAAATACTCCGTTAAGTAAATTATTACTATGACCCTATAAAGACATCTCAGTAATTATTAAAAACATAACTTGAAAATTCTTGATCATTTTCAAATTTACTATCCAGCCATAGTGAACTCTTACTGGGGCTTACAATTCCCCTAAATAAATTTAAAATTATGTCTGTCCCATTGGCAGATAGGTCTGCAGAGGAAATCACTGGCATTCACACTCAAATAAAAAGCCCAGGTTGTTCCACTGGTCACCACAGAAATAGATTTGAAAGCATTTTATTCTGGGTCCAAACAGATGATTCAGAAATACCTTCTAAAAGTCACAAGTAGCTTGTCTCACCATTAAATTTGTAGGCCAGCTCATGGAAAGAGTAGTAAGTGAAATAGCCTGATTTCACTTAGATAAAGTAAATATCTGTCTGTATCATTTTCAATTATCATGAAAAAAGTTAAAAGGCCAATTTCTGGTTTAAGCTAACCAACAAAAGCAGTATGAGTGAACTTGGCCCTTTTGTTGATGCTGAGGTCTGATAACTAAAATTATTCAACAGAATCACATTTGAAAGCACGTTGGAATACTATCAATTCATTTACACCATAAGCTCTCTTATGCTCCTGTTTCCCCAATGAAGAATAAGTAAATCTGTGTGACTGCAATACATCAGACGCTAGTGTGAACACTTACCATCTACATTACTATGCGTTTCAATAGCGCGTGCAGTACGTGACACTGCTTCATTTTATTTTCTAACAACACACTTAAGATGCAGGTATTAAATCTATTTTGGAGGTTAAGATACTAAGCTTCACAAATGTTGACTAATTTCACGTGCTGTGCTGTGCTATGCTTCGTCACTCAGTCGTCTCTAACTCTTTGTGACCCCACAGACTGTAGCCCGCCAGGCTCCTCTGTCCATGGGGATTCTCTAGGCAAGAATACTAGAGTGGGTTGCCGTGCCCTCCCACAGGGGATCTTCCCAACCCAGAGATCAAACTCAGGACTAATATCATAGAGCTCAGTAAATGAACTCAAATGGTTCTGAAGCCTGTGCTCTTACTTTGCATGCAACACTGCAAGAATTGTTTCTATATATATTTCTGTTTACTTTTTTTAATGTGAAGCAGAGTGTTCATAGCCCTAAGATGGTTTACTGTATATTTTTATTTATCTGTGGAATTTTTGTGTCTTTGTTTATAACCAACGGTTAAGTTCCATAATGTTACCTAAAAAGGGTAAAGAAGGGTTCAAGTACCTATAGCCCCCATCTGTATTTGTTTGTAAAGAGAAAAGAACTAATAAATTGGTAAGTGAGGGCAGTGCATTAATTTTAGGAATGGTTACAATAGTGAGGGACTGAAAGGAGAAAAATACTAAACCAGGAGTTGACATTTCTGATGGTAATCACAGGGAATAGGATTAGATTACTCAACTCTATGGCAGGAGGTAAGCATGGTTCAATGAGTAGACTTTACATGGGGACTTAATATCCGAATGTTCTGGAATGAAAATAAACCACAACAATGGGAGACATGACACAATACAAAGGGCACTTATTATTGAAAGTTAGGACTTTAAATCCCACTGTTACTAATTCATTGTACAATATCACAAATGTGGCAAATTTAGGCCCCAAATTGTTTTCACCTATAAAAGGAGAAAGCTGGCTGGACAAAATGCTTTCTAAGGTACCCTTAAGTATTAATTTTTCATTGGGCTAAAACGACAACTTGCTATATCTGACATATTATAAGCAATGCTCCAGGTTCTTTCCAGATTAAGTATTGTATTTTTCTTTGCACATGATATATTTTTCTTTGTTCTTTCAGACAAACCAAAACCAATCAAGCTTCCAAAATGGGGGTATTATATATAAGCAATGTCTCCTTTGTAGAATTTAACCAGTGTAATAATACACGTAAACCTTTAAAACTATATTAAATATTCAATTAGCATCAATTAAATATTAAATAAATATTAAAATAATTTGTTATTATGAGATACTACATCTTAATTACAAATGCCAATGTACTAAATTATTGAATACACAAGTGCATAAGATTCTGCTCAAGGCAACATATGTAAAGTTTTATGGTATCTGTGAGTAATTTAAACACAAATTTACTTATGTCTACTAACCGCATTTACCAGTACATCTTATTTAAGGCAGCAAAAATACTGTATTTAAACACAGAAGTTCAAGAGAAGTTCAAAAAGAAAACAAATTTATTTCTTTCATAACTATTCTTTTCCACTTACAGATGTTTTATATGTATTTATTTAGATCTGTCTCCTTTCTTTTCTAGAAAAGACTAAAAGTAGCTGAAAGGATACATTAGCCACAAGAAAACTCCACAAGTGTAAAATCAGAGGGAAAGAGAAAAATGAGAATAAAGATATCAGTTAGAGCCAGAAATAAAGCTCATATATTTTTACCATAAAATTTATATACTTCATATTAGAGAGCCATAAATTGGTTCTCAGCTTTCTAGCAATAAATGCAACATGCAGTTCCCAGTGTAATTTAATTCAATAAAACAATTTCTTTGGGAGAAAAACTGATGTGTTCCTGTGCTAGTCTCTGAAGATCTGGTTTGATTTGGAGATAGATTTTAGATAATATGGGAACCTAGAGATAAAAAGGATCAGTTACCTTTTAAGCAATCTTCCTCAAATATTATTTCTCCAAATCATGGGCTCCAATGAGTTCAAGACTGTTCCCTTCCCGAAAAGGACTATGGCATAAAACTATTCAACAATGCCATTTAAATGCACACACACACATGTTTCAACAACTCTAAATTTTAAGAAATTGTGTATAAGGAGCCTATATACTTTAATAAGAATTAAGGACTATTGCCTTAAAAAGATCTGACCATGTCCACTTGGGTACCCCTTCGTTGCAGAGGGCAATAATACCACAGGAATAGAGATTTCTTTAGAAAAGTTTTTTTTTAATCTTCTCTAACTGAAAGACAGTGCATGATCTGCTGCCTGGAAAGTCTATTTCTTACAGTATGGCACAAGAGTGTGAACCTGAAAGAAGAGTTTCACTAAGGTGAAAACAGCCGTCTGCTTCAGTTGATTGAGGGGGAAAATAAGTAACTCAGTAAAGGAAACATAGGAAGTTTACCTTGGAGCTAAGTTTAAGAAATACTACCTGTGAAGTCTAATCCAAGGTCACTTGCATGAGCCCTTCAAATAAAAGTCAGTCTCAGTACATTGACAAAAGAAAATAACACATTAACAGTAGGAACAGCTGTCAATGCATGCCACTTTCAGATTGAGATAACAAAATGATGAAAAACTATCTAAGAAAATGGTTATCTTTTGTCCTCTATTAGAGAACAGGCTTGCAAGAGCTCTGGCAAAACACTGCGAATCAATTTAAAAAGAAAAGTGGTCAGAACAATCGTATTTTACCTAATGAAATGTGTGACCAGCTCTCTCAAAACAATATTCCTGCTGACCCTGACTAGCAATAGTAATACAGAGACTGATTCTGAAATGAGATCAATAACTAGGGTGGAAAGTTGATGTTGAGCTTTGGCAGCTAGCTCATAACAGACTCCTGGCCAAAGGAGTGAAGGTTGAGGAAAGAACAGACATTAGTCTCTGTGTGGTTAGAATAACACTGTACCATGATTTATGAAATGACCTCAGTCAATAGCTTAGGCTTAAATTAATAGCAATCTTGAATTAATTCCAGCCCCCTAGTCCAAATAAATTATACCCTTAAGTTACGGAGAAAACTTGGAGAAGTATATGATTTCCTTTCTAGTACTTAAAACTATTTGTTGAATGAACAGCTGAATGATCCCATGTGCTATTTGCTGACACTGAGAATAATAAAAATGAGCGTAATACACGAACACAAGGACAAA
The DNA here is from genome assembly GCF_002263795.3 of Bos taurus. NCBI lineage: Eukaryota > Metazoa > Chordata > Mammalia > Artiodactyla > Bovidae > Bos > Bos taurus. The sequence continues at coordinate 66,349,127 of NC_037336.1, forward strand.
CACAGTCCCATTACTTGACAAACTTAACAAACTGAGTTAAAAAGCCCTCCAAATCAATGCTTCTAAGTCCTCAGTGAAATTCTATTAATATTTAAACGAATATTTTCTGAGTAATTCCAAAGAAAAGCTAGAAGTACAAGAATAATAGATAAAGGAAATGATGCAGTTCATAATTTGCCCATAATTCATTAAAGCATTTTTTGTAAAATCTATTGTACTACCTTTATGGGCAATGTGCAGAATTGAGGGATAGAAAATAACATAATGATGTCACTTTCTGACTAGTCTCACCTCTATACTGGAAAAAGAGGTGATAAATGCATTGCTATCAAGCAGAAAGAAGCCATCCTGCACAAAGCCACAGAGCTCGGTCTTGAGCTTTAGTCTATTCATTATTATTATCAAACACTTGAAAGAGAACATCACTGTCTAATACTTACCAAACATACAAAAGATTGCAGACAGTATCTAATACACTGGCTGAGAAAAACATGGGGGAAAAAATTCTTTACAGGCTGTGATAATGAGATACATCTAACATAATAATAATAACATCTAATAATACATCAAAACGTATTAGAGACAATGTACTATCCTTGGTTCCAATACAAACCTCCTGATTTCAGGTCAGTGCTGCTGTTACACCCCAACATACTCTACAGAAAAAAGCATGGAGACTTCTAATCAGCAACAAGAATAATCCAGGAAGGGGACCAGGGCCAGGAGGCCAGGGAAGGGAACAGAATCAGACTGGTTTGTCCTGGTCTCCAATCTACAAAATGCTGTGTTTACCTTTCCCACAAAGTCATTAATCACCCTGAGATATGTCTTAAGCACTTATTTAGACTAGAAGTAGCTCACACTGTGAGCCATTATATGTTGAATATAACAGAACTCAGAGCTGGAAATCACACCAGTCCCTGGAGGAACAATTCTCCCAAATTTCTACTGAGGACAGATTTATAAAAGCTGCCTGGAAAAACCGCTTAGTGCTTAAGTCTGTTCTTTGAATGTGTTACAGCCTGATTCCAATTAACAATGACAAAAAAAAATAATGTAAATCAGACCCTACATTAAGAAAAATTTAAAAAAAAGAGAATTGACTTGTGATGTTTGAAAAATATAAAAGCAACAGGCACTCCAGCACTAGACAACTTTAATTAAAAACACAAAGTAAATGGACTCATTCCCCAAAGAATGGTTTTCCTTAGTAGACTACAGAATTGCTTATCAGGTAAATCTGTTATAGCAACAGCCACTTCAATAGGGATCAATGCAGTTGGAAGCCAAGTAGATATACTTTAGCAGTAAACCAGAAAGCTATTTGGGTTTTTTCCCTTTCTTTAATTGAAAACAATGGAAGAAAGTACTCTCATCAAGTTTCTTCTGAAACATTTCAGATAGGCATGAAAAGGAATGCAAAACTGCATCACCAAAATGACTACTAAAATGTTATTTATTGTATTTTAAGAATAGTTATATATGATTTCTACTACACATTTCCCTCCCAAATTTTACTCAGTGGTTGGAGGAAAAAATTCATGGTAAACGCTAATGCTTTTATTATTAACCAGTTCTCAAATTCCATCACCAGTCATCTCTAAGCATCTCACTATCAATATACTTGTAAATAATAGTTACCTGCAGACTAGAAAAAGAAATGATGAGGCAGTAAAGTGTCTGTTAATTACTGACTTGCTAGAAGAGACTCAGAGAGAGAGTCAGAGACATACAGACAAGGAGACATAGAGACAGAGAGACAGAGTCAGAAACAGAGAAACAGACACAGAAAGAAAGAAAAGCTTTTGTTGTTTACCTTTATTAGCAGGAGTAACATTTTAAAAATCATGGATTTATGAAAATATCAAGGTTTAAAAAAAAAATCACCCACATCTGCACTTCTTAAATCAGTCTCCTCTGGCCAGTGTTCCTCTGGGTTTAGAGGACTGGGGGCAAGACTCTGCAGATCCATCCCCAGAGGTCTGGCAGCTACCACAGCGATAGAAAATAGCAGCTTCTCAGTGTCAGTGAGCACATTTTAAAGCACTTTTATATCTAACCTTAGTGGTCATCACTACCCTTCTCCTCTTTATGCATGGACTACCAGGAAATGTTACCAAAGAAAATAAAATAATACTACCTAATAAAACAGAAGTTTAAAAAATAACTTTTGGTGACAATATTTTTAGAAAGCAGTTTAACAGTAATGCAATTCATGAGTCATCTTTTTTGAGGTCAAATGTCATCTTGAGGGAATTAAGGTATAAGGACATAAAATAAAATATGATAAAATTAAAACTATATATGCAAAATTTAGGGCTTCCTGGTGGCTCAGTTGGTAAAGAATCTGCCTGCAATGTAGGAGACCTGGGTTTGATCCCTGGGTCAGAAAGATTCTCTGGAGAAGGGAATGGCTACCCGCTCCACCATTCTTGCCTGGAGAATCCCATGGACAGAGGAACCTGACAGGCTACAGACCATGAGGTCACAAAAAGTCGGACACAACTGAGTGATTAACACTTCACTTCACTTACACAAACCTTAAGAGGAAAAAAATACAAAATCAACTGAATTACTAAGTTAACTATAACATTTTCTCAAATATAATTTCTAGTCTTAAATTATAATCACACACACACAAAAAGTCAAAATGAAATGGGAAAACTTTATTATAGTAAAATATCTAGACTTTTAAACTGGAAATGAAAGCTTATTTATACTATGATTACAACTATAAAACATACTTAGAAAAATCTAGAAAATGCTAATATAGTCATCATAGTCATGTTAGATGTTTAGGACTTTACAGTAATTTCAAAATCTATTTTTCATACTTTTTATAGCAAATTACTTGAATGCTTCTTTTCAAAAAAAAATACTCTGCTACTTAAGCAAATCAAACTTTCAAGAAAAAATTTATATAGTGATTTCATACTTTGAAACTTTAACACAATTAGAGTTGGCAAGAGAAATCTACACTTGCAAATATTCAGCCAAATTTTACGGCACAACACAGCAATTATTTCTCTACATCAACACAAAAAGACAGTTTGACATCGTCTGACCCCACTAACTGGATCCACTCTGCAGAACCCTGCAGAGCTGGTCAGGGATCAAATGGCCATCCAAAGCCAAGGTGGCCGCGGAGGTTGGGGCCACATAGGGAGTTGGGGGAATGACCTGAGAACAGGCCTGTCCAGGCTAAGGTTCTCCAAACAAGGCAAAGACAGGAGGTCAGGATTGAGCTTTTGGGTCTAATGGCAAAGAAAACAATCTTTAGTCTTCTGTCTGTTCAGAAATAATCTGTATGTTAAGCATACAAAGAAGATAACCTCCATTACCCACCCCCTAACCATTCCCTCTAAATGCATGTGAATCAGATTTCTGGAGCCCCAAAGGAAGGCTCTCTGAGGCTAAATGGTTGACATGTTAGTTTTCCTTTAATTTCACTTTTACTACCTCACTCTCCATCTTACCAGCCGCTAAGAAGTCCCTTATACTTGGCACTTGAGGTCCAGAATCAGGACTTTATATAATATTATTGTTAGAATTCTATTTCCCATAAGTCCTTCCCAGGAAGGAGTACTTGCCTTAAATAGCAGCAATAAGAGAACACCTCCCATCAACCCAGAGCCCATATGCATGCATGCACGTTGTGTGCTAAGTTGCTTCAGTCATATCCAACTCTTTGTTACGCTATGGATTATAGCCCACCAGGCTCCTCTATCCATGGGATTCTCCAGGCAAGAATACTGGAATGGTTTGCCTTTCCTTCCTCCAGGGGATCTTCCCAACCCAGGGATCGAACCTGTGTCTCTTATGTCTCCTGTATTGGCAGGTGGGTTCTTTACCACTAGCGCCACCTGGGAAGCCCAGAGTCCATATGTCTACACATTAAAACAACCTTTATCTGCAGTTGTCATTCTTTGGATTCCAAGCCCACCATACATCCCTCTTTATTGTAATCCTGATAGAACACAGAGAGGTTCAGAGTAGCCACCATGTGCTGACACAGACTAAATGTTCTTTCAACTCCTAAGCTTCTCTGATACACTCAAGAATCTCCACCAGAATTAATCTTCTATCGTTATGTGTATAGATAGAATGGGAATCTAAGACTGGAACTTTCTTACTTGTTCAACAGTTGCAGGAAGTAGGAGGAGTGGGAAGAGAAAGGTAGCATGCATAAATTGAGCAAAAAGAGAAAGAGACAGGAAAACCTCCCTTGCCAGTTTTCCCTTTCTATGTCACTTACTTACTATCTCCCAGAGAATCCATATGTTAAAGTGGGGGAAATATTAAGGCACATTAGGACTAGATCTTGCTTTCAACTAAGAAACATAGTGAAGCTTCTTCACTTAAGTCAGAAATTCTTTAGCATAATTACGTTTCAAAAAAAAAAAAAGTAATCCAGATGAGCCACATCAAGCTCTACCAAAGCATAAATTCCTGCCTTAGTTTCAACAAACATTGTCAGGATATCAACAGATAAATACTAATTATATAAGTCAATTAAGCTATTACATACATGCATATGAGTCACACACATGGTCGAGGAGCTTGCTATAATTTTTGAATCATGCTATCAAGAACCAGAGCTTTTCAGTTGTTGGAATCCCAGTTCTGTAGCTCACTGCTCCCACCCTACATGGCTCCCTAAGAAGCAAGATAAAGGAAACAAACCTATCCAAAAGATGATCAGTGTGTGGATCTGAAATAATTCTTTAATTATTGTCCATATTTCATATTGTTCATATTTTTTAAGGGATTGGATTTACATCAATCTCAACAAATTTATGTACTCAGTGTATAAACATTTTAACATAATAATAATCTTCTGTCATAACAGAGAGACAACGTGTTCCAGTGAATCGTATGCTGAATATCCTTATCCAGTCCTATCTACCTCACAGGTATTCTGTAAAGTTTAATTAGTAGAGACCTCCAGAAAATACTATGAGTTCTTTTCCAAAAGTATCTTACAACATCATGTATTCACTATACTGTTGCTGTTGTTTAGTTGCTGAGTTGTGTCCGACTCTTGCAACCCCATGGACTCTAGCTGGCCAAGTTCTTCTATTCATGGGATTTCCCAAGCAAGAATACTGGAGTGGGTTGCCACCTTCTCTAGGGGATCTTCCTGATCCAGGGATCAAACCTATGTCTTTTACATTGGCAAGTGGATTTTTTTACCAATGAGCCACCAGGGAAGCCATATTCACTATACCAGAAAAGAAAAACAAGACAATAATACAGCTATGAGAATAAAAAGAAATGGCAGTTGGGATCAAAATGAATGAGATAACTGCTGAAAGAGATTAGAGGCAAAATTAACATAATAAATATGAGTATACTAGTCCTACAAGTAAGTACACCAAAGGCTGGTACTTATTACATGGGCATTTCAGTAAGCAAGCCCACCATAAGCGCTTAGTTAAAACAAGCCACACTTAGCCTGGACAAAGCGCCCCATTCTTTGCGGAAGGCAAGTACAGCCAGAACCCAGCTTTACATTCACCCCTAGGCTCCCTCCTGACCTGCCCTTGCTACAGAGTCCTGAGTGCACAGATGTCCTTCAAAGACCATTTCCTCCCGGGGAGCCCCCATCAATTTAGAAAATGACAAGGATGACAAGGAACCAAAACGGAGAAGCCCTGCAGTAGAGCCCAGTCTAGTCAGCAAACAGGAGTCCGAAACAGTAACCTAGAAGTAAAACTTGCTCAGGAAAGAAAAATACAATGAGTACCTGCTTGATTTATGAGATGAGTTTCACAACTGTGTAACCATGTAAAAGTTTTATATGCAAATCATTATTATTATAAATTCATAAACATTGCCGAGTAGGTGAAATAATTTTCAGTATTCTACTCCATAAATTTATCATTCCTAAGTGATCATTTTCTGATACAGTAATATAGACAGAAAAAGAATAGAAATGGAAACAATATGCACATTTACACTAAAATTAAAATTAATAACATTTATTAGGAAAGTAACTAGCTATAGAAATAATTAAACTGCTCTTGAAGGAAACAACAAAGCAGCAACTCATTAATCTAAGGATTCACTCATTGTATTGTACAGTATAAACACTTCCTAGCAATATTTCTCATATCCCCCCTTCGTTTCTCTTTCACACTGCATTCCACTCTGTAGGCCATTAGCCCTCTCTACCTGGACTACTACAACAGCCCACTAACAAGGATAACTGACTCTGTAAAGCTGCCAGTGACACGCGTTGCGTGTTAGTCGCTCAGTCGTGCCCGACTCTTCGCAACCCTGTGGACTGCAGCCCACCAGGCTCCTCTGTCCATGAGATTTTCCAGGCAAGGATACTGGATTGGGTCGCCATTTCCTTCTCCAGGGGATCTTCCTGAAATGGCAAAAACTTAAACTGTCCTAAAGCAAGGCTCTGAAGCTACTCATCACAGGTAAATTCATCACTTCAGAGTAGTTTTCTGTTTTTTTCCTGGATGCAGCTCAAACTAGTTAGTCTGGCATTCACAGGTCTTCACAGTCTGGTTCCATTGTGAAGCCATTCTTGCTCTCTGTTCCAAAACCAATCCTAAATTCTATTGGTTTGGACTTCTCCAATTCATTGAAAAAGCCCATTTCTCAACTCCCTAACAGTTTTAAATGCCATTCCCTGTTTCCAGGAGTAAATCCTAACCATTCAAATCCCTCCTTAAAATCCTTAAAATCTTTAGTATTTGTTCTTCTTGTCGTTGTTTAGTCACTAAGTCCTGTCTAACTCTTTGGCAAACCCATGCACTGTAGCCCACCAGGCATTTCTGTCCATGGGATTTCTCATGGGTTGCCATTCCTTCCTCTAGAGCATCTTCCAAACCCAGGGATCAAACCCACATCTCCTACATTGGCAGGTGGATTCTTTACCACTGAACCACCAGGGAAATCTTTTCTACATCATGTTGATTAGATGCCCACCTCCATACTCAGCCTCCTCAGTTCACAGCCACAGTACATAACACAGGCTAATCACATGCTACTTTTCATATACTGATATGACCATCAATACTGACGATCAATACTGACCCATATTTGTTCTGAAAGGACAGAAACTCTATCCTCTACAACTCTGGGCCTCATATGGCCCCTGCTTAAAATGTGCACTCATGAATGGTATAGAATGTTACAATGGACATTTCTACTTTTCAACAAGACTCTTGAAGATTTTTCTCAATTTTATTCGACTTTGGGAGGACCAAAACTGAATGCCCTACATTTAAAAGTCAGCGTGATATTTATAGAAGAGATGCATTTACAGAACATTTTATAAAGTACATGAAGTTTTATAATTATTGTTCATAATAACATACAAAGTAGGTCAGAAGCATCATCTTCCCTTCAAAGTTCAGGAACAGAGACTGCAACTAATATTTCCATAAGGCTCTGCCATACAATTGTGTAACTTCAGGCCACTGTGATTCTGCTTGGCTGTTAAGTAAAATGTGGAGTTTGTTGTGGATTTTTTTAAATCTCAGTTTGTTTCTGGTTAAATAGATGCCACCAATTAAGAGAGCATGGACAAGTCCATTAAATATCTTATTAAATCCCAAGTTATGGGCCAGGCACTGTGCTTTGCCATGAATACATAAAGTTGAATATTCTTATGTTTTACTAGGTTTACATACCAATATTCTGTACTCATACACAATATGAAGAGGAAGACAATTCTTTTTTCTACCAAAATTTTACAAGAACAGCTAAAAAGTGATTTCTGCCAGCCCTGTGCAAATGTTGCAGTGAAGCATATGGTTGTCCTGAAGCCACACTGGTTACTATCTGAGATTCTCAGCTACTTCTAACATCAGAATGTCATAAATCAAGGCAAGAACACTAATGCTGTTCCTTACAATCCTGGTAATCCTCAGAAACCAGAGGGTCCCTCTTAGTTTCAGAGTTCTACTCGATGACTCCCTTCCCTCTCCCTAATTCCCCCAAATGCTCTTCCATCTGCCCTCTGGAAGACCTCTGCCATTGCAAAATTCCCCTTTGAGTGGGACCCAATCAACAAGCTCTGAATGCTGCTGGCTGTCTCTACCCACCCCAAGGTGAAACTAGAGTCTAGTCAGCCTCTATTATGAACATTCTCTTCCACAAAAGAGTGTGGGGCTATGCCTTTTTCCTCTACTGCTTTTAAGTTTTTCTCTTTATCACTGGTATTCAGTTACTTCATTATGATTGTACCTTGGTGTGGTTTAATTTCCATTCATTCTGTTTGGAATTCATTGTCCTCTTGCATCTGTGGGTTTATGGTTTTCAACAAATTTAGAAAATATTGAACCATTATTTTTATAAATATTTTTCTGTTTCCTTCTCTTGTACTGTGGGACCCCAATTACACGTTAGACTCTTTGATACTGACCCACAGCTCACTGAGATTCTGTTCTTCTTTTTTCACATTTTTTTCTCTTTTTGTTTCAGTTTTGATACTTTCTATGGCTATGACTTCATAGCAATAGGAATATCCCTAGAAGCTCCATTTGGATCAATTTTGTATCTTCCATTTCTTTCCTTCTCATGCTCACAATTTTCTTTTGTCTCTTCAGCATATGGCACATAAGGATATAATAGTTGTTTAACAACTTTGTTTGCAAATTTCATCATCTGTGTCTTTCCAGGGTATGTTTCTTTGATTATTTTTTCCAACTACTACTTATAGTTCATCATTTCCTGCCTCTTTGCATGCAAGATAATTTTTTTTATTGAATGCTAAACATTGTTATGACCAACCTAGATAGCATATTGAAAAGCAGAGACATTACTTTGCCAACAAAGGTCCGTCTAGTCAAGGCTATGGTTTTTCCAGTGGTCCTGTATGGATGTGAGAGTTGGACTATAAAGAAAGCTGAGCTCTGAAGAATTGATGCTTTTGAACTGTGGTGTTGGAGAAGACTCTTGTGAGTCCCTTGGACTGCAAGGAGATCCAACCAGTCCATTCTAAAGGAGATCAGTCCTGGATGTTCATTGGAAGGACTGATGCTGAGGCTGAAACTCCAATACTTTGGCCACCTAATGTGAAGAGATGATTCATTGGAAAAGACCCTGATGCTGGGAGGGATTGGGGGCAGGAGGAGAAAGGGACGGCAGAGGATGAGATGGCTGGATGGCATCACCAACTCAATGGAAATGAGTTTGAGTAAACTCCAGGAGTTGGTGATGGACAGGGAGGCCTAGCGTGCTGCAATTCATGCGGTTGCAAAGAGTCAGACAGGACTGCGCGACTGAACTGAACTGGAGCATTGTAGGTTTTATGTTGTTTGGTGCTGGATTTTGTTGTATCTCTTTAAAGAGTCTTGAGCTTTTGTGGCGGTGGGGAGGGGGCGGGTGTCGCACACCATTATATATGATTCAATATAACCCTCTGAAGCATTGTTTTTAAGCCTTGGCCTTTAAAATAAGGCCAGTTTACTCGTTCAGTAAGACAATGTCATTCTGAGAACTCTAGGTGGAGCATTAGGTAATACTCTATGTATAATGAAGGCTGTCCACCCTGACTGGTGGAAATGCAAATCAGCCTCAACTCTGGGTGAATTCTGAGAATTGTTTGTCCTGCTGCTTTCCAGGGATTCTTTATCCTGCCTCTTGCAGTTTCACTGGTGTATATGCAAGGATCTTTCTGCAAATCTTTGGAGCTCTCTATTTGTGCATCTTTCTCTACACTTCCCTGCCCTACCAATTCTCACCACTTCGGCCCCTCAACTCTGATCTCAGTTTCCTGAGAGAATAAAGATCTCAGTGAAAGTGCTGGAATCTGGTTAGGTCCCCTCCCTGTGCCAGGCTTGGATACTACTTCCAGGTTATAAACTGGGACAATCAGAAGATCATCTCACTTGTTTCTCATCTCTCGGAGATTACAATACTGTATTGCCTGATGTCCAACACCTAAAAACTTGCCCAGGAGAACAACTCCTACAACAGTTAATCTTTCATGGACAAAAGCAGAATTTCTCCCAAGGATGATAATTTCAAATTCCTTCTCCTCTTCTGCTTTTGCACCTTAGAGAATGCTCCATTGAGCTAACACTTTATCACAGTGGATAATCTAAGTTCCTCTCTTACTTGTAACTTTGATTCCTTTGCACGTCTATTCTTCAGACTCACATATACAGTAAGCCTCTTCACTTTATCAAAGCCTCAAACTTTATCAATAAATAAAAAAATAAAAGAAATCGGACACCACTTCCTTTAACTTATTGCCAAGCTATAAATTTTTGTGCATACCAATATTGCTACTGCTTTCCATCATTCTTGAACGAGGAGTTCACCTCACCTTTTCATGGCCAACTCACTGCTTTTACTGCTTGCCTTCCTGGAATCTCATTTCATCTGTCATCAATTTCTTCTGTGTCTTCTGCTCGTTTCTTAGCCTTTTATAAATATACTCAAGTAGTTCCTCTCATTTTTAAGAACCCTTCACTGGATCATGATTATCCCATGGCTACTGTCCAAATCTACTCTTCTCATCCAAATTTCTACTGTCTACTTACTTCCTGTATTTTATAATATCTAAGTAACTTACAAACCCACTGAGATATGGCTTCTTCACTCAAAACTCTATCAGAGCCTTTTTCATTGAAACAGGCTAATTATTAGACACAAAAGTCATTCTTCAGGTGCCTGGCTTGCTTCTTGACAGTAAACTGCCTTGGCTCTACTAGTTCAGTGAAAATTTCTAGTTCCCTGTATACTCACTGGCCATTCTAATTTGGGGGCTCATTTTATTTATTTCATAATCATCAATGTTACTCGAGACTCATTTCTTGGCCTTCCCTAATACCTTTCACTATGTATATATATGTATATATACATGCACACACACACACACACTTTCTAGGTCAGGTTCTTCACTTTTCTTCTTCCTTTTCATCAATATATTGCCCTTTGTCCATTTTCCATCTTAAATGATCCACTCTTTCTCCCATCAAATCTATGCCCACCATTGCTATAACCTACACCAGTGCTTCTCAGAGTGGGATCCCTGACTAATTTGTTTTGAATCACCCAAAATAAATGCCATAAATGAGAATTTCTAGACTCTACTGAAGATCTAGTGAGTCATACTCTCTGCACAGTGGGATCCTTTGGGCCTGGATTTTTAAGAAGCAAATAAAATCATTCTTAGGCCCTTGAACATTTACAAACTACCAGTGTAGACCCTAAATTCTAGAGATTCTTGTGGATATCAGACTTCTGGGAGCTGTGTCTCACTAAGATCTATCAATCAACATTAATTTTACAACAAATATAACTCATTAGCAATGAATTAATGTCTATTTTAAGGGACAGTCTTCTAGGAAACGAGCCACAAATTGAATTTATAAAATCCAACTCCATTTTAAGTTTATTAAAAAAGTATTGAGAATGTTTGACTTGAGGAGTTTAAGTCACTCAAAAGTTCAAAGTATTTCAACAGTATATTTGATTCTCTGTTATTGTCTAATCAATGAAATGACCCTAAATTTCTTTAAAAGAATATTAATTTAAAAAGAACACTTGATTCTATACAGCTGAACTTTTTTAACAACTTTGAAGTTTTTAAGGAAATGTTTCTGACGTCTTTTTCCTCCCTTTAAGATATCAGTCTCTACCACACAGATAAACACAGAAAATTTGACCTGTGCCATCATAATATACTTTATGGAGATGAAATAAGTTTCAGAAACTTATTTTAGGGTTCTACAGCAAAGTAAATCTATGATTAAACATGCCACAAATTGTTAGGTATTTTATAGTACTATAACTCAAGGACAATTTCAAGGATGTGTCAAACAACATTATTAATTTAACATTTTATTTTTCATGCATAAATGTCATGTTGCAAAATAATAGCACTATGTTTATTAACTTCAAGACAGTATTATTAAAAAGGTACTTGATTTGTGAAGCAGTAACACAATTAGATGGAGAACCATTCAGTTTTATGATTTTCACAATTGAAAAACTGCCTGCTTAACTGACTGAAAAAAAGATGGGAAATAAGGAAAAAAATCCACATGAAAGATAGACTTCCTTGGCTATTTTTTTATATCTAAGCTCCAATTTTTTATATCTACTCAGTGGTTATAATTTGCTTCACTTCAAATACAATGTTTTAGAGACCATATTTGCATTCTGGGATTTTTAAAAAATGCTTATACATTTCCATTAAAAATTAACACTTTCTACCACTACCCAAGTCTTATCAGTATTTAAAGAGCTAACAACCAAAGCAAAAGAGAAAACAAAGAGATACACTTAATTGAACACAGGAAGAAAGCCAAATAAACCACACTGTCTTCACGGTTATTTCTAGAACAGTGGTTCTCAAAGGACAGTGGTTCCACACCAACAGCATTCAATACCCCCTGGGACACTGGAAATTTAATCTCTCTAGTCCTAAAGAGCCTGCTCTGTGGATTGGGCCCAAAAATCTAAGTTTACCAAACCTTTCAGGTATTCTGACACCTGCTCAAGTTTGAAAACATTGATGTAGTTTCATGAAATGGAAGAATTAGGATATAGGATAGAGAATTAGAGGGTGCTTTAAAGGATTCTACATATAAGCAATTTAATTTTTTTAAGCTCTCAAAATTTCTAACTTATTTAAGCCTCTCAGTAGGCTTAGTAGTTGGACTTCCTTGGTGGCTCAGATGGTAAAGAATCTGGCCCCAGTGTGGGGAACCCCAGTTCAGTCCCCATTGGGAAGATCCCATGGAGAAGGGAATGGCACCCTACTCCAATATTCTCGCCTAGAGAATCCCAAGGACAGAGGAGCCTGGCAGGCTACAGTCCATGGGGTCACAACGAGCTGGGCACGACTGAGCGACTAAGACTTTCACTTTCATATGCTTATCGGTATGAAGGCAACACATCTGAAACTTCTGATCACCAGAGAAAACCTATAAAGATTGATTTCTGAAATACAGAATAAGAAGTGGGAGCATAATAGGAAAGGCAATGCAGGAAGCAAGAAGTAACAGCAGATACCACTTATTGAATGCTAACCACTATATACCAGTCATTGGATAAGGCTCTTCGGAGAAGGCAATGGCACCCCACTCCAGTACTCTTGCCTGGAAAATCCCACGGATGGAGGAGCCTGGTGGGCTGCAGTCCATGGGGTTGCTAAGAGTCGGACACGACTGAGCGACTTCCCTTTCACTTTTCACTTTCATGCATTGGAGAAGGAAATGGCAACCCACTCCAGTATTCTTGCCTGGAGAATCCTAGGGATGGGGGAGCCTGATGGGCTGCCGTCTACAGGGTCACACACTTCAGTTGGACATGACTGAAGTGACTTAGCAGCAGCAGATAAGGCACTTAGTACAATTTACTGTTTTCACTGTTAATCTTCACAACAGTCTCATTTACAAGTGAAGGAACTAAAAATAAAAGATGAGTATTGTAGACAGAATAATGGTCCCAGAAAATATCCACATGCTAATCCCCAGAAACTGTGCTTATGATGTTGTATGGCGAAGGGGAATTAAAGTTGCAGATATAATTAAGCTTGCAAAGGGACTTAAGGGGTTTCTAATCAGCTGGCCTTAAGATGGGGAAAGTACCCTGGATTACTCAAGTAGGCCCAACATAATCATAAGGAGTTCTCAAAAGTGGAAGAGGGAGATGAAAGTGAGAGGCATGTAACTTCAGAAGAAATCTGAGTGATGCCATGTTGAAGGGTTCAACCTGCTGCTATAGTTTCTGAAGAGGTAAATGACAAAGGGCTAATGCATGTGGGTAGCCTCTTGAAGCTAGAAAAGCCAAGGAAATACTCCCTCCAAGAAACTCTGGAAAGAAACACACTGCTACACATATCTTGATTTTAGCCCACTGAGACCACATCGGACTTCTGACCCACAGAACTCTAAGATTATGCACTTGGGAGTTTTAAGTCACTAAATTTGTGGCTGATCTATTATGGCAGCAAGAGAAAACTAAAACAGTAAACAACATATTCAAAGCCATGTCACTTGGAAGAGGCTGAGCTACGGAATTTGAACTCAGAGACGCTCCATACAGTCATGTTATTTTACCATCAATATCTGTTGATAGCTAGCATTTATTAACAACAGCTCCTACATCATACAGATACTTCTAATGCTGCTCTGGTTACAATTATCAATCTCTTCAAGAGTACTATACTCTTTCCCAGTCGGGATCACCCATCAGGGGTCCTTTCCCTGAAATCAACTTGCATATGTGTTGTGACTGACTGACACAGTGTTTTATTAAAAGAATATTCTCCCTCGTTCTCTGGTTCTTTCAATTTTCTTGCAACTGGTCCAGTTCACACAACTTGGCCCTGATAGTCATTTGTTTTTACTTCTGTTGTTATAGATAAAGAGCAAGGTCCTCTCACCAGAACTTTTAATTCCTTTCACTACTTAGGTAAAATCTATGATTTTAGAAGTTCATGCCACTGCAATGTAGCATGAGAGAGAAATAAAATACACCATTGTTAGTGAGGAAAACAACTATGTGGCATTCTTAGTAGAGGCTAGCATTGACTACTAACAAGATACTACAAAATTCTGAATTAAAAAGTTGGTCCGGTGCCCATAAGAATAAGTACTATATATTTTATAAATCTACAAGAAGTAGAAGTAGTTGAGTATATATAAAGTATATATATATAGAATAAAGTATATATATATAGAAGTAGTTGAGTATATATAAAGATATACATTAATATACACTATAGGATTTATTTCATTTTTCTTATAAGTAAAATAAATATTCACAATAAAAATAAAACAAATACTAGTAACACATATATAAATAAGTTTTTATATAATTGTGTGTTGACTTCATGATTGTAATCCATACATTTCTCATAAGAATTATGCCATATGTTTCAAACATAAATCCTTTAATATGACATTTGTTTCCAGTATCCCCAAAAGACAGGAAACTAAAGTAACAGTACTGAGTTATTCATATTTTTATTTCAACATCTAAAAGAATGCCTAGCTGTCAGAAGGAATTCCAGAAACCTTTATTAAAGAAAAAAAAAATGTCTTGGTGGTTAAAGAATAGCAATTGGAGTAAGACAGTTTGGGGTTTAATACACAAGTGAAATTTTCTACCATTGTGACCCTGGTTAAATAAAATTCACCAAGTTTTTAGTTTCTTCCTTTATAAATTGGACATGATATTTCACTTCATCCAGTTGCGAATGTCAAAATAGATGACGCAAGTAAAGACAGCAGTATAAAGCAACTAGAGGTAGCTTGTGGTTACAAAAATGATTCTGTCTTCCAGACTGTCTTAAGCTATTCTTTGTTTCACCTGGCTGAGATTTCTAAAACCTTACCAGAAATAGCAAACATCATTTACCAGCCTGTGTATGACAGAATTAAAGTAGCCAATAAAATTTAGGGAAAGTAAAACTCAGACCTCTTCCACAGCAATATAATAGATCAAAATATTTCTCAAGAAATTATCTGAGTTACAGGTTGTTTGGTCAGCTAAAATTAAATAACAATAATAATTAAACCATCTGAGGAAAGAGGAGTGACTGATTATAGAATTTGATTCATTTCAGCAATCCTTTTGTGACTGAGTAGCACAGAGAACTTACGTGCAAAAAGTACATAACAGAAGACAGACTCAGTTCTCCGCTTGCATTTGACACACTGAGTGCTATTAAGTCAATTTACTAAAGTTTTAGGACAAGAGATAATGCTAAGTACATTTCATCTCTGTCATTTTGGTAAACAGACAGTATATTTGAACTTGAGGTAAACTTGCAGTAACCAACAAAACTTTTAGCTAAAAATCACACAGGCTAGGAGCCTAATTTTTGCTTATCCACTGTGATGGCTTAAGATATGCTAAATGTAGAGTTTACATAATATTTGTATGATATATATCCTGCCTCTGCTTTATCTTAGATTTAATTTTTATTAAAAAACTCATGACTGTAGAAATTATTATAATCCTGCAAATGTGAAAATATGACAGAGAGCTGACCAACTCAAAAAGAAATCATATACCTCTGAGAATACAGCCAGAGCATTAATGTAATGTAATGCAAAAAAATACATTTGGGCAAATTATAGTGTGGAACAGGAAGTATATAATATCCTACATAAGCAGGTATATAACTGAATATGTGATTTTATTATACTATATGGAAATCCTTAGGTTATGAATATTGAATTTTCCTTCACAAATTAACCACATCATGATTAGCTTGCAGTTGAGAAACAGAATATACAATAAATTATGTGTCACCATATGAATATTCTAAACTACTGTCCTTCAAATTTAAAATAATTTAATAGAGACTTATGGCATTGATTTGTTTTCACTAATTAAAAGATAAAAGAGGCCTTGACCATCCAAGAAATATGAGATAATTCAGAAAAATAAAATGTAAAACACCATTAATGTAATTAACCATTCAGTTTAGCACAGTCATTTATATAAGACAATTAGGAGGTTTATGTAAACCTCCTTTCATGTGTCAGGGTTAATGAAGAGGATACAGAAGATTTTATGCGGGAAGGACAGAGGAGGAAAGAAGGAATGGAAGCTGTATTAAAGTACACAGATACGTGTTGCTATACTAAAACACACAGATAAACGCTAAGAGTACTGTACACAGTGTGCACAAATTTCTAAGATTCAGTAAGTTTGGATTAGGTCTGCTGCTTAAAGAAACAGGCTGCTTTAAGGCTCACCAAAGAAAACCCCTTCGAACTTCTTCCACCAAAACTGGTTAAAGATTGTAGGACAGAAGAAGTTTAGGTAAGATAGGCATTAAATTCAAGAAGAACCACTTCAGGGCAGTGCTGCAAAAGGTTCTCATTCTGTGTCCTGGCTTGATCTAGTTCACTAGAGAGTGGAATTCAGAGTCTCAAGCCCCACTCTATATTAATGAAATCAGAGCCTCTGGGGGCGATGTAAAGGCAAAAATTATGTTTTCTTCATTTTAGAAGAAACTTTTATTCTACAATTCACATCGAACTATAATAAATACAGTTTATAGAATTCTGTCTTAATATACATAGTCTTTAAAAAGAAGCATCACTGCTGCTATATTCTTTGATAATTGGAATGCTTTGTTTTTACTGCTGGAAAACTATTATTATTTTATTCTTTTAGGATAAGGATATGATCTCAATGATCTAGCTAACCTAAAATAGATACACAAAATGTAAAATCATTTACATTTATTGTCTTGCTTACATAGGGTAGGTTACTTAGTAACACATTCAGAAACATCTACTAAGAACAGCAGATCTTAGGGAGCGTTTCATTCATTTAAATTCCTACCAGTAAATTAACAATTGTGAACAAGCAAAAATAAAAAGCAAACTAAACAAACCAAAGGAGGAAAAAAAAACAACATTTTTATAAGATGCTGGGAGTGGGGGTGGGGAGGAATATTCTCTGCCCCAGACCTGTTTACCCTCCTTTTGTTTTATTCACTCTATTTACTCAAAACCTGTATTAAGAAATGAAAAGTAAAGTCTTTCATATTAAAGTCAATAAACCCCTTTTATCTTCTTTGAGATTTGTGCATAATTTGATATTATCTTTACCCTCCTTGAATGTTCTCTATCCTCCAATTTCCTGTCACTCAGTTTCATGGTTTTCTCTTCTTTGTATTTCCCTTCTTTCTCCTTTTCAGACTTGACTTGCTGGACTCTTCTACAGATTAATAATGTCTATGAAACTCTGTTCACACTCAATTTATTCATCCTGGGTAATACTAGCTTCCTCTGATTTTTATCTGCATCTTCATGCTGATGACTTCCAAATCTGTTTTCTAGTTAAAATCTTTCTCCTGACTTTTTAAAAATATCCCTAAAAAAGGTGAAAGTGTTAGTCACTCAGTCCTGTTTGACTCTTTGCAACCCCCTGGACTGTAGCCCAATAGGCTCCTCTGTCCATGGGGATTCTCCAGGCAAGAATACTGGAGTCATTCCCTTCTCCAGAGGATTTTCCCAACCCAGGGAACGAACCCAGGTCTCCTGCATTGCAGGCAGATTCTTTATGGTCTGAGCCACCAGGAAGCCCAGGATAAACTATGAGTCAGCCTCACACAGATGACTCATAGCCAACTAAATGAGCATCATCCAGATCCACAACCCCCAGGACACACACACACACATACACAAATACACTGATGTGCTTCCTCTGAAATAACCAATATCAAAATAAATTGCATCACACTCCCTATGCTTGCACAATTAGAAATCATGGTATCACCTCTGCCTTCTTTCTCTAACATGCAAAATCAAACTTTAACTCCTAACAATTCCATCTCTGAACCATTTCTGGAAAATTAATTAATTTCACTCAAGTCTACACTATCAATCTCATCCTATTTCCATTTCTATCTCTGACCTAAACTACTGAAAGAGTCTTCTAAGTTAGTAAGCTAATTCCAATACCCCATCAGTTCTGCTCCAACCAGATCTTTCAAAGTTAGTCCCCGTTTTTATCCACTGAACTCTGCGTACATGAGATTATTTCACTATGAACCCCTATTACTGCTCTTCCTTTAAGGAGTTAAAACAGCTGTCAGTCTATAGGAAGATGTCCTTGGTTGGTGGAGGGGGATATGGGTGAAGGTGTGCCTATGGCTGAAGAGGGAGATAGGAATAAATACTTGGAGATCATATCCATAAGTGTAATTGCCCTATTATATTTTTCATTAATTCTCTTCCATGCCACTGTCTGGGTGTTTAAATATGGGTGGAATACCATTCAATGTTCACTCATATTATTCTGTTATAAATCATGTAGTCTTTAAGTAAAAGTGACTCTGTACTACTTCAAGAGGTTAACATAATCCCTCCTATAAACTGATTTTCTTTTTAAGCTGGAAGACTTAAGTTAAAGTTGTGGCATGAAGACTCATTATTTAATTTTATTCCATTAAAATAAATTGTTGAACCAAATTTCTCTTTCTAAAACGGAGAGTTTTTCTTTAAAATGCTTGGACTACTTTTACACAGAATTTAAAGAGCAAAAGATTTCCATTGTTATTACAGTTCCAAGAGTCGATTATCTCAATTACAACACTCACTTAACAATTATTTGAAGTCTTAATACCTGTTGAAATAATAGAGGCGTTTACAGTCAAAAAACAAAAGCTGCACTGTGGTCAGAATAAAATAGATCGTGAAAGATCCTATCACAGCCCATGACTCATGCAATTCTAGAGCATAAAAACTACTATGAAGCGTGTTCCATATTTTGCCGGTAGTTTACTTAAAAAACAGTAAGAGAGCCCCACTGGTGCTTTTTGCTCTTCAGTAGTAAATGGGGTGAGGTAAGAGCTCTTTCCACATAATCATGCCAAGCACAACCAAAGTTTAATACTAAGAACAAGGACCACGCTTCTTCATGAAAAAAAAAAAATTAGGATAACACTCAGAGTAATATTTTCTTTAATTTATGTCAATGCTGAAGGTAGCAGCATTCAACACCAGGGAAACAAAACATTACAGATATTTTAACTTGTTTAACTATCTGTGATATATTGTATGCTGCTGCTGCTGCTAAGTCGCTTCAGTCGTGTCTGACTCTTGTGCGACCCCATAGACGGCAGCCCACCAGGCTCCCCCGTCCCTGGGATTCTCCAGGCAAGAACACTGGAGTGGGTTGCCATTTCCTACTCCAATGCATGAAAGTGAAAAGTAAAAGTGAAGTCGCTCAGTCGTGTCCGACCCTCAGAGACCCCATGGACTACAGCCTACCAGGCTCCTCCGTCCATGGGATTTTCCAGGCAAGAGTACTGGAGTGGGGTGCCATTGCCTTCTCTGGATATATTGTATAGAACCAGTAATTTCAAGGGATACAAATGATAAAAATACACAAAACAATCTTTCACTTTAAAGGGAAGAAGGTATGTGATTGTAAAATACTTTAAATGATTAGTTATCTTGAAACTGAACAGAAAGGAAGTCCTGGCCCACCCAGACACTTTTCTCTTTATGGCACAGAGATCATGTAGCCTCAATGAGTTTCCAAAATCAGGGGCTTGGATAAAATAATCATTAAAGCCTTTCAGCTGAAAACATGTGTAAATCTACCAATTACTAAGTTTAAAAGCCATCTTTATGTCTATTTGTGACAGTGCATTTTAAAAAAACCATTTCAAGATTCATTTGCTTAAGAGAATTGAGAAGAACATTAAATTCCCAGAGAATTCATTTTAACACACAATCAGTATGTGTTCCCAGGTCCTTCTAAGATGATAGTAACAGGTTGACAATCTAAAAAGGAAAAAGGTAAGAAACACGCTTTATAAAACAAAACTTACAAGAAATGAAACATTCTATTCATAGCAGTTTAAAGATTGATTGGATATCACAGCATTGTATCTATCTTGCTATTTCTGTATTTCTTCTCTTAAATGAAAATGTTCCTGAACATAAAAATAATTCTTTATTCTACCTTGACTTCTAAGCATTTTCTTCCTGATTGCTTTAGAGGAGAGTTAACTGTTTGCAAGTTTGAAAAAAGAAAGGTTAATATGCCTTTCAGTACATTTTTAAGAACCCCAGATCCACTGTTTCATTGATTTATCACTGTCGTTTTGGTGCAGAACAATTAACAGCTGAAATAAAACTGACTAATGGAGAGACTTGAACAGACTTCCCTTTTTCTTTTTTCCTATCTTGCATGAATCACCCAAAATACTAGATTCATTATTAGTAATTTAGAGGATTTAAAGTTTCCTTTTCTCCTCTATCTGGCTTAAATAGTTAGTTTAGGCATTTTTCACTAGTAGGTAGACTGTTTATAGGGCTTCCCTGTTCACTAGTACTTAAGACTGTTTTTAAGGCATCCCTGGTAGCTCAGCTTGTAACGAATCTACCTGCAATGCAAGAGACCTGGGTTAGATCCTTGGGTTGGGAAGATCCCCTGGAGAAGGCAACAGCTACCCACTCCATAATTGTGGCCTGGATAATTCAAGTAAAGAGCCTCTTGATAAAAGTAAAAGAGGAGAGTGAAAAAGTAGGCTTAAAGCTCAACATTCAGAAAACAAAGATCATGGCATCCGGTCCCATCACTTCATGGGAAATAGATGGGGAAACAGTGGAAACAGTGTCAGACTTTATTTTGGGGGGCTCCAAAATCACTGCAGATGGTGACTGCAGCCATGAAATTAAAAGACGCTTACTCTTTGGAAGGAAAGTTATGACCAACCTAGATAACATATTCAAAAGCAGAGACATTACTTTGCCAACAAAGGTCCATCTACTCAAGGCTATGGTTTTTCCTGTGGTCATGTATGGATGTGAGAGTCGGACTGTGAAGAAGGCTGAGCGCCGAACAACTGATGCTTTTGAACTGTGGTGCTGGAGAAGACTCTTGAGAGTCCCTTAGACTGCAAGGAGATCCAACCAGTCCATTCTGAAGGAAATCAGCCCTGGGATTTCTTTGGAGGGAATGATGCTGAAGCTGAAATTCCAGTACTTTCACCACCTCATGTGAAGAATTGACTCATTGGAAAAGACTCTGATGCTGGGAGGGATTGGAGGCAGGAGGAGAAGGGGACGACAGAGGATGAGATGGCTGGATGGCATCACTGACTCGATGGACGTGAGTCTGAGTGAACTCTGGGAGTTGGTGATGGACAGGGAGGCCTGGCGTGCTGCAATTCATGGGGTCACGAAGAGTCGGACACAACTGAGCAACTCAACTGAACTGAACTGATACTGTGTTGGTGTTTTTCTTTCTGGCTTACTTTACTCCATATTATAGGCTCCAGTTTCATCCACCTCATTAGAACTGATTCAAATGTATTCTTTTTAATAGCTGGGTAATACTCCATTGTGTATATGTACCACAGGTTTCTTATCCATTCATCTGCTGATGGACATCTAGGTTGCTTCCATGTTCTGGCTATTATAAACAGTGCTGTGATGAACACTGGGGTACACGTGTCTCTTTCAGTTTTGCTTTCCTCGGTGTGTATGCCCAGCAGTGGGATTGCTGGGTCATATGGCAGTTCTATTTCCAGTTTTTTAAGGTTGGGTGAGTTTTTAAAATTTGATTTGGGGAGTTGGATTTAAAAAATTTTTGCATCATTTCTTAAGAAAATGACAGATTCTATGTTTTTCTGAGATCTCCAGTTTTTTTTCAGTCTCCATAAAGAGGCCTTAGAAGCAAAACTGAAGGCAGAGAAGGGTGGGAAAATCTGGAGTCCAGGAAGAGTCAGGTGTCTTTGGGAAAGTTCCAAACAGTAGGGAAATGTCAGAGACCAGATGTGGAAGCACAGGTCCATTAGCGAGGATCTCAAACCCTATCCAAAGCAACAAGAAACCAGGATGCGGGGGCTGCTCAGAAAAACAGCTTGAAACTTCTCGCACTGCAAGTGCTGCCAGAAGCTATAATTAACTTCTCAGGGTCCTAACCACTTTGTATTGCTGAAGGAGAGAACTTTGATAACAGTTAAGAATTAAAGCAATTTTATGTGGTCAGGTTGTAATTAAAAAGTCCAAGTGTCATTCTTAATGCATGTGATTCCCTCCAAATTAAAACATTCATAATTTTAAAAAACTTCTCAAAGTTAACTAACACCATTTTTATGGAAAATTTTTCCATTTTCAAATAGGCTGATACCAGTTCACCTCCTCCAGGCAATGCCAGCACAAATTATGGTTTAAATAATCTCCCTATCTTCTGTCTTTTTAGCAATGGAAATGAAAAAATAAAATGTTGCAGCCTCTGCTTCTACAAACCAATGCCATACATTTATATGACAGCTAAATAGAGACCCAAAAGTACTGGACGAGGAAAAATGCTTTTTTTCCTTCCCCTTTTTTTTTTTTTTTAAAAGTTAAGTGAGATATACCCTGTCTTGACTTAAGAAGCACTGTCTTTTATCAAGTTAGTTATATTCTCTATAGGGTTTTACTTGAAGAACAGAGGAAATGGGTTGTGCCTGTCCTGATTCCCAGTTATCCCACAAGGTAAGCTGATGGATACAAACTCTCACTGGTATAGAGATGATTTGTGAGGAAGGTTTATGTAACTGAACTGAGCAGACTGTTTCTGCAGTGTGAGCTCTCTCTGAACTAGAGTGGGGTTCAAGCCTGAAATTCAATTCAGGGCATGAACTCTTGACAAGGTAGCCCACTGAATTTAAGGTAGTACAGTGATAACTAAGAAGCAGTGGATAACTTTGCCTCCTGTATTATTTTCCTGACTTTCTTCCAAACAGAACCCTGACCAAACAACATCCAAAAACAAACTCATGTAAAACTTCTGGGCTTTATAACTCAAGTCCATCAGTGGGCTCCAAACAGAGAAGCAAATAGCAAAAAAAGAAAAAAGGCAGAAAGGACCTTTTACTGCATTACAAAGGCAGCACATTGACAATTCTCAGAGGCAAGCAACCCAGCAAAAGGAACTCTCAACATGAACAAGGAGCTTCCTGTTGCCAATCAATACGGCACTCCTGGTTGTATAGTGAGTGAACGCCATTTACTAACTGGGCTGCATTAAAACCAGCAGACCCATTTGTGAACAACAATCTACTTTATTTTCCAGGAGATCTTGGGGCATAGCATACCCTTTTATGGCACAAGGAAACTTAACTCTGTTGGCATATTTGACACAGAACTTGTCCAACTTGAAACCACTGGTACATAAAGCAAATAAAGGATTAGAAGCCACCCAGGTGTAAGAGATTAAGGATTTAATGGGCAGATGGAGGAGAAGAGCATCACCTGGACAGCCTTCATCCTTTATAATAAAAGAAAGTTCCCCGATGATCTCAGTGGAAAGAATAAGCTTAAATGAACAAAATTTAGTAATTCTGTTGACAAAGGCAGAATCCCTGAATAGACTTTTTTTAAAAAAAATGTGAATTTGTCTGCAAAACCTGATTACCTTTCATAATAAATAAATCTCTACCTAGCAGAAAGGGAACTAAATAACAAAAATATCCCTTGCCCCCCACAGGTTTTCATCCAAAAACGTTGAATGTCACAACTTCAAGAGTCTCGTTTGAACAGATGGAGCTTGAAGAATAGCAGTATGGGGATTACCAGCAAACGCTGAGTTGAGGTCTACCTTTGATCTGCTGAGTTCAACCTTCAAAAGAATGACTTTCAAAAATCATCACTGTTATCACACTGCTCCACTGATTAACTCTTCTGAGTGGTTCACAAACATTTAGGAATCAGATTAACAAATCTCACGACCTGAATTTGGAAACTTCTAAATAACAAAGTCTAACCAACTCAATGTCATCTTTCATTCCTCTTCATGTCAAAACCCTCCACTTCAGCAGATGAATGTGGCTGTCCCCTGGAGAAGGCAATGGCACCCCACTCCAGTACTCTTGCCTGGAAAATCCCATGGATGGAGGAGCCTGGTAGGCTGCAGACCATGGGGTCGCGAAGAGTCGGACACGACTGAGCGACTTCACTTTCACTTTTCCCTTTCATGCATTGGAGAAGGAAATGGCAACCCACTCCAGTGTTCTTGCCTGGAGAATCCCAGGGACGGGGGAGCCTGGGGGGCCGCCGTCTATGGGGTCACACAGAGTCGGACACGACTGAAGCGACTTAGCAGTGTCTGTCCCCTCACACAATATGATCATTCCCATTTCGGACTGCTGGGGGCACTGTCTATGCCCCATCATGGGGAAACAAACTCCTTTTCACTCCTGCTATGCATACCCAGATGCCACTCCATTTTTTCTGACCACAGAGCCTGTGTATTGCTCCCCTATTGGAGCTCATACGAGAGCCAATACTGACGTTTATCTCCCTCAGAAGACTTTTGTTTCTTCCTGTTGTTTTATTGGGCTTCCCTGGTGGCTCAGATGGTGAAGAAACTGACTGCAGTGCAGGAGATTTAGGTTCGATCCCTAGGTCAGGAAGATCCTCTGGAGAAGGGAATTGCTACCCACTCCAGTATTATGGCATTTGCAAATATATGCAAAATCAGAGAAAAATGTATAACAGAACCCCATTTAATCATGAGATGAATGTACAACAGAACCCCATTTAAGCATCACCTACCACCAAAACTTGTCAGCACATAACCAGTTTCCTGAGTGGACTTTATATTCCCTAAAAAAAGGTATGAAATTATTTCCATACTTGTTTTATTTCAGAGCCTGCTGCTGCTGCTAAGTCGCTTCAGTTGTGTCCGACTCTGTGCAACCCCATAGACGGCAGCTCACCAGGCTCCCCCGTCCCTGGGATTCTCCAGGCAAGAACATTGGAGTGGGTTGTCATTTCCTTCTCCAACGCATGAAAGTGAAAAGTGAAAGGGAAGTCGCTCAGTCGTGTCCAACTCTTAGCGACGCCATGGACTGCAGCCTACCAGGCCCCTCCGTCCATGGGATTTTCCAGGCAAGAGTACTGGAGTGGGTGCCATTGCCTTCTCCGATTTCAGAGCCTAGATTAGAGCAAAGCATGCAATAACAACAAAATAAACACTTGCTTGTAGAAATGAAATCCAGTCCACCAAAGTTCTAGACTGGCCCTTAAGTGTTCAGCTTACTTCAGCCAATCAATTCTTAATAGACAAACCATAAAATCATTCAATGTTTCTAAAGAAATATTAGCAAATAATAAGAAGAAAAAACTTCCTGAAATGGTATATGGAAGTGAAATAATTATAACCTTACTCTTATACCATCACTTAATATACAATCAGAAAATCAAATTGTCCTTTGAGACCAAGGCTGAAAAATCATTATCAACAAAGACACACCCTGGCACACTAGAAAGGAACTAGAATTTACCTCTAGGAAATCCAACGCAATCCTAGCTAGCAACATGACCTTAAATAAGTCAATTATCCTTTCTCAGTCCTCATCTCTAAAATAAAAGTAGTCCTACTTTTCTTAATGACCTTTCAATGCTACTAAGCAGATAACTTTTTTAAGTAGTCAAACTGCCTTCAAAATACAAAGCACAATGTAAATATTACACTGTCTTTATGGCAAACCCAGTCCCTTTTCAAAGAGGTTCTATAATTCACAAGGGGCACAAAATACAAGACTCTCTGAAACATTACAAGCTATATATCTAAATAGCAATGGAAGCAATACAGATAATGAGGAGAAATGAAGTGGCAAAGCACAGCCCTCATGGTGGAAGTGAGCATAAAGTTGGGTCTAAAAGCAAAAACAGAACTTAGACAAGAGAAAGGAAAAATCAAAGGCATTTTAGAAGATATATATTTTGGGCTTCCCTAGTAGCTCAGCTGCTAAAGAATCCGCCTGAAATGTGGGAGACCTGGGTTCAATCCCTGGGAAGATCTGGTGAAGGAAACGGCTACCCACTCCAGTATTCTTGCCTGGAGACAGCTACCCACTCCAGTATGCTGGCCTGGAGAATTCCATGGGCTGTACAGTCTATGGAGTCACAAAGAGTCAGACACAACTGAGTGACTTTCACTTTCACATATAATATACAATGTCATCCCAGGCGGCACTAGTGGTAAAGAACCCGGCTGCCAATTCAGGAGACATAGAGACGCCAGTTTGACCCCTGCGCTAGGAAGAGCAGGTTTGATCCCTGAGTTGGGAAGATCCCCTAGAGAAGAAAATGTCAACCCACTCCAGTATTCTTGCCTGGAGAATCCCATGGACAGAAGAGCCTGGAGGGCTATAGTCCATAGGATTGCAGAAAGTTGGACATGACTGAAACTATTTAGCATGATAATATATAACACATATATTTATATATATAACATATAATTATAAATAAGCATATATGTAATATTATATGTAAGGTATACATATTCTATATAGGTATTTATTATACATATTAAGATATAGATAAGCATTATATATATGTGTGTGTGTGTATATATATATAATGTTTAAATTCACACAAAGTGCCCAAATTGACCAAAGAACAACTAAAGCATGTTTCAGACTAAAGCAGAAGGTGTGTGTAAAAAACAATTAGTAGAGAGATTGAAGTAATTGCCTGAGGCTAAATTATGAAGCCCCTCAAATGAAGACTAAACATTTTGACTTTAAAGGAAACACTGACAAAATCTGAGAAGGTCAATATCACTGAAATAGCATCTGTCCAAATATAATTGATTTATAACAGAATTTAAGGCAAGGGAAAACAGTCAGGGAACCATTATCAAGATGATATGCAAGCAGGGCTGTGACTAGAGAGCAAGCAGTGAGAAAGACTAAAGAAGAATATAAATCTGGTAGATGTACAAGATAAGACCAAAAATGAGTAAACAGAATCCCTTGACAAAAATCTTCTAAAAGTGTTCAAACGGTTTCTTGGATGGCAGAGCTCCACAGAACTAAAATTAGATGCATCTCATTCTAGAGGAGGTCTCCTTTGACCACTGCTCCGACTGTCCCCTCATCCATGTCACCCTCTGCACAGAAGTTGAGGCAGTTAGATGGCATTATCAACTCAATGGACATGAACTTGAGCAAATTCTGGGAGACAGCGAAGGTCAGGGAAGCCTAGCCTGCTGCAGTCCATGGGGTCGCAAAGAGTCGGATACAACTTAGTGACTGAACAGTAACAACCACCTGTCCTCTGTCCAACGATGATGCCAATCTCCCCAAATTTAGGGCCTTTATTTGCTGCTTGCTCTGTTTTTGCAGCATTTCCCTGGTCTTTGCAAGCCTGGGTCCCTTCTGCCATTCAGATCTCCAGGTGAAACTCACTTTCTCCAATGGTTCTTCCTGAACTACCTACTCCAAGATGTTTTCTAGAACTCCAGCTCTCACATTATTGTATTGTAATTATCTTCTCAAGACTTACTCCATTTGACATTTTGCTCATTTACTTATTCATCTCTTTTCCTCCCTCCCACCACTAGAGTAGAATTCCTGGGCGAACAGGAACCTTGACACTTATTCAGAACTGTATATTCCCAGCAGCCAGAACAGTGCTTGGCAGAGATTAGACTGCTTGATAAATACTTGTGGAAGAGATAAATTAATGAGTCATTCACAGTGACCTACAGAGAGAAAGACAATGTTGTTGTTGCTATTCTGGGACACTTACCTTCCTCAGGGTTAGATATTCCACTTCCCTAACATGCTGTAAGAGAATCCCAAATCTTTCCAATTCCATCTTTGTCTCTGCTGGTTTTAGTTGGTGTCTTTCATTTGTAAATAAGAGCTTTAAACAGAATACTTTGAGGCTTTCATTACCTCATAAAACAGATGCATAATTAGTAGACTAGCTATTGCCCCATATCTTAGCAACGAAAATTCAAAAGACCACACAAAGTAGTCACTCAGTGAACAAGAACCTAATGATCAATTGACCTGGGATTGAACAAAGACTGAAAAACTTCTAGTTTAAAACTTTACCCAATATATAAAATGCCCTCACCTTTATTCTCTACTGAGATAAAAAAAAAAAAAAAGAGAGAGAGAGAGAGACCATCTCCTTCTAATTCTCATGCATCATGTCACAATATTTAACATAATAGACATACTCAAAAAATAGTTACTTGTTTAAGTGTTTAATGTTTTGCTTACGACCTCTCCCCTCCCCAAAACAAGGCGGTAGATAACAAGAGAGAAAAACATAAAAGAAAATGAACAGCAACCAAAACAAAACAGGGTAAAAATTCACTCCAATACTTATGGACCTAAACTGGCTTCACCTCTTCATATGTTTAACTAGTCAAAGTTCACAGCCAAACCAAAAGTGTCTTAATAAATATTAACCCAGAGAATCGCTATATCTATTTCCAAGTATTATGTTTGTGCTGTTGTTGCAAAACTCCAGGATCTAAAGATGTTTAAGTTTGAACCAATCTTTGATTGAATTTTCAACTCTTTGATAGAATTTTCAACTCTTTATTACTTTATTGAATCATTACCTGGTAAAAATTTATGACTATACATCTTATTTTTAAACATAAAATGAGAATTGATTTACTGCTTTGAGAAACCTGAGAAGAATGATTTTTTAAAAGATCATTCAAAGAATATTAGGAATCTAAATCTCATCAGGGAATTCCAGTGGTGTGTGCAATGGTTATTTATATAACTAAATGCAGAAATAACACGTACTAGCTAGTTTTATAATGACAGCTTTAAAAATTCCTTTTGAAAATCAAGACAGCTAAAATGAACCACAAATTGTCTACGAGATTACATAAGTGGATGTTTTAATTTACAAAGTCCAAAGTTTATTTTCCTTTAATTTCCCACTTGTATTACTAACAACAGAATAATTATTCTATACATTATCAAAAGGAATAGTAAAATAGATAGAAACTACAAATATGTCTGACATTTCCTTTGTATTTTCTACCAACTACATTCATTCAGTTGAAAAGCTTATACTAAAAGACATAATTACAACCCTTTCTTTTTCCATTATGTTCTAAGAATGGAAACTGAAATCACCACAGTAAAAAAATTAAATTTTAGATAAAAATATACTGTCACCCAATTTAGTTTTGTTTTTCCCTTGATGAGGCAATGTTTTGTTACATACCACATGCAGTCTAAAATAAAGAAAAATCAGTCTTTGACAAGAAAATGGACAGAGGAGGCACAGAAATTAAAGTTGTACAGAAACTCGAAAGCCTATGGAAACAACCACCAATTCTAATTAACCATCAAAGTAAGCAGACAATATAACTGAGGAGGAACTGATTTTAACCTGTTATCTATAATTTTCTTACTGATATGATATTGTAATTATAAATGGTATAGCATGGTCAGATTAAATGGATTAGAAGGAAATGATTCTTGCATCTTGTATTTTTGTGTTTGCCTAGGGAATCTGTCCCAGTTCAGTTCAGTCGCTCAGTTGTGTCCGACTCTTTTGAATCCCATGCACTGTAGCACGCCGGGCCTCCCTGTCCATCACCAATTCCAGGAGTTTACTCAAACTCATGTCCATTGAGTTGGTGAGGCCATCCAACCATCTCATCCTCTGGAGTCCCCTTCTCCACCCACCTTCAATCATCCCCAGCATCAGGGTCTTTTCTAATGAGTCAGTTCTTTGCATCAGGTGGCCAAAGTACTGGAGTTTCAGCTTCAGCATCAGTCCTTCCAATGAATACTCAGGACTGATCTCCTTTAGGATGGACTGTTTGGATCTCCTTGCAGTCCAAGGGACTCTCAAGAGTCTTCTCCAACACCACAGTTCAAAAGCATCAAATCTTGAGTGCTCAGTTTTCTTCATAGTCCAACTCTCACATCCATACATGACTACTGGAAAAACCATAGCTTTGACTAGTCAGACCTTTGTTGGCAAAGTAACATCTCTCCTTTTTAATATGCTGTTTGGATTGGTCATAACTTTTCTTCCAAGGAGCAAGCATCTTTTTAATTTCATGGCTGCAGTCACCATCTGCAGTGATTTTGGAGCCCCCAAAAATAAAATGTGTCACTGTTTCCACTGTTTCCCCATCTGTTTGCCAGAAAGTGATGGGACCAGATATCATGCTCTTAGTTTTCTGAATGTCAAGTTTTAAGCCTACTCTTTCACTCCCCTCTTTCACTTTCATCAAGAGGCTCTTTAGTTCTTCTTCGCTTTCTGCCATAAGGGTGGTGTCATCTGCATATCTGAGGTTATTGATATTTCTCCTGGCAACGTTCATTCTAGCTTGTGCTTCATCCAGCCCAGTGTTTCTCATGATACTGAGAACACTGCATAGAAGTTAAATAAGCAGGGTGACAATATATAGCCTTGACTTTCTCCTTTTCCTATTTAGAACGAGTCTGTTGTTCCATATCCAGTTCTAACTGTTGCTTCCTGACCTGCATACAGATTTCTCAAGAGGCAGGTCAGGTGGTCTGGTATTCCCATCTCTTCAAAAATTTTCCACAGTTTGATGTGATCCACAGAGTCAAAGGCTTTGGTATAGTCAATAAAGCAGAAATAGATGTTTTTCTGGAACTCTCTTGTTTTCTTGATGATCCAGTGGATGTTGGAAATTTGATCTCTGGCTTCTCTGCCTTTTCTAAAACCTGCTTGAACATCTGGAAGTTCACGGTTCACGTATTGCTGAAGCCTGGCTTGGAGAATTTTGAGCACTACTTTACCAGCCCGTGCAGCTCCTGCTGCCTGTGAGATGAGTGCAATTGTGCAGTAGTTTGAGCATTCTTTGGCATTGCCTTTCTTCGGGACTGGAATGAAAACTGACCTTTTCCAGTCCTGTGGCCACTGCTGAGCTTTCCAAATTTGCTGGCATACTGAGTGCAGCACTTTCACAGCATCATCTTTTAGGATTTGAAATAGCTCAACTGGAATTCCATCACCTCCACTAGCTTTGTTCGTAGTGATGCTTCCTAAGACTACTTGACTTCACATTCCAGGATGTCTGGCTATAGGTGAGTGATTACACCATCGTGATGATCTGGGTCATGAAGGTCTTTTTTGTACAGTTCTTTTGTTTATTCTTGCCACCTCTTCTTAGTATCTTCTGCTTCTGTTGGGTCCATACCATTTCTGTCCTTTACTGTGCCCATCTTTGCATGAAATGTTCCCTTGGTATCTCTAATTTTCTTGAAGAGATCTCTAGTCTTTCCCATTCTACCGTTTTCCTCTATTTCTTTGCATTGATCACTGAGGAAGGCTTTCTTATCTCTCCTTGCCATTCTTTGGAACTCTGGATTCAAATGGGTGTATCTTTCCTTTTCTCCTTTGCCTTTCACTTCCCTTCTTTTCTCAACTATTTGTAAGGCCTTCTCAGACAACCATTTTGCCTTTCTGCATTTCTTTTTCTTGGGGATGATCTTGATCACTGCTTCCTAAACAATGTCACGAATCTCTGTCCTTAGTTCTTCAGGCATTCTATCAGATCTAATCCCTTGAATCAATTTCTCACTTCCACTGTATAATCGTAAAATATTTGACTTAGGTCATACCTGAATGATCTAGTGTTTTTCCCTACTTTCTTCAATTTAAGTCTGAATTTGGCAATAAGGAGTTCATGATCTGAGCCATAGTCAGCTCCAGGTCTTGTTTTTGCTGACTGTGTAGAGCTTCTCCATCTTTGGCTGCAAAGAATATAATCAATTTCCCCCAGTAGGATATATACTTTGTTCATCTTGGTAAATGAAGATCAGCCCATTTGTGGGTGCTCAGTTGCCAACTCTTTGTGACCCTATCAACAGCAGCCCACCAGGCTCCTCTGTCCATGGGATTCTCCAGGCAAGAATATTGGAGTGGATGGAGAAAGAGGCATGGAAAACAAGGAATCAGAACTGCATTAATCTGGAATCAACAAGCTGAGCTGAACACAAGTGAGTGAGCAAGAGAAATATGGGCATCTATTCCACTCTTTGGAACATCTGTCTTCCTCAGTCCCCTTGGATGAAATAAACTCCTAAGAAAAGTCATCAACTGAACAATACTGCCTAATTCTGCTTACTGCTCATTATTTTTCCAATCTGTTAAATGGGAAGTGCATTAATTCATGGAGATATTCCTCAAAAAATTAGTGAAGAGATACTTGCAGTTCCTGTTATACTAAATGGAAACAAGTATAATATAGTAGAATAACAAGAGACTTCTGTCATATACTTGCAATAGTAATTGTGTTACTAGGACTCTTTTCTTAATTTGTTTACACACTGTAACTTTCATCAATGAATCAAAGCAAACAGAGTCCAAAGGGAAAGTAAAGCAGGTGTTTTATAATAAAGGCAAATCACTGACACAACCAGAGAGAAGTCACCCTGGCAGGATGATAATTTTAAAGAAAAACAATGACAATAATAATGTGGAAGTTTTGTCAAATCTATTGGGAGTACTTTCAGTGAAACAAACAGGGAGTCACTAAGAGTAAAAATGAGCAGCAGAAAGCTGTTTTGTTAACAGCCCATCAAACAGAAGGTATGGTGCTACTGTAAGAATGAGCCAGAATGCCCATGTTAGGCAAATACTGTTACCAGAACTTAAACAAGCCTAGTTATGATTAACTTCAGATGTCACTGATATGGCTGAAGTCTAAATTTTTTAAAACAAAATTGAACTAGTAAAGAGGAAAAGGGGAATAATTTTGACCACTTCATAATCAGCAACTGAGTCCATGCTCATGAAGATAATAAACATTCACTTAACACTTGACCAAGTATTAAAATAAGGTAAAGGTGACATATATGGAAGTATCCAGCTCAGTGTTTTATACATAGTAGAATCTCAACAAATTATCCTTCCTTCCTTTCTTTCTATTCCTTTCAATCATTGATTCATTCTATCATAGTCCTATTTACATTTTCAGGTATATAGCTTTGTCTTCTCTCTGCAACTGGACTGAAAAATATTAACTGCTTCATTCATAGATAGATAAAAATACTTTTAATTTTGCCATATATCTCACTTGTGCTATCTACAAACAATGTGTTGAGAGGTGGGATTGTCTGAAAGTTCAAGAAAGATATGACATGATATAATAGGATGTCTTAAACTGCATGGGAGAATACTCAACTAAAAATTGCTATAATACTATTTTTATTGCTGTTGTTGTCTGAGAGTAGGACCCTGGATCCTTCCATACTTTCTTCTGCTACCCTCAATTTGTTATCTTCTTTCTCTGAGTTACAAAATAATTACAGTAGGGCCAAGCATCATGTTTTCATGCAACAACATGGATCTCTTTTTAATCAGAGAATAACATCTTTCCCAGAAGTCTCCCAGCTGACTTTCAATCATAACTCATTGGCTCATGCTGTGCCACTCCTATCTGCAAAGTAAGTTGGGGAAAGTGAGTAGAATGACTACTGAACAGAAAAATTCATAATATCTGCAATACTGTCATATAAAATAATGAGCCAGAGTCATTTATAATGGCTGTAAACGATGACATTATACCTATAAGATATACCTAGTGTTATGGACTGAATTGTGTCCTCTACAACACCTCACCAAATTCATATGCTGAAATCCTAACTGCCAATGTGATTGTATTTGGAGACTGTGCCTTTAGAGGGTAATTAAGAACCCAGGTAGTGCTAGTGGTAGAGAACCTGCCTCCAATGCAGGAGGCATCTGAGGTTCGATCCTTGGGTGGGGAAGATCCCCTTGAGAAGGGCGTGGCAACCCACTCTACTATTCTTGCCTGGAGAATCCCATGGACAGAGCAGCCTGGAAGGCTATAGTCCATAGGGTCGCAAGAGTAGGACATGACTGAAATGACTTAGCACGAGCTCAAAAGAGTGGGACCCTAATCCGATTGGCCTGGTGCCTGTAGGAGAAGAGGACAAGACACCAGAGCACTCTCTCTTTATTATGTGAGGTCACAGGGAGAAGGTAGGCATTTGCAAACCAAGAAGAGAGCTCTCCCCAGGAAACAAATAGACCAGCACTTTGATCTTTGGCCTTCACACGGTAAGAGAAATAAATTTCTGTTGTTTAAGTCACTTGGTCTGTAGTATTTTGTTATGGTGCCTCAAGCAGACTAGGAAAGAAAATACATCTAGGAAAGAAAAATACTGCTAACCTCCTTTCTTCCGTGGTGCTCTACAAGGTTGGCTAAAGACCAATAAACATTGGAAGCATCCCAAGAGCTATGGCACAGGAGTGCTATCCTCTTTTCCTCATGCTTTGCATGGATGGTTCATGAGCATGCTCTTATTTCAGCCCCTCTCCTTCAAGAGTAATCTTTTAGAGACTTTTTATTTATGTAAACAGTCATTTGGTTTAAGTCCCAATCTTCTTGGATCCAAAGCAGCAGTATCTCTGGAGTGCAACAAACATTCCACTGCCAAAATATCAGTGCAGTACATGTTAACATAAACCTTTAAAATGGAAACAAAAATAAAAGACCCCATGCTTGTCCAGTTCTTACAGTTTTTTGTTTTTTTTTTAAACCAGTGGAAAATGTTAAGAAGAAAATGGCTTGCAAAAGTTCAGTGTTTATTTCTCAGTGAATTAGGGGGTGAGAAAAAAAAGGCACATTCTGCCATATTATCACTTTCCAATTTCAGGCCAAACCCCTGTAGTTTTCATCACGCATCATTTTTGTGATTAATGATGTGCACCCAGTTAATGGAAAACAGCAGATTAGGTTTCCACTAATAGTTTTGGAAGTTATGTCTGCCTGCCTCATTTGGTAACAACCTCACTGTTCAGTAAGAAACTAATGGGTTTAATCCCAAAGCAGAATTTAGTTTTACACATTCAAGACAGGTCAGATTTCCAGAGTGGAGAAAATTATATTCTTAGAGGTGTGCTATTCTTCAGTTCAGATTCAACACTAAGATAATACCTCATGATATTTGGGTTGTTTTTTGTTTTCTTTATTTTTGCTTCTGTTTAGCGAGCAATTTAAAAATTTACAGTACTTACTTAAGGTCGATAAAAATAGGAGGAAATAGCAACTTGTAACCATGGCAAAAAAAATGCATGTAATATGCTACTTTCTGTAATTAGTACACTAAGCTAAAAAGACATCTATTGTTCTGAAGACACAGGTGAGAAATAATTCCTTATGCATTATTGTATCACTGCAACACTTATGTCAGAAATTAATTCACATTTGCTCGTCCTGTTTCACTATAGACAGTGCTGGTTAACCAAAACAGATACGCTAGAAAGCAAACTAATCAAGGAACAGAGAAATCAAGAGGCAAGAATTCTAGTTCCATTTCTGTCTCAAATTACTTTGGAAACAATTCTTTTGTTTTCATTTTTCCCACCTCATTTTATATCTATCCCTCTTAAGTCATTTAATAATTGCTATTAAATATATATTGTTTCAAAGTTTTATCTACACATATCTCACATGCCCATCTGGACGAGGCTCCTTAAAGGCAGACCCCACCTCTGATTAACATTTTTATCTTTACATTTATTTATCTTTACATTTTTAAAGGGCCAAGCTAGACTGTAAGCCTCAGGAAAAGAGGGATTTTACCCGTGTATCTCCAGAAGTTAGCATGATGTGTTAATAATGTGTAAAAAAATTAGACCTTTTAATAAATTAAAAACCAGAAAAAAAGAGAGTGGGGTGGAGAGAGGAGGTGTAACACAAAGGACTTTTCAGGCAGTGAAAATACTCTGATTCTATAAAGATGAATACATGTCATTATATATTTGTCTAAAGTCTTAG
The DNA here is from genome assembly GCF_002263795.3 of Bos taurus. Taxonomy (NCBI): domain Eukaryota; kingdom Metazoa; phylum Chordata; class Mammalia; order Artiodactyla; family Bovidae; genus Bos; species Bos taurus. The sequence continues at coordinate 66,385,142 of NC_037336.1, forward strand.
AATATATAACACCAAGAGTGAATTCTAACATTAACTATAGACTTCGAGTGATTGTGCTGTGCTGTGCTATGTCGCTTCAGTCATGTCTGACCCTTTGAGACCCTATGGACTGTAGCTCCTCTGTCCATGGGATTCTCCAGGCAAGAATACTGGAATAGATTGCCGTGCCCTCCTCCAGGAGATCTTCCGAACCCAGGGATTGAACCTGAGTCTTTTATGTTTCCTGCATTGGCAGGCAGGTTCTTTCCTTCTAGCGTCACTGGGGAAGGCCCTTGAGTGACTATGATGTGTCAATACAGGTTCATCTATCATAACCAACACAGGTTCATCAATCACACCTCTCTTGTAGGAGTTGATAATGGGGGAGGCTATGCATGTGTGGGAACCAGGGATACATAAGGATGTCTCTATACCTTCCTCTCAAATTGACTATGAACCTAAATCTGCTATTTAAAAAATATACAGTATGTTTCACAATTAAAGAAAAATGCTGAGCAGTTATTAAATCCAATAGAGTTATTTTTTACTTATTCAACATAATGTTAACCTAATTTATGATAAACACCCACTGTAAGAGTAGTTTACTAGTATAAACACCTACGATAGAGTGTTCCAAACACTCTGTATGTATTAACTCATTTAATACTTAGAAAACCCAGTGAGACAGGTACTGTTGTGATCCTCATGTTTCAGATGAGGAAACTACAGTAAAAGAGATTAAAAAACAGCCCCAAGGTTGTACATCTGCTAAATAGTAGAGTCAAGATTCGCCTAGGAAGTGCTGGCCCCAGAGTCCATGGGCCCTTATCCTAATCTTCCAGATAACCAAAATTCATTATTCAAAGAATCACTTTTGCCTTTATTTCACAATTTCATGTACTTTTTTTCAAATCTGAGGTTTCTTGAGGTTGAAAACTAGTAATCAAATTACCACATCAATCTTCTCTTTAGGCATCTGATAAGATGGAATCTGTGGGAAGGGAAAACCATACCAAAGATATATTGTATCTTTTTCAGATATTTAGTTCAACAGAAAAATGGAAAAGAGAAGGACTGGCTTGTAAGGACCATTTGTTTTCACTTCCAGGATTGTGATTTTTATACAAAGGTTATCCCATACTATTAATAATTAAAAGTAGTAGTATTCTCAGCCTATTTTTGATTGCTTCTGTTGTTATTATTAAAGTTGGGTGAAAAGGGGTTGTACAAGATGGGTGGTCAGATACAGAATGGTTCAAGCAAAGAAAGATAGGCGTCTTCACCAGACAAACAAAAGAAAAGGCAGTTAGAAAAATGAGAAAGTTAAAACAAACAAACAAAAAAGGTTAAAGAAGTCCAGAGAGTGTAAGATCTCTGGAGAAGAGAAGTTGAGAAAATTGTGGAACCAAGGAGATCAATTTCTAAGAATATCACAATTCTACTTAACCTAGAGTCTGGAAAAATTAAAAATAAATGGTATTGTTTTAAGAATAAAGAGTAGATTTGTAAAATGGCACATGGCAATGGCTATATTTTAATTTTAAAAATACATAAAGTTTCTGCATTAAACAATAGTCAAAAGTTTTTCATGTTATTTCCTAATAGCAAAAATCCTACATAAATATAGTTGTTTCTAATAACTGATATACAGATACTACTAGTATCTGAATGACAAAAATTGATGAAAACATCAATCAAGTAATTTACTGAGCACTAAACACATGAATAAAAAATATTCTACTCTGTTATTTTCTCTCATTGATTGTTAAGCTTTGCAGGTTAAGGAAAAGGATGTGGAAGTAATCACGTAAGAAATTGCTCAAATTTTAGTCTGCAACAAAGAGACATTTACCCACAGGTTCTATGTATTTAGCAATCATTTTCTCAAAGAGATCCGCAAAAAGATCTCACTGGCCAGGTTGAAACTTGCACAGGTTCCTTTTGCACAGTTTTATTGAAAGTACCTCAGGTAGAAGTAACCTAGGCAGCTCTGTCATGAAAAATGAGACTGAACAAAGAAACATTTATCCAGTTCTTGGTATTATAACTCAACATTAAAAGTAACATTACAGAAATCTGCACCATAAGGAAATGTTATGGGGGGAGGGGCTGGGGGAAGGAGGGATGGACTGGGAGTTTGGAATTAGCAAATGCAAACTATTACAAATAGAATGGATAAACAACAAGGTCCTACTGTGGAACTATGTTCAGTAAAGTGTGACAAACCATGATGGAAATGAATATTAAAAAGATAAATATATATGTATAACTGAATCATTTTGCTGTACAGCAGAAATTAACATAACATTGTAAATCAACTATATTTCAATTAAAAATAACACAATAAAATAGAAATTACAAGTTGGTAAAAAAAAAAAAGAGAGAGAGAGAAAGAAAATGTTATATCAATGATTCAAAGATAGATCTTACCAAAAAATAGGAGAAAGCATAATGTATTCTAAGTTACAAAAGATCAGCAGTATGATACCACAGATACATTATTTGTTGAATTTACCAAAATCTACCTCTATGGGTTTTTATTTCCAAAGATATAACTAACAGTTTCATTCTTTTGAACTGTCTATGCAGGTAGCAAACAAAAATCAGGGTTGAATATAAGCAACTGGACTCTAGAATCCAAATTTTTAATATTTCTGCTAGATTTGTTATCTGAGCTTTAACTTATTTTAAGGAGGCTGAATTCATTGGCAGCTATATTTTGCTGAATCAGAGCTTTTTCTTTTCAATGTTGTGTTAAGCTCTAGTAACAGATTATAAAGAAATTAGTATAAAAACAATGTGCTGTGAGGTTGACCCAGCAATGACAGCCATCAGCCCACTGTTGTCAGAGATGAGCCCATTAATCTTGCTTCAGTGCTCTTAGCATTAGTTTTACACAGCTCCATCCACTCACCTACCACATACGCAGCCCTTCCAGAGCTGTGCGCCCTGAAGAAGCAGATGGCTCTCCAGGATTGCTGAGAAACATCCTTCTGCTCAGGAATAATGGAATCAACTAGCACCTAATAAGAATCCACTGAAATCTTCATAGACACATAACCCTAAATGGAGAACCTTACCTTTAGAACTATAACTATGAAGTAAGAGACTTTTAATAAAACAAACAAACAAAAAATCAATTCAAAAACAAAGCGATTAAAACAATGGATTGATTCCCTCACCCCTCTTCCCAGGAATAAAGAAAAGCTTAACATGCTTTTTTTAAAGCAGAAATAAAACTGTTATTACCTTATAAATTATTCACCGATGATAATAAAAATATACTTTTACATAACCCATCTCTGTTAAGCTCTATAATAAGATACAAATAGGCAAATCTTTTAAAAGTTTAAATTCCAAAATCTAGCAAAGAAGTGAATTTTCAGGAGAGGTAACTTTCTGTTAGCAGGTACTGAACCTCACATGAAGATTACTTAACAACTTTCCAAACTGGTAAATGGACTTTTTTGGTTAAACCATATAAACTCAGTCACACAACTCACAATGTAGGTACTGACACTATTCATTGTCCAGTTTACTCATAATTACATCAAGCATTTGTGGGGAGCGGAATCCAAAGGCCATGTTTGGTTGGTCCAACATATGGACCACGTTTTTGGTTGATTGTTTTTTTTTTAATGGTTGGGCTAGAAAAGCCCTGATAGGTCATGTACAGAGAGACTTTCGAGTCATAATGAGTAATTAGACAGTCAAGTGGCAATGGGATAGAATGAAGCAGTCACTTAGTCACTAGAATGAAGACTCTAAACTCTTACTGAAATCCTTTAGTTTTATCTTGAAGCCAGAACTCAAATTCTTGGTGAGGTTTTGTTTGCTTTTAACTTTATGTAACTGACAAAATACTTTAAAATTATTGAAGATGCCTCTCCTTAGCTAAGACATTTCATGAAGCCCTATTTCATGTTTATTTTTTGAATATTATTTTCAGGAAGTTATTGAACCAATCCGGTCTGAATATTATGCTCAACTCAATAAGACTATTTCTTCCAGAACAGAGATACAGAAATATGTCTGTCAGTAAGCAGCTCTTCACCAAACAACCAACAAATTTTGTACCTAAACTACCTTTTGCCATATGTTGAAATATCTTCTGTACTTTGAAGATTTTGTGCCAATGTATTTAAACATTTTCTCCAGAACAGTGATGGAGGAGGACTAAAGAAATCATCTCTCATCCCTATGGGGCTAGTATTTACCTCTAAGTATTATATACACAGTGAGATCCAAGGACATCAAATCATGAACTAGAAAAGAACAGATGATTACCTGATATTCATTGGGCCAAAAGGTGCTCACTGCTAGCTCAGCCCGAAGCCAATCTCTACCCGTGAATCCAGTCACATTCCAAATTGGATTGGCAAGAGGTCCTTTATTCACCCTAACCAATATGTTCAAAGTGCCAGGATTCAGCCCTTTCTGGCTGTATAACAGGTAACTGAAGTCAATACAATGAGTGTCGTTCTCCTTCATTGTAGGCAGCTGGAGTCTGGCTTTTTCTCCAGGGTCATGATCTGAAGAGTCCACTATCATATAGGAACCTGAAATGACATCACATAAAATAAGACCAAATAGATATATAAGCAAAAGGGAAAATATAATAACAGAAATAAAGCTAAAAATGATACCAATCTATTCTGAGTATTAAATTTAATTTAAAAAGACTATGTCTTCCAGAACAGAGATATAGAAAGATATCAAACAAGTGAATAGATGAACTGAATTCATAGGGGGTAACAGACATTGTTCAAAGTACATAACATGTACAAATTAATTTACTCTCCACAATAATCAGTTATTCTTATTTTACAGATTAGGAAACTGAGGCACAATTAGTAACTTAAAGTCAAACAGATCATGCAGAGCCGGGTTCAATCCAGATTCCCACCCTAAATTATCTCTACTCTTGCTAAACAAAGGTCTTTTAGCAAACAATCAAAGAAATGTATTATTGGCCTGATTTACAGAGGGAGTGTATTATTCTTTCCCCATTCATAATTTTAACTCAGAGAGGGGCTACTAGTACAGATCAGAATCAATTTCTGATCTCAGACTCCAGGATCATCATGTAAGCAAGTTGTGTGACCTTTTGCAATGTACTAAGAATTCTGGACTTGCTCAAGGAATAAGGATACTTTGCAGTGTAAGTGTGAGGACTGAAGTGTAAAAATGCCAAAATTTCTAGAACTGAGAATCTGACACAAAGCAGATTCACCTACTTGGAGCCTCTGCCACTAAGTTGACAGCTAATCACCACTTATATTGTCCTTGAATCTGCAATAGTCTCTATGGTCTTATAGAGCTTCCAGATACCTGGTTTGAAATCACTAATCTACTCCACTACCTTTGGCTTAATAAATATTCATTTGGAAATCTAACAGGAGGAGGAAAAGAACATAAAGAATCTCAACCTCCCAGTTCCTCATACTTCCACCCTCAAACACACACTCTTTGTGTGGCAAGCAAAGTCATACAGAGCTAAGTGTAAAAATGGGATTTGAACATTAACTGCTGATATTAGTCCAAGGAGCTTTAAAAAAAAACAACAACCAGTTTTTCTCATGTCCCTGTGGATGTTAACAAAGTCATATATTACAAAAATGTAAATATTTACATTTCAAGTAATGATACCCATTTATCACACTTAAGGTAGAACACAATTTTATTGTAAAATATTTTTCCCTAGGGTGTAATTTTAACACTCCCCCCGCAAAATGTATTATATGTAGTGTTACAGAACCCACAAAGGTTACACTTTGACCTCTCTTCTTGACAAACCTGAGGAATTAATCAACCCTCTGTGTCTCCTCCTTAAAACATAGTAACTGTTTCCATGGCACACTAACCACTCATTGACTACCCATCAACCCAGTTCAATTAACCCTCAATTTACAAGTTCAAATCATAGCACATAGGAGGGCTTCAACTATTTAAGAAACCAGAAATTCAAGATTTCAAGTCTGAACAATTCCTGGTCAATGGGTATTATATGGTTCAGAACTTTTGTGAAGATTTCAAGTGATAACACTGTTAGTTATTTAAGCCAAGGACAGAATAAGCTTACTATAGTGATCATCATTGACATTACTTTCCCTTAATTTTTCTCAGTTCTCTTTTCTTATAACCCCCCGCTCCCGATTTTCACAGATTGCACATTCATAGAATAAACTATCCTTGTATGTTTTGAAGAAATTTTGTCCTTTTCTTTCAAATAAGATATTCTGGATCCCAAACCAATTTATAGAAGCAGGATGCTTCTGTTCTTGGTTATACTCACATTCTACAGTCCATGGCTGAACTACAAAGATGTCTTTCAGATTCACCACAGCAGAACAGATCAATTATGGCTTTTAAGAAGGACCAGATCTGAGATCTTAGATAAGTGACTTAGTGTTATTGGGCCTCAGCTTCTTCACAAACGTAGTGACCTATTTCTCCATGGCTATCAGTATTTTTTCAATGACACATTATGGCATTAGTGGATTTAAATTATTTTTACAACTCTGCATCAATTATGACTTCTGTCAATTTTCAAATAGTGCTCTCTAAATGACTTATAGGCTTTCAAATAATTATTTTCTTCCATTATGAAATAAACTTTGAAATAAAATATTTTGTCTCACATTTTATTTATATAGTATGATATTTACCATTAAGACCATTTAGCCATTTTCAGCCAGTTGCACTTTTAAGCTACAATAATTTTCTTATTAAGAAAATGGGATAAGCAAAGTATATTAATTTGTAGGAATACCAATTTGATCATTAGAAGTCACAAAATAAAACCTTGCCAAATTGTTTCAGCATTTCAAGGACATTCAATGCAGGCTAAATAAAGTTTTACAAGTGTTGATATTTCATTTTTATAAAATGTTTCTGCTAAATGAACTTCTTTCAATGTAGCCTGACTATTGCTACATTTTCGGAGTGCTATGGAGTATCATGCATTTATTTCACAGTTCCAAAAAGGAGGAAACAAGCAGTAGCATCAAAAAGCCATCTAAATCCTTCTGCCATCTGACTTCATGTTAGTGGCAATTTGCCCTGTAGGCACCATGGAGGTAGCTACCTGTTCGACCCAAGATTCCCTTCCATCATCCCAAACACAGAGAACACTATGTTATTCTTATCAACTTCTAAAAATTACTTCCACAGTCTCCCAGAATAACTGGCTACCAAGACATAGAATCAACAAAGTCTACAGTCTGCACTTCCTCATTCTTCACATTGTAATTTAAGCGTATTTACTATTGTTTAGTTATCAGCTAACTAATCCCTCAGATTTCTAATGAGTTTAGTTCTATTCAGCTGTAATTTAGCTATCTCAAGGCTTAATAATGAAGCATCTGTGTGCACGTAGATATAATGTACTAATTTTAATAAACGTGACTTCTTTAGTGTGGCCTTACAAATATTCCTTACAGTCTCTTGAGCAACAGAGTTCTCAAATATATCATTTAAGACAGAGGAAGAAAACATAAATGCTTATAATTAAAACTTTTAAAAAGTATAAGCTTTCTGGAAAGCAAGTTGCCAATGAGAATCAAAAATCTTTCAAAAGTTATATGCCTTCTGCTCTGGCAATTCCAAATCTAGGAAGGTACACTAGATAATCATGTGTATGTTCAAAGATAAAGGCTTAAAAAAAAATTCTCATTTTCCTCATTAAAATAAGGGGAAAAAAAGTATTTAAAATTCCAATAATAGGCAATTTGTAAAATTATGATAAAAGTTTGATGAACACTTATGCAGTCATTAAAAATTATATTATTAAAAACATTTAATGGAAAATACAATATGTTAGGTAAAATAAACAGGTTATAAAATATTATACTCACTTATGAAAATATATATTTATATTAAATAAAAGCATTGGTATAAGTGAGTGGGTGTATTCATATATGAACACATAAACATGTAGATACAATTGAAAGAAAACAAAAATGCATACAAAATGTCAACTGTATTATCAGGGCAGGGGGGTGCTGTACTTTGTCTTCTGTTTTATTTTCGTTCACACATATTCACTGAATGTTCTACAGTAGGCATGCAATCGATTTGTACTTTAAAGAAAGAAAGACTACATGAATGCCATCTTACATGAGGACCATCAAATGGATAATGATAAATACTTAGGAAATAAACACGGAATTTGTTTTGTTTTGTTTTTTTGCCTTTTAAAAATTAATCCTATTTGTATCCCACAGATTAACAGCTTCTTGGCTTTCAAAAAAAAAAATACAAAAACTAGGACCTTCTTATTTACTTCAATTCATTAAAAAGAGAGGCTGCAAGTACTTAGCTTTTACTTAGAAAGCCAAAGAAAACAAATTCCATATTAATAAACACGGCAGTCCAAAATCTAGATAAACAAACAATGTCCTATGAATTTTCTGTATTAATGAAAATTTTATCTTTATGCTATACTTTTAGGAAAAAAACATAGTAACAGAGAAAATAGGATTAACTGCTAAGAAAATAATGAATGATAAATAGGTTTCTACACTTCATCCTAAACTTCCTTCATTTATATATATATACATATATATATATCTTTCTGAACACTAACAATATTTTCATTGTCAGCTTTTATTCAAAATCCATTGTATTCTCCCTGTAAAGTAAGCAGAGAGAAATTTCCACTTCTCTGCTTAGTACTAACCACGTTCCATGATCTTACCCAAAGTACTACATCTACATTACCTTTCACTACTTCTCTTCACAAACCAGCTTCACCAACCTGACAAGAGCACTCACTGTTCTCCCCACATATCACGCCAGTTTCCTTCTCCAGAATGGGTTCAATCTCTTATAAGAAAGCCTCCCCTCATCTTAGCCCCTGGTCAATTATTACACTATTCTTCTTCAGCCCCAGCCCACCCTGACCTTTCCCTGCCTTTGATATACAGTTTCAGCCTTTCTTGTTCTATCCCTTAATTATACACTGCCTTTACACAAATCTTAAATAATTTACATAGGAACATGTATATCCTGCAAAAGAGTAATAATATTCTCTTAGAAAGTACATGATTCATTCAAGAGTCCAATCAAAAGAGAAAAGCCATGCAAAAAAATGTAACAGCAAAAGTACAATATATAGAATTATTAACTATAAGAGGGTGATGTTGTTGATCAGTTGCTCAGTCATATCCGACTCTTTGCAACCCCATGAATTGCAGTATACCAGGTTTCCTTGTCCTTTATTATCTTCTGGAGTTCGCTCAAACTCATGTCCATTGAGTCGACAATGCCATACAATCATTTCATCCAAGAGTATAGAGATTTTAAAGGTATAAAGAGAACCCTAAAGGATAACCACAATACCCAAGGAACAAAAATGTGGAACAGGGAGAGAGACTGCTGAAAATCAGACTCGCTTAGAAGATGTGGTTGCAGCCCCCGGGTGGTGAAGACCTGGCTGAGTCACTCAGGCTAGAGCTGTTCCACACCTGCCGCCAAGCAGGAAACACTTGCTTTTGGGGTGAGCTGTGTGAATGCTGGGCAGAGCCACAGAAAGGTGGTCACCAGGCCAGCAATGGGGCTGCAAGATCTCTGAGACACTGCAAGCACTGGGAAACTTTTAGCCCTGTGGGACCATCAAGAAGAAACTAAATAGAAACACAGCTCAATCAAGAGTTAGAAGCTCCTTTCCACTGAAATGCCCCCTTGGGGCCCTCTACTGACAAAGCTAACACTGTGCTAGTTTCAAAGAAGAAATGCTTAAAGAGTCAAGCTGCGCTCTTACAGAGCAGATAATAAAGGATAGTTTAGCACTGCTCAACAATGAACTGACACAACATCTGGCAAAGACCTAGCATATAGAAATTCAGTGAATACTAGTTGGTTGGTTAGTTGAATGACTGAATGAATGAGGAGACAAAGAGACTAGCTCTTAAAATATAACTGTTGAGAGTGTACCAACTCTACTTATATGTGAGATAAATTATCAGAAAACCTCAGAACAACAACAAAAATAAAGCAAACAACTGGAACTGATTTATATTGCTTCCAAACAGAATCATTTGATGAAAAGAGTATATAATGTTTGGAAGTACACACTTAACATTTTGATCAGAGTCACTCTTGACTACATATATAAAACCTTCTATTAGAGCAATGGTTCTCAAACATGTTAGTCTTAGGATCTCTTTTCCAGTCTTAAAAATATTGAGAATATCAAGGAGCCTTTGTTCCTGTGAATTCTATCAATATTGACCATAGTAGAAATTCAAACTAAGAAATTTCAAAAAAAAATTGTCAATTCAGTTAATATTAACAATAATAAATCCATTATATATTAACCCAAATAAAATATTTTTATGAAAAATTACATTTTGCCCAAAAAATGGTATAAAAGGAGGCATATTTTTGCAAATCTCTTTAATGTATGACTTAACAGAAGATATCTTCTTCATTCAATCTGTTGTAGTATCAAATATCATGTAGCCTCTGAGAAATTATACCATACACTCATGAGAAAATGAGAAGAAAAACAGTGTCATTATGACAGTAGTTTTGACCTCACAGATGCTCTGACATGGTCTTGAGGACCCACAGCAGTCCCTGGAGTACATGTGAAGAATCACTATATTTTAACATGCATAATTCTTTTCAACTCCATGCTATAATGAGAACCTTATCAGTGTACATATTTATACTGAATCTACTCATTCAGTTGCTGCATGGTATATAGACGTTCTTTATGAAACAAAAGTCTTTACTGAGATGTTGGATGTCTGGAGAATAAAAATTGAAAAAGTTGAATATTTTTATACCAGTATAAAGGGTGTATTAATCAAGGTTCATGAGAGAAAGAAATAGATACACACACACGCACACACACAAAAAGGTTTATTGGAAAGAACTGGCTCATGTGATTACAGAGGCTGAGAAGAACAGACCCAGGAAGAGCCAAGTCCAAAGTCTAAGTAATGTTCTATCTTAATAAGAAAAGCATGTTTGTGTGTTCTGAAGACCATTTTGAAGAGTTATCAAAAGCTACCAAAGCACCAACACACTGTGCAAAACAGTTAGTTCTTGGCAGTGAGTGAGGTTTTCTCAGTAGAAACAAAAAACATGCCAGAAACTGTTGATGGGAAAAAACTCAAGACGCTGAACACTAATACAGTTTCGTGCCCAGCCAGCTTCAGAAGCCATAATCAGGAGCACGAGAAAGAGAACAGTGACGACCGAAATCACAGTTTGGCTCCCAATCCATCAGGGACGATTTTTTTTTTCTTTGTTGTTTAAGATTAATATCCCTAAGCATTTATGTTGCCATTACTAAACTGAAGGCAATGTCTTGCTTTTCACAATATTTTTCAGCTTCTCATTTCCTTTCATCAAGCTTCTTCTCCTCATCCCATTTTGCTTCATCTGATTAGGTGGCAACATAATATAGCAAGTTACTAAAACTAAGAACCTAGAAAGCAGGTCGATCTTTCCCTCACTCTCCTCTTGTACGTCACTAACAATCTGTATTGCCTCCAAACTGTCTCCTCAGTCCACCCAACATTTCTTCGCCTTAGCTGGTTCACCCAGCTCCCATCATTTCTCAGGAACACAACTAGAATAGACTCCTACCAGGCTTCATGAATTCTATATTAGCAGTCCTACAACAGTTTTCTACAGGCAGCCAGATTTTCCCAAAACAATTCATCTTTTCTCATCTCCACACTGTAGTGAGAATTAAACCCAAACTCTTCACTCTAACCTATCAGCTTCAGTACAACCTGGCCCCTGCCTTCCTCTCTCACATTATCTCCTACCTTCTCTTCCTCAGCCTGCTCCAGCTACAGTGGACTTCTGCTTTTTAAAAATCCAAGTTTACATCTCTTATCAGTGTTTTTACACTGGGTTTTCCTCTGCCTGGAATAATCTCTCCTCAGCTGGCTTATTTTTATCGTTCAGGTCTCAGCTCAAATACCACCTATCAGTGAAGCATTCCCTGGTCTGTTAATAAAGTAGTTCCTTCCAAGATTCCTTCTAACATGCCATTCTTTGTTATTGCCTTCATAGCCCTTGCCATTTACTGAATCCACTTTGTTTATCTGATTGAAAAACTCGACACACACACATTAAAATCATACTTTATCTTGTTCATTCAAAACTCTAGAATAATGTCAGGAGCCTTCAGACGGAGCGGAAAATTTATGACATCTGGCAACCACCTATTTGTGCCTTCTGCTCGCATGTCTGCAGCACTTCCATAATGCTCTCATACGTAACAAATGTACCATATCGATCAGAGCACCCCCCCGCCATGCAGTCTTTTCTCATGCAGTCTTTTCAAGATCAGAAACCTCTTTTTCCTCCTAGCACTTAACAGAGGAATTCTGCACAGGTAAAGTCTAAGTGAACTCAACTAAAGCAAAAAAAAAAAAGAAGAAGAAGGGGGAAAAAAGCAAGCAAAAAGATGAAGAATTTCAAAAGTTATAGCAGTACTGTTTTTCAAAGACAAGAAGGGAGTAAGACAGTAAATCTGAAATAACTTTAAACAATGTTCTTAAAAACAAAACAATGTTTTCAATACTGACATTTCCTTCCAGAGATCCCATGATTTTGGTAAGGTTGATGGATGTGCCCTCACTTTTGTTGCAGTCTGTTATTATTTTCTTCAAACATCTAACTTCTATTATTTCATTTTTTAAAACTTTTTATTTTGTATTGATACATAGTCAATTAACAATGTTGTGATAGTTTCAGGTGAACAGTGAAGAGACTCAGCCATACATATACATGTATCCATTCTCCCCAAAATCCCCTTCCTTTCATGGTGCCATATAACATTGAGCAGAGTTCCATGAGCTGTACAGTAGTAGAACCTTGCTGGTTATCCATTTTAAATACAGTTCAGTGTACATGTCGATCCCAATATCCCTAACTATTCCTTCCCCCTATTCTATTACTTAAGATAATGCCTTCCACTAAGTTTGTTTCTAAAAGACAGAATGAGGCACACATTTTTAAAAATTACATTTGTCTCCCAAGCTCCAACACAAAAGAACTAAACTTGCAACTTCACAGGATTCTAGTCCAACAACTTTGTGTGCGTGTGTGCTTCGTCGCTCTGTCATGTCCAACTCTTTGCAAACCCATAGACTGTGCCCATCAGGCTCCTCTGTCCATGGGGATTCTCCAGGCAAGAATACTGGTGTGGGTTGCCATGCCCTCCTGTAGGGGATCCTCCCAGCCCAGTGATCAAACCCAGGTCTCCCATATTGCAGGCGGATTCTTTACCGTCTGAGCCACCAGGGAAGCTCTGTCTGTTTAATTGTCTGAACTTTTTTATCCACATTATGCAGGAATACAATTTCTCTTAATTCCTGAGTAAGGGCTTTGTGTTTGTTCTAGGTAGCTATCTTAACATTTGAAAATAAAATGTATTTTATCTTCAAGAACAGCATCTAACATGTTCATAAAACACAGAATTGTACGAAGATTTCAGATGAAATGAGCACAACATTTTTCTTTCTTGGGAGACTAGTCACCTCAGGAAGTTTACCTGCTACACATTAAGATCTAGAAACTGGGCCAAACACTGTACTACAGTTTTATCTCCTTCCCCTACTACATCTTAGAAAGCAAAAGCATGAACCCAACTAGCCCTTTGACCACCTGAATTTTAATTTTCACCTCTATTATACCCCCCTCCTTAAAGGCAGGCAAATTTTACAACCTGCTGTACTTTTCTCATCAGGATTTTTTAGGATGCCAGTTTCCCCTACCCACTATAACCCATCTCTTCAACTCTCTAGCTTGGGCAAATAATTAAACCTTTCTCTGTCTTGGTTTCTTTGTCTTGAAATGCCTAAAGCCCTTAGGGTACGCTGTCAGGACCAAATGAGACTGTGTCTATGATGTACTAAACCACACTGATTAGGCAGATCCTTAATATGTGTTCCTTCAGTCATATTCATTCCTTTCTCTGTTAAATAGTTCAGAGAATCATACTGGACAATGTATGAAAGAACATTTTCAAAGGTTAAAAATGAGATAATGCTAATGAGTATTAAACTTAAAAACTTCCAATACAGAGACAGCCAAAACTTTCTCCACCCTTCCCTTCACAACTCTACCTAACCCTTTTTATCCCCTGTGAATCAACCCTCCTTCCCAGCTCTCACCTTCCTATTTCTTTCTAATCCTCCTCTTTCACTTTTATTATCTTTAAAATCTGGAAATACACACTGGAAACACATATACACACCTAACCTTAGCAACAGTTATAAAAGGATAAATAAGTTTAAGATTGCTTGTACTAAGATTGGGCTTCCCAGGTAGCACAATGGTAGAGAATCTGCCCACCAATGCAGGAGACTCAGGAGACAGGTTCAAATCCTAGGTTAGGAAGATTCCCCTGGAGAAGGGAATGGCAACCCACTCCAATATTCTTGCCTGGAGAATTCCAAGGACAGAGGAGCCTGGCAGGCTGCAGTTCCTGGGGTTGCAAACAGCTGAACACAACTCAGCACGCACCCACACATGTTGGAAGATTTCTCCAATTTCTGAAATTCTGGCACTCCTGCCATGGCTCTCCAAGCTGTGGAGCTTCTGTATTATGTGGTACTGAAATGTTTTGAGAAGTAGCTGCTAAAATGAAAAGCAACTTCAGAGAGAATGAACAGAGTTGCATTTACCCCAAAAGGCAAGAGAGTCTTTATTCTAGAGCCAGTTTTGTCAGCATCACTTTCCTTCTCAAAGGAACTGAGACTAGAAAGAACACTGAAAGGTATGAGAAGGTAGAAGTCTCTGGAAACTGCCTAAGTATCATATTATCAAGTTCAGCCTGTTGTCTGGATATACCTTAATTCTATTAATAATAAAAGACCAGAACTTAAGGTCAGTCCAGAATGAGTGTGCAGTATTTATTTATTTCCATATAAATGGATATTCCCAAAGACAAAGTACTTCCCTCAGTAGTCACTATGTGCCTAAAGGGTACCAAAAATCTATTTAAAAATTTTAATATGCCATATATCAGGAGAACAAGGCTTTATTTTGACTCAAAATTAGTAATGAGTCAACAACTACTCCTGAATAAGCAAATGGCAAAAGATGATCAATTAGAGAAGAACTCAGGTTGAGTGAGATTTCTCAGCTGAGTTCTCAGGTTCAAGGATAATCAGTCTACAAGAGTTCCAAGTTGCTTCTTTTATTAAATTCTAAAGTTCTAAATTTCCCTGGTAGCTCAGTTGGTAAAGAATCCACCTGCAATGCAGGATTCCGAGTTTGATTCTAGGTTAGGAAGATCTGCTGGAGAAGGGATAGGCTACCCACTCTGGTGTTCTTGGGCTTCCATGGTGGCTCAGGTGGTAAAGAATCTGCCTGCAGTGTGGGAGACCTGGGTTCGATCCCTGGGTTGGGAAGATCCCTGGCGAAGGGACTAGCTACCCACTCCAGTATTCCGGCCTGGAGAATTCCATGGCCTGAATAGTCATAGGGTCACGAAGAGTCGGACATGACTGATCGACTTTCACTTTCAAAGTGAAATCACAATAGGAGACAGTTTATAAAAGATTTGAAAAAAAGGAATAAGATTTATTCTACTCTCATCCCAAGGAAATCATGTTCCTATCTATGAAATGGCCAAAAAAGAAAAAAAGTCATACTCTGAAGTCAAAGACCTGATTCTGCAGCCTGGTGCTGATACCACCCACTTCAAACCATCCACCTCTCCTCTACCACTTAACTGATGAAAGTCAGTCCCAGAAAAAGTAAATGTCATAGATATAATAAATTACTATTTGAGAGGATTGTTATAGGGATTACAGAAATGGGAACTAAGTAAAAATGTATTTTAACTTTTTTACTTACAAAATATTATTTAAACCAAAAATCTATCTGCTTGTTTTTGAAAACAGTGCCTGCCTGATAATACAAACTGATGAGGGGAGAGGGTGGGGCAAAACAGAATGAGAACACAAAACATGAGAGAAAAATGAGAAATTGAGTATGGAGAAATAGAGGGTCCAAGCAAGATGAAAAAAAGAGAGGAATGAAGTGCCTCCACTTTAAATGCAAAATTTGGAAAGACAAAAGAAAAGAGGGAAACACACAGTGGAAAATAAAATCGGATTTATGTTTATTTTCTGTCTCCCCAGGTATCTTCATAAACCATCCAAATACGACAAAAGAAACCAAAGTCCTAGGAAACATAAAAGCAAAAGAGAATGATATCTTCACTTCAAATGTTAAGATTGTTGCTTTTGGCCACAAGATGATTAATCTTCTATAATTCAAGGACATAATACAATTTTTAAAAAAAAATCCAAGACCCCTTAGAAGTCTTCTAAGCCTACATTAATTTTGATAGCTGTAGTGGAATTAGTGGTTCCTAATACTAGAATAAAGCATAATAATGTTTTCTAAGATAAGCTAATCCATCTCTCCAATGCTGCCAATCCAGCTATTATTTAAAAACAATCAAACACAAAAACAGAAGAAAAAAAAACAAAACAAAAAAGGAAGAAGAAGAAAGAAAAGACACCCCTAAAACATACCTGGTCAATTGTGAAGTACCATATCGACCACTGGTGAGGAAAGAAAGAGTGTGCAAATACTCCTCTGACTGTGGACAATTTATTCAACTTCCTCTTAGCAAATACAATCACCCAAGGCTATTCCTCCAAGAAAACATTCCTTTTAAATATATCCACAAAAACTGCATGCTGCAAGTGTGCAAATGGCCTCCATTCCAACAGGGCTCTTGCTGTCCAGAGAGCAGCTAAGGATTAAACTTTGTTTTCATGAATGCTAACTTAAGGCTCAATGCGTGAACACAAACATTGAGAAACTGTTGCATTTCTGTTCCCACACTAACTTTGTAAAGCTTCCCTCTGGGATGTACTGTAGAAGCTAAAATAGAAAATAGTTTCAGCCAAAAAACAAGTAGCAGTGGGAACTCTGACCAACAATCAAGTACAGGGGTTTCCCAACCCATAACCCCCTCCCCACAAAAGGGAGAATATGGAGAAGGGAAGAGGGAACTTTGAGTAACTTCAAATTTTTGACTCTCTCTACTATTGAGATGTACTTTAGGATTTCAGTAACATTCGTAAGTGTAAACACCTTAAGCACCCATTATAGGATCAAGTTTTTCTCCCTTGGGAATAACCAGAAGCAGGGTTATGTCTCCAACATTTTTTTTTTTCCTTCTAACTATAATATTATCAAATATCTCCCTAAGAACTGTTTACCTAACTTTTTAAAAAAAGGGATTGCTTTTTAAATAGTCCTACAAGTAGTGACTAAACTCTACAAGTACCATGAACTGGAAGTGACCACTCTAATCATGGTGATACATACACATCCACTAAATGCAACCAAGTGTATGCACAGACACAGATAATACCATGCATTTTACCTGGTACCCAGAATCCTCACGAGTATAGTTCATATGAACATTGCAATGTGTTATTTGCAATGAATCATCAGCATGAACTCATAGTTCACAATTCATAATGATAGACGTGTATTTTTTGCCTTGTTTTACCCCTCCTTTTTGCTTGAAAGACTTGTGGTCTCCTTTTCTCCCCTGAAAGCCTAATTTCTACCTTCTCTAGGAAATTCTGATGATTGATCATACACCTTTTTAGGTGAGTTACAAATTTTACATTTCCTACCTTCAAGTCTGTAAGGCATAGAATCTTCCAAGCTCAAAAAAGGAAAGGTCTTAGGGGCTACTGCTAGGATTAGGCATAGTGATCTACACAGAGCAGATGTCACATTTAATGGAACTGATGGTGAAGGCTAAGTGGAAAGTTACTAACGGAACAGTGTAAAACAGTTAAAATATCTTATTTAATTCATCCAACATTCTAGTGAGAAAGATATCAAATATGTAAGTGTTTAATATGATACAGAAGAATGTGGGGTTTAAAAAAAGTAGCTTGCTCAGAAGTAAATCCAAATCTAATACTAAATCCATCTTCTTTAGTCTGTATATTATACTGCCATCAAAGTGGATAAGAAATTCAGTTTACAAAGGTAACACATAACTTAAATTTTTTAATTGCTTGGAGAAAATGGGGGAAATGAAGCAGAGATGAAGGACGTGAACAGACCAAGATGGCCTTGTAAACAAAATAATGCCTTCATCTTCACCGTTTATAGAAAGACAGAAAAGCATTAAGCTGGGGGAAGCAGAAACTGCTGTCCTAAATCAGATTTAAATTTTGGAAAATCACTTTGCCTGCCGTGTGTAGACCAGTTAGGAAATAGTAACAGCATTCTCATAGAGAATTCTGTATTTAATTATGATAGCAGATGACAAAGATAATATGAAGCAATCATCTAAAACCTACACAAGAGGTAAAAAAATAAATGAGAACTGATGTGAATGAGAAACAGAAGTGAAGAATAGACAGGGGTCCAGAATGTACCACTATGTTTCTTGCTCATATACCCAAATAGACAGTGGTACAATTTCCTGAGTCTTGGCATACTGGACAGAGATCAGTTTGGGAGGAAAGTTCAGTTCAAGTTTTTTATTGTAAACAACAGAAGCTACTACATCATTTTCAACAAAAAAGAAACATACTTAAAAAGAAAACTAAAAAGCCCAAACAATAACCAAAATATTAGTGGAGACCCATCACTGAGTACAAACACTCCTCCTAGAACCCAGGCTGAGTCCTATATTTTGCTGACCGTGGATGTCTATGCTTCAACTCTTTGCAGAAGGAAATCCTCATGATGTCTTTTTTCTGCAGACAATGGCTTCCTAATCAAACTTCATTTAAGTGGTCTGAGGTGGAGATTTGGTCACCTATTAATATCCTGGCTACAAGGATGGCTTAAAGGTGTTGGACTTCTTTCTGAAGTCATGAGAACTTGTAAGGTAAGAAATTCACCAAATATAGGAAAGACTGCCAAAAAGAATAATAAATATCACCTAAGGAAGAAGGGGCATTAATTTTATTGAAACATACCACAGAACATGTCAAGTAGGCTATTGGATGTATGATTCTGTATCTTAGAGAAAAGAGCTTAGCTTATTATAAACACATTTGTGAATCATCTCCACATACATTTTACAGATGGTGATTGCAGCCATGAAATTAAAAGACGCTTACTCCTTGGGAGGAAAGTTTTGACCAACCTAGATAGAATATTCAAGCGCAGAGACATTACTTTGCCAACAAAGGTCCATCTAGTCAAGGCTATGGTTTTTCCAGTGGTCATGTATGGATGTGAGAGTTGGACTGTGAAGAAGTCTGAGTGCCGAAGAATTGATGCTTTTGAACTGTGGTGTTGGAGAAGACTCTTGAGAGTCCCTTGGACTGCAAGGAGATCCAACCAGTCCATTCTGAAGGACATCAGCCCTGGGATTTCTTTGGAAGGAATGATGCTAAAGCTGAAACTCCAGTACTTTGGCCACCTCATGCGAAGAGTTGACTCATTGGAAAAGACTCTGATGCTGGGAGGGATTGGGGGCAGGAGGAGAAGGGGACAACAGAGGATGAGATGGCTGCATGGCATCACTGACTCGATGCACATGAGTTTGGGTAAACTCCAGGAGTTGGTGATGGACAGGGAGGCCTGGCGTGCTGCGATTCATGGGGTCGCAAAGAGTCAGACACGACTGAGCAACTGAACTGAACTGAAGCAAATTCCACAACCTTACTGTGTTTTTTGCTTTTCATAAACTTTTCAACAAAATCTCAAATATTTTATAAATATGGTACTACAGATTAGATTTAATCAAGTTAATGTCACTCCATATATTATTATGGGACATGGAACACAACAATCTAACTGCAAACCATTTATCCCTAATACTGACAGAAATACTTCCAAAGAAATTCACTCTAAACTTTTAACTTACATGGCTATCTCTGATAACTCCAAATGTTTTTACTATCTTTTACTGAAGTATTATTTCAATAGCAATTAATAATTTGGGTGATTTCCAAGACCTCACAACAGACTCTGTCTACAGCTGGATGAAAGCTACTTAATCTTGGACTCACAAGCACACATGACTAGTTTGGGTATCTCGAGTATATTCACCTCTTGATCTTCACTAAGCACATCTCCGAATCCGAACAGTTGTCTCCTGATTTATTTTTTTCAAATACAAAACCAAAATTCCCGGTTGAGTGTGCTGTATATTTATCCTGAGCAGCATTCAATTTAAAAGACAATGTGTTCTGGGGAAGAAAAAACTGAGAAGATACTGAAAACAGACAAATGTATCAGAGAGGAAAAATTGGAACTAATGGTGATTGAAACACTAGTGTGACTATTGTCTCCACAGTAGTTTTGGCCTAAAATTGCTTCCTGGAACCCAGAAAAGCACGTAAGTGTCCTTGTATACCTGAAAACATGAAAATAAATAAATAAATGAAACAAACAACTTCATGGATAAACTAGCTGCACTGACATTTGCTGAATGAAGAAATTCACTCTGATATCAATCTTGGCCTTGGGTGGGGTTGGCGGGGAGGTTCAAGACTTCCCTCTACAGGGGGCACTAAGTCCAACCACAGGGTCTCTGATTCTCCTTTTACAGATAGAAATGACTTCATGATCAAGTTCTTTAAGGTAGTAATGGAAAGAGTGGTTCCACCTACCTTTCCAGTTGCCCAGCATCATATGTAGGATGAAATCCAAAAATCAAAATTACTACCCCAACAATACAAAATCCAAAATTTTGCCATGCAATAGAAAATGAGATAAAAAGGGTGATGGTGAGAGATGCCGACTGTTCAGGAGGTGAGCAAAGGAGAGATGCAGATGCCTGAGGAATCTAATTCTCAGACCAACTAAATAGATTCATTTGGATGACCTACAAGAAGGGTAAAAAGTCTCCAGTGGCTAGAATTTCCTCCTAAAATATGGCATTTCAACTAAGCATAAACTATTTCTTGGTTCTCTATCAAACCAGTAAAAATAGCTAAGAGTTCATTGGTCTGAACTGTCAGAGTAAACCCATATGGCTCATAACGTAAACATGGCAACCAGATAGGGTTTCAAGACTTACTCTGTTGATAAACATTTGTTTCAAGCACCAGTCTCAGTATGTCAGTCACACAAGGAAAGGAATCCCCTCATTCTAGCAGACCCAGCAATGAGTAAGCATTATGACTTTTACTTTAATCAACTTAAATGTGCAAGAAAGCATGGTTTAAGTCCCTATGGGCAGCAAACAGTTTAGAAATAACCTGATTCAGTGTTTCTTAAACCCGAGAAAATACTAATCTTTAAAAAGGAAAACTTTCTCATGGACCTCAGTGTTAATTTACATTATGCACAGATAATCTCTGAGTATTAACTTATTATAACAAGAGTTTATCATACTCTTATCCACACAAATGTAAAAATCAGTAAAACTTAAATTAATACTAATTTAATGTCATAAATTATGTTTTGTAGAATCAACACTGCAAATATTATATAGTGAACACTATGTGAAAATATATATACTGTATTGTATATTTCACTTTGGATTTGATTCTTCTTTTGATTTTGATCAAAATGAAACATCATTTGAGTCAGTATAAATACATCATTGTTATTTTTCTTTGATAGTGATTTTTAGCCACTGATTCATGCTTTTGTTGGACCAATAATTTAATAGTGTGTCCCAAAATACAATAATAGGAAAAACTTAAAGTTGTTTATAAACATTACTTTTCTGATTATTTACTATATTTACTGTTAATGACTTTTTTCAAGCTAATAAAATGTCCAATTTACTATAATTTCTCAATCTTATACATTTATTTTCTGCCACACAGTAGCTAAAGGTTTCCATCACTTTTCCCTATGTGAACTGCTGTTAAAACCTTCATTTGTGCCCTAAACCAAGATGCAATTTGTACTTTCCATTAACAAAGCTACAACATGAACACAAATGCAAATAATGCCTTTGAATTATTTCTTAACCACCCATATTATCTTAAATGTGTATAGTATTAATTTTAGACTCAAAAAACATAGAAAATTTTAAACTTTCATAGGACTCAGAGAAAGTACCTATAGACTATAGGTTGAGAAGCAATGCCTAGCTCATTTAATAATACTCACCCTCAAAGAAGACTTATCATTTATAATACAGACAGCTACACAGTGAGAAAACAAGTAGAAGCACACTGGAGCAAAATTGTGTACAAATGTAAATTCATTTTCTTGGAGGAAAATACTTTCTTTTTCTAAAGAAAAACATTTTACTCAGAGTCATGTCCGTAAAATGAGAACCATCACTTTATGTTATATGGCTTCCTCTTTGCCTTCAGCCTTAGAATCTAATACTAGGGAGGGCTTTTCTTTCTGCGGAAGTAGTTAAAACTAAACAACTAATTATGTATTTCCTTTTCAAGTTGGTGCCAGGAAGCTTGCATATAATTTGAAGTTCAACTAGAATGGTAATATAGGCCTCAGTGACTAGGAAATCTAGGTTTATTGGTTGTGAACTTGATTTTATAATCATATTTGCATTCCTAGGCAGCAGGAGTCTTTACTCCTTAGTTATCTTCACCAATTGAGTATCTTAGAGGTGAAAAAGGTAAAAGTGTTAGTTTCTCAGTCCTGTCCAACTCATGGCGATGTCCTAGACTGTAGCCCACCAGGCCCCTCTGTCCATGGAATTCTCCAGGCAAGAATACTGGAGTGGGTACCCATTTTCATCTCCAGGGGATCTTTCCAAGCCAGGGATCTTAGACGTAAGTCTAATTATCTACGTAACAGTGAAAGTTATATGAAAGTATAAATTAAATAATGAATGATGAGTAAATGAAGATAGTTCTGACTTGTTACTAAGGTAAAGTTTTCCATTCATGCCTATAGCACTTTGCCAGAAGCCCCAAAACCAAATCTATATAAAATTGTGAATGGAGAAGATAGTCAATTCTGATTGCCTACAAAACTAATCTAAGAAGTATAACCACTGACTGGCCACTTATCTCAATATTAAAATTTAGTGCAGTTACATCAAGAAAAAAAAAAGCCATCATGTAGTTATATCTCTTCCCCAGCATCATCTCTGCACCCTTGAGTAGCAACGTGCTGACTGTAGAAGAGGGTATTATCAATTATATTAAAGTGTATTATAAACTATAAATGTATTCCCACTTAAAGCAGAAAATTCAAATTGAGAACAAAATTTAAATGGGAAAACCACAGGAAAAGTTGTTATAATTTCAAAGAAAACTTTAAAAAAATCATCTTTTTAACAAGTTCATTCTAGCAAATTTTCAAACAAGAAGTCTCTTAATTAGAAGAAATCTTCAAAAGCACAGCTAACAAAACATACATCAATCATCATTTTTTGATTGGTAAAAATTCAAAAATACTCTTTTTAAACTCAGAAATGAAGGAAAATGTCCCCTATCTTTCTAAAGAACATTGTTTTGGATATCTGAACAATACAGTAAGACAGATGACGTATGTCTAGATAAAACATTTTTTTTAATCAATAGATATTATCATTAATGAAAAGAATACAAGGTTTTCTAACATTTAAATAATACAATACAATAAAGAAATAGAAGATGACCTAATTTACACAAAAAGGTATTTCATATAGGCTACTTCTATAGTATGATAAAACTTCTATTAACAAATCCTTTGAAATAAAAATTTTAAATAGAAATTCAGCTGTTACCTTCTTTATCCAAAAACATTTCATAAATTATGTGAAAGAGTTGTTTGCATTTTTAGCTGCTTAACAAAATACATAAGGACAAAGTTATTATTTCTCCCAAGTTTAGTTGAAATAAACAGGACAGATTAAGCAACATCTGCAATGTTGTCTATATCTTTACGCATACAGTTAAAAGAATGAATTCTGAAGTGAGATCAAACTTGGTTCAAATCCTGGCTCTATGGCTTGAAAGTTAAGTGATTTTCACAACTCGCTTCCCCTTATAGAGAACTGGGCTTATTATCTGCAAAACAGGGATAACACCACCTGAATTATAACAATTTGGGAACTCATACAATGGAACAGATTTATCCCTTTAAATGTTTCAGAGATTGCATAGAAATATCTGAAAAACCAACAAATTTCTATGCTTTGGCCTCTTATATCAAAAATACTTCATCATTCTTCTTACCACTCCTCCCCACAAAGCTCAAATCCCTCACACTGATTCTTTGTTGTAAACAAGTCAACAATTATATCTGATCAACAGTACCAGGGGGAATATTTCTCTTATGTCATCACCCTTCTTGCATCCACTGATGCTGCTCCCTCTCTCAGAAACCCTCACATCACCACTCAGCCTAAGAAATCACACACGTCTCTCAAAATTAAACTCAACCTACATCAGGTTCCTTATCCTGAATTTTCTACCAACGGGAGATTTGTGTTTTCCAAAATATTGTAAAACACAAGGTGATACCCCACAGTGCAGAAGATATGCAGTCAGCCTCAGCAAAATAAAACTATTATTGTCAGTCTTTCTTCCACTCTCTTCAACCATCCTTCATTTCTAAGGAGGACTTTTGTTTATATTCCTCAGTTTTTGTCATACCCCTGTGGACAAGGAGAATAGAGGGGAAATTTTTTAAATTAATCTAGAGAAACTATCGGAGAAGGCAATGGCACCCCACTCCAGTACTCTTGCCTAGAAAATCCCATGGACAGAGGAGCCTGGTAGGCTGCAATCCATGGGGTCGCGGAGGGTCAGACACAACCGAGTGACTTCAATTTCACTTTTCCCTTTCATGCATTGGAGAAGGAAATGGCAACCCACTCCAGTGTTCTTGCCTGGAGAATCCCAGGGACGGGGGAGCCTGGTGGGCTGCCGTCTATGGAGTTGCTCAGAGTCTGACACGACTGAAGTGACTCAGCAGCAGCAGCAGAGAAACTATATTTTTTATTTAATAAAGGACAGAAAGTTATCTGGCCAACAGAAAACATTGACCCTGAATGTAGAAGAATGGGGGTTAAAAGGTAGGTTTCTAAATATAAAGCCAATATAAATAATATATTTTTCAGAGATAAAATTAGAGCCAAAATTAGTGACGGGGACCTTTGAGGAGCCATATAAAGAGATAGTTTTAAAAGCAATTTTTCCACTTATCATGATATACATCATACACACAAACATTGAAACATACACACACACATACACTCACACATAAATCTGCGGGAGTCTTCAGTGAATGCATGCTTTTAAATGTTTTTTGATATTGAATATATGCTTCTCTTTGATGTGAAACCAAAGGGAATTGAGCCTTCAGGTATGGACAAGAAGATGCATTTTAGTTCCCATTATATACATGAAACACTGAACTTTGAGACAAGCACAAAGGAAATATCGAGTGAATGGTAGCTGCTTTCATCCTGTTGTCTATTCTTTAATTATTCTGTGTGTGTCTGCCATCTCCTCAAGAAGACAAGCCATCTTGCTGATGACAATATTCTATACTGCTTCAAACCACAGCATCCAGCATTGTACTAAAGAAGGGGTCAGGAATCAATAAGTATCGGCTAATTGAATCACTGACATTTGAGAAAATCCCAACATCTGAGACACAAATAATTAAGTTATGATGTGAAGCTCAGCTTCAGGAGAAACAAGAATGTTTTCCAATTTATTTCTCCTCCAACACTATCTAGGATTTCTCTTCAGTACATAACTCAGACTGGAGAGATAATATATGTGCTAATCACCACACAGGGGAAGAATACACTATCTGCATTTGTATCCCTTCTCACTGATACATCTTATTACCATGAAGGTGTTTAATACAACCTTGTCTGCTATACCAAATGCTCCAAGATAATGAATCTCAATGTATAAGCTTTATTTCCATTAGAATTATATATATCAAATCCTCAAAATAGAAGCACTCAATTTTAACTACAAAGGAAAGTGGTTGGTGTTCTTTTTTTAATCTTACTTTACCTATTTTTTTAAAGTTACACTTTAAAAGGATATATAAATCAGGCAATAAATGTTTTATTTATCTACCTTTGTCTTTCTAGTGAATAGCAGTAAAAATGTACTTTCACCTTAGTATACACCTGCTGTCTCAAAAATATCCCAATGAATAACAACCAGAAGCAGAAAAGAAAAGGGAGAGACAAGGGTATTATAGTGCTGATATTGCCCTGTCAGGCTGCTGAGTGGCTACAGCTTCACAAAGTTCTGAGGTTTTAAAAACTTTAGAGATCATTTCATTTCGCCATGTGTTTTATACATTAAAAGTTTGAAAAACACTGAAATTGAAAGATGTACCTAAATGACAAATATTTTAAATAATCAAGGAAGCAAAGGAAAACAAAAAGATGAACACTGAGGAGCAGTCTTTTTTTTTTGCCTGACAGCGAGTAATCCTGTTATTAAAAAAAACATTGGAGGTTTTAGCCAATTTTCTGATACATCCTATAGTATAATAAAAACGTCAATTAATTTCCTGAGTATAATGATCTTATTAATAGATAGTCTGCTGTAAAGTCCCAATCTAAAACATTTCATAAATTACATAAATAGAATTTTTTCTTTTTAGCTGCCTGACAAATTAATATAGGGCAGATTCTAGTTTTCAATAAGCAGACAGACCTTAGGGAAAGATAAAACACTTATAAAGCTTAAAGTGATTCCCAACAATTCGGACGGGGTCAGTCCAATTCACTTCAATACATGTCAGTATGTGATCTTCAGTACATTATTTTCTCTTTTCTAAAACACAGGTCCTTTACCTATCCAATAGGGATAACATACCCAGCCTCACAGGTCTGGCATGCAGAATATGGGGAAGTATCAACAAAGCACTCGGTATGAGGCTTGGCACACAGCAGATCTATGACAAATGAGAACCACATACTTGCTACCCTATTAATAATAGTAAAGGAATGAAAAAAATATGAATTTGCATGCATCAAAAGTCTAACCTTAAGTGATAATACTTTGACTCTCAAGCACATTAAACAGTAAATGAGGCTTCCTAACAAATGACAATTACAATGTCACTATTACAATCTCACTAGAAACAATAATATAAATTACTCTTTTAATCTCTGATCTGTCACTGTGAAAAAAAGTCTTAGTCACACTTATCAGCAAGCTTGGTGGGACGGCAGGAATAATGGGGAGGAGAGGTGAGAAGACGGATCATTTATTATCACAGTGGCTTTGTTTGGTGACTCAGGGGAATTCTGACATTTTCTCCTTGAGCTAATGAGAATATCATCAATACATTGTTTATACCTTCTGCCTTGTCAAAATGGTACCTTAAAAATGTTGCTAATTCAGGCAACTGAAAGATGGACTAATTCACTGCAAAGCCAATATCTACCATTCTGAGGTATCTCTAAATTTATAGAACTGGAATTAAATCTATAGTCAAGAAAAGTCAATGTAAAACATTGAGATTATTTTTCATTTGTCTGCTTATATGTTTTTAAGAAGCACAAGCATACAGTGTGTGCATGCTCCATAGTGTTGGACTCTTTGTGACCTCAAAGACTGTAGCCCACGAGGCTCCTCTTTACATGGGATTTTCCAGGCAAGAATACTGGAGTGGGTTGCCATTTTCTCCTCCAGGGGATCTTCCCAACCTAGGGATTGAAGCAGTGTCTCTTACATCTCCTGCATTTGCAGATGGATTCTTTACCACTGGTGTCATCTGGAAAGTCCAAGAAGTCCACCCTATATCACAGAACTTTAGGTTTTTCATTAAATCCGTAAGTCTCTATATGAATAAGCATGTGAGATGGAAGGGGCGGCAGATGCATATAAAGGTAAAGCAATCTCACACCTCATACATGTTTCGATTATTGTTCTTGCACAAAATATGTAAGTATATGTACACTATATTTAGCCAGGACAAATTCAGATAGTAAATTCCATTTTCTGAAAACAAACACTTTAAGAAATTTAAAAGTTTCCTACATTTATGTATTAACAATACTTCAATTTCTACATTTTCATTGAAATTTAAAAGTGCAGCCGAGCATTGAAACATAATATTCTATGACTTAGGAACATGGTGGTTTTCCTGGTGGCTCAGAGGGTAAAGCATCTGCCTGCAATGCGGGAGGCCTGGGTTCGATCCCTGGATTGGGAAGATCCCCTGGAGAAGGAAATGGCAACCCGCTCCAGTACTCTTGCCTGGAAAATCCCATGGACAGAGGTGCCTGATAGGCTACAGTCCATGGGGTTGCAAAGAGTTGGACATGACTGAGCAACTCATACACACACACACACATTAAGACAAGGCTCATGACTGAGCAACTTCATTTTACTTTTTAGAAACATGAAATAGCTGTTATCATTTTTGCTCAAAAAGTTTATTCAAAATTCGTGAAATCTTCCTTTGTCAGAAATACAGTACCCATAGAAATTTGATTATGTCAATAACCCAAACATGACAAAAAATATTAGGCTGACCAAAAAAGTTTATTTGGATTTTTCCATAAGATAGTATGAAAAAATCCGAATGAACTTTTTGCCCTACCCATAGACATGGGCTTTCCAGGTGGCTCAGATGGTAAAGAATCTGCCTACAGTGCGGGAGACCCAGGTTCAATCCCTGAGTAAGAACCCCTGGAAAAGAGAATGACAACCCACTCCTGTATTCTTGCCCGGAGAATTCCATGGGCAGAGGAGCCTAGCAGGCTACAGTCCATGGGGTTGCAAAGAGTTGGACATGACTAAGCAACTCACACACACACACACATTAAGACAAGGCTCTCAGCAGAGGCCATCTATTACAGATTTCACACGAACATAAATGCTTTGGTTAAAAAAAAAAAGGCTGTGATGAACAGTAATAATCAAAAGTCACTATAGCAGTATTAGGATAAAAATATCAAATTAAGCTACATTATTTCTAAATATATATCCAATTAACTCATTTTGCGAACCCATGGACTGTATAGTCCATGGAATTCTCCAGGCCAGAATACTGGAGTGGGTAGCCTTTCCCTTCTCCAGGGGATCTTCCCAACCCAGGGATAGAACCCAGGTCTCCCGCACTGCAGGCGGATTCTTTACTAGCTGAGCCACAAGGGAAGCCCATATAAAATAGAATGCACTACTAACTAATACATCTGATTAAAGAAAACCCTAAGTATAAACTATGCCAAAAATGAGTTATTTAGTCAAATACTGATGAAGACTTCTAGAGTTTTTAATTCCAAACCTACCATCTGTACGCCAGTAAAAAAAACCATACACTTTCAAATAAAATGGTTGTTCAATATATTGAAATGCTTCTTAACATATCAAAGTGTTACTCACTCAGTCGTGTCTGACTCTGCAATCCCATGGACTGTAGACCGCCAGGCTCCTCTGTCCATGGGATTTCCCAGGTAAGAATAATGGAATGGGTTGTCATTTCCTTCTCCAGGAGAAAGAACATATCAAAAGGATAATGGAGTGGGCTGTGTTGCCTCCTCCAGGAGGAAGAACATACCAAAACCTCTCCCTTAAATCTTTACATATGTTTGCAGTTAAGACTTATGTTTATTGTATTTTATTCATAGTAAGTATTCCAGCCATAACAATTTACAAAAATTTTCTATCAGAATTACAACCCAAATATCTATTTTTCAATTGAAATACTTCAATCTATTTTTTAAAAATATACAATCACTTCTTATTTTTTTCCTTCTTGCATTATATGAGAAGTTTTACAGAAATATAATCCTAGCAGTCAAATTGAAGAGAATTAGTTTTCAGTTAGTTATTAAGTATTTTTAGCTATGCCTTTAATAAGTCATGTATGAAAACTTGGAAGGTCTGTAATTTGTTTAACTTCTAAATTGGAGGTGGAGCAAATCAAACATCCTGTTGAGCACTGATAAGAAAAATAATCACTAATTTGGCTACCAATGAATAAAAATATGTGGCACCACAGCATAGGAATGACTGTGTCCTTATTAAATAAATAAGTAAATGAAAACCCAACTATCTAAGAATGCTAGTAATTGCTGTGGGCTTTTGCAAACAGAGATTTCCATACCATACCCACCCTCCCTTATACTACACAAGAAGGCAATTACAGGTAAAAAAAGAAATGACGGTAAATGAGAAATCATGAAAAGAAATATGAATATGGTATAATAGAAAATTCTTGTGAGAGTCCCAAAGAACTCAAGAGCAAAATCCAGAGAAACGACAAAAAAAAAAAAAAAAAAAAAAACATTTCACAGTCAACCAAGGGCAATGGGAAGTACTCCAGCAAAACTTAAAACATGTGATGTCGCTATTCTTCATACCTCTTAGGCTCTTTCACTTAGTCAAATGTAAGCAGGAAACAAAATTAGAAATAAATTTGCTCGTGAGTATTCCCCAGTGGAATTGTTTCCCAAGAATTAAATCCCTGGGATAGTGGTTTATAATTGAATGAACGATTGAAGACGAATGAGAGATTTTATCAACAGGAAAAAACAGAAATTCATTCTAGCTTTATCCTTTCATGATCTCTGCCTTCTTATCTTTGTTTTATTGTATCAAATATAAATAAATGAATAAATGAAACGCGGTGAGAGGCCCACTGAGACAATTTAGGTAAAGAGCTTCTGCTGTTTTACTGCCTTAGTAAACAACAAATAAGCATATCTTCAGAAGCTGATTCTGCTAAGAGGGAAAGGTAACACAACTATAGTTTCACACTACTCAACAAAAGTCAGTGCACATCATAGGCTTTAGTTGTAAAATACATGCAGAATTTTGATGAAAAGACATAGGTGTTATAGCCTGCTTTGTTTTATTTGAGCAATAATAAAATTTTATACATTTGAAACCTACTTGAGGTTTGGGCTAGGTTTCCAACAATGAAAACTCCAGTAACGACAGACCCGAGGTGACCATTTAAGTCTTCCTCCAAATGAAAACACAGGGTGAAACGTGTACTATAAATAATTGTGCCCAGGTAACTAGTACAAACCAGGACCATCCCAGGAAAATCAGGACAAATGGGAAATCTACTCACCAGTTCCAGAACAAGAAGCAGAATCTTCTTTGTGGCCAGTACTGAGAGAAAACCATGTACCAAGTCCATGTAAGTGACTTACATGCATGCAATTGATAGCGATGTCAGAAAGTAAGGACTAAGAACTCCAGGCAGCAGAAGAAGAGCCAAAAATAACAGGCCAGAATGAACAGCTAGATGAGCAAAGACACTAAATCTTTACTGGATTCTAAGGTGCTAGCTCACAGTCAAGTAAGAAGGTACTGAAGGTACCAATAGGGGTCAGATATAAAAATGTTCTTAAACTTCAAGCTTCAGCCTGTTATAAAAAAAAAGAGTCAGCAGATATTACAGGTGTTGGGACTGCAAAGGGGGACAGTGGGCAGGATAAGAACTTAGATAAAATTTAAGGACAGGTAGATATATCCACAGTATCAAAATGCTCTAAAATAAAAAGAGGACACACGGTAAGGATGAGTACCCAGAAGTATTCATCCATTAAACTAACATTGATAAAATCCAGAAATGCATATTCTGGATCAAAGTTTTCAAAGGATACACAGTATCCAGAGAACTGTTTTCTGCAGTCAGTAGAGTATTTTATGAACATTTAAGTCAACTTTTTTAAAAGAAGAAGCTAATATAAAAATTGAGATTTCTACCTTCTCTGGAATAACTGAAAGAAATACAAACATTGTGCCTATATTTCAGCATGGCAAAAAAAAAAAAAAAATTCTGTGGGATCAAAATTTTCTTTAATATTTAAACTTAAAATAGAAAAAAAAATTATCACTAAACTCTTATTACCTATTGGCCTAATAGATCTTTGAATTTCCAAACCACACTAACTCCTTAGGAGCCAGAAAGATAGTTTTTATCTCCAGTTAATGCAGTATTCTTTTGCTCCTATTTTCTAACCTAAAATTTTTAAAAAAGAAAGAAAGATAGTTTCACCTCTATTTTTTCAATTTTAGAGACCAAAAGCCTCTTGACGAAGGTGAAAAAGGAGAGTGAAAAACTTGCCTTAAAACTCAACATTCAGAAAACAAAGATAATGGCATCTGGTCCCATCACTTCATGGGAAATAGATGGGGAAACAGTGGAAATACTGTCAGACTTTATTTTGGGGGGCTCCAAAATCACTGCAGATGGTGACTGCAGCCATGAAATTAAAAGACGCTTACTCCTTGGGAGGAAAGTTTTGACCAACCTAGATAGAATATTCAAGCGCAGAGACATTACTTTGCCAACAAAGGTCCATCTAGTCAAGGCTATGGTTTTTCCAGTGGTCATGTATGGATGTGAGAGTTGGACTGTGAAGAAGGCTGAGCGCCGAAGAATTGATGCTTTTGAATTGTGGTGTTGGAGAAGACTCTTGAGAGTCCCTTGGACTGCAAGGAGACCCAACCAGTCCATTCTGAAGGACATCAGCCCTGGGATTTCTTTGGAAGGAATGATGCTAAAGCTGAAACTCCAGTACTTTGGCCACCTCATACGAAGAGTTGACTCATTGGAAAAGACTCTGATGCTGGGAGGGATTGGGGGCAGGAGGAGAAGGGGACGACAGAGGATGAGATGGCTGGATGGCATCACTGACTCGATGGACGTGAGTCTGAGTGAACTCCGGGAGTTGGTGATGGACAGGGAGGCCTGGCATGCTGCGATTCACGGGGTCGCAAACAGTTGGACACGACTGAGCGAATGAACTGAACTGGACTGATGTAAACACAAGAATGTGTGATGTTTTGCTAGGTATTGAATTACACCACTGAGGCAAATCCTAAAATCAGCAAGGATTCTAAAAATGTTCGAAAAATGACATATTCAATTTCAAAATAGTAACTTCTACCACATCCTACTAGAAGAAGTCCAGTGGCCTGAAGAATGAGTAATCTGATCAAGAGTAAGGATCTCAGAACATGAAGGAAGTAAAAGATAACACCACTATGTCAAAATGAGTGGTGACTTGATATAAAACGAAAACATCTGCAAATCCAAACACAACAGTATTCCTATTTTATGTGAGGGGATTGGTGAGTTTTATACCACAGAAAATGAAATGCAAATTTAAACACAACATGTTCAGACAGACAGGATACAGAAAACTCAGTATAATCCCTTAAAGATCTGAAAAATTTGAAAGATAACTGTTAAGTATGTTGGAAATAAACCTCAAAAATAAAAAATATCTCTGAGGACAGATCATCAGCTTTTCACATAATTTTCACAAGTCAAATTGAATAAATAAAATTTCTCAAATTTTGCTTTCTCATCTAGTTCTTACTAAAAATATATCCCAGGGTTTAAACTTTTCCTTCTCTAAATCAGAATTTACCAATTTAAATTTCCAGAGCCCTTAGAGTAAGGATTTTTGAATATGTTCTCAGGGAGATTTTTTATAAAAATGAAATCATGCAGTGAAACTTACACAAAACAAGTAAAAGCTAAAATGTCATGATTGAAATGATAAGGGGCCTCTCTGCCATGCACTCTAGCCTACAAGGGACACTACTTGAGATTTTAAAAATGCAGTCAAGATATGATGAGATAGGAAAGGAGAATCAGATGATGCTCTAGAGTCTGGACCATCCATCTCAATTTTAAACAGAGTAGCTCAACTTATGTGCACTTATACATTTTGATATTGGGGCTTTAAGTTAGTATATAATTATTTAAATTAGTCTGCAAATAAAAATCATCCACTAAACACACACATATCAAAACATTTACATTTGAATGTAAAACATTTCTTTAAAGTATTAAATATTCTAGCTGTATTGTCCTACAATTCATTTTCCATACTGTGGTCAAAGGGATCTCTGTGAATCTGTTTTAACTAGGTCTCTCCCATGACCGCAGTACAAAGACCATGTATTTTAACACATATTACGATATTTTTCTGGCCCTGTCTCCTCCTTTCTTTGCAGCTTCTCTCCATCCCTCCTTGCATCATGTTTCATCCATACTGAACTTTTTATTTCCTCTAAACTGCCATGTCTCATAACTCTAACTGTTTGCATATAAAGTTCTCTCTGCCTGAAAGGTAGACTTTCCACCTATCTCTGCCTGGCTACCTTCTATTCATATACAGATACTGAATGAGCCAACACACTCTCAGCGGCTGTGAGCTTCTACAGCATCCTGCATATCCCTCCTAACAAAGTATGTATCAGTCATAATTCTAAAGATAGTCCTCACTTTGCTTAGCAGTGTGGGGCTATAAAACTGAGCATGCAAAAAGACACGACGCAGAAAGATGAACTCCCCAGGTCAGTAGGTACGCAATATGCTACTGGAGATCAGTGGAGAAATAACTCCAGAAAGAATGAAGGGATGGAGCCAAATCAAAAACAATACCCAGCTGTGGATGTGACTAGTGATAGAAGCAAGGTTCAATGCTGTAAAGAGCAACACTGCATAGGAACCTGGAATGTTAAGTCCACGAATCAAGGCAAATTGGAAGCGGTCAAACAGGAGCTGACAAGAATGAACACTGACATTCTAGGAATCAGCGAGCTAAGATGGACTGGAATGGGTAAATTTAACTGAGATGACCATTATGTCTACTACTGTGGACAGGAATCCCTTTGAAGAAATGGAGTAGACATCATAATCAACAAAAGAGTCCAAAATGCAGGACTTGGATGCAATCTCAAAAAAGACAGAATGATCTCTGTTCATTTCCAAGGCAAACCATTCAATACCACAGTAATCCAAGTCTATGCCCCGACCAGTAACACTGAAGAAACTGAAGTTGAACAGTCCTATGAAGATCTATAAGACCTTCTAGAACTAACACCCAAAATAGATATCCTTTTCATTATAGGGGATGGGAATGCAAAAGTAGGAAGTCAAGAAACACCTGGAGTAACAGGCAAATTTGGCCTTGGAATACAGAATGAAGCAGGGCAAAGGCTAATAGAGTTCTGCCAAGAGAACGCACTGGTCATTGCAAACACCCTCTTCCAACAACACAAGAGAGAACTCTACACATGAACATCATCAGATAGTCGACACCTAAATCAGACTGAATATATTCATTGCAGCCAAAGATGGAGAAGCTCTATACAGTCAGCAAAAATAAGGCCGGGAGCTGACTGTGGCTCAGATCATGAAATCTTTATTGCCAAATTCAGACTGAAATTGAAGAAAGTAGAGAAAACCACTAGACCATTCAGGTATGACCTAAATCAAATCCCTTATGACTATACAGTGGAAGTGAGAAATAGATTTAAGGGACTAGATCTGAGAGACAGAGTGCCTGATGAACTATGGACGGAGGTTCATGACATTGTAAAGAAGACAGGAATCAAGTCCGTCTCCAAGAAAAAGAAATGCTTAAAGCAAAACGGCTGTCGGAGGAGGTCTTACAAATAGCTGTGAAAAGAAGGGAAGCGAAAAGCAAAGGGGAAAAGAAAGATATACCCATTTAAATGCAGAGTTCCAATGTATAGCAAGGAGAGAAAAGAAAGCCTTCCTCAGCGATCAGTGAAAAGAAATAGGGGAAAACAATAGAATGGGAAAGACTAGAGATCTCTTCAAGAAAATTAGAGATACCAAGGGAACATTTTATGCAAAGATGGGCTCAATAAAGGACAGAAATGGTATGGACCTAACAGAAGCAGAAGATATTAAGAAGAGGTGGCAAGAATACAAGGAAGAACTGTACAAAAAATTCTTCACGACCCAGATCATCACGATGGTGTGATCACTCACCTAGAGCCAGACATCCTGGAATGTAAAGTCAAGTGGGCCTTAGAAAGCATCACTACAAACAAAGCTAGTGGAAGTGATGGAATTCCAGTTGAGCTATTTCAAATCCTGGAAGACGATGCTGTGAAAGTGCTGCATTCAATATGACAGCAAATTTGGAAAACTCAGCAGTGGCCACAGGACTGGAAAAGGTCAGTGTTCATTCCAATCCCTAAGAAAGGCAATACCAAAGAATGCTCAAACTACCACGCAACTGCACTCATCTCACACGCTAGTAAAGTA
Organism: Bos taurus; assembly: GCF_002263795.3. Taxonomy (NCBI): domain Eukaryota; kingdom Metazoa; phylum Chordata; class Mammalia; order Artiodactyla; family Bovidae; genus Bos; species Bos taurus. The sequence goes on from NC_037336.1 coordinate 66,421,007, forward strand.
ATGCTCAAAATTCTCCAAGCCAGGCTTCAGCAATACGTGAAACATGAACTTCCAGATGTTCAAGCTGGTTTTAGAAAAGGCAGAGGAACCAGAGATCAAATTGCCAACATCCACTGGATCATCAAAAAGCAAGAGAGTTCCAGAAAAACATCTATTTCTGCTTTATTGACTATGCCAAAGCCTTTGACTGTGTGGATCACAATAAACTGTGGAAAATTCTGAGAGAGATGGGAACACTAGACCACCTGACCTGCCTCCCGAGAAATATGTATGCAGGTCAGGAAGCAACAGGTACAACTGGACATGGAACAACAGACTGGTTCCAAATAGGAAAAGGAGTACGTCAAGGCTGTATATTGTCACCCTGCTTATTTAACTTATATGCAGAGTACATCATGAGAAACGCTGGGCTGGAGGAAGCACAAGCTGGAATCAAGATTGCTGGGAGAAATATCAATAACCTCAGATATGTAGATGACACCACCCTTATGGCAGAAAGTGAAGAAGAACTAAGAGCCATTTGATGAAAGTGAAAGAGGAGAGGGGAAAAGTTGGCTTAAAGCTCAACATTCACAAAACTAAGATCATGGCCTCTGGTCCCATCACTTCATGGCAAATAGATGGGGAAACAGTGGAAACAGTGGCTGACTTTATTTTACTGGGCTCCAAAATCACTGCAGATGGTGACTGCAGCCATGAAATTAAAAAACACTCCTTGGAAGGAATGTTATGACCAACCTAGATAACATATTAAAAAGCAGAGATATTACTTTGCCAACAAAGGTCCGTCTAGTCAAGGCTATGGTTTTTCCAGTGGTCATGTATGGATGTGAGAGTTGGACTATAAAGAAAGCTGAGTGCTGAAGATTTGATGCTTTGAACTATGGTGTTGGAGAAGACTCTTGAGAGTCCCTTGGACTGCAAGGAGATCCAACCAGTCGATTCTAAAGGAGATTAGTCCTGGGTGATCATTGGTAGGACTGATGTTGAAGCTGAAACTCCAATACTTTGGCCACCTGATGGGAAGAGCTGACTCACTGGAAAAGACCCTGATGCTGGGAAAGATTCAGGGCAGGAGGAGAAGGGGACGACAGAGGATGAGATGGTTGGAAGGCATTCCCTACTCAATGGACTTGGGTTTGAGTGGACTCCAGGAGTTGGTGATGGACAGGGAGGACTGACATGCTGCAGTTCATGGGTTGAAAGAGTCAGACATGACTGAGCAAATGAACTGAAGTGAACTGAACCTAAATATGTCCAAATAGATCCTTATCATCAACAAGGAAATTTATGTTTATTCAGAGGTTCTTAAAAACTTTTGTCAAAACTCTGTTCTTATTTTCAGTCATAAATTTACAGCCAAATTTAAAAAGTAAAACTAATAATTACTTAGTACACTCAAATATAAAATGCTAAATTTTTTTGAGAAAATTTGTAAAGGACATGAAAAACTCAACACTTAAAAAAGAATCCAATTTAAAAAGGGGAAAGAGACACCCCACTGAAGACATTTTAGAGACAGCAAATAAACACATGAAAAATAGTATTTTCAACCATCAGAGAAATGCAAATTTAAACCACAATGAGATCAGTAAATAACAATCAGAATGACTAAAATTAAAAAATAGTGCTAACACCCAGTGCTGGAGAGGATGCTACAAAATATCAACTCTTGTGTACTACTGGTGGGAACACAAAATTTCTCAGATACTTTGTAAAACGGATCGACCGTTTTTTACAAAACTAAACATGCATCCACCCTGCTATCCAGCAACTGCACTCAAGTATTTATATTAAAAAAAAAAAACAGAAATTTACACTTATACAAAATCATGTAGAGAAGTGTTTTTAGTGGCTTTATTCATAACACCAAATAGCAAACAACAACAATGTCTTGCAGTGAGAGAATGGTTAATGAAACACTGGCACAGAAATACTATGGAATTCTACTCAGCAATAAAAAGAAACTACAGACACACTCAGTCATATGCATGGATCTCAAGGAAATTATGCAAAGTGAAATAAAGTTTACCTCAAAAATACAGAGTACACACACACACACACGATAACTACACGCATACATACGCAATAACATTCTAGAAATGACAAAATTAGTGAAGCCAAATGATTAGCAGTTTCCAGTGGGTATTGATGAAGGGTCAGGGAGAAGTAGATACGACTATAAAAGGTTGGCCTGTAGGATCCTTGTTATGACAAAACTGTTCAATATCTCTTGACCATGGTGATGGTTATACGAATATACATGTGATAAAATTGCACAGAAGTTCATACAGACACACACATGAACATATACACACACACATATATATATAAGTTCATATAAGTTCATTTCACACTGGTGAAATCTGAATAAGGTCAGATTGTGTCAATGTAATTTTTCAGATTGTGCTACTATACCATAGATACAAACAATGTAAGAGGGTATCATCAAGATGAAATGAATGAAAAACATAAAAGAGCTTTATTATTTCTTGAAATTTCCCGAGAATCTACAATTATCTCAAAATTAAAACTGAACTGTAAAACTATTAAAAGTAGTTTAAACAGTGCTTGTTTTTCTTCATAAATCTTACAGATGGAGCTGCTGCTGCTGCTGCTAGGTCGCTTCAGTCGTGTCCGACTCTGTGTGACCCCATAGACAGCAGCCCACCAGGCTCCCCCATCCCTGGGATTCTCAAGGCAAGAACACTGGAGTTGCCATTTCCTTCTCCAATGCATAAGAGTGAAAAGTGAAAGTGAAGTCGCTCAGTCGTGTCCGACTCTTAGCAACCTCACGGACTGTAACCCACCAGGCTCTATATCCATGGGATTTTCCAGGCAAGAATACTGGAGTGGGGTGCCATTGCCTTCTCCAACAGAGGAGCTAACAAGTATTTATGCCTCCATAAAGCGTCATGTGTTGTGTGGTAGTCGCTCAGTTGTGCCCGACTCTTTGCAACCCCATGGACTGCAGCCCACCAGGGTCCTCTGTCCATGGAATTCTCCAGGCAAGAACACTGGAGTGGGTTACCATTTCCTTTTCCAGGCGATCTTCCTGACCCAGGGATAGAACCCAGGTCTCCTTCACTGCAGGCAGATGCTTTATCGTCTGAGCTACTAGAGAAGCCCAAGAATACTGGAGTGGGTAGCCTGTCCCTTCTTCAGCAGAGCTTTCCAACCCAGGAATCGAACTGGGGTCTCCTGCATTGCAGGCAGATTCTTTACCAGCTGAGCTACCAAGAGAAGCCCTAAAATGATTATATTTGTATATTAATAACTTTTCATTTTTTGTTTGTTTTTACAATGTATGATTGATATCATCATAATTTGTTGGTGTCAGAAACTGGTAGCTCAGCTGGTGAAGAATCTACCTGCGATGTCAGTGAAATAACTGCAAGAATTCCTTTAATCTGAGTATTTTGCTGGTATCACATCTGGGACATCTTTTCCTTTATTGTCACAATCTCTTTTCTCATTTATGACAAAATATTCTCCTTCAGCCACATATCTGGTCTCCTAAAGAGCCGGAAGGTCAACATTTCCATGGTCAGCAATTTTTTCTATTAACTCCATTTAGTTTCGATTCAAACTTTACTTTCAGCACTATCACTTTCTATTTCTTCACTGTGCTTTCATCTTTGCCAGACAATTTACTCTTAAATAACCCACTTATATAAAATGTCATGTAGGTTGGCCAGAGGGAGACAAGGAGACAACCTAACTTACCTACTTGCCGTGTACTTGAACCAAAACAAATGAGCAGCAATGGCTCACCAACAGATTTTGAAAGAAGGGAAAAGATTGTCACTGATCATGATACACATATGTTACTTACATAGTGATTTGTGGGCTGACCACCTAAGTAAACTTTGTGTTTTATGCAATTACAATTAATAAACCGGAGTAACAAATTTGACCATGTGGCCAGTGGACTGCTGAACAGTTGTACAAGAAAAGACTGCCTGAACTTATTCCAGCTAGTATGTGATCCTCTACTTTAGGCATTCTTGCCAAAAAATTCTTCATCCTTTTTCCCTCCTTAACTAGTTATTGAGAGAGACTGTGACACATGTTCCCAATAAATGTGAATTCTCAAGATAAAAAAAACATAAGCATGAAAAGGAACCACAAAACACAGTCATAATGATATTAATAACCATGTTTATACTGAACTCTAGTGAAAGAACACTACCCACATGCTGGAGTTTGAAATCATCTCATGATGATCTACTGTTAATAAAGTAAGAGACAAAAAACCTTCCAGAAATAATTTGTACATGATTTGGTGAAGTCTGGTTTGGTTTTTGTCTTATTTTAATTTTACCCTTCTTTACCCAGCAATTTCCATGCTAAAATGCTGGTTTTCATGTCTTGAATAAACACTCACTGACTAACAATGAGCCATCTCAAAAGTGTGCTGCAGGGTGGCAAAAGAATCTTATCCCAGAATGTAAAATCTGCTAAAAATGCCCAGTTAATTACCATGTTCATTGATTAAATCCAGAAAGTACTTCATTTTTTTGAAGGGAATTGCATCCCAAATATAAAAAGATTCATCTTATACTCTTGTAAACTTTGCATTTAATCTCTAAATATTTCATATTTAGAATGATCTGTATTATAACAATTTGCTGCATACATCTTACAAAAGTAATACACATTACTTGCAGAAAATATGAAAAAATGCAAAAAATTTTAAAATTAAAAGCACTTATAACCATACCACCCAGAGATAATCACTGTTTACTTACATTTTAACATATTTGTTTTTTCTACGTATAGAAATGGTTTTCCTCTGAACAAAATGAGATTCCTAAGATACTCATTCTTATAGAGTGCACTTCTTTACATAATATATTTTGGATGTGTTATGGTTTTTATTCAGTTTTCTTTTACTATCTAACACAGGAATCAATATAAACAGCAACCAGAATGACTACCATCATTAGAAAGAGTAAGGCAATGTGCTAAGCGCTTCATAAATTTTAACTCATTCCATGTGCAGGTAAAAATTCCTGTTTCATATGAAACATGAATCCTAGACAGTTAAACTAACGAAAGACTACATAGCTGATGTATACGATGGAGCTCAGATTCAAGCCCAAACTATTTTCATCTGAACTGCCCTTTAATTACATGCTTTCAGTCTCTAATGGTGAGCCCTTACCCAGTCAAGGTCAGTCTGAATTAATTAAGTCCAAATTATAGCATGTTTTAAAACAAGTATAGCTATTTCACTGGCAAATATTTAATAGAAATTAAGCATAGCAGACATTTTAATGAGTTTAACACTTTACTGGAGGGAACAAAAAAATACTTTTTCCTTATAGTAACAGCTAACTCTGAAATTCTTAAAGGTATATTGACTTCATTATTGTACACTGCTTAAACATTCTCTCTTTAGCAGCGTTTACCCTCGAAATGTTATGTTGTGAAATGAAAGAGTTTTCCTACACCTACACTCAGAACAATTGAGTTCAGTAAATTATGTTGTATAGAAAAGTGAAACAGTATAGGCTGAAGCTGCTAAGCAAACCATTTTACCAAAGACTACAGAAAAGTACATTTATATCCATCATGTCCAAATTATTTAAAATTTAAAATAGCAGAATTGAAATACTTAAAATGGGACACTGTCAGTCTTGTATTTTCTCATTCCAATTTTATCCAAGAAAGATTTTCTAATGCCTTTCATAAGGCACAATCCACACATATTTATAGAGGGCCTAGGGGGCAGGAGGAGAAGGGGACGACAGAGGATGAGCTGGCTGGATGGCATCACCGACTCGATGGACATCAGTTTGAGTGAACTCCGGGAGTTGGTGATGGACAGGGAGGCCTGGCGTGCTGCTATTCATGGGGTCACAAAGAGTCGGACACGACTGAGCGACTGAACTGAACTAAACTGAACTGAGTGTGTGCAAAGCAGCCTCTCTCCACCAGTAATAAGGTGTGAGTGTGTATGTGTACGTATCATATTGTACAATTATAACAACTGGAAAAGAAAGAAAAAGAATGTAAGGAAATTTTAAAAACATATTTTCACTTAAGTTCCAAATTTTTCTAGACATAAACATTTTTTTCTGCTGTAATCTCATATTGTGGGTGAGACTATTGCTTATTTTTTCCCTAGTCACTCTCAAACCATCTGCTCTCAAGATGATAAAAATCGGTGAGTCAACTAAAAGGCACATAGCTTGGGGCAAAGTCAATACAGGAGAATCAGTCCATACAATGTGTTCAACTGAGCCAAAGGGAGAAACACCTAACCCACAGGTGTTACTCATACTGCTCAAGGCTAAGCCTTCTCTCCAGATGCAGGACCTCACTTCCTTCCCCATTCTCTCCTCCAACAGTTCTACCCATTCTCTCTTCTATCTTTAGTCTATCCTTCTCCACCGATTAGCCCCTGCATACAACCTCCTCCATTTCCACAACAGCCCCTCATTTCAGTCCAGATTCCTATCTCCTGTTTTTCTCCCAGTTTCCACCTAAGCTTATTGAAGGCACACGTTCACTTGCACAGTGAGCACACTTCACCGCAACCTTGCTTTTTTGTCCACTTCTCTGGGTGAAACTAGTGCCACCATGATCACTGAGTCCTTAATAATGAATCTATTGGAGCTCCCCAGGTGGTGCTCTTGGTAAAGAACCAGCTTGCCAATGCAGGAGACATAAGAGATGAGGGTTCAATCCCTGGGTGGGGAAGATCTGGAGGAGAGCAAAGCAACCCACTGCAGTATTCTTGCCAAGAGAATCCCATGGACAGAGGAGCCTGGCGGGCTGCAGAGAGACAGACATGACTGAAGCAATTTAGCATGCATATAGGGTGTTTCTCATTTTTGTACATCTTTCCATAGAAACAGGAGGAATTTACCTTCTTCTGTTATTGAAATTCTTGTACTTCTGACACAACTATTGCTATTTTTCCTGTTACCTCTCTGATGATCCTCCTCAATTTCCTTAAGGCCGCTCCTTTCTCTGCTGATCCCTCAATTAAAGATTTTCATCTGAGTGTCTTTTATTCACAATAGAAATTGCAATGTTTCATGGTCAATCTTCCACACAAACATGGCTTCAGCCATCAATTTGTGCTGATGATACCTGAATCCATATTTCTACTTCAGATCGCTTTACAAAGTCATATGCACAATGTAAGTCTAGAAATACTTCAGTTGGTTCCGTGTCACAAAGATAATAACCAAGATCAAAGTTGAAATTATAAACTATGACTTCTAACTCCACTTTAGCCTCATGCATTTTCTAACATGGTACATAGTTTTTCTGAATCTAAAAGGGAAGAAATGCTAAACTTCAAAGAAAGAATAAAAGAAATGTGAATTTCAGTACTTCACATAAGAGTAGTACTTTATGGTGAAGCTGGGACTTGGAAAATTTCTAGACACAATTTACAAATGAGATGGAGCCCAGAAGTGTTGAGAGAAAGGTAGGGTACAAGGATCCATCCCTCATAAACTAAGAACTGAGACATTTTTCATCTTCCATATTTTCTTTTCCTTTATCTGCAATTATAGAATAAAACAATGCAAGGCAGCATCTCTCACGCTATTAAATCTGGACTCTAAATGTGTTCATTCTGTAGTTGTTACTTAGAAACTATTTAACCAGCCATGGATCAGAGTTCATATTTTAATATTCTCATTTGATATCACAATATTAAGCAGTAGAAAAAAGGCAAAATAGAGATCACGGACCTCTGATCTCTAACTGCCCTTTACGAAGAGTATAACATGATCTAAGGAGTCACTTCCCCTAGAAGGCAAGGAAGGCAGGAGTAGGAAAGGAGCAAGGAGAGACGGAAATCTCTTACAGCCTATGTGGGGAGCCTCAGCAGGCAGACACCTAGTCCCGCCACGTGTGATAAGAATTCAGCACCTCTGGACACTGTCACAGTACACGCTGTTCCCAGCCTGAGCCTACTTGTATTTACAGAATAGCTTTCTGTAACCAGAAAAAGAGAGCAGCACAACCCAAATGATGATAAATATGCATCCTTAGATAATTATAAATATTCATAATTATAATTACAAATTATAAATATTCAAGAGCAACTGTCTTTATTTTTCAAAATGAGAGAAAAATGATACAATATTTCCATTCAAGTACTTTACTATAATTAACTTATTATTGATCATATTATACTGGTAATACATCTTATACTGAAATTATACTTTATGTCTGTCTGCCTAACTTGATTATAAATCTCTATTATCAGTGCATTTTTTTTTAGAAATTTAAGATGCAGCATCACATTTAGGAATATATAAAGTACTTATGCTGAAGCTGAAACTCCAATACTTTGTCCCCCTCATGAGAAGAGTTAACTCATTGGAAAAGACCCTGATCCTGGGAGGGATTGGGGGCAGGAAGAGAAGGGGACGACAGAGGATGAGATGGCTGGATGGCATCACTGACTCGATGGACATGAGTTTGAGTGAACTCCAGGAGTTGGTGATGGACAGGGAGGCCAGGCGTGCTGTGATTCATGGGGTCACAAAGAATCGGACACGACTGAGCGACGGAACTGAACTGAACTGAAAGTACTTATAAGTTTTAATAATAACTAGTAGTGATATTATATAGCCATACAATCATCTTTCTTTGCCATGCCTACACGCATGAAATTTCTGTGAAATACATGAATGATAATAGGAAATGTCACTTATGTGTGTGTTTTTGGTCGCATCCAACTCTTTACAAGCCCATGGACTCCTGCCAGGCTCCTCTGTCCATGGAATTTTCCAGGCAAGGATACTGGAGTGGGTTGCCATTTCCTTCTCCAGGGACCTTCCCGACCCAGGGATCAAACCCTGAGTCTCTTGCACTGGCAGATGTATTCTTTACCACTTGCGCCACCTGGAAGCCACTCATAGAGAACCGGCCCACTCAAAGAGCCTGCATCAATTAAGAATCTATTTCAGAATTGTAAACTTTTCTGAAAGTTAAATTCAGTGTGTTTTTATAACCTTAAATATTCAAATACATCAAAAGAGGTTTACTTATTCAGAAGTTGAGTGGTAAGAGCAGCCAGTGATAATCTAAGCAGCTGTAACAAAGCAGAGACTGAATTTCACTTGATCCATGATAATCTCGGTTTACTGTAATGGTCCTTAGCCCTGAAAGGGCAGATTCAGGCCAGAACCTATAATCCTATTCAGACACCATCAATGGAGAGGGCTTCTCTCATACATCTCTATGCAACTTGTTCCTTCCTCTTCCTGCACCATACCTCGAGGCTTCTGTGGCACATGAAGAGTTCAATACCTGCGATCTCTTCAGAATAACCCAGGTGTGAGCAGTTGAATGAAAACACTGCTCCAACCACAAAGAAATATTAGTAGAAGGGGTTGTACATCCCTAAGTTTCAGCCACAGCAGAAGAATAAGAAAAAGATGAAAGAAGTAACCTCGAGCACAGCTCTGGCGCATTTTCCAAAGACTGGGAAGTTTACTCTACCAGAGATTGTCACCGGACAGTGGACTAACTCAAAGGCACTAACCTGTCCTTAGTAGCAGATTATCTGGAAGTGACATTCAGTCTGCTGTTTCAAAGCAAACAATAATCTTGATAAGTCATGCAAATAGAACTCTTGTTCATTTGAATGACAAAAATATCCAGCGCATCATCTCAGCACATGGGTAGGCAGAAAGATAATACGAAGTGAGTTGCTTGTTTCAATTTTTAAGTTGCTGCAGGTAGAAGCTAGAAAGCAGTAATAAATCTCTGATGGGAAGAGCAGTTCCTGAAAATATAATCAACTGCTCAGATCTGAAGGCAGGAGAAAAGTGGGAAGAGTGATACACGCATGGATAAAAGTCTTTGTGTGTTAGTTGCTCAGTCATGTCTGACTCTTTGCAAACCCCATGGATTGTAGCCCACCAGGGCTACCAGATTTCCACCAGGAATCTCAGTCCACTGAATTCTCTAGGCAAGAATACTGGAGTGGGTAGCCATTTCCTTTTCCAGGCAATCTTCCTGACCCAGGGAGCGAACCCAGATCTCCTGCATTGCAGGCAGATTCTTTACCATCTGAGTCACCATGATTTTCATCATGTGGGAATCATGCTAGTTAGGAAGGATGTGTGATGCACACCACACACTATCTACCTTTGCCTCACTAACGTACAGACTTCCCATGGTATCGGCACTCAAGTGTGGCTTAGGATTCTAATTGGAGGGCAACCACCCAACACAATGCTTGTGCTCAGCAATAAGCACAATTTCTGAAGTTTGGGCCCAGAAGTCTCCCTTTTAAAATAAGCACCCAAAAAAATTCTGATGTAGGGGACCCTTGGGTCACACTTTGAAAAAGAACAACATGATTTCCCAGTACTCTATACCTGCTCCATCCCTGGCAGTCCAAGAAAACAAATGGTGAATAACTTAAGGGAAGCTTTATATAACACTAGAAAAATCACTGCCTTGCTGAACCTGAGTGCTTTATCAAGTAGGAAACAGTTAATTTTAAGAAATTGTTTCCATTTTCCAGTTTGATTGCCACATGATATTATTTCATTTATTTTATGCTTACATTTTGTGCCTCATGGATTACTATATTGTATTTTGTGCACAAGATAAAATATTTAAGAATCATGCATTTCAATAGACTGCAAAAATTCTTGTTTTAAATTTGTAATAGTACTTATACTCTATAAATTTGTTAACGTTTTCATTTTATTTGATTTAAAAAGCATATTTTCTATCTTTGAGTAAATTTAATATTATTCTCTATATAATGGTGTAATGCAATTTTCCCTAAAGAATACAATTTTTATAACATTTATTATCCATCCAAAAGCAAAAACGTGTGTGTTTGGAAGTCAACAAAAATATCTGAAACAGATCTGTGACTGTCTGCTTACTACCCAACTCATGAGTGAGGCATTAGCCATAGGCTACACAGTAATACTTCAGTAAATTGCTCAACTAGAATTATCGTTTAGTCTAGACTCAAGAGAAGGCTGGTGTCTTTCACAGACATTTTCTATTGTGGTTAAATCCACTGCTTCCTGAGTGCTTCAAAGTAAGGGAAAGCCTTCTTCATTAACATACATTTATCCAAAATAAACAGAAATGGCTTATTTCCCTTCAAATATAAGCATGTTTATAGTCATGCATATATTCCTGCTTATAACCATGCTTATCACCTTGTTGCTCAAGGTTAGATCCTACAAAGTTTTTATAATAGAAAAGTTGTTTGAGATATGCATGATCTTTTAAGAATAAAAATGTTTAAAAGAACATCTCTTAAAATTCCAATGATTTTAACATTAATCTAACGAAGTTTTAAAAAAATAAACTCCTCTTATTTCCCAGGTCTTGTTCATTTTACTATCAGAAAAACAAGCAACAGTAATTGATCTCCTAATATGTATAAGACCAGACTGTTAAGCCCAGTTCCGTTCAGTTCAGTTCAGTCACTCAGTCATGTCTGACTCTTTGCAACCCCATGGACTGCAGCATGCCAGGCCTCCCTGTCTATCACCAACTCCCGGAGTCTACTCAAACTCATGTCCATTGAGTAGGGGATGCCATCCAACCATCTCATCCTCGGCCATCCCCTTCTTCTCCTGCCTTCAATCTTTCCCAGCATCAGGGTCTTTTCCAATGAGTCAGCTCTTCACATCAGATGGCCAAAGTATTGGAGTTTCAGCTTCAACATCAGTCCTACCAATGAACACTCAGGACTGGTCTCTTTTAGGATGAACTGGTTGGATCTCCTTACTGTCCAAGGAACTCTCAAGAGTCTTCTCCAACATCGCAGTTCAAAAGCATCAATTCTTAGGTGTTCAGCTTTCTTTATAGTCCAACTCTCACATCCATACATGACCACTGGAAAAACCATAGCCTTGACCAGACGGAACTTTATTGGCTAAGTAATGTCTCTGCTTCTTAATATGCTGTCTAGGCTGGTCATAACTTTCCTGCCAAGGAGTAAGGTCTTCTAATTTCATGGCTGCAATCACCATGTGCAGTGATTTTGGAGCCCGAAAAAATAAAGTCAGACACTGTTTCCACTGTTTCCCCATCTATTTGCCATGAAGTGATGCGACTGGATGACGTAATCTTAGTTTTCTGAATGTTGAGCTTTAAGCCAATATTTTTCACTCTCCTCTTTCACTTTCATCAGGAGGCTCTTTAGTTCTTCTTCACTTTCTGCCATAAGGGTAGTGTCATCTGCATAGCCCTGCCATATATTATTTCATTTAACCCTCACTTAATCTTTGTATTCAAGATGAGGAAGCAATGCCTTAAAATCAAGAGCCAGTAAGCGGTATAGACAAGACTCCGAAATTTTGACCTATTCAACACCATCTTCTTGAAATTTCATCAATCAGAGAACATTAAGACATGATGACAGCTCCTATTACATAATGTCAATGTGAATCACTAATTAGCATTTGAGAAACACATCGAGTATTAACCTAATATGGATGTTAAGTATGAAGCCAGTTACTCACCTCCGAATTTATTCTATCTTCTATTTTCCTTGGCAGAAATCCTAGACTACTTCTCCAAAATGTTCATAATCTCTTGGATCCCATGTGATTCTCTTAATGTTGACCTAAGCATCAATAAAACTTCAGTGTGCTTGTCTATGCTTTTAGACAAACATTGATGAAACTAACATCTTAGAAACCAAGCTGGGTTGGATAGCAATGTATGACCAAAATTAGCCTGAGCTTGTTGTTAATATAACATTTCTGTACTCAATATTTTTTAGTCTCAGATATATCAGTTCAGTTCAGTTGCTCAGTCGTGTCTGACTCTTTGTGACCCCATGAATCGCAACACTCCAGGCCTCCCTGTCCATCACCAACTCCCAGAGTTCACTGAGACTCACGTCCATCGAGTCAGTGATGCCATCCAGCCATCTCATCCTCTGTCGTCCCCTTCTCCTCCTGCCCCTAATCCCTCCCAGCATCAGTCTTTTCCAATGAGTCAACTCTTCAAATGAGGTAGCCAAAGTACTAGAGTTTCAGCTTCAGCATCATTCCTTCCAAAGAAATCCCAGGGCTGATCTCCTTCAGAATGGACTGGTTGGATCTCCTTGCAGTCCAAGGGACTCTCAAGAGTCTTCTCCAACATCGCAGTTCAAAAGCATCAATTCTTAGGCACTCAGCTTTCTTCACAGTCCAACTCTCACATCCATACATGACCACTGGAAAAACCATAGCCTTGACTAGACGGACCTTTGTTGGCAAAGTAATGTCTCTGCTTTTCAATATGCTATCTAGGTTGGTCATAACTTTTCTTCCAAGGAGTAAGCGTCTTTTAATTTCATGGCTGCAATCACCATCTGCAGTGATTTTGGAGCCCAAAAAAATAAAGTCTGACACTGTTTCCACTCTTTCCCTATCTATTTCCCATGAAGTGACGGGACCAGATGCCATGATCTTCGTTTTCTGAATGCTGAGTTTTAAACCAACTTTTTCACTCTCCTCTTTCACTTTCATCAAGAGGCTTTTTAGTTCCTCTTCACTTTCTGCTATAAGGGTGGTGTCATCTGCATATCTGAGTTTATTGATATTTCTCCCGGCAATCTTGACTCCAGCTTGGGCTTCTTCCAGCCCAGCGTTTCTCATGATGTACTCTGCATAGAAGTTAAATCAGCAGGGTGACAATATACAGCCTTGACGTACTCCTTTTCCTATTTGGAACCAGTCTGTTGTTCCATGTCCAGTTCTAACTGTTGCTTCCTGACCTGCATATAGGTTTCTCAAGAGGCAGGTCAGGTGGTCTGGTATTCCCATCTCTTTCAGAATTTTTCACAGTTTGTTGTGATCCACACAGTCAAAGGCTTTGGCATAGTCAATAAAGCAGAAATACATGTTTTTCTGGAACTCTTTCAGATATATAAATACGGACAATTCAAAGTTCTGAATAACATGTTGTCTACTGAGAGCTCTGAATAACATGAAATAATTTATTTCACAATTCTAAATTATACAATTTTAATAAATATCCAAGGCTTTCAATATTTTGCTAGAATGAACAAATTTGCAAGATAAATATACAACAGCCTTTAAACTTTTTTAGAAATATTGAAAATGGGACTAGAACATACACTACCCCTATTATTTCTTTCCTACACTTAAGAATTCAGAGCATATTAGGTACCATTAACTACTTGAAATGAACATAGCCAAATGTCAAGTATATAAATCTATAAAGACTAGCTCTCCAGTTACTTAGAATGTTTTATAACTAACACAGTTTATTAGAATTCCAGAATTTATTTCAACAATACAATTTTTAATTCTACATATAGGTAGTTGTGGACAAAACATACACATAAAATTACTATCTCAAGAGAGAAAAATATTTACCTATGAGAAAGTCTGTTCTCCCATTTTGTGCCTAGGAATGGTTATCAGTCTTCCTCCATGAAACTAAACTTCTATTTCCATTTAAAAACAAAATAAATAACAACAACAACAAAAACAGGATCTAGCTACTATCCACTATTTTGTTTTAACTTTTCATAACACAGAGTTTATTCTACAAGAGCCACTAAGCACAGTGAATTATACTTTAAGTATAATTTTCAATAAATATGGAACATTTTTCATATTTAAATAACATTAAATTGTTTAATTCATCTAAATAAAGAAAATTTTGCCAAATAAATGCCCTGCAAATAACAAATTTTATAGTTTTCAGCTCATTCCCACCCACTCATACATTATCTCAACATTTTAACACAGTAAGATATAAACCAGATTTTATTAAAATAAATCCATCTCTCATATTTTAGAGCACAGAACAGAATCTTATGTGCACATAATTTGTAAACTTGAGAATATAGATATAATCAGGTCCTTTTAAGTATATACTATTCTGAAAAGAATTTATAAACACCATTGAAATTATACTCAGTCACTTATTAAACACAACTCCAATTCCTCATTAACCTCTGAGAAGAATTAAGGAAAAGAATGTGCAATTTTTGCTAAAGAATAATGGCAGTCTTGGTTTCTATATATAAAAGACAGATTAAGAACCCCTGAATTACCAAGCTTACTGAAATGAATTTTAAATGTTGAATTAAAAATTTAAAACAGCCAGTATCAAACAAAATTACATTTATAAATAGAGGTAGAAACCATACTTAATGCCAGAATTGCAAAGAGAAAAATTACAGAGTATAAATATATAAACATATATATGTGTGTATAAATATACATAAATATATATGTGTGTGCAAATTTTTATTCAAAGAATACCAGAGGTAAAGACTATAATTTTAATGTACACAGTAAATGTACATATACTTTCCCCTCAAACAGAGATGACAGTGTAAATTGGAAAATGAACTATCATGAAATAGGCATCATAAATCAAAGAGAACTGGTACCAAAAAGAGAAGCCAAGATAAAAAGGAGAAGAATCATTGCAAATCCACTATTAAAAGTCAAATTTGTTTTAGTTAATACAACTATATTGACTTAAAAAGACGCAGGCAACCTGCTTCTGTGGCATCCTTGTGTCACAGCAGTGATGAGCATCAAGCATTCCATCTGCTGTCCACATTTTCCTACCCTACTTGCAGCTAGAAGATGTAATGTGACTTTTCTGATCAATGAAAAAAGCAGCTGAAAGGATATTTTTCTAGTCACTGTCTTCTCTTATCACTGAGATACAAAAAGTTCAGTGATCCAAATGGTGTAACTACAAAAAATGCAGAGCCTCAGTCAGAATGGGTCTCTTGGGTATCAATACAAAGTTCCCAACGAACTGTTATAGACATGTAATTTGTAAGAAATAAACTATAACATAATCTAGTCTAGCGCAACAAAAAGATCCTCCAAAATCAAAAAGATAGTCCCAACAATGGACTGTCCTAAACTGCTTGGTATAATAAGTAACTGCGTCCATTCCTATCTGAACATCTGGAGGCCTCCATCAGGTCCCTCCCTATACTGGGGTTCATAACTTCCAGTCTCACTAGAAATAGGCATAAACACTGCATCTTCTTTATATGGGGATCAGTTTCCTGACCACTCATTTCTATTACTTTTACCACTGATGCTTGGTCAATCATGGTGAAGTAAAAATATTCACAATACAATTCAAAGTGAAAGTGAAAGTCACTCAGTTGTGTCTGAATCTTTGCAACCCCATGAACTATACAGCCCATGGAATTCTCCTGGCCAGAATACTGGAGTGGGCAGCCTTTCTCTTCTCCAGGGGATATAATTCAAACAGTTCCAGAAAACTTATCAAGGAGGATGTTCCCCTTTGGTAAATCTGGAGAATTTCCTATGTGTTTCCTTTAGGCCCAGAATTTAAGTTTGTAAATGCTACTTTTCAAAAACCAACACCCTACCAACGATACCCCCATACTCACACTCATGGTTCATTACCTTATCAAATTTGCAGCATTTCAGAAATAGAAGGAAATTATTTACTCATTCCCCCTTCCATTACAAAAATAAGGAAACCAAAGCCCTGAGCAAGTAATTAACGGAACAAAAATGTAAACATTTTGGTGTTTCTGTAATCTCCAAATTAGATATCTAGCAATTTATGCAATAAACAGATCATATTCAAATTTTATCATTGCATTATTATATAGTTATAGTAACTCAAATGTGGAAACTTATTTTGTACTGTTATATAATTAAAGTCTAACAGATTGTGATATGGAGTTCAAGGCTTAATTTTCTTAAACATTCTCAATGCTAAGTTTCATATTTTTATATATTTCTTAGAAGCAATGGCATTCAAACAATTACATTTTACTTCTTGTCCTATTATGGGGGAAAAATGATCCATACATAAACTTGCCAGACAGTTACAGAAGTCTGCGTTACTTTTACTGGATTCAACAAATATTGTGCAGTAAAATACTGAATGACTATAAAAACATATCATTAGAAACACATAACAGATTGTCACCTGCATGAAAACAGGTTCAATTTATTCTCACAAACATCTCACAAATCTTGATAAGCTATTGAAAACATTTGAAAAAGAAAAGTGGAAGCATTATTAAGCTGTTCAATAGTCAATAATGATCACTGACTTCTTCAAAACAAATTAAACAAACAACACTTCCTGAGCAACAATACCTAGATCATTTACTGTAAAGTATATGGATAAGAATTAGTTATCTCACTTATTCAATTCACCTATGTAAGTACAGTTTACACATCCACATTTTCATTTAAATGCATAATAAATAGTCACATCATTTCTACCACATACTGGCTTTCCTTTTAGGGTGACCCATAGGCTTTTTAATGTCTTTAATATTCTGAATCCATTTTTTTAAAAAAACTTTCATTTTCCTGTTGTCTCATGTATCCAAGTCTGAGTTTATTAAACGGTACTGCTGTGATGGAATCAATGACTTCATCTTTTCCTAGTCATTGTGTGATTATAATGAACTACATTTCTGTATTGCTAGTGGCCAATTTGAGAACAGGTTATTATAAACACACTGTATCTGCATATATCTGCATTAAATATATTTCAAAAATGACAAACAATGTCTAATAAATAATGTGATTCAAACCAATTTCCAATGTCCTGGAAGTCTTGTAGAACCTAGCAAAACAGGCTACAGGAAGTACCACAGACATGAACAAAATCTTGTAGGCATCATAGGCATAATTCAAGCTCTAATCTGGGTATAATCCACAAGCTCAATTTTATTTTTTCTAACAATTGTATCCAGAGCCTGAAATAATCAAAGATACTCAGTTTAAAAGTCATTTCTGAGTTAAAAGTTTAAAGGTCTAATGTGTTATTTGAGGCTTTATTTCACTTGAATAGAAGTAGAGGTGAAAGGAAAATTTAGGTATTATTTATCTAAGAACAAATTTATTGGCAAAATGAAAATATTTTCAGAGGATTAAAATTTAGATGATGAAAGTTCTTCCAAAGTCTTAAACTGACCTGAAGTGGAAATGGCTTTTACTCTGGTCAGTGACCATTGATGTTCATGTGTACGAGCTCTTCAATGGTACATAACCACTACTGTGGTGGGCCTACTTCACCTACTAAGAGCGTTTTGGCACTCTGGGACTGTGATTATGTGTTTGTTACATAACCTGTCAATATCAGTCTTTTAGAACAAAGAGAACAGGCCCCTTTCCTAGCTCCAAGGTTGGGTATTCTCCAAGACAATAGTTCTGTATGTTTAAGTTAAATCAAGAACAAGGAAAACCTGATAAGATTGGTTTAAACCCTAATCAGGTTTTGGTATCCAAATTCCAAGCTATCCATAAGTACTCTAAAAGAAACTATCAGTAGTTTTACAGCTGTGATACCTATCACCATATCTCAAACCACAGAAAGTAGTGCTTTCCAAGTTTCTGAATCTTTTTGCCAAACATTATGGGAAGAACTAAGCCAGGAGATTTCCTCTATGATCGAATCAGTCAGAAGATTGGAGTTATTTGAGTAGTAGACAGATAAGCCCTTCCACAGAGTACACCTGATGAACTGGCCCTTTACCATCAGAAAAACTTGTCAGTATAGAGGTCAAAGACCCACTTCCCTGCTGGCTCAGATGGAAAGAGTCTGCCTGCAATGCAGGAGACCCAGGTTCGATCCCTGGGTCAGGGAGAACCCCTGGAGAAGGAAATGGCAACCCACTCCAGTTTTCTTGTCTGGAAAATCCCATGGACAGATGAGCCTGGCGGGCTGCAGTCCATGGGATAACAAAGAGTTGGACATGACTGAGCAACTAACACACAAAGAGGTCAAACAAAGAAGCCTAAGATAAGCGCAGAAAGGAAATGAATCCTAGATGCTTCTGTGTAGTTTACGACTCTGACCAGTTCTTTGTGTGTGTGACTGAAGTTGCTTCAGTCATGTCTGACTCTTTGTGACCCCATGGATCATAGCCCACCAGGCTCCTCTCTCCATGGGATTCTCTAGGCATGAATACTGGAGTGGGTTTCCATGCCCCTCTTCAGGATATCTTCCCCACCCAGAAACTGAACATGTGTCTCTTACATTTCCTGCACTGGCAGGCAGGTTATTTACCACTAACACCACCTCTCTAGCTGGTAAATTACAGATGTTGGGGCACTTTTTTGGAAAAGTCTGTAAAAAAGAAAGCTTGAATCACTTGGGCAAAAACACTGTAGCTATCCAAAGCAGTTCTAAGAAATCCAACAGATTTAGTTAAAACACTCCAACCTTAAACCAAAGGATTTACACAAATTATGTCACACACCTCTTCTGCTGTGGTATATTGAAGTTCTTATAATGGCTCTATTTCTTGATTTCAAGTATTAAATAAAAACTGCTGCTCCTTTCCATAATAATGCAAATATTTCTGCTCACTAAGCATCTATATGGGCTTCCCTGATGGCTCGGTGGTAAAGAATCCACCTGCCAATGCAGGAGACATGAGTTCGATCCCTGCATCAGGAAGAGCCCCTGGAGAAGGAAATGGCAACCCATTCCCATATTCTTGCCTGGAGAATTCCATTGACAGAGGAGCCCGGTGGGTCGCAAAAGAGTCAGACATGACTTAGCAACTAAAACAACAACAAGCATCTGTATATATACACCAAGTACCAGACTAAGGGGTTTGCATATATCAAACCTGGACAATGTCCCTACAAAGTGGACATTATTTTATCAACCTGATGACTGAGTAAATAACGGCCAAAAGAAATATAGGGTAACTTAATAACAATAGGAGATAAAGTTGAAAAATCAAGCAAGTCTTTCCAACCCCAGAGCTTTTGTGTCCACAGTGCCTTGCACCTTTACAGCAATAATAATATACCATGACGATATGGAGGCAGCTCATGTGCATGCTTAAATTATATCAAATCAATTTCAAGAACCAGAAAAGAGAGTGAATTAGTATATGTGCTGCCGAAGCAAGCATAAGAGAGTGAATTAGAATCACCAGAATCTAAAAGCAGTTTGCCTGCTTTTAGACTCAATGAACATGCATGAGAGATAATAAACATGGACTTGCTATTCCCTTCATCTTGTCGTTTCTTTCCTCCAGCTCACAGTATCAGCTTCTTTAGATGCAGAGCATGACTCCACTGTCAGATGATACCTGTCTTCACAGAAGCAGACTTCTAACTCCAAGGCAACTATTCATCTGATGCTCAACTGTTCAACACTGGTCACGTTGGGTATGGGTGCATGGAGGACAGGAGCTGTGTGGTACCTACTAAATGGGATTTCCAGGACTTCTCTGGATGTCCAGCTGTGGAACAAGTGTGGAAGACTCCACACTTTAAGATCCTACATATCCTGGTGTGGCCAAAAAAAGAGAGAGTACTTTGGTCGTTGTTATGTGGCATCTTCCTCAGGATCTAAACTCCATAGAGCAAAATAGTTTGCTTTCTTGTCCACTTCTCTAATCCCATGTCTGATACACAGCAGGCCCTAAATAAATATTTGTTGATATGATGTATGGTTAAATTAAATGCAATTCTACTGTAGGTGGTAGTCTTGCTGTTTTTCCAGCATTGCCAATAAGCAGTACCGAATTATCCAGGGCCCTTCTATCATTGATTTTATCCAGTTTGACAACATTAACTTAAAGAAAGATTACCAAGATATCACAGGATTCTAGAAATTTTAGAGCTCTGTAACACACTCATGAGAATACCCACTTGGGCCAAAAACAGTTAACTTCTCAAAGCCAAATCCTGGTGAATTCAGAGATCCTCTTAGTGTATCCAACACTCTCCACCCTGAGATATATTGCAATGCTTCTAAAACAACCAACACTCTTGCCATATCCCTGAAGTTAAATTTAATTCTTCTCAGGTGGAACAAGCACAGGTATTTTTCTAAGCTTCCTCAGAGTCTAAGTAGGCAAGTTTGATTACCACTGCCCTTTGCTGAATCTCTGAGTCATATTGACAGAGGCCCATATTAAAACAAATGATAATAGTAAGTATGGCAATAAAAAGTGTCTCTCCTTCAAGTTTGTTTCACATATAAATCAGATCCGTAACTTGGGCCTCGTTAATACTAGAGCTCTACATCAAATACAGGTCTCTTAGAACATAATAACAGCACTAAAATGGAAACCATTAACTACTATAAAAAATACAAGGTAATGCCCTACTTGAGAGTTGGAGAGAACCTTTGAGAAAAAAAGATTCTTAATGAGTTACAATGTAAGTTCAATTTTATAAAGCAATTAAAATAAAGTGAATCCAGCAACTAATTTTTAAGATTTTACTCTCTAATGCACATCTATAGCCTTCCCCACTTCCACAATCAAAAATAATGCAAAATGCACAGATGTCATCTCATTCTAGAATTGTTGAGTTTATTTTATAAGTCATTGGTATTAAATCTACAAATGTCAGGAAATTATAAAATCAATTTCACTGAAATTCAGACATGGAAAAGGAAGGGTGTTGGGGATAAGCAGGGAAATAGGAAGCAGAGACTGAAGGAGAGAATTACTGAATTTAGAGTGACAGCAAAGAAAATACATTGAAGTGGGATCTGGAATGAAAAGAAAAAGGCAGGGCCATGATCCACACTTACTCTAATTAAACAAACAAAACAAAATCAATTAGTGTTAGAGCAATTCCAATAGAGGGAGAGAGGGACCTTAATAATTAACTCCTGCTAAAAAAAATTAAAACAAAAACGCAGGCAAATCTGTGACAAGGCCAGTGAGCAAGATCCTGTCTGTACCAGTTGCTTCCTCTGACTAGTTGTAGCTTCCTTTGAGTATTCCTAATTTTCCCCCATGAAGCTTTATCTTTATTTTCAAGTTACTTCCAATTTATTTTTAACACAAAGTGCGTGCTACTGACCCAAGATTCCTAGTAACTGGAATGAGGAGCACTGAGTCAGAAGTCCTTTTCTTTAACTCTTTAGAGTCACAGGAACAAAGTGAGGTACCAGCCATCCCTATTATAACCTAACTTTAAGTAGCTCTACGCTCTTCACCAAGCAAGTATGGCAAATTCTCTGGGACTAAAATTATCATATCTGTAAAGTAAGGAAGTTGAGCTAGGTTTCTAAAGCACTCCCTAGTCCAAAGTACTATATAAGATTACAGACTACAATAATGCTATTTAAAATTCAGATACCAGAAAATCTTTCCATTATTCAGAGAATGTATAAAAATAAAACTCTTCACTTCTTTCCAAAAGAACAAAAATCACCAAAGAGCTAAACTGCATAGTTGGCTTAATTCACTTTCTTTAAAAGAGCCTTGACATTGCATGCAATTTAAATTCCACCACCACTTCACAAGTCAAGCTTTCAGCCTTTAAGATATAGCAGGCATTTCACCAAGGGAAAAAAAAGTTGTCGTGAAACTACATTTATATACTGATTTTTGCCTCATCACTGTCCCACCACTCTTAACTGAAGTTTCACTGAATCATTTCCTACTTATATATCCCTGAAGAGATGCAGTTTTCAGAAGTGCAATAATAATGATTTTATAAAGTAGGATCTTTCCAAAGTACAGTTTAACTTCAAAGAGCTCTGAAGAGAAAATGAAAGGTTCTGTATGTAAATAAGGTTCAAAGATTGAACATTCTAAGTAAAACCTCAGTAGAAAGCACACTATGGATAAACATCTATAAGATATTCAAAATACATCAGGCCCTGATCTGATAAGTCTAGATTTAATTTTGCCTTTCACCTTGTAAAATAAAATGCTATAGGTGAAAACTATTCTTTATCCTTAAATTCTTGACATAGAGGTAGATATTTAAAAGAAATTTAGTTGTACTGCATGTCCAAATAATTACATTTAGTAGATTAAATTTAATAGAAATTACCTTCTTCCAAGCTCAACATATATTTTTTGAGAACTGTACAGATTGTGAAAATTTATTCAATTTTTTAAAAAGCTTTAGAAATTCTTAAAAA
This sequence comes from Bos taurus, assembly GCF_002263795.3. NCBI lineage: Eukaryota > Metazoa > Chordata > Mammalia > Artiodactyla > Bovidae > Bos > Bos taurus. Next base: position 66,443,870 of record NC_037336.1, read on the forward strand.
TGTTTTTAAGTTATAGCTCTTGTCTTGCATTTCAGTGCACACCTAGTGTGGCCTATGCCATAGAGATATGGGTGTCATGTTTCTGAAATCTGCTCCAGAATTGTGCACTTTGTTCCACTGAGGGAAGATAAATACTAACCAAAAAGTAGGGAACATGAGTCCCTTTCCTTTAAAGCCAACAATTTGGTAAACAGACAAACCATTCAAAATCAGAAACAACAAAGACCGAGAGTAAAACAAAAGCACATAAGAGACTGAAAAACTGAAGACAAAGCACACTTTAATCATGAAGGAAATTAACAGTGAAGGCAAATAAAGTTTAGAGCTCTTGTTCAAATAAAAAAATCCCTCCTAATTCAGTTTGTCTCCCCCCTACACACACACACACACACACACACACACTTTATGTCTTAAGGTATGTTTATAAAATTATATCATTCATATTTATGGCCTAAATAAATATTTGCTGACTACTTCCACGTAGAAGATTCGAAACGAGATCTTAGACAAGCTATAATAATAAGTAAAAAATGGAAACAACATCAGGGGCTTAGAATCTATCAGGAAGGACATGTAGTTTAGCCTCTTGCACATAGCAGATGCAAAATAAATATCTTCCTAAATAAACATAAAAAAAAAAAAAAGAAAACAAGCATCAGTGGTAACAGTTTGAGCTCATATTGCAGTACTTGCCCTCCCACTTACAGAGCTTAATGTACTAAATAAACATCATCATCCAACAGGGCATCCCTGTTATTGATGTGGCTGGAAAGTATTATTCATCCTTTACCCAAATGAGGAAACGGTTCTGGAAAGTTAAATTAGTTGCTCACAGCTACAGAATTAACAGTTAAGTGGGGAATGGAATTCACAGTTCCCTAAGCTATTGCTCCAGATATTTTTTTTTTCATTTTCTAAATAAAATATTTCTCTTTTATAGGTCTTAGGGGTCTTATGTAGTTTTTTCATAGTAATATTATTCATGAAGCAGTGCCTTTTTAACATTAAGATAATTAATCATATCAAGTTTGCATTTTTCTACTTTAAAACCTATTTAAATGGACATTATTTTTTTTTCTGATGAAAATTTCCCACTCAAGAAAACTCAAGTTTTAAATTCAAGATTATCACCTGAAAATAAGTCAGGTGAAAAAAATACAAATGCGGTACAATTTCACTCATGTAATATATATATTAAAAAAAAAAAACCTAATAAACAACAAAATAAATGAACAAACCAAACACATAGATACAAAGAATAGAGTAGTGGTTACCAGAGGGGAAGGTGTGGAGAAGAAGGTGGTGTGATGTCAGCAAAGGGGATCAACTGATTGGTGACAAACGAAAACTAAATTTTTGGTAGTGAGCACAGTGTAGGGTACACAGAAGTAGAAATACTGTGTACACATGAAGCTAACATAATCTTACAACTCAGTGTTATCTCTATTTTAAAAATAAAAATAAACTGACAATAGAAAAAAGGTTGGCTGCCTTCCCAGGTGGTGCTAGTAGTAAAGAATCTGCCTGTCAATGCAGGAAACATAAGAGGTATGGGTTCCATCCCTGGGTCAGGAAGATGCCCTGGAGGAGAGCACATCAACCCACCCCAATATTCTTGCCTGAAGACTCCCACGGACAAGGGTGTCTAGCAGGCTATAGTCTATAGGGCTGCAAAGAACCAGAGAGGACTGAAGCAACTCAGTATGCAGTAGAAAAATAAATAAAAAATGCAATTAGATGGTTTATTAATTTGCCTATCACATTTCCAAAGCATAAAAATGATCTGTATTAAAAAAATCTGGTAAAAAAATAAAATTTCACCTAAACATTTCAAATTTCTATTAAAAAAGTACCACCCGGAAAATCATCATTGTGTAAACCAGTTTCAGATGTGTCTTACTAGACTTAAAAAATAAAAGAATCCACTGACATCATTAAAGTGAACTTTTACCTTACTACTTTAAGGATAAACAGATTATCTTCATGATTTATTACCAAAACATCACTATTAAAGTCTGTATACCTTGAAAACAATTTTAAGTATTTGGTTCAAGGCCATCACAGCAACACTACTAAATACACATGATGTTTTCCCATTCTGCCCTTTGTTAGCATGGGCAATAACTTTATAATGTCTCATGGCTATTGTTTCAATATAATTGAATTCTTAGAAGATTTCATTTGCCTCAAAACATTTCAAGAGCACAATATGAACAACTCAATTATAATCAGACAACTCAGTGAATTGAAACTGAATAAATATAAATACTGGGATTTGTCTATGAATTAAACCATGTTCTTCCACACTCTGCCGCTCCCACTGCCCCCACCAACAACAGACTTAAGAAACACTTGATTTCTCTTTGATTTTTCCCCCTCTCCATTATCATCCTGCCAATTCATTCTATTAGTCACCTCTGTTTAATCAGTTTGGACTCTCTCTGTACTGTAATGTGGAGTTGGTAAAATAAATGGCTACTTCTATATCAATCACATGAAATAGCACTCATTGCAAAGCATTTCTAAACCACATTGCATAGCTTCTTAGCACATGTTAATTTTATACAGTCTCATAAAAATATTTTAATGCAATCTATTTACATTTTGACTACTGTTGTAATTTTGTTATTACTCTTATAGATCTGAATGGTAGTTACTGTAACAACTTGTAACATTTCCAAATCCTCCACAATCTGCCACTGTCCTTCTCACATCCCATCAGCATACCTCCACCCCAGCTCATCTCTTTGCTTAGTCAGCCTCCTCCTATCCAAAAGGTCAAAATGGGATACCTGGAACACTGTAACCACTAAATCAAATTTTTGCTTCCCTGAATAACAAGTAAATGTGTATTTAATCCCAAGAAGACAGGCCATTTCAGATTTCACTCTTCATCCCAAATTCTCAGCTCTTTGATAAAACTGTTTAAGCTATGAGTTAATGGAATTTTATTGTGAGGAAAGATGCTTACAGATTACACACAACTGTATAGAATGAACACTGTCCCAGTTATCTTAAGTTTATCCCTTTTATTTTGAGACTATCCAATTAGCACGCCTTTCTCTAGGACAAATTAACTGGTCTACATAGTCTTAAGCCCCATTTCTCTTATTCTATGCACAAGCTATGACCACAGAACTTTTAAACTGCCAAATAAGGTTTTCTAGGAATATCCCTGCTACCAGGCGCTTACATCATAATAAAGGAATGGACTTCAGAGGCAAGGTACAAGAATACTAGGTAATGAATGGTGATAAACACAAATTAAAAATAAAGAAGTAAAACAGAGGAAGAGTCTATAGAGAAGATTTTTCAATGCTTTGGATGTGGTTCATATACACATCCACAGCATCATGCAAAAACAAGAGAATTAAGCAATATTAGGTTTCAATCCATTCCCACATTAAATATATCCAGGAAAGCCAAGAGAAAAATGACAGAGGTACAGTAAGTACACTGCATACATTGTTCATTTAATCCTCGAATTTCCAAAGAGTTAAAGAGTAAGTCAGAGACCTAAAGACAAATAAAGGCTATCTGGAGTTGGTCCTTTTTAGTTGACTTTAAGTTACTGAAGATAGATAATGATAATTAGGACAGACCATTTTAGTTAGGCTGTATTTTAAGTGCTCACACATGATGGATACAAATAACTACTCCATGGGACATAGATACACCCTTACCCTGCTCTCAAAGGAGTGTATCTAACTTCTTGGCATTTCACAAAGAAACTTCTAATAAGTCAATGTCATAAATTGTTCCAACTGCCCCCTTGCAAAATTCTGAATAGAATATGGAATGGGAAAATGAACAGAAAAGACCGGTACGTATGTATATGTGACTTTGGGTATGTAGCATAGTCCCATGTGAATGCACCAAACACGGTAAACGTTGGAAAGTAAAAGAAGCAATTTCAAGACAGGAAATGGTAATCTAAGATTGGAAATATCCCAATATGTATATTTTTAACTGTTTTTTCATTGTTGTTGTTTTGTAATTTTTCTAAATTTTACGTATTAATTTATTTTTGTCTCTGCTGGGTCTTTTTCCTGCACAGCCTTGCTCTAGTTGTGGAGAATGGAGGCTACCTTTAGTTGCAGTGCACAGGCTTCTCATTGCTATGGCTTCTCTTGTTGGGGAGCACAGGCTCTTAGGGCACACAGGCCTCACAGCTGAGGTGCGTGGGCTCAGCAGTTGCGGCTCCCTGACCCCAGAGCACAGGCTCAATAGCTGTGGCGCACGGGTTTAGTTGCTCCGTGGCCCCTGGAATCTTCCTAGAACAGGAGTCAAACCCATGTCTCCTACATTGGCAGGTAGATTCTTTACCACTGAGCCACCAGGGAAGCCTTCCAGTATATTTTTAGTTAGTATTTCGAAGTAAAAGAAAAGTACACAATAGCACACCAAAAGTTCTGGTTAAAAATTGTGTACTAAAACTGCTAGTCAACCAACTCAACTGTTCACATGTTATTTTCAGAGTATTTCATCCAATGACGTTATGCTTAAATACAATTTCAAGGCTTAGGCCTTAAACTTCATTCCCTGACTTTATGCCATACACCTCTACGTCAATTCACATTTTGCTGTGCAGTACATATATATCAATCAGGCACTGATTCCATATTTAATACATCTATAAATAAAACAGGATAAAGCACTGTAACACAAAATGCTGGAGATGGTTTACACAAAACATACACAGATAAACATGTTCTTTTCTTCCATTACTTAAAGTTTACTGCTTGATGTTATACATTGGAACCTCCTGGGAGACTTGAAATAAGTATCTATGCCCTGGCCTGAAATCAAACCAATTATAACAAGAGCTTCTGAGGATGTGGCAATGGTCCTTTATAAAGAATCCCCATTTATTCTAAAATGTAGACAGTTTTAAAAACATGAATTCAACAATTGTTTTAAAGCATTCCCTAAATGTTACTTGAAATTATCTTCTCTTCTAGACCTAGTACCCTAATATTCCATTATGCTAATAATAATACAGCATTGGGGCTTCCCAGGTGGCTCAGTGGTAAAGAATCTGTTTGCCAACAGAGGAGACACTGTTGTTCCTGGGGTTGGGAAAATCCCCTGGAGGAGGAAATGGCAACCCATTTTAGTATTCTTACCTGGGAAATCCCATGGACAGAGGAGCATGGAAGGCTACAGTCCACAGGGTTGCAAAGAGTTGGACATGACTAAGCAACTGAGCACAGTACAAATTATTAAAGCAATTATATAATAAATGCATGTTGAAGAACAATGATCAAGAATGTGGGGTTTTCACCATTCAGTTCTTCCTGTGTTAGTGGTCACTCCAAGTTCATTTATGAGACAATGCTTGTGCAGACTTATGGGTATCCCTTGATCTCAGCACAAAAACTATCTCTTCAGTAGCAAAAATATTTCTATTGCATGTATGATTATCTTTTATCATATTTCAATTAATTGTATTTCATTATTTTACCTGCTACATAAAAAGACAGAAACAGCCACAGAAACAAAAATGTCCCTATCTTCCAATTTTCCAGGACCTCTCCAGTGTACATTTTAATATTAATTTCACACCTTGCTTCATATCATTTTCCTTCTTTTATTGATAAAGATAGAACAGCAGACGTATTTTTATAATTCTCTTCCACTCCAAATTCACTTGCATCATTCTCAGTAATTGTTGCTGTATTTGTCAATAAGGGGCATATTCCTCTGATGGCACAGGCTACTACTGCTCAGTTCCCTTTGCATATTTCTCCTCATCTTTGATGCGTACTCACTGGAGTAATCCTTGGTGCAGTCCTTGGAGCCCTTCTGTTCCCTAATCATACCTACTATTGTGAGCTCATCTGGTTTTCATGGTTTCAAGTTATCATCTACATTCTGAAGACTCTAGAAGTATGTACTCTTCTCCCCTAAATAACAGACTTGGAAAACATGTAGGTATTTCAAATTCAACATCTCTTAAACCTAACTTGTGTACTTCTCCAAGTATCTGCCCTGCCCACATTCATCATCATCTCAGTTCATCCTTCAAAGTACTCAGGCCAAAACACTTTTTATTCACACTTGACACCACAAATCCAATCTGTCACCCAGTTCCACTAACCCTAATGTTTAAATACCTCCTTTGACCATACCCTAGTCCGAAGTCACAATCTTCTCTCACTTAGATTATCACAACAGGCTCCTAACTGGTCTCTCTGTTTCTACTCTTGCTCCATCCCAGTGTCCACTCTTCACATCATTTAGTCAGTTTGACTCCATCATGACACAAGTTAAATCACATCATTCCACTTAAAACCTTGCAAAGTCCTCTTGATGGCTTATACAATCACCATTTCTGCTGCAACTTCATCTTCTGCTACACTCCTTCACGCTCACTTTTCTTAAGACCATATGTGGACACGCTCCTCCTTCAGACTTCCCACTGGCTGATCCCTCTGCCTGGAATGCTTTTTCCCTGGATATCTGCATGGCTTTCTCTGTCACAGTCTTTTAAGTCCTCTCCATAGCACTCAAGAGCACTGTATATTTTACTTCTAACTTTTTATTATCGTTCATCTCATCAAAACATAAGCTCCTTGATGGTAAAGAAACTTCATCTATTTTGTTCATGAATTCAACCCAAGTGCCAGGAAGAATATCTGGCACACATTAAATGACTATTTGTAAAGTGTATGAATGAACAAGCTGGTAAGTAGTAGACGGCCACTAGAACTGGCTGCATTATCTTTATCATGGTGCTTTAGTGTTACCTAAAACCTTGAGGAAAGTCAAAGGGGATCTGAAAGTGATCAACTTCATAAAGCAAGAGGAAGCCAAAAAAGTAGAATCAAAGCGATTTACTAGACAAAGAAAATATACTTAGCTCCAAAATAAATGGGAAAAATGTCCTAATTAACATGGAAGGTCAAGTAAAATGAGAACTACACGAAATTTTCATTCACTCCACCGACTTTAATCAACTTCAGAACCGTTATAAGCATATAAATCAAGTTGCATTTTAAATACATTAAAACTTTTCCTTTCTTAATGTGAAAAAGAAGACTTGTTCTTTGCTCTGTTCAACTCCAATGCAGTCAAGAAATATGTTTTAGATTTAATCTGTGGATATAGTATGTTTTGAGGATCTGGGGCTTCACAAATATTTACAGAAATACAACAAATTAACTACACATATTGAAGTGAAAGTTAAATTTTCAATAAGTATGAACTATAAGTTACATTCATTCATATATATAGAAATTATTGCATTTACACAGTAGAGAATACATATAGTAAAGTAAGGTAAACAAAGCACAAGCGGTGCTGCACTTCTGGACAAGACTGAGTAATTCCCACTGAACCACCCTGCTCAGAGATAACAACTATAAACTATAAAATTTGGGGTATTTATTGCAGCATTAAGGATAATAAAAAAGAAGGAAAAATATATATGCCTAGTATTGTGGAAATATTTTAAAATGTATATCACTTTCACATGATTAAGAATCTTTGTATGTTACCCATCCCCAAAATATCTTCCAACATGAGGACATACAGATAATATATTAGGTAACCAAAAAAAAAGGGCTTCCCTTATAGCTCAGTCAGTAAAGAATCTGCCTGCAGTGCAGGAAACCCAGGGGTTCTGATCCGTGGGTTGGGAAGATCCCCTGGAGAAGGAAATGGCAACCCACTCCAGTATCCTTACCTGGAAAATCCCATGGACTGAGGACGGAGGAGCCTGCAGTCCATGGGGTCACAAAGAGTCGGGCACAACTGAGTGACTAACAACCAAAAAAAAAGAGTCTTTTATCCTATGTAGTCATTACATCATCATGTAAACATACATATACATACACAGAGATGAACACATAAAGACTATACTAATACAGCGTTGTTTAGCCACTAAGTCATGTCCAATTTTTTGCAACCCCATCCAGGTGCTAGTGGTAAAGAACCTGCCTGCCAATGCAGGACAGGAGATCTAAGATACAAGGATTAGATCCCTAGGTAGGAAGATTCCCTGGAGAAGGAAATGGCAACTCACTCCAGTATTCTTGCCTGGAGAATCCCATGGTGAGGGGAGCCTGGCAGGCACCAGTCCATGAGGTCACAAAGAGACAGATATGACTGAAGTGACTTAGCACAGACTATAGCCTTCCACGCTCCTCTCTCCATGGGATTGCCGAGGCAAGAATACTGTAGTGGGCTGCCATTTCCTTCTCCAATACTAATATAATGTACATATAAATTCTCACTGGGAGCAAAATAAAAATAACATCAAATATTGATAGTGATTTTCTTTTGTTTATGAGACTTATTTGTGATTTTAAACCATCTTCTGTGTTATTTACCTTTTTGTACGCTATGCATATATTAGTTATAAAATCGAAGAACAAAAATAAGCATGACAAATCTCCACTGAAAATATAAAGAAGAAATGTTGAGAAAAACACCTTTCAGGAAACTGAAAACAAAGAATATTCTCCAAAATAATTACTAGTTTACTTTTATTTTCATTCTTTGTCCACATACCACAGTATGTGTAACCTTAGTTCCCCAACCAGAGATGGAACCCATGCCCCCTCAGGAAAGTGAAGTCTCAACCACTAATTAAATAATTAAAGTAATTAATTTTTTATTATTAAAATAATTAACAATTGTTGGCTTATTAATTAAAATAATTACTTTTAATACATACATAGAATCTCTCTCTTTTTTAAAGAAGTCCAAATAATCTCATGAAATGTGCTATACAACAAAAAAAATTATATGTATTTCACTCTGGGGGAAATTTTACAGGGTAGAATACTGTCACTTCCTGGTATGTTCCATTTTCTTTTTTTAAATGCTAGTCCTACCTATATGGAGAAGGCAATGGCACCCCACTCCGGTATTTTGCCTAGAAAATCCCATGGATGGAGGAGCCTGGTAGGCTGCAGTCCATGGGGTCGCGAAGAGTCGGACATGACTGAGTGACTTCACTTTCACTTTTCACATTCATGCATTGGAGAAGGAAATGGCAACCCACTCCAGTGTTCTTGCCTGGAGAATCCCAGGGACGGCGGAGCCTGGTGGGCTGCCGTCTATGGGGTCACACAGAGTCAGACACAACTGAAGTAACTTAGCAGCAGCAGCAGCTACCTACATATAGCTATCTTCTATCTTTACCTCCATTCCAGTACTGTCGTTACATTATGTAAAGTTCAAATAAGATTGAAAATAACAAAATAAAACAATGAGCCATTTGTTATAACTAAAATGACCTCAGAAACTAAACTGCAAGAATCTATTTTAATTACTGAATATTTATCACAGTAAAGTACAACTATAGGCACTATTAGGAAAAGAAAGTAAAATATAGTGCCTAATTATTGGCCACTTGCCTCAGTTCCATGAAATTCTTCTTGTAGATTCTATAGTTTCTGACTAAAGCTCTACCCTGTTCTTCTCGGAACTCAGTCAACTCTTATTTCAGCCAGTTTATTTCCACACACTCCAGGGTACCGGGTTCTTGCTTCCCACTCTCTCTTTATACTCTGCCATTGCTACTTACAGTCATAGGATAAAATGCCATGAATCAATTACATGATGTGTGATGCACTTCTATGAACCATACATATAATTCTCTCTTTTGAAGTACTGGCTACTGAAATGACATGGAATAACTAGAGACACAAGGCCAATCCATGTCATTACCAACATGATACCTGAGGTACTTGTTGGGATTATTAAAATCTACATTCACTGTTTCCAAAGTATGTTCACAACCATGTATTATATTGTTCCTTACATTAGCATTTGGGAAATAAAGGGCAACTATTAATGTCCTGATTTTATATTTAAAGATAGGACCTTTTGTCCAAATCAAATGGATTTATTTCCAAGTCATAAGTGTTAGAACCTAGAGCCTCCATCTTCCAAAACAACATGCTCATAGTAAAGAAATGTTTTGATCATTTCCTTTCTCTCATAAGGCATTGGCTATATTTCCTCATACCATTAAATCTTTTACAGTTTGAAGATATTTGCAGATTCCTAAAGGTCCATCTAGTCAAGGCTATGGTTTTTCCAGTGGTCATGTATGGATGTGAGAGTTGGACTGTGAAGAAAGCTGAATGCCGAAGAATTGATGCTTTTGAACTGTGGTGTTGGAGAAGACTCTTGAGAGTCCCTTGGACTGCAAGGAGATCCAACCAGTCCATTCTAAAGGAGATCAGTACTGGGTGTTCTTTGGAAGGAATGATGCTAAAGCTGAAACTCCAGTACTTTGGCCACCTCATGCGAAGAGCTGACTCATTGGAAAAGATTCTGATGCTGGGAGGGATTTGGGGCAGGAGGAGAAGGGGACGACAGAGGATGAGATGGCTGGATGGCATCACTGACTCGATGGACATGAGTCTGAGTGAACTCCGGGAGTTGGTGATAGACAGGGAGGCCTGGCGTGCTGCAATTCATGGGGTCACAAAGAGTTGAACACGACTGAGTGACTGAACTGGACTGAACTGAAGGTCATTTGGATCTCTCTAAACATCTGTTTCTGCTTTACTGACTATGACAAAGCCTTTGACTGTGTGGATCACAATAACCTGTGGAAAATTCTGAAAGAGATGGGAATTCCAGACCACCTGATCTGCCTTTTGAGAAACCTATATGCAGGTCAGGAAGCAACAGTTAGAACTGGACATGGAACAACAGACTGGTTCCAAATAGGAAAAGGAGTCCGTCAAGGCTGTATATTGTCACCCTGCTGATTTAACTCGTACGCAGAGTACATCATGAGAAACACTGGACTGGAAGAAGCACAAGGTGGAATCAAGATTGCCGGGAGAAATATCAATAACCTCAGATATGCAGATGACACCACCCTTATAGCAGAAAGTGAAGAGGAACTAAAAAGCCTCTTGATGAAAGTGAAAGAGGAGAATGAAAACGTTGGCTTAAAGCTCAACATTCAGAAAACGAAGATCATGGCATCTGGTCCCGTCACTTCATGGGAAATAGATGGGGAAATAGTAGAAACAGTGTCAGACTTTATTTTGGGGGGCTCCAAAATCACTGCAGATGGTGACTGCAGCCATGAAATTAAAAGACGCTTACTCCTTGGAAGGAAAGTTATGTCCAACCTAGATAGCATATTCAAAAGCAGAGATATTACTTTGCCAACAAAGGTCCATTTAGTCAAGGCTATAGTTTTTCCAGTGGTCATATATGGATGTGAGAGTTGGACTATGAAGAAAGCTGAGCACCGAAGAATTGATGCTTTTGAATTGTGGTATTGGAGAAGACTCTTGAGAGTCCCTTGGACTGCAAGGAGATCCAAACAGTCCATCCTAAAGGAGATCAGTCCTGGGTGTTCATTGGAAGGACTGATGCTGAGGCTAAAGCGCCAATACTTTGGCCACCTCATGCGATGAGTTGACTTATTGGAAAAGACCCTGATGCTGGGAGGGATTGGGAACAGGAGGAGAAGGGGATGACAGAGGATGAGATGGCTGGATGTCATCACTGACTCCGATGCACATGAGTTTGGGTGAACTCCAGGAGTTGGTGATGAACAGGGAGGCCTGGCATGCTGCGATTCATGGGGTCACAAAGAGTTGGACATGACTGAGCGACTGAACTGAACTGAACTGAACATTAGTTAGCTAACTCAAGGAGAAAAAGTTTTGAGTCTAAGGTAAGTGAATCCACGGTGTTCACTTCATAAAGTGGAGAGTAAATCCCCTCAGTCTTTATTTTTCTGTTTAATAATGTTTTGTTCTTATTTATTCTGCTTGCTTTTACTTATAGTTTTACCTGAAACAATCAACAGTGAGTTGCAAAAGTAGAGAACACACTGAAGCAATTTATCTAAGCTGTCCCACGAACACGTACTTGGAAGACAAAGTAAGGAAGGGACTTTCTAACTCATGTTCATCCTGTTATAAAGTCCTGAAAATAAGGCTTCAGTCTCAATACTGTGTGGCAAGAAGAACATCAAAAAATGGGTTCATCTAGCAAAAAAATTAACATTACATTCTTAACAGTAAGAAAGTTTCACAGAAAAATCCTTTGAAAATAAAGAATTTTTAAATCCTTTAAACTCTAGATATGACTCCCTTTGAAGCTATTGAGATAAAAGGACATAGGGGAGACTTTGTAGAAAGACATCATCTTTGATTGAGTAAGTACAAAATAACAGACCAGGAGATGAGCAAAGTGTGAGTTCTGTTCCCCATTAAAAACTCAAATTTCCTCTTACAGAACCATCGAATTTTGGACTCTAACAAATTCTGTGCTCTTCTGTGTGACTTTGTCTGATATTCAGCATCTAATATTTCCCTGGAAACTTTACATTCATACCTACACACAGACACAAACACCACATATACAATATGACATTTTGAAAGGTTCATATCTCCCATGAAAATTCATTATTAACACAATATGTAGATGTGATATATAAACAGCAGAGGAGTTGAACTTACCTTTCTCTCATTTTTAAAAAAGGAAATCAAGATATCAAAAGAGCCAACAAAATCTATTTACTCATTAGAACAAGAACTTACAACTAACAACCTGGGCATATCTCTGGTCTCTGATAAAAAATTAAAATTTGCCCTAAATATGTAGATGCTACATAAGTATGTACACAAGATTTACTTTAAGCTATAAAACCAAAAATCAGTTTGCATGATAGAAAATTCAGATTTCAAGAATAATAACAATAAACCATATCAGACAGTTTCAGAGGCAATTTTTCAATTCTAGATATTTACGAGTGTTTGCTTGATGATATCTGTATACTAACAGACACAGCTTTGGTAGAATAAGGCATTTTTAAAAAAATGTTTCCAGTTTCTCAATATTTCAAATGCTGTTATACATCTTCTTTCTATGTCTTTATGATGTCAGAGGCTGCAGCTGCTTTCAACACTAAATAAAATTCAAAGTTACATGATGTATTTCATTTTTAAAGTGTTAAGAATAATCACAGAGCACTTCAGTAAGCCAAATAGAAAAATAATTATGTAGAAAGTCTTAATAAACTGAGAAAAAATAAACCTTTCCCCAAATTCTTTCATATCTTAAATAACCTATCCTAGTTAAGAATAATATTTGAGATGTTCAAGTTCACCCACAATACTGTTCTATGGAAATCATTTTCAGATATCATTATGTGTCATAGTGCAAAGCACCTACATTCAGTGAACAGTTATGTAGGAAAGGTAATTTTCTGAATTGGACATAAAATAATTCCTAATGAGCTGCTGAAAAAGTATAATGGGGAAAGGCAATTTATTCCTTCCTAAAAAAAAGGTAAGTGAAAGAAATTCAAATCAATTTCTTACAGATTAATGAGATTACTAACCAGCCATGTCACCTTGGGCCAGAGGGAAGAGGAGAGATAATATTTAATAAGTACAAACTACATGCTAGATACTACCAAATGCTGCAGAAACATTCCCTTTCATTGGAACAGAAAAACTGAGGGAGGGAAGTAGGGATGGAGAGAGAGAGAGTTTTATTATTCCAAATGAGAAAATGGAAGTTCAAAAAGGTTCTGTATCATGACAAAATAGCAAGCAATAAAAGCTGTATCTGAATTCACGTGACTCTAATTTCTGTGTCAGTTCACCTATTCCTACAGTATTCTATTTGTAAAATAAAAAGATGGTCTAGAGATAATCTATGAAGTCTCTTTTGGATTAAATGGAAACTCATTTTGATGAACTAAGGGTACTAGCCTAGTGCTACTACCCAAACAGTTTTTACAATAACTGAATCTGGGGGTTTCAAGTGTCAAAATACAAGAAAAATTGAGCACAAAGGGAAAATGCCTTTTATGGTATACTAGCATTATTATATTATTACAGTATAGTATTATAGTAGAAGCACATATAGTCAAGTGTACAAAAAAAGGGTAGTGAATATTTAAAAGCAGCATATAAAAATTATAAATCATTTTGTTGACAACTCATTTCTCTTTATTTTTCCACTCAAACAATTTCTTGGGGCCTGTAGGTATCCACTTTCTAAACTCAGATATCGAGCATTTGAAATTCCAAACAACATCTAGATCACTGCCATTGGTTCAGTAAAAAAAATTGCTCAGCCTGCAACAAGAGTGAAACATGAAAGCTGTCCTATTTTTTTAAACGGATTTCAGTACAAATGGTTTCTATAAAACACTGTGACTAGAGAGAAACCTGGACTTTATGATGAGGAATGTGACATACAAGAGCAATAGTCCTCTCTTCCCACTGGCTTATTGTCTTCATTGATTTTAGTTTTGAGTAAAAGAGAACAGAAGAAATAGTCACCTCTACCAAGCTAAGGAGTCCCTGTCTCGATTTCACTGGCAATGAATCTACCTGAGTAATTCAAACAAAAAAAATTAAAAAGCAGTGCCTATGACATCAAGCAAGGTTTTGTTGTCACAATTATACTCTCAGTAGCCAAATTAAACAATAAAACATAATATGAAACATCATCTTCTAAAACTGAGTCCCTTGGACTGCAAGGAGATCAAACCAGTCAATCCTAAAGGAAATCATTAACCCTGAATATTCATTACATGGACTGAGGCTGAAGATGAAGCTCCAATACTTTGACAACCTAAACAGAAGTACCAAATCACTGGAAAAGACACTGATGCTGGGAAAGATTGAAGGCAGGAGAAGAAGGGGAAAACAGAGGATGAGATGGTTGGATGGCATCACCAACTCAATACACATGAGTTTGAGCAAGCTCCAGGAGATGGTGAAGGACAGGGAAGCTTGGCATACTGTAGTCCATAGGGTCACAAGGAGTAAAACATGACTGAGCAACTGAACTAAACTGAGCCAAGTTAAATAATAAAACAATATGAAATACCATCTTTCAAAACTGCTGCGAAGATCGAAAACTCCAAAACTTTCACATAGCATACACATAACACAATAAAATATTATTATAGTGTTAACCATGAGAAAATAGTACAAAAATGACTAGATAAGTACCAAAGATCATTTCTCCATATAGAAAAAGGAGGAAACACAACAGGGTTGGAAAACCACTCAGACCCAGACCCACTCCATTCATCTACATAGAAATATTTTAAGAGGCCAGTTGAGCAGTAGAATATATTAAAGCACCCCCTTTTCTCTTTTTTATCAGTATTATCAACCTTTCTATTTATTCAGGAAAAAATAATTTTAATTTCAAGATAATAATACACTTTCAAGAAAAAAAGTTGAGAAAAGTTCATTCATATTGAGTCATTCATTCAACAATTACTTATTGCAGGTCTATGTACCAAACACGGTGCATGAAAGTTAATGGTAGTATTTTTTTCACTTTACTCTTAACTTTAAGCATCAGTCTCTTTATTTTCAAGAACTATATCACTTTATGAACACTGCCATATCCTTTAGCATCATTTTAGATATCAGTGTTTTAAGCTACAAAACTGAAAATCAAAATCAGCAATAGGGTTACATTCACAAGTCTTTTACAGTTTAAACAGGTTTTTACTTTCTAAAAATTCTGTTACTTCTTAGCCCTGTATGGAACAGAGTAAAACACTAGAACCAGGAGACAAATTGGATACCAAATGTTATCTGTAGTTAATACTGAATTTATTTCTTAAACATTTCAGAGAAGAATCATATATTTGTTGAAGCAGCTACTAATTTAGAAAGTATACTCATACCCTAACAAGCTTACTCTTTACCAACAACTGAATCAAGAATTTCAAATTAACATTTTTTCTTTTTAAAAAATTATACCTTTGTCTTAACAAAGAAGCAGATACAGAGAACAGCACAGTGGTCACCAGATGGGAAGAGCCTGGGGGTCAGGGGTCACGAAATGGACAAAGGGGATCAACTGTACAGAGATGGATAGAAAATAAATGTTTGGTGGTGAGCACACGCTAGTGTAAATAGAAGTAGAAATATAATGGTGTACACACGAAACATAATGTTATCAATTAATTTTATCTCAATAAAAAATAAATTAAAAAAAAATCCTTTGTCCTGACAACTAGCTTCAGGTGAACTTCTGACGCATTCCATCCACAGGTGTTCCCACAAAAGGTTTCCCTTGTTAACATTTTTTTCAGTAGCATAATTTTTGTTTTAATATCCAACTTAATAAAGATATCTCTCAAAACAAAGGTTTTTGCCATTATTTTTTCCTTAAAAAATATTTTTACTTATGTCACACACACACAAAAAAAATCAATATAGCATGTAAATAAAACTAAGAAAAAAGCAGAGACATTACTTTGCTAAAAAAGGTCCATCTAGTCAAAGCTATGGTTTTTCCAGTAGTCATGTATGGATGTGAGAGTTGGACTATAAAGAAAGCAGAGCACTAAAGAACTGATGCTTTTGAACTGTGGTGTTGGAGAAGACTCTTGAGAGTCCCTTGGACTGTAAGGAGATCAAACCAGTCAATCCTAAAGGAAATCAGTCCTGAATATTCACTAGAAGGACTGATGCTGAAGCTGAAGTTCCAATACTTTGGCCACCTAATGCGAAGAACTGACGCATTGGAAAAGCCCGTGATGCTGGGGAAGATTGAAGGCAGGAGGAGAAGGGGACGACAGAGTATGAGGTGGTTGGATGGCATCATGGCATCACCAACGTTGGTGATGGACAGGGAATCCTGGCATGCTGCAGTCCATGGGGCCGCAAAGGGTCGGACACAACTGAGAGGCTGAACTGAACTGAACTGACTGAAACATCAGAATTGTGTGACTATTTTGAAAAGTTCAGTGTGACTACAGGTGGTATGTGTGCAGATATAATGAATACAAAGCAATCTATTCCATACAAAGAAACTCTAATATACTTAATTATTTGAATCATATTAATTGTTTGGATGAGGAAAAAAAATTCAAGCATTGTCAGTTGTTCAGTTCAGTTCAGTTGATCGGTCGTGTCTGACTCTTTGCGACCCCAGACTGCAGCATGCCAGGCCTCCCTGTCCATCACCAACTCCCGAAGCTTGCTCAAACTCATGTCCGTCGAGTCAGTAAAGCCATCCAGACATCTCCAACAAGCATTATACCACCTACTTTGATAACTTATTACATTTGCTGTCTTTTCATTATGTTTTAATTAACAGATCAGGCATTTTGGTTAGCAATGTGACACATTAAAATTTTTCTCATTTAAAATAATAGGAAATTGACTTCTTGTTATATAGCAATCTCACATAGAATATCTGCTTTTCTGAAACAGACTTTTGACATTAAGTGGAGTTGCCCATGAACCAAGGGATGACCAATTATGTACCAGGGAAAAGACAGTAATTTTGTCTTCAAGGAAAAAATAAGTATGATTATTTCAGAACTTTGAAACAAAGTAGTCCAGGTAAAACTTCAGTGGACATAAGAAACTGTAACAAGCTTGCAGAGAAAAATTTATTTTGGATATTTTTAAAGTATAATACCTGCAAAGGAGTATGTCAAGGCTGTATATTGTCACCCTGCTTATTTAACTTATATGCAGAGCACATCATGAGAAACGCTGGGCTGGAACAAGAACAAGCTAGAATCAAGACTGCCAGGAGAAATATCAATAACCTCAGATATGCAGATGACACCACCCTTATGGCAGGAAGTGAAGAGGAACTAAAAAGCCTCCTGATGAGAGTGGAAGAGGAGAGTGAAAAAGTTGGCTTAAAGCTCAACATTCAGAAAACTAAGATCATGGCATCTGGTTCCATTACTTCATGGGAAATAGATGGGGAAACAGTGGAAACAGTGTCATTTTGGGGGGCTCCAAAATCACTGCAGATGGTGATTGCAGCCATGAAATTAAAAGACGCTTACTCCTTAGAAGGAAAGTTATGACCAACCTAGATAGCATATTGAAAAGCAGGGACATTACTTTGCCAACAAAGGTCCATCTAGTCAAGGCTATGGTTTTTCCAGTGGTCATGTACGAATGTGGAGTTGGACTGTGAAGAAAGCTGAGCGACAAAGAATTGATGCTTTTGAACTGTGGTGTTGGAGAAGACTCCTGAGAGTCCCTTGGACTGCAAGGAGATCCAACCAGTCCATCCTAAAGGAGATCAGTCCTGGGTGTTCTTTGGAAGGACTGATTTTGAAGCTGAAACTCCAATACTTTGTCCCCCTCATGTGAAAAGTTGACTCATTGGAAAAGACCCTGATGCTGGGAAGGATTGTGGGCAGGAGGAAAAGGAGAGGAAGGAGGATGAGATGGCTGGATGACATCACCGACTCAATGCACATGAGTTTGGGTAAACTCCAGGAGTTGGTGATGGACAAGGAGGCCTGGTGTGCTGCGATTCATGGGGTCACAAAGAGTCAGACATGACTGAGTGACTGAACTGAACTGAACTAAATACCTGCAAATAATGAGTCCCAAAAAGAAGCAATAAACTGTGTTGAAAACTTTGACTCAATTTTGATAGGCTTTTTTGTGATTTTTTCCTTCGCTTTTACTGCCAAATATCACATGAATGCCAGACTGGAAGTACGTTTTCCTTATATTAAAAAACAAATTGATCTTAGCAGTTTCAATCTCCTCTTAACAACAGGTTGTAAAATTATTCCTAACTTTCTGTGTAATTTAGCATAGATTTTGTATCTCTTCAGGTAATTTCTTTGGTGCATTAAACTGATTTTATTATGGTTTTGATATTAAAAACAAACACAACTTCATAGAATCTATTTTTATTTTTAAATACTAAATATTAATAGAAATCAATATAAATATTATGGTAATAAATATTAATATATGTAATATTAAAATATTGATATTATCCCTTGTCCTCAGTCACCTATGCTGCTATCTTAGTCAAGTGCTGTGCTCAGTCAGTCGGTCGTGTCCAACTCTTTGCAATCCCATGGACTGTAGCCTCTGTCCATGCAGATTCTCCAGGTAAGAATACTGGAGTGGATTGCCATGCCCTCCTCCAGGGGATCGTCCCTACCCAAGGATCAAACCCAGGTCTCCTGCATTGCAGGCAGATTCTTTACCTTCTGAGCCACTAGGGAAGCCCTAGTTAAGTGACTAATCTGCATTAATTCTTTAGATTCTGCCTGCATGCTAAGACTCTGAATTCAGAAAAATAAAAATTTCAAAAAACCTTTGCTCATAAACTGTGAAGTTTCCTAAAGGGCTTTGTGCTATGCCAAATGGCTTCAGCTGTGTCCAACTCTTTGCAATTCTATGAACCATAGCCCACCAGGCTTCTCTGTCCCAGGGATTCTGCTGGCAAGGCTACTGGAGTGGGTTGCCGTGCCCTCTTCCAGGGATCTTCCCAACCCAGGGATCGAACCTGCATCTCCAAAGTCTCCCACGTTGGTAGGCAGGCTCTTTACTGCTGCTGCCAAAAGGACTTTGCACAAACACAAAGATTTGTTCCCTTAATTTGTGAGACCATAGAAACTAAAAATAATTGTTTGGCATGCTCCATACATTTTAGCTATTTTTTCTGTTGTTCTTTTTAACAAGAATTACCTTTGGAGAGTATGTTCATAACGGGGAATTGGTTAAAAAAAAAAAAGTTAAAAAAACTAGGCAAAAGAATGACTACATATTCTTCACTCAAGGAGCAGCTAATTTTTTAACTGTATGTACTTTTGTTCGATTCACTATTCATTACTGATTAAGACATTTTATAAATCTGTGAGAGAAGATGTTAACTTGCAGAAAGCTCATGGCAATACAAATGAGATTTTAAAGAGCAAATAAATTTTGTCTAGTAGAGTAGCATATGATTTCTGTTTGGTAGTAAAGATAACCTCAAAGGTTTCAGATGTATTACCCTGTTAGACATTAACTTATTTAGTATAAAATTAGGAATCTTACTACAGCACTCTTTTCATGCCTATAAATGCTTCCCTTGTTCCTAAAATCTTTTGAACAAGCCTTACCATCCTCCTGGCTTCTACATTAATCAATTAATATATCTTTAGCATATGTTCATCTACATTATAACTTTTGAGTTTTTATAAAGTATATTAATTTATTTCTTCTATGTCATAAGAAAACAAGAGAGAATATAAAATCCCTCAATAGTAATAATTGCAGGTCTGACTCTTTGCGACCCCATGAACTAGTCCATGGAATTCTTCACGCCAGACTACTGGAGTGGGTAGCCTTTCCTTTCTCCAGGGGATCTTCCCAACCCAGGGATCCAACCCAGGTCTCCCACATTGCAGGTGGATTCTTTACCAACTGAGCCACAAGTGAAGTCCAGATAACTGAAATAGGGCAGGAAGATTTTCCACTTCTCAAGTTACAGATACAGTAAATGCTTTGAAATCAAGGAAAAAGGCTCTCAGTGCATTAGAGAATATCATGTTGCTATGATAATTGCTTTATTTGTCCACTCTTCTAAATGTCACAGCTTCTGAATTCTACTACCTATATCCCTTTCCTACTATATCTGCATCAAATAGTTCTGTAATGGCATTGTTGTTACCTACCCAGTATCCTCCCCATCTTTATTCCATTACAACCTGTCTAGCAACAAGATCCAGAGAAGGCAATGGCACCCTACTCCAGTACTCTTGCCTGGAAAATCCCATGGATGGAGAAGTCTGGTGGGCTGCAGTCCATGGGGTCACTAAGAGTCGGACACGACTGAGCGACTTCACTTTCACTTTTCACTTTCCTGCACTGGAGAAGGAAATGGCAACCCACTCCAGTGTTCTTGCCTGGAGAATCCCAGGGACAGGGGAGCCTGGTGGGCTGCCGTCTCTGGGGTTGCACAGAGTCGGACACAACTGAGCGACTTAGCAGTAGCAGCAGCAGCAGCAACAAGATCAGAAGAAGCTGGCACTAACTTCAACCTCTGCTCCATCTTGGAGAGGAGTACAGGCTTGAAAGTATCACTCAATCATGTTTTACTCTGCTCACCACTGGTTGGTTTAGACATAGGTATGGGACATGATTTTGGCCAATTAGACAAGAAGATAAATCTGTTGATGGGCATCTCAGAAAAGTTCTTTATGCTGATTAAAAAACAAAAAAACAGACATAATGAAGAGACAACCTCTTTTTTCAGTGTCTGAAATTAATACCTAGAATAGCTACAGATCTTATACCCATGAGGGGAGCAAGCCTGAGGTTAAAAGATAACCTTAACAGTAGAGGAACTGAGAGACAAAAGAACCTGGAACCTCAAGGACATCACTTAATTAGCAATCCTGGTCTTCCTCTTGTGTGAAAGCAGCTTTCTTTATTTATGATTCAAAGACATTTTGACTTGGGCTCTCTACCATCTGGAGCTGGAGAAAACATGAGAGAGAAGCTTTGCCATACTTTCAAGTCAGCCCTGAAGCTTTTTTTCTTCTGTAGTCTCTAAAGGAAGGATCTGTACTCCAGTTTGTTTACAGAGAGGTCAAAAGTGAGATCTTTATGCTATATCTGTTTATACTTGAATTCCCAGTCTTGAGTTTCCCAAGACATGAAACCTCTGAAAATTTACTTGGCCTCGCTGAACCTCAGTTCCCTCATCTAAAAGATGTGTTAATACATACCTAGAAAGGCTTTTATGGAATTTAAGTGAAATGACATGTAAAAATGCCTAAGTGGTCAGAAGAGCATTTTTTAAAAATTATCCATTAAGTCTACCCTAGCTTGGATAAAAACCATGCACTCAAAATATAATTTTTTTTTTAAATAGCCATATTTGCCATTCCACTTTTCTATTTAATCCACCAACTATTTCAGAACTAGGGGAGGAAGAGAGGAACAGAAATATATAATTTACTTGATAAAATTTGTAGAATTGTCCTACCTTAGTCCATAAACTACAAGAAGCAAGTCAGTGTATCTTTTTAATCTACATCCCCAGGTGAAGATTTCATGATGCTGCTGGCATTTATAAGTTGTCACGTGCTCTTAATGTATAAAACATCTCACTTCTATTATAACAAGGGAATAATAATTTAATTATTATAATAACTAAATAATCAATAATTTCCTCTTTCAAGGAGGGGGAAAGGTCTGTCAACATACTCTCGACATATACAAGGTTGAAAACTGACAATCTTCGAAGATATTCAAAGCATCTTTTTAATGTAATGATAAATATATACACATAGCTCTGTATTTTTTACAACATTAACTATAGGAGAAAATTAACATCACATATCTTTAAATAACCTCTAATTTAATCACTTAGATTTCATTGCTTTTTTGTGTGTAATTTGTTTCCCCTGGCATTCTAATGTTTGAAGACAAAGCTTTGAAGCTGAGAATGTCTAAAAGAGTTCTTTAGCCATCATGAGGCAAGTTTATTTTTGGAGAGGGACGGATAAGGTCATAAGTGTATTTTCAGTCTTTCTCCCCTCCAAGGAAAAGTAATTTTGTTTCCTTAGACCATGTATTGATTTTAAGGCACATGTTAAAGATGACTGGATAGTCTTTGAAATTACTCTGTATTCGTACCCCTAATTCATTTAGGAGATTGGAAGTTCTCTAACACTGACACCAATATTAATTTCTTTTCTTTTTTTTAAATACTGACCTGTTTTCTCCCCCTGAGATATACAGAGACATATCTAACTCAGATACATTACGTACCTGAAATAACAGGAAAATATTCCTGTCTCAGCATGCCACTTCTGTCCACTGTAATTTAGACATTCTTCACGCTGCATTTATGTGCACAAGGGTAACAGTACTTACATTAAAAACCTGCCCTCATGAAGTAGCTCACCCTTCACAGGGTCCATTACAGCCTTTCACTCTCTGACCCTGCACTGCCTCCGATTCCTACTGTTTTTAATAAGCAACTCAAATGTGGTAAACTATCTTCTCTGTGCTGAGGGCAAAAGCACCAACAGACACATGATAATATGGTTTGGAAGAGCATGTTGAAATAAGCCCATAATTCAGGTCCGAAAATATCCTATTGCAAACAATGTCTTAAAACTATTTTCAAACCCTAATTTTTAGTCTGAGTTCTTTAGTCCAAAATTTTTCCTTCTACCATAAATGTTCTAATGAGACAGCAGATAATATATATGTTTCCAAGGTTTTGCTTAGACAGCCATGCAGCAAGTGTTCATCAAATAACTAAAAATAACATACAGGTAAGTCAAAGAAAGGTCAGCTCCTCTTACTAGTGGGTGAGAATACCATGAGGAAATCCCAAAGCTCAACTGCAATTCCAAACAGCAAGTCTCAGACTCCACTTCATGTGAAGATTAAGAGACAGTCATTTCAAGCTTTTAAATTTTGGGAAAAAACAGGACCTAGACAAAGTTGTAGGAAAACATTGTGGAATAAACCTAATACATAGCTCCTTTTATAGGGGATTTAAAGATGCAAGACCAAGTGAAGAAAATACATCAGCTACACCACAATTTATCAAGAAGGATAGCACTGTAGCAAGAATAATTGTGATATTAGTCAGATAGACCCAACTTCAAATTTGATCCCTAAGCAGCTTTAAGCAAGTTATTCACTCCACTTATCTCTAAACTGTCACTAATTTTCAGGGTCCACATGAGGATTAAAAATATATATCATGTCCCTGGTATAGTAGGAACCCAGTAAACTACCAATAAGTCATAGCCAATGGGAGCAGGCTTATCTGAAGTGCTGAATGTGCATTTAACTATTTAAAGCTGTCCTTTGGAATGTTACTTCCGTAAGTATTTCTTGGAGAAGCCATTTTGATGGAACTGGGTGATGGAGAAAGGGGTAGGGTAGGGATGTTAGGGAGTACAAAGCAAGCAAGTTCTGGGACCATGGCTCTTAGTTATCAATTTTACATATTTGAGTGCTGAGAAGTACTGCTTTCAAAAAGAGAACTCTACTATTTTTTTTTTTTAATCTAAAAATCAAATGATTTTGATGCATAGCCTTCTAGTTTTAAACTGAGGGTTTTAGACTCTGTCCCTTTCTTAGACTCTATTGCCTGTATTCAATACTTACAGTATTTCCATCTGTTTTAATGAACTAACGTTAAGTTATTCTCTTATCCTTTCCTTCTCTCTCCTTGCCACCCTTCCCTTCTTCTCTCCACTATAAACCCTCTCTCAAGTGGTGCTTAAGACAACTGCAAGGTCCACAACACAGTATCTTTGCTAGTATTAACAGACAATAATAACCAGACGGCAAACAGAATAAACCAACATTTTGGCCTGATTTGCTTTATCCTCTAACATAAACAAAACTAGCTGTAACACTTAACCAACATTACATGCACATAACTTTATTCTACCACTTTCTGCCATATTTTGACTCTGACAGATTTGATATCAAATAATTCTGTTAACTCAGATATGTGAGAATTTAGCAATTATGATCTTGTAGAAACACATGCCTTATTATCAACTGTCATAAGAGGGTGATTGCAAGGCTACCCACTCATTTTAATGAGTGATTAAGGTTCCCAATGAGACAGACTATCGACTACAAACAGTAAGACAACACAAAAACTCCCTTGAAATTTCTTAGATATATTAAAATGTGATATACTGAATAACTAGTATTATTTAGTAAGTTGTGAGTAAGTCTTTACCTAGAAAACTAAGGGACTATTGCTATATAGAAAAATCTAGCTGAAATTGTGTTAGTTAACAAATATTATTATTTAAATATAATATTTCATTTGTTTTTCCCTATATGATACAATGTCAGAAGAAAACCAGGCACAAAATCATGAGACCTATGCATGCTCACTATTGAATACAAAAAACATTTAGTCTCTTCAAATAAATATGTGAAGAAGACAAAACTTATTTTAACAACCTGGCTAATTATTTGTATTTATAAACTCTTGGATAAAAGAAATTTAAAAAAAAGATACACTCTTCCAAAAATAATAAATGAATTTACAGGCACATTTATTAGTATTGTTCAGTATTCATTCTTCTCTGTGTAATGCCATTTGCTCTCTAAATTTCAGTCTGAGGATTTGACAAGGGGGAAGAATTGATACTTAGTTGGGCTTTTAAACTATTGAATCACAACCTCACTAAGCTTTATAACCTAGGAGGAATGGTTTCTTTCTTCAACCTTCAGATTAATTTATTAACAAAGGGCTTTTATTTTTGTGATAGACAGACATAAACAGATACTTAGATAGACAGAATGTGTGCATTTTACAGAAGGGACTCTGCATAGTGATTTACATTATCATCGGGGAAAAGTACTAGACTGAAGGTAGAATACAGCATAGCATAATTTTAAACTGTCAGATGAGTACTCTAGAGACTCTAAACTAAAATTTAATTAGTCATTTTACAAAACCTGTTAAAAGGAAAAAGGAGTCATAATTACAGATGAAGATAAATTTATTGAGATGTCAATCACAATGTCTATGCTCGGATCTAGGTCAGAACATGTAGCAAAATGGTCCAGTGAATTCGTTTCATGATGTCATAAGTAGACAGGAACATCTGACAAGGTCAAGAATACAGATGTATTTGAGATCGAAGAACAATTTCTACTTCCCTGCAACACCTCTCATTCTTTATGGATTAGATTTTTATAGCCTAGATTTTTAAGGAGTAGAAGATTGGAATTAATTTGACTAGTAAAAGACAAAAGAAAAAGAGAGAGATCCTTAAAACGAGCTCCTTCTTGGTAGTATTAACAATATTTAAAATTAAAACCAAAATAAATAGATGAAATCATTTATGAAAGCAAAAGCTAAATATTATTAAGTATATGAAGATCTTCTAATTACATTAAAATCTGAACTGAATGTAATGATTGAGAAGTAAGGTATTTTTAATTCAATTAATTTTAAAGCAAGAGGGAGACGTTTTTTGTTTAATGCTTGACCAAAATATTTTAAACCACATTATATAAGTTGACATTTTCCCTAAGTAAAATGAAATAGTGTCTTGGAAAACCAAAGATGAAAAATATGATTTATGTTCATGAGGACATTATAGTTTGGTGGAGAAAAGGAGATATTTTAAAGTATTATAACAGCCTGCAATTGAAGCATGTACCAGGTACAGTGGACAGCATATCTGAAAAGTGAGGACAGAAGAAATATATAAAAACTCCATGCCAGCCAGGAGAATCTTCCCAAAGCAGATAGAACTTGAGCAGACATAGTAAGAATGGGTAGGAGTCTGATGAATGGATAAACAGATAATTGCCTAAACAGAGGAAAGGAAACATATTAATACAAAGGCTCAGAGATGTCAAAGAGCATATTATCTTTGAATGTGGGAAAAGGGATAAAGGTTGGTGAGGGAAAAAAAAAAGGAGTTTGAACCCATTTGAGGTATCCTATTATATATTTTCATTCTAATCTGTAACATCTTTTAATTCTTTGTCTAGTTTCCCCAAAGTATCCTTGTGAGCTGTGATTTTATTTATTCTACTTCTTGGCATTTTCTATTAACATATAAGACATATAGAGAAAAGAACACAACTCATAATTATACACTTCAATGATTTTTCAATTTCAGCTTATCTGTGAATAAACCATGTAGATCAAGAAAGATTGTGTTACCAGTATCCAGAAATCTCCTTCCTGTCACCTTCCAAGCACTAACCACTCCCCACCCCTCCAGGTCCTTCTGTTAGGTAAATAATATCCTGACTTCTAATATCATCAATTTGTTTTGCCTGTTTTTGAAATTTACATAAATAAAAGTACATACCCTTTTGTGTTTAGTTTCTTTCCCTCAAGATTATGTGTGTAAAATTCATTCATATCATATATAGCAACAGTTTGTTCATTTACATTGCAACATTATGTGGATTTATCAGGATTTTATTCATTGCACTGTTGACAGACATTTGAATTGTTTTCAGTTTCGGACTATTTTGGATACTAATGCTGTAAGTGCTCTTGTACACGTTATTTAGAAAACATGTGTACTGAGTCCTGCTGGGCTGATACTCCATGGGTCTTCCGGGAAATTAGGCTGTACAAAATGGTTATACAGATTGATACTTGACCAAAGTTCAGTACATGAAGACTTTCACTTGCTCCATACTCTCACCAACACTTGAAATTTTAATTTTCATCCTCTTGCTCCATGTGTTGTAGCTTCTTCGTGTTGTGGCTTTAATTTGTATTCCTTTGATGTAAGAGTTGAGCAGGTACTCTCATTTTCATATGATTTTTTGGCCATTAGGATATACTCATTTTTTTTGCATGCTATTTTAAATGTCCTACACTGGCCTTTCAATCACCATCATTATCAGCTGACAAAGGCAGCTTTGCTGAAGAACACTTTAAGCAATCATTAACAGCATTATGTCTTCAAACAAAAAGAAGTAATTTTCTTTTCTACTCATCTTCATTCTTTTAGTATCTAATCTATTTATTCTCTCTTATCTCTTCCCTGCTACCTTTTTATGACAAAAAGATCAACAAACAGATGCCAATTAACAATGTCCAAGTATTGTAAAGAGAGTCCAATAACAAGATTGTTGACAAGGGATTAATTTCCAAAATATGCAAACAACTCATGCAGCTCAATATTTAAAAAACAAATGATCCAATAAAAAAAAAAATGGCCAGAAGATCTAAATAGACGTTTGTCCAAAGAAGACATACAGATAACTAAAAAGCACATGAAAAGATTCTCAACATCAATAATTAGTGGAGAAATTAAAATCAAAACTGCAAAAAGGTATTACCTCACACCAGTCAGAATGGCCATCGTCAATAAATCTACATGCAATAAATGATGGAGAGGGTGTGAAAAGAAGGGAACCCTCCTACACTGTTGGTGGGAATGTAAATTGGTATAGTCACTATGGAGAACAATACGGAAGTTCCTTAAAAAAAACAGAAAATAAAGCTACTATATGATCCAGCAATCCCACTCTTTAGCATATACCTTGAGAAAATAATAATTTAGAAAGATACACGCACCACAATGCTCACTGCAGTGCTACTTACAATAGCCAGGACATGGAAATAACCTAAATGCCCATCAGTCAACAGAGGAATGGATAAAGAAGATGTGGTACATATTCAGTGGAATATTTTTCAGTGAATAAAAACAAAATAGTGTCATCTGCAGCACAATGGATGGACCTAGATAGGGATTATCATATAGAGTGAAGAATTCAGACAGAGAAAGACAAATATAATATTGTTCATATCTGAAACCTAAAAAAGGGTACAAATAAACATGTATCAAAACAGAAAAAGAGTTACAGATGTAGAAAACAAAGTGCGTAAGAGAGGGAGGGATAAATTGGGAGACTGGGGTTGATATACACACATTATATTTATAAAATAGTTGTATAGCGCAGGGAACTCTTATCAATACTCTGTAATGGTCTATGTGGGAAAAGAATCTAAAAAAGACTGAATATATGTACATGTATGCGTGCATGCATGCTAAATACCATTGTTTCAGTGGTATACAACTCTTTGGGGCCCTACTGACTGTAGTCCACCAGGCTCCTCTGTCCATGGGATTCTCCAGACAATACTGGAGTGGGTTACCATGCCCTCCTCCAGGGGATCTTTTTGACCTGGGAATCGAACCCACATCTCTTTTTACATCTTCTGCAATGACAGGCAAGTTCTTTACCACTAGCAGCACCTGGGAAGCCATATGTACATGTATATGTATATGTGAATGGAAATGTATATACACTGAGTTGGACAAAAAGTTCATTTGGATTTTTCTGTAGCACGCACACTCAGTTGCTAAGACATGTCTGACTCTTTGCAGCCCTCCAGACTCCCCTCTCCATGGAATTTTCCAAGCAAGAATACTGGAGTGGGTTGCCATTTCCTCCTCCAGGGGATCTTGCCAACCCAGGGATGTCTCCTGCATTGGCAAGTGGATTCTTCACCACTGCGCCAACTAGGCATCTTACAGAAACACCCAAAAACTAATTTTTTGGCCAATCCAGAATATGTATAACTGATTCACTTAGCTATATACCTGAAACTAACTCAACATTGGAAATCAACTATACTCTATTTTTTTTTTAATGTTTTAAATAGTTCCATGGGGAAAAAAAATGTTTGCATCAGAGACTCAGCCTTACTTTTGGGCTGCTATATGTTTGAGTTTTCTCATTTTTAATAAGTGAGAAAAATAAACATGTCTATTTTAAAATAAATGGATCATTTATAAAATTTTAATAGGCTAAATCTAAGTATCTCCTTTTTTCCAAATTATGAATAATGTTCAGTGAGTATTTTAAAGGAATATCAGAGGGAAAATGAAAAAAAAAGTGGTGTAGATGATAAAAAGAGAACAGAAAAAGAAGAACTGATACATAGATACTTTCCTTCAACATCTACAAAAACCAAATACAAATTGCATTTGCAAAAATAAAATGGCCATGATCTTTTTCCCTCCTCTGCATGATTAATTACTTAATGTCCTATTAATTGAAAGATGTGGCTGAATTTCAAACACTTTCATTTTCTGTGCACATCATTCTGTACTGTAACCACCGATTAAGCTGCTCATCAAAGGTGAACCAACAAGGTCATCTGAGCAGTAACTCTTCAGCTATTCATTACCCATCTTCAATGGTAATTAACAATGGTAACATTTCCATAAATCAACATCTTTCTGATTGTTCTCTGATGATAAACAGTCAAAATATGTGCATCCCAGCCCACCCCTTCTACTTTTATATAAAAATTCAGTCTAAATATATCTCAGAGAAAGCGCAGATAAAATATTACAGAAGTTTCTTTAACTAAAATGTACCAGGAAAATAAGGTTATGTACCTTTGAGGGAAAATACAAACCTACAATACACAACTAAATGAGTCTAGAACAAATAACCCAATCAAAAAATGGGCAGAAGATCTAAATAGACATTTCCCCAACGAAGACAAACTGTCAAAAAGCACCTGAAAAAATGCTCAACATCGCTAATTATAGAAATGCAATCAAAACTACTGTGAGGTATCACCTCACACCAGTCAGAATGGCTATCATCAAAAAGTCCACAAACAACAAATACTAGAGAGAGTTTAGAGAAAAGGGAACCCTCATACACTAATGCAAACTGGTACAGCCACTATGGAGAACAGTACGGAGGTTCTTTAAAAAACTAAAAACAGAACCACCATTTGATCCAGCAATCCCACTCCTGGAAATACATCCAGGTAAAACCATAATTCGAAAAGACACACGCAACCCCAATGTTCACTGCAGCATTATTTACAATAGCCAAGCTAAATTTTCATCAAGAAATGAATAGGTAAAGAAGATGTGGTATATATGTACAATGGAATAGTACTCAACCACAAAAATGAAATAATGCCATTTGCAACAACATAAATGGACCTAGAGGTTATCATACTAAGTGAAGTAAGACAGAGAAAGACAAATAACATATGATGTCACTTATATGTGGAATATAAAGAACAATGTTGCAAATGAACTTATTTACAAAACAAAAACAGACTCACAGCCTCAGAAAACAAACTTGCTGTTACCAAAGGGTAAAGTGTGTGTGGGGGTGGGGGGGGCAGTAAATTAGGAGCTTGGGATTAACATATATATATTACTAAATATAAAATAGATAATTAACAAAGACCTACTCTTCAATACAGGGAACTCTACTCAGTATTCTGTTATAACTTATATGGAAAAAGAATCTAAATAAGAATAGATATTTGTGTATGTACAACTAAATCACTTTGTTGTACACCTGAAATTAACTCAATATTGTGTATCAACTATATTTCAATGTAAAATTAAAATTAAAAAAAAATAAAAAGTAAATTTTAAGCATAGCTTGGATGGATTTTCATGAAGTGACCATGCTACCCAGGTCATACATAGAATATTAGCAGCAAGCTAAGAAGACTCTTTGAAACCTCCTTATAGTCATTAACTACACCAAATAAAACATTATCATGGCTTCTATTTTATTGTTTTACCTGTTTTGTTTTAATATTTTAATAAAGGAAATCATAAAGAATGCAAAAATAAATAAATAAGTCTGCTGACAACATAAGGGTCAAATATGAGAAGAAAAGAGTACTAGTTGCCTAGTACCAATTTATTCCTCTGGAAACTATGGCTCAGCTCAGCTACAGAAGTATCCATTTGTCTACCCACCCATGAAAAGTGACAATTTAGAGTAGAAAGCAGATTTAATTCACACTACTCTCAAAGAGTACACCATGGGGTGAAACAGTAAGAAAAATTGAAGTGTATAATATTATGATTAAAACACTGAAACTATATTTTAAAATTTAAATTACTACTAAGAGGCAAATATCTCATCAAACACATATAATATACTATAAAACAATGATGATGTATTATTGCATAGTATATTAATATATTACATTATTAAATATCAGTATATTGTATATTATATATGTGATTATACATAATTATATTCCATATTTTATTTCTAAGTAATAGGAAAGTAATTTACTCTCTTTAGTAAAGTATTTTAAAATTTCTATTTGCAGTTTCAATTTTTCAATTTAATAATATACACACAGAGGTTGACATTAATTCCAAACTAGTCTGGAAATGAAGACACAAATATTAGCCTGCTGGTATATAAAATCAGAGAAGGCGATGGCACCCCACTCCAGTACTCTTGCCTGGAAAATCCCATGGACGGAGGAGCCTGGTAGGCTGCAGTCCATGGGGTCACTAAGAGTCGGACACGACTGAGCGACTTCCCTTTCACTTTTCACTTTCATGCATTGGAGAAGGAAATGGCAACCCACTCCAGTGTTCTTGCCTGGAGAATCCCAGGGACGGGGGAGCCTGGTGGGCTGCCGTCTATGGGGTCGCACAGAGCTGGACACGACTGAAGTGACTTAGCAGCAGCAGCAGTGTACAAAATGGTATGTATATGTTAAGATCCTATGTTATTAATAATTAAGGGAAAACACAATTTGAACTGGCTTAAACAATAAGAAGATGTACTATTTCACAAAACCAAAATGCAAAGGATGTAACAGGATCAAGGTAAAGAAAGCAGGATTCAGCCTTATTTTTCTACAGTCAACTCACAAAAGTCCTCTCCATCTCCATCTCTGTCTAGCCTGTCTCTCCTGAGAGCCAATGGCATGAGATAAGCTCTCTCCCTACCATGAAACAAGAAAGTTTCTCCAGTCTGGTTGTTGCTGTTGTTTAGTCGCCAAGTTGCGTCCAACTCTTTGTGACCCCATGACTGCAGCACATCAGGCCTCTCTGTCCCTCACCATCTCTCGGAGTTTGCCCACATTCAACAGCCATTGCCTCGGTGATGCCATCCAGCCACCTCATCCTCTGACACCCTCTTCTCCTTCTGCTCTCAATCCTTCCCAGCATCAGGGACTTTTCCAATGAGTTAGCTGTTCTCATCAGGTGACCAAAACATTGGAGTTTCAGCTTCAGCATCAGTCTTTCCAATGAATATTTAGGACTGATTTCCTTTAGGATGGACCGGTTGGACCTCCTTGGTGTCCAAGGGACTCTCAGGAGTCTTCTCCAGCATCACAGTTCAAAGGCAACAATTCTTTGGTACTCTGCCTACTCTATGGTCCAGCTCTCACAACCAACCACTGGGAAAGCCTTGACTATATGGACCTTTGTTGGTAGAGCGATGTCTCTGCTTCTCAACACGCTGTCTACGTTTATCTAGGTTCCTGCCAAGAAGCAGCTGTCTTCTGATTTCATGGCTCTGGTCACCATCTGCAGTGATTTTAGACCCCAGGAAGAGGAAATTTGTCACTACTTCCACCTTTTCCCCTTCTATTTGCCATGAAGTAGTGGGGCCGGATGCCATGATCTTAGTTGTTTAACATTTAGTTTTTAAGCCAGCTTTTCCACTCTCCTCCTTCAGCCTCATCAAGAGGTTCTTTAGTTCTTCTTTGCTTTCTGCCATTAAAGTGGTCTGATTACATCAAATCTCATGATTTAATAGAAGAGGTAGTAAGTGAGCTGATCTCACAATGTAGACAGTTTTGAAAGGATTTTGAATGTTCTTTTTATTTTTTTATGTTTGGTTTTATTTCCATTTTGCTTTTTTATTAAACAGGAAAATAAGCACTAATACTTACCTTTTTTCAGGGTCAGAGATAACGAAGATTACAGTGAATTTTCTTGAGGTGCAAAGGATTAGATAAAGTTATTCAAGAAAAGGCAAAGAATCCATTGAGGGTCTTTGATGGGGTCAAGTAGTTTGACCACAGTAGTTTGTTATAACAAATTATTATATTATAACCTAATATAAGAAAATGCTACATATTCCAAAGGGCTTTTCCAACCTCAGTAAGCAGAATGACTCTTACCTTGAGGCATCTCTGGTGGCAGATAATGAGGTTCTTGAGCACTAACATGTACCCATTCAAAGTCATCATATAAATCCTGGTGGTAATCACAAGCTCCAGGACCATCATCAAAAGTACAGCCACCTTAAAGGAGAAAAGAAGAATTACTGTTATATTCTAAACAGTAGATGTGCTGGAAAACACCTTAGATTGCAATGTACATTGTGGTACTCATAAATTTAATAGTAAACAGTATTTCTATCTATTACTACTTTCATTAAATGTTCACATACATTGAAACTTCTATCAGTATCTTGTTTGAATAAGAGATTGATTTGAGCCTCAGAAGTAAGGCTGAGGCACAGATTTTTAAATATGAATAATAGAAGATACATTTAACTATATAAACCACCAGGAATCTAAATAATTTTTAACAGCTTTATCGAGGGGAAGGGAAGGAAGGAAAAGAGTGAAAATTGTCTTTATAAGGCAAGTTCCCCAGGGACTGTAGCCTGACAGACTCCTCTGTCTATGGAATTTTTGAGGCAAGAATACTGGAGTGAGTTGCCTCCAGTATACATTTTCTTCTTCAGGGGATCTTCTCCACCCAGGGATCGAACCCGGGTCTCCTGTGGCTCCTGCACTGGCAGGCAGATTCTTTATCACCTGAGCTACCTGGGAAGTCCCACAATATCTAAGTTTTACCAAATTTCTTGCTTTAAAAGAACACTTTGAAATCTAGTCATAATAGCAAACGAAATACTTAAACTTTTATAAGGTCTAAAGTGCTTGTGGTCAGTGAAACACGCTTCCATACTTTATTTAGATTACTTTCATACACAATTATGACACAAAAGTGGGGAAAAACTGAATGAAGCATAAACCGGATCAGATTAACCTACCATCCCTCTCAGCACCTTCACTTTATTTAATAACCTCTTTTTTAAAAAATGGAGGTGGCCTTTCCCCTTTACATCAGTCATTTTTCCTGGCTTTATTTTCTGGGGTAATTTCATGGCAGAAGAATAATTACTTTTGCATCTCAGACTGCATATACAGGCAGACACAACTCAACATATTTCACTTATTCAATTCATGAAAATCAGAACTGGCCTATATATCTAATCTTGAATGAAAATGGATTAGAACTAATGAAAATCCAGCAGTGGATTTAATGAGAAAAACCAATAACCTGTCTCCTTTCAAGTAGCTTTTTTGTTTAGTTTCCATGGGGATCCTTGTGAAGAAACTCTGAATTCTCTGACTAAAAGCAGGCTAGAGGGGCCGTTAAACTTTAGGCCTATAAATTCTCAGTAAATGAAGAATTCATTTCCCTCATCAAAAGTTTATCAATTTGAGAATAAAAGTTATATTTCTCACCAATGACAGAGACAAGCCAGTGTTATAGGCAAAAAACGCAGTCAGAAATGTTCAGATCACACTATGGCCTGAGCAATCTTTATCAAAAGTGGAATACGACTTGGGTATCCCCAAATCACTCTTATGGCCACATCAATCCTTTACAATAACAAAATTTCAGCAGGTTGAAGTCTTAATACTGTCATTTAAATACGCCTAAAATAGCCTTTATATAAATGCTGTCATGAAAAATGATGTACTTTTTAATTTAAAATTAATCAGTGAAAAGAGGTTGTTAGGAAATGAATCTTTCCATAGCAATGGGAAAGTTTGTCTCAACATATAATTTGCTATCATGACCCTAAAATGACTTACTGCTTTGCAACACATACCTTCAGGGCCTTCACTGCCCATTGTAATAGTATGAGTGACTTCCATATATAAATTTAAACTACCAGTGGAACCTACATTGGCACATTTAGAAGACAAATGGCCTTAATTGCTGTCCTTCATGGCCATTGTTAATTTTAGCCTCCAGGATTCTTATTAGCAATAACAACTAAGTGTAGCTATACAAAATAAGTGGGTCAACCCTTGTTATTTGTTGCACATCACTGCCATATTAGTCAAGAATCTTAGGAAAAGTTCCTGGTCCATCTGACTTGGGTGATAAAAGAATTGTCTTTAAGATAATTTTTTATTTTGTAATTTACAATAAGTTCTAATCTAAGAAGTACAATATATCTATGCATTACATAGGTAGCATAGGAATTAATCTTTGGTAAAAGATGTTTATTGGAGAAGGAAATGGCAACCCACTCCAGTGTTCTTGCCTGGAGAATCCTAGGGACGGGGGAGCCTGGTGGGCTGCCGTCTCTGGGGTTGCACAGAGTTGGACACAACTGAAGCTACTTAGCAGCAACTTAGCAGCAGCAAAAGATGTTTATCAATCTTTTTGTAAAGAATTTTGAAGTTCAAGGTTAAGAACTAATACAGTATACTGGACTAGATAATAAGAAATACCAAAAATACTATTCCTGGCCTGATGAATGGAATGGACGGACATGAGTGGGAAAGTGTATATATATAAAATACAGTATGTTACAAGGGATCATGGGTTTCCCTGGTGGCCCGGTGGTAAAGAATCCATCTGTCAATATAGGAGATGCAGGTTCAATTCCTGGGTGGGGAAGATCCCCTGGAGAACACAATGGCAACCCACTCCAGAATTCTTGACTGGGAATTCCCATGGACAGAGGAGACTAGCAGGCTAAAGTCCATGGGGTTGCAAAAGAGTTGGCCATGACAGCAACTAAAGAACAACAACAAGGGATCATAATAGTATGACCAAAGCCACAAAGAACACAAATGACAAATGAATTGGCTGCCTATACCTGAGTTGGTTTCGGAAGGCTTCATGCCTATAAAAATGAGTAAGGATGTGCCAGGCCAGAATGCAATTAGAGAAAAAGCAAAAGCAAGGGCATAACAAATCTAAAGGAACAGGAGATGCTGAAGAATCTCAATTCTGTGTAATGAGAATGAAAAGCATTCAGGGACAAAAAACTAAATATGAGATTTTCAGACACCATAAAATATTTAGGGCTTAGTCTATCATTGTATGAAGTCATTAAAGGGTTTCATCCAGGAGTATGATCCAGTTCAAGGCACATTAATAATAATGATAACAAAAATAACACTCCAGAAGCTATGTGAAGTTTAAAGAGTAATGGGGGAAAATGTCTGTAGATAACTTGGTTTAACCTTACAACAGACAGCACTTAATGTAACTAGAGCTAACTTTGCATAACCTTAGTTTACCTTTAAGGCTCACTAGACTAAAAACAAAGTCTTCTTTAATACATCGTCTTCTACACACATGTCCCTCTGTTTAAGACATTTTTATATATAGTATTATGACCTATTTAAAAGAGAGATCTTAGCAAGGCTCTAATTCATAAATAAAACCTAACGTACAAACTCAAAGCTCCACTGAGCTAGACAAAAGGAGGCAACACTGAAATGATGTTCAAGAAATTTACTTAGGCAGAGAGGATGAAAAATGAACAAGGAAACACCTTACATTTTCGGTTTTTGTGTTTGCTGCTGGTGACAGGACTGCGAGTAGAAGCAAAACCATTTCAGTGAAATGACAACCGCAAGTTCCTCGACCCTCGGAGGAAAATTACTTCTGAAGAGCCATTTCACAGATTGCTAATTCCTCTATGCCAGTCAGCCAGCTAAGGTACAGATGTGTCACACAATGGCCTGCTTCCACTGGCACAACCCATTTGTGGGGCATTGCAAGCTGTTCCTCTGAAAATAAAAATCAAGCTAATCTAGACTTGCCTAAATTTCTTTCCATTCCCACTGAAAGGATGTGTACTAACATTAAATACAAAAATATAAAAAATTAAAATATTCCTCTCTGGAAAATTATATTGCCTAAACATCTAGAATTTAGAGAGATTCTTGAGTGTTTATTTAAACAGATGGTGATGGCTCTATGAGGCAGTATGGAAACAGAGACCCTTTCTGTGAAATCGTATAAGAATCAAAGTGTGTGTGCTAAGTCACTTCAGTCGTGTCCGACTCTGTGTGACCCTATGGACTGTAGCCTGCCAAGCTTCTCTGTCCATGGGATTCTCCAAGCAAGAACACTGGAGTGGGTTGCCATGTCCTCCGCCAGGGGATCTTCCTGACTCCAGGACTGAACCGCATCTCCTACGTTTCCTGCATTGGCGGGCAGGTTATTTACCACTAGTGCCACCGGGGAAGCCTGAGAGTAGGAATATTAAATTCAAATACTTTCTGATATCAAAACTTTCCATAAAACTCAGGGTCAGGTTAATTTAGAACCAAGTTGAGTTGGAGAAAAATAAAAAGTCAGTAGTCCCCCAGACAACTCTGAACATTTTATGGAGGACATTTTTTCAAAAGCCATTGTACTATGACCTTCCACATCCACCCCTTCAAAGCATCTATGAAGTCTTAATTTTCTGACTGAAGTAAATAGCAAGAAACAAATAGAATTATATTTCATGGTTCTTTACTATTTGTAAAGAAAAAGCCTCATTTAGCTAAAGATAGAGGCCATTTTAGTTTTTATTTTCTTAAGTTGGAATACACAGGGTTCTGAAAAGAGAAAAAGTTCTAGATAAAATATGTTGGCAAAATGCAATATTATAAATACTGTTGTTTATGACCCTCAAAAATGGACAAATTAATATTTTCCAATTGTGAATTAAACTGTGATACACAAATTTGCTCATGTAAGTGACCACCAACTTTGAAATAATCAACCCTCCATTAAGAAATAATCTTTCCTCCATTAAGAAACAATCTATCCTCCAAAGAAAGGGTAATATGTGTCACATTAGGTCACATGCAATACTAAATCAAACTAGCTTTGAATAGATGATCTGTATCTATGCTAATCAAAACCATAATATATTTTTACTGGTATAAGCCCCAAAATGCATTACAAAGAAGCCAATATGTTTCACAGAAAAAAAAATTCAGAAGAACAGAAAAGTAACTTGTTACTGGATATCTTAAACGTAATTCCACTTATAATCTGAGGCAACATTGTCTATTTCCAGAAAAACAGATTATTGGAAAAGTATAAAAATTGATGCTTTTAAATAAAGTTCATATTTCCTCTGAAACCTACTGGGATATCTTAATAGATTGTTTTTCCCGTTCAACTTTTTGGAATATTGAAGGTACAAAATAAGAATCAACACATCATAATCAGTGTTTAGGAAGTTTATCTCCAACCTAAGGGTAAGCAATGCTTGTTCTCAATTTACGTACAGAAATTCAAATAGGAAAAAAAAATCCAAATAGATGAAAAGGATGAATATCTTCGAGCTCATAAGTATGAGTCACTTATACTTAACACATTGCTCTGGTTCAATAACAAAGAGGATCTAAAGACAATTTATGAAAAAAGGTTAAAGGTAATAACTTCAGATCTAGAAAAACATATATTTTGCCCTGCTAGTAGTTAATTAGTATAAGAAAATATTATTTCAGCCTAGCTCTTCCATAAAGGAAAAGGAACTTGAAATACATTTATGGAAATTCAAACCCATCATTTATTGATAGATATAAATGACTCTTAATGATGATTCAAGAGCTCATTTCAAACACACCCACAAATTATCTAATACCACTTCAAGCCAAGAATACATGTATAATATATATAATCCAAGATTATTTAGCTAGTAAGACTTTTATTCAAATTGTCTGTTTTGAAGCAAATGCTATACTACTAGCCAAATAATCTTCCTTTAATAAGACTAAATTAACCAGAATAGAAAAATAAGTCCAATTTTACTTCCCTCCATCTTTGCAGAGAAGCAATATTAAAATCTCCTCAACTTCAAGGCTTCCCAGGTGGCACAGTGGTAAAGAATCTACCTGCCAAGGCAGGAGACGCAAGAGACACAGGTTCCACTCCTGGGTCAGGAAGATCCCCTGGAGAAGGAAACGGCAACCCACTGCAATAGTCTTGCCTGAAAAAGTCCCAAAGTCGGAAGACCCTGGCGGTCTACACTCTATATGATGTCGCAAAAAGCTGGACATGACTGAGTGACTGAACACACACACACAGGCGCGCGCACACACGAGGAATTTAACAAATTGGCATATACTGTCATGATGCGGTAGAAGAAGAGACAGCATTTCTAGATGAAGCATGCTGAGACGGCTGAGCACATACACAGCTTTGCTATCTGATTTTCTTGAGTTTCAATTTCCTTCCCAATAAAATCAAGATAATAATAGTTACAGTACAGTTGTATGAGGATTAGTGATAATACACATAAACCCCCTAACATTCAACAAGTTTTTTAACAGCGCCCTTATTTTTTTATGTTCCATTCTTAACAATGTATTCTGTATATACACTATACAGAGGCAAACTCCTGCACATATTAAACAGCAGAAGAAAGAAACTTATGGTTTCTACACAGTTTACCCAGAAAGACTAAAGAGAGTCCCCATAAAGAAAATATTATATTACCATAACCAGTTTTCTCTGAATATTCATCAGATATGTTTTCAGTATGGAAATAACCTTCCTTTAGATTAAGACAGCAAACTTCGTCTATCAAAAGCCAATTAATAAATATTTTAGGTTATGCAGGCCATATCATTTCTGTGACAACTACATAACTGTTGTCACTGCAGCAAAAAGTAGCCACAGAGACTACCTAACAAATAGGTACAGCTGTATTCAAACAAAACTTTTATTACAAAAACAGATGGCAGGACTTCCCTGATGGTCCAGTAAAGACTCTGTGCTTCCACTGCAGGGGGCACAGGTTCAACCCATGGCAGGGGAACTAAGAATATACATGCCACAAGAAGTAGCCAAAAAAAAATTTTTTTTCTCAATTAAAAAAAAAAGGTATAAAAACAGTTGGCATGCTGGATTTGGCCTGCAGGCCATAGTTCA
The DNA here is from genome assembly GCF_002263795.3 of Bos taurus. Taxonomy (NCBI): domain Eukaryota; kingdom Metazoa; phylum Chordata; class Mammalia; order Artiodactyla; family Bovidae; genus Bos; species Bos taurus. The sequence continues at coordinate 66,483,825 of NC_037336.1, forward strand.
TCAACACCTGGATTAGATCACTCTGATCTTAAATATTCTTGAAAATTACAGGTAGTACACAGTCTGGTTTAAAGCTTTCAACCAAAGATCTTTGATTTCTCCTCCAAAGACCTGCTCACTTCCATATGACCTGATTTTCTTTCCCTTATACCAAGTAGGCAGCAGCCAAGAAACTGAAGCTGGAAATGGGGTCTGAATGACAGTACTATGTCTAAAAGCAAATCAGACTGTCTGGCTGGACAGTGGTTTAAATCAGAAAGTGAGAATATTCAAGAGCTGAAAACACTTTCAAGGTCCTTTCTGGGCTTCAAGGTTTTAAGATGACAAAAGGAAATATATTTTACATTATGACCCATCATATTCATGCATACCTGCATGCAAATATTTAAACACATAATGTGTGTGAACCCAAATACATTTATTCACTCAATCATTTGTTATCTCCTCTTATGGATCACTGGTCTGGTGCTTTTTCTATAAATGAAATAAAATTAAAAGTAATTGTGTGAATCAAGGAAGTAGATAAAAGAAAACAGGATTCCAATCCTCTGTCTCAAACATACCCAAGCACATGTCCATTGTGGAAGGGTACCTAGAAGTCAGACGTGCATAATCCAAGTCTTCATTCCTAATTTTCAGGTCTCAGGTACAAGTTGAAGTTCCAAAAATAAGCCTTGGAGACCTGGGCAGCCCTGACAGTACATATGTGACTTCGTCCAACCTCATTATGGAGCTAATGGATGATTACATGCCAAACAGCCATAGAAATGATTTCACAGATGAAAAGAGCTTTATTAAAATGTAAAAGGAACATATTAATGAAAAGTACCTCTTAGTAGAGAAAAATAAAATTGCCCAGGGTTACAAAGCAAGTAAATATCAGAGTCAGGATTTGAACCCAGGTTTGAATACAGGTTCTTTACTCTCAACCATGAAAATAAATGGCTTCTCAAAATGAAGAGTCGTTAGATATTTTCAGCACAACCTCAAGCCATTACTCAACAAAGAGAGCAGCACCTACCCTTCCTACCCATGTAATGGTGTGGCGGTGCTACAACCTTTATGGATAAAATGTAGTAAACTTAAAACCACATTACATATCAAAGTCCCTTAGGCTTGATGCTAGCAATAGGAAAGACTCCTTACTAGTGTTAGTTGCTCAGTGGTGTCCTCTGTCCATGGAATTCTCCAGGCAAGAATACTAGAGTGGGTAGCCTTTCCCTTCTCCAGGGGATCTTCCCAGCCCAGGGATTGAACCCAGGTCTCCCACATTGCAGGTGGATTCGTTACCAGCTGAGCCACAAGAGAAGCCCAACAATACAGGAGTGAGTAGCCTATGCCTTCCCCAGTGGATCTTTCTGACCCAGGAATTGAACCGAGGTCTCCTGCACTGCAGGCAGATTGTTTACCAACTGAGCTATCAGAGAAGTCTGATTAACTAGTAACTTCAGCAAAGAATTTTATTTCAATACAGCGACTGACGCCTGAGAAAGTATATGATACTATCCTATCACTCTCACTTGGCAACCTTCACTTTCACCTCATCTTCCGTAAAACATGTAAAAACAAGTGACTTTTCTTCTTTAAAAACATTAAAATAAATCAAAAGCAATTTGTTCTGGCAATTTTTGCAGTAGCCCTTACAGGAATTCTAGGGTAAGAAACCAGGTGTTTTTGCAAAACATATTAATGTATTTACCCAAGTTTCTTCTCCTATTTTTTATCCAGTAAAAATTTTTCTCTCCTAGTAAAATCTCATCTTTTTTGTTTAGTGTTAGATACACAATCTAGACAAACTCAGTGAACAAAGTAATAGAGAGTAAATGTACTGAAAAATACAATTCACAACTGAAGCCACAGTTACACTTTGGTAAAATTGGAAATCATCCAAGCTCACATTTAAACATTTCTTTGTTTTGTTTCTCAGGGAGGGATTCCTGGTAGGCTACACTTCACCCATATCAGACACATTCTGGCTTATTTCAGCAGTGGCTCCTGACTCAGCTCAAGCATGATGGGTGATGGATCATTTTTCATTTATGAAGGGAGTTCTGCAAAATGCTGAAGCCATGTAAAACGGAACTCCATAACCCAACCTTCTAGAGGAATAGCAAAGATCTGCCTTATGGCCTTGAATTAAATTTTTTTATCATATTGGCAAAGGAATCTTAAATATTCTCAGTTGAAGTTGTTTAACAATTCAGTTGTGTAAGGCAGAAATAAACTTTGAAGAAAAGATAACCAACTAATTTAGTAATTAAAATGCATCCTGAAAGTAAAAAGAAAACTTTCTCTTTTTCATTAATACGAAGCCCTTTAACTACTGAAATCTTTCTAGACTTGGTGTACTAGAGAAGTTGTACAAGTGAATGTTGGATTTTCCACCATTCTTAAAACATTCTAAGGAGCAAAGACTTATGGTTCTTTCTGCCATTTCCTTTATTTAGAATTTTAAAAAGCTGGATATCATCATTTCAGTCAGTATGTTAATTACTGATTTCCAATGTATTAACCAGTTCTCTCATTCTAAGCATCATATAAATAGTCAGTCTGGCCTTTTACCAGGTTCCCAGCAAACAAGCCACTCACCCAAACACAAGCAATCTTTATATTAATACTGAGTGATGTTAAGAGACCTTGTCAGAGATCTCTGCCCCTTTCCCATAAAGGAAGCAATCTGGGCTTTAACCAATGTTTTGCTGAGACTTTCACTAGCCTTTAAATATATCAACTTCTGACCAAGTCAGTGTTGAGGCCTGTATTACAATGAATTTCTCTGCTCAAATTTTCTTTATCAGGACAGTGCATACGGCAACCATTTAGAGGAATCACCACATAAAGTAAAGATCTCTCAACCAGCAAAAACCAATGCTCAACACAGACATTTAAGCAACGTGTAAGTCAATTGTCATTCTAACCTAATGAAGAGAGTCATAATTGGGAGAACGATGAATAAGGTTTTTACATAGGGCTTTACCAAGTGAGATTCAGGCCTGCCTATATCCTTATTCTCTCATTTCAATTAAAAAAAAACAAAAAAAAAGCCAGTTTGGCTTCTACTTCCACCTACTACATAGGAATACTGTGCCAATTAATTCTGAAAATCTCTCCACAATATCCTGTGAATAGTAAATCCACATGCTATACACATTTAAGGCATCATTAAGTTAGGGTTTCAGTAAGGAAAACATCTGAGATTCCTGTTATTGTTTTATATTTACAGGATACTTTTAAAGTAACATGACCAAAATTTGAAGAATTAGAAAACAAACAAGCTTACAACAATATCCTATCATTCCTGGGCCTTTGTAAAAAAGATAAAGCAGCTTATATGATAAAAAAAAAAATTCCATTATATGTCAGAAATTCATACCACCACTGATTCTACTCCCTAGTAGAACTTCTAAAATGTAAACTACCACAATTCAACTATTCTTATATAATAAAAATATTTTAAAGATGTTGACTCTGCCTATATTAGAATTTCAGATGAAATTCAAAAATATAAAAAAAATGCTTCAGTACAGAAAGGACCTGGAAGAATAATTTCATACAGGGAAGTTAACTTTTGTTGCAGACTCCATTGGTATTAGGGGCTCTTGGCTTCCAAGAATAGTAGGTATAAAAATACCTACAGACCTGAAATATCCTTGTCTCATCAAATTCACATGATTGACTGAAGCATTATATCTCATTTACTTAACATGTTTAATTTTCCCTCCAGTTTTTGCTCTATAATGTAATGACCAACTTTAAACTGTAAATGACCATTGAACTATACAGTTTACAGATAAAAGGCAAACACACTTCTTCATAATGAACCATAAAAAATCTGGAAAATTTTTATTTTCAAATATGAGGGGGTGAAGAGCTGGCATACAGATCTGAATAATAGATTAAAAGCAGTGACAGTATGGAGATAGCATCTGAAGTCTGGTATCTGCTGTGCAGGAGGACAGCTTTACTGCCTCACTTCTCACCTCAAGCCGTAGCTTGTATTTTGAAACTGTCAAAGCTCTAAAAATAGATAAAATAAAAGACATTATTACAATGTAAAGCTAACAAGGACATGGTTATCCTAGCAAATAATTCATAAAAACAAATTGCCCCTAATCAATGTCTCAGTAAACTTAAGAAAAGTTTGCCATCCTCACTATTTGAGTAAAGGCAAATTGCAACAAAACTGAGAATTTTTTCTCCATATCATTTGCAAAATCTTCAAGGATTAATAATACTTGGTGGTGGTGGTTTAGTTGCTAAGTCATGTCCAACTCTTGCTACCCCATGGATTGTAGCCCCACCAGGCTCTTCTGTTGTTGACATTGCATGGGTTAAAAATAGGAGGGCAAATGGCACTGTTTTGGTGGGGGAAGGGGGGTGCAATTTGGTTTTTAATCACTTGCCTTTCAATTCAGCAATAACACTTCTTGAAATCTACCCTACAAAAATGTTCACATATGTGCAGTCCTCCTGAGTTCTATAATATCAAAACAAGCTAGGGCAACCAACTTCCAAAAGAGTGAAACAAATTATGTATGGGTCTTTTCAATAACATCCAAAGACAATAAAGATTACCTTCAAATTTGGAGGGCATTTACAGAAAAATTATTCACAACTAAAACCAGAAACTTTTCACTAATGAGCACAAGTAAGGTATTTTATTACTTAATTCACATGAAAATCATAAATGTTCAATACTATCAACTTATGAAGATAAAGACAGAGTACATTTTAAGAGGCAAGACATAATCTAGCAATTATTTGGCAAATGTTAAGACAATAAAAAGATTCAAAGATAGAGGTAAAAAAAAAATGTTGAATCAGTCGACAAATGGAAAGAAGAACTGGGGTCACAGGCAGTGAAGGATATAAAAGTATCCTGCCATAACCACCAGTTCTTTCAACTGGCTATTTATCCAGATTGGGAAAACAAAGAAAAACTACTTATAAGAAGAAACAGTTTATGATAAACCATTCAGGATAAGATTGATTGCAGCAATAGCATTGTAAATCAGTCCAAAATAAAATTATCTAAAAGAATAGCTTTGAGTATAACTTTCTAGTATTCTCCTGACATCTAATAATAAAACATAGATCCTTTCCACTTACCACTTTAGTAAGTTCAGGCCTCACCTGAAGATACAACCAGTTTGCAAAACAGATTACAACGTAATAGAGAGCTAAACATGTCAAAAGCATTTTTGATGCTACTTTATCTTCAAAGGATGGGTTGATAACTTTGTCAGAGAATGCAGACATATAAGTATTTCCATATGAAATGCTTGGATTATGATTATAACTATCTGGCTACTACTTTTAATATTATATTCTTCTAATAATCTGATATTAGTAAAATAAAATCTATTTCAAGAAACAGCATTTTTAACTAGTGGAATATAATTCAATCAACTAGTGAAATCACATGATAACCTTATTAGAAGAAATAGGAAAATATCTTCCAACTTCAAGTACCTTTCAAACCCCTGATCTTATCTCTCAATTTTGTGTTTAATTTTAGTCTACAAGTTAGATGTTAACATGTATTCTAGTTAAACCAAGATGATGCATGGAGGAAGTAGAGCTGGAGGAACTGAGGCATGACAATCATGGTTTAGAGCAAGCAATCAGCTGATACTCCAAGTAGGTGTATTTGACTACAATTCTTTCAGGAAATGCTCCATAGAGTGAGTTATAACAGGGAGAAGGGCTGTTGGGCTGCAGACACCGTGTGACAGAGACTCAGAGGAATGAAAGCATCTCTTGGGGAAGAAACAGAAGCAACTTGGGGGAGCAGTGGAAGTGGGGGAGCTGTACTAAAGACTAAGAGCTTGAAAGTCCAAAGGAAGAGCTGAGGGATGCAGTGGCAGAGACCACTAAGGTGAGGCCTACATGGATATAATAGTGGAATCTGTACCCTACTCAATCTAAGTGGCAGTCATATCAAGTGGCCAACCATTCATGATACCATGTATCATATGAGGTTGTATCACTGTAAGAATTGCCCAGATATATACACAGGAGGTTTTAACACAAGTAAGAAGCATTCAGATTCTTTATCAACAAGTTTTAACCTCTAACCTGTTAACTGCCACATCTAAACGGAAATGTATGAGACTAGGAACCTTCTCCTTGCTGCGATTATATCTATAACCAAGAATCCCCCCACATGATGAGCATAATCCATGTATAAGATTCTGCATCCCATCCTTACCCTCCCTTCAGTAGTCCATAAAAGGGATTGCCTAGGTTGCATACTGCAATGTGCTTTTCATGTATTTGAAGCATCTTGTAAACACAGAACAAAACACTTGTTTTTGCTGTGGAGATATTGGCTATAACACAGCCATGTTTTCAAGAAAAATTATTTCTACCAAAATATTAAAAGTCATTAAAAGCTAGTGACTTGGCATGTGGCCTTGCCTCAGGCTGCAGCAATGTCTACTAAATGCAGTCTTGAACTGGATATCTTTGATTTCTTTAAAGACCACAAAAGCTCAGTGAGTGAAAGACTATTGAATCTGACCCAATGGCATTAATTACACCTCCAAGGGTGAAGTGAGAATTGTGTGAGTCAAAGAATAAAATTTTATAGTACTATAAAACACTGATGTAGAAGTCGCAGGGGAAGGGAACTGCAGAGTAAGTAATTGAAGGCAGGAGAGCTGACTTCCTGCCCAATCACTAACTTGGCTGAGACTTCAGTGGTAAAACTTTCTTCCCAGACTTAAATTTATAATCACAATAACAACCACAGCCTCCAAAGAAAACCAATGAACACACTCCTCTTCTCAAACATTTAAGACACAAAGTAAATCTCTCTAAGGACCCAGGATGTCAGGCATATCTTTTTTCCCCTCAAAGCTCAATGTTACCATGGAGAAAAGTCAGACCTAAACCAGTCAACATGATTGTATACATTATACACCAGAATATATAAACATGTATTTTCTCACAGAGAAAGGAGGAGACTGTTCAAGTTTCCACTCCAAAATTGAGAGCAGCTTTATTTCAGTCCTATGATCAAAACTATTCTCTACATATTGATAGCTTCAAGCAGATATCAGTAACAGGAAATTACTATATGCACAATTTGATATGCATTTTTGCAATTGCAATCTTTAGATGCATTAGAATTCACAAACTCAAAAAGGCTTTATGGATCTCAGAAGGGATGAATGAAAATATTTGGTAAGAATACAAAGTGTAAAGCCAACAGTTATTGTTAACATGAAATAAAATATTTAACACAGTTCACAGCACATGCGTGCAGGCATGTTAAGTCACTACAGTTATGTCTGACTCTTTGTGACCCAGGGGACTGTAGCCCACCAGGCTCCTTTGTCCATGGGACTCTCCAGGCAAGAATACTGGAGTGGGTTGCCATGCCCTCCTCGAGGGGTTCTTCCCAACCAGGGATAGAACCTGTGTCTCCTGCATTGCAGGTAGATTCTTTGCCGCTGAGCCACCAGGGAAGCCTTCACAACACAGAGTAAGCACTAATACACATCAGATTTTTGTCTTTTGTTTTTTTTTTTTTTAAATTAAAAATTCACACATATTCCTACCAACCAGAAAGAATCAGTGCAAACATTTTGGTGTATATTTCTTTCTAGGCTTTCCCACATTATATTTTCTTATTACATATTGCTAAGATTTGGGGCTCCAAAATCACTGCAGATGGTGATTGCAGCCATGAAATTAAAAGACTCTTACTCCTTGGAAAGAAAGTTATGACCAATCTAATTAGCATATTCAAAAGCAGAGACATTACTTTGCCAACAAAGGTTCGTCTAGTCAAGGCTATGGTTTTTCCAGTGGTTACGTATGGATGAGAGAGTTGAACTGTGAAGAAAGCTGAGCGCTGAAGAATTGATGCTTTTGAACTGTGGTGTCAGAGAAGACTCTTGAGAGTCCCTTGGACTGCAAGGAGATCCAACCAGTCCATTCTAAAGGAGACCAGTACTGGGTGTTCTTTGGAAGGAATGATGCTAAAGCTGAAACTCCAGTACTTTGGCCACCTCATGTGAAGAGTTGACTCATTGGAAAAGACTCTGACACTGGGAGGGATTGGGACAGGAGGAGAAGGGGACGACAGAGGATGAGATTGCTGGATGGCATCACCGACTCGATAGACATGAGTTTGAGTGATCTCCGGGAGTTGGCGATGGACAGGGAGGCCTGGCGTGCTGCAGTTCATGGGGTCGCAAAGAGTTGGACATGACTGAGCGACTGAACTGAACTCAAGATTTAGGATAGCTACTAGTTTCCTAAAATTTATAGTACCCGGCCATTTTGCTAATGCTGTAAATAAAATAAAGTTACGATTCATGGTACCAGGGCTTCAAAGTATCGTTGTTGAGCAGTCACTCAGTTGTGTCTCTTTTTGACTCCATGGACTGCAACACACCAGGCTTCCCTGTTCTTCACTATCTCCCAGAGTTTACTCAAATTCATGTCCACTGTGTTGGTGATGCTATCTAAGTTGCATCCAAGTCTTTCATCCCATGGACTATGGTCTGTAGCCCTCCAGGCTCCTCTGTCTGTGGGATTTCCCAGACAAGAATACTGGAGTGGGTTGCCATTTCCTTTTCCAGGGGATCTTACTGACCCAGGGATCGAATCAGGGTCTCTTCCATTACAGGCAGATTCTATACCAACTGAGCCACCAAGGAAGCCAAAGCCTACATTCATAATGTCTATATAATGCTACATTTGTTCTCCTTTGTGTGTAAGTGTATGTATAATTACGTATGTAAGTGTATGTATAATTATTAAACTCACAGGAATTTCTAAAACAATATTTATAATGGCGATGCTGAACAAATGTTGATTTGTTACTGCTCTTCCTCTAGCTAGAGTGTTAACTTTTTTGGTAGATTAGCATCTCCCTGTACTCATCTTCAATGCTATTTTCATAAGGGGATATTCTTTAGGTACAGGGTAAAAGTAGCAGCAGCAGAAGTATAAAAGTGTCCGGAGTAGTAAAAGAAAGAGATGTGACTTTAGTAGAGATGAAACTGCAGCAACAGCAATACAGTAATTGCAGCTAACAATGGCTGAGTGGTTACTGTGGGTGAGGTACTGTTCTCAATGCTTTACATGAAGTAAATCATTTAATCCTCCTAGTAACCTAAGAAAAGTGGATACTAACATTACTTCCATTTTATTCTTGCCTAGAGAGTTCCCTGGACTGACCATGGGGTTGCAAAGAGTTGGACACAACTGAGCAACTAAAAAAAAAAAAAAAAAAAATACTTCCATTTTAAAGATGAAGAAATTAACATAAGTTTAGTTTATCTGAGCTTAAGCAATTTGTTCAAGGTCACATTGCTAGTAAGGCACCAATCCAGGATCCAAATCCAAGCAAAGTTGGCATTTCTGAGCTTTCCTCAAAGGGATGGGAATAAGCTTTTCAAAGGAAAGAGTGGCATTCAACTTGAGAAAAGCCAACAAGCAAGCAAGGTATTACCAAGTGAAAATGCAAACTAAACAAGCAGCCCTAAGCCATGAGCCAGCTACCACAGGCATTCCTACAAGCACAGGAAAGATCTCTGGAGAAATGAGATACATTTTTGCACAAACTATGACCAATTACAAGAGGTCCCTTAGGAAAAGCAGATTTCATGTTCCAACACTCCCATTTATTCAAGTAATGGCTTCCTCTCAGCCTAAGAATCACATAGACTTCTGAAACCAGTGAATTTTAAGTAAGATATTGGCGCAAGTTCTCTTTCATCTCTTTCTTGATTTCTTCCCTTGGAGATGGGGACAGAGGCATCGTCTGATTTTAGCAGCTGTGACTCAGCTGTCTACTCTCCATGCCCGCACCAGGAATTTGGAAGTCCCTTCAGAGATGCCATTTACAAGTGAGAAATTGCTGGGAGAGCAAGGATACGTGCCTCTTTCAGTTAGCATCTCTTTTGTGTAACAATTATTTTTAACCCAGTTTATTTCGGCATCTACAACCCATGTATTTCCTCAGTAGTAGAGGGCTTTTAATTTACTAGAGCCAACTATTTGAGGATGGTGACTGTATTTAAGCCCGCCTACATACCACTGAAGCAGGACAAGGCATGGACATTCTAACCTGACTCCTAATAGAGCTCAAAGCAATCCCATAAAGACAGACAAACTAAATATCAGAGTTACCTGCCAAGTACCTATCAGCATGGAGTGCTGCTCAGACCAGTGTATTAAAAAAAACATTAATTCGCCCCTTAGCTCAATGAAGTCCTCCCTAGTTTTCTAGGAAAATGCAGGGATCCACTTTAAATGTTCATTTATTTAAAATGAAAAAATTTGAGCATCTATGGAGTTGCAATAGACTCTCAAGCCCATTGAGCACAATTCTCCACCCAGTACAGGAATGTCCTCTAGAGTCTCAGGACAGTTGGCCTCAGCATATGCTTGGATATTTTCACACCCTTCATCTCAAGACAGGACCTCTGTGGTATCAACAGTATTGCGTTAAGATGGCTTTGAACTCACTTGACAATTCAGATGGAATGATATGACACATTTGAGGAATTTCATCTTCCCAAAGACTACACCCTATTGTGTGTAACAGAACCATTAGACTTCAGAATTGGAAAAGACTTTAAGGATCATTTAAGCATAGGTTACTTTTTGTTTAACCTAGACTACAATTTAGTGAGGGTAGGACGTCTATATGTGGATACAAGTGAAGCTGAGCCTTGAATGATCACTGTATGAGGACTGCCCTACTGAACCAACTTGCCAAAACAAAGCTTCATTTCTGTTGACTTTTTCATATTCAAACTGATGTTTATTTCCTAATTTTTCTCTTTCTATCCTATTGAATTGACCTTAAAACCCTGATCCAAAAAAAAAAAATAAAAAGACTAATAAAAGTCAATAGGTCCTTAAAGGAAGCAGAGAGTACTGAGATTCTGGTGACCCGTGGGCGTTAATTGGGGAAAAAAAGAAACTAGATCCATTCAGCCTTTAAAAGAAACTGCACGTGGAGAAAAACATTCTATTTGATATTTCCCAAATTCTAAGGAACAAGCCTATCTGTACTAAATATATTTGTAATATTATATGAAACGAAAGCTCACAGAAAAACACTCCATTTTCTCCAAGTATATAAATAGAAGAAAGAAAAGGAGTATCAATATTTTAATTGAATCGGACCCCTATCTCTAGGTAGGAAAGGTCACTCAGCTTCCTTTTACACTGGGGACTCTCTAAGGTTAATTGACTTTCCCAGACTCAGTAAATGATGAAAGAGAATCTCTATCCTAGGTCCCCTTTCTCCTTGTGAAGCAGTTCTTTTTTCTCTATTACATACCATCCTCCTGCAATGTTTATTATTCAGCTTGCCTTCATCAGCCAATTTAACTTTCTAATTTTTTTTTCTTAGCTAGTGTACACAAATGAAATTTCCTCAGAATAAAAGATTTTTTAGATAGCAACATTGTATATCATTCACCTAATTTTAAAAAAATGAATCAAAAAAGAAGTTGGATTGCTTTGCTTTCCTACAACTTATTTTCAAAACTTCCTCTTCTAGAGAATAGTTCTTCATTACTCTGTCCAGCTGACCAAATGTAATAAAGTCATCTGCAAGCATTTCTAAATGTGGCTTAGAAAATGAAAAACAAAACTGCTCTAAAAAGGATCACATTTTGCAAAAAGAAAGAAACCTAAGTATTTTTTGTAAATTCACATATTATGTGTCAAATCCTATAAGCAGCACTACTCTAAAATGTACAGGTTTTTAATTTTATATTATTTAATATTTACAAACATTAATTTCCAATTTTTTCATTTAATATGAATATTTAATGTCATTTAATATTTAAAAATAGAGTCAATGAAAATGTTCTCTTTTTTAGAAGAGAAAACTGAATGGAACCAGTTTCTTTTTTTTCCCAAGTAGTGACCCAAGGGCATTAGAATCTCAGTTACTGTGGTTTCTGCTTCCTTTAGGGGCCTATTAACTTTTAGCCATTTTTGTTCCCTCTTTTTTTTTTTTTTTCCTTTCAGTTTTCTTAGTTCAGAAAACTTAGATACAGAACAACTCAATTTGGCCAAGGTCATATAACTAATAATTGGTAAATTAAAACCTGTTTCTCTTTCATTCAAAAGCTCGTATATCCTTCAATCCATGTGAAAAACAAAAGCAACTGGAGTCCTGACGACATACAGCAGAATGAGGAAACCGCAAGAACTGTTCATAAGCACACAGTTGGGCTTAGGTGTTATTAAAGCAGGTAATCTTGCTTTTTCTTTGATAACATTTCTTTAACTTCTGCTCACTTGCTCACATGATTCAAGGGTCAGCATAACCTGGAAGAGCTATTCTCTGCATGTCATCTTCCAAATCTCCTCAACAACCTTAGAATTCTCCAATGCCAAGGCTGCTATGTGAAAAATAAAAGGAAAGGAGATTTTTCTCTAAGAATTTTTCTTTTCAATCTTGAGGAAAACCTGGATGAGGCATCCTATAAAAAAATTGTGCTTAATGCCCAAGGGCATAAGACAATTACCACAATTTTAAAAAGTTTTTCCTTTTAATAAATAATGGTTTACTATTTTAATAAACACAAAACACTGCATTTGTATTTCAGTAGTAAAAAAAAAAAAAAAAAAAGGCTCCATTTGATATGTACAGTAGTGAAGGGAGGGAAAAAAAAAACACATTCTTTTCACAAATCACTCTCACAAACCACTTTGGCAGCGATGACTCTTGAGGATAATTTCCAGTTGTCAAGTCCCCTTCTCTTCTGAGAGAACAGACTTGAGCTGAGGAGTTGCACCTGAGCCCAAGAGGCAGCAGGAGAGCCTTGTAGAAAATAACATCATACAAAAATGAAGCAAAATCCAACAACTGTTACAATTACAATAACATTAAATCTCCACCTATAAGAAACTCGACTTTATTCCCTCAATCACAGTAGACTGTGTGAATATAGCTAGGTATAAGAAACATAGGAAGGCTTTAATGAAAACCATTGAAAATAATTTAAAATATAAAATGAAAAACTTTATTATTATATGTATGATTTTTAAAAAGCTTGGCTATGTTAAGTCTGTGATGACTGGAATTAAATATTTGGAGCTGATAATGTCTTAGGTGATATCAGAGCTCAATGAATCCAGTCACCAGTAAATAATTAAAATCAATAAACACTGATTTCAGTACCAGTAGTACCAGTACTGCACTAGATAATGGACATACAGAAACAAAAAAGTGGCTGCCATAAAGGGAGCTGGAGAAATAAGTAAGCAATCACAGTATGAGAAAACCACAGTTTGTGTATAGCAAGTAGACAAGTGATTAATAAACACTATACTCTGGAAGGTAGTTAACAAAGACTTCCCAGAAAATCTGACATATGAACTAAGTTTTGAAGATAGAATGAAGACCATCACACAAAGAAAACAGCAGGTACACAAACAAGAATGACTAAAATTGGATTAACTTTGTTTTCGGGGAGTATCGGGTTTAAAGAAGGGTCCTAAGAGAATAGCTGGAGAGGTCAACAGTGCTCAGTAACGACTGGCATTGTATGTCATGCCAAGTATCCCAAGACCTACCTTACAGGTGAGGGATACCAATGAAATTTGTTTTAGAAAGACCAGGTTAGCAGAACTGCAATGGACAGATTGTAGAGGGCCACCCACAAAGGAGAAAGACAGTATGTGAGGAAGTGATTGCAATAGCCTGGGTGACAGTGGTGAAGGTCTGAACCAAATGAGGTTTAAAACCAGATCTACCGTTACTACAGTGGTATACAGATGTTTCTTTTTTGCAAGTGACTGGGGAAAATAAAACTATAAATGGTCCGTCTAGTCAAGGCTATGATTTTTCCTGTGGTCATGTATGGATGTGAGAGTTGGACTATGAAGAAGGCTGAGCGCCGAAGAATTGATGCTTTTGAACTGTGGTGTCAGAGAAGACTCTTGAGAGTCCCTTGGACTGCAAGGAGATCCAACCAGTCCATTCTGAAGGAGATCAGCCCTGGGATTTCTTTGGAAGGAATGATGCTAAAGCTGAAATTCTGGCCACCTCATGCGAAGAGTTGACTCATTGGAAAAGACTCTGATGCTGGGAGGGCTTGGGGGCAGGAGGAGAAGGGGAGGACAGAGGATGAGATGGCTGGATGGCATCACTGACTCGATGGACGTGAGTCTGAGTAAACTCCAGGAGTTGGTGATGGACAGGGAGGCCTGGCGTGCTGCGATTCATGGGGTTGCAAAGAGTTGGACACGACTGAGCGACTGAACTGAACTGAACTGATTTTTCAATTAACAAGTTTACAGATTCAATATAGCTTGGCTTTCCTTTAGAATTAAAAAGCAAGGAGGATGCATGGATACACAAAAAACATACCTACTATGCATGCATAAAGACATGCATGCAAAAAAAGATGGAAAGGATAGGTTCCCCCAAAATTGTAATATTTCTTTCAGACTAGTGGGGTTACAAGCTTTCTATTTTTTAAATTCCTTAGTATGAACTCCTATGTCTTAAAGATTTTATATATTTATTCTTTTCACTCTCTAAGCTAATTTTAAAAAATTTAAAACAAATGAGAATGTTGTCATCATTCAACAGATATTTACTAAGGACAAATCACATATTTACTTATGTCATATATGGATATAAATCCTGTGAAGCAGAAAACTTTATTTAAATTTTATATTTTCCTCTTATTTTTGTATATACTCTGATTATGCAATGGAAAAGTAATTCTATTTTCCCCCCTTGGGTTAATGTTTATATTTCCAGAAAACAAACTAGTTAGGTTTAAGAAGTGGTCCAAGATTAAAGATGTGGCAGTTGTGAAAGGTAAGAGAGCCTGCTGCTGCTGCTGCGAAATCACTTCAGTGGTGTCTGACTCTGTGCGACCCCACAGACAGCAGCCCACCAGGCTCCTCCATCCCTGGGATTCTCGAGGCAAGAACACTAGAGTGGGTTGCCATTTCCTTCTCCAATGCATTAAAGTGAAAAGTGAAAGTGAAGTCGCTCAGTCGTGTCCGACTCTTAGCGACCCCATGGACTGAAGCCTACCAGGCTCCTCCGTCCATGGGATTTTCCAGGCAAGAGTACTGGAGTGGGGTGCCATTGCCTTCTCTGAAGAGAGCCTAGGAGTTAACATTTTAAGATAATATGAGCCATTTCGAAGGTCTTATATAGGAGGATAATAAAGAGTTAACTCTAATTTCTAAATTGCTCTAGGGATAACAGTTCTCCCTGAACCTCACACAAGGACAGGCTATTAAATATCCAAAGCACCTCCAAAGAGAAGTTTATATACTGTTTATACATAGAAAACACATAATGGTGAATAATGCAAACTCAAAAAACAATAATATTATAATGGAAAACATGGGAGTCATTTAGTAATGCTAACAGGCACAGATCACTGTAATACAAGCAACTAATCTGTGGGTGTACCATTAGACGTGGTTTCTGGACTTATCACTATTATAAATCACTCCAACTTCATTTCTTCACTTAACAAACAAATATTTAATAATTAGGCAACAACACTGCATATTTCTTTTATCACAGTAGTATTTTTGTCACCCAGTCCCTCTTCCTTAATTTTCTCATTCCTAATAATAGTGTCATGAAGTCAGAGTTCACCTTTCCTCCCTGAGGAACAAACTGCATTCCACAGTAAATCTCATTGATCTGAGGTGTGAAAAAGCCAAGAAGAACACGGCCTTTTCATCTCTAATTCCCAGAGACATGCTGAGCAATTCTTCTCAGTCTGAGATAATGTACTGCATTACTTTCTACCCATATCCAGGGGATGAAAACGGAAGTAAAAGGAGATCAGGTGCAAGTGAGTGTGCTTTTTAATTAAGGTTTTTATTGAAAAACACACACACAAGATAGATGCTAACATTCCAGAAGACACTGTATCTTGTCAGAAAAAAAATAATTAAAATGCATTTTACCAATACTACATTTAATGAATTCTATTTATTATAAAGTAACGACCATTTAAAACTGATTAGGTGCCACTTTCTTAACATAGTTCCTTCAAACTCTCCCTCCTCAAAATTCCAAACATTCCAAACAAAGTTTTTTCCATTCGGAACAAATGTGGCTTGAACCAAAGACCACAGTCCCTATTAGACGTTTTCTGCAAGTCCTAAAGGATCACTACAAGCACGGGTCTGCAGCTCCCATGCCTTGCAAACCTGTCACTTTGGAACCACCCTGTCTCCTCCTCGTTACCAGAACCCTACCAAAGACCAGCAGCAGGTAACTAACCTGACGCATCACAGCTTGTGCCAAATTTTAAATGTTGCACAGCATCTGTGACCTTTTCATCTGACCACCCTTTTGCCTACACTATTCACTTTTCATATCCTTATTTTTTTTAACTCAAGTATAGTTGATTTACAATGTTGTGTTAGTTTCTGGTATACAGCAGTGATTCAGTTATGCATATACATATATGTATATATTCTTTTCCAAATTCTTTTGCTTTTGGCTGCACCACACGGCTTGCTGGATCTCAATTCCCCCACAAGCAACTGAACAGCACTGAGAGCCCAGAAGCCTAACCACTAGCCCACCAGAGAATGGCCCCCTTCCTCTTGTGGTAACCCAGGAGGTTGGCTTCAGTAGATGCTTAATAAAGAAGCCCAATGAATACAGCAAAGGAATGATCATACACTGAACATGTATGTATAAGATCTATTTTGTCATGAGTTTATGCCAATACATTTCCAAATACTGTTCATGCATACTCAGTCTACTTTGCCTATTATTTAAAATATCACTGTTCATTCTCCCTGAAAAAGGAAAGGGCTTTATTTAGCTATAAAGTCTACAGAGAAAAATAGTCATCCTAAATGATGAAATCAGATTGAAAGATAAAAACATAAACTGTCTCAATCAATGAGGCTGGAATTCTGAGGATGGTCTTTTTTCCTACACAGAGTGAAAGTAATCATTAACATAAATACAAAACTTAAATCTGCACAAATTTGCCTGAAAGTCTTCCTAGTAAAAAGCTAAAATGTATTATTTTTTTTTCCTTCTTTGATCTGTGAATCAATTGTTGTTTTAAATCAATAACTGTTTAATTACCACCTAAGAAATCCAAAACCCTAGGGCTTCCCAGGTGGCTCAGTGGTAAAGAATCTGCCTTCCAATGCAAGAGAAGCTGGAGACTCAGTTTCAGTCCCTGGGTTGAGAAGATCCACTGGAGGAGGAAATGGCAACCCACTCCATATTCTTACCTGGAGAATCCCATGAACAGAGGAGCCTGGAGGGCTACAGTCCATAGGGTCACAAAAAACAGTCGGACACAACTGAGGGACTAAGCAAGCACGCAAACAGAAGACCCTACACTGTGTAAGTCTTACTTTGGTGAATGAGACCTTGCACATACCTACAGAGAGAGTTGCATGGAGAAGGCTGGTCAAGAACATAAAACAACACAGACTGATCTGTGGTAATTACAACAGAAAGTACAAGCAGAATTATGTAGTGCTCAGAAGAAAGCAGAGACACTTTCATATTTGCCACTTACAGTCAGGATTTTACGGAAATAGCAGCACCAAGACTAAGCCATGAAAAGATCAGCCAACTAGCACTGAAGTAGCACATTCAGACTGTGAACAGCATAGGACAGAAAGCCACAGTGTGTGCATATCTGAACCAGATGAAGACAGAGATGAGATGGCTGTTCTTAGTATAAATCATGTTCAACTCTAGGGAAACTGATAAAATCTAGTGTTGGTATTTGAAAGAGACTGTCTGTGCCCAGGTGAGAAAACCTACCTTCCTGCCTCAATGGCCCATCTGCCTCTCAGACATCAGCTTCCAGTTGCTCATATACACACATGCATTCACTCTCAGATCATTTTAAACCAATATTCAGGCAATCCAGTAAGTTTATTTTTCCCCACTTGTCATCGTTAAACAAAGAAAATTGACTGTACGTTTAGTACATTAACTGGTAAAGAAAACTATTAAAATACTTTGTATTGAAAATGATAAAAGCAAGAAAGTGTCCTTTGGAGGGGATCTCACCACATAAAATAAAATTGGAAAATACAATTTTTGAGTTTATTAGTTTGTAAAGGTGGGAACAAATGAGGGTATAGAAACAAAAGAGGGGGGCTGGTTGTCAGAAACCATCCCATTAGTATTGAAAAAGAACACTGGTGTTTACGGTAGAAGATATTAGTGTTTTATCCCATCTGGATGAAAGGATTTAAAAAAAAAAAGATTCTCTCTTTTTTAGTGGAAATGGGGGGGGGGGGAAGTGTTTATTGTTTGATTGAGTTTTTTCATCTTTTTTTTTTTTCAATCAAACAGAACACTCTTCTGAGAGATTCAAAACTTGTTGAATAGGATGAATGAGATTTTTTACAAAGCACTCAAGACTATCTTCTCGAATACTCACACTTCCAGATTTACAATCCATTTCAGGAAGGAAGGACTCCGTAACTAAACCAGGGAGCACCTCTTTGCTTCCCACTTCACACAATAAACCCCAAATGAGTTGCTAAATACTGGAATTAATCAGCACTGTTGTTTGCTTTCAACTGGAATCACAAAGATCTCCGTTAAAAAAAAAAAAAAAGGCACAGTGAGAGGATAATTATAATAACAGAATGATCAGTAGATAATATTTCAAGTTCCACAATAAAACTGAGAAGCTAAAATTCTGTTCTTAAAATCCTTCTGATACAAAAATGGGCCTGGGTTTGGTTACTGTTTTGGCAGGCTTGCAAGAACACCTTACTGTTGTAAACTAACAATTCATGATTCATGAGGGCGAGATCCATTTAAAGAAAAAACACACATTGCTAAGCAACATACAAAGTCTCACCCACTTTAGAGCCCAAGCCAGAAACTAGGAGCCAACAGAGCTGCTTTGTAACTCTATTCCAAGAACCGTCTGCCTGCAACCCCTTTTTCATGTTGTAGTCTTTCTAAGTGTATTGATAAAAGATAAAGTTTAATTTTTCATGATGCATTCTTTTTCCCCATTCATACATTTTTAATGCTATTTAAGGTATGACTTTAATGCTGTAGTTCTTGTGTGTGTCCATGCATGTGTGTGTGTATAAATTGATGTCAATACCTTATAATCATTCTGAAATAAAAATTTATTCCTCTCCACTTTCTAGATCTGAAGTACCACAAAACTGTCTTACACTCTGAAAAATAAAACATGTGCCACTAGGATAATTCATACAGATACAATTACTGGTAATTTTTTAAGGAAACTTCAAATCAAGTAACACATGCATATCATTATTTTTGGCATTGCCACACATAGGATTTTTGCACAGCATCTATCTGAAGGTTTTACAGCAGCCTTACTCCTAATCAACACGGTTATTCAGGAAACTGCAATGTCCGTTCCTCTAACCATTCCCTTACCATAGTGAATTGGCACCACGGTGGAACCAAACACAACACATCAGAATTTTCTGCCTAGAATTTTGGACCTGGTTCCCTGGTGGGTCAGTCAGTAAAGAATTCATCTGCAAGGCAGGAGACTGCAATGCATGAGAATGTAGGTTCGATCCCTGGATCAGGAAGATCCCTTGGAGAAGGAAATGGCAACCCGCTCCAGTATTCTTGCCTAGAGAGTTCCACAGACAGGGGAGCCTGGCAGGCTGCAGTCCAGGGAGTCACTAGAGTCATACACGACTTAGTGACTTAAACCACCACCAAGACTCACTCCACAGATGGAAATTAGGATATAAAATTTGAGAATTCTCAATAGTCGTACTATTGTGTGGGGGGAAAAAAGAAGTGTTCCTCAAAGAAAGAAAAATGAAGCCAAAGCACAGTGACATAGAGAAGTGAAATGAAGATAGCACCCTAAGGGTTTCTGTGTCCCTGTTCTACTTGTTCCAGAGGTCAGACTGCATTCTTGACCACCCCATGACTTGTTTATTATTCAATTTATCCTTGGACATCATTAAATTCCCATGTAAGTTTCTAACACATTCCTTTCCTCCTCAGTCAGACCTTTGCCTAAAAGCGAAAGATTCTTAACTAACAAATTATTGGTCCCATTCATTATAGCATGGGTGAATGCTTTTTTCCCAAAGATCTCAAAATAGTTTATAACATATCACAGATGTTTTTAGAAAAAATAAACTTGAGCATTTCTGATCTGTAGAAATGTTAGAAAACAGAGGCTAAAAGCTTAAAGTGACTAACATAATAACCTGGGAAATCAGTGGTAAAATAAATACTGTGTGGTAAAATAAAATACTGTGCTAAAATAAAAATTCTCAAAATTACTCTTATGTGTTCCCTAATCTATGCGGCCAAACTCACAACAGTCATCTTAAAACAAGTTCAGCTTTCTCTGGCAGTTAAAAACCCTTTGATGTGTAAAGCTGGGTGTATTCTTTTCTGAGCACCTAAGATCAAATTAAAATGTCTGGCTGAAAAACTTTGCGAAGTCCAGCTCTTCTGATTTATAAAAAGAAAACTGAGTTTTTTCTCTTTTTTGTTTTTTTGTAAATGAGGATGTGATCACTGGTTAGTAATAACAGCTGTGTGGCTAACAATAAATAAAAACTATTTTCAGTTCTTCTCATGACCTAGGAATACCATCAACCTAAAAATTATAAAAGGCAAAAGAAAAGTTTAACATTTTATAAAGTGACTAAACTCTAACGAATCATTATGGACAACTTCTGGAACTTTAATAGTTTCTGTTGTAGTTTCATTGAGATGTCAGAGACAGCAGAGAAGGAGAAAGAAAAAATATAACCATGAGTTTCATAACATTTATGCCAGTATATAGAGTCAAATGATATATTTCAGAGCAATTTAAATATTATATATTGAACAAACCTTATGTCTTTTCATAATAATTTACTGGATCAATATTTCTATTTGAGATGGGATAGTCAGTGTTTTCAATAAACATTTCTTGAGTTCTTCAGACTAGAATGTAGAGCAGTGAACATAGATTTTAATTTATTTAAATCTTAAGGAAAAATAAGACATTAAATTACTCTTCAGAGAACTACAGAAATAAAATGTGGATAAAATTTTCATTTTTATAGCAAGAAAGTAAAGATCTTCAGAAGGGAAAGAATGACTACTGAAAAATCATTTTGAGACAGGAAGTTTAAGCCTGCTTATCTTGTCAAGTTAACATCCATAAGAATTAAGATAAGGTCTATGGCTCTCAAAAATGCAGCATTTGACCTCAAGGTACACTTCTCACAATGCCTGAATAAAATAGGGCTTGTTGTTGTTCAGTTGCTACTACTACTACTACTAAGTCACTTCAGTCGTGTCCGACTCTGTGCGACCCCACAGACGGCAGCCCACCAGGCTTCCCCGTCCCTGGGATTCTCCAGGCAAGAACACTGGAGTGGGTTGCCATTTCCTCCTCCAATACATGACAGTGAAAAGTGAAAGTGAAGTCGCTCAGTCGTGTCCAACTCCTAGCGACCCCATGGACTGCAGCCTACCAGGCTCCTCAGTCCATGGGATTTTCCAGGCAAGAGTACTGGAGTGGGGTGCCATTGCCTTCTCCGTTCAGTTGCTAAGTCTTCTCCAACTCTTTGTGAATCAAAGGACTGCAGCACACGTGGCTTCCCTGCCCTTCACAATCTCCTGGAGTTTGCTCAAACTTAAGTCCATTGAGTTGCTGATGCCATCCAACCATCTCATCCTCTTTCCTCCTCTTCTTCCCCTGTCCTCAATCTTTTCCAGCACATGGGTCTTTTCCAGTGAGTCAGCTGTTCATATCACGTGGCCAAAGTGTTGGAGATTCGGCTTCAGTGTTGTCCTTCCAATGAATATTCGGGGTTGATAGGGCTTAGAAAGTAAATAAGTAACGGATACCTGTGGCAGTTCAGAAGGATTCCTTCTTTTACAAGTCCTGAAAGAATCCTGGTTATGATGCCCAGCCACTTCTTCTTTCTCAATCAAATCTGCATTTCTTTAGGCCTAAACCACTGGAGTACTCTTCTGGTGTCCTCTCTCTTCCAAAAAGGAATAGAGAACATTGAAACTGAGCAGGACCCTGTGGGGTTCCTAAATACAAATCCTTTCTGTATTCCCTATTTCTTGTCTGTAGGACATAGGCTTCATTTAGCCTACCAGACCTTGCCTGAGTTCCAAAGGGCAGATTCAAACAGCTACTAATGAGGGAAAGCAGGGAAAACAAAAACAAGGGAGGAGTAATCCAGAAACAAGGGAGGAGTAATCCAGAAACAAGGGAGGAGTAAATCAAGGCAAGTTTGCACCAGAGAAAAGGCTAACACAGTTTTGCCAAGAGAATGCGCTGTTCATAGCAGACACCCTCTTCCAACAACACAAGAGACTATGCTACACATGGACATCACCGGATGGTCAACACTGAAATCAGACTGATTATATTCTTTCCAGCCAAAGATGGAGATGCCACATAGAGCCAGCAAAAACAAGACCAGGAGCTGACTGTGGGTCAGATCATGAACTACTTATTGTCAAATTCAGGCTTAAATTGAACAAAGTAGGGAAAACCACCAGACTATTCAGCTATGACCTAAATCAATCCCTTATGATTATACAGTGGAAATGAAAAATAGGAATTAGATCTGATAGACAGAGTGCCTAAAGAACTATGGACAGAGATTCATGACATTATACAGAAGGCAGTGATCAAGACCATCCCCAAGAAAAAGAAATGCAAAAAGGCAAAATGGTTGTCTGAGGAGGCCTTACAAATAGCTGAGAAAAGAAGAGAAACTAAAAGCAAAGGAGAAAATGAAAGATATACCCATCTGAATGTAGAGTTTCAAAGAATAGCAAGGAGAGATGAAACCTTCCTCAGTGATCAATGCAAAGAAATAAAGGAAAACAACAGAATGGGAAAGACTAGAGATCTCTTCAAGAGATACCAAGGGAACATTTCATGCAAACACGGGCACAATAAAGGAGAGAAATGGTATGGACCTAATAAAAGCAGAAGATACAAAAGAAGAGGTGGCAAGAATATACAGAAGAAATATACAAAAAAGATCTTCATGACCCAGATAACCACGATGGTGTGATCACACAACTAGAGCCAGACATCTTGAAATGCAAAGTCAAGTGGGCCTCCACTACAAACAAAGCTAGTGGAGGTGATGGAATTCCAGTTGAGATATTTCAAATCCTATAAGATGATGCTGTGAAAGTGCTCTACTCAAAATGCCAGCAAATTTGGAAAACTCAGCAGTGGCCACGGGACTGGAAAATGTCAGTTTTCATTCCAATCCCAAAGAAAGACAATACCAAAGAATGTTCAAACTACCACACTATTGCACTCATCTCTAAAATACTTTACTTCTACATGCTAGCAAAGTAATGTTCAAAATTCTCCAAGCCAGCCTTCAACAGTACATGAACCATGAAATCCCAGATGTTCAAGCTGGGTTTAGAAAAGGCAGAGGAACCAGAGATCAAATTGCCAACATCCACTAGATCATCGAAAAAGCAAGAGCGTTCCAGAAAAACATCTATTTCTGCTTTATTGACTACGCCAAAGCCTTTGACTGTGTGGATCATAACAAACTGTGGAAAATTCTTAAAGAGACAGGAATACCAGATCACCTGACCTGCCTCCTGAGAAATCTGCACGCAGGTCAAGAAGTATCAGTTAGAACTAGACATGAAAAATGGACTAGTTTCAAATTGGGAAAGGAGTACAATAGGCTGTATATTGTCACCTTGCTTATGTAACTTATATGCAGAGTACATCATGCTTAATGCCAGGCAGAATGAAGCACAAGCTGGAATCAGGGGATTGCCAGGGGAAATATCAACAACCTCAGATATGCAGCTGACACCACCCTTATGGCAGAAAGCAAAAAGGAACTAAAGAACCCTTTAATGAAAGTGAAAGAGGAGAGTGAAAAGGTTCACTTAAAACTCAACATTCAAAAAATCAAGATCATGGCATCTGGTCCCATCACTTCATAGCAAATAGATGGGGAAACAATGGAAACAGGGAGAGACTTTATTTTGGGGGGCTCTAATATCATTGCAGATAGTGACTGAAGCCATGAAAATTAAAAGACACTTGCTCCTTGGAAGAAAAGCTATGACCAACCTAGAAAGTAAAGTTGAAAGTTTAGTCGCTCAGTCGTGTCCGACTCTTTGCGACCCCATGGACTATAGCCTACCAGGCTCCTCCGTCCATGGGATTTTCCAGGCAAGAGTACGAGAATGGGTTGTCATTTCCTTCTCCAGAGGATCTTCCGGACCCAGGGATCAAACCCAGGTCTCCCACATTGTAGGCAGACGCTTTACTGTCTGAGCCATGACCAACCTAGACAGCATATTAAAAAGCAGAGACATTGTTTTGCCAACAAAGACCTATCTAGTAAAAGCTATGGTTTTTCCAGTAGTCAAGTATGGATGTAAGAGTTAGACTATAAAGAAAGCTGAGCACCAAAGAATTGATGCTTTTGACTGTGGTGTTGGAGAAGACTCTTGAGAGTCCCTTGGACAGTAAGGAGATCAAACCAGTCAATCCTAAAAGAAATCAGTCCTGAATATGCATTGGAAGAACTGATGCTGAAGCTGAAGCTCCAATTCTTTGGCTACCTGATGCAAAGAACTGGCTCATTGGAAAAGACCGTGATGCTGGGAAAGACTGAAGGCAGGAGAAGAAGGGGATGACAGAGGATGAGATGGTTGGATGGCATCACCAACTTGATGGACATGGGTTTGAGCAAGCTCCAGGAGTTAGTGATGGACAGGACGCCTGGCATGCTGCAGTCTATGGGGTCGCAAAGAGTCAGACAGGACTGAGTGATTGAACCGAACTGACTGAACTAAGAAACACTAGTGCAGCCTTGGGGCAGGGTCCTGATTCACCCTGAAGTAATATAAATGCAATATTTTTTAGCTCTTCTGCAGAACTAAAAGCTCCCACCCAGGTTGTTCATTGTAGTTCAGTTGCTAACTTGTATCTGACCCCATGAATTACAGCACACCAGGCTTCCCTGTCCTTCACTATCTCCCAGAGTTTCCTCAAACTCATGTCCACTGTGGCTCAAATGGTAAAGAATCTGCAATGCGGGAGACCAGGCTTCGATTCTTGGGTCAGGAAGGTCCCCTGAAGAAGGAAATGGCAACCCACTCTGGTTTTCTTGCCAGGAAATTCCATGGACAGAGGAGCCTGGAGGGCTACAGTCCATGAGGTCTCAAAGGGTCGGACGTGACTGAGCGACTGACACACATGTGTCTACTGAGTTGATAACGGCATCTAATCATCTCATCCTCTGTTGCCCCCTTCCCTTCTTGCCCTCAGTCTTTCCCAGCATCAGGGTCTTCAGATGATGGCAACTTCAGGTTGAGGGCAAGATCCAGGAGCATCCCCTGCTACCTCACCACCAACCAACCAGAAGAAAGCTACACACCCTACAGCCTTCACCTCAAATTTTGCCTATAAAAATTTTTCTTCTCAGAAAAAAAAAGTTTGGGAAAAATTCGGGAAGTTCAGAACTTTTGAACATGAGTCACTTGTTCTCCTTGCTTGGCCCCACAATAAACTTTTCTGTGCTCCACACTCTGACATTTTGCTTTATTTGATTTCACTGTGCATTGGGTACATGAAATCAGTTCAATAACAATTTCACCATAGAAACCTCTTTGTGCATGTTATCTCTTCTGATTAGTATTCTTGGAGAAATAAACCATAACGCACTATTTCCCATATATAATCCTCTGATTTCAGTCTAGTCCTTGCACATTCCAGGCCCTTTATCAAGGATGCTTTTCCCCTTCATGGCTTCCAATGTATACCGGTATTTATCAGTTCCAAATCCAGTTCAAAAACCAGCTTATTTTAAAGCTCTTCTTGAGGTCTCTACCTGGAAGAAATACATCCCAAAACATCCCAAAACAGCATCTGGGCCTTATTCACCTTCTTATTCTTTTCAGCACCCAACAGTGGGTTTTAATTATTTCTTAAGTGAAAAATTCAAATGTAGCCTAATCCTTATAACTTCTTATAACTCCCTATGACCCCTATCACACACCATGCTCCTACAAGTGCTTTCTGCTTTGAGAAAATGAATAGAGTCAGCACGTTCAATACTCACTTTTTCTTTAAAATTATATAGGAATGAAATCTAACACTTTCAAAAGAAAGAGCTATAGTTTTAAAGTTTTACTGAACATTTTGTCACTACATCTTGTCATCTGTAACTAAAAAGGCCTTCCCCCACGGGGGAAGGAGGTGAAAACAAAGGAAAATTTTTGTTCCTGCATAAGATAACCTTCTAAAGCCATTTTTTCTTGATTTACCTGAAATTAAATACACAGTGTTCCTATTTCAAATTAGAACTGTCAAGGAAATTTTTTTTTCTTTTTTTGAATAAACTGAAAACACTCTGAAGACTTCAGAGCTTTGAGATTTTTAGGTATTCATTAATTTCAACCTTCCATAGGGTGTCTTCCACTTAGCGAGCATTGTAACTGTTGAAGCACAAGTTCTCTTTTCAAAACATAAAACATAAATAAATTGAAGGACTATGACCATCCTCTACTGCATTTTCCCATGATGTATTCAATCCTAAAGGAAATCAGTCCTGAATATTCACTGGTAGTGATTTAGTCATTAAGTTGTGTCCAACTCTTGTGACCCCATGGACTATAGCCTGCCAGGATCTTCTGTCCATGGGATTCTCCAGGCAAGAATACTGGAGTGGGCTGCCATTTCCTTCTCCGGGGATCTTCCCAACCCAGGAATCGAACCTGGGTCTCCTGCACTGCAGGTAGATTCTTTACAGACTGAGTTACCAGGGAGGCCCTTGGAAGGACTATGCTGAAACTGAAGCTCCAATCCTTTGGCTGCCTGATGCGAAGAACTGACTCATTGGAAAAGACCCTGATGCTGGGAAAGATTGAAGGCAGGAGAAGAAGGGGATGACAGAGGATGAGATGGTTGGATGGCATCACCAACTCAATGCACATGAGTTTGAGCAAGCTCTGGGAGTTGATGATGGACAGGGAAGCCTGGCATGCTATGGTCCATGGGGTCACAAAGAGTTGGACATGACTGAGCAACTGCACTGAACTGATAATGTGTTGTAATGTGCATCAGTACTGAACAGGCACACGTTAAAGATATAGAACTAGCAGTGATTGTATTAATAATAACAGTTACTGCCACTCACAATGTGCCAGAGAATGCTTATGTGTTTCACATGCATTGTCTCATTTAATCCTTGTCACAGCTCTATGAAGAAAACATTATCATTATCTTCACAAATAACAAAATCTAGGAAGGTTTTACATAATTCAATCAAGTTTAAACAGCTTGGATACTAAGGACAGTTCCAGGACTTTAATCCAGGTAATCTGACTCTAGAACCCAAACTCTTAGCCACCATCCTCTCCCAACCGCTTTCTATAAAGCACACAAGAAATGCTCTGCAATTACATTCATGGTCGCAGAGCCACTCCTCTCAGCCAGCACACTTCCTGCCATTACTGACAGTGGGAAGGTACATCAATATCCTGGAAAATAATCGCTGTACTCAACCCTAGACAAGTGAAATGTGTTCGCCAGGAAGAAGACAGTGTAAAAATACTAAGACGCTTTTCAAAACTTTCATGATGTAATTAATTTACTTAGAGATTACTTAAATTGATTTAATCAATTTATTAATTACCTCTGTGTTCCTCAAAGTAAAATTTTAAAACTTCTGTCAGTTCCTAGATGACTGCTGCTGCTGCTAAATCACTTCAGTCGTGTCCGACTCTGTGCGACCCCATAGACGGCAGCCCAACAGGTTCCCCTGTCCCTGGGATTCTCCAGGCAAGAACACTGGAGTGGGTTGCCATTTCCTTCTCCAATGCATGAAAGTGAAAAGTGAAAGGGAAGTCGCTCAGTTGTGTCCGACTTTTAGTGATCCCATGGACTGCAGCCCACCAGGCTCCTCCGCCAATGAGATTTTCCAGGCAAGAATACTGGAGTGGGGTGCCATTGTCTTCTCCATCCTAGATGACTGTCACACCAGAATTAGTCCTTTCTCCTTAACCTCTCCCTTCACCAACCTCCCCACTTACAGTACCAACCACCACTATCAGCTAGCAAGACAAGAGACAATCACTTAGCACTGTCCTATCCATATACAGTGATATAAGAAATCATGTAAGAATCTGTAGACAATGTGAACTGATGAATCTTCTTTCTAAGGATTCCCTTGCTCAGGGCTCATACTGAGTCTATTCATCCACTGAAGCTGCTCGGAATTCTACAGCAGGACTACCCTATCACTGAGCATCATACCCCTAAGCTAAGGGGAAGCCATTCTAGCACTCAAAAGATGCAGATCATTAGTAGACTACTAGAAAGATCGTGGGCCCAATTATCTATACAAACTTCCAGCTTGTTCTGTAAATATTTATTAAATGCCAGGCACTGTTTTGAGCATTTGGAATGCAACAACACAATGAAATATTCAGAATCTACACTCTACAAGCAATGGCAGATAAATTTGAGAATGTAAGGCAGAACAGTGGGTATGCATGCTCCCATCAGAGGAACTGGAATGACCGGATGAAGGATTCCAGTGTGAAGACCTGCAGCAAAGAGTCACTCCAGGTAGAGCAAATGCAAATATCAAGTTCAAAATGCCTGAGGTAGAAGCAACCTTTTGGGAACCACCAGGTGGTCCACGAGGTATCAAACCTATGGCTTCAAATAGACTACTATTTTATTCCAAGCACCTGAGCCAATTACCAATGTAGTTCACCTGGTAAAGAATCTACCTGTAATGCCGGAGACCCCAGTTTGATTCCTAGATCGGGAAGATCCCCTGGAGAAGGGATAGGCTACCCACTCCAGTATTCTTGGGCTTACCTGGTGGCTCAGATGGTAAAGAATCCACCTGCAATGTGGGAGACCTGGGTTCAATACTGGGGTTGGGAAGATCCCTTGGAGAAGGGAACAGCTACCCACTCGAGTATTCTGGCCTGGAGAACTTCATGGACAGAGGAGCCTGGCAGGCTACAGTCCATGGGGTAGCAAAGAGTTGTACACAATTGAGCAACTTTCACTTTCTTCAAAACTTCCTAGGGTTCCTGATAAAAATATTCATATTCCCTGATAATGTCCTATTAATTAAAAAGTAGTAATACGGAAATAGGGCATTAAACTTCCCTTTTTAACAGCAAGGGTTAGACTATAATGAAAGAAAGGTAACCGTACCACTTCCAAAGTGATATCAAACTAATGCTTGGTAAATAAAAGCAAATCTCCATCCAATTCAGCTATAGAATATACTCCTTACAATGCATTTCAATGCAATCTAGTGGTGAGAAACAGGGGCAGAAGAGTGTTTTAAAGAAA
The DNA here is from genome assembly GCF_002263795.3 of Bos taurus. Classification (NCBI taxonomy): domain Eukaryota; kingdom Metazoa; phylum Chordata; class Mammalia; order Artiodactyla; family Bovidae; genus Bos; species Bos taurus. The sequence continues at coordinate 66,513,146 of NC_037336.1, forward strand.
TAGGCATCACTGTAAATAAGTCAATATAAGTGCATATATGTAAATGTTTATATATAGCATAGGCTCTTCCAGAGGTTTGCCTTAGTGATTGAGAATATAAATTTACTCTACACAATGCATTGTGTATTATTATGAATGAATTATTTTGAAAGACTTAAAGTAATAGAGATCGAATACAAGTGAGAATATCCACTATCATGAGATATGTCTACATAACTTTCAATGCTATATACATTTCATTTTAAATTATGGGTGTTGTTTTCATTTTTTAATTCACTCCCAAGGTATTTTAGTCATGCTACTGCTGCTAAGTCACTTCAGTCGTGTCTGACTCTGCGCAACCCCAGAGACGGCAGCCCACCAGGCTCTGCCGTCCCTGGGCTTCTCCAGGCAAGAACACTGGAGTGGGTTGCCATTTCCTTCTCCAATGCATTAAAGTGAAAAGTGAAAGTGAAGTCGCTCAGTCGTGTCTGACTCTTAGCGACCCCATGGACTGCAGCCCACCAGATTTCTCCATCCATGGGATTTTCCAGGCAAGAGTACTGGAGTGGGGTGCCATTGCCTTCTCCGATTTTAGTCATAAAGGATCAGAATTCAAATCACAGTAGTTTGTAAGAGATTTTGCATCTGATTGTAATGATGAAAATGTTACTTGTCGGAAGAATGGAGTCTCCATGATAAATGAGTATGAAATTGGGTATGTTTTTATAATATGAGCAACTTAAGTGAAGAAACTTAGATTTGAAAATAGTAGACTCTACCATTCAAGCTTAGCAATGACTTAAGAAGGGAAAAAAAAAAACCTGCAAAAAAAAAAATCTCAGGAGACAGTTTAATACAGCTTTGATATGAGATGAAAGAAGAGAAAGTCTAAGACTGTTCTGTACTTCTCAGCCATGCAGTTCCCTCACTGAAGGTAAAAGATGGAAAATAAAGACAGCACCTCCTCTCTTCCAAGATTATCTGAACTATTACAGGGCATTGAATTTTCAAGTAACTAATGAAGAGCTTACCATACACTAGGCAATCAATGCATGTGAGTTCCTTCCCAAATCACCCTCCTTCAAACCCTGTTATATTTTATTATAATCAACAAGCATGTATTGAGTGCCTATTTTATCAAGGAGTATTTTAAAACCTTGTGATGTAATGCTAACTAAAACATGTTACACGCTTTTAATGACAGTAAAAAAGACAGAAAGAACACAATAGCCAATGTAGCGTATTAGATACTATTATGAGAGTGTAACAAAACAGGCACAGAATTAATTCTGTTGAAAAAAGGATGGGAAACCACAAAGAGGCGACTTTTAGATTTGACCTTGAAATATACGCAGAAATTTGCCATGGGAAAAAGACAAGAAAGGCCACAGTGGGAAAAAGCAGATATTAATTCAGTAAATATTGATTAAACAGCCTAGAGTGTACCAGGCCCTGGACTGGCACCAAGGATGCTTAAGCAGAGGTCTGGATATACGAACATACATGGCATCTTCCAGAAAGAGCAAGTACATACTGGGCACTCCCTCTCCAATGTCTATCACACACTCCCAGACAAAAATAAATATTAATCAACATGGTAATTTTAAAAAATATTATTCACTATTATGCAAATATTCAAATTTTGTATTATGTTAGAGATGCTCTTTAGAGAGGTTCTTTATAAATTTTAAATAAATATGCTGTGTTGTGTTAAATAAGTATGTTTATTTAAATATGTTTGTGTTGTCTTAAAACACAAATGTCTATTATATCTTAAACACATTTTGAAAAAACTACAAACTATCGGTATCTTATGAGCAGTCTTATAAGCAGTCTGAAAAATGTTTCATTTAATAAATAACTAAGATCCTAATCTCTCTGCTCAACTAGTGGTCAGGTCTGATGATATCAGAATAAAATCATTTTTTAAATATGCTTTCAAATTTATCAGATGCTACAAATAACGTCAAGAACGTATCAACTAAAACGCAATCCTCACTGTGAACTGGAAAAGTTCAAGACATGCTCTTGTTAAACCATCTAATAGTCTAGCATCCTACGGGACGTAATTGCTTGTTTTTCTTTCTTTCTTTTTTAATGAAGCTAGTATCTCTTATAAAACCTCATTTAAGTGCACAGTAAAACTTAACATGAGCTCTCCTTTTAAATCACAGATACTCAACAGTAAAACTGCTTCCTTGTAAAGCCAAGGGACATACTCAAATGAATAAGACTTGGCCTAAGGACAGGGTAGGGGCTTCCAAGGAGGCTCAACACTAAAGAATCCGTCTGCAATGCAGGAGCCACAGGAGACACAGGTTCAATCCCTAGAGGAGGGCAGGGCAACCCACTCCAGTATTCTTGCCTGGGTTAGAGGAGCCTGTTGGGTTACTGTCCTTGGGGTTGCAAAGAGTCAGACACGACTGAAGCAACTGAGCACAAGCAAGGACAGGATACCCATGGTAGCCTGGCATTTTCAAGAAAAAAATTACTGTTTTATACCACCAATCTTTGTAGAAATAGTAGGAAAATGTACTATGCATTTTCTTACCTTCGATACAAGGAAGGACGAGAAACACTGCTTCCTCATTTACAAAGCAGGTAAATTGTGATAACATTATTGTATGCATACCCTGGTATATCTTAAATAGGATTCAGTCTTACAGGGAAAAAAAGGCTGCTGACATAAACTCAACCTTTTAGGAATTACTACTGTAATATCCGGGATATACAGGATATTACTACTGTAACAACCAGGAGATGGTGAAGGACAGGGAAGACTGGAGTGCTGCAGTCCATGGAGTCGCAAAGAGTCAGACATGCCTGAGCAACTGAACAACTGTAATATGTAAAATCAAAATACATTTGCAAATACAATAAGGTAATTGAGAGCAGTTCTCAGAGACAAAGGGCTAAACTAATGCTAGTTATTATTATTGTAGAACTATAGTTATATAGCAAAAAGCCATAATTTAACATGGTCTATATAAAACTGTAGGACCATTTTGAGGGAGGGAACCTACAGCTGATTCATGTTGATGTTTGACAGAAAACAACAAAATTTTGTAGAGCAATTATCCTTCAGTTAAAAAATAAATAAATTTTTTTGAAAATAGTGACTAGAGAAAAACTGTAGAACCATTTAGATCCATTACAAACCACAAGATTATTAGCTCTCATCTGAACCATACAAAAACATTCTTACGTCCCTATTTCCCTCCCAAGATGAAGCTATTTAAGGTGGTCATCAAGATTTCCAAAGTCTAATATTCTCTCAAAGGGCTTGGTTAAGTCATGTAACCAAAAGCATGAAACACGAGATTAGTCTCAACCGATGTTAATTCTAGCATACAGGTATGTTGTGTCCAAAAATACACACACACACACACACACACATATTTAAAGCAATGTGCTTTACTCAACTTAACTTTTATATTTTTACTTAGCATTTGTCTTGTTACTTTAAATTTTCTTTCCTTAATAAATGTATTCATTTAACTGATTTTATAGTTTTATTTATTCTGAGTTTACTATTTTAACTATTTTATCTTTCATTCTTTAATTATTCAATTTCTATAGCATTTTCTAACCTTTCCTTTTTTTTTTTTTTTAAGACATTTGTAAAGAAACTTCCACCCTCTTTTGAACAGATAGGAGGAAGGCACTAGAGCAGAGCAGATAATGTCACAGGAACACAATTCAGAAAGTCATAACAGAGAAGACAGAAGGACAGCTTTCTTTTGAGTTCTGTACAGAGCCACCCAGGTCCCAAGGAAGAGATCTCCCAGACGGTCCTGGAGAATGTGATCCCAACCATCATTAGCCAGTAGTGCCTGACATGTGTACTTTTTAATCCAGTTAAACAACAGTCTAGGAATCACACAAGTAAAATCACTCCTTCAGGAGGATGACAAACTAGCCTACAAAACAACCCAGATGAATTGAAGCGACAATACTGTTTTGTCTCTGGGACAGTTCACAACATCTCTGAGAAGGCAGGTAGATGTACTAAAACCCAGTCTCTGAGCACAATTACAAGATGTGGCTTTTTCTCCTGAGTAAAGCAGCCAGGATAGACAAGAAAGCATACACGTTAAGAAGGGTGTTTTACTTGGTTCAAAACTACTCATACTAGTGTGTAAGGAGATACTTCTGAACCTGGACAGACGTATAATATAGTAGAACAAATTTGTAAGCAAGAGTAGGGTAGATTTACCACTAATAGCTATGTGACCCTGAGCAAACCGCTTCACTTGCTGAAATCTCAATTTATTTACTTGCTATATGAATCAGGTATAGAACTTAACAGGTATAAATATACACACATATACATATGTGTGTGTGTGTATATATATATATGAAAGCATTGTGTTAAGTGAGATTGTGCACATGCAGTATGATTGACACTTCAAAAACTCAGGAAATGTTATCTAGTTTATTTTTTTAAAAAATCAACGTACCAGAATTCCTCTTATGCTGTGCCATTCCGTGCATAGGCACTCAGTCGTGTGACTCTGCGACCCATAGACTATAGCCTGCCAGGCTCCTCTGTCCAAGGAGATGGTCCAGGCAAGAATACTGGAGTGGGTTGCCATGTCCTCCTCCAAGAGATCGTCCCAACTCAGGGATCGGACCCAGGGCTCCCATATTCCAGGCAGATTCTTCACCATCTGAGCCACCACAAAAGCCCCCTCTTATGCAAGCTCATTCCAAAACAAAAAACCTGAATAAACAGAATTACTTCACTTCAAGAAAGGAATTTAAATATTCCTCATGTGTAAACCTCATGTGTCTTTTTTATAATTTTTTAAATGCCTATGGCTGAAATTCTGTCAAATAGGTTCCTCAGTTGTTTAAAACAATTCCAAAGTTTAAACCTTCCAAAAATTGAGCCTGCAATAGCCATCATGACAGGGGTCTAATATTTTGAGTCCCACAAAATGTTTAAATAGCTTCTCTTAAAAATCAACGGGACTAAAAACCAACTGAAGGTAGAATGTACATCTATCATCAATAATAATAATTAACAATTTTCCTGGTGTGGGAATGATCTCAATATAACTAGCCAGCGGTTTAGGTCTGATTTTATTACAGCACCCAGGAAGAAGCTGGGCAAAGACCAAGAATCATACAGAACAGCCTGGGTCAGCTGATGAAAGTAAAGGAAAATGATAGTTTTCTCTCTTGCTAGGAGGTGATTTTAAAGCACTTCCTTGTCTGTTACTTGAAAGAGAGATGCTGACCCAAACAATCATTAGAGATTATTCTCAAGGTACAAATCACAAAGAGCTGATGGACCAAGGGCAGGAGAGCAATCATGATTTTTTGAGAAGTAGTAAACCCCTTTCATATTGGAATATCGCTTGGCCATTTTGTGAAGCTGGACCAAGTATTGCCAGAAGAGTCAGTACTGAGAAACTAGGGAAAACAACCTGCGTTTCCAGTCATCCGATTGAGCTCTCACATAAGCCGAACCAGAAATAAAATATTTTGGCATTAGGACTGAATGTAGTTTAAGAAGAGAAGCCAACTAATTGGCTTGCCAGAAAAAAAAAAAAAAAAGACAATATACTGACACTAATTTTATCAACTGAAATTATTTACGGTACATAAATGAAAGGGCACAGTGGCAGCTAAATAATAAAAGCAAACAATCAATAATGTTTTTGCATAAAAGGATATGCTGAGAACTTCACATACATCATTTTTTTTTAGCCTCAAAACAAGCCTGTAAGATAGGTATTATTTTTCCCCATTTTATAGAAAGCAAGGGCACAGAGTACCAGCTAACTTGTCCAAGACCACCAGATAGGAACAGGAATCAAAAATCCAAGCATGGCACTCCACAGCCTTAACTGGTACGCTATGTTGCTTTTGTGAATGATTTTCCTAAAATTTAGTTGGCCAAAAAGTGGTGAGAAAAGAATGGAGATAGAGAAACCCTTGCTAGAAAGAAACTGAATGAGGTAAAATTAAATGAGAGGCAGGTGGGGAAATAACGAAGGTCCACCCAAAGCAACAGTACAGGCAGTGCTCTTCCCAATTGAGTGGTGCTGCATCCTTGTAGAACGAGCGCCCAAAGGAGAGCCAATGAGTGGAACGTAAAAAAAAAAAAATCCCACCATTGGCCAGGAGGTGTCGCTATTCCTAGAAGTGCGGGGTTCAAAGGAATGTATTAATAATATGTTGGGGCTGATTTACTGTATAAACCATGTCACCTCACGGGACTTGAAAGACAGGCTTGTCTCTGGGTGACCCCCACTGACACTCCAACCTCTGCATAGGAGTGAAAGAATAAACGAAGATTTAGCATGCCATTTTTAACTGGCTGCCAATCCCTGGCTCTTCACTACCTACTCTTACACACACATTAACAGTCTAAATCAAAATGATTCTTCTCCTCTTAAGTTTCTTCTTTGAAATGCCATTGCCAGAAGGGATTTCTCTAAGAAGAATGTGCTGTATCACTGCCAGGGCACAGAGAAGTTGGAATTAAGGAAACAGCTGGCTGCCTGCCACGGGCAGGAACAGAGAACACAGAACCAGTCAGCATTTGTCTCTCTGCCTCTATCCAGCTAACTACTACTAGCTCTCTCCATCTGCCTTTTATCTTACCTCCTTTGATTTGGGGATCAAGTCAGAGAGCTGTTGCCCCACCTCAGATGCAATGCATTATCAATTTACAAAGATATATAAACAGTGAATGAAGGCTGCCCCAGGTACCAAATTAGCCTGAGAAAAGTCTGAAGAAAAAGGACATATTGAAACAGGAAGGGAGCAGGGCAAAACCTTTAAAAGAATGACATAGCCCGAAGACATGACATAAACTGATTAAACCAAACAGGTTCAAAATAGCAGAGGAGGGGACTTCCACTAGACCTTGAGACCAAGTAAAAGCTCACTGCTACACATCAGAGAGCTAAATGACACCCCTACAGGCCCCGTTACATCTCCAAAGCCGACCATAAAGGTCAAAAAGTGGACAGTGGCCAAATTCCTGAAAATGTCAACCCCTTCCCCAAAATAGCTGGAATACCTTTCCCACTCATTACCCTAGGAAATTCACTTAAGTTCAGTCTCTCAGTAATGTCCGACTCTTTGCAACCCCATGGACTGCAGAATGCCAGGCTTCCCTATCCATCACCAACTCTGGAGCTTTCTCATACTCATGTCCATCAAGTTGGTGGTGCCATCCAAACATCTCATCCTCTGTTGTCCCCTTCCCTTCCTGCCTTCAATCTTTCCCAGCAACAGGGTCTTTTCAAATAAGTTAGTTCTTCCAATCAGGTGGCCAAAGTATTGGAGTTTCAGCTTCTGCATCAGTCCTTCCAATGAATATTCACGACTGATTTCCTTCAGGATGGACTGGTTCTATCTCATTGCAGTCCAAGAGACTCTCAAGAGTCTTCTCCAACACCACAGTTCAAAAGCATCAATTCCTCAGCACTCAGCTTTCTTTAGTCCATCTCTCGCATCCACAAATGACTACTTGAAAAACCATAGCTTTGACTAGACGGACCTTTGTTGGCCAAGTAATGTCTCTGATTTTTAATATGCTGTCTAGGTTGGTCATAACTTTTTTTCCAAGGAGCAAGCATCTTTTAATTTCATGGCTGCAGTCACCATCTGCAGTGATTTGGAAGCCCAAAAAAATAAAGTCTCTCACTGCTTCCGTTGTTTCCCCATCTATTTGCCATGAAGTGATGGGACCAGGTGCCATGATCTTCGTTTTCTGAATGTTGAGCTTTAAGCCAATTTTTTCACTCTCCTCTTTCACTTTCATCAAGAAGCTCTTTAGTTCTTCCCTTTCTGCCATAAGGGTGGTGTCATCGCATATCTGAGGTTATTGATATTTCTCCCGGCAATCTTGATTCCAGCTTGTGTTTCATCCAGCCCAATATTTCTCATGATGTACTCTGCATATAAGTTAAACAAGCAGGGTGACAATATACAGCCTTGATGTACTGCTTTCCCAATTTGGAACCAGTCTGTTGTTCCATGTCCAGTTCTAACTGTTGCTTCCTGACCTGCATATAGATTTCTCAAGAGGCAGGTCAGGTGGTCTGGTATTCCCATCTCTTGAAGAATTTTTCACAGCTTGTGGTGATCCACATTGTCAGTGACTTTGGCATAGTCAATAAAGCAGAAATAGATGTTTTTCTGGAACTCTCTTGCTTTTTCCATGAACCAATAGATGTTGGCAATTTGATCTCTGGTTCCTCTGCCTTTTCTAAATCCAGCTTGAACATCTGGAAGTTCATGGTTCATGTACTGTTGAAGGCTGGCTTGGAGAATTTTGAGCATTATTTTGCTTGTGTGTGAGATGAGTGCAATTGTGCGGTAGTTCGAGTATTCTTTGGCATTGCCTTTCTTTGGGATTGGAATGAAACTGACCTTTTCCAGTCCTGTGACCACTGCTGAGTCTAAATGTGCTGGCATATTGAGTGCAGCACTTTAACAGTATCATCTTTTAGGATTTGAAATAGCTCAACTGGAATTTCATCACCTCCATTAGCTTTGTTCGTAGTGATGCTTCCTAAGGCCCACTTGACTTCGTATTCCAGGATATCTGGCTCTAGGTGAGTGATTACAGCATCATGGTTATCTGGGTCATGAAGATCTTTCTTGTATAGTTCTTCTATGTATTGTTGAAATTAGTCACCCTTATAAAATTTACTGACAACCCCATATCCTGCTGCCTCTTGCCTTCCAAGATGGCCCACACTCTGTCTACGGAGTGTGTATCTCTCTGAATAAAACTTTCACTTTACTGTGGCTTGCTCTTGAATTTTTTCCCGCAAAAAACCAAGAACCCACTCTTGGTGGCCATCCCAGAGACTTACCTGATACGTGGGATATGAATATCCTCTCCCACCCTGCTCTCTTTCCTGCAACTTACGGCTCTAAAACTGAAATGTGAGCAAATTACCAAATACAAGTACCATCTCAAGCTCTTAGTGATCAAGCAGCTGGTTGATTAAATTATTTTTATAATTAAATAATGGCTAGCATTTACAGAGCTTCTACTTTATGCTGGGTATACAATAAACACCTCAAAAGAAAAATAACTTAAATATGGCTGTATAATTAGGAAGCTATGGGTCAGTATTCCAATCAGATCTCCAAATCTTAAGTTCTTTCCAGTATACAACTGATGCCATGCAGAGCCCTGTGGGGCTCCTGTGCACATGGCCTTCCTGTGCCCTGCATTTCTTTACTTATAAGAAACTTCCTTCATTCACCTCAATGACCTTCCCTAAATTCCAATGGGCAGATTCAAGCAAGTGTTAATTACGAAAGGGATAGGATGTGAGACCAGGAAGAAACAGTCAACAGCAGCCTTGGGGCATCAATGGATGAACACAACAGTATCTTTGATTTGTTCTGCAGATATTGTGAGCCCCTCCAGGTGGAAGAAGTTATGGAATGCTGCCCACAAGCTAGCAGATCCCAGACTAGTTAAACCTGAAGGTTGATAGTGCTGACTCCTACTTACCTCACCACCAATCCATCAGAAGAATGTCCGTGAGCTGATCATGCCCTCTTTTACTATAAAACTTGTCACTATCTTCCCCAAGTTGAGACACTTGGTTTCAAGGGCATCAGTCCACTGTGTCCCCCTTTGCCTGACAAAGCAATAAAAATATCCTTTTCTACCTCATCCAAAACCCTGTTTCCAAGTTTTGATTCAGCACCAGTGTACAGAGAAGCTGAGCTTTCAGCATCACAATGACATGTTTATACTACATGGGGCACACTGAGATTTGCTTACAAAATTCTTAGCATCAATCAAGGAATTATTTTTAATTTTAATTCTTATTTTAAAAATAAGAAATATTTCCTAAGAGATCAAGACTCCAGTAAATGGTGGTAAAGTTCTTTACTAAACATAAATTGACTAAGAGAGAAACAACAGTTGAGCAATTATGTATCTTTCCACTATCCTCCTACTTCACAATATTTTACAATTAAATTGCCAAAGGGCATGGGGAGGCGGTTATGAAGGAACAAAGTAGATAAACATCTTTTTCTATAAAACTACAAATTAAACAGCACCAAAACTCTGATTAACCAGTGAATTCCCAGAGCCATGATAAATTCTACCCATGGCAAGTAGTATATTTTTTAATAAAAAATTAAGAAAAATGAAAAACTGTTCACAGTGATATAATTTAAAACCATCAGCCTTAGTACGTAGGGCTAATTCAACCTTGAAAGAATTATAATAGGTTTACAATAATAGATTCTCCTTTAACATCTTTTGATTTCTAGTATAATTTCAGCATTTTTAAAAAATCTATGCTTTAGGGTAAAGAGAAAGTATGAAAAAAAAAAGCCAAACAGCAAAGAGTAAAGTACACACTGAATGACAGGGTCTAGGAGCGTGCAAATGATTACATGCTGTTCCTAATTAGTCTTACAAATGTTTGAGTATTAGTCTGTTGAAAGTAAAAACCCATTGCAACCAGACTCTAAACATTAAGGTTCCCAGAGTAGATAATTAAATATATTTGGCCTGTAATACACCTCAACCATGTGCTAATTCAAAGCTTTGCTTTAAACTGTGGTTCTGAATCTGATTTAAATTCTGATTCACATGAGAAGCAGAAGAAAGAATAAGAAAAATGTCCCCATTCTATCTTTTGCTTTGCTTGGAGTTACTAGGCTGTAGGCAAATTTTCAAAGTAATTTAAACTAGCCTTTGGCATCCTTTTACCTCCATTTCCTTGCAAAGCTCCTACTACCTAATTTTCAGATATCCCAAGGGCTCCAAGACATCCCCACTGTAGGGAATGGGTAATGTCCTGCTTCTCTGAGGACTGAATGGTAGGCAACTGCCATATTCCTTCTTCCTTCTGATTCAAAACTTCTCCCTCACCTTAGGGCAACTCATTTCACCTAAGTGTTAAGAAGGAAACACTGTAATAGAATTAACTCATCCCAAAGTATTGGAGCTTCAGCATCAGTCCTTCCAATGAATATTCAGGGTTGATATCCTTTAGGATTGGTTTGATCTCCTTGCAGTCCAAGGGACTCTCAAGATATTCACTTAAAACAGAGGACACTACCAATACTTCGGCCACCTGATGTGAAGATCCGCCTCATTGGAAAAGATTCTGATGCTGGGAAAGATTGACGGCAAAAAGGAGAAAAGGGCAGCAGAGGATGAGATGGTTAGACAGCATCACCCACTCAGTGGACATGAACTTGAACAAATTCCAGAAGACAATGGAAGTCAGGGAAGCCTGGCATTCTGCAGTCCATGGGGTTGCAAACAGTTGGACATGACTTAGCAACTGAACAAAAAACAATAAAATAGAGGATACATATGCATGTTCCAAAATTATCTTTAAATTTTGAATATAGTGAAAATTTCCTCTTTCACAGGTAACTGCAATCATTTACTTATGGATTCTTCCTAAAAAAACAATTTTTATATGTATGTATGTGTGTATGAAAGCAAATGGGAATACACTTTGTTTTCTGTCTAATAGAAAAGCCAACAAACTATACATGGTGTGAGGCACCTTTTAAAAAAAATTATCTTTAATAAAATGTCTTGAACACCTTTCCATATTAGTATATAATGGACTGCCTCATTATTTCATTTTTTTAACAATTGGGAAATATTCCCACTGTATGAATGGACTATAATTGAATCAAGCAGCTCACTATTGTTAGACATTTAGCTGCTTTTCAGTCTTTCATTATTAAAACATACTGCAATGAACACCTTGTACATACATAATTTTAATAAATTCTCAGGGGAGCTGTTGTTGGATATACCCATCTGTATCAGGGGCTTCCCAGATGGCACAGTGGTAAAGAATCCACCCGCCAATGCAAGAGACACAAGAGACTCAGGTTCAGTCTCTGGGTCAGGAAGATCCTCATGAGTAGGAAACGGCAACTCACTTCAATATTTTTGCCTGGAAAATTCCATAGACAGAGGAGCCTGGCAGGCTATAGTCCACAGGGTCACAAAGAGTTGGACAGGCCTGGGCGACTGAAAGCACACACACGACACATCTGTATTTGATGGGCATAGCAAAATTATCCTCCATGGTGTATGTTCCAACTCGCAAACCAAACAACCACATGTAAGGAAACGTCTGCTTCCAAAACTTTTGCTAACAAAGCAAAGGACATCTGCCAATCTGATGGGTGAAAAAAGTAGCATCTCTCTATACTTTTAATTTGCATTTCTTTATTATAAGGGTAACTGGGCATCTTTTCATTTATTTAAAATTTGTATTTCTTTTTCAATAAAGAGTTTATTCACATCCTACTTACAATAGGAATTTTGGGTAGCCACTTAAACCCCTGAAAGCATTTGATGTTTTTTAAAGGAGAGAATCACCCACATTAGTCCTTAAGTGGTGCATTTCAGAAGACATGAAAGAATGAAATAAACTTCAGCAGTGCAGGGAGAACATGTCACTGGGCAGAAGTATCAACAAAGAGCTAAGTCAGGCTGTCCTCGATGTTCTGAAGTGCTCTTTCATGAATAAGAAAACCAAAGATTAGAAAATTAACTCAACTGATAAAAAGTACTTATTTTCGTATTGTTCATACTGTTCCATACTGTTCATCCAAGTCTATGCCCCGACCAGTAACGCTGAAGAAGCTAATGGTTCTATGAAAAACTACAAGACCTTTTAGAACCAACACCAAAAAAAGATGTCCTTTTCATTATAGGGGACTGGAATGCAAAAGTAGAAAACCAAGAAACACCTAGAGTAACAGGCAAATTTGGCCTTGGAGTACAGAATGAAGCAGGGCAAAGGCTGATAGAGGTTTTCCAAGAGAATGCACTGGTCATCACAAACACCCTCTTCCAACAACACAAGAGAAGAAGACTCTACACATGGATATCACCAGATGGTCAACACCGAAATCAGACTGATTATATTCATTGCATCCAAAGATGGAGAAGCTCTACACAGTCAGCAAAAACAAGACCGGGAGCTGACTGTGGCTCAGATCATGAACTCCTTATTGCCCAATTCAGACTGAAATTGAAGAAAGTGGAGAAAACCACTATACCATTCAGGTATGACCTAAATCAAATCCCTTATGACTATACAGTGGAAGTGAGAAATAGATTTAAGGGACTAGATCTGATAGACAGAGTGCCTGATGAACTATGGAATGAGGTTTGTGATGTAGTACAAGAGACAAGGACCAAAACCATCCCCATGGTAAAGAAATGCAAAAAAGCAAAAGGCTATCTGAGGAAGCCTTGCAAATAGCTGTGAAAAGAAGAGAAGTGAAAAGCAAAGGAGAAAAGGAAAGATATACTTATTTGAATGCAGAGTTCCAAAGAATAGCAAGGAGAGATAAGAAAGCCTTCCTTAGCGATCAATGCAAAGAAAGAGAGGAAAACAACAGAATGGGAAAGACTAGAGATCTCTTAAAGAAAATTAGAGGTACCAAGGGAACATTTCATGCAGAGATGGGCTCAATAAAGGACAGAAATGGTATGGACCTAACAGAAGCAGAAGACATTAAGAAGAGATGGCAAGAATACACAAAAGAACTGTACATAAAAGATCTTCATGACCCAGATTATTACAACAGTGTGATCACTCACCTAGAGCCAGACATCCTGGAATGTGAAGTCAAGTGGGCCTTAGAAAGCAGCACTACGAACAAAGCTAGTGGAGGTGATGGAATTCCAGTTGAGCTATTTCAAATCCTGAAAGATGATGCTGTGAAAGTGCTGCACTCAATATGCCAGCAAATCTGGAAAACTCAGCAGTGGCAACAAGACTGGAAAAGGTCAGTTTTCATTCCAATCCCAAATAAAGGCAATGCCAAAGAATGCTCAAACTTCCACACAATTGCACTCATCTCACATGCTAGCAACTGCTAAGCCACTTCATTCGCGTCCGACTCTGTGCGACCCCATAGACAGCAGCCCACCAGGCTCCGCTGTCCCTGGGATTCTCCAGGCAAAAACACTGGAGTGGGTTGCCATTTCCTTCTCCAATGCAGGAAAGTGAAAAGTGAAAGTGAAGTCGCTCAGTCGTGTCCGACTCTTAGTGACCCCATGGACTGCAGCCCACCAGGCTCCTCCATCCATGGAATTTTCCAGGCAAGAGTACTGGAGTGGGGTGCCATTGCCTTCTCCGACATGCTAGCAAAGTAATGCACAAAATTCTCCAAGCCAGGCTTCAGCAATACGTGAACTATGAACTTCCAGATGTTCAAGCTGGTTTTAGAAAAGGCAGAGGAACCAGAGATCAAATTGCCAACATTCGCTGGATCATCGAAAAAGCAAGAGAGTTCCAGAAAAACATCTATTTCTGCTTTATTGACCTTGTCAAAGCCTTTGACTGTGTGGATCACAATAAACTGTGGAAAATTCTGAAAGAGATGGGAATACCAGACCACCTAACCTGCCTCTTAAGAAACCTGTATGAAGGTCAGGCAGCAACAGAACTCGATGTGGAACAACAGACTGGTTCCAAATAGGAAAAAGAGTTCGTCAAGGCTGTATATTGTCACCCTGCTTATTTAACTTACATGCAGAGTACATCATGAGAAATGCTGGGCTGGAAGGAAGAAGCACAAGCTGGAATCAAGATTGCCGGGAGAAATATCAGTATCCTCAGATATGCAGATGACACCACCCTTAAGGCAGAAAGTGAAGAGGAACTAAAAAGCCTCTTGATGAAAGTAAAAGAGGAGAGTGAAAAAGTTGGCTTAAAGCTCAACATTCAGAAAACTAAGATCATGGCATCTGGTCCCATCACTTCATGGGAAATAAATGGGGAAACAGTGGCTGACTTTATTTTTGGGGGCTCCAAAATCACTGCAGATGGTGATTGCAGCCATGAAATTAAAAGACGCTTACTCCTTAGAAGGAAAGTTATGACCAACCTAGACAGCATATTAAAAAGCAGAGACATTACTTTGCCAACAAAGGTCCGTCTAGTCAAGGTATGGTTTTTCCAGTGGTCATGTATGGATGTGAGAGCTGGACTATAAAGAAAGCTGAGCACTGAAGAATTGATGCTTTTGAACTGTGGTGTTGGAGAAGACTCTTGAGAGTCCCTTGAACTGCAAGAACATCCAACCAGTCCATCCTAAAGGAGATCAGTCCCAGGTGTTCACTGGAAGGACTGATGCAGAAGCTGAAACGCCAATACTTTGGCCACCTGATGCGAAGAGCTGACTCATTTGAAAAGACTCTGATGCTGGGAAAGATTGAGGGCAGGAGGAGAAGGGGAGACAGAGGATGAGATGGTTGGATGACATCACTGACTCAATGGACATGCGTTTGGGTAAACTCCGGGAGTTGGTGATGGACAGAGAAGCCTGGCATGCTGGGGTTCATGGAGTCACAAAGAGTTGGACACGACTGAGTGATTGAAGTGAACTGAACTGAACTTGTTTTCATGCCAGGAAGGAATGGAGTTCACACTCAAGGGTCCTTCCAAAGACCATTGTTGGCCTCCCTACGTTAAGACCTTACCTATCTCCTCTAGACAACCCAGAAAAGCATTAATCTATGTTAGCTTAGGAATCGGAACTATGTTCCATGAAAAAAGACAAAATAATTAATGTATAATATAATCAGTTTCTCCCTAGAAAAGGTTAACAAGATAGATTCACTAATATTGACCTCCCAAAAGGTAATCACAGATTAGCAATTTAAGTAGACATGTATAGGGTGGTTACACATGAAAGCTAGGCAGCTAGTTTTATTCACTATCACAGTAATAAGAACAGGTTAAGAAAGCACAAATGATCTGCATCAGCATCCTAAAGACAAACCAGCAGAAAAGAATATCTAGTAACTCAGTTCAAAAGATACTACAGCCACCACTAACACTCAGTAGCTACTCACATCCAAATAACAAGCATAACTAACCCTTCATTCCTCAGATTTCCATATCCAGATCAACCAAAGAATAATCAAAAGTCAAATCTCAGGTCCTAAAAAGTTATTTGAACAAATAGCAAAAAAGACAAAGATGAATACTAATAGACATGTCCTCAAAATACTTGATGATACTACTATGCTATTTACAAGCTTCCCTGGTAGCTCAGATGGTGAAGAATCCTCCTGCAGTGCAGGAGACTTGGGTTCAATCCCTGGGTCAGGAAGATCCCTTGGAGAAGGAAATGGCAAACCACTCCAGTATTCTTGCCTGGAGAATCCCACAGACGGAGAAACCTGGCAAACTACAGTCCATGGAGTCACAAATAGTCCGACACAACTGAGCGACTAACATGCTATTTACAATTCTGAATAGAGATGCAGATTTGTAAAAGGCAAAAGTTAGTTCTGGAACCATAAATAAATTAAGCAGGTGGATTTCCCTCACTAAATCCTCTTTCCTGCCGGATAAAATCCTTCTACCCTTACTGCCACAGTCACCTCACTTTTCTGTATACTGTCTACCCCTTTTTGTACTATATGACTTTTGTAACTCTCTCTTCCATTATTTTATCTCGGTTGTTTATCTCTTCTTCCTTCAACATTGGTGAGACCACAGTGTGCAAGGAATATAAAGTTTAACAACCTACCTCCCTCCTTTTAACTCTCTCTTCCATTATATTATCTCGGTTGTTTATCTCTCGTTCCTTCAACATTGGTGGGACCACAGTGTGCAAGGAATATAGTTTAACAACCTCCCTCCCTCCTTTTCTAAGGCCTCCCAAATCACCTCAATTAAACAACATTTCAAGTAAATAAACATGTGCTTGTTATCAAACGCAGCTTCGTAACAAGCCCTTTGGCCTCCCGCCCACAACCACATGGCCACCCGTAAGTCTCTTCCTTGTAGAAACAGGGCCAACGGTGCCCGTAAAACACACCTAGCTGTTTCTAACCCCAGATACTTGCACCCTACCAACCACCTATATCATTTCTCCTATGCAATGATGAGATTTCAAGCAATAAAACTGTGTCT
Source organism: Bos taurus (assembly GCF_002263795.3). Classification (NCBI taxonomy): domain Eukaryota; kingdom Metazoa; phylum Chordata; class Mammalia; order Artiodactyla; family Bovidae; genus Bos; species Bos taurus. The sequence continues at coordinate 66,530,053 of NC_037336.1, forward strand.
TCATACATAGCAAAAAAATGCATTTGAACAAAAACTGTGCCAAAATGGTAGGGCCATCTCTTACTATGTACAGAACAGAATAACCGAAGATAGTCACAGGCACATAAAGGGTTACCAAAGAGCACTAATTTATTCATTGATTGACTTTTGCATTTTCATGGCTCTAATTAGTAAAGCCAGTACATTAACACAGTGTCTAAGAAGTAATGATCAGGCGCTTAATGACTAATTGAGAAGAAAACTCAAGATTTATTGGAAAAGCAATTCAAATTCTGATAGTATTGGTAAATAGTACACAAATGTATATTTTTAGCAGAATTCTAAAGCTTGAAACTTCAGAAGTCGGTTACAATTTTAAAATAAAGATGGCAAATCGAATTATAATTACATCATAACATAGCAAGAAAAGCTACATCTCACAAAGGAAAAATATAAGAAACAAATCGAGGGACTTCTCTGGTGATCCAGTGGCTAAGACTCGATCCCTGATCAGGTAATTAGTGCCACAACTAAGAGTTTGCACACTATAACTAAAGAACCTGAGTGCCACAACCAAGACCTGTGCAGCAAAACAAGTAAACAGCTTTAAAAAGAAGCAAATAAATTAATTTCTTTAAAATGGTGGCAGAGCAAAACATTTTGGTCATTCTAAAAAAAAAAAAAAACAGATAATTTATATTTTGTACTTTGTATTTTAATAAGCTCAGTCTAAGTCATGGATAAACACCACAGTTGAGTTAAACATGGACAGTATGAATGCCCAAGGACATTAAACTAAAATTTAAATTTGAAGAGATAATGGCCTTCCCAGTTTGAGTTAAGCAGATGTAGCCAGGAAAGCAGGAGAATAAAAAGAGAATGAGATAATGAAAAACTCAGAAAATAGCTTTCAAAAGAGCTTGTTGATAAAGGAGTATTACCCAAGTATTGTCTACTCAAAGAAGAACAGAATTTCCTCCAAAGCCAGGACTTTCACATACCACTTAAATGGGCATTTAATTATTGACAGAAAAAACAAGAACTTGAACTTCAATTTTACATGTGTAAAGAATATTCTGCTGGACTTCTAATTTTTATATATATATATATGTATGTGTGTGTGCTTAGTCACTTCAATCATGTCTGACTCTTTGCAAGCCTATGGACTGTAGCCCACCAGGCTCCCCTGTCCGTGGGATTCTCCAGACAAGGATACTAGAGTGGGCGGCCACGCCCTCCTCTGGGAGATTTTCCTGACACAGCAATGGAACCCGCATCTCCTGCTTTGCAGACAGATTCTTTACCGCTGAGCCATCAGGCAAGCCCATATATATACATGTGTGTGTAAATGTGTATATATTATATATATAAAATATGTATACACACAAGAGTTGGACATGACAGTGACTAAACCATCACCACCACATACATATATACATATATATGACTTATGTGTGTATATATATATATATATGTATATACAATGTATATATAATTTCTGCCACACACTGATGCTCAAAAATAAAAGCTCTTTTCTAATAAAAACTGAAAGGCTAAGAATAAAAATGCATTAAATGAATATTGATCTATTTACATTATACATTTTTTTTCCCTAACATGTGGCCAACTTGTAGAAACCAAACACAACAGGTATATAACATTTAATATCCTGATTTTAAAAAATGTTTTGAAATTTTTGGCTTTGCCTTAGGAATATATACTGATGTTTATATTATCATGCAACTCCCTAGTGAGAAAATCATATTAATAATAAGATTGTCTAATTTGAGAGAGTTCCCCAAATAATAATTGTTAGACAGGTAATACACTGTCCACAAATGCAGAATGCTTTGCCTCTCTTCCTCCGTGTTTCGAAATTGAACAGCAGTTGACCTTGGAATAGTTGCCAGAAACCTCCACGTGAAGATTGGCCTAACAGATCCCATCTTGTCTAGGTTAAGACTGGGCACATTTCCCTTACTTAGAATCCTAGGCTGGCCTCTCACCAAAAAGACATGTTAACTGAAGGATCAGAACAGAAAACAAAACAAAAAAGCCCCACAGATCTAAGTAATGCTGATGAACTCATGTATGACTTTGCAACCTGTAACTTCTGAATAATGTCCTGAGTTATCTGGCTGGATAAGAGATTTTCAAATAAACAAGAGAAAATGGGTAAAAAACCTCTTACAGAAAACTCCCTCAATTAGCAATCACCTTCATTTAGCAGCAGCACCTCCACCATGCCAGCTGCAGGGGAAATTAATTAAATTTAATAGAAGCCACGGGGGAAGTAATTAAATTTAATAGAAGTCATGGATTCCAAATGAAGATAAACTGTGTTTGTAATCAGACCTACTGTGTCACTTATTCATTTCCCGGTTTAAAAACGCTTGAGCCAAACCACCTTCCACAGGAACACTAAGTTACCTGGAATCACTCCCTCATTTTCACTTCAAAATGTAAAATGATTGATGCAGTATGCTATAGAAAGCATCCCTAATTTTTTTGAAGCTTTTTTTTTTTCAAAATAAAAAAAATTTGCACCACCATAACATGTCAATTATGTGTAAATGAGCAGATCGGAATTACACAGAAGCCATAGCGCGGACAAGAAGTAATGAAAGGTTGGCATGTTTGCTTTGGGAAGGAAAACTAGCGGCCCATTCATCTAAATGCAGTTATGTTTCAATTTAACTAAATTACAAGGTTTGAAATTAGCAATGCTTCAAGCGCTCCGGGCTACCGCTCCCACCAGAACACTTCATCTTTAATACCTGCTCTGGCTTGCAAATAAAACTAAGGAAAACAGTAGGGGGAAATGCTCAAAACATCTTTTTAACAAAGGTCTTTTCTAACAACTACAATCTTATGGTTTTTTACCCCTCAGAAAATCTAAAGCTTAAATGAGACAAAGCTAAGTAATAATCAATCCTCTTTTTTTTTTAAACTGTGTGTTCTATCCCTAGTTATTTAAATATTTATCTTTCTTATGATGATAAAATGTAAGCTCCTTAAGGACAAATATAATTTCAGTTTCGAGTTTCTTACCTCTAAAACACAGCACAGCACTGTGTACACAGTGTGGGATTAGAAAATATTTATTATCCCACTTTAAAGGAAAAGAGTTGGACAGCATTACTTTCTACGAAATCAGTATCAACACTAGCTTGAGTAGGCAAGCTTCTCCTGGTTAGGAGCACAGGGCTAGGCAAGAAAGCCAAGATTTCCACCTAACTGGGAAATAAGAAAGTTTATTTTTTGAGTTATTTTGAGGTCTAACTCCCATGAGATTTGTTAAAGCAGTTTAAGACAAAATAACAATGGCTGACATAAAACAAGCATCTACCATACGCCAGGCACCATGCTAAGCACTGTATACAGGTTATTTCATTAAATGCTCACCAAAACCCAAATAGATGCTTCATAAATTTTTGTGGACTAAACTAAGAACTATTCATTTTTTAACAACTTTGGTTCCAGAGACCTAAAGAATCAATATATGATTGCTATTTATAAGGATTACATCATTTGGGTACATATAATTGCAGTTGGTCACTTGTTCTACACAGACTTTTCTGGTCTTTTCATTTCACATACTGTCTTCTCCATAAGGCTTTCCTGGTAGCTCAGCGGTAAAGAATCCACCAGCCAATGTAGAAGCCCCAGCTTCGACCCCTGGGTTGACACAATCCCCTGGAAAAAGAAATGGCAATCCATTCCAGTATTCTTGCCGGGAGAATTCCATGGACAGAGGAGCCTGGTGGGCTACAGTCCATGGGGACAGAGTTAGGCACAACGGAGTGATAAACAACAAGAACTTCTCCATAAAACTAAGCTTTTACTGAACCCCCTGTATCTATTCCTATTCTAGAGTTCATAACACTTTTCTCACTTACATTCCCTACTGTCTCCCTCTGTTAGACTATAAAGACCTTATCCTGTTACTCTTTTATCTTTAGCCCCAGCGCAGAGCATGGCATATTTGAGGCACTAAATAATGATTGGAAATAAATTATTTATGTGTGCAGCTCTTTAAGGTCCTAGCTCTTTGCCATCAGGAATCAAAGGTGTTTCACTCTGTATGTTTGGAGTGGGGTAGGGGCAAGAAATTACAAATATCATTTACAATCCAAACTGTAATCATTAACCTAGCCCACAAAAATATTAACCAAGACAACATTCAAAAGTGGGCCCCTAACAAAATATTTAGCCATGTGTTAAGTGGCAAAGATCACATCAACTTCTCGTGCATTCCTTTCTGACAGCCTTCCAGGTTTAAAAATTGTATTTAAATGTACTGAGTAACTTTTAAAAATAACCATGCACATGAATCAAGAGAGGGTTCACAAAATCTCATACAGCACACAGTTGAAAACAGGTTCCTATACAACACTTATTAAATGATTCCTTTATCTACATAACTTTGTATTATGAAAACACAGACTTATACCTATATTTCATTATTTCATTAGAATTTACTATTTTGGTCATTCCTGGTGTTTGATTATCAATCTATGGAAACTGTTTTAAGTTTTCATAAAACTTGAAAAGAAAATGCATTTTAAGCATTATCACTGTTAGAAGGACACTTCTCTCATTGTTTGAGCTCATACTTTAGTGTTGCTTTTATTCCCCACAGGGGAAACATGAAAGAAAAGGAGGGGGGAGAAAAAAAAAACAGAAAATACTAGAAAGATTTATATACTCTGGTCTCTGATCCCAGGTTAAAATATATAGGTTTTTCCCTCATGGTACAATTTTTTAAATTGACTGTTAACCAAAATTAGGAATAAATATTTAATACTTTTGTGTAGATTATGTGAATGCAATAACTGAAGAAAAAAACACATTTACCCTTAACTTATTTTTGTCCATATACTTACTGTGTGAAATCTATCTGTAGGAGAATAAAACTCAAATCAAAAACTCTATAAGCAGAGAAACAATTAATACGTTGACAGTAAAGAAGTATGTCACACGTTCAAACAGCATTTGGTTCTCAGGATACATATATAGTTGTAATGATAAGCGAGATCACTATTAAGAAATGCACTGTGAGGCATTATTGTACTTGATTTACTTGAAAATTAAAAACAAATTATCCTCTTCTCAGTAATAGCAATTTAATTTTTTCAAGCTGTTATTGAACCAATTAAACAAAACCATTTATTCTAATACATGGAAGAAATTCTACTTGTGATAGTATCAAGATATTTTTTTTTTTTACATAAAGAACAATTACTTTACATCTACATGACAACCACTCCCCTAAACCAATGCTACACAAAGTATGAGTTCCCTAGGACCCTTCTAGGAATCATGACGTCAAAACTGTTTTCATAATGATACTAAGACACTATTATCTTTCTCACTGATGGTGCAAAAGCAATGTTGAGTCAAGCTGTGAATGTCATTAGCATAAATCAAAACAGAGACACCAAATTTTACTAGCAGACATTCAGAGACATGCAATCGCAATAAATAAAGTGCAGTTTCACTTAAGAAGGTCTTTAATAAACCAGTAAAATTAATTAATTTTTAAAATCACAATCCTTGAGTACATGCCATTTTAATATCCTATACAGTAAAGGAAGGAAAAATGGATAAAGCATTTCCACTGCATATCAAAATACAATGGGATAACCGTCTCAAACAAAAAGCACTTATGAGACTGAGATATGCGGTGAACTAGCCACTCTTTCCACAAAACACTGTGTTTTACTTGAATGAATGACTGAAGACAACCTATTCAGAATTGGGTATGACTGACATTTTGGGGAGGAAAGAGCAAGTGAACCTGTCACTTCAAGGAAAATAACTGACAGTGTCTGTTGCCAATGATAAAAATTGAAATTTTAAGTGAAAATTAGTATCTTGAAATGGAGAAGGCACTGGCGACCCACTCCAGGACTCTTGCCTGGAAACTTCCATGGACGGAGGAGCCTGCTAGGCTACATTCCATGGGATTGCTAAGAGTCGGACACGACTGAGTGACTTCACTTTCACTTTCAATTTCCTGCATTGGAGAAGGAAACGGCAACCCACTCCAGTGTTCTTGCCTGGAGAATCCCAGGGAAGGAGGAGCCTGGTGGGCTGCCGTCTATGGGGTCACACAGAATCGGACATGACTGACATGACTTAGCAGTAGCAGTAGCAGTATCTTGAAAATTTAATCCACCAGCCTGAGCCTGAGAGCTTTCCAACACTTAAAACATCTTCTGACATTAAGAAATGTTATTGCTTGACTAGTCACTTAATAAAATATGTCCACATCCAGATCTGCTTAACTTAGAGAACTGATATTTCCCAATTGGTCAATACATGATGCTATAAAATCATGCATAGGTAAAAATCTATACAAAGAGCAAAACATATTTTACTGTAACAAGGTACAAAATGTTCAATGTAGATGTTTCAATTCTTCATTGAAACTAACTTTTAAGAAATTACAATCTGTAGCATATTAGTGCAGTATCAAAGAACATCCTCTATTAAAATACACCTCCCTTTTATCTCATATATTACACCAAAAGAACATATTACAAAAGACAATGAAGAAGCAGATATAAAAACCTAGCTGTCTTCTAATGAACTAGAAAATCAAAGCGAATCATAAAAGATGTACATAAATGCCAGTCTTCTCATTAAATTTTTTGTTCTGCAAATGCAGGGTTTTTTTCCCACAAAAGTATGTTTTATGTTAACAAGTAATGAACTTTTTAATTATTATTTTTTAAACTTCTCAGTTTTCTTACATGGTAGATGGGATATATCAGTAAATAGAACCCACATAAAGTTCTTTTGTGTTCTCAATAATTTTAAAAATCATAAAGGGATCCTTATGGATCCAAAAAGTTTAAGAACCACTGACCTGAATTAAAGGCTCATCATCTACTGTAACATGATTCTCAATAGGATTTTTATTAAACTCTTAATAAAATTAAGATATATTCTTAATTATGTGTCCTAATTGCAGCCATGAAATTAAAAGACACTTAATCCTTGGAAGGAAAGTTATGACCAACCTAGATAGCATATTAAAAAGCAGAGACATTACTTTGCCAACAAAGGTCCATCTAGTCAAGGCTATGGTTTTTCCAGTGGTCATGTATGGATATGAGAGTTGGACTGTGAAGAAAGCTGAGTGCCAAAGATTTGATGCTTTTGAACTGTGGTGTTGGAGAAGACTCTTGAGAGTCCCTTGGACTGCAAGGAGATCCAACCAGTCCATTCTAAAGGAGATCAGTCCTGGGTGTTCACTGGAAGGACTGATGCTAAAGCTGAAACTCCAATACTTTGGCCACCTCATGCGAAGAGTTGACTCATTGGAAAAGACCCTGATGCTGGGAGGGATCAGGGGCAGGAGGAGAAGGGGATGACAGAGGATGAGATGGCTGGATAGCATCACTGACTAGATGGACATGAGTTTGAGTGAACTCCGGGAGTTGGTGATGGACAGGGAGGCCTGGCATGCTGCTATTCATGGAGTCGCAAAGAGTCAGACACAACTGAGCGACTGAACTGACTGAACTGATGCACACTTAACAGAGCCTACAAATGCCAAGCACTATGTTAATTCCTCAGGATACAAGAAGAAAGTGCTTGTTCTTGTTCTCAAGTTGCTTACAGTCTCACAAGGAGATGTCCTAGTGATCCCAGGACTATTTGAGGACAGGACGCATGGCAGTGTGAACCCACTCTCAAAGTCAGCATCAGTGTTCGGTCAGTTCAGAATGCTCGTCACCAGTTCACGCTGCCACTATCAAGTCTGGGCTTATCATATTTCCTGTGTTTGTCTGTTTGGGTCTCCCATCACTTTTTCTGGATTTTCTAACTCTCACATAAAAGCCCCTCTGCCTTTTAAATAAGAAAGGCCATCCATATAAGTTTTCCAATTTTTCACTTTAAGTATATTCAAGTATGTTTGATATAACCTTAAAATCACGTTTTCCCCCGAGTTAATGTGTTGCTGGTTATTCATTGTGTCTTTACTACCAAAGTATTGTAGGGATTCACTGTATTCTCTTTATGAGCTTCCATATTTTAAAAATTTTAGATAAGGTAAAATTATGTACCTCTTCTAAAACCTAAGCTTTAATCACTGGAGAATATAATAATACGAGCATATTTTCTTAAGTTTAAATTCTACATCTATAATGAAGCAAGCCACAAAAGGATAAAATACAACAAGATTTCTTTTGAGGGCCCATTTCCAATCCTGGGTTTGATCCCTGGGTTGGAAAGATCCCCTGAAGAAGGGAAAGACCACCCACTCCAGTATTCTGGCCTGTAGAATTCCATGGACTATACAGTCTATGGGGTCGCAGAGTCGGACATGACTGAGCAACTTTCACTTTCCAAATAATGAGCAAAACATACTGAAAAACCACAGCAAAATTGTGAACTGGTCATGATTAGTGAACATCTTATTCCTTCACTGTTTAACACTAGGAAGTAAGTAAAAAAATGAAAACAGATTAAAGAGATATGACCAAGTTCTGACATTGAGAAAGTTAATTCATGGTGTTCGTTGCTAGCTAAGTCTCTTGTATTGACTGAGATACAACTTTAAAAAGCTTCTGGAGAAGGTTATATGCTATTCTCCAAGGCACTCTTTAATTTCTATTAACTTTTCCGCTACCTCATAGGCAAAAGGTGGTTAAGAATAAACACTGCGAGGAGCCTTGGTTCAAAGTTCACTGTGACACTTAAGTTCCTTAAGCCTATTTCCTCAGGCATACAGAATAGCTAAAAACAACTAACCTGTAGACTTCATGATTGAATGATATCATAAAGTTAAGTAACCACATTTTAACCATTCAAAAAATGCTAGTCACTACATAATGGTCTAATAAAAATTCTAACCATCACAAATAATAGATTTGACCATTTTATTTACAGATTCTATGGCAGAATCTGAAGATTAAAAACCCAGACTCATTCCACTTCTTTGCTGCACAATAAAAGTAGAAAAACATTTCACACAAAGGATGGGATGGGATTAAACACGTCTCACTCTGAGAGAAGCAGAGAACTGGGATTTACTGCACAGTCTCTGGGTCTCCCAACTGTTTGCACCCATCAGCCCCTGCCCCACCCTTTACTTATTCCATGACTTTAGACAAGCAGATAAAATTTCAGCTTCTGGTTCCTCTTCCATTGCATGAAGTATTAGATTTTCTATAAGGTGTTAGGAGGATTTAAATGGACTAAAGACTATAATAGGGCTAAGCACAAAACTGAGCATAGAATAAGCCTTGAAGAAATGTTAGTGTATTATTTTTAGGTTGCCTTTAGAGTGCTTCCTGTATGATACATTTACTTTAGTTTTTAATTTAACAAAGATAAACAAGTACCTCCCAGAACACACCTAAATAAATTGCTTTGAATGAAATCCATATGCTGCAATAAAGTTTGGCAAAAGAATATATCAGTAGTAAAAACAATAGTTACCTTGTAATTTTGCTTTTATAATAAGCAATAAAACTTTGGTATTTGAGCTATGTCCAAGCTCTAGATTAGTGCTTCTCAACCCTGGTTGCACATAAGAATCATCGGGAGAAATTTTTTTAAAATACAATGCACACTGAGAATCCAACTTAGTATGCTGCTAACTGATGCATAAGGAAGAGAACTGTGCCACCTTCCCATTATGAACTGTATTTCAAGAAAACCAAACAGCCCTAGCAGGTTAAAAACATTTTTTCTATAGAAAATAATTCTAGATTATACATTGACAAGGAACAATATAGTAAGGAAGTCTCCATTTTATGTCTATCTTCATTGGAATGAAGACAGATATAAGCTCCTGACTCTAGTTGATTACTAAGGGACATGATTTTGTCCCATACCAACTAGGCACAGCACTGTCCTTACAATGATTTTGGTTTCTTTGTTCAAAATAAACAGTGCCAATTCTATTACTTAAAATCTTCAGAGCTCTGAATACAAGGAGACTATAGAGGACAGAAGACGGATCTACTTTATTCTTATCCTAAAACACTACAATAGTCAATTACAGAGACTATTTCAAATTAGTTCTAGATAGATATTCCAAATAACAAAACACTAGAAAACAAATTCAATCAATAACTTAACCACATTCTAAAATGATCTGATCCAATGAGAATAAATTTGAATTGTAATAAGAATTTAGTGAAAATTTTAAATGACCACCAAAAAAATTGAAAAGCTGAAAAATCTGCTTAACACAAACACATTCTTTGCACATTTCGTAGACATAAATCAGGATTGACGGATAGATGGAAAGGGGAGTAGAGCAAGGAAAAAAGGAAGCGCAGGGAAGGAAAGAGGAGGGAAAAACACAAATTCAGATGCTGTTAAACAAACTTTGATGATAATTCAAAAATGATTGTCTAAACAGTAAATATTTGTGTGTTGGTAAGATTAATAAAATGCCTCAAATGACACAGGTTCCAACCAGGCACTGGCTAACCAGCCATGTTGTCCTGAAGAAACCATCTCTGTTCTCCTTTCACATCAAACTGACTAGTCTAAAAAGTAGGGGTTCTTGTGAGTATTAAACATAATGCTACATATGAAAGCCTTTTACAAAGAACTGATCTCTCTGTAGAAAATATTAGTGTAATTTAAAAGGCAATTAATAGCATAAAGAAGATTGAAGATAAGAGTACTAATGTAAAATGAACTATTCTAGTAACTCAGAAGCTTAGTTTTCTCAGCTCCTAATTGACAAGCTAATTATAGGTATCAGAAAAATAATAAAACTTAATTTCTACAAAATTATTTTACAATTTAGACTTTGTTAATTCAGACAGGTGTTACCCACAATTCTTAAATTAGTAAGTTTTTACTGCAATGCTATTAAGCTGCGTGGAAAAAAAAAATTAAATGATCCCAAAATGGGTATATTTGCTCATTTGAAATCTCATTAAAATTCTTATCATTAAGTACACTCATTTTCTTTTCAGCCTCATGCCAATTCTCTGCTTCTGCGACCTTGAAAGCAGGGATACTGCAGACAGGAAACTACCATTCCCACTCAGGCTGTGACTATAGTGAGACTTTCTCAGGATTTGGAAACAAGCTCACCTTCCAATACTGAAAATAATAAAAATTAGAAGGCAGCACTGTGCTTTGCTTGCGTGCTCGGTCGTGTCTTATTCTTTCTGACCCCATGGACTGCAGCCCGCCAGGCTCCTCTGTGGAGTGGACTGCCATTTCCTGCTCCAGGGGATCTTCCCGACCCAGGAACTGAACCTGCAACTCTTGTGGCTCCTGCATTAGCAGACAGATTCTTTACCACTTGAGTGACCTGGAAATCCCCATATCCACATTTAAAAAAAAATCTATCCATCTGGATATGAGCCCAATTGCAAGTGTCCTGATTCCAGAATCAGATTCAACTCCCAGCTTGTCCACTTATTCCAGGATGTAGTTTGAGGCAAGTTACTGCACATTTCTCTACCTCTTTTCCCCACTCTGTCACATAGGAAAGCAAGAGTAGTTATTGCCCAGGTTATTAAAATAATTTGAACGTGATAGTGTAATAAAGAACTCAGCACAACAACAGGTACAAAGTAAACCTTTGACATACAAGGGCCGTCATCATCACAGAGCCCCAGAGTGTATTCTCCGGGAAATGAGAACATGATACACAAGTGAAGCATTGCAAGTTTACTCATACTCTATTGTCTGAAGCAATAATTAGAGAAAGGGCGAAAATGTGCAAGTCATTTTAGGGGAAGAGAAGAACATAATTGCTGGTTGTCGTATGACTCAGGCTTCTCCACAGAAACAGAACCAAGAGGGATACATATTGTAATTTATATATTATATACGTGTAACTAATAACATATATATATATGTGTGTGTGTGTATATACATATACATACATACTTATTACAGGAATTGGCTCACAAGATTATGGAGGCCGAGAAGTCCCATGATGTGCTGTCTGCAAGCTGGAAAAGCAGGAAAGCCAGTGGTACAATTCAGTTTGAGTTTAAAGGCCTGAGAATCAGGAGGCCAAGGTTGTAAGTACTGAGCACGCAACGGTTGGCTCAGTTGGCATAGCGCGACCGTTGACGCAGCGCGAGTTAGAAGCCCTGTTCCACCAACAGTGAGCCTTGAGGTGGTCCTCGAGGCCTAGAGAGCGATGAGAGGCAGATCTCAGCTTCTCCCCAAGGCCCTCTAAGCCCTCTAGCCTGGGGCCGGCAGGTGACCTGGGGGCCCAGGGACAAGTGTGTTCCCAGAGCACCAGAGCCCTCGTCATGGCTGCCCACTGTAGGGTCCAGGCCTCAAAACAGCACTGAACTTCTCCCCATCCCCACCTCGGAGATCTACCAGCAGCAGCAGTCTCCATGGGTCACCGTCCACAGAGGCTTCAGCAACTGGAGTACATGGACACTGCCATTAAGGTAAGAGTTTCAGCCAGCTTCAGCCTCCCCATTCCCATCTCAAAACCTGTACAGTTTAGATTAGTCGTCTACCCCTAAGAGGTGGCCAGAGGTCAGGGATAAGTGCCAAGGACACTGCATATCATTTTTTCAGGTCCACCTCTGTGGTTGGGCTGTTCTCAAAGAGGGATAATTATTGTGAGCTGGGAATTCACCTGGTTGGTACTTGTGAGAACATGCTTTCCTATTGATCCTATACAATTATTCTCTCTAGGTTAAATGAAGGGCCTGAGGGCCAGCTGGGTCCTGGGCACCTGGCTCCCTCAGCTGTCATCAAGTTGCAGGACTGGTTCACCTGCTGCTGCTGCTGCTGCGTCGCTTCAGTCGTGTCCAACTCTGTGTGACCCCATAGACGGCAGCCCACCAGGCTTCCCGTCCCTGGGATTCTCCAGGCAAGAACACTGGAGTGGGTTGCCATTTCCTTCTCCAATGCATGAAAGTGAAAAGTGAAAGTGAAGTCACTCCGTCGTGTCCGACTCTAGCGTCACCAATGACTGCAGCCTACCAGGCTCCTCCATCCATGGGATTTTCTAGGCAAAAGTACTGGAGTAGGGTGGGTTCACCTAGAAACCATCTAATCTATAATGTTATCTCTTTCACTGACTTTTATTAAAAGAAATTAATAGATAGAATCAGGAAATTATCTCCAAGCATACATTATGAGTCAGTTTCTTTTCAGTTTACTTATAATGAATCAGTCTCCTAAAAACAGATTAAACCAAAATTTTAAACCTGCAAAACACAATATGTGGCATGGAGTGACACTGCCAAGGTTCAGAGAATTTGTAATACCCTGACAATCCATGAGATCACATGTATTTTTCAACAAAGTACCCACTATGTGCCAGACACTGAGAGTATAAAGACATGGTGTCTGCCTTCAATATATAGTCAGAGAGGGCAGAAGCCCTCATGAGCTTGAATACGAACTTAAAAATTATACACCAAGGGCTATGGAACAGGGTCAGAAATAACTTAGATTCAATACAGAAGTTTCTTCATAGGAATCAAATCTAACTGTTTCCCCTGAGCATTAGCAATAAAGAATGGACAGAACTCATAACTGGAATAAATAGTAAAATACTAAATATTCTTCACTGGAGCACAAAACGAGACAAGAAGGAAGGCAAAGTACCACACAATCTTCCAAAGCTATGCCATCCATACAGTGTGCAGGATCACCTATCGTTATGATATCCTCAATCAAAAACAGGGTATATCATTTAAGGCAGAGCTACCATATACTGATAGTTTATATATACTACTTCACTAAAAGCAAGATGGTTCTGGACCTTTACTATTCTGGGTGCTACAGACAACTGCCTAAGTTTCTATTTTTCTAAGTTTTTGAGTAAACAATAAATCAGATGCAAACTCTTACTTGCAAATGTCAGACAGTAAATGCCTTTCCTCATGGCTTTGTATACACAGAAAGATAGAAGAGTATTCATATACTTTGGGTATACTCATACTTTTCTCTTTAAAAGTACACTTACATTTTTTAAAGGCTTAAAATTATTTCCCAAAGATATTTAATCTTCTTTCTTAAAGACCTGTGCTTCAATAAGAACTCCCAATCCATCCCTGTAATCCAAATTATATTTGGTCCTGCAGTGAAGTCAAATGTGAGATCCTGACATCAATTTGTTGCCATGGAAATAATTGAGATGTCAATGTTTCTGCATTATGATTGTACCATAGGAGCAGATGGGCTGACAAGGGAAAAAAAAAAGTCTTTCCAAATATCTCTCTAATAATTAACCAAAGTATCTGATATTATCTTAAATTTACATTATTAAAAAATTTGAGTAAAATCAATTGGAACAAAATACAACCAGTGTCAACTTCTAAATTTTTATTGAGGAAAACATGTTCACATTATACAGACAGAAGGGCTTGCCATGGCCCTTTTATCCATTTGAGTGTATTTTCTTGCTTATTGTATCATTTTTGTATCACATAAAAATATATATAGTTTGGAATAGATGACATTTGACAAAAGCAAACTATTTCACATAGAAAAGCAATGACGCTATTAGATGATGAAGAGACACACAGTCCTTGAACTACTTTCCACTATCTTATTGAAAATATTTTCCTTCTGAGGAATATTGAACTTGGATAAGTAACTCATAGAACTAATCATTTACAATATACTTTTGCTATAAAAATATCTGTCAGGTCCTCTATTTGCCACTAACCTATGAACACGTTCCAGAAAATTGGCTATTTGAGTACAAAGACCAAATTCTTTTCTGAATCCTCCACAGTACTTGGCCATATCTCCTGGACTAAGCTGAATTCACTTACAGAGAATTATTCCTAAATGTAACAAGAGTTAGTATACTTAAATAAAACAGGCTGAGAGTTTATATATATGTACATGAACGCCTAAACCATGAAGTATGAAAGCGTCACTGTCCTTATCTTTATAAGATATTGTCATTTGGAACCTCTTAACTCTACCACCCACAGTGAGCCCTTTTTATCCAAACATGAAAATGCTGCTCTTCCCATTGTGGGCTAATTACACCATCTGTTTAGCCACAGGACTATTAATGTTAACTCCTTAACATTTCCACATGCACTGCCCTCAAATACCTTGTACTGTCAAATGTACAAGCGGTCGATAAGGCCAAAAAACCTGATTCCTATTCTCAACTTTCTCTACTGGGGTAACACTATACTTTCCATACAGGCAGATTTCCAGCTATCTTACCTGAATCTGATGGTGTGAGTTGTAAAGGTACACGACAACAACAAAATCAGTCCCTTTCCCTCACTAAAACTAAAAATTGGAAAAGATGTAAATGTTTTGGGGAACAGATGGAAACAAAGCCAGGAAAGG
Organism: Bos taurus; assembly: GCF_002263795.3. Classification (NCBI taxonomy): domain Eukaryota; kingdom Metazoa; phylum Chordata; class Mammalia; order Artiodactyla; family Bovidae; genus Bos; species Bos taurus. The sequence continues at coordinate 66,545,323 of NC_037336.1, forward strand.
GAGATGAAGAGTAACTCATCTGACAGGCAGGGCTTATCCTTGAAATTAAGCCAACCAGTGTTTCATCTTCATTATAAAACAAAGACAAAATAAAGTTAATAAAAAGCTATAAATCTTCTCACAGATTAGGGATACATAGCAAAACACGTGCAAGATAGATAAACTCTATACTAAGAAATGTAAAATACCTCAGAAAAGATCATACACTAGATATCTCAAGGGTGACTAGAAATAAATGGTTATCTCATTTAAACTGTTCACAATAAAAAAAAAAATACCACTTGAAAGAACAAGACCATTTTTAAATGTAATTCTTTGTTAAACATATGAAAAAAATCCATTATATTCTTCTTCTTCTTCCTGTTCCCTACACCCATCTTTATTACCAATAAAAAGGCAAACACAAATTGATCAATAACTATTCTCATGGTCATTAAATAATAAAAAAAATCCTTTGATTACTAAAACCAACTGAATTTTGAAAATACATGTGTTTGTCTTAAAATTATATGCAGATAAAAAATTCATCCTCATAGTTTGAAAACTGGAACATTTAAAGATGGGTGTGTGTGTGTGTGTGTGTGTGTGTGTCTGTGTTTATCACTCAGTCGTGTCCAACTTTTTGCCACCCCATGGACTGAAGCCTGTAAGGCTTCTCTATCCATGGAATTTTCCAGGCAAGAATACTGGAGTGGGTAGCCATTTCCTTCTCCAAAGAATCTTCCCAACTCAGAGATCAAACCCAGGTCTGCCAAATTGCAGGCTGTCTGCAGCCTGCAGGGAAGCCTGCAGGGAAGGGAAGCCCTTAAAGATGGGTGTTGCTCTTCAGTCACAGAATCATCCAACTCTGCAAACCCATGGACTGCAGCAACACCAGACCTCCCTGTCCCTCACCATCTCTCGGAGTTTGCCCAAATTCATGTCCATTGCCTCGGTGATGCCACCCAGCCATCTCATCCTCTGGCGCCTTCTTCTCCTTCTGCCCTCAATCTTTCCAGCATCAGGGACTTTTCCAATGAGTCAGCTGTTCACATCAGATGACCAAAATACCGGAGCTTCAGCTTAGGCATCAGTCCTTCCAGTGAGTATTCAAGGTCAATTTCCTTTAAAATTAACTGTTTTGATCTCCTCACGGTCCAAGGGACTCTCAAAAGTCTTCTCCAGCACCACAGTTCAAAGGCATCAATTCTTTGGTGCTCTGCCTTCTTTACGGTCCAGCTCTCACAATCATGTGACCACTGGGAAGACCATAACCTTCAATATGCAGACGTTTGTCAGCAGAGTGAGTGATGTCTCTGCTTTTCAACATGATGTCTAGGTTTGTCATAGCCTTCCTGCCAAGAAGTAATCGTCTTCTGATTTCATGGCTCCAGTAACCATCCACAGTGATTTGAGAGCCCAAGAAGAGGAAATCTGTCACTGCTTCCACCTTTCCCCCTTATGTTTGCAATGAAGTAATAGGCCTGGGGGCCATGATCTTACTTTTCTGAATGTTGAGTTTTAAGCCAGCTTTTTCACTCTCCTTTGCTCTCATCAAGAGGTTCTTTAGATCCTCTTCACTTTCTGCCATTATAATAGTATCATCTGCATCCCTGAGGTTGTTGATGTTTGTCCCGCCTATCTTGATTCCAGCTTCTAACTCATCCAACCCAGCATTTCTCATGACGTGCTCAGTGTATTAGTTAAATAAATAAGGTGACCACACACAGCCCTGTCGTACTGCTTTCTCAATCCTGAGAACCAATCTGTTGTTCCATACAGGGTTCTAACTGTTGCTTGTTGCCTCACACACAGGTTTCTCAGGAGAAAGGTAAGATGGTCTGATATTTCCATCTCTTTAAGAGCTTTCTAAAGTTTGTTATGATCCACACAGTCAAAGGCTTTAGCACATTGGATAAAACAGAAGTGGATGTTTTTCTGGAATTCCCTTGCGAATTCCAAGGGAATTCTCTCTATGATCCAGCGAATGCTGGCAATTTGATCTCTGGTTCCTCTGCCTTTTCTAAACCCAGCTTGGATGTCTGGAAGTTCTTGGTTTGCGTAATTGAAGCCTAGCATGCAATATTTTAAGCATGACCTTACTAGCATGGAAGATCAGTGCAACTGTTTGATGGTTTAGTACTGCCCTTCTTGGGAACTGGAATGAAGACTGATCTTTTCCAATCCTGTGGCCACTGCTGGGTCTTCCAGATTTGCTGACATATTGAGTGTAACACTTTGATGGCATCATCTTTTAGGGTTTTGAATGGGAATTTTTAGGATTTTAAAGATGGATGAAAGTGTTAGTCACTCAATCGTGTAACCCCAAGAACTGCAGCCCACCAGGCTCCTCTGTCCATGGGATTTTCCAGGCAAGGATACTAGAGTGGTTTGCCATTTCCTTCTCCAGGGAATCTTCCTGACCCAGGGATTGAACCCAGGTCTCCTGCACTGCAGGCAGATTCTTTACTGACTGAGCTACCAGAGAAGCCCCTTTAAAGATGGGTACTATGCATTAAATTTACCTAGCGTATATTAGAAAGGAAGAAAGGGGATACTAGGTGTGGTGGGATCTTTGGTAGACTTCTCATCCGGAAAATCATTAATTATATGTTCCTCAGAGTTTTAATTTCCAATAAATCAAAACCTCCTTGTCAGTAGATTCTCACACTAAGTAATATTCACAGTTTCTACAAGTCAGGTACTAAGATATGGCAGAGTGTCCCTTATAGCTCAGTGGGTAAAGAATCCACCTGCAATGCAGGAGACCCTGGTTTGATTCCTGGGTTAGGAAGATCCACTGGAGAAGGGATAGGCTACCCACTCCAGTATTCTGGCCTGGAGAATTCCATAGACTATAGTCCATAGGGTCGTAAAGAGTCAGACACGACTGAACGACTTTCACTTTCACTTTTCATGATGTGGCAAAGTTTACCATCCATTGTTACAATGGGAAAAAAGAACAAAGGAAAAGAAGCTCACAACCCTCAGGGCATCTCCTTCCACCTCACCATGTTCCACCTTGGAGCCAAATGATATAAGCCATTCCCCATGTGAGTTCTCTGAAAAGATGACTTTGAAACCTTTGTACCCAGAGCTGCTATTAAAAGACTACCTGAAACTCACAGGAACAACAAAGTCATCTGAACCAGTGAGGAAGCAATGGCCCCCAAAGCAAAGTCCACCCTCTATGGACTAAAAGAAGCTGCTAGCACAGGCATACCTCCAAGAGATACCACGAGTTCGGTCCCAGAACACTGCGATAAAGTAAACACTGCAATAAAGCAAGTCACAATTTTTTTGGTTTCCCAGTACATATAAATGTTATGTTACACCAAACTGTAGTCAATTATTAAGAATGCAATATGTCTAAAATATATACATATATATATATATATATCTTAATTTAAAATACTTTTCTGCTAAAAAAATCCCAACCAATATCTAAGTCTCCAGCATGCATAATAATATCAGAGATTAATGATCATGGAGCACATAACAGATACAATCACAATGAAAAACTTTGAAATATTGTAAAAATTACCAAAATCAACACAGAGACTCAAAGTAGCATCTGTCAAAATTTATATTAGTTTTATAAATGTTTATTTACATATATCCAGAGTAGGAAATGGGAGCCCCCTCCAGTATTCTTGCCTGGAGAATTCCATGGACAGAGGAGCCTGGCAGGTTATGGTCCATGGGGTCACGAAGAGTTGGACATGGCTGAGCACACACACATACTTAGGTACTTACTTTGAAGGTTAGAAAAGCAAGCACCTCAAAATGGAGGACAGATTAAAATAGTGAACATTTATAGATATAAATATAAAAATAATATTTTCATAAGCTTTTATAATTTGCAGCCATCTTTAAATGAAAATGGTGAAAGAAAAATTAAGCTGGAAAAAAATAAAATGAAGCTTGAAAGAAATTGTTTAAAAATAATTTTGACACTAATCCGTTTTCTTTTTTTTTAATAATGGACTGATTTAATCGAAATGTTTCTCTTCACTACACAGATGCATGTATTGTCCAGAATTTTTAGAAAAAATACATATTTATCCACTTGTAATATAAATAGATATGTATAACCATCTTGGAAGAAAAGATTTTTTTTCTCTTTTATTATTCTGTTTTTATACATAAGAAATCCAGAAGTCCTAATGAAAAGCCACAATTCATCAGATGTTGGAACATCATGGAGGTGTAAAGGAATAAATAAAAGCTATAAAAAGGCATTAAAATGACACTTAAATACATTTGCCTCACAAGTCCCCTTAGGGGAAATGGCATTAAAATATGTTCTGAACACACATCAATCTGAAAAAGGGATTGTAAATGCTTACAAAAGTTCCAACACATATTGACCTATGTTTTCCTTTGTTAAAACAAAAGTACCTAACCACTACTACTAACATTAACAAAGACACTTAATTTCTAAGAAGGCTAAACTGATTTGTAAAGAATAAGGCAAACTTGCCCTAAGAGGCACAAAAAGGAAAGCAGAGCACCAAAAAGACTAACTGAATGACACTTGGATGTGATGAGCATGATCTGGTATTATTTTAACAGCTTTGAAATGAAAGTGTTAGTCGCTCAGTCGTGTCCAATTCTTTGCAATCCCATGAATGGTAGCCCACCAGACTCCTCTGTCCGTGGGATTTTCCAGGCAAGAATACTGGAGTGGGTTGCTATTTCCTTCTCCAGAGGATCGTCCCAACCCAGGTATTGAATCCAGGTTTCCTGCACTGCAAGCAGATTCTTTATCTTCTAAGCCACCAGGGAAGCCTTAACAGCTTTACTGATATATAATTCACATACCACAAAATTCACTCTGTTAAAGTGGTTTTTGGTATATTCAGTGTTGCTCGAATATCACCATTATTTTACAGCTCTTCTCTCTTAAAAACCTACTACCTACCAGTAGTCATTCCTCACAACCCCTTCCCCCCTACCTTAGGTAAACACTGATGTATTTTGTCTCTAGAGAGCTTTTACACACTGCATATAAGGGAACTCATTTAGTGCATGTTCTATTGTGACTGGCTTCTTTCACTTAGCATAATATATTTTTTTAGCATAATATTTTTGAGGTCCATCCATGTGGTAGCATGTGTTAATACTCCATGGCTTGTTGTTGCTAAATATGTAATCTAATGTTTATTTTTAAAGACAGTTTCAGAAGAGTAAACATTTTTTCTAATTTCTGACCTCTAAAAATTTTGGGAAGGGGCAATGAGGATAAAACAGGAAGGAAGTTGTTCAAGGAGGACAAGCAAAAAAATCAATAAAAGGATGCAGAGAAGCACATTCCAAAAGAAATATAATTACACCCATAAACATAACTCTAAATTTCCTAGTTAGCTGCATTTAATAAAGTAAAAATCAGATGACATTAATTTTGATAATATTTAATGCAATATATCCAAAATATTATCACTTCAATGTGACCAACATAAAAATGCGCATATTTTTCATTCTTTTCTTCATAACATATCCATTATGCAACTTACATTTATCTCAGATCTCAATTTAGACTAGCCACATTTTAAGGGCTAAACGTAACATTTAGCTAGTTGGCTACCATTTGGACAGGACAGATTTAGAGAGTAACAGGAGAGGGACATTAGAAACAAAAGAGAATAGTTAGAATGAGAAATGAAGAATGCAAAATGAAAACAGGGGAAGAATGGAAGACTATCAAAGGAAAACACAGCATATTTTAATTCTAAACGAAACATTTTTTGAGTCCCACACCTATGGCACGTACCACCGTGTATGCCACGTGGGAGGAGTAACTGAGTAACTGGCTTACTGGGGAGAAAGTACAGTACACACCTGTCCTCAATAAAATATCACCACAAAAGAGGGAGAAACATTTTTAAAACTCTAAACAGTGATGCCCCTATGCGGCAAATAGAGTAATTGGAAATGGTTGCTAACAAGTCACTTCAGTCGTGTTCGACTTTTTGTGACCCTATGGACTGTAGTCCGCCAGGCTCCTCTGTCCGTGATTCTCCAGGCAAGAATACTAGAGTGGGCTGTCATTTCCTTCTCCAGAGGATCTTCCCAACCCAAGGATCGAATCCCCATCTCGTAATGTCTCCTGCATTGGCAGGCGGGTTCTTTATCACAAGCACCACCAGGGAAGCCCTAGGAAACGGTTTAGAGGTGACGGAACTTATTCACAACCGGGAGAACCCAGCAGTGCTCTTCCCATGTTTGCCCAGGCCTCACTATGTGCTCTTTCACACTTGAATTGACGGTATCAAAACAGTCAAAACGAATAGTTAGTGTACTCACCACCCAGTAACCTGTGTTTCTGAGGGTTAATAACCAGTTTAAGATTTGGAGCTCTGCTTACTTAACATACGTTTCATGTCCGTGGTATACATTCACTTCTTCAAATCATGAAAGCCTCAATTTACCTGCAAACTATACCTTCACACCATACCTAGCCAACATCCACCAGCCACTCTAAGAATTCTTATTGGTATATAGTTCTACATCACTGGGCTTCCCTGGTGTCTCAGATGGTAAAGAATCCACCTGCAGTGCAGGAGACCTGGGTTGGATCCCTAGGTTGGGAAGATTCCCTGGAGAAGGAAATGACAATCCACTCTAGTATTCTTGCCTGGAGAATTCCATGAACAGAGGAGTCTGGCGGGCTACAGTCCAGGGGGTCACAAAGAGTCGGACACAACTGAGCAACTAACACACACTTTTTAATTAGTTTTATATAAAACAAATTTTTACATTAATGTTAAATAATGTCCCTTTTTAGATAACTACAACATAAAATTAAGGTAGCTAATAAAAGCAAAATTTGAAGCATTTTAATTCAAATTTTATTATAATTCCCATAAGATAATTCAGTCTTCTCTATAATAAAGTGAAACTTTACTTTTAAATAAAAGATTTCACCTTTAAATTCCATGACAAACTTAGAGGAAAAACTACATAGCTGGCTAGTATGCAAGCACCTATTTATTATTGCATAATATTTTAGGCAAAAAGCCAAATTACAATCAACACAAAAGCTTTTTGCATCTTTATTTAGATAAACAATTGTTTCAATGGTGAAATCATTTGAAAAATCACATATTAAGTCAAAGGGTAAATTTAACCTCTAGAGAGGAAATGGCAACTCCAGTACTCTTGCCTTGAAAATCCCATGGACCAAGGAGCTTGGTGCAGGCTACTATCCATGGGGTCGCAAAGAGTCGGGCACAACTGAGTGACTTCACTTAGATAAGAAAATGCTAAGTCATAAAATGGATAAATATTGGCATAGCGTGTCTGCTAAGTCACTTCAGTCATGTTCGACTTTTTGAGAACCTATGGACCATAGCCCATCAGGCTCCTTTGTCCATGGCATTCTCCAGGCAAGAATACTGTAGTGGGTTGCCATGCCCAGCTTTTAAGAGAGGCGCGCATTAATAGCCCAAAATGTCTGTTTGTGTGCTCTGCCTTAGCAGACATTAAAGAAAGCTAAAAGTTGATTTGTATAAAATCAACAAAGCATATCTCTGAAAGCAAAAAAGTAAAAGCTATACCGAAAATTTACAATAAACATCAATTTTTTAAATTTAGAAATAAAGTCACTGAGGTTTTTTGTGTTTTTTTTAAGATAAAAATAAAACAACAAACACATTGCTGTTCTACAGGAGTGGGAATAACAGAGGTCACACGTGTTATAGATGGAAAAATTAAATCAAATTTATTCTTTCTCTTGGGTTTCATTTTAATGTTGAAAAGAGGTTTGAGAATTTGCCATGGGCAGCCCTTCACTACTCTTATGTATCAAAAGGCCTTGTCCAAAGCAAACATGACCATCAGTAAAACAAATAAAACTTATATTGTCCAACAAAAGCAGTATGGTAACTTAAGTGAACTGAGGGTAAAAGAATGGTTGAAATGCACAGTGGGAGCCAGAGAAAGGTAATGAATGATTGTGCTCAACTTAAAAATAAGTCACCCAACACTGTCATGAAATGCAATCATGATTTTAAAAAAGATCTTGAAGAAGACTTATTATTAAACAATTACTAATAAGCAGCTTATTTTTCAAAAAAGAATAAATATAATTGTACAATATTTGAAATTAATTTTGAAAATCCATATTTTAAATTCAAATTCCTTTTGTTACTATTGTGAGAGTACAGATAGCTCAATTTCAAGTCTTTTTTAAATGAAACATAAATTGAAAGACTAGTAGCATGCCCTGTGGAAAGACAACTACTATCATAAAACAATTGGGTTCTAAGAACAATGAAATCATTCCTATACCATGTTTCAAAAAAAACTAAACATTTTGAAAATGTTTCATCTCATTTCTGATCTTGTAACACTATCAGTAAATTGCAAAGGTGAAGTTTGTTTCTGGGCTTTAGTTCACTATTAACAGTTATCAGGGCCAACTATATAATTTGATCAAAGCAAAATGAAAATGCAGGATCCTTGTTCAAAACTCAGGAAACATTGCTTTTACCTTTCTTTCAGTTCAGTTCAGTTGCTCAGTCATGTCCGACTCTTTGCAACCCCAAGAACCAAAGCATGCCAGGCCTCCCTGTCCATCACCAACACCCGGAGTCCACCCAAACCCATGTCCATTGAGTCAGTGATGCCATCCAACCATCTCATCCTCTGTCAACCCCTTCTCCTCCTGCCCTCAATCTTTCCCAGCATCAGGGTCTTTTCAAGTGAGTCAGCTCTTCACATCAGATGGCCAAAGTGTTGGAGTTTCAGCTTCAAAATCAGTCCTACCAATGAACACCCAGGACTGATCTCCTTTAGGGTGAACTGGTTGGATCTCCTTGCAGTCCAAGGGACTCTCAAGAGTCTTCTCCAACACCACAGTTCAAAAGCATCAATTCTTCGGCGCTCAGCTTTCTTCACAGTCCAACTCTCACATCCATATATGACCACTGGAAAAACCATAGCCTTGACTACACGGACCTTTATTGGCAAAGTAATGTCTCTGCTTTTAAATATGCTGTCTAGGTTGGCCATAACTTTCCTTCCAAAGAGTAAGCGTCTTTTAATTTCATGGCTGCAATCACCATCTGCAGTGATTTTGGAGCCCCCCAAAATAAAGTCTGACACTGTTTCCCCATCTATTTGCCATGAAGTGATGGGACTAGATGCCATGATCTTCGTTTCCTGAATGTTGAGTTTTAAGCCAACTTTTTCACTCTCCTCTTTCACTTTCACCAAGAGGCTTTTTAGTTCCTCTTCACTTTCTGCCATAAGGGTGGTGTCATCTGCATATCTGAGGTTATTGATATTTCTCCCGGCAATCTTGATTCCAGCTTGTGCTTCCTCCAGCCCAGCATTTCTCATGATGTACTCTGCATATAAGTTGAATAAGCAGGGTGACAATATACAGCCTTGACGTACTCCTTTTCCTATTTGGAACCAGTCTGTTGTTTCATGTCCAGTTCTAACTGTTGCTTCCTGACCTGCATACAGGTTTCTCAAGAGGCAGGTCAGGTGGTCTGGTATTCCCATCTCTCTCAGAATTTTCACAGTTTATTGTGATCCACACAGTCAAAGGCTTTGGCATAGTCAATAAAGCAGAAATAGATGTTTTTCTGGAACTCTCTTGCTTTTTCCATGATCCAGCAGACGTTGGTAATTCGATCTCTGGTTCCTTTGCCTTTTCTAAAACCACCTTGAATATCTGGAAGTTCACGGTTCATGTATTGCTGAAGCCTGGCTTGGAGAATTTTGAGCATTACTTTACTAGCATGTGAGATGAGTGCAATTGTGCGTTAGTTCAAGCATTCTTTGGCATTGCCTTTGGGATTGGAATGAAAGCTGACCTTTTCCAGTCCTGTGGCCACTGCTGAGTTTTCCAGATTTGCTGACATATTGAGTGCAGCACTTCCACAGCATCATCTTTCAGGATTTGAAAGAGCTCAACTGGAATTCCATCACCTCCACTAGTTTTGTTCATAGTGATGCTCCCTAAGGCCCACTTGACTTCACATACCAGGATGTCTGGCTCAAGGTGAGTGATCACCATCGTGATTATCTGGGTCATGAAGATCTTATTTGTACAGTTCTTCTGTGTATTCTTGCCACGTCTTCTTAATGTCTTCTGCTTCTGTTAGGTCCCTACCATTTCTGTCCTTTATTGAGCCCATCTTTGCATGAAATGTTCGCTTGGTATCTCTAATTATCTTGAAAAGATCTCTAGTCTTTCCCATTCTATTGTTTTCCTCTATTTCTTTGCACTGATCATTGAGGAAGGCTTTCTTATCTCTCTTTGCTATTCTTTGGAACTCTGCATTCAAATGGGTATATCTTTCCTTTACTCCTTTGCTTTTCGCTTCTCTTTTCACAGCTATTTATAAGGCCTCCTCAGACAGCCATTTTGCTTTTTTGCATTTCTTTTTCTTGAAGATGGTCTTGACTCCTATCTCCTGTACGAACCTATCTCCTCACGAACCTCCGTCCATAGTTCATCAGGTACTCTGTCTATCAGATCTAGTCCCTTAAATCTATTTCTCACTTCCACTGTATAATCATAAGGGATTTGATTTAGGTCATATCTGAATGGTTAGTGGTTTTCTTCACTTTCTTAAATTTCAGTCTGAATTTTGCAATAAGGAGTTCATGATCTGAACCACAGAGAAGGCAATGGCAACCCACTGCAGTACTCTTGCCTGGAAAATCCATGGACAGAGGAGCCTGATAGGCTGCAGTCCATGGAGTCGCTAAGAGTCACTAAGAGTCGGACATGACTGAGCGACTTCATTTTCACTTTTTACTTTCATGCATTGGAGAAGGAAATGGCAACCCACTCCAGTGTTCTTGCCTGGAGAATCCCAGGGACGGGGAAGCCTGGTGGGTTGCCGTCTATGGGGTCGCACAGAGTCAGACAGGACTGGAGCAACTTAGCAGCAGCAGATCTGAACCACCGTCAGCTCCCAGTCTTTTTTTTGCTGACTGTATAGAGCTTCTCCATCTTTGGCTCATCTTTGATCATTTGACAAAATGATCTCTGTTCGTTTCCAAGGCAAACCATTCCATATTACAGTAATCCAAGTCTATGCCCCAACCAGTAATGCTGAAAAAGCTGAAGTTGAACAGTCCTATGAAGTCCTATGAAGACCTTCTAGAACTAACACCCAAAAAAGATGTCCTTTTCGTTATAGGGGACTGGAATGCAAAAGTAGGAAAGCAAGAAACACTTGGAGTAACAGGCAAATTCGGCTTTGGAGTACAGAATGAAGCAGGGCAAAGGCTAATAGAGTTCTGCCAAGAGAATGCACTGATCATAGAAAACACCCTCTTCCAACAATACAAGAGAAGACTCTACACATGGACATCACCAGATAGTCAATACCTTTCTTTCACAGTGTTCAATTCATCATAATATATTTTATTTGCTATTTAATATTAAGCTCTCTTAGACATATAAATACTCAAGGGGTGATTACAACCTCTCAAAAGTGTCTGGGCCCCTTTACTGCAACTCAATAAGCAGGAAGCACACACTGAGATTTAACTCTCCCCACACCAGCACCCAAGCTCCCTTCCAGGGACAGAGGGTGAAGCCCACTGGACTGGGTGGCAGTGGAACAGATGGCCAAGAACCCATCTCAAAGCGGCAAGAGGCAACGGGAGGTGGACCACATGTGAGTTGAGGGCCCAAGTCTTAATTTCCTGCTCCATTTTTCCATGGGGTTCCATTTACAAAACTCAAAATTAATACAAATTTCAAGACAGCAATCACAGGCCATTAAACCCCAAGCGTGTATTCCCTTCTGAATTTGAGGCTCCATGTGACTGTACAACTTGCCTGCCCATGCAGTAAGCCCTGACAATTGTGATTCAGAGTAAGTGAAAAAATTACTGAGCTTGTCTTTGTGGTAGGTTACTGCCACTTTACTTGATTCAATCTGTCTCATAATAACTACTTCCAAGTCTTTATCAATGCTACAATTACAAACAGGAGAAACCTCACAAGAAGAAAAATACACTGGATATTCAATATCGTACCTATTAATTCATGTGTCAGACAATTCATACAAATTGCAGTGCAAGTTAGTCTTGACATTAAAGAAGACAATAGTATGAGCAAGAGTGGCAAGTATACCAACAGGTTTTTTTTTAATCTAAAGAATAAAACAATTACAGTTGAAAAATTTCCTATGCATAATGTACAAGACTCCTATTGGCCCTAGGGTAACAACTGGCAGTAGCTCCATTTCAAGCCTTTGAAATGCATAAAATGACTAGAAATTTTTAAATTTTTGAAAATCTTTGAAATGCAAAGTGACTAAAAACATGGGAAAGAATTAGGTTCCTTCCTAATAACCAGGAAGGGGAACAATAGTTACATAGTCATGTATATAGACATTTTAAAAATAAATTGTTTTTCACTGGGGATAGGAAAACACTATTAATGATTTTGCAAGTACAGAGTAAAGGGAATATGGATCATTCTAACAAACAAACAATTGAATATGAGATAGAAAAGGTAGGGTATACTTAAAGCAATACAAACAGTACTTTCTTTGAGCCAAAGTATTTAATATACAAAAAATTTAAGTAAGACTAAGAGAATAAAATTACACAAACGAAACATGCTCTCAATGTTGGCAGACTAAAGTTGAGAATGAATTAAGATTCCTGAGAGGTACTAAAAATAACAAAAGAAGCTTTTACTATTTTATTTTGGATTTTAGATAAGAGGAACAAAGAAAAGCTGTGTTCATAGCAGGGCAAACAGTGTATTGTTGACAATGGCAAATCCTATTCTGGTTCTGAGAGGGTAAAGTAAATGAAGAAGGGAGAGAAAGAAGAAGAAAGAAAGCCCTGCATACAGATGAGAACTCTATAAAACAGCAAATGACCACTTCTGGAAAGTTTAAGTATCCATTCCAAGAAGAATTATGACCCACCATAAGAAACCTTGCCGGTTCATACCACTGATTACACTTTGACTAAAAGTCACAGGTAACTTTCACATCACCCATGCAATGCACATTTTTCAGCCTTCACTCTTCTTGATGTTTCAGCAGAATTTAATACTGATGACCTCTCCATTCTCTTCACATTTTTGCTTTCCATGATGTGTAGCTAACATTTCTTCCAACTTTTCTGGCCACTCCTAAGTTTCCTTTGCAGATTCACTGTCCTCTCATTGGCTATTAAATGTTGGAATCTCTTAGCAGTAAAAGCTTCAATTACAAGCTAAGCAGATGTCTCATAAAGTTCTCTAACCCAAACATTCCCTTTGCACTCTAGACCTATATATCCAACGGCCTAATTGATCTCTCAACTTGTTTGTCACAAAGGCATTTGTAACATATCTGTATCTAAGCTTATGATCTACATCCCCCCTCACCATCAAATGTGGTCCACTTCCAGGGCTCCCTCTCTCAGCAAATAATATTCCTATCATTTAGATTTACCAAGAGAAAAAAAAAAAAGGATACAATCATAACTCCACCTTCTCTCTCATCTCCCATCAAATCCATCATCAAATCTTGAGATTTCTACCTTCTTAACTTTCTTTCAAATCCATCCACTTCTTTCCATATTCTAAGAAAACCAAGTTATCAACTTCTCTCACCTGTCTAACTACAAAGGTCTCAACTCCTTTTATGATGCCATTCCTACTTGTTTCCATTCTAGTTTCTACACTGCAGACAAAATGATCTTCTGAAACAGAAATGCAATTTTATCACCACCATTACTACCCCTTCTTACATCCCTTGAATGACTTCCTGTTGTCTATCCCTAACCTCAGCATCATGTTCCTCTCCATCTTCATCTCACTCAACACACTCTTCCACTCTGTACTCTTATGGTTTCCAGCACCTTTAGTCACACAGTCCTTGTAGAGCGGAGAATGAAAGTCGCTCAGTTGTGTCCAACTCTTTGTGACTCCATGGACGATAGCCCACCAGGCTCCTCTGTCCATTGAATTCTCCAGGCCAGAATATCAGAGTGGGTGGCCATTCCCTTCTCCAGGAGATCTTCCCAACCGAGGGATCGAATCCCGGTCTCGCACATTGCAGGTGAATTCTTTATTGTCTAAGCCACCAAGGAAGCCCTGGTGGCTTGGCAAATGTAGTTCCCTCAGATTGAACTCTGTGCCCTCCTCTAGTTCATTGCTTTATTATTTGTTATTTGTCCCTCAAATCAAAATTTACTTTTTTGGGAGAAGCTTTCCAATATACTCATAGCAGCGTGTAAATTACTTAATATTTATCTTCCTCACGAGACTATAATGTCCACGAGGTCAAGGGCTAAATTTGCTTATATTCAGTATCCTCTGTTGACCACCTAGCATGCTATGTGTGCATGCTCAGTCGCTTCAGTCGTGTCCAACTCTTTGTGACTCTATGGACTGCAGTCTGTCAGGCTCCTCTGTCCATGGGATTCTCCAGGCAAGAATACTGGAGTGGATTGCCATGCCCTCCTCCAAGGGATCTTCCTGACCCAGGAATCAAATCCAAGTCTCCTGCATCGCAGGTGGATTCTTTACTGCTGAGCCATCAGGGAACGCCACCACCTCGCATTGCTGTTGTTCAGTTGCTCAGTCATGTCCGACTCTTTGTGACCCCATGGATTGCAATGTGCCAGGCTTCCGTGTCCTCCACCATCTCCCAGAGTGTGTTCAAACTCATTTCCATTGAGTCAGTGATGCCATCTAGCATACCAGGCAATTAGTAGACATTCAAGTTCTCATCAAACAAAGACCATTCTAATCTGAGAAATCTTACCTGACAACAAAGAAGACAAGTCTTTTTTATTGGTAATTGAGTCATCAGGACTAACTAATTTGGAATTCACTGTTTCTCCAAATATTAAGAAGCTGATATTTCTCTGTTTACAAATATATACATAAAGCACACACAATCTTGAACAAATTTCATTCTGGCAACATCACACATATCTTGAATTCCAAGCTTTTAGTTAACTACACTCTTCAGCAGGAGTTTATTAGGACCCTCATTTAACTGCCTGTCAATAGCACCACTGGATATTTCTTATTATATAAAGTTTATTTTCAGATAATGTACTTTGTCTCTATTTAGACTGACATTCTTTTCAGTGCTCAAGTTTATAATACTGTTGAATCTATATCTCTGACCATAAAATTTTATGATTACAAAATTATCATGGAGATAGATTTAAAGAAAAGGATTTCCTAACAAACCCACCAGGAATTCCATAATTTCCATGGACAGCATCTAAACCTCTGCCTTGGCCATTCATTTATATTTATGTCCACTCCTACTCCCCATAAAGACACAGACTGTTACTAGTACTATTTTCTCCTATCTCCCACCTAATTAGTGTTTTTTCACTTTCCTTTAATCACAGATTTGCAATTCTATCTCAATCAGAAATAATTTTCTGAAACCTCTGTACCAAACAGAAACACTGCCTCAAGCTAGAGAAATTCAACATATACAACTTTTCCCCCCCAAAAAGAGTAATGTATCTGATTTCATCAACACAAGTTCCTTTCTCATGGAAGCTCCCTATGATAAATAAATCTCACAAACTTGAAACAAGGTAGTTTGTTGATAGCAATGATAAATGCACTTTTCAGAGTTGTAGAAAAATAAGATCACAATATCCATGGCAAGATTAACAAAACCAGACCAGTATCTAACCTTGAACAAAATAGAACTGACCACTATAAATGAGTGCTTTCCTCCATTTATTTTATCTAGCTAGAAAGCATATATTAAGCCATCTATCAAGAAACAAAAGGTTATCTTTGTGGTTAGCTGGATATATATGCTAAGGGAAGTTGTTGTTATAAATTATTAAGCTAAGAATGTGCACAAGGAGAGCATGCCTGAGTTGCTCAACTTCCAATAACTTGAAAATACCTCCAAAATAATTTATATCCTCACCCAGAAAGCCACTTCAAATCCAATGAAACAAAACACTGGCCATTTCTTATACTGTTGTTATTTATTAACATCCTATAGTACCTTTAAGGAAATGCCCTAACATAAGGGTTAAGGATATTTCTTCCATATGGAAGAAATCGGAACATTAAACAATCAAATAAGTCTATATCTGTGCCGCCAAACAAATGTGTTTCTATTCTCATTTTTATTTTAACACAAATACTTAGACTAGCACTTGTGATGGAATAATCGCAACCCAGCCCAGAAGTGTCTATATCGTAATATAGCAGCCAGAAAATATAATCTCTGGAAACTGTGAATATGTTAGATTATGTGACAAAGTGGGCTTAAGGTTGCAGATGGAATTAAGGCTGTTATCAACTGGCTTTGAGTGGAGGAGATTATCCTGAATTACCTGGTAAACCCAATGTAATCATGAGTATCTTTAAACATGGAAGAGGAAGCAGAAGAGAACCTGAGAGAGAGCACTGTGACAAGGGTGTGGCCTGACCATGCTGACTTTAAAAACAGACAAAGGGAACCAGGAGCCACAGAAGATAGGTGCCCTCCAGAAGCAGGAAAAGGTAAGGAAATGGGTCCACTCTAAAGCTTCCAGAAGAAATCAGGACCTGCCTTGATTTTAGCCCAGTGAGATCCCTCTAACTTCTAAAAATACAAATTAATAAATTTTGTCATCTTTAAGCCACTGACTTTGTTGCAATTTGTTGCAACAGCCATAAAAAACTAATACAATAAAAACTTTGCAACTAACAAAATATTTTATAAAATCTCATTCCTAAGCATAAGGGTAAACTAACAATCCCATGCAGTTAAGAAAAAAAGCAAAACTCATGATCTACTTCAGTTCAGTTCAGTTCAGTTCAGTCCCTCAGTCGTGTCCGACTCTTTGCAACCCCATGAATCGCAGCACTCCAGGCCTCCCTGTCCATCACCAACTCCCGGACTTCACTCAGACTCACGTCCATCGAGTCAGTGATGCCATCCAGCCATCTCATCCTCTGTTGTCCCCTTCTCCTCCTGCCCCCAATCCCTCCCAGCATCAGAGTCTTTTCCAATGAGCATCAGAGTCTTTGCATGAGGTGGCCAAAGTACTGGAGTTTCAGCTTTAGCATCATTACTTCCAAAGAAATCCCAGGGCTGATGTCCTTCGGAATGGACTGGTTGGATCTCCTTGCAGTCCAAGGGACTCTCAAGAGTCTTCTCCAACACCATAGTTCAAAAGCATCAATTCTTCGGTGCTCAGCTTTCTTCACAGTCCAACTCTCACATCTATACATGACGACTGGAAAAATCATAGCCTTGACTAGATGGACCTTTGTTGGCAAAGTAATGTCTCTGCTTTTGAATATGCTATCTAGGTTGGTCATAACTTTTCTTCCAAGGAGTAAGCGTCTTTTAATTTCATGGCTGCAATCACCATCTGCAGTGATTTTGGAGCCCAAAAAAATAAAGTCTGACACTGTTTCCACTGTTTCCCCATCTATTTCCCATGAAGTGATGGGACCAGATGCCATGATCTTCGTTTTCTGAATGTTGAGTTTTAAGCCAACTTTTTCACTCTCCTCTTTCACCTCCATCAGGAGGCTTTTTAGTTCCTCTTCACTTTCTGTCATAAGGGTGGTGTCATCTGCATATCTGAGGTTATTGATATTTCTCCCGGCAATCTACTTCAGTGATCTCCTTCAGACCTCACTAAAACAGTTAAGTTACTTCTCCTTGGGCCTCAGTTTCCTTATTTTTGTATAATGGAGTTTATTGAACTGTTCTAAGATTCCTTTGGGGCTTCATTGGTGGTTCAGATGGCAAAGAACCTGCCTGCAAAGCAAGAGACATGGGTTTGATCCCTGGGTCAGGAAGATCCCCTGGAGAAGGAAAGGCAACCCACTCCAGTATTCTTGCCTGGATAATTCCATGGACAAAGGAGCCTGTCGGGCTGCAGTCCATGGGGTTGCAAAGAGTAGGACCCAACTAAATGACTAAGATTCCTCTGAGCTCTAAAGCTGTTTCTCTGTTTCATGAATGCTAATTACGAATTGCTGTTTGAGCTTTGCTTTCTTTTCTATGAAATCATTTTGTTAATCTATAATGAGCTTCTTTTTAGGGCTTCCCTTGTGGCTCAATGGTAAAAACTCCACCTGCCAGTGTAGGAGGTAACAGGTTCAATCCCTGGGTCAGAAAGGTCTCCTGGAGAAGGAAATGGCAACCCACTCCAGTATTCTTGCCTGGGAAATCTCATGGACAGTGGAACCTGGTGGGCTACTGTCTAAGGGGTCGCAAAGAGTCAAACAAGACTGAGCGACTAACACTATGTCTCTTTTAATTGGAAAGTCAAAATATCCTATTGTTAGAATACATGATAGTGCCTTCAACAAACACCACTGAAGCACATTTAAAAATAAATTTTATTCAACAGTGTTCTCTCAGCTTGAATGAGTTTAGTATGCCTGAGAGTAACTGACAATTGAAACCAGTAGATAAAAACATTCAGAGCACATATATGCAACATTTTCCCAAACACTATCACACTGCTGCTGTTACTGCTGTTTAGCCACTCAGTCATGTTTGACTCTTTTGCGACCCCATGGACTATAGCCCACCAGGCTCCTCTTTCCATGGGATTCTCTAGGCAAGAATACTGGAGTGGGTTGCCATTTCCGTCTCCAGGGGATCCTCCCAACACAGGGATCAAACCTGCGGTCTCCTGCTTGGAAGACAAGAGCCACCTGGGAAGCCCAACCACTATCATAAATATGCCTAAAAAGCATCTGCAGAATATTCAGTTTTCTAGTTAACTATGTGATTTTATGTGTGTGTAAAATTTTACTGAACAAATTAAAGTGTTTGATTTTCAATACATTTAGAAGCAAAAACTGGAGCAGGAAATGAATAGATGAAAATGAGTTGGGCAGAGAAGTTTAGATATTATGAAATAAAAGTAGAAAAGGATGGAACAATCTTGTTCCAGAAGAAAAACAATATGATTGGGGTGGGGTGGGGGGAGTCAAACTCATGGAACCAGAGAATAGGAGTGGTCTCCAGGAACTGGTGGGGGTGGTGGGGAGGGTGGAAATGGGGAGGTGCTGGTCAAAGCGTACATACTTTCAGTTATAAGATGAATACATTTTATGGATTTAATGTACAACACGGTGATGATGTAGAGTTGCTGTACAATACTGAATTGTACACTTGAAATTTGCCAAGGGAGAAGATCTTAAGTGTTATCACCACACACACACTAAACATGGTAACTTATGTGAGATGGTGAATATATTAGTTGATTATGGTTCTCATTTCACAATGTGTACATATATTAAGTCATCACATACATATCTTTAACATATAAAATACTTTTTTATATGCAACAAAAAAGGAAAAACAGCTATCAAGAAGAGTTTGGGGCAAGGTGCAAATGGGACAATAGAGACATGATAGGGAGTATGCTGCTGCTGCTGCTGCTGCTGCAAGTCGCTTCAGTAGATAGGGAGAGTAAATCAGTGGGGAAAAGAGAGGTCTTAAAGGGAAACAAAAGGATTAAAGGATTCCCTGGTGGCTCACATGGTAGAGTCTGCCTGCCATGCAGGAGACCTGGGTTCAATTCCTGGGTGGGGAAGATCCCCTGGAGAAAGAAATGGCAACCCACTCCAGTATTCTTGCCTGGAAAAGCCCATGGGAGGAGCCTGGCGGGCTACCATCCATGGGATTGTAAAGAGTCGGACACCACTGAGCGACTTCACTTTCAAAGGGAAACAATCACAAGTGAAAAATGGAAATCAGAAATGCACATAATAGATATAAAACAACCTCCAAAATACAAACACACACACCAAAAGCAGGCCAATCAATAAAGAGACAGTGGCCTGACTGTGAAATGGACCAAGCTAATGGACTCACAGATGAGCCACATTCCTTCCTATTTTTATTCACAAGCTAGAGGTCCAGTGGATATCTGCGAATGCATGTGAGGTTAATATTGGATATTTTCACTGCAGTTTGGGGGCTGGGTTTCAAAGGCTCTGAACACAGTTGTATTGATGATGTTTCTCTTATAAGAGTTTTTGTAACAGAGTTAATGTATAAGAACATATCAGAAGCAAATTATGAGAGGGGAGGTGAAAAGTAGAAGAATACGACTAAAAAACAGACCAATAACTGAAACACAAGGGCTGAAGAGGGATGTACAGAGAACAGGAAAGAGACACAGAAACTGGGAGGAGGAGAAGGAAAGCAGACAAAAGCAGAAGCTACCCTTGCTTTCTCCACAAGGCTCGGTCCCTCAAGAGAACATAAAAGCCCTGTGAAATCAGGAGGTTCTGCTGAGCCTTTGTTCTTAATTCCATTCTTTCCCGCCCCCACCCCCTTCATGAATTCTGCCTTTGATTTGAATAGTCCCCTAGAAGCCTGGTTTTGTAGCTTCTGTTTATTCACATGGCTCTGCATGTCACAGATGGTGCAACACACCCAAACACACTGGAAGTGGGTGTACGTGCACGTGTGTGTTGACTGTTACTTTTGTTTTTTGTTTCTTTACCTCCTTTCAGTATCTGGAACTTTGTTAATTTGCTTTTATATTTTTATTTTGAAGTAATTTCAAACTTACATAAATGTTGCAAATATAATACAAAGAACTCCTGCACATCCTCTATTAATCAAATACAGGAATTTTCAACGTTCTTTGTCACATTTGTTTTTTTCCCTTTCCACAATATTTATTCTATGTAACTCTATACAATTTAGTTACATTTCCTAAACAATAGCAGTTGGTTGCATATAGCACGCACTTTACCCGTCAGTATTTCCATGGTGTGTATTTCCAAACCACAAGAATACTCTTATAACCACAATACTATTACCACATTCAGAAACTTTAAAATTGATACAATATGATTACATAATACAGAGTTCAGCAAATTCTTGGGCTGAACCTGACCCACAAGTGATTTTGTAAATAAAATTTTACTGGAACTGAGCCATGCCCATTTTCTGTTTTGTCCATGGCAACAAAGCAAACAAGGGCAGGGTTAGGTAGTTGTTTCAAAAGAGATACTATGGCTCGCAAAGCCTAAAAATTTTACTATTTGGTCCCTTAAGTGAAAGTGGAGAGTGAAAAAGTTGGCTTAAAGTTCAACATTCAGAAAACGAAGATCATGGCATCCAGTCCCATCACTTCATGGGAAATAGATGGGGGAACAGTGGAAACAGTGTCAGACTTTATTTTTTTGGGCTCCAAAATCACTACAGATGGTGACTGCAGCCATGAAATTAAAAGACGCTTACTCCTTGGAAGAAAAGTTATGACCAACCTGGATAGCATATTCAAAAGCAGAGACATTACTTTGCCAACAAAGGTCCGTCTAGTCAAGGTTATAGTTTTTCCAGTGGTCATGTATGGATGTGTGAGTTGGACTGGGAAGAAGCCTGAGCACCAAAGAATTGATGCTTTTGAACTGTGGTGTTGGAGAAGACTCTTGAGAGTCCTTTGGACTGCAAGGAGATCCAGCCAGTCCATTCTGAAGGAGATCAGCCCTGGGATTTCTTTGGAAGGAATGATGCTAAAGCTGAAACTCCAGTACTTTGGCCACCTCATGCAAAGAGTTGACTCATTGGAAAAGACTCTGATGCTGGGAGGGATTGGGGGCAGGAGGAGAAGGGGATGACAGAGGATGAGATGGCTGGATGGCATCACTGACTCGATGGACGTGAGTCTGAGTGAACTCTGGGAGTTGGTGATGGACAGGGAGGCCCGGTGTGCTGCGATTCATGGGGTTGCAAAGACTCGGACACGACTGAGGGACTGAACTGAACTGAACTGAACTACAGGATAAAAGGTTTTTCTGATCCCTGATATAATTCATGGTTCATGTTCCATTGTCAGTTGTCTCAATAACATTTTTTCACCTATATTTCCCAGTCTTGGAGTCAACCCAGGATCATGCATTTAATTTTCACATCTCTCAGACTTCTTTAATCCAAAACAATTTCTCAGTTTTTTTTGTATTTCATGACATTTTCATTTTGAAGAAGTCAAGCCAGGTGTTTTTCTTTTTTTTAAGAATATTCCTCTATTTGGGTTTATCTGATGTTTCCTCATGATCAGATTCAGGTAACTTACTCATAATCAGAACATAACAAAAATAATTTTGTTTTTCTTATCATATTATACCCAGATGCACATGATATCTTTGTGCCCCACCTTAATGATGTTTAAGTCTGTTCTCCACTATACAAGTACTCTTTTTTGCCCTTACAGTTAGTAAAAATCTGTAGAGTGATGCTTTAAGACCAGGCAAATATTCTACTCTCCATCAAAATGGTTCTGCCCGCAATGTAACATCCACTAATGATTCTTTCCCAAGTCAATGTTTACTATGATGGATACAAATGGTAATTTCATAATCTGTTTATATATCACAGAATCCATGATGGTACCAGTTTATGATCAGAAATCAAGGTGTTCAGAAATATTAAATGACTCATCTGTTGCTAGTTATTTTTCAAGGAGCTCTTGGAGAATTTTAGAACTTCTAAAACTCTTAATCTTTGATGGTCCTAAAATCTCTCAAGCTCCAGAACACCAACTCAAGCAAATGTTCTCAAGATTCAAATAATTAGAATACCTTGCTCATCAGCACACAAAACCTATCTCGTGAAGCTCCCATTTACGTTATACAAAACCTATCCTGTGAAGTTACCAGTTACGTTTAAAAGCCATATTTTTTAACTTCCACTGTTTTCACTCAAAAATGAACACTTATTTCTACAGCGTGTGTGTGTGTTATTCACTCAGTTGTGTCTGTAGCTCTGTAGTCCCGTGGACTGTAGCTCACCAAGCTCCTCTGTCCATGGGATTCTCCAGGCAAGAATACTAGAGTGGGTTGCCATTCCCTTCTCCAGGGGATCTTCCTGACCCAGGGATCGAACCCACGTCTCTTGCTCAGCAGGCAGATTCTTTGCTGTCTCTCACTATGCAGTTCAAAGTAGAAAACAGACATTCAAGACAAAATAACACAAAAACAAAGCCTCACATTTTGTACAATCTCAATTGTGAGTTTGTGCATAAATCATTCCTTTTCACTTAACCTACCAGGGCCACATGATTCAATAATCATCTTGGGCTTGAGGAATTAGGGTACAAAGTTTAGGGACTATACTAGTTTATGAACCCTGCCCTAACAAAATACCACAGACTAGGTGACTGGAAATATATATATATATATATATATATATATATATATATTTTTTTTTTTTTTTTTTTTTTTTCTTACAATTCTGGGGTTAGAAGTCCAAGATCCAGGTGTTGGCAGATCTGGTTTCTTAAAAGGCCTCTCTCTCTGGCTTACACATGGGCAGATTCTCACCGTGTCCTTGCATGGACTTCCCTCTATACTTGACTGTGCCCTAATTTCTTCATTTTCTTTTTCCTTTCCTAACCTCTTCTTATGAGGACACCAGGTGCACTGGATTAGAGCCCATTCATAATCTCATTTTACATTAGTGTCTCTTTAAAGGCAGTATCTCCAAATACAGTCATGTTCTGAGATACTGAGAGTTAGGACTTCAACACATGAATTTTGAGGGGACACAATTCAGCCATAACAGGGACCAACAATGAGGTTCTATTTAAGATATCTGATATTCTAGATGACACTGCTGCTGCTGAGTTACTTCAGTCGTGTCCGACTCTGTGTGACCCCATAGACGGCAGCCCACCAGGCTCCCCCGTCCCTGGGATTCTCCAGGCAAGAACACTGGAGTGGGTTGCCATTTCCTTCTCCAATGCATGAAAGTGAAAAGTGAAAGTGAAGTCGCTCAGTCGTGTCCAACTCCTAGCGACCCCATGGACTGCAGCCTACCAGGCTCCTCCATCCATGGGATTTTCCAGGCAGGAGTACTGGAGTGGGGTGCCATTGCCTTCTCCGGGCTAGATGACACTAAACCATATCTATTTATAATATACTTGGGTCTTCAAATTCAAAGTGGGACCATGATGGCAAAAAAAAAAACAAACAAACCTGAAAGTCGTATTGTGGGAGGAAGCTGAATAATTATTTAAAGGAGAGGTGACACAGGGAGAAAGGCTGGCCCTCATCAAATAGATGAAGGATTCGCATATGGAAGATAGACTAGACATTGACCTGTTTGGAGTCATTCACAGAAGTTTAAACTATGACCAAGAAATAACACATTTTTCAATGGAAAAAATAGTCTTTCTAACTTATCTGACACTAGAAGGAAAAATCAATGACCTCAGAAGACTGAATAAATGCTTAGAATAAACTGCAAATTGAAAGAATGAGAAGGAGTTGGTAAAATGAGGCTATTTGTATTTGTATATTCCTTCTCTCAAATCAAACTTTAAGACAAAAAGTTTTCAATGGCTCTGTCTATCAAAATTTAAGTTTTCTGAACTTCTGCAACAACTGAAAACTCATGATTGCCTCAGGCTGGAGCAAGAAGTGAAGAATCTTTATACCAAGGCTCAGTGTCATTATATTTCTCTCTGGAGCAAAATGTATACCCCAAACTGTCAACTACACAAAGACAAAAAGAGACACTACCCCCCAAAAAAATAAAGAGCATGTATGAGTATTGTAAGTACACTTAAAAATGTCTATGAGCTCAACTAAAATTTAAGCCATACAAGGAACATGATATCTTAAGAACTATTAAGATTTATGATACACCAGTTCTCAGACCAAGAACTATTACCCTTCCACATTAATTTTATATGGTAAAATTTTAAACAATCACTGTTTTAGGAAGTGAGTGGCAAGGCAGGCCACACACACAGTATAGAAGATATAAAATGAGTACGACCTCTCTCCATCCACTCTGGGTTTCAAACCTTGCCTTTATGAGAAGTTAAGAAGTTAGAAGCATCATAGTGTAGTTTTTACAGACAGGCTCCCTGGGCCAGATTCAGGCCCTGTCATTATCAGCTACGTGACCTTGGGCCAGACACTTTAACTCTGTGTGTCTGTTTCCTTATTTGTAAAATGGAGATAATAAGGGTTAGCAAAGTACCTCATTTACTTGCTGTGAGGATTATACAAGATAATATATTTAAAGCTTGCCTCATACATTGAAATCATTTAAGATGTAAAGCTATATTCCTTTGGCCACAGGGAAGCAGTGAACATTTAAGAAAGAACCCACATGATCAGATTTTTGTGTCAGACAAATCACTTTCAGAGTGCAGTGAAAGATGGATTGGTTAGAGCAGGTCATTTATACAGCCAAGGCAGGAGAGCAGATAAGGAGCCTATTGCAATAGTCCAAAAAAGATATTCTGAGGGCTTTAGCTAAAGCAACTGGAATAGCCAGGAGGTACAGGTATGGGAAATTTTAAAGAGACAGTGAGGAAGGAAAGAGAATCATCTGGGTAACTGGAACTCTGAAGGACTGGTATGAAGCATGTGTGAGCAAATGACACAGCTGCTTATAAAAATGTTGAGATTAAGATACACTCCTGGGCACTCCTGGGCACCCCTGTGGTTACTGCCTAAAATAGATCTAAAGCACAGAGGTAAGGACTGAGCTGGAATACCATTTTGAGTAAACGGTCAACCATATTTCACTGACGGGAAAAACAGCTTAAATTTCTTTTGGAGGAAACAGATGGCACTTCCAAATAAAAGAGAGGGTTTACAGCCACATGCTAGTACCATGTTCAGTATCTCTGTAAGGTATTTCATACTTACACTAATGCCATTTCATCAACATTGCATCAATTATTCAAAATTAGCACTGGTTGTGACAGACAGATCAAAAGATTAGAAAGGATGTTTTCCCAACATAGGTTTTTTCTGTTACATTTTATTCATTATCTTATTCTGCAGTTCCCCAAAGAGGGCAATTAGCAGACTAATTCTGCTGCCCATGATCTACTTCTTTCCATAACAATCCTTGTGTTCACCAGCACCATTTCCTCTCATAGTAAGAAGAAATTTTGTTTGTATCAGGGTCATGTAAACAGACCCTCAAAAACATCTCACATAGTACCTGACTATGAATATGTCCAGTACATCCTGTGCATTGGAGAGTATCCGTTCTGTCTGAGGTCAACTCAAACTATGTAAGCAGCATTGTCATGTAGGTGTTAATCTTTAGATAAATAACACACTAGAAAATCATAAAGCTATTTTAATAAAGCAGGTTTCATTTCACAAGTGTATAAAATATGTAGATTCAGTTTTATTTCAACACTGTCTTTACTATGACTTGGTAGACCTCTGAAAATAATTGTTCTCACTCGTGGCTAAAAAAACATAACTTCATTTTGATTCGATTCAACAAATTCCTGAGTATTTTTGAGGTTTATATTTTATTACTTATTTAAGTCCTAGAAATCTGCAATTAATTACTGAGGAATTTAGACCATATGATATTAAGGTCTAGATAATGATAAATGTAAATAAATATAGGTTATTTCTAAACTGCTTTTCAAAAAAAATCAACCTTGAAATTTTAAAAACAATCAAATTTTACTATCAATAAGTTGTTAGTTACCACTCTTACATAAAAAGGAATGCCTACATATGTTTGATTTTCCAAATATTTAATAAAGAGGCAATAAAAAGTTAAAACGTGATTTTAAGAAGCAGAACAGTTAAGAATGCCACACAGAATAAAAATATTTAACCACTTTGATGTGAAATTACCTTGAATTAAATATTTGAAAAGGTCACATACTTATTGCCAAATAAAGCAAGCCAAGTTTAATTCAGGAAGCTAAAAAATTCTGTTAAAAAAAAAAATACACACAGTTACATTTAGGAATCTCTTGCAGATATATTGTACCAGAGAGGGAAAAAAGGTAGCACCATTACTTTCACCGTTATAGTCAACATTTACCATAAACTGCCATCTCTTTTTTGTAACTTATACATTAAAGTCTAAAAGCTAAACTTCAAGAGAAGTAACTACCATAAATCAACTAATCTTATTTAAAAGCACTAAAGAAAAGAACACACTTACCTAGTGCTTTCTAAAACACCCAGAAAGGAACAATTCTTTGTGTAAAAAAGCAGCTAATATTTGTGATATAAACTTGGCACATACAGAACATATTCAAATGTACCAGTTTAACAGTGGCATTTTTTTCTATGAAGAATAGAGCAAAGTTGATGATAATAAAGTTCCTATTCAAAAACCACCTTCATTTCACAGGTCTGAGAAGAGGCGGAGCTCAACTCTGAGGCATTAACAGCTTCACGCCCTGGCGTCATTCTCCATATGCCATTGTCACTATCATTAAATCAGAGAAAGAATGAGGCACTACATGTAGAGGGATGTGTTGATGCTATTTAAATAAAGTAATTGAAAGAAGAGGCAAGGCATTCTTCTTGACTTGAATTAATGAACATAGGAAATCTCTGGAGAGACTGTTTTGATATTAATCTTCAATGAAAAAAAGAACAAAACAAAGACCAAAGAATTTAAGAACTGGCACAATTCTGCTGTGGTTCATGGATTCCTTCCCACCTTCCCCACATCTCTCCTCCCCACACTTTATTCTCTGATAGTGAAATCAGCGTACACGTAAGAACCTCACTTTTTCCCTCCTCGCTGGATCCAGTCCAGAACCATTATTATGTCTGAGCCTTGGTGGCTGCAATGGGATGCATCCACGAGTCAGAGGCAGATGCTTGCAGTGGTTTATTCTCCCTCCCTGTGAACTGCCCCCTACCTGAAGTACTGCTTGGTACTTTTACTTACTAATGCTGGAACAGCTCTCACATGCCGTTGGTCACCTATCTCCTCTGGAAAGTGGAATACACGTTTTCAGGGAAACCTAACATGACCTTTATCCTGACAAAGGCAAACAGAATAATACTGCAAAATAAGAATGTGGATATAGGCCATTTTGTGTTTTTATGATGCTTTTGCCGCTTCTAGAAGAGACATGACCTCAAATACATGTGGGGCACTGCTTTGTTTTTCAACCAAAGGAAAGATAAGCATGCCTTGGGTTTATGTTACTTAGCAGAACATTTTCATAGTTCTGCCACATCAAAGAAAAGAAGTATAGCTAGGGAAAAAAAGTAGTAAAAAAATATTGTAAAAGTTTTGCTAATTTGCAAGCAAATTAAGAAGTGCATTCAGTTGTAGAATGAGATATACTGTTCAGAATAAAATTCCTAGTATACAAAAGTCAGCAGACATTCCTCTCCCTGGACTAAGCAAGTTGAGTATTCAGCTCTCCGTCACCCCCATTTTCAGCATCCTGCCAGCTTTATCTTCCTCCCCCAAGATAGAAGGATTCCCATTCCTTTCAAAAGAGCTACAGAGAAAGCCACAAGTTCTCAATGGGTAGAAGGGAAGGGACTGAGGCAGGGGTACCGACTCCTAAGCAAACACTGACTATACCAGACTGGACGTGGTATTGTTCTAGCTGAAAAAAAAAAAAAAAATACTGCTCAGGGACTAGCCCATCTGAGATCCAGAGGACCTCTGGTCCTGCGGCAATTTTAGTGGTGTACTCAATAGTCCAGATGTTCACCAGTGCTTTACCTCCCCAGCCTCAATAAAATATACAGTTCCAGTGCCAAGTTACTGAAACTGACTAGATGTCTCAGATTTAAAAAAAAAAAAAAATCCGCACTTGACTTCTGATATGATCACAACAATGAAAATTAGCTGGGGAGCGGGAGTAAGAGAGTAATCTTTGCCATCCTCAGGTAGATGTTACCGAAAGTTCTACTTCAAGTTCTTATTTACAAACTAAACAGCATCATAAAGTCCTGTACTGACTCAATCCCACTGTCCAAATTCCACTGTAACAAAATCCATTTGAACTCACACACAGTGTTTACAGATGAGGCGTGATCAAACAATGCTAGTCCACGGCCTCTTTGTAGTAAACAGATTGGGAAGGGGTATATTTTTAATCGCAGTAGTTAAGGAAGTGGGGATGTCACACAGAGGTTTTCTATCTTGCTGCAAGGGATATGCTTTGTTTGGGTAAAGGGTAGTGCAGCTTAGGTAAGATTTGAAAAAAGCATTAGAAGGGATTGTTAATTGCTCACTGAAGACAGACTTCAGGGTGAGGGAGGATATTTTTCTTCTCTCTTGGCACACTAAATTGAGTGTCTTGAATTTTACTTCATACTGTTTATTTTCCTGCTTAGAATTTCTATATTCTGTCCTGTGGTTAAAATAGGGGATAATTATAATTTCTACTTCTTCCAAAAAATTCTTTCTTATACTTTGCTGTTGTTGTTCAGTTTCTAAGTCATGTCCAACTCTGCGACCCTATGGACTGCAGCACGCCCAGCTCCCTTGTCCTCCACTATCTCCCAGCGTTTGCTCAGATTTCGTGTTCATTGAGTTAGTGATGCTATCTAACCATGTCATCCTCTGCCACCCCCATAGCCTGGAAATAGTACAAGGAGACTACTTCAGGTCACCTATTATCACAGGCTTTCTTGATCTCTTGGGTCTCCTTGGCCCCCATTTCTCTAATTTGTTACCCGCCTTAACTTTCACACACTGGCTGTAAATTACACAAAGAATTTTCCATCACTCTCCCTCCAACCTTAGGTCCCTACTCTTTTTTCCTTCCCGTTCCTTCCTCAATGAGCTCGTTCACTTTTAGTTCTGAAGAGTCTGTGGCTGACACCCAGGAGCCACCACCACACCTGACTGCTCCCATTCTTCTTTCACTGAGATACTTCCAAATGCCTCCAGGGCATCTCACTCAGACGTCAACTACAATTTGACATGTGAAAACCTGAGCTCGTCTTCTTCCCCCAACAATAAGCAAGTGTTCGCAAATTTCCCTTAACTGTCAGCAGGGTTCATTCAGTGTTCATAGTCCTCCCAATCCCCTAGGCTCCAAAATGTAGTTATTTTTGTCTCTTTCCCTCTTCCTCATCCTCAAACTTCAAGCTGTCTGCAAACTCTGTCATTTCTACCACGACCATATCTCCCTGATCTCTCCTTTCTTCATCCTGAAATGTCATTCTAGCCCAAGCCCCTACTCCTCACACGTGAATTAATGATTATGTCTCTAGTTCCTCCATACACCTTCAGTTTCTTCTTATAACTGAATTGTTAGAATGACCTTTACCAAGTACCAAGGACACCTGACCTATGTCAGGTGATCTATGATCATATCTATGATCTGTATCATGATCTATGTTTTCCTGATGAAAAACAAAGGCTCAAATTGGTGAAGTAACTTCCTATGTTTACATATCTAGTTGGGAGATGGAGCAGAAGCTACAGAACACAGGGTTCACAACTTCTAGTCCAATGTTCTACCCTCTGTACCAGGACGCTTCCCCAAATCACATCAATCACCAAGGCCAACTCTGAGTCTTAATGCATCACACTATACAAGGCCTAAAACCTTACAGGGGTCGATGTTAGCCCTTAATAATATTTCCACTACTTCTCCAAACTCACTTCTCATTACTCACCATTATATCCCTCTTCTCTAAGTCACTCTTTTAGTCATGTTCATCAATGAAATGTGTAACCCCCATTGCTGGGTCAGTACATACAATACACTGGAAAGACAATCCTCTATTTTTTACTCATTGTTGAGTCCTCACAACAGTTTGAATACAGACATGGGACTCAAACAGGCTTGCATTTTCAATTCCAATTTCAAAGAGCAAAATTATTTAAAACTCCTAATTACACTTTATCTTTTGAAGTAATTTTGAATATGCATTTTCATCACCTCATATGTAACGTATTCAACTTTGTTCTACCATAAAAAACTAAATATATAACCAATTACTAAAATTCAATTAACTGGTCACTCACCTCATCTCATACACTAATGATTTTGTCAAGATTTAGAACATGAGATCCTTTATCTTTTTAATGTTTTGCAATTTTGCATACCAAATACTTTGTATTTATACTGCTTTATAGTGTTGGAGGTTCCCTGGCGGCTCAGATGGTAAAAGCGTCTGCTTCCAATGCGGGAGATCTGGGTTCAGTCCCTGGGTAGTGAAGATCCCCTGGAGGAGGATATGGCAACCCACTCCAGGACTCTTGCCTGGAAAATTCCATGGATGGAGGAGCCTTGTAGGCTACAGCCCATGGGGTTGCAAAGAGTCAGACACAACTGAGCGACTTCACTTTATAGTATTGAATGCTTACAAGCTGATGCTGGGAAAGCTTGAGGACAGAAGGAGAAGAAGGCATCAGAGGATGAGATAGTTGGATTGCATCACCAATGCAATGGACATGAACTTGAGCAAACTTTGGGAGATGGTGAAGGAAGGGAGGCCAGGCGTGCTGCAGTCCATGGGGTCACAAAAGTCAGACATGACTAGGCGACTGAACAACAACATACTTAGAAGCTACAACAATGTTAAGTCTTTTCTGCCAAAAGACTAACTAATCCAGATCTTGAGAGAGTGTGCGAATGGTGATTCACTTTTTGAGTTATTTTCCTATTTCCCCATGCAACATCTGCAACATTGTACTGCAAAAATTGTGGTATCAAGGCTCCCTTTATTAAGAAACACTTTCATACCTTTTTCTCTTCCAGTTCTAAATCTATTTCCTTTTTTCTTGATCAGATTCACATATCATTCCTCAGTTTCCTCATATTTTGATCACATTACATCCCTTCCACTCATTTGTTTTAAACTGCTAAGGTTGTTAACTTCATGTGAGCTTGTCTTCAGTTTCTACCAAGAATTTTTTGAATATAATTTCAAGAGTCTCCAACAAGATTTACAAAACTAAAAGGTCTTATAGGTCTTTTACCTCTTCCAGAACTATACAGCATACTATTTCCCAGAACACAAATGCTCATTAAAGGCTTGTTAACTAACTCAAGAGTGGTTCTAAAATGGACCATCTGGCTGCTGTGCATTTTCTTCTCAGAATATAATTTTATTCTAATCAAAACATAAAATATATAAATAAATGAACGAATATATAAATCCTGTTGCACGGATCCCACGCATTTAATACAAATTAGCAGTTCACAGGGTTTCTTTTTGTGCTGTTGTTTGCTTGTTTTTAACCCTCACTCCTAGTGACAGTAAGCATGTTCTTGCTGTATTCAAGAAAGAAAGAGTGACTGAAGAGTCCAAATAAGACCTAGACAATGCTGAACAATATTGTCCATCCCTCCAAAGAGGTGAAGTACCAAGTGAAATAGCTAGAGCTATAAAGCCTATCCTCACCAAAATGTGAAGTCAAAAACATTCTTTGTGGTCTGGCTCTATCTATCTCCTCTCCTCATTTACATTATACTTCACTGTGTTTGTTTTCAGCCTCAATGTATGGCTTAAACTACTCTAATGGGAACAGAACAAAAGAAAATCTTGACTGTGAATGACGCATGATCATACAGT
This sequence comes from Bos taurus, assembly GCF_002263795.3. Lineage (NCBI taxonomy): Eukaryota > Metazoa > Chordata > Mammalia > Artiodactyla > Bovidae > Bos > Bos taurus. The sequence goes on from NC_037336.1 coordinate 66,577,541, forward strand.
AAGAAACAGGAGGAGGTGGAAAAAGAAAAAGGACTATAAATAGAGATCTGTTTAAAACAAGATGTATATAGCAGAAGAGACAAATAGAAACACACACCAGAAGATAAGCTCCACAGAAACCCTAAACATGTACTGGCAATGTGGACATTTTCAGATACTGAGTGGTTACATTATGGTGATAAAGAACAGCCACTGATGTGCCCCTTCATTTAGTCAGTCAGTGAACAGTTTCTGCTCCCAATGGACAAACACAAATAGAAAAAGCAAGGTACGAGAAAATACAGAGAATTCCCTACTGTTTGCAATCAACAAGACACCGATTGTTCTTGGTTGAATGGCTTATTCTGGGAATCCTTCTGACAGAAGGGATCTGATAGCATCTGTCTCTTACAAGTCAGGGCATTAAGCCAATGAACAGTTCTCATTATCCCAGACAACAACAAATGAAGTCAGAGCAAGGAGGAACCAGGTGGTATCCTGCTCATAAAAGCCCTTGATGCGCCGACACTACCCGGTTTTCCTAACTGAGCCAAGTTAGGACGAACTTCCTTAGATGCAGGATTCTTGATAAAATAAAACTTTATGAATCTGAATATCTAATTATTTAGTATTTAGACATGGGCTCTGAGGAGTGCAGTAATACCACCAACATTAGGCCCAGTAATTTTTCTATTTATTCATTTTTAAATGCTTGAATAATATATTACAATATCAAGGCCTCGAAGAGAGGGATTTTTTTCTGCCAACACATTTTATCCTATTGACTCATTTACATCTATTTTCTGCTACTCTGACTGTTTAAAAGCAAAAAAAAAAAAAAAAAAAGCCTTTCATGAAAGAAATATAATTCAAAAATAACAATTCTGATTTTTTATTTCCTTTTCTTCTCATCTTCTTTTCCTCATATATTATGAATAAGAATAGTTTAAGTGTAGTAATATCGAGCCTGGCTCTCTTTTTGAGTAACTATTTACTTATAAAGATGAACAAGGGGAGAAAAAACAGCACAGAAATGTAAATCTAATGTGGAAAAGGAAACCACACATTTCCCTATTGTACAATGCTGTGCATTCAATGTTACTCTGCAAGCAATTGTGGCTATCACTTGATGTGTGTGTGCTAAGTCACTTCAGTCGTGTCCAAATCTGTGCGACCCAATGGACTGCAGCCTGCCAGGCTCCTCTGTCCATGGGATTCTCCAGGCAAGAATATTGGAGTGGGTTGCCGTGCTATGAAGTCTTAAATAAAACTTCTATACTCTTATCATCAGATAGTGCCTACAAATAGTTGAGAATTATACTCTAATTAAACTGAAACTCTAATTAAAAGTACTAGTCTAATGCAATATGAAATGTCCTTGATTATCGCAGGCCAATTATGTCTCAGTTTGCTATTGTCCTCTGGTGTGTATAGATTTTATCTTTTTATGAAAATAATGGAACAGTTTTGGTAATGACATCCTGCGCAGGATGTCCTGGTAATTTCCAGAGTCAGTCATTTCCTTTTCAATGTATTTTCTCCTCTTCATGGTTTTGTTATATAGCCCCAATGTCCCTTGATTCCTCAGAAACATCCCCTGACTACTGACCAAAGTGTTCTTCAAATATTGGAATTAATGATACACATGTTACAATGATCATGTTTATCAAACGAATACAAAAAAGAAAAAGCGTTTGTTTTTTTTTTTTTATGTGGCATTCATGAGCTTATCCATAACTCTTGGTCTTAAATTATTTCCAAGACAGTATAAAACAGGTTAAATAAGCAGTAATCTTTTATCAAAGCTAAATTTTCCCAAGAATAGTGGGTTTCAGTTCCACTAATTCTTCTTTCTACAACTTTTTATAGAAGCCTTAATAGTAAATGCTTCTTCAGTCATGTCCGATTCTTTGCAACCCCCATGGAATGTAGCCCACCAGGCTACTCTGTCCATGAGATTCTCCAGGCAGGAACACTGGAGTGGGTTGCCATGCCCTCCTCCAGGGGATCTTCCCCACCCAGGGATTGAACCCGCGTCTCCTACATGTCCTGCATTGCAGGTAGATTCTTCACCCACTGAGCCACCTAAGAAGCCCTAAGAGTAAAGGCTTAGAAACATTTTGACACTCCTAAGAGTAAAAATGAAATCTAAATCTTCTCAAAAAGTAATGTTTTACAGGTTATCTTAAATTCTGTTTATATTGTTAACTATATCTTCAAGTGAATTATTAACCATCAATCAACATCTGTCTCCAAGTTTTAACAAGTTAAACTATCTAATACCAGCTTCAACAAATTTGAGTAAAACTGAATCTGTGATGCTATTTTCATTGTTGTGGAGCCAGCTATCAAATGATAATACTAATACTATTTGTTCCCAGAGTCAAAAGTAAACTAGGGAAGAAAATGTTTCCTGAGTAATGCTTTGTAAAGTTTTAAAATGCAAATAAGGCATTTGTTAATGACTTTTTTGTTTAGGCTCTATTGAAAAATCAAAATGTTAAGAAAATATTGTTATACTTCAGAAATGTAGAGGGGCAATAGGAAATTATCCCCATCTATATTTTGTCTTTGAATACTGTCCTCAAAAATAAATTTATTAAGTAGAGTTTGTTCAAATAAAATCACATTTTAAAAGTCAATTGTTCCTTTCTTTCAGAAGATGTAAATCAAATTCACAACCTTAACTGCCATAATATCAAAACACATACAAACCCATAAAAATTAAATTTCCATTTTATCTAGCAGGCAATCTCAACAGGATGCTCATAGGATTCAAAGCATTAGAGTGAAGTCTCTGAACCTACAATAAAAATGGTCTACATACAATAATGATCTACACATAACAATCTCAATCATGTGAAGTTTTAATGCTATCCACAAATATATACAAGCTATATAATTACAGCTCAACTATATCATTAAGAAAATCATCAGAAGTACCTAGTATTTTTTTTTATTGCTTTGTTGCAATCAACCCATGATCACATTTTAAAAAACAACTTAAGTAGTAACATTCTAAATACAGAAAAATAAATAAATAAATAAATACAGAACAACTGTTTATAATGCCACATACTACTATTTGTTGTCAGGTTCTATGCAAGTAACTAGTGCTTGTGCTATTAAATCTTCACTCAGTTAGGCTGCCATCAAATTTCTAACAATTCCCTTTATTGGGGGGGAAAAATAGAGAGGGGAAAGCTTGCTTAACAGCCAATACTAACATAATCGTATAAGATCTGTATCATTAAAATGCTTTATCTAACAAATTATTCATTGAAAATGACACAGATACTTAACAATACTGTCTTGAACACTGGAAATACGCTAAGGAAGTAGATCTCAGGTGCACTCATGACACACACACACACAAATGTAATTATTGAGGAAATGACAAGTTAAAATTAGTTGAACTGTAGTAATCGTTTCACTATGTATATGCTTATCAAATCATGTTGTATACCTTAAATACAAAGTCCCATTCGTGGAGAAGAGACACAGAGATAACTTGTGTGGCCATAATAAAAAAGAAGTGAAACAAAGACGCAAAAGGCAAGAAAAGGAAAGAGAATCATTTGAGCTACAATTGCTTTCACAGTGAGGGATGCTAGTGAACAAAGGGAGATCCCAGGTAGCAGTTGGGGAGCAATCTTCCACCAGGACCAAAGTTAGAAGCAATCACCACAGAGAGGATGTAGAAGCAGAGGAGGAAAGTTGACAGGGTCCAAGAAGAAACAGGATGGTGCTCCTCCTGGAAACATATTGTTAAAGAATAAGTTAACAATAATCAGAAAAGCAGTCATGGAAAACACTTTCTAAGAATGAAGACTAACACCAGTTTTCCTCAAGGGTTGAATATACTTTAAAGAAAATCTAGGTAACAGTTTTTCATTTACTCTTTATAACAGAGGCATAAACGGGTATGTTTAATCTTCATATTGAACCAAGAAGAAGTCAAACAATGGTTGGACTAAAGTAACTAGCAACTGGCAGAGGATCTGTATTCAGTTTTATTTGAGCACCAAAAAGGTTCCCTTGTAGCTCAGTTGGGAAAGAATCAGCCTGCAGTGCAGGAGATGATGACCTGGGTTCGATTCCTGAGTTGGGAAGATCTCCTGGAGAAGGAAATGGCAACCCACTCCAGTATTCTTGCCTGGAAAATCCAATGGACAGAGGAGCCTGGCAGGCTACAGTCCATGCGGTCCCAAGAGTTGGACACGACTTAGCAACTAGACCACCACCATCAAATTCCATGCTCTTTCATTATTCTGATTTCTGTGAGGAAAAAAAAAAGCAGGTACCAGACTTTCCAGGTGGAGACTGTGCTTCCAGTGCAGGGGCACTGGTTTAGTCCCTGGTTCGGAAGTTCCACATATGGTGCAGTGTGGTTAAAAAATATATATCATTAAGTGCCTGCATCCCAACTCTGACACTGCTATACCACACATTTGATTTTTCTCTCTAAAGTCAACATTTCTTTGGGGACAACGCACACCTAATGTGAGTAACTGGACTCTGTCAGACTATTAGAATTTTAAGCAATCTAAAAATTTAATACTTGCCTCATAATCTATATTCTCTTTGTCAGTAATCTTTATCCTCCAAGTAACTGTGAACCAGGTATACCCAAAAACGGGAAAGAAGCTATGTAAGGATAGCTCAGAAAGAGAAAAGATACTCCCAGGAATAATGAAACCAGTTATAAGCCCACAAAGACAAATACCCTAGAGTAGGCAAATTCTACTGATTTCAAGGGAAGCATAAATTTTTTATAATTATCTTACATCCTAAGTGCCAGAAACCATGCTAAGTACTCCACATGTATTATGCCATTCCAAGATAGGTAACAATGTTAGCCCCATCTAGATTAATGAATTGATAATTTAATATTTGCTCAAGGTGATTCACTTAATAAGTGAAGGAGATGAAATATGAGTGGCAATGGGAGGACTGAATACACTAAATGTCAGCTAGGAATGTATTCCAATAATAATGAGTAAATTAATAAAGGACTGAAATAGGGTGAAAGTATTAAAAATTATGAGAGAGATCATAGAGTCTAAACAAAAACTACTTAGGATTCAATAAGCAATTAAATACAGAATATATTATTAAAATGTGTTAATTTTTTAAAATTATAATAAAGCTGGTACTGCTGCTGCTAAGTCACTTCAGTTGTGTCTGACTATGTGCGACCCCATAGACAGCAGCCCACCAGGCTTCCCCATCCCTAGGATTCTCCAGGCCAGAACACTGGAGTGGGTTGCCATTTCCTTCTCCAATGCATGAAAGGGAAAAGTGAAAGTGAAGTTGCTCAGTCATGTCCGACCCTGTGCGACCCCATGGACTGCCACCTACCAGGCTCCTCTGTCCATGGGATTTTCCAGGCAAGAGTACTGGAGAGGGGTGCCACTGCCTTCTCCGAAAGCTGGTACAGTTGTAGGTAAATAATGTAAACATCTACTGCTGTCAATACAAATGTAGAATATTCATTCAGGAATCCAAAATGAAGTTAAGCATTTAAATAGTTTCATCTTTTTTTCAAGAATCAAGCTTTTAGAAGTTAACCCAGAGAACACTAGTAAAAATGCACAAAGTTCCTTGTAATCTTTAATTGCAAAGAAAAAAATATTTAAGGTGTGAAAAAAATAAATATTTAACCTGGGTTAAATGACAAGGTATAGTATGAATTAATATAGCATACATGTTTTTATGACAAAAACAAAGAAAATATTTAAGAAAAATGTGTTATTACACATATTAATTAGAAAAAAGCTTGAATCAAAACTATGTGTGCTATGCTTATAACTATTGAAAATAATCTATGAATTAAAGAGATAAAATATGAACACAGAAGAAAACTATTTGATTATCAGTTTGGTTGTGATAGAAACTGAACCCAAATTAGCTTAAGCAAAAGGAGAAATGTATTGACTTGTGGAAGCAAAGGAAATGTTGAATGATATATCATAGGATATGCAAGGGAAGAGCTAGTTCTCATAAACAGTTGAGTTAAAAAAACAAAATTCAACTGAATAAATTTTGGAGATCTTATCGACTTTATTCAATAGTTCACCAATCAAGCAGCACCCAATCTAGCAGACAGATAACAGTTCTAAGGAACTGTACAAAATGAAAGACATTTATAGTTCCTAGCAGAAACAAGGAACACTAGGCCAAAAAGAAAGAATGGTTATTGCACTGTTACTTTCCTTAGGCTCTATCAGACAGACTACCTAATTACAGCTGATCAGGTGATTCCTGATAGACTAGTTTAATTCCACTTTGGGGAGATAAAACTGTAATTAAATCTTGGTTTGGTGACCTGAGGCTTAGAATAAGCAACTCCATTCTGGGCTTGTTGGGCCTTAGTTTTAATAATTGGAACCAGGGATTTTCAACATGGTGGGAAATGTTCAGTTGCTCTCTCTGTTCAGTTCAGTTCTGTTTTCTCCACAAGGCAGGTAAGATGGGTACCATGGGTTCTCACTCTTTAAATCTTACAAATTTCAGCAGCTGTTAGCTTTATTGTCTCACTTCAAGAAATTCTAGGGTAGGACTCTTATTTCCCTAGGGTGTCTTAGTTACCCACCTTTGAATAAAGGACACCTTAACTAAAAGTTCCTCCAAGACTACATATTAACATAATATGGAGGTATACTTTCACAATCCAAAGTCTGGATGCTGCTGTCAGAACGGGGAATGGTCTACATCTATACCATCCTGAACATGCCTAATCGCGTCTGATTTCAGAAGCTAAGCAGGGTCAGGCCTGCTTAATATTATACTTGGAAGTGAGAATGGGGAATAGATAGATGCAGGACATTCACAAACCAGTTGCCTACTCTAGGATTCAAAAGAACATTTTGGAACCTAAACAATAGCAGATAATTATCCTTGAAACAAGGGTTTCATCTCACCTTGCAAACTGAGCACTGTGATATTGTCATTTATAACACGAAATATATATTGGTATTCATCCTTCTTTCTAGTACAAGCTCCTAAAACCCTTGGCATTTTCTAAGTGAACAGAGCAATAAAGGTCTTGATATTCATAACAAATACCTTTCAACCATACCTGAGTTTATGCAAAGAAGATGACCTTTGAAAAGCAGGAGAGGGACACAGAAGGAGGGGCTGGTTGCCACGGGAACCAATCACATGACAAGCGGGTTGGAACTTTCAGTCCTACCCCTCAAAACACACACACCTCTGGGGAGAGAAGAGAGGCTGGAGGTTGACTTGATTGCCAAGGGCCAATGATTTAATCAATCTTATCCCTGTGGTGATGTAGTTCAGTGGTAAAGAATCTGACTGCCAATGCAGGAAACGCAGGTTCGATCCCAGGGTAGGAAGATCCCCTGGAGGAGGAGATGGAAACCCACTCCAGTATTCTAACCAGAACAATCCCATGAACAGAGGAGCCTGGTAGGCTACAGTCCATGTGGTCGCAAAGAGTCAGACACGATTGAGCATGCATGCTCCTTTAATGAAGCTTTCATAAAACTCAATAAGAATGGGTTTCACAGATCTTCTGGTTTGGTGAACACATGAAGATTGGGAGAGAGTGGGGTGCCTGGAAATGGCATGGAAGCCCTGAGCCCTTTCCCTATACCTTCCCGTGTTCATCTATTCCACTTGGCTATTTCTGAATTATATCCTTTTATAATAAACCAGTGATTTACTACGTAAAATGTTTCTCTGAGTTCTGTGAGCCATTCTAGCATATTAACTGAAACCAAGGAGGATGTAGAAACCAGCAATCTACAGTCTATCAGAAACAGAGGTGACACCCCGGACTTGCAATTGGCATCTGAAGGAAGAGGAACAGCCTTACAGCACTGAGCCTTTAAACTGTGGCGCTTAGTTGCTCAGTTGTGTCCAACACTTTGTGACCCACTGGACTGCAGCCCACCAGACTTTTCTGTCTATGGGATTTTTCAAGCAAGAATACTGGAGTGGGTTGCCATTTCCTTCTCCTGGGGATCTTCCCAACCCAGGGGTCAAACCTTTGTCTTCTGTGTCTCCCGCATTGCAGGTGGATTCTTTACACACTGAGCCAGAGTCTGATGTCATCTCCCAGGTAAACAGTGTAAGAACTGAATAAACTCCTTGGTGGTGTTGAAAAATAAATGTGCATTGGAATTGGTGTTAATATCAGAGTCATGTTAGATAAGTCCATGTTAAAACTGCTTGAATGCAGAGAAAAAAAAAATCCTATTTACAGAGTTAGTTTTGCCAGTAGGTAGCCCAGATTTAGCATTTCTGAGAGTGAGTATTGTGGGAATATGGTTCATGAAGAAAATCATTATATTTATATTATTATAGTGGTATTGAAGTTTTTCAATAAATAAACTTAAATGTCAATTAATTCTTTAAAATCTGATTAAAATTCTTAAAAGTGAGTTTCATCTACAATGAAAAAATGCAGTAATTACTTTCTTTTATCTGTCACTAGCAAATAAAATCCCCAAGTTTACAGACATAAACAAAATTTACACTAAGACATAAAATCATTGACCTCTAATGGGAAGGAAAAAAAACTCTCCTGTTTCTTTTTCTCATAAATTATATCCTTTTATTTTTATTGTGAGTAGGCTTGAGAAAAGACTGCACTTTAAAAAAAAAGAACAATTCTCTAATATACTTTCCACAAATCATAAGCATAGTGTTTTGAAAATATTTCCACAGCAACCAATTTCAGTGACATAAAACTGAGGGCACATTCAGGTATTAAATAAAGTAACTATATAATAAAGTCAAATGTCTTATTTTAAAAATAAAATATATTTTCTATTGAAATTATAAATAGAAATACAGAGATAACAAAGTGATTCTATGATAGAAAAAAATACATCATAAATCATTCTAAGGCAATTTATGTTTAAAATTTCACACTTAGAGTAAAGCACAATACTTCTTCTTGTTTCTTCTAATCTATCATAACAAAAAGTGAAGTGATATGAAGATAGTTTCAGAAATTAAACTCTGTTTATCATGTAATAGTCAATCATATAAAAGTAAGTAAAATATAAAATCTAAACATTAATCACTATGGTGTAATTTTATTTTTCTCATCTATGTCTAAATTATATGGATATGAAAGGCCCTTGACAAAGTACACAAAGTAGTCTTCCTTTAATTACATCTTAAAAGGAGAATCAGGACAAGAATTCAAGTATTCATTTATTAATTTTGCTTTCCTATACAACCTACACATTTGCAAATTCATAGGAAATAGTTAATAATCTCAGAAATAAACTGATTATTTCCCAGATTATTTGTATATGGTTCATTCTATATGTATTTTCAGACAAGATCCCACAACATACCCTCAGTGGTCACTGCATTTTTATAACGGCACTATTTATTTATGTTTAATGAGACATTAGCATCTACCAAAAACACTATCGTATTTTAAAGACCATTTTAAAACATGCAACATGTTAACATATGTTTACTTTTGTTTACTTTAAACAAAAGTACTTTAAATACTTCAAAATATTTTTATTTTAAACATACTTTAAAATAATTAAAAAGTGCTCAATTCATCAGTTAGACCAGTCTTGGGTATTAACATGGACACTTTAATTCAAACAAATTCTCCTCTAATTTCTCCCTTTCCCTCTTGTCCTTGGAAAGAAATTCCTTTCAAAAGATGGCAAGGATATAGTATGAAGGCATCCTGTAATAGAAACAATGAGACTAATGCTGGGGGAGAAAATGAAGGTGAGCTTTGCTATCATTTGAAAAGTTAATGCATGACAAGAAAAATGTCAACAGTGTTGCTGACCCTGCTCATTCTGAACCATGAAATTGCTTGAGCCACACAAATTACTAACCATGATAAAAGTAAGGGATTCTGCAGATCTATCATTCCTGTACAGTACGGCCCAAAGCAAACATGCCATGGATACTGTGCACCAGAAAGCAAAGAGCTGGGCAGAGGAAAGGAGGGAAAGGAAAATGCCAGAGGCAGGATGGAGTCACACAAGCCAGGCCCAGGCAGTGGGAGGCTCTGTCTGCTTGAGAACCAGTACAGCAGAGTGGTTAACTACACTGATTAAATAATCACACTTTCCATGAACCCTGACTAGGTTATTTTCTAGCTGTATGACCTTGAGTCAGTTGTTTAATTTCTCTGTGCCTCTATTTCTTCATATGCAAAAATCTGTGTATTAACATGTAAGGGCCACCATTACAATACACCACATACTAGATGACTTAAACAACATATTTATTTTCTTGAAGTTCTGGAAGCTGGAAGTCCAAGATCAGAGTGATCGCAAGGTTCTCCTGAGGCATCACCCCTTGGTTGGCGGACGGCTGCCTTCTCCTGTGTCCTCAAGTGGCAGGATATGATGCAGTGAAGATAAAATGTGTTAACTTATATAAAATATCTGGCAAATGGGGAAGTGGTATGTACATACTTAAATATTAGGCTGCTGCTGCTGCTAAGTCACTTCAGTCATGTCCGACTCTGTGCAACCCCATAGACGGCAGCCCACCAGGCTCCCCCGTCCCTGGGATTCTCCAGGCGAGAACACTGGAGTGGGTTGCCATTTCCTTCTCCAATGCATGAAAGTGAAAAGTGAAAGTGAAGTCGCTCAGTCGTGTCTGACTCCTAGCGACCCCATGGACTGCAGCCCACCGGCCCCTCCGTCCATGGGATTTTCCAGGCAAGGGTACTAGAGTGGGTTGCCATTGCCTTCTCTGAAATATTAGGCTAATATCTATCCAATTAACATTTCTAACAAGTACCCACAAAGCATAGCATCAGGCGCATGAAAACAGACATCTATTTGTAATCTGTATTTAAAATAATCTTGTATGGGTACAGTGATATATTTGAGGAAAATGTAGGACACATCTTGCTGAAAACATTTATCTCAGTTCAAAACCAGGGTGATTAATATAGAAATGTTAGTAGTTCCTAACCAGGAGCAAAATGAGAGCAAAGCCAACATATAGGTTTGATTTTCTCATATTCCCAGTGGGACACAATAGATTTTTGTGTCTCAGGATTATGTGCTGATAAAGAATACGGAAAGAATGTTTATGAGGAAGCACACAAAAGCAGCCTGGCTCCCATGTAACCACACTTGACAACTGTAATGTAGTTTGGATTATACCAATAATTTCCAATTATTTTACCTGCATTTGATTCTTGAGCTGGAAAACAGGGATGAGAACATCAGATTAATTTAGACAGACTCAAGTACTCATGTGAACACCGAAACGTACCACCAACTTATACATTAGGCTTATATTAATATATAATTCGTTATCTTATTATTTTCTCAATTGCCCTTCATCCTGGCCAGGGCTCTGTCTACCACAAACATGATGAATATGGAAGAGAATGGCTGATAGCAGAAAGGACAAGGGTAGCCAAAATTATCACACACAAAGGATGACAAAAGCTAACCAAAGCCTAAGCATAACTGACTAAGAGCCTAAGTATTGAGCATCAAGACAGGAAGAGTTTTAGGTGATAAAGCGTCCCCTGTGAATTGATTCACAATGTTCCCAATTTTTTAAATGAATTTAACATAGTCCTTTTATTACAGGAGTCTGATCCTATCGCTCCCCTGCCTAAAATCCTTCAATGTATGAGGTTGTCTCCAACACCCCTTGGAACAAGACCCAAGAGTTTTCTGACTCACTCTAGCCCCCACAAACTGCCACATTCATCTCTGTCTTCAAAACACCAGATGCAGTTCTTACTGCTTTATCTCTGGCCTCTTCACAGGCTACTCCCTGTGCCTAGAAAATCCTACTTGGCTCTCTCTTATCCTTCTAATTCCTGCACATCTTTAGATCTCAAAACTGCTATCACTTACTAGGTAAACTCCATCCATCCATCCACTCCCCAATAGAGTAATTTGTCTCTTCAGTATGTTCTCACAATGCCAAGACCCAACACGATAATCAAATTTATCAAACTGGTAAATACTGTAAATATTTAAGCCACTCCCCTGCTCTTCATCTGGAAATTCCAAGAGTAAGACTTAACACAACTGTTCCCTCATCTGTGACACATTTCTCGACTTTTCCAGGGAAAGCCAGTTTCTCTCCAATCTGTCCTCTCTCAGCATTTCATTCCTAAAAGGGTTAGAATATTTCTCTACATGTCTATTTCCTTCAACAGACTGAAGTTCCTGGAGGACAGAGTCTAAATAGACCCCAAAACAGTGCCTAGCATATACTCATGGCTTAACATGTTTCCTGTTAATGGTGAAGGGATAAGGAGTAGATACTGGAACAGGCTATTCATTAATTTGCTTGAGTTTTTGTAGACTAGGTTTTATGTTGAATTTCATCATGACCAGTTTTTTAAAAGCATACAATAATCTAATTATGTGCCTTCCCTGGTGTCTCTGGGGTAAAGAATCTGCCTACCAATGCAGGAGACCCGGGTTCTGGGTCAGGAGATTCCCTAGAGAAAGAAAGGGCAACCCACTCCAGTATTCTTGTCTGGGAAATCCCATGGACAAAGGAGTCTGGCAAGCTATAGTCCATGGGGTCACAAAGAGTTGGACACAACTTAGCGACTAAACAACAACAATAAAATAATTTAATTATATGAGATTTTGTGTTAAATAATAAAACAAGCTGCATTCTAGTAAGTTTTGACAGAGATTTCCCCTTCAAAACACATCCTTTACTGTTCATAGTATTACTCTGCAGACAGGACTTGGGAACAGCAGACAAGACTCGGGAAGTTTTCTGACAAGCCAAAATTACAGTGTGTAAATAAGGAACAGCTTTGAAACCACTGCCCAACAGCTGGAGGCCTCAGCAGGCACCCAGAGTAAGAAAACACTTTTGTTTCCTGGGGGGTAAAAGGTTAGGGCCAAATACAATGGTACACAGAAACAACAAAACAAGAAAAAACGTTTACAGGATTTATCTTGACTCTTTGGGAAAGAAAATAAAATATTACAAGCCTTCAATCGCAGCGGCACCATGCCGTCATGCAATCCAAAAGCATTTTAAAGTCTGCCCATGATGTTTTCTAGTAAACATTTCCGAAAGAACCTGAAACTTGATTTATGTGTGTGAAAGGGAATTAGAGTCTACCTCCTACATTTTACAATTCACATTAAAACTGTTATAATGCCCTGAAAGTATGTGGGGAAAAATAAGGGTTGAACTCCTATTTTTCTGACTTTAGTAAGCAGCCAAATGGTACTATATATTTATTTATATAACAAAATCTTTGCTACTGCCTCCCCTCAAAAAAAAAAAACAATTCTCAGTTCTCAGCCTTCTAGTATGTGTGCATTTTCTAAGACAACTCATTAGAGGAAACAATTTTTTTTTAAAGTTTTCTTCCTTTTCTGTATCTTATTATATATCAACTCCATGCAATCTAAAAGAAACTGTGTATGTGTGGATGGGTTGGGGCATACACAGACATCTATATGTGTTTGCATATGCTCTAAAAAAGAGAAAGGTAACAAAGGAAGAACTTCAGAAAGAGTCAAGGTTATCTCTCAAGGAAGCTAAAGTATAAAGGAGAAAGAATCAACATCTCCCCATGCAGGGGTAAGGAACCAGCTGTTTGGAACTGAAAGGGGTAATTTTTAATGACTAAGTTTTCAACATACACACATGCACATATACTAACACACATACCATAGTAGAAAGGGAAACAATATTGAAAAGAATATGCAGTCATGATGCATAAAACAGAATTATGCAGGGGGAAAGTAACATGCAAATTTGTTTTTAAATTTTCTGGGAGGCAAAGATCCAAAATATCCAACTTTAAAGTTTCCTGTCTTGGTAAATGTTACAGTTCAAATCAAGTGCTTGGGCACCATCTCTCATCCTTCCCTCTACTGCTGCTGCTGCTAAGTCGATTCAGAGCTCACTAGGCTCCTCTGTCCCTGGGATTCTCCAGGCAAGAACACTGGAGTGGGTTGCCATTTCCTTCTCCAATGCATGAAAGTGAAAAGTGAAAGTGAAGTCACTCAGTGGTGCCCGACTCTTAGTGACCCCATGGACTAGAGCCTACCAGGCCCCTCCGTCCATGGGATTTTCCAGGCAAGAGTACTAGAGTGGGGTGCCATTGCCTTCTCTATCCTTCCCTCTAAGTCCCCACAAATCTATCAGTAAATGTTAACTGTTCCTACCTATCTATTCTCCCATCCTACCTACAACTAGACCACTATCATTCCTGAGATTACAAGAATTTCCTCCTAACTTGTCTCCCCCAAATCCATTTGTCCTATCCAAACCATTTTTCACACCTGTGCTCACAATGATCCTTATAAAACGAAAATCTGATCATGTCTTTCTCCCACTTTGGTTTCCCTTTTTCCTTTCAAGAAAATCATCACAACTTCTTAGAGCCAAGCTCCTCTTTACAGTCTCCCCTCCAACCATAGTGGGCTTCTGTCAGCTGCTGCAAAATGCCATCTTCTCTCCAGTCTCCATGACTTCATGCAGACTGTGCTCTGTACTTGGTATCTTTCATCCAGCTTTCTTCAAGTCAAAAATTCCTGTTCACTCTTGGGTTCTCAATGACTCCAAGGCAAGGGCAGTATTCCTGAGAGAACTTCTCCTTATATTTCTCCCTACAATTCTTTACAGCAGTGGTCCCAAATGTTTTTTTGGTACCAGGGACCAGTTTCATGGAGGACTTATTTTTCCACAGACTGAGGGGCGTGGTGTGGCGGGGTGGGGGGTGGGAGGAGAAGAGGGATGGTTGAGATGGTCTCAAGATGATTCAAGTACATTAAACTTATTGTTCACTTCATTTCTGTTACTATTACATCAGCTCCACCTCAGATCATCAGGCATTAGATCCAGGAAGCTGGAAACCCCTGCTTTATAGAATTTAACAACCTTATGGTTACTAAATGATTTATAAGTCTGTTTAACATCAGTCTACCCTAGATTGTAAGGACCATGATGAAAGGTCCATGATGTAAAGGACCATGTCCTCAGTCCCTAAAACATGCCACAGTGAAAATGTTCAATATCTATTTAAAGATTCATGGAGAGTCCTCCAAAACCTTGGGAGAAATAGGCCTAATAAGGAAGTCTCATCTTAGATTCCAGTAATGTTGATGGCTGGAAAAAAAAAAAAACATTTCCTTAAGTCCTCAGGATGAAAAGTAGGTCAGACAGAGAGGAAGCTAAGTCATAAAATCCTATCCAGTAGTGAAGTAGAAAACAAAGAATATGTAAGTCTTCCTATGATTGTTATATACTTCATCTAGTAAGGAATTTATCATATACTTTGCTTGACAGTTTCTAACTAAATGCTATACACATAATTAGTACTTAATAAATTACTATTCTTAATATAAAATATCAAAGCCAAATGAAATATATTTGGGGTTTTGAGACCAAGTCCAGATTTAATCCTTACATAGCCTTGTCCTAGAAGATCCTGCTGCTGCTGCTGCTGCTACTACTAAGTCACTTCAGTCGTGTCCGACTCTGGCTGCTGCTACTACTAAGTCACTTCAGTCGTGTCCGACTCTGTGCGACCCCATAGACGGCAGCCCACCAGGCTCCCCCGTCCCTGGGATTCTCCAGGCAAGAACACTGGAGTGGGTTGCCATTTCCTTCTCCAATACATGAAAGTGAAAAGTGAAAGTGAAGTCGCTCAGTCGTGTCTGACTCTTAGCGACCCCATGGACTGCAGCCTACCAGGCTCCTCTGTCCATGGGATTTTCCAGGCAAGAGTACTGGAGTGGGGTGCCATTGCCTTCTCCAGAAGATCCTAAAGCAGCAATATTTGAAATAATGTCATTTTCTTTAGCTTGACCACTAGTAACACTTACACAGCCTTTAAAATTATTATTATCCTATGAAATTCAAAATCTTCTAAACAAATAAACACTGTATAAACTAACTCTGTTTTTAAATAAATGTTACGCAAGGTAGGATAATGAGCTAATGATAATGAATGTAACACGGTATTTTCAGCTGTGACTTGTGGAATTGCTCTCATATTATTAAAAAAAATTCTTTATAAATGGAGAATATAGTTCCTCTCAGAAATTTTTACTCAGAATATGTTTATAATGCTTGGCATCACAGTAAACTAAAGAAGGCCAGCATGACTCTTGAATCAGTAAAACATTAAAGGTAACAAATATTAGATTACTTATAAACTAAAAAGGATAATATCCCAAAAGGGTAACAAAATAACTCTATGCTATATCCCTCCCACACACACAACAGCATGGGACTAATCACTTATAAAATTGCCTTATAGTAATTGTCAAAATTGGAGATGACTATTCTAGCTATCAGCAGTAAAGTAAATTTTCACCTCAGAGGTACCAAATAAACATGTAAGTGCTAATCAATAACAGAACATTAATCTTAATAGCTTTAAGCTGCCAGGAAAGGAGTTAAAGTGAATGCCTTTTTAAAATATTTTTTAACTTAATAATCCCTGGCTATACATTGAAAAAATACAACTTTTACCATAAAGTAGACGGAAATAAAATTGCTCTAAATACTTGAGATTTTTATCTTGCTTTGAAACAAGTAAATGTAAAATTTCACACTTAACCAAGTAACATAAAAAATGAGAGTCATAGGCTTAAATCCTATGGCTTTCTTGTTTTAACTGAATTCTTCCATTTCCTGTCCTTTCTCATTATCCCATCACTCTTATTACACATTCTCTCACAGGATGAATTCATGCATATTTTGATGAGCCCTCTTCTATTAGTTTAGACCCAAAGTTTAAGTGATGGTCACTTATCATAAGACTTTTTTCCCCTCCCTTTCTATCAGATCTAACTAACTCAATCCTCCCTTTCTATCAGTTCAGTTCAGTTCAGACGCACCCGACTTTTTGCAGCCCCATGGACTTCATGCAGCACGCCAGGCTTCCCTGCCTATCACCAACTCCCGGAGCTTGCTCAAACTCATATCCATCGAGTCAGAGATGCCATCCAATCATCTCATCCTCTGTCGTCCCCGTCTCCTCCTGCCTTCTATCTTTCCCAGCATCAGGGTCTTTTCCAGTGAGTCAGTTCTTAGTATCAGGTGGCCAAAGTATTGGAGCTTCAGCTTCTTTCAGATCTAACTAACTCAAGAGTAAAATCTCAGCAACTGGATGTGGTGTGAGGGGACTTTGTGAATAATCATTTTAAAATATGAATTGCTGAATACTTCAGAAAAAAATTTGGTGACTTCTCTGGCATTCCAGTGGTTAAGCTCTGCACTCTCAATGCAGGGGGTGTGGGTTCAATTCCTGGTTGGGGAACTAAGATCCCACATGACCTATGGCACGGCCAAAAGAGAAAAAAGAAACTTTTCTTTAGACTTTGAAGTATTTTTTATAAGTGTTTTTTAACATGTTGACTAGCCTAAGTTCTCTAGAGGATTTTTCTCATGAATAGGTATGGGTACTTTGCTATTAGCATACCGTTTATAGCTGAAGTGTGAGAAAGTAAAACAATTAGTTCTCTTAGGAACTGTAAATAAATCCCCTGCAACTGCAGTTATCCTATTTCCTTAAAATTTTCTTTTTCTCAATTTGTAAAAAGATAAATCATAGCCACACTTACATTCGAAGCATCCCGACTTCCAATTTAAGGACAGTTCCGGAAGGCTTGCCCCTCCCTTCAGGAGCCCAGGAATGTACATTTAGGGTATTTCTTTGAGAAAGCTCAGCACTTGGAGTATGGGGGCTCCTCCTGCGCACTTAAACTAACACCTCCCTCCAACCCACTCGGGAGATGTTTACTCAGCTCAATAAACAACACATGGCAAAGAGCCATCCTCTGGCTAATTTGCATCCCAATATCCTCCTATTCTTTTAGTTAATACTAGACTAAGGGACTGCAGAGAAGAGAAGCATGAATGCTCCTCTGTCTAGATATCTGCCGGTTCCTCCAAATGCTGAGAAATCTGTTTAAGGACGATAACGTTCATAACTCTAAGGCTCCGAATGTATACTGTTATGAGGTTATTCCATACTGATGTGTAAAATGTAAAATATGTAAGTTTTTATCATTATATTCTAAAATTAGGCCACAAGGTAAATACAGAGTGAAAAAGAACCCTCCTGCTAATGCAGGTGACTCAGGTCAATCCCTGGGAGGGGAAGGTCCCCTAGAGAAGGAAATGGCAACCCACTCCAATATCCTTGCCTGGAGAATCCCATGGACAGAGGAGCCTGGCAGGCTACAGTCGTTGGGGTCACAAGAGTCAGATGCGACTTAGCAACTAAACAACAAAAACATACATCTTAATAAGAAGTTTGATCAGAGGGCCACATAGATAGAAAGACAGAAGACTTGGAGGAGAGAGTGAGAGAAAGAAAAAGAGTGAAAAAGAAAGAGATGGAGACAGAAGGAGGGGAGACAGGCAGGAGACAACTAGCTACTTTACTGGCTACTTTTATTTATTAAATCACCTCCACTCAAAAGTTTTACTATCAATTAGAGGTTTTACATTTGCTTTCTGTTCCATTGCTGTTGTATTTCTATAGGTCGTAGACATCTTTCTTTTAGAACTTTTTAGATCTTCCACTGACTATCACCCATTGGTATTTAAAACTTTTGTTGAAAATCAAGTTTTATTTGCACAGTGTTATTTTTCCTTTAAAACCAAGATGCAGGCTTATTTGAAGACAAATGTGGATAATGAGCTTGTATAGGTATGTCCAAAGTTTATTTGCCTTCTGTTGTTTTATACAGAGTAATGCCAAAATAGGAAAAGAAACGGTAAATAAACATCATAGCTACTTTATTCACAACATCTTGTCAAAAAACTATAAAAAGTACTCAACAGGAATGATCTCAACTGGAAACAATGAATTGTAGACTACTTTAAGAGGCACTCAAATCCAATCATCTCTAGTCAAACCTGGCAGTCAAATAAGCATTTGAAGAGCCAGAGAGCAAGTTACCGAAGTAATAATAATACCTTATTTTGTAGCTCCTTTAAGGTTAAAAAAGCATATTTATATAAATTACCTTATTTGACACTTTCAACCCGTAAAGAATTACGGTGGAAGTGGTGGCATTATTCCCAAAGGGAGGACAAGGGAAGAGGCCCAGGTAAGTTAAATCAGTAATTTACCAAATTAAGCAAAACCTGTGCTCTTGCAATCAACTAGAAGTGCCAGAACATAACAGCTAAAGAATGACCCTGGAGTTTATAAACCCTTGACCTGGGACGCATCACAGACTTTGCATTACTTCATAGGATTGTAGTGAGCATTATATGAAAAAAATGTAGAGGCTTTCCCAATTTTTTTGGTCTCTCGTATTATACACAGAAACATAAAGATAAATAAATCTATTTAATTAAAACCAAAGTTTCATGAAACAATACTTCCTCTATGAGATGCATGCTTATTTTTACTATAGTTGTTATATTCGCTTCTACTTTATTTTGTAAAACACTGGTTGCTACCAACTACATTGAATTTGGTACTCACAAAATGAGCGGTTACGTGCATTTTGAAACTACTAAGCTGAGGCTTATAATAAAGTTCTTAGCTCAGAGCTAGACCCAGTAAACACTAAAATATTAGTTATTGAAAATAATACTTCCTATAAATGTCATCCTAGGTTAATGGACCTAAAACATTAAAACGGCTCTTTTTTTGCCCTCGAAATCAAAATCTAGACTGGACACATAAACAGCCCAGAGAAATACACAGCAAAGGCTTCAGTTACTGACACAGAATCAGGTAAATTCCTGATGCTCAGATAAAAATTGTTGTGTCACGTCATCAGGCTTCATTGAAAAAGTGGCTAAATACAGGGAGAAATGAATTACAGATCTTTATCAGGTCCTGCTGCATAAACATTGTTGAGATATAAAATAACAAAGTGGAAGTTGTCTCTCAAAAACAGATGCTGTGAAATGAGTTGTCCCAAGTTATACAATCATGTGGTTAACTCAGAATTAGGAGGGGAGGGAGTCTTTAATTTTAATCACCATGAATCACTGTGACCACTAGTGGTAAGCTTTCCAACCTTCTGAATTGCAATATATCTAGCATAATTAAATCTTTGATTGTACAGCTAAGTCAGTCATCTTTGTGAATAACAATTAATTGCTAGAGTATTCTAGGCATAAAGATAAGAGATTGAGTTTAAAGTCTACTGATCCCAGGTCATACAGCATAAATTGATTTTATAAAGTAAATCCCTGAGAGTTTATATTAACATATGCCTCTTTTCTATGACCCTGTAAGTGCAAAAAGCAAAGTTTCAATTATGTACTATAGGCATAACTTATTTTACTGCACTTTACTGTACTTGTCAGATATTGAGATTTTTTTTTTACAACCTAAAGGTTTCTGACAATGCTGTATTGAGCAAATCTTTCAGCGCCATTTTCCAACAGTATTTACTTACTTCATGCCATTATGTCACATTTTGGTAATTCTCATAATATTTCCAATTTTTTTTCATTATTATTATACGTATGATGATCTGGGATCAGTGATCTTTGATGTTACTACTACATCACTGAAGCTCACTGAAGGTTCAGAAGATGATCAGAATTTTTTAGCAATCAAATATTTGTTAATTAAGGTATGTACACTGTTTTTTTAGACATGCTGCTACTGCACACTTAATAGACTCCAGTATAGTATAAACATAACTTTCATATGCATTGAGCAACAAAAAAATTCATGTGATTCTCTATTTCACTGTTCAGTTTATTGCAGAGGTTTGGAAGCAAATGGATAGTATCTGAGGTATACCTGTACACATTTATAATACTGAATAATATTTGTCTCTTTTTTCTCACTTTGTTTATTCAAGAATGAGAGACTACTAATTGAGAAGAATTAAAATTTGTATTTTCTTCTGAACAGACTGGAAGAATTTTGTTATTAGTTTCAAATTGTTAAGTTTGGAATGCTTCCAAGTTCTTGAAATTGTCCTGTAGGAGGGAAGATAGATTTTCCCCAGATATGAGATGAAAGATTTTAGATAAGATGTACAGAGAGAAATCAATTTTGCCAAAATAAGTCACTTGGGCACTGTTGGTACTTTGCTATATATTACAAAACTCAATCAAAACTCACACACATACAAACATACACAGTGTCCCACCAAAAGAAAAAAAAAAAAAATATATATATATATACACAATATATTCACGATCTGCCAATGTCATAAAAAATATCTTGCAATGTACTCTAAAGTATGCATATCTTACTTTTAAACACTAAATTCATTGTGGGCAGAGCCTAACAAAAGCAGACAGGAATGCGCAGGAATTTTCATTTAGCAGGATTAACCTAGGGGACATTTTTTAGAACATGGAATATTCTTGCTTATAGAAATAAATATAAAAGAGCATATGTTAAAACATTTCATTTGTGTGACACTGGTAGAAATTAATTTAATGAAAAAATGTTTAAACCAAAGAACCAGAAAAGTAACTTAAGCTAAACTATATAATTCAATAAGAAATAATAATAACAAAAGATCATTAAACCGAGACCTCAAATAAATTAACAGATATATATTTTATATAAAAAGATAGATTTTGTAGATGTTAATTTCATATACATTAAAAAAAATTTACCAATTTACTGTACAACAATGTACAGCAGAATGTGATACAAATCCATTCACTGTCCCTGATATTTATTCTCCAAATATTTCTGAGTAACACAATTGCTGGAGAGGCCACAAGCAGTGTGTTATTACCAGGATTATATAATAATTTTCAAGCCATAGTGGCTGGAAACCCACTACCTACTGTGTAATATTCTGGAAAAGATTATGCTTAGCATGAAAATGTACATAATTCAAAGGCATTGAAAAGCTCACTCTTTAAGTAGATTAGCAGGGCTCTAACTGTCTCTTCACTTTCACTTTTCACCTTCATGCATTGGAGAAGGAAATGGCAACCCACTCCAGTGTTCTTGCCTGGAGAATCCCAGGGACGGGGGAGCCTGGTGGGCTGCCGTCTATGGGGTCACACAGAGTCGGACATGACTGAAGCAACTTAGCAGCAGCAGTAGCAACAGTCTCTTAAGGAGAGTCTGAACTGACACCAACACCTACCACTAAAGATGTGTACCCTGGACAGTAAGGAAACTTGAGTTAAGCAGAAACACAGTCTTCTCAGGACTCTTCCTGAAATTAGGCTCCACAGTAGACATTCCAAAGCCTCTGACATCAGCATTTTACATTGAGGAACCTAAACCTTGTTGATAACCAAATCCTCACTAAAAGGGTTTCAAGATGGACTAGTCTTTCTCACACTAAATTCTAGTTTGGGAAAGAGAAAAACAAATATCACATATTAACGCATATATATGGAATATAGACAAATGATACTGATGAACCTGTGTGCAGGGCAGAAATAGAGATGCAGGTAGAGAACGGACTTGTGGGCACAGCAGGGGAAGAATGGTGTGAGATGAACTGGGAGAGTAGCACAGACATATATACATTACCATGTGTTAAACAGCCAGCTAGTGGGAAGCCGCTATGTAACACAGGGAACTCAGCCCGGTGCTCTGTGATGACCTAGAGGGGTGGGATCGGGGGTGGGAGGGAGGCTCAAGAAGGAGGGGATACATGTATTCTTGCCTGGAAAATTCCATGGACAGGGGAGCCTGGCTGGTTACAGCCCATTGGGTCACAGAGTCACACATGACTGAGTGTCTAACACTTTCACATGGCTGATTCATGACATTGTACAACAGAAACCAAGTCAACATCATTAAGCAATTATCCACCAATTAAATTTTTTTAAATAAAATGAAAAATTGAATTATGTTGTTTGGAAAGAGTGTTCTATAAAGGCTCCATAATTAAAGAAGAGTCACTCACTGTGTCCCTCACACCCATATCCAAGATTATAACACACTGAGTAGTATGCTGGAGCAAGCCCATACCAGTACTTAACAGTTAAATTTTTCAGCAAGTTTGCAAGCCAATTGTTCCTTACAGCCATTTAAAATGAAATCATAAAAACTTACATTTGAATAAATTATATTTAAAACAGAAGTATTAAAACTTTTCACCTCCTAATTATTTTACTATACTTTACTATTAATACCATATTTATCTTTCAAGGGTATTTCTTTCTCCTGTATCTGTATGGTGCAAATACTATTCAGTGCTATGCTCCCATGCACCTCTTCCCAACTCTGTGTCTGTAATATCATATTAGTATTTGAAATCAGCCATAGTGGGGACTATATACAAGATGGAAACCGGCAAATGCTAGAATTGTAACTTTGGTGGGTTCTTTTCTTTTTGGGAGTGGGGGGAGTTCATGGTTAAACATTTACAATCAACACCACTACTTCCTCATTTTTCCATGAGCACTGTGTGCTCATTTTAGGGAATTTTGCCATGGTTATCATTCTGATCCGGAAAGATCTAACTAATTACCCCAAGAGTAAGTGACTGTCCTTTCCCCTTGTCCATCTCTCACTGTATCCCCTACTCTGAATCATATCTTAAGGGCTTCCCTGGTAACTCATCTGGTAAAGAATCCACCTGCAATGCAGGAGACCCTAGTTCAATTCCTGGATCAGGAAGATCCTTTGGAGAAGGGACAGGCTGCCCACTCCACTATTCTTGGGTTTCCCTGGTGGCTCAACTGGTAAAGAATCCACCTGCAATGTGGGAGACCTGGGTTCAATCCCTGGGTTGGGAAGATCTCCTGGAGAAGGGAAAGGCTCTCACTCCAGTATTCTGACCTGGAGAATTCCATGGACTGTATATAGTCCATCGGGTTGAAAAGAGTCGGACACGACTGAGTAACTTTCACTTTCACTTCTCTAGATCCTTGTGTAGTCAACGTTTTCATCTTTTTGCTTTCTGGGTTAAAAACACTGACTGACACAAAACGGACAGGTACTAAATGCTTGGTGAACTTAACCAAATTAACAGGAAAGAACTGATACAAGTTCTGCCCATAGACATCTTGGTGAATGAAGAGGCCCCTTGCTCACCGGCTCTAAAAGGGATCTTAATCAAGCATATGAATGCACACAGAAATGCTGCCTGCCCCAGCAAGGTACTGCTGAAAGTAAAGGGCTAATAACTTAGACTGGTATCTCCTATTTTAACAACCTCAAAAGGATATTATCTTTGACATGCTGTCATTAAAGTTTAAGTCTCTTGCCATAATGTACAGAATAGATATATCCTTTTTGACACTGCTCACATAAAAGACAACGCTTGGTAGGCCTGTAATCCCAACAATAGATGAGGATGTCAACAACTATAAGTCTCCACCTCAAAGGAAACTTCTCACTGCTTTCAAGGAATTAGCACCTGAAAAAATAAACACTGATATGACATCCTGCCACTCACTTCTCTCCTCCTCTTTACTTGACTATATTTGAAAGCAACATGAGACACTCAATAAAATTACGTGTTTTTCTAAAACGTGCTAGCAACCACAGAAGCTTGTGGTGTAATTATGAATGAGTGATGGGGTTGGATAGAGTGCTTCTATCTACTACTGTCCAGACTCCAAGCTGAGAGTAAACTGCCCAGAGAAGAGGGAAGATCTTAAATAGATACTTCAGTGAACAGCATGTACTTGTGGGAAATCCAAAGCACCGCCCTATGTACTTTTCTTCACTAAGAAGTGAACAACAGCCCTCCAAGCAATTCCCAGGCCTCCGCTCAGTTCAGTTCAGTCGTTCAGTCCTGTCCAACATTTTGCGACCCCGTGGACTGCAGCACGCCAGACTTCCCTGTCCATCATCAACTCCCAGAGCTTCCTCAAACTCATGTCCATCAAGTCAGTGATGCCATCCCAACCATCTCATCCTCGGTCATCCCCTTCTCCTCCTGACTTCAATCTTTCCCAGTATTAGGGTCTTTTCCAGTGAGTGAGTTCTTCGCATCAGGTGGCCAAAGTATTGGAGTTTCAGCTTTAGCATCAGTCCTTCCAATGAATATTAAGAACTGAATTCCTTTAGGATTGACTGGTTGGATCTCCTTGCAGTCAAAGGGACTCTCAAGAGTCTTCTCCAACACCACAGTTCAAAAGTGTCAATTCTTCAGCATCAGCTTTCTTTATAGTCCAACTCTCACCATCAATTCTTCAGCACTCAGCTTTCTTTAAAGGCCAACTCTCACATGATACATGATTACTGGAAAAACCAAAGCTTTGACTAGACAGACCTTGGTCGGCAAACAGACTGGTTCCAAATCGGGAAAGGAGTACGTCAAGGCTGTATATTGTCACCCTGCTTATTTAACTTATATGCAGAGTACATCATGAGAAATGCTGGGCTGAATGAAGCACCAGCTAGAATCAAGACTGCTAGGAGAAATATCAATAACCTCAGATATGCAGATGACACCACCCTTATGGCAAAAAGTGAAGAGGAACTAAAAAGCTTCTTGATGAAAGTGAAAGAGGAGAGTGAAAAATTGGCTTAAAACTCAACATTCAGAAAACTAAGATCATGTCATCCGGTCCCATCACTTCATGGCAAATAAATGGTGAAACAATGAGAGACTTTATTTTTGGGGGCTCCAAAGTCACTGCAGATGGTGACTGCAGCCATGAAATTACAAGACGTTTGCTCCTTGGAAGAAAAGCTATGACCAACCTAGACAGCATATTTAAAAGCAGGCCTACCCTAGGATCTGCATTCCTGATAAGAATTGACTAGGAAAGGACACAATCTACACTCAGAATCCAAGAGACTTTGCCTTAAGAGCAAGGAGTCAGAGCACCTGGTTCTTCAAGAAATATCTGCACCTGGTTATGGGTTTGTCCAATTCCCTCAGGCAAGAAGACTGGAAGCCACAGTTGCAAGCACACTAGCTAAAACTTATAGTTCCTGTATACATTTAAGTATATGGTCTATTATACATAGTTCTGCCATTCTTAATTAATAATCTTTTTCTGATTGAATATCCCTTATATGTTTGTTGTGAAATATATAAGGGTCAATCTGCTTTCCAAATAACCTGGTCATGATTTTGGAGCAGAGGGCAGTCAAGGTACACATCCCCTTTTTTGAATGGATCTGTATTTAAGATTGCACGTGCTATAAAAGCTTGTTTTCTAAAGTTCCCTTTTATTAAGACATGAAGCTGGTCAAACAGTGCAGCAAAATGACAACATCTCAAAAAACTTATTTTGTAAATGGAGAGGAGCTTATGAAGACACTTGCTGCCATTAGAATCACAAAGACCCATGTCAGTAGAAGCATCCAGTCAGGACAAAATAACTGCATTATTATTATAGTTATATGAACACTTATTTCTGCAAGCTTCAACCCTGCAGTACAAACAGCTTCTCTGAGAGTTGAGAAGAATGTTTAATTATATCTGTAGAACAAATATTTTCACAGGTATAACCCATGGAAAAGGGAAGTTTATTTCAATTAAAGCTAGAATAAGGTGAAAGAGAACGAGATCCAAACCTTAAACTGGACGTGAAATCCCTGCTCAAGTTTAGAAGGCTTTCCTTTGCACTGACTAGCCAAAGGGCAATTCTGCAAGTGAGCTAACAGTTGAGAACATTTCAAGGAGCCCCATGCTCTGTACAACAGGACTCTAAAAGGCCTTAACCCTGTTGACAAGGGCTTGAAAAAGCCTAGGGGTTTAAACAGATTTGAAACTACCTAGGCAGAGGAGAACTAAACATCAACAAAAAGAAAACAAAAAATGTTATCTAAAATTCATAGGTAAATCACTATTCTAAGTGGCAGCAATGCATTTACTTAACATGCATCAAATGCAGATGAAGCAGTACAGATTTCCTTTTCTATATCCTTTAGGCAGAAAACATTCTTTAGGAGTCTTTAGTTCTAATGATCTCATTTCCATATCTGACTGCTACTCCAAGACAAGACATTACCAAGTCTCACTGGATTGGACACTTATTGAGGGTATAGATCACATTCTCCAACTTTCTGGTCAATTCTCACTTTAATCTCATTCTCAAATTAGAGTTTTCATATTTTAATTGAGATTAAATCTCTCTAGGAGTTAAGCTGTTTCACCAATGCCCCCAAATTCCCCAACTCCTCCAAGTTCCCTCAGTCAGTTCAGTTGCTCAGTCAGGTCTGACTCATTGCGACCCCATGGACTACAGCATGCCAGGATTCCCTGTCCATCACCAACTCCTGGAGCTTGCTCAAATTCATGTCCATTCAGTCCATGATGCCATCCAACCATCTTGTCCTCTGTCGTCCCCTTCTCCTCCTGCTTCAATCTTCCCCAGCATCAGGGTCTTTTCCAGTAAGTCAGTTCTTTGCATCAGGTGGCCAAAGAACAGATACTTCAGCTTCAGCATCAGTCCTTCCAATGAATATACAGGACTGAATTCCTTTAGGATGGACTGGTTGGATCTCCTTGCAGTCCAAGGGACTCTCAAGAGTCTTCTCCAATACCACAGTTCAAAACCATCAATTCTTCAGCGCTCAGCTTTTTTTATAGTCCAACTCTCTCATCCATACGTGACTACTGGAAAAACCATAGCTTTGACTAGACGGACCTTTGAAGGCAAAATAAAGTATCTGCTTTTTAATATGCTATCTAGGTTGGTCATAGCTTTTCTTCCAAGGAGCAAGCGCCTTTTAATTTCATGGATGCAGTCACCATCTGCAGTGATTTTAGAGCCCAGGAAAACAAAGTCTGTTACTGTTTCCATTGTTTCACCATCTATTTGCCATGAAGTAATGAGACCAGATGCCATATTCTTCATTTTTTGAATGTTGAGTTTTAAGCCAGCCTTTTCACTCTCCTCTTTCACTTTCATCAAGAGGCTTTTTAGTTCCTCTTCACTTTCTGCCATAAGGGTGGTATCATCTGCATATTGAAGTTATTGATATTTCTCCTGGCAATCTTGATTCCAGCTTGTGCTTCATCCAGCTCAGCATTTTGCATGATGTACTTTGCACATAAGTTAAATAAACAAGGTGATAATATACAGCCTTGATGTACTCCTTTCCCAATTTGGAACCAATCTGTTGTTCAAAGTCCAGTTCTAACTGTTGCTTCTTGACCTGCATACAGATTTCTCAGGAGGCAGGTAAGGTGATCTGGTATTCCCATCTCTTTAGGAACTATTCCACAGTTTGCTTCCAAGATCCCTAAAAAATGTTAAATGCATTTTCCACAGATTGTTTTAGGTATTTTATACTAAAAACTGAATCCTTTTCACACATTCACTCTAGCTCCCACCTCCCCCCTCACTTTCATAGTGTTTTGGTTTTTGTTTTTGTCATTCATCCTAAGATTCTGATTCTTAGGAATCAATGTATCTTTTCTCTTGTTTTCATAAACACTGAATTATATTCTTTATAGTGCTTGCCGTGGTCTTTGTTAATCAGCAGACATGCTGATCTATTTTAGGCATTCTATTATGTACTCTCTGCTTGTTTTATTTTGAAGTAAAAGATAATGCAGTTAGAAATTTTAAAAGATAACAGCACGGGTCAGGATATTCTGCAAACATTGTTTAATTCAGTTCAGTAATAATGCTGATGATGGCTTCTGGCCTTCTGAGTTGGCCCACACACTCTCTCTGTGGAGTGTGCTTCCCTCCCCAGATCCTTTGCCTTCTGAGACAGGCCATATTCTGTCTATGGAGTGTGTATCTCTCTAAATAAGACCACTTCTTACCTATCACTTTGTCTCTGACTGAATTCTGTGACAAGACATCAAGAACTTGTGCTTCATTAAGTCCTGAGAGCTGAAACTAAGGCCCAAACCAAGATGGAGGATGGTAACTTAAGGCTGAGCACAAGATTCCTGGAACACTGCCCTCTGACCTCATCACAAGCCAATCAAAGGACAGTCACACACCCAAATTACACCTACAAAAAGTTCTCCCTAAAAAGCATCGGGGAGTTTGGGGTTTTGGGGTATAAGCCACCCGTTCCTCTTGCTTGGCCCTGCAATAATATTTCTCTGCTCCAAAAAAAAAAAACTGATGATGATGATGACAATAATAAAAGCTAAGGTGAATTTTTTTTTTTTTTTTAGTATGCCAGACACTATTTGAATCATCCCACCAGATGGGGAAACTGAAGGAATGTGGTTGGGCCATCAAGAAAGTGTTAGAACTAGTATTGACACTCAGGCAATCAGTTTCCAAAGTGGGTAATCTTAAATATTATGCTATATAGTCAATGAATATCCTCTGCTTAAATATGAAATGGGCATAAAATGTTAGTGACTTGACTTAAACAGTTTCCTAAATTTCTATTTTTGAAGCTTGGGTCTTTGTAGCTTGGCAATTTTGACTTTGCTTCAAAAAAGTTTACACACCTCTAAAATTACTTTTCTGCTTAATTCTCTCACTACAAGTGCTGTGTACCCTGTTTAACAGATATTTTTGGAATCTCCATTTTCTAGTAGGGCAATAGGTATATTGAAACGACAAAACTGTTGCTCCCCTTCAAAATGATTGACCCAAGAGCCGGGAATAGAATTTGCTCTGCTTCCAGGATGCAGGTGTGGGGCAGTCTGGGTGATGGTCAAGGTCCACCCCGATTCCTGGCTCCCTCTCCAGATCCCCTACCTAGTGGCTGCCCACTACTCAGGACAAAGAGCTCCACTGAAGCAGCAGAGAGGAGGCAGATTAGACTCGGCACCAAGAGCCGTTGATAAGCAGCTGTAGGTTGCGGCCATTACAAATCTGTGGCCAAAAACCAGAGCCTCTGCACACGATGCTGAGGTTGTGCGGGCATATTTCCATACACTGTCCTCTATGAGGACATCTCCCAACCCTCTGCTTCCAAAAGAAAAAAAGTGAGCTTCCAAAAAATAAACATGCTCCCTCCTCTACCCAACTTGTTTACACTTCCAATTACTCAACTTCTGGGAATTTCCACTTGGTGGGATATTACTATCATTGTGGAATATCTCTGCATAGTTCTTCTTTGGTAGGCTTCTTTCTAGTCTTTTGTGTGTACACTCAAGGATATGGAAAGACTGCTGACACACTGCATTGTGGACCCACAAACTGTAAGAGGCAGGCTTCGGCTTTGAGACTTGCCAAGCCACAGGGGTAAGGTCAGTCACAAAACAGACATGGCTTCACCCCTAAGTTGCTAAATGTGGAGCTATGCAAAGACTGCTGCTCCTTAATTGTCATAATAGTCATATCTGTGCCCACCAGTGTACCCAGCCTCTGCCATGGCACGAACACATAGTAGATATGCTCAAAGAACTGTAGAGTGGTTAAGTAAATACATCAATGCAAACCTTAAAATCATGCTCTCACCAATTAGGCCAGCCAGCTCAGAGAGCAAGAATATTTTTTCTCTCTTCATAAAAAATGTTCAAAAAGAAAAACTATACACAAAACTTGCCATATAAGAGAACAGTCCTTAAAACGTACGCTCAAAAATTACCAGTAAAAATATTTTATAATCACACAATCTGTATTAGGGTGATGATAGTGCAGGGTGAAGAATCTGCCTGCAATGCAGGAGACCCAGGAGACGCAAGACACGCAGGTTCCATCCATGGGCTGGGAAGATTCCTTGGAGAAGGAAATGGCAACCCACTCCAGTATTCTTGCCTGGAAAATTCCATGGACAGAGCAGCCTGGCAGACTACAGCCCATGGGGTCACAAAGAGTAGTATGCAGCTGAGTGACTGAGCGCACACATACACACAATCTTTATTAACATATCTAGTGGGAAAAAATGTCTTTTGGAGCATTAGAGAGTAATTTGTATACATATATATGAAATACATATATGTGAAAATAAATTTGGTGGCTAAGTTTCATGATACATAACAAAATTTCTTGTTCACAAGAACCTTACAGACTCCTTTTCCATACCACTTTCTCCAAGATAAAACTTAGATATGCAAACAACTTAGATGGCAACCCATAACTTAGATATACAAATATACAAAGTTTTCATCTCATTATTGTTTTCATTTCCATTTTCACCATGTATTCTATGCCTTCAACAACAATAATATCTTCATTACCCAAGTTTATATTCCCCCCCCAAAAAAATTTATGGTACTTTCTAATCAGAAAAGTACTTTCACATATATTATTCATTTTACCTTTAAAAGTGTCCTATTGAGTAACCAGAGAAGTTAATAAAATCACTTTATTGTAATATTCCAATTTTAGTGATAAGGAAGTTAAGGTCAAACTGAAAGGAATTACTCCAAACCTCAAAGCCAGAAAGTGACAGAGCTCAGAGTGGAATACAGTCTTACAGAAATCAGTTCTCTGTGTACTAAAATTTTCTGTACAGAAACCTCCAAAGAACCCAAAGCATCCTGTTCTTTCTGAATAGATCACTGCTAAATCTTTCACCTCCTATACCTCCTAAGTACTTAAATGTCAGTTTAGATAAAGGGGCAAAAATGGGTCAAGACTATACAGCAATCTGCTTCAAACAACCAGGCTGTCAGGCAAAGTGTTACTTCACCATACAAGAGTCACAGTTATCACATCTGATGAAGATATACTCAGGGGTAAAAACGAGTCATGAAGCAAGCAGCCAATGGACAGGGAAGAAAATAACAATTCATTAAGTTCTTTAAGATAAGACAAAGGAGTGTGAAGGTAGACCTCCAGTGACAAAAGGAAGCATGCTGAACACACAGCAGTCAGTACACTTCCTCCACAAGCACCGCCTTCACCCCTAAGTGCCAGGCCAGCTGCCCTGGCCAGAGAAGAGAGGGCACACTGCTCTAAACCGGCACAGTCACATTTGGGCCCCTGATCCTCACTCAGGGCCAGCTTTACTTGACTCAAAACTTAACTCAAAATTCTGTCAAATTTTAATATTGGACCTATTCAATACTAAGGCAAAGAGAATACAATCGTGAAAATAATAATATGCATGCTTTAAAGTAGGGCTTAAGGACCCCAAAGAAACACTCCCTAAATGATGAACAGCTAGCTGATTTGCAACACACAAATCTGCTAGAAGCAGACTGCCTCTAATCTTCTCTTCCTGACCTATTCCCTTCCCCTTAGAGGCTAAGGCTTAGGCCACCATGGCTCCCTGATGTTACCACCTAGGAGTCCAGATCAGGGAGCTCCAACTGTCTTTTCTCCAGCACCTCCTTTCACCCCGCTCAGAAGGACTACAAATACACACACAGGACAGGCGCACCCCTCTCAACTTTCACTGCTCACAGCTTACTTAATTCTATCTCAAGCAACCACATTGCAGTTTGGCTGCTTTTCCAGAACCTATTCCTCGATTTGTTGACAACTCATGGTTCGATCCACAGTCTCCCATGACCTGGTTGGGGGATCTAGGGCTGAGTCCAGAATCCTAGTAAACTAAGCCAATCTACATACTTCCCCTTAGGAGCTGGACACAGGATTGACTGAAGCCCATTCCAGTGACCCTCAGAGCCCCTTCAGAGACCCAGCACATAGTTCACACAATCCTAACGGACCAGAATCTGGGACCTGCCGAAGCCACCACCTCACCTCTACAGGGAGCCTAAGACCAAAGTTCTAGAACACCCCAAAACTACATTGAGTAGACAGAGAAGGATCATATCCCAAAACAATTATATGAACTCCTAAGTAAAGCTCCACCTGAACTGTCAGGAGAGACAATAAATTCCCCTTTTGTTGCAAGCAGTCTAGATTGCATTTTCTACCACTGACTATTACATCTGTGTATATATTCAATAATGAATCTTGGCTCTCCTAGTCCTCACACTGTTACCCAAGGCAAGTTAATACTTAATCTCTCTAGGCTGAAGTTTGCAAAACAGAGATGACTCCAATCTTAAAGGATTACAGTGAGGATTTTAAATTATGTAAAATACTGACCATAAGGCCTACCAGGCTTCAGGCACTCAGTAGATGGAAGTTCCTATTGTTGTTTTTTTTTCTATTTTTGTTTTGGCAACTGCTTTTGTTCTCTCCTCTCCAGTGAATGAGGGAATAAATGGACCTAATTTTTGCTGACAAGAATAAAAGTAGAACGAGTATGAACAGCAAGCTCTAGACTTTGGTGTACAACTAGAAAAGGTAACAAATCAGAGACTTCAGACTAAAATTCTTCAAGATGCATGCGAGTACTTGTCAGAGTTTCTCTCCATCATCAAGCTCTCCCCTAACCCCTAATCCGTCCAGAATTAAACCTTTTCCATAGAACACTAGTGTCTAAGTCGAATAAATGTGGCAATCACTGATTTGTAGTTTATACATTAATCTAGCAACTATATTTGTGTATTTAAAACAATAAAGGTTAAGCAAACTTTCACTTACAGTATCAAACATGTAGAGAATTCTGCTGTATACTGAGCCAAACCCCACCTCCTGATATCACAATACAACCAACTATCATGGGTTAACATTAATTTATATCTCTTGTTTTCCATTAGTTTCTGCCATAACCAGGTCATTATGCCAGTATTTTCTGAGTCACTTGTGAATGGCAAAAACAAATAGAGCAGTTGTGATTTAATCAGAAACTTCACTGTTCAAACAGCCAGCAAAAGTAGACACATTTAGAATAGTAACTGGATAATAAAACACACTTACAGGCTTATTAATAAGAAGGCAATTAGGTCTTCTGGGAAAATTCATTTTCTCAAAGAATGCTAAAGCAAGCTATAAAATGCAAGTAAAATTGTGTTTTGACATGAATAGCGTACACTGTCTATTACATCATAATTTTTCTCTGGAGAAAACTGACAAGAATCTCTGTTCTTAAATATGAACACAAAAGATAGTAAAAAGAATATCAGTGATAGTTAATGCATTCTACCTAACTCCTATTCATTAAATTTGACTATCCTATAAATGAGCTCCTTATTACAAAGATCCTTAAATTACACTTAGAAGAAAAAGAGAAATATAAAACAAGAAACTGCAGCCACTGGTTAAAAAAAAAAAAAAAAAAGAGGGAATACTGTCTTCTATATCAATATGTCAATGTGCAATGTAAAAATGATTGGCATTTATCATGCTTGGTTCCTCAGATAATATGTTTACCCTCGAATATTATATAATACATTCATAATCAAACCTATTTAGTCTTATTTTTATTCTCTTATGGAATATTTCTTTCAAAATTGTCTGAGTATTCTTAAAAAAAAAAAAAACCTGAATAGTTTCGTTGTTTTGATGTGTCTGGGTGATAAATTATAATTAAGTAATACTGATCAGAAATATAATTCCAGGGAAATTTATTTCATGTTGTAATTAATCCTTTCACAGTACTCTTACAATTCTACAGTGAGGTGCATGTGGTACATCTTTTCAAGCTGAGCTTTCTTTGTCTTAGAGCAGGGTTTCTCAAAAATTAACTGTTCAAGCAAATCACCTGGGGATTTTGTTAAAATGCAGATTCTCAATTGGTAGGTCTGCCATGGGCTCTGTTATGTGATCACAAAATCATTGCAAGTTCCCAGGTGATGCTGATGCTGCCAGTTCATGGACCATAATTCAGGTAGCTATATTCTAGGGCATCTTGCCACTGACAAATCCAATGACCATGAAGCAATCAGCCATCATTCCTTAAATGGGCAGTGAGGACATTAGAAAGTCTTCCTCTCTCTACTCTTGAATTTGTCAAATGACCTAAGTCGAGTCATATCAAGAAGCTGTGGCCAGCCGTCCACTTAAGCAGCTGCCATGTCACCCTACCACCCTACAAGGATTAGGGGAATTTTTGCAGCTCATCAGCTGCTGCCCTGGACTGGGTTTGGAGAATCAGCCTGCAAGCATCTGGTTAAGAAGCAGGCTGCATAGGCAAGAGTTTATATAAATAGACACCAATCTGGAGTTAGGTTTCTTAGTTTCTCCTTTAAAGTATGGAATAGGGCAGTCTTGGAGAAGGCAATGGCAACCCACTCCAGTACTCTTGCCTGGCAAATCCCATGGACAGAGAAGCCTGGTAGGCTGCAATCCATGGGGTTGCTAGGAGTCGGACACGACTGAGCGACTTCACTTTCCCTTTTCACTTTCATGCATTGGAGAAGGAAATGGCAACCCACTCTAGTGTTCTTGCCTGGAGAATCCCAGGGACGGGGGAGCCTCGTGGGCTGCCGTCTATGGGGTC
Source organism: Bos taurus (assembly GCF_002263795.3). Taxonomy (NCBI): domain Eukaryota; kingdom Metazoa; phylum Chordata; class Mammalia; order Artiodactyla; family Bovidae; genus Bos; species Bos taurus. The sequence continues at coordinate 66,612,498 of NC_037336.1, forward strand.
GCACAGAGTCGGACACGACTGAAGCGACTTAGCAGCAGCAGCAGCATAGGGCAGTCTATTCTATATTACATAGTTCCTATATTTTCCATTTCAGTTTCTTCATCTACGCAATAGACAAAATAGTTCTCTACACTCAATAATCTAGGGCTCCCCAGGTGGTTCAGTGGTAAAGAATCCACCTACCAATGCAGGAGACATCAGATTGATCTCTGGTCCAGAAAGAACCCGGGCTTCCCTCATAACTTAGCTGGTAAAGAATCCACCTGCAATTCAGGGAGACCCTGGTTTGATTCCTGGGTCAGGAGGATCCGCTGGAAGGGATAGGCTACCCACTCCAGTATTCTTAGCCTTCCCTTGTGGTTCAGCGGGTGAAGACTCCGCCTGTGATGTGGGAGACCTGGGTTCAATCTCTGGGTTGGGAACATCCCCTGGAGAAGGGAAAGGCTACCCACTCCAGTATTCTGGCCTAGAGAATTTCATGGACTCTATAGTCCATGAGGTCGCAAAGAGTCTGACACGACTGAGCAACTTTCACTTTCACTTCACTTTCCAAAAAGATCTCACAAGCAACTAAGCCCGGGCACCACAACTATTGAGCAACTACTGAGCCCACGTGCCACTTGTGAGTCAGGGCTCCTGTGCTCCACAAAAAGAAAAGCCACTGCAATGAGAAGCCCATGAACCCCAACTAGAGAGTAGCCTCCATTCTCCACAACTAGAGAAAGCCCTTGCACAGCAACAAAGACCCAGTGAGCCATAAATGAAATAAATAAAAACAAATCACTCTTTTTAAAAATACTCTATCTAGAATATAAGTATAGGAATTTGATTCCATCTGTAGATACCCTTGGTTTCCTTCTCACTTGAACCTTTGGACAATGATGTTCTATCATTGTTAAGATATGTGTGTGTATGTATGAACATATATACATAAGAACATATTTACATCTTTCAACTTTCTCAACAAAATAAATGCACACGGTAATTCTAAACACTATTTTATTTGGATTTATTTCTATCTGGGTTCTTTTGAAAATAACTCCTAGAATGACACCTGTAAAAGGATTTAGTCAGCACTGCTCTGTTCATCATTTTTACTAACAGAGCTCTGTCTATGATCATATAAAGTAGAAACATGGATTATTTCATTCAAGACCACTTAATTTGCTCCTAAACAACTGCAAGTGACATGATAAGCCACGTGTAATTTTGATGGATTAGCAACATACAGAAGAGAATGCCAGAAAATTCAACTAGAGTTAAGTGGGGAAATGGCAATGTTCCACAATAGGATCAATGTGATTCTTACACCCCAAGCCCAGTGTTTCCCAGAAGCTCAACAATCTGCAAAACCTCACAAAACTTTTTTAATTATGTAAGGTCAAGTTTTTATTACTAAAATACTAACAACAAATCAAAAGAATCTCCATAAGAATATTTACAGAAAAATAAACATATCCCTCCCAACAGAACTTCATGGAACTAATAAAACTTTTCATGTGAAACTATGTTTGTTTAAGAGCATTTTTCATAAAAACATATTTCCACTAAGATGAAATTTGAACCTTGTAAACTATCTACCTCTACAGTTCTCATTGATATCACACATCCAAACATAACTTTTAAAGTTTTCCAAAGCCTAGATATATGTCACTTATCTCAAAATAATGGGCAGTATGGTACTCAAATGTTTTCTATCCCCATTTACAAAAAGGAACTCAAAGTCTCTCTTACTTCTACAGACATACAAGCACAAATACTCTGCAACATTAAAAGATTATTTCATGGATTTACAAGCTTATTTCTACTTTCAACTGAAATAAAAATTAGCCTGATTGATGTACTTACTTTGATATCAAATACTCAAGATATCATGAATTGATAAAATACTATTATTCAGAACTATGACAAACAACATGAGTTTTGATGGAAAAAAAAGAAAACACATTCACAAGCAATTACAACCTTTTTAGGCAAAAAGAAATACCATTTGATAAAGGGACACAAAACAGACACATGATCAAAGGGTAAAGTCTGAGAGGAATACACAGGGGGAAGTTTTCATATCCACAGAATAAGAAATGAATGTGTTTGGACAAAGGGAAAGGCTGATTCCAATAAACAAATTAAAAAATAGGGCTTTTTTTCCCTTTAGAAAATTAAATGAAAGATTAACACGCGCACACAAGATCCCAGTGTTCTTTGCTTTGTCTTTAAGAACAATCTGTAAACTCCCTTGATGATTTCCTGCTCTCAGTCTTCCAGTATTCCTCTTCCTGCCCTCAGTGAAGAACAAGGAAGGGAAATAAGAAGCGCGCAGGCAGAGAAGGACAGCATTTTCCATGCCTCAGAGAAGCAGATCCATATTTAGCATGACTTACACTGTCTGTATCACCACCTTGAGCAGACCTAGAACACAGCACTTCAGAAGCATTAGAAGGAAACAACCTAGTTTCTCTATATAGGGCCATACCACATAAATCAAATGTTTGTTAAAGGCCATAAAAACATGTAGTAAACCATGACTGCCTGAAATATAAGATCAGGTAGGAGGACTGGTGTTTGCTCCGGGTAATGGTTGAGTCATAGTTCCAGTTTTTAAGAACACGATCAGCACCAAAAGATATGTGGTGAAAACAAAAAGGCTGTGATTTTGTAGATGTGCATGTGGGCTTTGTTGTTGCTAGAGGGGAGGGGGAAGAAGCGTGGGAGAGGGGTAGAGTGGCAGAGGGGTTGATTTATTTTTCAAATTCATATTTATGAATATAAAGAGAAGAGCTGTCAGGAGCACATATGCCAAAGCCCAAACAGCAGCCAGACCTGCCTCTTCCCGTCTGGATTGGCCAGACACAAAACAACATCTTGCAATCTAGGCAAAATCAACAGAATCAGATATATGGAGACTAGTGAAAGAAAAACCAGTCCCAGAAATGTATGGTTACATATTAATAATAGTTTAGAACTTGCAGTTTTAATAATTGAGGGATCGAGATTCTGGCCAATCAAAACCAGAAAACTGACAGGCAACCCTTTAAAAAGCTGTCTCTAATGGATCTTGCCAGTACAGATATTAAGTATAAGAGAAATTTAACTCACATATGGAACAGTAAGGAATGAGACACTGAGAAAGTGGCTCTGCTTAGATGAGTTGCAAGGTTCTAAGGGATCAAGTGAGTAAACACTTACAGTGTGACATGCCAGGAACTATATCCAAGGCAGGCTCTGGAGTTGCATTTCCAGGCTCACATCACACTAGAGAGACAACAGTCCCTCTCTAGGTCACAGATAAGACTGCATCTAAAAAGCTGCATTTTTCTCCCACTGAGATGAACAGGCTGAATAGCCAATAGGTAAACAGACAGTTAAAGAAACTGACTAAAAATAAATTTCTTCTATAGTTGGAATACTACGAATGTTAATAGTGACTCTTCTACAGGTTCAACTCAAGTAAGGATTTACAGGAGGTAAGTTCAAAATAAATAAATAAAAGATAATTTCTCTCACTGTGCTGATAAAATTATGGTCTGGCCAATCTGGGATGTTTATGTTCAACAACAATTAAAATGAATGACTGGCCGAGTGAAACACACAAATACACACACACACACACACACACACACACACACCATCCTGAACTTACGGGGGAGAATGTGGGAGCAAGAAAAGATTGAAGTCAAGGCAGTTAGCTACCTTAATATATGATGATTACATCCCAGATAGCTACATGAAGCTTGACAATGTACAGGGCCAGCTCACATAAATTATTTCATCCCATCCTCGTAAAAACCATGTGGAAAGGTCAGAACAGGTATCATTATCCCCATTTTGCAGACGAGAAAGCTGAGTCTCCAGTTACCTCATCTGTGACTGGTTTTGTCAGCCATCTGAGTCCTAATACAGAAAACGTTCTTACATTGTGATATCAAGAGATAACACCTATACACCCAATGAATAAACTTCAGTACATTTTTGTGCTTCCATGCCTCAATTTCCCCAGATATAACACAGATATGACACGTTTTTAGGTGCTGTTTTAAGTGAGTGATCAAATTGAAAGAACACAAGTTGAGATTTACAGGAAGCTCTAGAAGTTTAGATTTTCAAGAGGGTCACCACGTAGCATTTCTACACCTTAACTCCAACAGCTAAGGGAAAAGTCACAAATGATGAAAACATTCCTAAAACTGTGGCCTAAACAAAGCAGACCAGATTGAGCACATGATATATCAAAGATCTAAGGGTCTGTAGTCTTTCAAATTTTGCTTTTGAAGCTTATCACTACATTAGGAACCACATGATAATATCTAAAAGTGAAAACTGGCCTAAATAGTGTGATTTTTAAAATATATTTAACAGGAGAGTTTACAATTCTGAACATGTATTTGTTTTACACTTTCAAAGCATTTTTATTTAAATTTCTGGAATGAAATAAAAGTTCATCATTTAAAGTAGAAAGTAAGAAAAAAATGCAACAAAGAATACACTTGCAATCTCTGACTCTATGTTTTTGCAACAAATCTGATTGCCATAAAATCTGATGACAGTGGAATAACAAATGACTTAGGAGAGGCAGAAAATAGAAATTTTTTAAAAAAACAAATTTTTAATTTATGGAGAAAGGCAGATCCACAATCTGAACTCTGGGAATAAAAGGCATTCTTTTCTGGGCATATAGACAAATCCTGAATAGTAAAATTTTGAGATATAGTCCTGCCAGAATTGCATTTACTAGGCTTGCACATTCTTTTACTTAAATATAAAGTCAAGTGTTTTGCTTTGTCAATAAAGAAAAGCCGGGCTTATTTAAATTACTTAAAACTGGACGTCTAAGAACACAACTGTTCATTAGAGATACCTGAACTCCAAGGATCAGAAAAGCTCATCTATACATTCTGCTGGAGGAAATCTAATATTTATTTGGTCAGTAAAGAGTAAATAACATATGAAAGGAGAAAAGGGGAAAGTTTCTTCACTGATAAAAACATATCCATCAGCTATTCAAACATTAATAGTTGCAAATTTGGAATACATGTAAGTTTCATCATGCAACTGGTAGAATTCCAACTTTCAATTAACAAACTACATGCCTTTTCAAGGGTAAGCTCTGCGTGCACTGACAAACACTGTGCAGAAATCAATACCCACTTCCAACTTGCCTACATACAACGTCTTACATCAAGCACGCTTCCAATACTAACCAGCACTACCTGTCAGAGACGCTTGCACGAATGCTTACTCCAGAAAGAATTAAAATTAAGCTATCGGTTCACTCATTGCACAGAGCTGTAGTCCTCTGCAAACATCACCTGTTTACATAACTTTCCCTGTACTCCCTGCATTTCATAATCTGCCTGAGTACACATCACATGCTGCCATCTGAATCTGTTGTCCAACTCCTTTTATAGAGTTCTAAAAGGGGGCGGGAAGGCCGAAAGAGGACGCAAGAGAAATAAACATTACTCCGGAAACCAACAATCTGAGTTTATTTCCAGGAAACCAGGCAGCCACAACAAGGAGAGAAACCGACAGTGCAAAGTTCGTCCGTTCTCCGCGTCCCATGGCCTCAGCCAGGAGCGCGGCTGCCGCTTCCCGCGTCTTCTGCAGCTTCCCTCGGCCACCTCTGCGTCTCCATCTGCACTGAGAACCAAGGCAGCAGACGCGCTCGCCAGCCAAGCTGAGCAGGGTGGACAGGCCAGAAAAGTTGTCTAGACCGGCGGGAGGCAGACGATCGCCCGGGAGCCTGCTCCTCAGCGTCCACCTGGTGAAACTTCAGAGCCCCCAGAGGAGAGAACGAAAGAAACCACCGACAGGAAGGATGACAAAACTGGCAGGGAACGGAGGACGAGACTGGGCGAAATGGGGTTTCACGGACTTGTCGAAGTGGTTTTACCAGAACCCACTAGAACCCAAAAGGGCTAACTGGCGAGACCTCACTGCACGCCTCCTTTGGGGTTCTCTTGGCGGCGGGCGGCAGTCGTTCACAGCCCCCAGCAGGCAGGCCGGCTCCGGGAGGAGCTACGCCAGCTTCGCGGTGGCTCTGCGGGAGGAACGGGCTCCCACCCCGCGCGGGTCAGGCTTCCCCGACCCGGCGCCCAAACCTCGCTGCCCAGAACCGCTCGGTGTGGCTCCTCAGAATCATGTTTCAAAACATCCTACAGGCTCTGCCAACACACACACGGAACCTGCTGCGCGCGGTGCCCTAACCCACGGGGCGAGCCCAACGAGCAGCCCCGCGCTAGAGAACGAGAAAAGGACTGGGGGAGGGACGGGGAAGTAGTTAGACAATAGTCAGGGGAGGTTATTCCCAGGACAAAAAGCACCTGGCAAAGCACGCCGAGGTCGGTCCCTTCGAGTCTCCACCTTTCTGACAATGGCTTCCCGAGGGGAAAAAAAAATTTTTTTTAATGTTCTAACGGCGGAGAGCTACAAGCCCGCACCACGAGCAACAGAGTAGCCGTCCCCAGAGTCGTTTACTACTTTTTCTTTCTCTCTTCCCCGGCGCGGTGCAGTCAGCGCGACACGCCGAGGCTCCGCGTTTCCCAAGAAAAGCACTGCCGCCCGCACTCCCGCACCGCCCGGCCCGCCTGCGCCCGGGGCGAGCCTCCGCCGGGAACAATGGGGCGCAACGAGGAAAGTTACCTGCGCCACGGCGCCCAGTCGGGCGCCCCGCGTCCCACCTGGCACAAAGTCGGGGGACCTCTCTCCGTCTGCCCGTTCCCCCCGCCCCCCAAACCTCTGCCCACCGGTCCTGGAGAGGAATCCGATCCCTCCCCGGGCAAGCCTCAGGTTGGGGGCACTCATCGGGGCTCCGGACGCCCCCTCGGCCACTCACCTGCGGAGAACTGGCCTTGGGCCGACCCCAGGAGCGGCCAGGGGGAGAGAAGCAAGAGCGCCACAAAAGTGGGCAGCGCCGCCGCCGCCGTATCCATGTCGACTTTGGGAGAAGTTTCAAGCCGCTTTGCAAAGAGCTGCCGGGAGGCTCGCAGCGAAACCCACCGCTGAGGGGCCAGCCGGGCCTGGCGGGGTAAGCGCCGGGAGTGGATAGCCGCGCGCCCGCACTTTTTCCTGCTCGGCGGGAGCCAAACTACCTCTGGGGCGCCAGCGTCGCCCGTGTCGCCGGCCGGTCGCGGCGGCTGCTCTCCATGCTCGGCAGAGGCTGCTCCTGTTAGTCAAGAGTTACTTTGCTCGGGGAGGGACGGGGGCGGAGCCGGGGGTGACGTCGCCCCGCGGGCTCCGGGCGCTTCTGAGGAATGCAGGCTCGGGCGCGGCGCCGCCGCCGCCTCCTGCCGGAGAGACACGCGCCAACCCCGGCCGCGCGCCCGCGCTCCGCGCCGCCTTTGTTCGCCGCCCGAGCCCGGCCGCCCGCCGCCGCTCGCGGGTAGCTGGCGGGAAAGGGGACCCGCGCCGTTGGCTGCCCTGTTACAGAAATTGCAGTTTGAAAAGCGGGAGTTGGGAAAGCAGCGTGGCCGAGCCCCAGGGGGCGATCGCAGAGACACCCCGTCGCCCACGCAGAGGCGTCTCGGGGTTCTGTCCCCAAGACAGAGGTCCCAGCGGAGCGGTGGCCGGCAAGAAGGACGAGTCTACATTCGTAGAGGAAAGCGCCCGGAGGAAACACCCACCTGCATCGCAAACCCTGTTCCCTATTGATGTCATAAGGAATAAGACACCCCACCCCCGTAGAAAACTTATTGTTCCTTCCTCATATAAAAATAAAACTTGAACCAAAATAAACGTTCAGTAACTTTCCAGTGTGAACAGCTGGCATGTCTTTTTTTCTGGTTTATCATTTGCCGAATAATTTACTCTCTGCTTCACTGACTTTGCTTGTACTTCTGAAACCTTCGGCCTCTTTCCACTTCTTCCCTCTGGAAGAACCTAAGAACTGCAAGGCTTATTATCCTTGCCTTTCACAGGGTCTGCTGGAGTGGGAAATGGTTTCTGTTTTGTTTTTAATATCTAAGAACTATTTAAGACGTTAATTATTTCGCGAAAGAACTTAATGGGGACAATGAAAACAGCAACGAAAGATTTCGTACGCAGGAAAATAATGCTATATTATGACAGTAAAGTATTTTACAGTTTGCTGCTTCTTCAGCAGCTTGAAGTGGTTTCACCATATGCCACACTTACTTACTTCTATGAAAAGACTGTATAGAGTATACTGTATTCATTTTTGTAAAATAGCAAATAAAATAGATCTGGTCACAATCGAAGAAACAATTTTTATTCAGAATTTTGATGTCATATATACCATTCCTAGAACAATGGAATCTGTTGATTGACATCTGTCAGTTACTTAGACATCTTTAGCTTTTGTAAATCAAGACAGTGTGACGTTCAGTTTAATATAACATTCACACAATTTGCCAGGACACATATTCCTTTATTCAGATTAAGTATATGCAATTAAAGACCCCATTCTTCCCAGGCGGTGCAGTGGTAAAGAATCCTCCTTCCAATGTGAGAGACTCAAGAGACACAGCTTCCAACCCTGTGTTGGAAAGAGTCCCGGAAGGAGGAAATGGCAACCTGTTCCAGTATTCTTACCTGGAAAATTCCATGGACAAAGAAGCCTGGCGGGCTACAGGGATTGCAGAGTCAGACATGACTGAGCACGCCTGCTTCTCTCTTCTCTTCTATTAAAGACCAAACTTATGATAGAGCTCATTTTATATACATATAAAGCAAGGAAAATATATCAGCAAGAAAAATAGTTTCTTTAAAAATTTGATACGGATAGATGCTTGATTAAACACAATTGGGCATTTTATAGCTAGCTTCTTGGCACGTTGACCCTTGTCAATTCAATTCAGCATTAAGTTCATTCTTCTTTAGGGTGCAATGTATAATCTTTTAAGTCATCAACCTATAACTCCTAGCACATCAATGTTCCTATTACTTTGATTGAAGAATATTCCTGAATATTAGATAACAAAAAACTGAAGGACATATATTTTTCTTTTAAAGGACTTAGCAGAACTTTGTAAAACTTAGCAGCAATGTGTCTCAGGAAAAACAAATGTCCCAGCACCACCACCATCCATATACTAATTAATCTCTTCTTCTATTCCTGAAAGAAAGATGAAGGAAGTTCATGACTCAGTAGGTTTGTTTAAACACAGAGAAAGCTTGTTTAAAAATTGACATACAGTGCCAGGGCAAAGTGCACATAGTTCTAGCTTGCCCACTCCTTGAGTCAACTAATAGAGCATTCATCTCACTTTCTCCATCTTAGAAGTAATAACAGTAACAGATCATGTTTACAGAGTGCTTGTAATGTACTAGGCACTGGTTTAAGACATACAATATCTCATTGAGACATTAAGATATACAAAGTCTACTTGAGTTCAGACAATAATCCTATGCATGCATGCATGCTCAGTGCTCATTCATGTCCAACTCTTTTGGCCCCATGGACTGTATCCTGCCAGACTCCTCTGCCCGTGGAATTTTTCAAGCAAGAATACTGGAGTAGGTTGCCGTTTCCCACTCCAGGGGATCTTCTCAACCCAAGTCTTGAACCCGTGTCTTCTGTGTCTCCTGCGTTGGCAGGTGAATTATTTACCACTAGAGCTACTTCACTTTCACTTTTCACTTTCATGCATTGGAGAAGGAAATGGCAACCCACTCTAAGAGTTTTGCCTGGAGAATCCCAGGGATGGGGGAGCCTGGTGGGCTGCTGTCTATGGGGTCGCACAGAGTCGGACACAACTGAAGCGACTTAGCAGCAGCAGCAGCACCACTGAAATGAGGAAACAAAGTTAGAGATTAAGTAATTTGTCCAACAGTACATACATGAGTAAGAAGTGGGCAAGGGAAAACAAAGACAGAGAAGGAAATCCTCAAATAGAATCAGCAAACTAGCAAGGATGCCTCTCACTAAAAATCAAAGAAATGCAGTAAGACTTGTGGGCAAATAATCAGTACTTGTGCCCTTAGTTGTCACTAATGCTGGCCACAATACCTAATGCTGTCTACAGTATATTGAAATGATTTGAGTAAAAGATACGTGTACCTTTCACACATTACTCAGCAAATATTAGGAATTTACTAGGTCTTTGTTCATTTGAAAGAATGGGTGAATATGGCCATCAAACAATAAAAGTGTAAAGTTGGTATAACAGGAAAAAAAAAGATGGTCAACATGTCCAAAAACGAAAATGTTCATATTCTTTAATCTACTAGCTATTCTAAATAATCCAAAATATGGTAAATGTTATAGACACAGTTATTTATCATTTACAAGAGAGAAAACTAGAAATAATACAAAAGTGGTGGGCTTCCGTCATAGCTCAGTTGGTAAAGAATCTGCCCTAAAAATAAAAATAAAGAATCTGCCTGAATGCAGGAGACTGCACTTTGATTCCTGGGTTGGGAAGATCTGCTGGTGAAGGGATGGGCTACCCACTCCAATATTCTTGAGCTTCCCTGTGACTCAGCTAGTAAAGAATCCGCCTGCAACGCAGAAGACCTGGGTTTGATCCCTGGGTTGGAAACATTCCCTAGAGAAGGGAAAGGCTACCCACTCCAGTATTCTGGCCTGGAGAATTCCGTCCATGGGTCTCAAAGAGTCAGCCACAACTGAGCGACTTTCACCTTCACTTTCCCCAACCATAGGCAGATAAGTATTATCTGGATTGAATATTTCACAGCCTTTAGAAATGAAATTTTTTTTCTTTTTTTTTTTTAAAGAGTAAGTTGCAAAAAAAAAGAGTAAGTTGCAAAGTGGAAAAATGTTTCTGATAAAATATTAAGTAAAAAAGATCAGAAGACAATACAGATATATCTTCCGTTTGGGGAGATGAAAATATTCTGGAGATGAACGGTGGCAATCGGTGCACAACAGTGTAAAAAGTACAGAATGCCATGGAACTGTGCACTTAACAATGGCTAAAGTGATCATTTTTATGTTGTACGTGTTTTACTGTATGTAAATAATCAGAAGACAAAGTCAACATATACAGATTACAACTAAGGGGAGGGGGGAGGCTGAAAAAAACCCAAAAACTATAATGCTGATATAATTAGAAGTAAATGTAGGATAATGAAATTTTATGACTGTCCTTCCCTATTTTCCAACCCTTTTTGATATATAGTTTTAGTGTGTCCTTTTAAAGAAGACAGGTTTGCATTCTGATTGCAGATTTGCCACAGAGTAATAGTATGCTGAAGCTGAAACTCCAGTACTTTGGCCACCTCATGCAAAAAGTTGACTCATTGGAAAAGACTCTGATGCTGGGAGGGATTGGGGGCAGGAGGAGAAGGGGACGACAGAGGATGAGATGGCTGGATGGCATCACTGACTTGATGGACGTGAGTCTGAGTGAACTCCAGGAGTTGGTGGTGGACAGGGAGGCCTGGCGTGCTGCGATTCATGGGGTCAAAAAGAGTCGGACACGACTGAACGACTGAACCGAACTGAACTGAACAGTAATCGTGAATTTAGATCTATGCTTGCCAAAATGTTTTCTGTAGAATCTCAGTTCTATCAAAATTTAGCAAGTATAATTGGAAAATAAGGGTCTCCAGATCAAATAAGCTTGGAGAACTCTGGATTGAGCAAAGTTAAACAGATTCCTTTACTAGAGCTAGATTTTCTCTTGTAGAACTTTTCCATAGTTACCAGGATGCTATTGGACAAAATGCATCTGCTAGAGGGAGGAAGAGAATACATTGTTTCTCAAAGTTTTGGACTATATAACTCTAAAAGAGAAGTGTTTCTCAGGACTATGCTTCCAAGGAACAAAATTTGGGAAGCACTGCTTTAAGTACTTTTTAAGGGCTGAGGCTATGGCACCCCACTCTAGTACTCTTGCCTGGAAACTCCCATGGGCAGAGGAGCCTGGTAGGCTGCAGTCCACGGGGTCTCGAAGAGTCGGACACGACTGAGTGACTTCACTTTCACTTTTCACTTTCCTGCATTGGAGAAGGCAATGGCAACCCACTCCAGTGTTCTTGCCTGGAGAATCCCAGGGACGGGGGAGCCTGGTAGGCTGCCGTCTATGGGGTCGCACAGAGTCGGACAGGACTGAAGCGACTTAGCAGCAGCAGCAACAGCTAATCAATCAGATTTTTCAGAGGACTGAATGAAATATAGTATATTTTAATATATATATAAACTGTTTAGGTATAAAATTATTTATAGGAATGGATATGAAGGGCCCAGATGATATTAAATGCTGAGTAAATGTTCTTCTCTTTCTCTTGTTTCACTTAAGGATTATGGACAAACCTATACCCAGAAGAAGCAAGGTTTTATTTACCCAATGACAGATCACAAGTATACTCACAGCATGCATTGATAAGCAATTAGATAATATTCTGTTTGTTAATAACAATTGATTGCTTATATGATTCTTTCTGTTTGTAATGCCTATTCACATGATCTCAACCTATCCTCACTCCAACCCTGTGAAGCAGGTAGAGCAGGTAGCATTATTAATTTCACTTAACTAATAAGGAAAACCAAAGTTTAGAGGGATTAAAATACTTGGCCAGTTTGACGCTGGTCAGTAGCAGAGCTGTCACACTGACCTGCGTATTCTAATTCTGAATCTTATTTTCCCTCCACCCTCCTCCATGGTTATGTACCTAATTCTCATCTCTAAAAATGTTCATTTGAATCAGGTGCCAAAATTCTCAATACCAATTCATCAGATAGAGCTTCTTAGCTGCTGGATGAAAATACGCTTCTATTTCCTCTTTGAATGGTGGTGGGGGGGATGGGTGGGTACTAGAAACACTTCCTTACAGTCACAGCCTTGCATGGGTATGTATGCTATCAGTAGAGTCCTCCAGGAAGGGAGGGGAAGGGAATTTCTGACAATAAAGCCCTTCAAGAGAACAGAGACTTCCAGGAAAAAAAAAAAAAAGTGTCTGTTATGCCTTTGAAAGATATTGTTCTGGGTGAGTGTTGGAGACTATAGAGCAAAGCCCTGTGATCCCAGGATTAGTGCTGGGACCTAGCCAGTTACTACTGAGATCTTGACACCAGAGGATCCAGAAACAAATGGAATTGTGATTGCTATGTGCCTGTCTCTAGGGAAATTCTCCTCTCTGTATGTTCTTAGGTAATTTGAGATCAAATGGAAAGAAATGCACTGTACTCAAACCCAGAGTTATTTTGGAAGTCCCTTGAACCTTTTGAAATATCCATAACTGAGGATTAGTTCAGGAAACACTAGTCAAAATAATGCATGTTCCAAAGGTTTCCGGAGAAGGCAATGGCACCCCACTCCAGTACTCTTGCCTGGAAAATCCCATGGATGGAGGAGCCTGGTAGGCTGCAGTCCATGAGGTCGCGAAGAGTTAGACATGACTGGGCGACTTCACTTTCACTTTTCACTTTCCTGCATTGGAGAAGGCAATGGCAACCCATTCCAGTGTTCTTGCCTGGAGAATCCCAGGGACGGGGGAGCCTGGTGGGCTGCCGTCTATGGGGTCACACAGAATCAGACACGAAGCAACGTAGCAGCAGCAGCAGCAGAGAGCTCAGTGTTGCCAATTTGGAAGAACAATTTGCCTACAGCTGGATATAATTAACAAGCATGGGTCAAAAAGGAAGCCAATCATACAAGTGTGAATTGGATTGAGGTGGAGGGATGGGGGGTATTTCCCAGTTCCATCCCTGGGTCGGGAAGATCCCTGGAGAAGGGCACAGCAACCCACTCCAGTATGCTTGCCTGGAGAAACTTGTGGTCAGAGAAGCCAGGTTGGGTACAGTCCATGGGGTTGCAAAAAAAAAAAAAATCAGACACAACTGAGCAACTTGGCATGCACGTAGAGGGATGGTACGGTGACAGTCACTTCCAGAGCTGGTGTATTCTGACTTCAGTGTCTCTTCCCATTTTCAAAAAGCCTAGACTAAATGACAGAGAAGGAAATGGCAACCCCCTCTAATACTCTTGCCTGGAAAATCCCATGGGCAGAGGAGCCTGGTAGGCTGCAGTCCATGGGGTCATGAAGAGTTGGACACGACTGAGCAACTTCACTTTCATGCATTGGAGAAGGAAATGGCAACCCACTCCAGTTCTTGCCTGGAGAATCCCAGGGATGGGAGAGCCTGGTGGGCTGCCGCCTATGGGGTCTCACAGAGTCGGACACGACTGAAGCGACTTAGCAACAGCAGCAGCAGCAGACAACTAAACAATATTAATAAAAGATGGAACTCTGAGGGGAAAAAATGTTTGGTCTTCTTGATACCCTATGTATTTGATAAATTACCTTTTCTGGGATACTATATGGTGTCTTATTCACCCTTTATCTAGTAAGTAATTTCCATGCCAAAAAAAGTATTTATTTTCCCCATGGCTCACTATAAAAAAATAAAAAAAAAAGACATACAGGGCACTAGCTGTATAGAATCTCTTTGAATCCTGTTTGAATGATTATGGTGTGAATGGACAAATTATCCTGGGGTATTTGTTTGTTTGCTTGTTTTTTATTTTAGTAAAATCCAGGAAAGATGATAACTCTTCAAACTAATCAAATACATCCTGTATTCCATAACACATTTTGCAGGGTTAAAAGCCTATATGCAAAGTTGCAGCCTGGAGAGAATTAATACAGATGAATGAGAAATTCTCTAATGATCATGTTCTTTCCTTCCTCCCACTCACTTTGGAGGGGCTGGCTTCACATATGGAACCCTGCAGATCTTGCCATCTTTCGTCTCTGCTTATTCTGGTCTTGAGACAGAATGCAATAGAAATCTGAACACAAAATGTGGTGCTTCCAAAGCTCTGGAGATTTTTCTAATCCTCCAAATGTTCTCCAATAAAATCCTCCCTTTACGCTGTTGGCACTGCCACTAAATTCATAACCAGGGGAAGCCTGACAAGAAAATGAACCACTGAAACCTACACACAAACATAGGGGCTCATTTTAGTGCCGAAGTCCTCTTTAACCAAAGCAAAGAATTCATTTTGTCATTTGCAAGCATTTATTAAGTGTGCAATGCAAAGAAATAGAGGAAAACAATAGAATGGAAAAGACTAGAGATCTCTTCAAGAAAATTAGAGATATCAAGGGAACATTTCATGCAAAGATGGGCTCAATAAAGGATGGAAATGGTATAGACCTAACAGAAGCAGAAGATATTAAGAAGAGGTGGCAAGAATACACAGAAGAACTATACAAAAAAGATCTTGACCCAGATAACCATGATGGTGTGATCACTCACCTAGAGCCAGACATCCTAGAATGTGAAGTCAAGTGGGCCTTAGGAAGCATCACTAGGAACAAAGCTAGTGGAGGTGATGGAATTCCAGTTGAGCTATTTCAAATCCTGAAAGATGATGCTGAGAAAGTGCTACACTCAATATGCCAGCAAATTTGGAAAACTCAGCAGTGGCCACAGGACTGGAAAAGGTCAGTTTTCATTCCAATCCCAATGAAAGGCAATGCCAAAGAATGTTCAAACTACTGCACAATTGCACTCATCTCACATGCTAGTAAAGTGTCAAAATCCTCCGAGCAAGGCTTCAACAGAACATGAACCATGAACATCCAGATGTACAAGCTGGATTTAGAAAAGGCAGAGGAACCAGAGATCAAATTTCCAACATCCGCTGGATCACTGAAAATGCATGAAAGTTCCAGAAAAATGTCTACTTTTGCCTTATTGACTACAAAGCCTTTGACTGTGTGGATCACAGTCAAACTGTAGGAAATTCCGAAAGAGATGGGAATACCAGACCACCTGACCTGCCTCCTGAGAAATCTGTATCCAGGTCAAGAATCAACAGTTAGAACTGGACATGGAACAACAGACTGGTTCCAAATCAGGAAAGGAGTACATCAAGGCTGTATATTGTCACCCTGCTTATTTAACTTATATGCAGAGTACATCATGTGAAATGCCGGGCTGGATGAAGCACAAGCTAGAATCAAGATTGCTGGGAGAAATATCAATAACCTCAGATATGCAGATGACACCACCCTTATGGCAGAAAATGAAGAAGAACTAAAGAGCCTCTTGATGAAAGTGAAAGAGGGGAGTGCAAAAGCTGGCTTAAAACTCAACATTCAGAAAACTAAGATCATGGCATCCAGTCCCATCACTTCATGGCAAATAGATGGGGAAATGATGGAAACAGTGAGAGACTTTATGTTTTTGGGCTCCAAAATCACTGCAGATGGTGACTGCAGCCATGAAATTAAAAGATGCTTGCTCCTTGGAAGAAAAGTTATGACTAACCTAGACAGCATATTAAAAAGCAGAGACATTACTTTCCCAAGAAAAGTCTGTCTAGTCAAAGCTATGGTTTTTCCAGGAGTCATGTATGGATGTGAGAGTTGGACTATAAGGAAAGCTGATGCTGAAGAATTGATGCTTTTGAACTGTGGTGTTGGAGAAGACTCTTGAGAGTCCCTTGGACTGCAAGGAGGTCCAACCAGTCAATCCTAAAGGAAATCAGTTCTGAGTGTTCATTGGAAAGACTGATGCTGAACCTGAAACTCCAATACTTTGGCCACCTGATGTGAAGAACTGACTCATTGGAAAAGACCCTGATGCTGGGACAGACTGAAGGCAAGAGAAGGGGACAACAGGGGATGAGATGGTTTGATGGCATCACCGACTCGATGGACATGAGTTTGAGCTAGCTCTGTGAGTTGACGATGGACAGGGAAGCCTGGCGTGCTGCAGTCATGGGGTCACAAAGAGTCAGACACAACTGAGAGACTGAATTGAACTGATTCAGTGTACAACACAGCGCTAGTTACTCTACAGGGATACAGAGGAATTAGCCATTTACATTTGAGATTAACAAACCAAAAAAATAGAGAAAGAGAGAGGTGGGAAAAAAGCCATATGCGTGTGGATGTGTGTGTGTAATACATAATATATTCAAAATGTGAAGAAACAGAAAGCAAAGTATTAGGTCCTGGTGAACTGCAGTTGGAGAGAAAATCTTTCAGGGATGACTAGTTTTAACCTATATTTGAAGAAAATGATAGTTGTGACTGGCATGGGGAAAAAAGGCATGAGATATAAACTACTATTTTGTGCTTGAACTTCCTTGAACAGGCTTTCTGTGAAGTAGTTTGCTAAGATGTTCCTCTCAATAACTGCAATACCTGTTTTATCCTGGAAATAAGTTCTCATTTCATTGTTGAATGTTTTCAAATCACCTGAGAAGACTTGTTGGAGGACATATAAAATAACTTTATGTTGTAACATTTATATGCTTCTAAATCTTCACAACTGCCTAAATTAAATAAATGCAAAGAAGAGTTCATTACAAAATAGGCATGCAAACACAGTGGAGTACTAAAATCACATGTAATTTCTTTGGGCCCATGATAAAATAGTCAATTAGCTCTTTACTTGTTGACAAATACTGTTTGTAAAAAGCAATGGTCCACTCATCTCAGCAGAAAGTCAAAAGATGACAAACTACAATTGTTTGGGAAAAGAATCAGAGGCTGAGTTGATCAAAGCCTAGTTTTATTTCAGTTTCTGCATAATGGAAAATTGTCACTTAACTAATTTCTACAAACTTTAGAGAAAGCTGGTTGCCAGTGGAAATGTGCATAAAACGAAACCCAAGTCTCCTGCATTGCAGGCAGATTCTTTACCATCTGAGCTGCCAGAGAAGCCCCAGAAATAATTAAAGTGAAAGTGAAAATCACTCAGTCGTGAGTGACTCTTTGTAACTCCATGGACTACACAGTCCATGGAATTCTTCAGGCCAGAATACTGGAGTGGGTAGCCATTCCTTCTCCAGGGTATCTTCCCAACCCAGAGATGGAACCCAGGTCTCCTGCATTGCAGGTGGATTCTTTACTAACTGACCTACTAGGGAAGCCCCCAGAAATAATAATATTAGCTAACTGAAGAAACACTTTGTGTGAGTTCATAAGTGGAATAATGACAAGCTCACTCCCCTCCCAAAAAATCCCTGGACCCTGTGAATACATGAAGACATTCCCTTACATAACCAAAAGTGAAGTCGCTCAGTCGTGTCCGACTCTTTGCAGCCCCATGGACTGTAGTCTACCAGGCTCCTCCATCCATGAGATTTTCCAGGCAAGAGTACTGGAGTGGGTTGCCATTTCCTTCTCCAGGGAATCTTCCTGACCCAGGGATTGAACCCAGGTCTCGTGCATTGTAGGCAGACACTTTACTGTCTGAGCCACTAGGAAGT
Source organism: Bos taurus (assembly GCF_002263795.3). NCBI lineage: Eukaryota > Metazoa > Chordata > Mammalia > Artiodactyla > Bovidae > Bos > Bos taurus. The sequence goes on from NC_037336.1 coordinate 66,630,647, forward strand.
CTTACATAGCCAAAGAGATGTTATAGATGTGATTAAGTTAAGGGTCTTGAGATGGCAATATTATTCTGGAACATTTTTTTGTGTGTGTTAGTCATTCAGTCATGCCAACCTCTTTGTGATCCTATGGACTGTAGCCTGCCAGGCTCCTCTGTTCAAGGGGTTCTCTATGCAAGAATACTGGAGTGGGTTTCCATTCCTACTCCAAGGGATCTTCTCTATCCAGGGATTGAACCAGGGTCTCCTGCATTGCGGGTAGATTCTGAGCCACCAGAGAAGCCCAGAATATCTGGATAGGCTCAAAGTAATTCACAGGATCCTTATAAAACAGAAGCAGTAAAGTAAGAGAGAAAAGATGGAGAAATGGAAGCAGAAATGAGAGAGGAGAGAAAAATGCTACACTACTATATTTGAAGACAGAGAAGGAGACCAGGAACCAAGGAATGAAAGTAGTTTCCAGAAGCTGGGAAAGTCAAATGAATGGATTCTCCTCTAGAGCCTCCACATGGGATGCAGCCCTACTGATACCTTCATTTTCGTCTACTCAAGTCCACTTCTCTGACCTCCAGAACTGTAAGATAACAAATTTGTATAATTTTTAGCTACTAAGTTTGTAATAATTTGTTATAGCATGGCTCAGTTCAGTTCAATTCAATAGCTCTGTCGTGTCTGACTCCTTGCGACTCCATGGACTGCAGCACACCAGGCCTTCCTGTCCATCACCAACCAACTCCCAGAGTTTACTCAAACTCATGTCCATCGAGTCGGTGATGCCATCCAACCATCTCATCCTCTGTTGTCCCCTTCTCCTCCTGCCCTCAATCTTTCCCAACATCAGGGTCTTTTCCAATGAGTCAGTTTTTCACATCAGGTGGCCAAAGTATTGGAGTTTCAGCTTCAGCATCAGTCCTTCCAATGAACACTCAGGACTGATTTCCTTTAGGATTGACTGGTTGGATCTCCTTGCAGTCCAAGGGACTCTCAAGAGTCTTCTCCAAAACCACAGTTCAAAAGCATCAATTCTTTGGCATTCAGCTTTCTTTATGGTCCAACTTTCACATCCATACATGACCACTGGAGAAACTGTTGCTTTGATTAGATAGACCTTTGTCAGTAATGTCTCTTGCTTTTTAATATGCTGTCTAGGTTTCTCATAGCTTTTCTTCCAAGGAGCAAGCGCCTTTTAATTTCATGGCTGCAGTCATCATCTGCAGTGATTTTGGAGCCCAAGAAAATAAAATCTCTCACTATTTCCATTATTTTCCATCTAGTTGTTGTGAAGTGATGGGACCAGATGCTATGATATTCATTTTTTGAATATTGAGTTTTAAGCCAGTTTCTTCACTCTCCTCTTTCATTTTCATCAAGAAGCTTTTTAGTTCCTCTTCACTTTCTGCCATAAGGGTGGTATCATCTGCATATCTGAGGTTATTTCTCTCGACAATCTTGATTCCAGCTTGTGCTTCATCCAGCCCAGCTTTTCACATGATGTACCCTGCATATCAGTTAAATAAGCAAGGTGACAATATACAGCCTTGACGTACTCTTTTCCCAATTTGAAACCAATCTGTTGTTCCATATCCGGTTCTAACTATTACTTCTTGATCTGCATACAGATTTCTCAGCATAGATGGAAACCTTAATACACATGGGTTATCCCAATTGATCTTTTAAGTTATTATGCCCATGGTACAAACTCAAATAAAAAATAAGAAAACTGATGCTCAAGTATATCAAGCAATTAGTTTAAGTAAGTGGTGAGTTAAAGCACAAATCCAGGCACTCTGGCCCCAGTCTCCAGAGTTAAAGAAATACGCCATTTCAAAGCATTTGTTTTGACCGCAGTGAGTTCTCATCACACCTGTCAGAATGCCTTTTATCAAAAAGACATGAAATAGGGCTTCCCTTGTGGCTCAGTGGTAAAAAGTCCGCCTGCCAATGGAGCAAATGTAGATTCAGTCGCCAATCTGGGAAATCCACATGCCACAGAGCCGCTGAGCCCAGGCACCACCACCACTGAATCTCGTGAACTCTGGGAAAATCCACATGCCACAGAGCCGCTGAGCCCAGGCACCACCACCACTGAATCTCGTGAACTCTGGGAAATCCACATGCCACAGAGCCGCTGAGCCCAGGCACCACCACCACTGAATCTCGTGAACTCTGGGAAATCCACATGCCACAGAGCCGCTGAGCCCAGGCACCACCACCACTGAATCTCGTGAACTCTGGGAAATCCACATGCCACAGAGCCGCTGAGCCCAGGCACCACCACCACTGAATCTCGTGAACCCTAGAGCTTGTGTCCCACACAAAGAGAAAGCACTGCGACGAGAAGCCTGCGCACCGCAACTAGAGAGGAGCAACTAGAGAAAAGTCCAAGCAGCAGCGAAGGCCCGGCACAGCCAAAAATGAATAAACAATAAAAATCAAATGTAAAAAATGACGGGAAATAACAAATGTCAGTGAGGATGTGAAGAAAAGGGAACCCTCATATACTGTTTGTGGGAATGTAAATGGTGCAGCCACTATAGAGAATAATGGCAGTTCCTCCAAAAAATCAGAAATAGAACTACCATACAATCCAGCAAATCTGCTCCTGGATATTTTTCTGAAGAAATCAAAAACTTTAATTCAAAAAGATATTGCACTCCATGCTCATTGTAGCATTATTTACAGTAACCAAGATATGGAAGCACCTCAGTGGGCATCAACAGTTGAATTCAAAAAAGAAGATGCAATATATATATATACACACACACAGTGGAATATTAAATACAATGGAATATTACTCAGTCATAAAAAGAATGAAATCCTGCCTTCTGTGATGACATGGACAGACATAGATGATGTTATGCTAAGTGAGCTAAGTCAGACAAAGAAAGACAAATACTATATGCTTTGACTTTTATGTGTAGAGTCTAAAAAAAGAAATGAACAAACAACAAAACAGAAGCAATCTCATAGCTATAAAGAACAAACAGGTAGTTGCCAGAAGAGGCAGGAGTGTAGGATGAGAGACATAAATGAGAGAAATTAAGAGGTACAAACTTCTAGTTATAAAATAAATGAATCATGGGATGAAATGTATAGCATGGGGAATATAGTCAACAATAATGTAATATCTTTATTTGGTGACAGATGGTAACTAGAATCGTCACGGTGATCATTTTGAAATGTATAGAAACATTAAATCACGCTCCATTGTACACTAGGAACTAACATAGTGTTGTAGATCAATTACACTTCAAAACAAACAAACTCATAGAAAAAGAGATCATACTTGTGATTACAAGAGGAGGATCACAGGGAGTTGGATGAAGGTGGTCAAAAGGTACAAACTTTTAGATATAAGATAAATAAATACTAGAGATGTAATAAGCAACATGATTAATGTAATTAGCACTGCTGTAAGTTACATATGAAAGTAATTGAGAGAGTAACTCCTCAGTTCTCATCACAAGGAAAAAATATTTTTCTTTTTTTTATTTGTATCTATATAAGATGATATTCAGTTCAGTCACTCAGTCATGTCTGACTCTGTGCAACCCCGTGAACTGCAGCACGCCAGGCCTCTCTGTCCATCACCAACTCCCAGAGTCCACCAAACCCATGTCCATTGAGTTGATGATGCCATCCAACCATCTCATCCTCTGTCGTCCCCTTCTCCTCCTGCCCTCAATCTTTCCCAGCATCAGGGTCTTTTCAAATGAGTCAGCTCTTCCCATCAGGTGGCCAAAGTGTTGGAGTTTCAGCTTCAACATCAGTCCTTCCAATGAACACCCAGGACTGATCTCCTTTAGGATGGACTGGTTGGATCTCCTTGCAGTCCAAGGGACTCTCAGGAGTCTTCTCCAACACCATGGATGTTCACCAAATTTATTATGGTAATCCTATGACATATATAACTCAAATCATTATACTATGGACCTTAAATTTATACAGTGCTATATGTCAATTATATTCAATAAAACTGGAAAAAATAAACTTCCTCCAAATTAAAAAAACCTTCTGATTTGGAATGACAAAAATATATTGAATTACCATACAAAGATTCACTTGTGATAGAAATTTTATAAAATTTTTAAAATATACTTTTAATTTTCTGTATTTACAATGAATACACTTGTTAACCTGTTACAAATCATTTACTGTAAATGCTAGCAATCACATTCTTTTTTGGTATAACTATATTCTTCAGTCAGAGGAAAACATAAACTAGGAAACAGCCTTTATCATAGCTATCTTGAAGATTAACCGTCATTTCCATTTGGTATATTTCCTGTGGTAACTTTCACTGTCCTGTCTTCTATGGATTATAAACTATTGAAATGGCTGAGAATATATTTCTTCTATTTTCCAGAAGGCCCACAGACAATGACATCATATCCACTTATCTGAATCTTTTTTATGTGAATCAGTTGGTCATTAACTCTGGGGATCATTGCCTTCTTAGAAACCAAATTTTTGCTTCATTGGTGCATAGGCTGTCACTCTAATTTAATGGAAGTCAAACAATACACACATCAACAATGACTGTGTGTTGTTTATCATTTTATCTCCACCCATGAAATAATTAATCTCATAGTTGTTCAATTAATGATAGTTGAGGAAAAAATGAATGGATGGATGGAGTTGAGGAATGAATGAATGGATGAATGAAAAGACCTTTCAAGGTCAAATAGCTTTATAGTCTGGCAGGAAAAGATGTAGAATTCTGAGATAATGAGAGAACAAACCCCTGGAGAGAAGGTTTAAGAACAACAAAACAGAGTAAGAAAATCTTGACTTGTACAGACATTGGGGTTTAAAAGTATTATTCTGATGCAAGATATTGAAGCCCATTTTTTGCCTTTATTTCATTTCTAATACATTTTTTATAATTACAATACTGATCAAGAATGCAGACTTAATTAGTTTACTTCTTTTTATGGTCTTCCTACTAATGAAATATTTTCTTCTGTGCATAATAAATAGGTATCAATCTCACTTACTTACACCCAGAGATATTGAAGTTTTAGGTTTACAACTCATCATATGATACTCAAAGCTCAGTTACTATTGCAGCAATGAGAGTTGTTATTCTAAATCCAAGGTGTCCTGGGTAAAGTGAGATTGCCCTCTAAAATAGTTGGTTGCACTAAGTCGTGTCTGACTCTGTGTGACCCTATGGACTGTAGCCCACCAGGCTCCTCTGTCCATGGAATTCTCCAGGCAAGAATACTGGAGTGGGTTGCTATGCCCTCCTCCAGAGGATCTTCCCCACTGAGGGATTGAACTCCTGTCTCTTATGTCTCCTGCATTGTCAGGCGGATTCTTTACCACTAATGCCACATGGGAAGCTTAGAGCTGGTTACTTCATCTTAGACCTGAGTGTTTGAGGATTTCCTCCCTTTCTAGATAGCATCAAGAAGGGAAAGTTAAGTTGATAACCTCATATTCAGAATGTTGTCTTTCCATTGTAAAATACCTCAGTAAATAAATTGCAGTCAGGTTGACAGCATAGGACCTAGTTACTGGCTTACACCCTTAAATAGGGTGGTGTGACTCAGACACCTCTCCTGCAAGTCTGTCCCACACAACTTGATTATTTTCTTCATTTATTTAATAAATATTCACTGTGTGCGTCATGGTGCTGGGCACAATTCTCCTTAAGCAAACGGGGCAAAGTAGGCAAAAATCTCTGTGTTTATATTCTAGCAGAGGGAGATGGATGATAAACAAGCAAAACATATAGATGGCCAAGAGATAACTGCGATCATTATAGTTTATATTGTAATCTCTCAAAAATATAAAAAAATAAATAATTTTATTGTATTTTGCATTTGAAACCAAGATTGTGTTCAATTCATTTTGGGGATAGTGTTACCGAAATTAAAATTTTGACTCAGTATAAGAAAAGATTGTCTGATAGATAAAAAATGTTTTCTTTGAAACTTGTCTACTTATATTTTATAAATAATTGTGTAACTCTCTGGGTTTCCCTTTTTATTTTGGATGCTGGGGAACTCTGCTAAATTTGTGGTCTTTATTTAACAGTTATGTGTATTTTACTGGTCTTCGTAGTTATATACTCAATTTCCAGTGGTATCATTGTATTACTCTACCCTGGTTTTCCTTTTTCCTTGATTCATTTACTTATTTATATTTTAATGTATTGGTTTCATTTTTGTAAACCAAGAGTTAAGTCTCCCAATAAATGAACAAAACTGTCCCAGGAGAATAGGTACTCAAGCTTTGTAGATTCGTAAAATAGGTTAAGAGGTTCTATTCCCTGCTTCTTAAAACTTTTTAGATGAAAAATGCAAAGTTGCAGAAAGCTAAAATGCCTTAAGATTTAATAGTACATACTCAAGCATGTGCTAATTAACCATTTGTCAGGGTGAATGTTTCCAGGGATTACCATTGAAAAGTACCAGGCTGCTGCTGCTGCTGCTTCTGCTGCTGCTGCTAAGTCGTTTCAGTCGTGTCCGACTCTGTGCAACCCCATAGACGGCAGCCCATCAGGCTTCGCCGTCCCTAGGATTCTCCAGACAAGACCACTGGAGTGGATTGCCATTTCCTTCTCCAATGGATGAGAGTGAAAAGTGAAAGTGAAGTCACTCAGTCCTGACTCTTTGCGCCCCCATGGACTGCAGCCTACCAGGCTCGTCTGTCCATGGGACTTTCCAGGCAAGAGTATTGAAGTGGGATGTGGGTTGCCATTGTCTTCTCCGGAAAAGTACCATGCATTACCATAAAAGCTATTGGTTAAAATCTGGTCTAAGTTTGAAAGTGAAAGTGAAGTCGCTCAGTTGTGTCCGACCCTTAGCGACCCCATGGACTGCAGCCTACCAGGCTCCTCCATCCATGGGATTTTCCAGGCAAGAGTACTGGAGTGGGTTGCCATTGCCTTCTCCTAGAGGAGCCTGGTGGGCCGAAGTCCATGGGGTCGCTAAGATTCGGACGAGACTCAGCGACTTCACTTTCACTTTCATGCATTGGAGAAGGAAATGGCAACCCACTCCAATGTTCTTGCCTGGAGAATCCCAGGGACGGGGGAGCACCGTGGGCTGCCGTCTATGGGGTCGCACAGAGTCGGACACGACTGAAGCGACTTAGCAGCAGTAGCAGCAGCAGCAGTGGCTCAGACGGTGAAGCATCTGTCTGCAATACAGAAGACCCGGGTTCGATCCCTGGGTTGGGAAGATCCCCTGGATAAGAAAATGGCAGCCCACTCCAGTATTCTTGCCTGGAAAATCCCATGGACTGCGGAGCCTGGTAGGCTACAGTCCATGGGGTCGCAAAGAGTTGGACACGACTGAGCAACTTTGCAAAGAGTTGGTCTAAGTTTATTCATCTCTAAATCACAGAATTCTAGTAGCTTTTAAGTTTCTATCTCCTCTACATGACATTCTGCCAGTTATCCTTGGATAATGGTGAGAGAAAGCGATAAGGATGACCCAACCAGGTCTTCCAAATTTTTGATAGAACAATCAAGAAAATAAATCTTGGTACAGAATCTATAAATCTTAGAAAATAGACATGTTTGAGGAGACAAGGTAAGACATTATAAATGCCTTTAATTTCAGCCCATTCTGCCTTAGAAAGTACATGATTCAGATACAAAAGGTATGATTTCTCAGTGAAGAAAAATTACACCTGAGTTGGCAAGTGAAATAGATGGGGAAACAGTGGAAACAGTGTCAGACTTTATTTTGGGGGGCTCCAAAATCACTGCAGATGGTGATTGCAGCCATGAAATTAAAAGACACTTACTCCTTGGAAGGAAACTTATGACCAACCTAGATAGCATATTCAAAAGCAGAGACATTTCTTTGACAACAAAGGTCTATCTAGTCAAGACTATGGTTTTTCCAGTAGTCATGTATGGATGTGAGAGTTGGACTGTGAAGAAAGCTGAGCGCCAAAGAATTGATGCTTTTGTCTTGGAGAAGATTCTTGAGAGTCCCTTGGACTGCATGGAGATCCAACCAGTCCATTCTAAAGGAGATCAGTCCTGGGTGTTCTTCAGAAGGAGTGATGCTAAAGCTGAAACTCTAGTACTTTGGCCACCTCATGCGAAAAGTTGACTCATTGGAAAAGACTGATGCTGGGAGGGATTAGGGGCAGGAGAAGAAGGGGATGACAGAGGATGAGATGGCTGGATGGCATCACCGACTCGATGGACATGAGTTTGAGTGAACTCTGGGAGTTGGTCATGGACAGGGAGGCCTGGTGTGCTGAGATTCATGGGGTTGCAAAGAGTCGAACACAACTGAGTGAATGAACTGAACTGAACTGAACTGAGAGCTATCACAGAGCTATTTTGTCCAGTAGTAATATGGCTGCTGATGAGTTTACTAAGGAGCCCAGGGGAAGATTAGTTATTTAGCAGTAGAATAAATTGAAAATTTGGCCTTAACTATTTCAGTACAGGGGCTTCTCAGATGGCACTAGTGTTAAAGAACCCACCTAACAATGGAGGAGACGTTAAGAGACATGGGTTTGATCCCTGGATCAGGAAGATCCCCTGGAGGAGGGCATGGCAATCCACTCCAGTATTCTTGCCTGGAGAATCTCATGGACAGAGGAGCTTGGCAGGCTACAGTCCATGGGGTTGCAAAGAGTCAGACACAACTGGAGTGACTTAGCATGCACACATGCATTTCAATACAAATTGAGACACCAGGCTGCAAAACTCTTAGTAGTAATCACAGAAAATACAATTGAATTTGAAACTAATTTTGCAATTGGTCCATCAACTCCATCTCCTTTTTCCTTCCTTTTGATCTTCAACCTCCATTTTGCCAACTGCAGCTCATCCAGTTACCTCCACTCCCCAACAGCGACCCGTTCACCCCATATACCCACAATCAGTACTTTACTAACAGGGCAATTCCTCTCTGCAGCTTTCCCTCCCTCCTTCCCTCTCCCTTTCTTCCTATATCTAATGCTCTATACTGGACATTGAGGGGTAAGGAGATAATGCACAGGGTCCCATACCTCCAAGAACTTGTTATCATCTAATGATAAGTGTGGGCATGTGAAGGATGATATGCGAGAAAGAACGAGGAGTAAAGGCAAAAATGAGAGGCACAATTGAGGTTTAAAAAAAGCCCCCTGTGAAAACATAGAGAAGCAATTAATTTCTGTCATTTTCCAGACAAAATATCTTCTCTCAGCTTATTTCCCTCCCATATGGTTCTCTCACTTTTAATGGGGACAATTTGGGATCTGGGTTGTCAGGTTCTGCTACTAAAATGTTTAACTGGAGGATGAAATTTATTCCGATGTCAACATAGAAGAGGGTGTATTTAATTTAATATAGTGAAAGAGCAGTTTGGTGACCAAACCTCTATGAGGAACATAGGTTTCTGTGGTCCATTTCTGCTCTAAGACCTGCAATACCAGTTGTTTGAGCAGTGTGTTCTCATTTCTTCCTCTCCTTCCAACTTTCCAATGCCTTGCTAGGATTTCCCAGTGTTTTGCTCCAGTAGATTCTTGTACCAGACTATTCTAGTCACTGTGTACATCAAGTACAATCTATGAAACAGGCAACCTGGTTGCCGATATGTTACGAATTTACAGGACCTCTCCGGAGTCACTTTGTCTAAAATGCCATCATTTTATGGTATCTTATCAAGCATTCAGATGTTTCTGTGAGGGTAGAGTGGAAGATCTATCAGTCATTCACACTTCATTTTGAATTATTTTTATAATATCCTTGTCCCCTAAACATGTAGCAGTCACACACTACCTCAGCGAGACTAATTCACTTATTCAGGCACTATTTATTTAGCAACCTATTTCAGGTTAACTTGTTACAAAAATGGAGAAGACTTGTCTGACTCATATGCCAGTTGGGGAAAGAAATGCACCACAATTTTAATAAATGAAAACTGTACGGAAAAACACAATGCTTCTTTAGGAACTGGGTGTAGGCTTGAGAGACAGGAACACAGATTTGAGGTAAATCTTGAAGCTTAAGTTGGAGTTAACAAGTAACCGGAGGTAGGGAAGGTGGGAAAAAACTGGGATCCTTTTAAATATTTTGAAATGGGGAGATTTTGAGTGAAGGCCAGGATAGAGACTTCTAACAACCAGGAATAATGTAAGACAGTGGAGAGGGGAGAAGAAGTAGATTCACAACCAGGGAGAAACTGCTAAAAGGGAGATGGGGATTGGGGTAGATCATAAGACAGTCTGTGACTATTTTAGACTTTTGCTGTTATGAGTTCGTTTTAAGAGGCAAAGAAACAAGGCAGTTGGGATTCTACTAGTAGGGCAATTTGAATTAAAACATGAATTATGGAACTGACAGCCATGAATCATCAACATTCCTTTTAATCAACACTTCTCCCTGTCACCTTGGATCTGCATTATTTTCTTACACAGAAATGTGTTGAAAAGCACACGAGTCCGGGTTCTGTCATTAACTAACTGCTTGCAAGTACTCTAAGCTTCCAGGAATCCATTTTTTCATATTTCACAGGAAAGTACAGGGAAAGATGATCCTAAAGATCAATTTTAGTTTTAAAGGCTATGATTATTTTTAGGTCTTGGAAGAACTGTATTTTCTATCTGTTGTTGCTGTTAGCACTACCTAAATAGATATATCCTCTTCCTACTAGGATCATAAGCATTACCAGAATATTAGCACCAAAAAACTCAGGGGGTTACTATTTTAAGTTTTAAAAATAACTTATCTCCTCATTATAAAAATAATACATGTTGATTACAGAAAAATTAGAAAGAAGAAAACTGTTAAACATTACAATCCCTACCCACTTAGACACAACCATGCTTGATACTTGGCGTATAACCTTACTAAGAATACTATTATTTCATGTAAGCCTGTATTAAATTAACAATGAATCATTCTCTACTAGAAAAAGCTGTTTGGTTCATCTAGAGCTGAGAGTTTTACACAAATAACTATTGAACATTTCATGGGGTTCAACAAATCCACGCAGATTTCATTCTCCCTAGAAAGTGAATCAATCTACGTTCAGTAAAAACTAATAGAATTACAACTCCATACAAATGTCTTCCCTATGATTTCAGATTAATGCTTCCTTAAAGTGCTTTGAAGGAGCACATTCAAACATTAATAGGAGGTGTAATTTATGGGACATGTACCATGTGTCCGGCAGTGTATAATGTACTTTCTATAGGCTATCTTTAAATCTCACAAAATGCAGTAGGGCAGGTCTTTTGATTCCAGTTTTGCCGATAAGATTTCAGAGACTTGGGGAGGTTAATTGTCTTTGTAATGATCATATTGCAGTAAAAAGCTGTGCCAAGATTTGAACCCCAAACTCTCTCGTGCCAAATGCCATCTTCTAACCCTTCTTACCACAACACCATCATTTATCAAACTCTTTTCCAAATGATAACGAGTGTCTGGTGAGATAATGAGTGTTCCATGAAAACAGGCTTTGTTGCCAACTATGCTTGAAAAACATCACACTGCAGGCAAGAAACTTATTTAACTTAATGCTCAGTTCCTTATTATTTGAACACTACACATGTTTTTCACTAACAGACCTTCAGCCACATCACCCTAGAGACCCAGGCAAGTAATAATGAATGAGGAAACCCAGCCTTTTCCCTATTCAGTACAATTTAAACAACCACTGCCTCTTAGGAACATTTTATCTAAGTTCAGGGAAACGTTGAATAATAAAATATAAAAGTATCAAAAGTTATTTTCTTTCCAGTCTCAAGTACAAACAGAAACTGATTTAGTAAAGTGAATGACCCCTGATTTATAATGCCCCTTGCGTTGACCACCCTTCCAATACCATGCGAGGCCCCTAATAAAGTATTCCTATAAGCATAAGCTTTTTGTAAAATTTGTGGGAAAAAAGATATTATATATGCAATTGGTTATGATTTTGTGTCTTTCCTCTTCATCTTTTCCTGTTCCATGTTTGGTTCTACTGAGAGATACTAGGTAGTGGTTAAGTTTTTGGTATTCAGTTAAGTAGATGCATTGGAAACACAATGGATTATCTAATGCATTGATTATCAGCTGGGGATAATTTTGCCCATCAAGAGATATTCAGCAATGTCTGGAAACATTTTTGGGCATCACAACTGGGTTGGAAGGTGGAAATGTTACTGGCATAGAGAAGCCAGGGAGGCTGCCAAACACTGGAATTCAAAGAATGCCCCTCCCTCCCACCAACAAAGATTTATTGGGCCCAAAATGTCAGTAGCGCCAGGCTGAGAAATCCTGGTTTAGTGAAATACATTTTTGTGGTTTGCAATCACATTCATGGTAAGTTATTCCTGGTTGTCCAGGTGTAGAAATGACCTCCATGGATGTACTGTGCTGACTGCCCAGTATCATGACATGAAGATGGAAGAGTAAAAATTGTATATGACCTGCTCTACAGTAATCGACACTAAAGTATATAGGTAGGTTGTGGAGGAGAAGAAAGTTCTGAAATGTGTTAACCCAGAAGCTAGTGAGATAATTTTTCCAAATATAAAACACTTGAAAGTAATGGGAGGCTGCCTGCAAAAAACAGAAATCCTCTTCTGGAGGAAACATACTAAATAACACAGCATATACAATTGTAAATACACCATATATTTTTCTCTCCTAGAAATTATCACATAAAGAAAAAAATATTATACAGGTATGATGAGCAGTTAATTATTATAATTAATTAGCAACATTAATAATTCTTGAATTTTGTGATCTTTGTCAGTTTTTTAAAAATACACTGTTATTGTGCTTTTTTATCATCTTAAATCTAATTAAATTTTGCTTGTAATTTTTTTTCTTAAGTAGGGTCCACAAAATTGTATTAAATTTCAGGTCTCACAGAATCTGCATATTTTACTGTATATACATTTTATTTTGATATAAAATATTAAATTGGTATTTCTTTTATTCCTTTAAAGACAATGTTTGCTTCTGGTTCATGGCTCATTGCAAAAAGCAGTCCTTCTGAGAAGTTCATTTTTTTCCTTCTCCTGCTCTGTCTTACTAGGACTGAAATATTCTCTTCCATTTCCCTTACTTAATGGAAAATGAAGATGCAAGGAAAAAATCCCATTTCCTCTGTGAAACCTGCTGCCCTAAAGTCACAAACATAATTTATGGATTCTAACCATGCTTGCATTCCTTGCCATGCCAATAAAGTTTATTGAAATTGGAAATGGAATTATAAAGCTTAAACCAAAAGAACCAGTCCAGAGGTTGGAAAAATATATATATGTACAATATACCCAAATAAGAATGTTGTTTTAACTTGGCCAAACTGTAATGCAAGTTATCAAAAGCCAGACTCTTTTATTTTTTTTAATCCAATCTAATCATGTTAACATTGAGGAAATTTTTCATTTTTATTTAATATTTTATGACCTAAAACTTGTCATTCCATATGAGAAAGGAGTTCCAAGAGGAAAAAAAAAAAAAAAAAAACCTTTTTGCCTCGTGGTTCAGAGTTCTAGGGCTTTAAGATTTAGAGAGAATATGACCAAAAATATCTATGATAAAGCTAAAATTACTAGTCAAGGTGAACATTATAAAAATGTAAGTAAAAATGAATTTAAAAGTGATATGAGTACATTGAATTGGTTGAAACATAAAGTCCCACAGAGAAGTATTTGTGGATTGCTGCAGGAAATCCACATTAAAGCACATTATTTCATGCAGAGAGAATCTTACTGAAATTATAAAGTACTCCTATGGCAAAAAGGAAAGAACAACCCACTGCTTTATAGCAGCAGTCAGAGTAACAGCACACATCTCAAAATAAATCCCTCACACTTTCAGAGAAATAACTCCTGCTAATCAAATGTCTCAAAACATCTGGGCACTACTTGAAGTTTCCTGAACATTCTGGACAAAGAGACAGAAATGCAGGTTGCAAGAGGCCATAATAATATTTCAGAGATGCTGTTTTTGAAGCATGTCTAATTTCCTTCAATCTAAAATGCCCCAGTCTAATAGAGAGATACAAGGATGACAGGCATTGAGAGCCCCAGAGTGCAGATTAGGGAATATGTGAAGCTAAAAACAAGTAGTAGCCTGGATGTGTGGGGATAATAGCACAAATTAAGCACTTGAGCTCCTGATTCAATTTCTTACACTCTGTGTAGCTCCGAAGTGATTCGATAGGCTTGTTGCCAGAAACTTTGGGGGAGAACCTGTATGGTTTGATGTTTTAGTGGGAGAATTTAATTGAGAATTCTACTAAGCTCCTAGCATCAGGAAAATATTTACATGGCTCTGTAGATTAAACCTTTTTCAGACTGAGGACAAAAAGAAGTGCTAGTCTGATATTAAGAAAAGGCTACCAATCCAGAGACAGAAAAACTGGTAACACTTGTGACTTGGATAAATCTCTTTATCTATAAAATATACAATAGTATACATATGAGGGTGTTATGATGAAGGTTAAATAATACTAACATTTGTGACATGACTTCTCATGGAGCCTGCAGCAGAATGGTTTTTTGTTGTTTAAATAGTTATCCTTTTCTTCTTTCATCTAGTCTCAACTAGGCTTAAATGACCATGCCTAATACAAAGCTATTTCTACTATATTTTGAAATTAATTACAATAATTTTTTATATGGCTTAACATTCTGGAATTTAAGGGAGACAGTGTTAAAGAAATGAAAAGACTTACTCATTAGATGATTTACAGAGTAACAGTAGAGTTTATATTTGCTTAGGAGTAGGAATGGGCACCGGAGAAGGCAATGGCACCCCACTCCAGTACTCTTGCCTGGAAAATCCCATGGACGGAGGAGCCTGGTAGGCTGCAGTCCATGGGGATGCTAAGAGTCCGACACGACTGAGCGACTTCACTTTCACTTTTCACTTTCCTGCATTGGAGAAGGAAATGGCAACCCACTCCAGTGTTCTGGCCTGGAGAATCCCAGGGATGGGGGAGCCTGGTGGGCTGCCGTCTATGGGGTCTCACAGAGTCGGACACGACTGAAGCAACTTAGCAGCAGCAGCAGGAATGGGCACATGGCATTTAATAGTATCAACTTCATAAGTACTCAGGCTACTTTGTGCACCCAATTTCTTTTCAACTTATCAAAGTCCAATTTAATTTGAATAAAAATCAAGTTTCTAAAAAGCAAAATTGCATACAAAAACCATGCTGAAATTAACTGCATATTTTAATTTAAGCAGGAAACTTGAGCTAACAATTTCTACCATCATACATGAAATATCTAATACATTATTCACCAGAATGAAATATACCTTCTCCCTCCCTCCCTTTCTTCCTTTTTTCTCTTATTCCTTTCCTGCTTTCTTGTTTTCTCTCATTTAAAAGAAAGCAGAAGTCAGTTTGCTCTCAGTCTCAATGTACTACATTTTATATGTGAAAGACGTCACTGTGATAGTCTTATCTATAAGGTTGTTCTACACAGACTTAATGATAGTATCATAATGATGTTCCAATGTAATAGGAACATAAATTGCTATCTTTAATATAAGTATATATGAATATATCTTAAGTATGCTATCTTAAATATGTATATTGTAATTTCTATGGTTATGCCTACCATACCATCATTCATAATCCTTGAGTTTTTTCCTCTAAAAACAACATTGACTACATGATCCATAGCTACATTTCACAGAAAATGCACAGCTATTTTATTAAAATTCCAGAAAAATGAATTGAAATACAGTAATTGAAATCTACCAACCATATATCTATTTTATCAGTGCTTTGAAGTTTAATGGGAATCTGTTAAAATGTGTGCATATGCTTTTTTTTCATATTGAAGGCTTTCTTCTCCTGTTTAATGCCACCATTTTCTTTTCTTCTTCTCAACATATTGGAATTACAGGTCCATCATGCTTTTCCTGCATATCTGAAATCCAAAATAATCTGAATACCAAAAGATGCTCTGAAACTCACGTGATGGCAGAACCTAGCTGAACACGAGGTAATTTATGATCTCTATTTTACACACTTATCAATGTTAACACATTTCCCTGCAACAATAGCATTTGATTACAGTTCTTCTACATATGACCTATAGAAGAATGTGATATATGGTGTGTGTATGACTTCACTGTTTTAAAATTCTGAAACTTCTTAACTTTGATACATAGCTTGCTCCATGAATTTCAGGAAAGACATTGTAGATGTGAATTTCCTTTAGAATTGCTCTTGTTATATTGACTCTCAACTTTTCTGCTTTATTTTTATTTTGTAAAAATTCAATAAACTTGGATTAAACTAAAGGTCAGCTGCGTTTAAAAATTGATCAGGGGTTAATAAATCAGAGCCTCTTTTGTGAGCTATTAAAAGTGGAATTGAAATGATTCCTATTAGAAAACAGGGGAGAACACTAGATGTTATAGGGGTATCCATTTGAAAACCAACAAACAAAAAGATATGATTCCTTATCATGATGGGAGATAGAATGCTAAATTCTAGGTAAAATTATTTAAATGTAGAAATTTCATTTTATCAACACATCTCAAAAAGTGATGCCTGCCACTGTATACTAACTGTTAAGAGTCCCATGATCATCTGCTATAATCCAACTATTTTCAAAGTTTTTGATAGATGGCCCTCGGTGCTCTGCCACCTTGCTCTGTGAATCATGTAACTGTTTACTGTACTGGTCCATTTCACTTTCACTTAGTACTATATCTCATATATACCCAGAATATTTATATTTCCTTTTTTGATGATGAAAGAAAACATTTTATATTTTCTATATATGGGAATTCTGAACTCAAGTTATTAATGCAAAAGATAGGTATTTTTGCCTATGTTTGGTCTTTCTCTTCCTTTCTTCCTTCTTTCCTTCTCTCTGTCCCTTATTCCTTTCCTCCTTTTCTTCCCTGCTTCCCTCTTATTTGCCCTTTCTTCCCCCAAATGAATATTATCTTTAAGAAATCTGATGCAGCACAAAGCCCTTCTCTTGAAATACAGAGCTATCTAGAATGGTGAATCCTTTCCAGATAATTTTCAATTTATTTTGCCCAAATCCATCAGAGGAATCACTATCTATGACAGTTATAACCTTGAGAAATGTATTTCTTAAATAATAAGACTTGGAAGTTGAAATTACTCCTTGATTCCTGGGCTGCAGAATAGATGTGTTAGCAAGCATGACTACAACATGAATCTCCTTGTATACTCCATCAGAGATCTTGGGTGACCAGCTGCAATGTCAATGAGCAGTAATATTTTGAAAGAAATCTTTATTTCTGAGCAGTAGGTTTCAACAGTGAGCTTAAGATATTCAGTAAATCATGTTATCAACAGAAGTACTGTCATCTAGGCTTTGCTCTTCCATTTATAAAGCACAGGCAGATTAGATTGAACATAATCCTTAAGGGGTCCGAGATTTTTGAAACTGTAAATGAGCATTGGATTCAACTTCAAAGTTAACAACTACGTCACTCCTCCAACAAGAGACTCAACCTGTCTCTTGAAGCTTTGAAGCCAGACACTGACTTCTCTTCTCTAGCTATAGAAGTGCTAGCTGGCATCTTTTTTTCCAATAGAAGGCTATTTAATATACACTGAAAATCTGTTCTTTAGTATAGCCACCTTTATTATCTTAGGTACATTCTCTGAATAACTTGCTGTGGTTTCTGCATTAGTACCTGCTGCTTGACCTGGCACTTTTATGGAGATGTCTCCTTTCCTTAAACCTCATGAATCAACCTATGCTAGTTTCAAACTTTTCGTCCACAGCTTCCTCCCTCTCCTAGTCTTCACAGCATTGAAAAGAGTCAGGAACTTGCTCTGGATGACGTTTTGGTTTAAGGTAATGTTGTGGCTGGTGAGATAAGGCTGTTTCACTTTCTGATCATTTGTGTGTTCACTGGAGTAGCACTTCTCATTTACGTTAAGACCTTTTTCTTTGCGTTCACAATTCGGCTAATTGCTTGGCACAAAATGCCTACCTTGTTCAGCCTATCTTGGCTTTAACATGCCTTCCTCACTAAGCTTAATCATTTTTAGCTTAAGGTTTAAAATGAGAGACATATGACTCTTCCTTTTACTTGAACATTTAAGAGGCCATTTTAGGGTCATGAAAGATTTAATTTCACTATTGTTTGTCTTAAAGCTCAACATTCAGAAAACGAAGATCATGGCATCCGGTCCCATCACTTCATGGGAAATAGATGGGGAAACAGTGGAAATAGTGTCAGACTTTATTTTTTGGGGCTCCAAAATCACTGCAGATGGTGACTGCAGCCATGAAATTAAACGACGCTTACTCCTTGGAAGGAAAGTTATGACCAACCTAGATAGCATATTCAAAAACAGAGACATCACTTTGCCAACAAAGGTTTGTCTAGTCAAGGCTATGGTTTTTCCTGTGGTCATGTATGGATGTGAAGAAGGCTGAGCGCCAAAGAATTGATGCTTTTGAACTGTGGTGTTGGAGAAGACTCTTGAGAGTCCCTTGGACTGCAAGGAGATCCAACCAGTCCATTCTGAAGGAGATCAGCCCTGGGATTTCTTTGGAAGGAATGATGCTAAAGCTGAAACTCCAGTACTTTGGCCACCTCATGCGAAGAGTTGATTCATTGGAAAAGACTCTGATACTGGGAGGGATTGGGGGCAGGAGGAGAAGGGGACGACAGAGGATGAGATGGCTGGATGGCATCATTGACTCGATGGACGTGAGTCTGAGTGAACTCTGGGAGTTGGTGACGGACAGGGAGGCCTGGCGTGCTTCGATTCAAGGGGTCGCAAAGAGTTGGACACGACTGAGCGACTGATCTGATCTGATCTGATCTGATTGTTTGTCTTAGGCAATAGGGAGACCCAAGGAGAGAGAGAGTGATGAGGGGCAGCTGGTTCTGGAAGCAGTCAGGACAGACACATTTATCAGTTGTTTGCTGTTCACTAGTGGCAAAGAACCCTCTTGTTAAGGCAGGAAATGTATGAGACATGGGTTCAACCCCTGGGTTGAAAAGATCCCCTGGAGAAGGAAATGGCAACCCATTCCAGTATTCTTGCCTGGAAAATCCCATGGACAGAGGAGCCTGGCAGGCTACAGTCCATGGGGTTGCTAAGAGTCGGACATGACTAAAGTGACTTAGCACAAGCACACACGGGTGCAGTTGGTGGTACCCCAGAAACAATTACAATAATAACATCAAAGATCCTTGCTACCATAACAAATATAATAATAATGAAAAAATTTGAAATATGAGAATTATGCACTGAGAAGTGAGTAAATGAGTGTTGGGAAAATGATGCCTATGAACTTGCTTTGACACTGGATTGCCACAAACATGCAATTTGTTAAAAAACAAAAAAGAAAAAAACACCTCACTATCTATGAAGCACAATAATGCAGAGTGCAATAAAATGAGCTATACCTATATTCAGCATTTAGTCTTTCATTTAATCTATTTCTTTTGTGAGTACAATGCCTCAGTATCCCTGATTAAACCTCAGGCCCTCTGCTGGAGTGGGAAGCTGATCTGAGGGTCCATGGATCCAGGGCACGCCTCTGCCTGAACCAGTCCTGAGAGCTTCTGTCCTAGATTTTCTGGGATTCTGAGGAAGTGAGTCTGATAGCTGATCTTCAAAATTCTCCTTTGCAGGCCTAGATTTTATCTTCATTTAGCTCTGCCAATTTGATTATTCTCACCTGCTTTTTATTTTCAAAAATGTGTCCCCATCTTTGACTTGCTATTGTCTTCTTTCTAATTCTCTTTGTCCTCGTGGGTTAATTCATTTATTATCATTACAATTCCATGACTTCCATTCCTTTCATTTCTAGAGGGAGTGGAAATAAACACAAGAGTTCAATCTATGGTGCTTTAATGAAGTCTGTTTCCTAAAATTACTGCAAGAAATATGATTCAATTTTAAAGTTAAAAATGTTACTTTAAAATGAATGTTGAATTTGACAGATGAGGCCACTTCCATACTTCTATATGATTCTTTCATTAAGTATGAATCAAACAGAGTCAGTTTCATAATGTTTGCATCCCATATATTAAACACAGCCCTATCAAGTATATTTTTACAGTTCTATTTTCATTTTTAGATTGAGATTTGAGACTCAATTTGCTGAACAATTTTTGATTGATATAGTACCACAGGACATAGGATGGGGTTTACATACTGAACTGTCAGCACACTGTAAAGGAAATCTTCAAGGCTAGATTCAGGGAATTTTGTCTAATGAGAATTTTTTTTTATTTTATTTTTATTATTTATTTATTGGTTGTGCTAGGTCTTTGTTTCTGTGTGTGGGCTTTCTCTAGTTGCGGGGAGCGGGAGCTTCTCCCTAGTTGCAGTTCACAGGCTTCTCATTGGGGTGGCTTCTGTTTGTTGCGGAGCACAGGTTCTAGGCACACAGACTTCAGTAGTTGTGGCTAATGGGCTTTAGTTGTCTGTTGAGTTGCACATGGAATCTTCCCTGACCACGGATCGAACCAGTGTCCCCTGCACTGGCGGGTGGATTCTTATGCACTGTGCCACCAGGGAAGCCCAATATCATTTTGAAAGTCCAAATTGTGGTAAATTTATGAAAGAAACAATTTACTAACAACGTTTGAAATATCAGAATGCCAGATAATTGATAGCAGTTTCAGAAAGCATGTGAATTGAAATAAAGAGTAGTAATAAAACCTTCCTTAACTTATATAGACTATTATTGATTTGTTGGCTTGGGTTGATTTTCACAGCTGTTTCCTACAAAATTTGAAAATAGCAATTAAGTTTAGTGTCATCTGATGTGTAAATACCTACCTTATACGTACATTTGTCAGTTTATACCTCTTTATGGACCATAATACAGTACTCTCAGAGGAGAGCTTTATCTTTTCTGCTCTATAATTGTTTTCATTTCCATTAAAAGAGAAAGGCGCAAATAACAGAGAGAATGAAAGCATGCAATCTATGTTATGTCAGTAAATCCTTTATGTCTATTACAACCTCACCTAACCTTGCAGTTCCCCTGACAGAATACGTAGGAAGGCCTTTCTCCAGCTGCTGTTTTTGCTGATGAGAAGCCAATGTCTTTACAGATACATCTTAGAAAGAAAGAGAGAGAGATGGGAATGCAATAGAACTCTGCTCTTAAAAGAAGTTGTTCAAAAAGGTAACTGATTTTATATTTACTAGATCACCAACAAGGATGATTTCAAATGATATTCATTAAGAATAAAAGAGAATTTGATCTGATTTTTAAGTATTGGATCATATCTAATAAATAATGCCTGAACTGGCCATCAGCTGCCACTCAGGACCTTGGAGCTTCATCTTGTTCTGATTTTTTTTTTCATTAAAAAAAATTTCAAATTTTAAACTTTGAACATTTAAAAAATTTGTTTGGAATCCAATTTATTTTCATACATCAATACTCATGAGCTACACTCTGAAGATTTGTTACACCACAATGAATAGAGAAGCAATCAATATGTAAATATTACTTATTTTCAGGCATAACTTTATTGTAGGTAAATAATATGACAAAGGAGTAGCAGCAATGTTGTAAATATAAATTCTGTAGTCTAAAATTTCAGTAATTCCCTTTCCTGTTTTAAGCTATCACAAAATAGCGAAATATTCAAATAATTTCCATAATTTCTGTATCTCACACTATCCTCCTTTCAAAGAATTTCTTCATTATATATAGAGGTTGTTGGTCTGGATGACTATTCATGTTTGTGAACATACTGTTGGCATTAATGGCCTTAATAATGATCAGTCTGATATTAAAATTTTCTAATTTCAAGCTTGGGATTTTAGAAATACTGATTGTTTGCTTATTATTATATTCTCTAGGAGTTTACAGCCATGATATAACCTGTTATCAATACTATTATCCAGTAAATAGAAATTTCAGAAGGTCAACAAAGGAAAACAAAATAACAAAACTCTTCTCTCTCTTATTCCTGTCTTTCCTCCCCCTCCCTTCCATCTTCCCTCCTCTTTTTTTTTTTTTTTCTTTTATAATAGTAAACATAGCAAATTGAGTTCACAGTTTTTGAGATTGGACAATGTTTCTTATTCATCACTTTTTAAGCTAAATTATACATTTGTTCTTTAAAGCATCAAACTGTTACAAAAGTGTGTAGGAAAAATAAAACTGCCTTTGAGGTGGGTGATACATTTTTTGTGTGTTCTTGAATATAGGTGTAAATTGAAATGGAATAAAACAAGCAAGAGCAAACAGTGTAAGAATTAAAAACACTTTATCTTTGTTATTTCATTTCCTTTAATACAGAGTGCAGGCAATACTTTACAACAGGGTTAATACAGTCTCTTCAAACATGCTATTATTCTTTCACAAGAACACAATAACTTTATTAGTTATGCTGTCTGCAATCTTTCCAAAGTGACAAGAATGTGTGGGTATGTTAATCACAGACAATTCCTGGTGCCCTCTTTTGGAATATTTTCAGTGTGCACCAACAATAGCAGCAAGAACCATACAGCTGTGGGTAATTTTAATGGTGGAAGTTCTAATTTTAATTAGTATAATTAACTGTAACAAACAAAAAATAGAGGTTCACTCTTTCTGCTCAGTAGTTATTGAATATTCAGATCTTACATCTGCTCTCCATTCAAGTGAAGCCTGAGTCACCTTACTTTGTTTTAAAGTAGTCCTAGTTTATTTTTTTGGAGAAGGCAATGGCATCCCACTCCAGTACTCTTGCCTGGAAAATCCCATGGACAGGGGAGCCTGGTAGGCTGCAGCCCATGGGGTCACGAAGAGTTGGACACAACTGAGCGACTTCCCTTTCACTTTTCACTTTCATGCATTGGAGAAGGAAATGGCAACCCACCTCCAGTGTTCTTGCCTGGAGAATCCCAGGGACAGGGGAGCCTGGTGGGCTGCCATCTATGGGGTTGCATAGAGTTGGACACGACTGAAGGGACTTAGCAGCAGCAGCAGCAGTTTATTTTGTAATAATAAACTCTGTGTTTACTCCTGGATATTTTAGCACAGTTTGATTTATTTTTAAAAGGATTTTGTGTTTCTAAAGAATGTATTAAAAATGAAAGCAAAAATATTACTTGACCAATATATAAAATATCCAATAACATGTCATTACCAAACTTTCATTTCAACCTGTTTTCACAGATGAGAACAGAAAATCCTTTTCATTGGCAATTTTCTTAAGACCCATACCACCAATTTAACTAATGGTAAACAGCATTTTATGTGTAGAAATTAAA
Source organism: Bos taurus (assembly GCF_002263795.3). Lineage (NCBI taxonomy): Eukaryota > Metazoa > Chordata > Mammalia > Artiodactyla > Bovidae > Bos > Bos taurus. The sequence continues at coordinate 66,653,794 of NC_037336.1, forward strand.
ATCAAATCAAGTGAATTAAACATCTCCATTATATATAGCATCATATTAGATAATTCATCAATGTGATTTCACATGGGGAAACATAAGGAAAGGCATCTGGTATGCAGTGCATTGTGTCAACAAAGAACATTTGTGGAAGTCTTAACCTTACTTGGAAATAGGATCTTTGCATAAATAATCAAGCTAAGACAAGGTGATACTGGATTTAAGTGGACCATAATCCAATGCCTGGGTTCCTTACAAGAAGAGAAAAAGAGACACAGACGCACACACAGAAAGAACGCCATGTGAACACAGGCAGAGATTAGAGCTATTCTGCCACAAGCCAAGGAACCCAAGGACTGCCAGCTACCGCCAGGCAAGAAAGGATCCTCTGCTAAAGCATTCAGAGAGAGTACGGCTTTGCTGACATCTTGATTTCAGACTTTATGGCTTCAGAACTGTGAGATAACACATTTTTACTGTCTTGAGTCACAGAGTTTATGACACTTTCTTACAGCAGTCCTGGGAAACTAACACAATATCCTCCAGATAAGTGAGATAACTCCTAATCAAGGAGATTCTACTATTTATTAGGGCCCTTCAAACCTTAATCATACCACATGATTTGGCTGGAAGTGCAGGCATTGCCAAAGGACAGTTTGCAGGAAAGATGACAAATCATAAACTGCTTTTGTAAACAATTACAAGAGGAAGATACCTACATCTAACTGATGAAGTCAACAAGCTATACTATACTAATAGAACACATTCAGATGTTCTTCAGATACTGACATTCCAAAAAGGAAAAAATAGTGTGTGCACCATCACTTTATCAACTACTTAACATAGTTTATTTTCTCTTTTAAACATATTTTTTGAGTGACTATCACAGAGAAAAATTTTCAAATAAAAACAGACCAATAAGTGAAAATTTCAAATAATTTTAAAACTGGAAGTCTTTGCACTGACCCAGTCTACTTACTCTTCTGTTGGCCTCTTTCTCTAGTCCTTTTCTTTCTGTATTTTGGGCCTGGCTTATTATGATCTACTATCAACTTTCAATATTACTTGCAAATACTGCTGCTGCTAAGTCACTTCAGTCATGTCCGACTCTGTGCGACCCCATAGACAGCAGCCCACAAGGCTCCCCCGTCCCTGGGATTCTCCAGGCAAGAACACTGGAGTGGGTTGCCATTTCCTTCTCCAATGCATGAAAGGGAAAAGTGAAAGTGAAGTCACTCAGTCATGTCCAACTCATAGCGACCCCATGAACTGCAGCCCACCAGGCTCCTCCATCCATGGGATTTTCCAGGCAAGAGTACTGGAGTAGGGTGCTATTGCCTTCTCCGACTTGCAAATACGAGGAATCCCCTAATACTGAGAAAACAGATGATCCAGAGAAGATAATTACTAGATTGAGAGAATGGAAGAAAAATACAGAAACAGAACTTTAACAGATGGACTGAACACAAAATCACTAAAAGATGGCACATTATATTGAGAGGAAATAAATACTGAATAGGAAGTAGGAGAAAGGAAGAATCAGAAACAGTGCACTGTAAAAACAAAAAAGCTTGAAACAATATTAGAGATAGAAAAAAAATAACCTAAACTGCATTTGAGGGCAACATTTTAGAATAGTATATAAAATTACCTCTTCATAAATAACCAGAGATCAAATTGCCAACATTCGCTGGATCATTGAAAAAGCAAGAGAGTTCCAGAAAAACATCTATTTCTGCTTTATTGACTATGCCAAAGCCTTTGACTGTGTGGATCACAATAAACTGTGGAAAATTCTCAAAGAGATGGGAATACCAGACCACCTGACCTGCCTCTTGAGAAACCTACATGCAGGTCAGGAACCAACAGTTAGAACTGTACATGGAACAACAGACTGGTTCCAAATAGGAAAAGGAGTACATCAAGGCTGTATATTGTCACCCTGCTTATTTAACTTGTATGCAGAGTACATCATGAGAAACACTGGGCTGGATGAAGCACAAGCGAGAATCAAGATTGCTGGGAGAAATATCAATAACCTCAGATATGCAGATGACACCACCCTTAAGGCAGAAAGTAAAGAACAACTAAAGAGCCTCTTGATGAAAATGAAAGAGGAGAGTGAAAAAGTTGGCTTAAAGCTCAACATTCAGAAAACGAAGATCATGGCATCCAGTCCCATCACTTTAGGGCAAATAGATGGGGAAACAGTAGAAACAGTGGCTGACTTTATTTTTCTGGGCTCCAAAATCACTGCAGATGGTGATTGCAGCCATGAAACTAAAAGACCCTTACTCCTTGGAAGGAAAGTTATGACCAACCTCAGTTCAGTTCAGTCACTCAGTCGTGTCTGACTCTTTGCGACCCCATGAATTGCAGCACGCCAGGCCTCCCCGTCCATCACCAACTCCCAGAGTTCACTCAGACTCACATCCATCGAGTCAGTGATGCCATCCAGCCATCTCATCCTCTGTCGTCCCCTTCTCCTTCTGCCCCTAATCCCTCCCAGCATCAGAGTCTTTTCCAATGAGTCTACTCTTCGCATGAGGCGGCCAAAGTATTCGAGTTTCAGCTTTAGCATCACTCCTTCCAAAGAACACCCAGGACTGATCTCCTTTAGGATGGACTGGTTGGATCTCCTTGCAGTCCAAGGGACTCTCAAGAGTCTTCTCCAACACCACAATTCGAAAGCATCAATTCTTCAGCGCTCAGCTTTCTTCACAGTCCAACTCTCACATCCATACATGACTACTGGAAAAACCATAGCCTTGACTAGACAGACCTTTGTTGACAAAGTAATGTCTCTGCTTTTGAATATGCTCTCTAGGTTGGTCATAAGTTTCCTTCCAAGGAGTAAGCGTCTTTTAATTTCATGGCTGCAATCACCATCTGCAGTGATTTTAGAGCCCCCAAAAAATAAAGTCTGACACTGTTTCCACTGTTTCCCCATCTACTTGGCCATGAAATGATGGGACCAGATACCATGACCAACCTAGACAGCATATTAAAAAACAGAGACATTACTTTGCCTTCAAAAGTCCATCTAGTCAAGGCTGTGGTTTTTCCAGTAGTCATGCATGGATGTGAGAGTTGGACCATAAAGAAATCTGAGAGCCAAAGAATTGATGCTTTTGAACTGTGGTGTTGGAGAAGACTCTTGTGAGTCCCTTGGACTGCAAGGAGATCCAACCAGTCCATCCTAAAGGAAATCAGTCCTGGGTGTTCATTGGAAGGACTGATGTTGAAGCTAAAACTCCAATATTTTGGCCACCATATGCGAAGAGCTGACTCATTTGAAAAGACCATGAATTTGGGAAAGATTGAAGGCTGGAGAAGAAGGGGACAACAGAGGATGAGATGGTTAGATGGCATCACTAACTCAATTGACATGAGTTTGGGTAAACTCCGGGAGTTGGTGATGGACATGGAGGCCTGGCATGCTGCAGTTCATGGGGTCGCAAAGAGTCGGATATGACTGAACAACTGAACTGAACTGAACTTGACAAATATCTTTACAATATGATAGTTTGATTCAAAACAACTACTAAATAATCATGTAAATACAGCTTATTTTTGATTGTATATATGATAAGAGAGGTTTGTAATAGATTTCCCAGAACCATGAGGAGAATAGATATCTGGAGGTCACAACACTCTTCTTGAATTTGTGTTCTGCATGCTTGTCCAATAATTGCAGGACTGGTTCAGTTCAGTTCAGTTCAGTTGCTCAGTCCTGTCTGACTCTTTGCTACCCCATGGACTGTAGGACGCCAGGCCTCCCTGTCTATCACCAACTCTCGGAGCCTGCTGAAACTCATGTACATTGAGTTGGTGATGCCGTGCAACCACCTCATCCTTTGGTGTCCCCTTCTCCTCCTGCTGTCATTTTTGAGATCACATCCAAGTACTGCATTTCGGACTCCTGTTGACCATGATGGCTACTCCATTTCTTCTAAGGGATTCTTGCCCACAGTAGTTGATATAAGGGTCATGTGAATTAAATTCCCCCATTCTGGTCCATTTTAGCTCACTGATTCCTAAAACGTCGATGTTCACTCTTGTCATCTCCTTTTTGAGCATTTTTAATTTACCCTGATTCATGGACCTAACATTCCAGGTTCCTATGCAATATTGTTCTTACAGCATCAGAGTTTCATCACCAGTCACATCCACAACTGGGCATTGTTTTTGCTTTGGCTCAGCCTCTTTATTCTTTCTGGGGCTATTTCTATACTGTTCTACAGTAGCATAGTGGGCACCTAGCGACCTGGGGAGTTCATCTTTCAGTATCTTATCTTTTTGCTTTTTTGTACTGTTCATGGGGTTCTCTGTTCTCTGTTGCCATAGTGTTCAAGGCAAGAATACTGAAGTGGTTTGCCATTCCTCCTCCAGTGGACCATGTTTTGTCAGAACTCTCCACCATGACCCATCTGTCTTGGGTAGCCCTACATGGATGGCATGGCTCATAGTCGCATTGAGCTAGACAAAGCTGTGATCCATGTAATCAGTTTGATTAAATTTCTGTAATTGTGGTTTTCATTCTGTGGAACTGGTAGGTTCACTGTATTCTTTTAGATGTTGTTAATAGGAGCTTCTGTGATATTTAATTAGTGTTTATAAAATACTTTATTTTCACAAAATGGGGTGTAAAATATTATCAGAGATCTGTGTATGCACTGTGTGTGTGAGACAGTATCTGCCAATAAAGAATACAACAGCTTTCTTCAGAAAGACTTCTCTGTTCAGACTGTATTCACATTCAGTTACTCTTATGATGAAAAGAAGTTCATCTGCTGCTGTGAATAGATAAGAGTCACCAAGTATGTAAAAAGACAATGGAGTGGGAGAAATAGTTTACAATTTATCAAGATTTGCCGTAAGTTATTAAGAAATATATATCATTGTAAGGTTATACTATCCTATATGCCTTTCCGCTACCTATGCTTTTTTCTCCTTTATTCCAATTATATTCCATTTTACCCACTCTGACTGCTATCTTAGCCTTCAACATCGTTTAAAGCACTATTAACTTTGAAAATGTAGATTTTCACCACCCACATTAATCTGTACTACCACATTTCTCTTTTTAAGTCATTTTTTCCTTCTGTTGCGTAAAATCCTGCCCATTTTGTTAAAATTTTCCCCACTACTTATAATTCCATCAAGGCAAATATGGGCATGAAGGATGATGAATATTAAGTTTAATTCAAATTTCTTTAATTTCATTTAGACTTTGGGGATATAAAATATTTCTTTGGGAGGGCATGGCAAATGTATATTTCTTTATAGACATGCCCAAAAAATGTGTATCTAAGGGCCTAGGGGAGACCCGCAGTCTTGACATCTCGGACTTCTCTCAGTCATTTTTTAAACAAACAGTGCTACCTGTCTTCTTCTACTTGTCTGAAAGGATTTGTACAAGTGTTTTCTGTTTAAATGCAAAACACCTTAATCTATTATCAACTAACATTTTAATGGCAATTATCCATGCTTATCCAATGGCAGACCCTGGGGAAGAGAGATAAGGCCTTCAGAAGGCAAAGAACATGGGAGGTTAATTAGATGGACTGAAAAGGAAGATTAACACATGAGGAACTGGGAACAAACCACCTTGTCATTTTGATGGTCTTGCTAACCACAGGTGTTCTGATTGTCTCTGTGTCCAAGACTTTGCCATAATTATTGAATATTCAACAGTTAGTTCTCATCTGTTTCTGTAATTTAGTTTCTCTATGTTAGATTTGAGAGCACAGGTAGGTTGCCCTCTTCAATATCCTCCCAGGTATACTTTTTCTCTGACACCCTTGAAAGCTTATTTTTTGTTCTGCAGTCAGATATAATAAACAAATTTGCTAATTGGAAACATGATATGAAACACTTATAAACACTTGTGTTTTCCTTTTGTGTTTTATTGCAGTTTGACTTCTCTTATCTAAAAGATGGCACCCCACTCCAGTACTCTTGCCTGGAAAATCTCATGGATGGAAGAGCCTGGTAGGCTGCAGTCCATGGGGTCACAAAGAGTCGGACACGACTGAGCGACTTCACTTTCACTTTTCACTTTCATGCATTGGAGAAGGAAATGGCAACCCACTCCAGTGTTCTTGCCTGGAGAATCCCAGGGACGGGGGAGCCTGGTGGGCTGCCGTCTATGGGGTCGCACAGAGTTGGACACGACTGAAGCGACTTAGCAGCAGCAGCAGCCTTCTGAGTTCAGTTATTATCTCTGCAGCACAACCTCAGTTCTGTTGTTTCACTTAATAACTTTAACACGGTGACTTTAATTTTACTAAAGTACCTTTGGTTACTTGTTTTCTTCTTACTGTATTTTGTAGCTTTTTTTTCCCTGCTCTTTCACCAACATCTCTCCAGTCCTGTCCTACCCCAACCCAATCCCTGATAACCACCATTAAATTATCTGTTTTTATGAGTTCAGCTTCTTTAGATCACACATTACATGTAACTGATCATACAATATTTTCTCTGGCTTATTTAGCATAATGCCTTCAAGATCAAATGGTAGCATTCCTTCTTTCTCATGGCTGAATAATATTTCATTGTATGTATTTGCTACTTCTTTATCCATTCATCTGTTGATTGACACAGGTTGTTTCCATATCTTACGATAATACCTTGTGAGTAATGCTGCAAAATTTTTTTGTGTTTAATTTTTTTTGTTCTCCTCACTAACCCCCTCTTCTTTATATCTTTCTGTAAGGTGTTCCAAGTTATCTCAATCAATCAACGACCAAGCCATTCCTCATTCACGTTCTTCTCTCTTTTTTAAGCTCTCTATAATCTACTCTACTCTGCTTTTCTCTATCCTGCACTTAGTGTTAACCCTTTGCACTCTATTTGTCAGAGGCTTCCTCTTCTTTGCACCGACATCCATGACCTCCTCTCTCTAAATTTTCTTGCCTTTTGCTTTTTTTCCTAATTTATCTCCCACATTCCCATTGATTTTATTCTCTCATAAACTGCCACATTTGTTAACTTCACTTCTACATTAGTAAGGTATATCTCTTACACGTGAACCAGTGAACCAGTGAAGTTGCTCAGTTGTGTCCAACTCTTTGCAACCCCATGGACTATAGCCCATCAGGCTCCTCCATCCATGGAATTTTCCAGCAAGAATACTGGAGTGGGTTGCCATTTCCTTCTCCAGGGGATCTTCCCAACCCAGGGATCGAACCCAAGTCTCCTGCATTGCAGGCAGACGGTTTATCTTCTGAGCCACCAGGGAAGCAACCCCCTTCAAATTCCTCTGCCACACCCTAATCTTTCCTTTAAATATGCATATTACTGGTTTTGATAATTAATGCTATGTGAGTAGGTATTTTTAAAATATGATCGCTCCAAAAAGAACTGGCATAAATCCACAACTATAAAGTATAAAATTAGACGAACAATTAAAAAATGGTTGTACATGTGCACCAAACCCTGCTCATTTGATCACAGCTAACATCAGAGAGACCCATTGTTGAAGCTGCAAGTGACGGAAATTTGAGCAGCTTGATTACATGAATAAGACAGTCTTGCTTATTTATATAAATTCAGCAAGTATTTATTGAAGTTTTACAATATACCTGAGTATGCTGTGACATGATATGAAAAAATATAGACGAGTTTGAGAAACTATGCATATTCTACAGAAACGAACAATTTAGTAGCTCTGTCTTTGGGCCTCTCATATTACTGTGCTTTCTCTGTGCTTAAAAAAATTACTGGGAGTTCCCTGGTGGCGAAGGGTCAGGATTTGGGCTTTCACTGCCGTAGCCTGGGATTCAATGCCTGATCAGGGAACTGAGATCCTGAAAGTCGCACAGCATGGCCAGAAAAACAAAATAAGAATGAACCACATAGAGGAAAAATAATAATTAAAAAAAGGAATTATTACCTAAATCAGGGGTTATGTCTGGGCTACAGAATTCTTGTTCTGGCTATATCACACTATTCCACAGGAACTATTGACTATTTCTTCAAAATTTTCTCATCTATTTGGCTATTATTCCCTCATTATTACTTTAATTTGCTACTTTAATAAATAACTATATTAGCCCCCTCTAACTGGTCTTCCTGCTTCTTTTGTTCTTCTCTCTGTCTCTGTCCCTGTCTATTTCTCTTTATTTCCAAACATCCATCTGTCTAAATCCATCTGTCTACCTATCTATTTATTATCTACTGTTTGCCATACTCTTGACTAAACCCTGGTGTAGTCAAGGCACAAAGTGATGCTTCCTTTAAGGAACTGATAGCCTGGTCTACTTCATTACTGTTCAGTTAAACTTTGTATTTTCCTTTCTTAAAAACAAACAAACAAACAAAAAAAACCTTAACATATTCCAGTGACTTTTAGGATAAGGTTCAGATTTTTCAGGGCTTGTAGGACTCTTCACATTTTGGCACAATATATTATTATGACAAACCTAGACAGTGTATTAAAAAGCAGAGACATCAGTTTGCTGACAAAGATCCATAATAGTCAAAGATATGGTTTTTCCAGTAGTCACGCACGGATGAGAGAGTTGGAGCATAAAGAAGTCTGACTGCTAAAGAATTGATGCTTTCGAAGTGTGGTGGTGGAGAAGACTCTTTAGAGTCCCTTGGACTGCAAGATCAAACCAGTCAGTCCTAAAGGAAATCAACCCTCAATATTCTTTGGAAGGACTGATGCTGAAGCTGAAGTGCCAGTCCTGGTGCAAAGAGCTGACTCACTGGAAAAGATCTTGTTGCTAGGAAAGATTGAAGGCAAAAGAAGAAGTGGGTGGCAGAGGGTGAGATGGTTAGATAGCATCCCTGACTTGGTGGACATGAATTTGAGCAAACTCTAGGAGATGCTGAAGGACAGAGGAGCCTGTTGTGCTATAGTCCATGGGTTTGCAAAGAGTCAAACACAAATGTAGGGACTGAAAAACAACATACGATTGTTATTTGGAGGGAAAAACAGGAGCCAGAGATGACTGATGTCCTGCAATGTGCAGGGCAGGTCTACATAACAAGGAATTATATAACAAGAAATCTGGCATGATGTTCATATGCCCACAAGATGTTCAAAATGTCATCTGAACCCAGAGTCTAACTCTGTTTTTTCATTATGTACAAAGCTTTTATTTTATTTAATTTTTTGAAGTGGTTTTAATATATACTGATTTTGATGCTAATTTCAGCCAAGATACTAAATTAGCCAAACTGCTAGAATCCTCTTTTACTTTCAACCTTCAGCAACCAGAACAGGAAAATGAAGAGCACTGTGAGAGAAATCTGGGTTATCACCTCTCTGTTGTTCTTTCAGCAATTGGTATGTATGCATATTCCTGTTGGGATAGCATAGTTTTATTTTTGCTTCTCTGTCCCCCTTATCTTGCTGCAATTAACACCTGCTCCAAATCCCTGCTCAGAACTCTTGTCCGAATATCTCAAGGGTCAAATTTGAGCTATAAAACAAAACAGCTAATTCTTTGTAAGAATCTAAGAAAAATAGGTGGAGACAATCTGTCTTCAGGCAATTGTGTCTCCACTCCATTCTCCAAGTTCTTGGGAGAGTGGTACTCAGTTTTTATCTGCACAATGGAATTATCTATGGAACTTTAAGGGATACTAATGCCTAGGTCCCACCCCCAACAGCTTCAGATTTTATTGGTGTAGGGTGTGGCCCGGTGATTAAGTGGTTCTCTATACAGTTCAGTACTAAAGAATTATAATACAAGGAATATCTCCTTCTAATGCTGATACTGCCAAGGGTGGTGAAAGGTGAAGCATGGATCTGAGATTTTTTGGAATAGGAGAGATTTTTCTGGTATTTGGAGCTCTTCAGCTTAGGAGTCACCAACCCCACCTCACATGCACTACCTGACTCACTGAGCCGGCACATTGGGCAAACACTACTCGATAGCATGGATGATACTTCTAGAACACTGGTTCCCAAATCTGTTGCGTGTTGAAATCACCTGGAAATGTTAAATAATACTAACATGTGGTTCCCTTTCCTAGAATGCTGATCTAATTGCTATGAAGTGGGACTCGACTTTGGGAGTTCTAAAAATCCACAGGTGATCTTCAGTCAGTTCAGTTCAGTTCAGTCACTCAGTCGTGTCCAACTCTGCGACCCCATGAATCGCAGCACGCCAGGCCTCCCTGTCCACCACCAACTCCCGGAGTTCACTCAGACTCACGTCCATCGAGTCAGTGATGCCATCCAGCCATCTCATCCTCTGTCGTCCCCTTCTCCTCCTGCCCCCAATCCCTCCCAGCATCAGAGTCTTTTCCAATGAGTCAACTCTTCACATGAAGTGGCCAAAGTATTGGAGTTTCAGCTTTAGCATCAGTCCTTCCAATGAATACCCAGGACTGATTTCCTTTAGAATGGACTGGTTGGATCTCCTTGCAGTCCAAGGGACTCTCAAGACTCTTCTCCAACACCACAGTTCAAAAGCGTCAATTCTTTGGCGCTCAGCCTTCTTCACAGTCCAACTCTCACATCCATACACGACCACTGGAAAAACCATAGCCTTGACTAGATGGACCTTTGTTGGCGAAATAATGTCTCTGCTTTTAATATGCTATCTAGGTTGGACCTTGACAGGTGATTTTAATGGGCAGCAAACCTTAGGAACTAGCTCTGGTGAAAAAGAGCTCACAGAACTATATAGCAGGACACTTGAGGAGCACAGCCATTATAAAAGGAATTTCTGGATTACAGATAGCCGTAGAAACAGATTGTGAATTTAAAATTATGGAAGCTATATTAAAAAAAAAAAAAGCCAAATTAGGTAGACAAGAGTGTGGCTAGCCAAATTCACACACATATGTATATAAAGATTTCCAGGGCAGAACACTAACAAAGACTCTAAAACTAGATTGATATCAGATTGGTCAATAAACATATATAAGAAGATAATAAATGGATATTTTACAAGTACTAAAGAAAAATAATTTAAAGAGTTTTCAAATATGCCAGCATAATAATAAAAAAATTCGAAGACACAGAAAGCCTCAAGAGAATTGCTATGCAATGACTCACAGAGACTACAGTTTTAAATAAAATAAAATTAGAGAAAAATCCAACAGTTGCTGCAGAAGATACATGAATTAAAGGTGACTGACTTGGTGAAGTTGGCTCTTATTGTAGCCATTTAAGACCAAATAAAAAGAAGAAATACATCCACAATAATCCAGAATAAAAAAATCTTGAAAAAAATTATATGATGTGAACTGTTGTGAGGAAAGGAGTACATCAAGGCTACATATCGTCACCTTGCTTATTTAACTTATATGCAGAGTACATCATGTGAAATGCCAGGCTGCATGAAGCCCAAGCTGGAATCAAGATTGCTGGGAGAAATATCAATAACCTCAGATATGCAGACGACACCACCCTTATGGCAGAAAGTGAAGAGGAACTAAAAAGCTTCTTGATGAAAGTGAAATAGGAGAGTGGAAAAAGTTGGCTTAAAGCGCAACATTCAGAAAACGAAGATCATGGCATCTGGTCCAATCACTTCATGGCAAATAGATGGGGAAACAGTGGAAACAGTGTCAGACTTTATTTTTTTGGGCTCCAAAATCACTGCAGATGGTGATTGCAGCCATGAAATTAAAAGACACTTACTCCTTGGAAGGAAAGTTATGACCAACATAGACAGCATATTAAAAAGCAGAGGCATTACTTTGTCAACAAAAGTCTGTCTAGTCAAAGCTATGGTTTTTCCAGTGTGGATGTGATAGTTGGACTATAAAGAAAGCTGAGTGCTGAAGAATTGATGCTTTTGAACTGTGGTGTTGAAGACTCTTGAGAGTCCCTTGGAGGAGATCAAACCAGTCATCCTAAAGGAAATCAGTCCTGAACATTCATTGGAAGGACTGATGCTGAAGCTGAAACTCCAATACTTTGGCCACCTGATGTGAAGAACTGACTCATTTGAAAAGACTCTGATGCTGGGAAAGATTGAAGGCAGGAGGAGAAGGGGACAACAGAGGATGAGATGGTTGGATGGCATCACCGACTCAATGGACATGAGTTTGAGTAAGTTCCAGGGAGTCCTGGCATGCTGCTGTCCAGGAGGTCACAAGGAGTTGGACACGACTGAGCAACCAAACTGAACTGAATTGCTGTGAAGGAGAATTAAAGAATTCTAAGAATTTGTTAATTTCTTATCTTCTTTAGGAAAACTTTTTGTTAAAGAGAGAAAGCATTAAAAAGAAACTAACCAAAAATAAAGATTGGTGAAACATTCATACATATGAGCAATAATGATGAATGTAAATAGATTAGACCTGTGAATTTAAACTCCAATTTTAAAACTGAATATGTGAAAAATCCATATAGATAGATATAGATGTAGTTTAAAAGACACACTGACTTTACTTGTGGCCAAGTTAGAAAAAGAAAAATAAAATCTACCCTTCAATCTGAAACAACTAAAACTCTGGACACATTAGGAAAGGAGAGTTTTCAAGACATTACCCTCAAATACAAAGAACAGTGATCTCTGGCAGACAGGAAAGTAATGAGGTGAGCCCTCTGATTGTGCCAACCTTGAGAGAATGTCCAGACCATATGGAGGGTAAACTTAGGTGGAGATCAGTGGACTTCCTAATTTGAGGGAGTGAGCTAAGGATCCGAGAAAAGAAAGTGAAAGTCACTCAGTCATGTCTGACTATTTGCGACCCCATGGAATTCTCCAGGCCAGAATACTGGAGTGGGTAACCTTTCCCTTCTTCAGGGGATCTTCCCAACCCAGGGATAGAACCCAGGTCTCCAGCATTGTAGGCGGATTCCTTACCAACTGGGCTCTCAGGGAAGCCCCAACATTCCGACAAGAAAGTAATTTAAGTTCACATGGCAGATAGAGTACCAAAAAAGAGATAGCTACATGAAAATAAAATTCTGGACAACTACTGAGAATCACCCACTTACAGTCAGCAAAATACTGATCAGCACATGCGTTTGAGAAAATAACCTTAAGAGTAACTGAGGGAAAAGAATACCCAAAATAATAAAAGAGAACACTTAGAATGGGAAATAATGAATGTACATATCAGCCAAGCTAGAAAACTACACAATTCACAGGGCCCTGGGTAGTAGGGTGTAGTCATGGCACTGGGAATATTTAACTAAAATACACACGACTATAGTCTTGCATAAACAAATCTTAAAAGCTAGACTCGAAAGGATCAGACTACATTATCTCAGAAAAAGCTCAAAATATTTTTATAATACAAAATATCCAGCACTGTACAAGGTAAAATATTTATTGCCTGATGTCTAATAAAATTTTAATAGACACAAAAAGAGTGGAAGAAACACAACTTATCATAAGGGGAAAAATCAGCCAATCAAAATGAGCCAGTGAGAAAAGATAAATAGCAAACAAGGATATTTAAATCCTGTAATATAACTCTATATAAATACTTGTAACTCTATATGTTAAAGTAGCTAGGAGAAAGATTGAACATGTGTGTGTGTGCTCAGTGGCTCAGTCATGTCCAACTCTTTGTGAACCCATGGAAACTGTAGCACACCAGGCTCCTCTGTCCATGGAATTTTTCAGGCAAGAATACTGTAGCTGGTTGCCATTTTCTACTCCAGGGAGTCTTCCTGACCCAAGGATTGAACCTGCGTCTTTTGTGTCTCCTGTGTTGGTGGGCAGATTCTTTACCACTGAACCACCTGGGAAGCCCAAAATAGAAGGTAATAGTAAGAACATTGGAAGATATAACAGAGAACCAAATAGAATTTCTAAGAATGAAAACTACAAAGTCAGAGATTTAAAAATATATATTTACTAAATGGTATTAATAGGAGACTATGGATGTGAGAGTTGGACTGTGAAGAAGGCTAAGCGCCAAAGAATTGATGCTTTTGAACTGTGGTGTTGGAGAAGACTCTTGAGAGTCCCTTGGACTGCAAGGAGATCCAACCAGTCCATTCTGGAGGACATCAGCCCTGGGATTTCTTTGGAAGGAATGATGCTAAAGCTGAAGCTCCAGTACTTTGGCCACCTCATGCGAAGAGTTGACTCATTGGAAAAGACTCTGATGCTGGGAGGGATTGGGGGCAGGAGGAGAAGGGGACGACAGAGGATGAGATGGCTGGATGGCATCACTGACTCGATGGATGTGAGTCTGAGTGAACTCCGGAAGTTGGTGATGGACAGGGAGGCCTGTCGTGCTGTGATTAATGGGGTTGCAAACAGTAGGACATGACTGAGCGACTGAACTGAACTGAACTGAACTGAAGCACTACAGAGGAAAAGATTATTGAATCTATAGATACAAGAATATAACATCAAAAATGAAAAAAGTAGCAAAAAGACTTAAAAAGAAAACAAATGGAGCATCATCTAGCTCTGGGACAATTTCAAGTGGCCTAATGTACACATATTTGAAGTCTCCAGAGTGGGAGAGGCAGAAAAAATATTTAAAGAAATAATGGCTAAATTTTTTTCCAAATTTGAAGAAAATTATAACCATACAGGTCAAAAAAATTGTGTTTGAGGGAACACAGTTTAGCCCATAACACTTAGAATCTGCATATTTTAAATTATTCTATCATCTAATAGTAAGACATTTATTGTAGAAAAGCACAAGAAAATTATTTATATAATTTTGGGTTGTTATTCAGACTTCGATACTGTCCCTGGAGGACAGATGGACAGCTTCTCTATAGACTGCTTTATAAAGTTTTCTTGTTTACTTCTTCCCAATTCATCCTTTATTTCCCCAAACCATTAGAGGGATATACTTCAAATTTTAAGTACCAGAGCCTAATATATGCCTTGACAGGTAGTAGGCTACCAGGAAGTGAGGTGTACTTTCTGATATCTGTGTGTCATCCCATGCTATAAAATAAAAAAATATTTTGACGCTATAAAGCATAGTTTCTTTGTGAGAGTATGATATATCCCCCTTTTTCTTCTCCCTTATAAAAGTTTGTAATTTGTCATTATTTATCATCTTTATTTCAATTAAGGTTATGTCCCCCTTTCTTATATAAGATTGGAATGTTTACTTGTTGTATTATATAATTTTCTATTGCTGTTGTAACAGATTACCACAAACTTGGTGGCTTGAAACAAGAAAAGATTGCTTATCTTGTGGTTCTATAAGTTAGACATCTGACACAGTTCTCTCTGGGCTAAATTCAGGTTTTTGACAGGACGGTGGTGTTTTCTGGAGGCTGCGGTGGTGAATCATTTCCTTGCTTTTTCCAGCTTTTGAAGGTTGCCAGCACTCCTTTACTCCTCCGTCTTCACAGCTAGTGAAGGTGAGCCTTGTCTGTCTCATATCACTCTGACCTTGATTTTGTCTCCACATCTCTTCTGACTTTGACTCTGTTCTATTTTTAAGGGCCCTCATGTTACCCAAACAATCCAGGATAATCTGCCTATTAGAAATCTGTAGTCCACCTTCGTTTCTCTTTGCCATATGCCTTAATATATATATATATTTACATGTTTCAGGGAAGACGTGGAATCTTGGGGTAGGATGGAGCATTATTCCACTTAACATACTTTTTTGTAAAACCAGTTTTGTTTTTTTCTAACATCTATGCATATTTGTCCTCTTTCATTTTCTTATAGTTACACAAAATGAGTTCATCTCACTCTGCTTATCAAAATTATATCTAATTCATTTCACATGCTGCTACTGTTGCTAAGTCGCTTCAGTCGTGTCCAACTCTTTGCGACCCCATAGACGGCAGCCCACCAGGCTCCGCCGTCCCTGGGATTCTCCAGGCAAGAACACTGGAGTGGGTTGCCATTTCATAGGTGCAAGCATCTAACAATTTCAATATGTCTTTTGGTGTGCTAGTTCCTAAGTCCCTACCTGTTGAAATACAGTCTTTTTTTCTTTCTTTTTTTGCTGCGCCATGAAGTTTGTTGGAGTTTAGTTCCCTGACCAGGGGTCAAAGTCAGCTCTTGGTAGTGAAAGCTTAGTTAGCCACTGGACTTCCAAAGAATTCTTGAAATACAAATCCTTTTCTTTAGATGAGTTTATAATTTAGTGTTCAAGTATTCTTTCTTTCCTTTTTGAATTATGTGTGTTAGTAGGTTACAAAATCTATAACTTTATTTCAGGATCATAAAAAGATTATAACAAAATAATTATAATAAAAAGGGAAGGCTGTATATCACAAGAGTGAGAGTCACTGTGTTAAAAGTAGGAAGTTGACTCCTTGAACAATAAACTGAAACCTTTTTTTGGATGTGCTCTATCCAAAAAAACCATACTAACACCACCCACTCCCAACACATACCTTCAAATACTTTGGATATTTAGGCAGATCTAGACCCACTGTCAATGGAAATAGTGACCTTGGTATGTCATCTATTTTAGTTATATAAAGAGCTTCTTGTAGACCTGTGACTAGAGTATGAAATAGAGTTTGTATAATACACTTTGCTAAAGGTTTTACAAAGCAATAGAAGATTAAAAAATTAAACAATTCAAACCAGAAAAGGTCTAGTTTAAAAAAATTTTAGGTAAAAATTAAAATGTATAGATTTTATGTTGGCTACCAAATGTAAATGTGCACACATTTTCAAAGTTAGAATAAATATTGTATTGTTCTTTGTGACATTTTTAATTCAGAAGGCAATGGCACCCCACTCCAGTACTCTTGCCTGGAGAATCCCATGGGTGGAGGAGCCTGGTGGGCTGCAGTCCATGGGGTCACACAGAGTCGGACATGACTAAAGTGACTTAGCTTAGCTTATATGATTTATAAAGTAGAAATCACTTTTATGATTTATAAATGAATTTATAATTCATTACCAGAAGATTCCTTACTTCTATGGGGAAAGTAAGAAAGTTTATACACAAATATATACCAAAGTAGAACATTTTAGGTTTTTAAAAAAATTGACCATATTTTTCAATTGAATAAATCTCATCTTTGATGTTTCAAGTCAAACATGAGCCTCCAGCAAATTTGTTTGTCTTCCTTCACAAAGACAGTAGAATGACTCAGTATTCTGCTTTAGATTTTTTTCTCCTGACCTTTCCTTTTCTCTAGCTGTGTAGTGATGGGCAGAGATAACCTTATCCATCTCACAGTCGTTTCACAGTTGATTCCTTCCAGGGCTGAGCTAGAGAAAGAAGACATCACTGTATCCAGAAGAAGTTGAATAAAATAAGTTGTGGAAATCCTATCCCTTGACTGTCTTAAGGGAGAAGTATCCTTAATGATTTCCTCCTAGAGGCATGTGTGCACCTCCTAACCAAACTGTGGTCAGTAGATAGTGGTCTTACGCCTTCATGAAACTGCCAATCAACAACTCAAAATTGCCTCCACTTGTCATGAGTGAATATATAATTTCCGATAAGTGCCTGATTGGGTACACCCATTCACCTATCTGCTTGCCCCTTTTCTAATTTAGGCAATAACAACAGATTACTCTTCTGAATTCTTTTTTGTTAGATATAGTACTATTTAGTCATAATACTTCATTTAATGCTCACAAATCCATGTGGTTATAACTAAAAAATAAGGAAAAAGAAAGATATTTAGGGGAGGAATTGCACTCATCTCACACGCTAGTAAAGTAATGCTTAAAATTCTCCAAGCCAGGCTTCAGCAATATGTGAACTGTGAACTTTCTGATGTTGAAGCTGGTTTTAGAAAAGGCAGAGGAACCAGGGGTCAAGTTGCCAACATCCGCTGGATCATGGAAAAAGCAAGAGAGTTCCAGAAAAGCATCTATTTCTGCTTTATTGACTATGCCAAAGCCTTTGACTGTGTGGATCACAATAAACTGTGGGAAATTCTGAAAGAGATGGGAATACCAGAACACCCGATCTGCCTCTTGAGAAATTTGTATGCAGGTGAGGAAGCAACAGTTAGAACTGGACATGGAACAACAGACTGGTTCCAAATAGGAAAAGGAGTACGTCAAGGCTGTATATTGTCACCCTGCTGATTTAACTTATATGCAGAGTACATCATGAGAAATGCTGGACTGGAAGAAACACAAGCTGGAATCAAGACTGCCGGGAGAAATATCAATAACCTCAGATATGCAGATGACACCACCCTTATGGCAGAAAGTAAAGAGGAACTAAAAAACCTCTTGATGAAGGTGAAAGTGGAGAGTAAAAGGGTTGGCTTAAAGCTCAACATTCAGAAAACGAAGATCATGGCATCCGGTCCCATCACTTCATGGGAAATAGACGGGGAAACAGTGGAAACAGTGGCAGACTTTATTTTTCTGGGCTCCAAAATCACTGCAGATGGTGATTGCAGCCATGAAATTAAAAGACGCTTACTCCTTGAAAGGAAAGTTATGACCAACCTAGATAGCATATTCAAAGCAGAGACATTACTTTGCCAACAAAGTTTCGTCTAGTCAAGGCTGTGGTTTTTCCAGTTGTCATGTATGGATGTGAGAGTTGGACTGTGAAGAAGGCTGAGCGCTGAAGAATTGATGCTTTTGAACTGTGGTGTTGGAGAAGACTCTTGAGAGTCCCTTGGACTGCAAGGAGATCCAACCAGTCCATTCTGAAGGAGATCAGCCCTGGGATTTCTTTGGAAGGAATGATGCTCTAGCTGAAACTCCAGTACTTTGGCCACCTCATGCGAAGAGTCGACACATTGGAAAAGACTCTGATGCTGGGAGGGATTGGGGGCAAGAGGAGAAGGGGACAACAGAGGATGAGATGGCTGGATGGCATCACTGACTGAATGGACGTGAGTCTGAGTGAACTCTGGGAGTTGGTGATGGACAGGGAGGCCTGGCGTGCTGCGATTCATGGGGTCGCAAAGCGTTGGACACGACTGAGTGACTGATCTGATCTGATTAACTCCTAGGGTTTTTTCCCTGGTGGCTCAGTGGTAAAGAATCTACCTGCCAATGCAGAAAATGCATGAGATGTCGGTTTGATCCCTGGGTTGGGAAGATCCCCCACCTAGAGAAGGAAATGACAACCCACTCCAGTATTCTTGCCAGGGAAATCCCATCGATAGAGGAGTCTGGAGGGCTACAGTCCATGGGATCGCAAACAGTCAGACATGACTTAGTGACTAAACAACAACAACAAATTAACTCTTAAGATTATGCATTAAATAAATATCAAGGACAATAAACTAAATACGGTTAACACCGGGTTGTACAATTCATTAATTCATTCAGCAAAGTATCTGAGTATTTAATATCTGTCAAGCAGAGAGCTAGGTTTTGATAATGCAATGATCTATAAGACAGAGAAAGTACTTATCATTTGGGAACATAAATTCCCCTGAAGGAAATAGATATAAGTAAGAAAATAGATGAAATATTAATAATTTGTAAGAATTCTGATAGAGAAAGCCCGTAAGGAAGCCAGTAGGAAGAAAAGCGTCTCTGAGTAGGGACCAGTTAAACTAAATCTTTAGAAAGACAAAGGATGGGACAGAGAGAAAAATACAGCCTCCCAAGCCTGCACACAAGCCAACATGAAGGATGAACTGCTTGGGGTTTGGGTAAGATTGGAAAGGTCATACAAGTAAAGCATTTTTTGGTGTGTAATTTGGCACTATCTGTCCACATTTTTTAAACATTTTTAATTTGCTTGAATGTAGCACTTTCTTTTCTCATAGCCTTATAAAAAAAATATCCTAGCGTGTATGAACTAAGCTATACAAAATCAGGTAAATCTTTCCCTTTTGTAAGGGAAAGGAGGATATGGAATCTCAGGTTGTTGTTGCTCTTTTTTTCTCTGTATATCCTCTAGGCTATAAGTTATAACACTCCATTTCGGATTTTTTCCCTACTCCACGGGCAGTCACCGATAGAGATCTTTCCTGGAATAGTAACAAGAAAATAATGTACAACAAAGCTGACATGCCACATGCTGGGCTGTATTGCAGGTGCAATCATAACTTTTAATAAAAAAAAAAGTTTATTTTGGTAAAATACTATCTTTCCAGGTGTCCTAACAGATACCAGTGAGAAATGTCCTTTGAGGACAGGATGGTGGTGGGAAGCCATCCCAGATTCCTGGGGCATGCCCTTAGGGCGGAAGCACGGAGCATTCCCATTGTGTAGTCCTGAGATTGCCACTCTACCAGTAAAACCTGCTTTGTAGGACTGCACCAGACTGGATTTTTATCTGTGCTTTTGTTTCCCTGCAAATCACTTTTGAGTTTGCTTCTCAAGTCTGGAAGCAGCAGGCATGTAATTTTGGCAGAACTTTTCTCAGTGAGTTTCTAGTTGTCTCATTGTTTACTTAGAGTGTGGGGGTGGGTAATAATGAAGAAATTGGTACCAAGGGTTAAGACTGGGCAAATTTCCTCTGGCAGCTCTCCATGTAAGCCAATTATCGAGGTAGTTTAGACAAAAAGGTAAAAATAAAGAGATGATTAAGTGCTTCCTCTACTTCCTGCTGTGTCACTGAGGTAACAACCGCAATGCTCTGCTTTAGTCTGGCTACTGAAACCTGAACCTCTGGTGGCTCAAGGTGACTTGTGTTGCAAGAGTAGACCCCATCCAGATGAGGAGGCTGTGACTTCTCTTTGTGTAGCATAAAGAATACATAGGGCTTCCCTGGTGGCTCAGACAGTAAAGAATCTGCCTTCAATGAAGGGGACCTGGCCTTGATCCCTGGGTTTAAACAAACTGTGGGAGATAGTGAAGAACAGGGAAGCCTGGAGTGCTGCACTTCATGAGGTCTCAAAGATTTGGACATGACTTAGCAACTGAGCGACAACAAAGAATGTATAAGGTTAACTAGGACATGTAGACAGACATGTTCTAATTCCTGATTCTAAACTTACCACCTATGACTTGGTTTCTTTTGCTTTTGTGTGCTCTTAAATCTCTAGCGTAATTTGGCATCAATATATTCACTTGTTAAACCTTCTCCATGTTTATTTAGATCATGTGATCACTTAGAATAAATCACGACATGTATTTATGTTTATCTTCTTCCTCCGTCCCTTCTTTTTTTCTTTCATCCTTCTACATTTAAAAAAAATTACTTTTTTTTTTTACTTTTTTTGGGGGTTGTGCTCAGTCTTCCTTTGCTGTGCGCAGGTTTTGTCTAGTTGCAGTGAGTGGGGCTACTCTTTCTTGTGCTGCAGAGGCTTCTCATGGTGGTGCTTCTCTTGTTGTGGAACACTGTTCTAGGCACACAGGCTTCAGTTGTGGCCACGGTCTCTAGAGCTGGGCTCAGTGGTGTGGTACATGGACTTTAGTTGGTCCACAGCATGTAGAATCTTCCTGGATCGGGGATCACACCATGTCTCCTGCATCAGCAGATGGGTTCTTATCCACTGTACCACCAGGGAAGTCCCATCCTTCTGTATTTAATCCGTGTATATAATATCCTGGGTACTGTGCTATGTGGGCTTCCTGGATGGTGCAGTGGTAAAGAATCTGCCTGCCGCCCAGGAAATGATGGTTAGATCCTTGGGTGGGGAAGATCCCCTGGAAAAGGAAGTGGCAACCCACTCCAGTATTCTTTTTGGGAAATCCCAAGGACAGAGGAGCCTGGCAGGCTACAGTCCATGGGGTCACAGAAGAGTCATACTCGACTTAGTGACTAAACAATAATAACAATAGCTGTTGGTGAGACAGACAAGTAAATTAATAATTATAATACACTGCAGATGAATATTTGGATAGAAATATACATTGGAAGCGGCCAGAAAGTAATGCAGGAAAACAATATTGTACCTTGACTAGTACACTTACACACACATAAAAATACACAAAAGCAAACAAAAAACTAATAGTAAATAGCAAAGCTATCTGGAAAGGAAAATGCAGAATATCAACCCAGGTGTATATTAATATGAATTAGTTGTTTTAAATTTTACAGAAAATAAGCCTGATATATATTTATCAATTGTCTAGGAAAATAGGTTGAATGAATAAAGTAATTTAAACAAAAAAGAGGTTAAATTTTTCTTTTCTTTCACTGAGCTACAAAGTTCATTATAATATGGGTCATATTTATTCTTTCTTTGAACTATCTACAATTCACAACACATAGTAGATGCTTAATTAAAATGTTTGGAGGGAAAAAAGTAAATACCATAACTTTAAAAAGTAGTGATTCTTTGTTATTGTGGGATACATTTATGAAACACACATTTCCCTGTACTGGAAAGGACAACACTAAATGTGATATCACTCCGTTGAGAATTCAGAGTCACTGTTATGAGCAGTAATTACTTAATTTAGCTTAGCGTGTAGGGAGAAAAGGACATCAATTTGAAGAGGTACATCACATTTTCTTTCTTGAAAAGATGTCTAGATTGCCAAATGCTTGCTTCTAGTTTATTTTCATTGATCTGTTTTCTTCCTCACAAATGTGGAAGAAAACCAATATATTTATTGGCCCCCAGGAGAATGTAATATGACTATTCTTTCCCAATGTAAATCATGGAATAAAAGTACACGGTCCTCTCTTAAATAATTTCCTTATCCTCCAGAAAAAATTCTTCTTTCTCATTGTTAGTTGGTGTTTTGTGTTGTGGTGGTGGTTTAATTGCAAGTTGTGTCCAACGTTTTGAGATCCCAAGGACTATAGACTGCCAGGCCTTTCTATCCACCAGATTTTCCAGGCAAGAATACTGAAGTGGGTTGCCGTTTCCTTCTCTAGTGGATCTCCCCAACCCAGGAATAGAACCCAAATTTCCTGCTTTGGCATGTGGATTCTTTCATGTTGAGTCATCAGGGAAGCTTGCATTTCATTTCTTAGTAGCACAATAATCATAATCTCCTTTTTTCAACCTGTCCCTATTAACATAGAAACTTCATCATATATTTTTTTATATATTTATGTTAATATTTATTGAATAAGTATTTACTGAGCACCTGTTTATCAGGCAGTGTTTTAGGAGTTCAAGATACATCAAGGAACAAAACAGAATCACTAACTTCATGGAGTTTATAATCTAATATTTTAAACTAAACTGTCTCTCTGTTTTAAGAAATCACATTAGTGTAACTGGGACAAGAATATCTATACATTTAAAATTTTATAATATTTTACAGTTGACAATGCTCTTTTAGAGAGTACAATTTCATTTGAATTCTGCAGATATGATAGGAAGATAGGTGTTGTTACTGTTTTTCTGCAATGTATAGATGCAAAACTTGGGCTCTTAGGCAGAATAAATTACTTCTCAAGGTCACACAGGTATAAGTAGCTGAGGTGCTTGAATACAGACAATTAATATTCCAAAACTGCTTCAGTACTCTAAAATTTAGAAAATATTTTTATATTTATTATTTAATTTGTTCTTCACAATGATCTTTGTGGTACTTACTGATCCTTCTCTAATTTTAGTTCCTGATTGTGTGGAATTGTCAGGTTATCTGTTCAAGGTCATCTAGCTGGTAATGGCAGAACTGGGAATGCAACCATGTTCATTGAAGAAAATCATCTCTGTATGCTAGACACCAGACAAATATTTTCTTTAATCTCTCTATATTCTTTTAGGCAAACAGTGTCCTACAAATTCATCATAAATATGATAGAAATTTTTGAATGCTTTATAAATTAATATCCCATGAAATTAAATTTTCTTATAACACTACATCTTCTGAATAACACTCAGGTATACCTTTTCAATAATGAGGTGACTGTGGCAGGCAGCAAAATCACAAAACTATTATACTAAACATTCTGTTTTTCAGAGTATATTGTACAATTTTCTCAGGTGAACCTATCATTCAGACAAGGTTTTTTAAAAAGTACATTGCAGGTGACAAAAATAATGTTAAAACAATCAGAAAAAAACAAAGCAAAACTCTGGCCACCCATCCATTAATACATACCTTGTAAATATAGACCTAGAAATGTACATTACATCTGATGGATAGAATTTCCAATAGTGCAGGTTTTAGTACATAAAAATCAGCAGGATTGGTACATGTAAAAGCTGGTAAGGTATCCTTTTTCTTCTTAAACTCAGCAGTTTGAGATTATTACTGTTTGGTGAGCGGGAATAAAAAGGACCACAATTTCACCAGCTTTGTAGAGGTGTTCCAGGAGGCTGTGTTTATAAATGAATCCTAAAAGGCTACACAATCTTCCTGCAGCTTCATTGTCTGATGACTTACTTTCCATGGACAAACTCAGTCCTTGGGTCTCATGTCACACTGTGTGTGTATGTACTCAGTCACGTCAAATGCTAATGTTGCTGGTCAAGTGGAACATAAAGAACTTCTGCCTTTTTGCTAATAGGAAACTTTGTATTTCTATGGTTTCTATGGAACTAATTGTTATCTTTTTTGTATATGCCTGAACGTTGCCCTGGATATTATTATGATTTCCTTTGCCAGTAGGCACCCCTTGCCCAATACTGTTTAGAGGACTCTCAAAATGAAAACTCCTCCAGTATAGCCATGCCCTCAGGGCACCTATGGTCAACAGAGCTCAGATTGCCCTCCTCTATGAAGAGTTTAAAGAATTTGGTGAAATATAATGGTTTTATATTTTGTTTTAAGAGGCTATTGAGCTATTTAGGGTAAGGGAAAAATAGGAAACCATCATATGTTAGGCACCTAATATCCAGAAGGCATTTGGGCTTCCCAGGTGGCACAGCGGTAAAGAATCTGCCTGCCAATGCAGAAGATGCCTGAGATGCAAGAGACTCAAGTTTGATCCTTGGGTTGGGAAGATCCTCTGGAGGAGGAAATGGCAACCCGCTCCAGTATTCTTGCCTGGAAAATCTCATGGACAGAGGAGCCTGGTGGGCTACAGTTCATGGGGTCGCAAAGAATCGGACATGACTGAGTGACTGAGCACACATGCACATACATCTATCAGGCACTGTGAGATGCTTTTCACATGCTGTCCTATTTGATTTTTCACACCAGAAAAGTTCCTCTATGAATTACATGTTATCCCTATTTTACAGATGATAAATCTAGTATTCAAGAACGTTAAATAGCTTGTCCAAAGTTGAATAGCAGAGGTAGGATTTCAACAGATGTTCTCACCCCTAAAGTTTCTTTCTAATTACTATTGGGTTTACTGGGCTTAATCTGTCCTTAGGCCAAGTGAAAGTGGTCTCTCGTCTGATTGGCAAACTGTCAAATTAAGTTTATTTTTCTTGACTCCTTGGATCGCTCACTCTTCGTGGCTCTGTTTTTGTTTTCTGTTGGTAAAAATGGAACATATTTAGGCAGAAGTAAATTTGGGTTAAGGTGAAATTTTGTAAGTTGAGTGAAAGTAAGACAGTTTGAATTGGCTCACTCTGCTCAAAACACTATAATCGGTAGTCTACTCAGTCCAGATATCTATATGTGACAATAGCTTGGTATATTGTCAGTAGTCTCTACTTCAGACTTTGTAAAGTTGACAAAAATAATTATTAAGAATGACTAACTGCACTCATGAATGGAAACTACATTCCTTTTCTAGATAGATAATCTAAGTTTAGCTAGGGTGGCCATGGAAATAGCTTATACATTTAACTCTTCTAAGATGATGCTTTCTTTCCTTTGATCCTTTTGGGGAATTCTCCAGGCTCTACTACCTGCAATTGAAACTTTTTTCCCTCAGAATTCTTACTAATAAGATCTTGATCCTTGAATGTATGAATAGCCAAAGTTCACTTTAAGTAGAATGTTTATCAGTACATTTTTATGGAGAATTTGCATCCTCCCAATATGCTAACTGCTTGGTTTACTCAGTTAACTCTGGTCTTTTCTTACTATTGTCTGTACCTCTTTAGGTAGGAGTCTTTTTTTTTTTTCTTTTCTTTTGATTTGTGTTATTTTTGGTTAAAGTACAGTACACCTAACCTAAACTGGCTTAAAGATTAAAAGTAGTTACTTCACTTTATTATGAAAGTGAAGAGTTTATTATGAGAGTTTTAGCAGTAGTCTGGGCTTCAGGTTTTGTTCAGTGAGGAGTCTAGCCCTATTTTTCTGTAATTCTCCTGGCTCTGGTTCCCCACAGTTTCAGCTTCGCCCTCAGTCTGTCCTGCCTTATGGTTATAAAGTGGCTGCCAGTAGCTTCTGGAGTGACCTGTTTCTTAATTCAGGTTTGGAGAAAAGCAAACGTTGCTTCCCAAACTGCTGAATTGAAGTTCTAAATTTTTCTCTGAGTCAATCGTGGATGCCCAGGAGGAATGAGTTTAACCTAAATGACTTATTCTAAGCGAGGCTCATTGGTGGAGGGGGCCAGCTGCATGGATTCTATACAATGGAGAATGACAAATACTTGTAGGTTGTAATCAAAATGCTCATCATAACATATGAACTTAAACATTACATTTATCTTTATTCTTCTTTTTGTTTGTATTTTTCCATGAATGGTGGAACAAGGAAAGTTGTTCTCTAGTCGCTAAGCTGTGTCTGACTCTTTGGGACACCATGGATTGTAACCCACCACGTTCCCCTGTCCATGTGATTTCCCAGGCAAGAATACTGGAGTGGGTTGTGATTTCCTTCTCTAGGGGACCTTCCTGACCCAGGGATCGAACCTGTGTCTTCTGCTTGGCAGGTGGATTCTTTACCACTGATCTATGTGGGAAGCCAAGGAAAGTTAGAGGAAGGTTATTGGGATCTTATTGATGAGAAAGTCACATTTTTAATGGTAACCACGATGTAAAGAGATTTTTCTCCTTTAGGTAAATACTGAGACACAATATTGTCAACCGTTTTCAGTGATAGGATGCTTTAATCAAGTGTTTCCAAAGCATGGCCTAGAGGAGGCCAGTAGCATCAGCATCTCCTGGGACTTTTTAGAAATGCAAATACTGGAACAAAACCTCTGGGGGTGGGCAAATCTGAGTTTTAGCAAACACTGTAGTTGATTCCCAGGTGTCACCACTGGTAAAGAACCCACCTGCCTATGCAGGAGACAGACATAAGAGACGTGGGTTTGATCCCTGGGTGGGAAGATTACCTGGAGGAGGAAATGGCAGCCCACTTCACTATTCTTGCCTGGAAAATCCCATGGACAGAAGAGCCTGGCAGGCCACAGTCCATAAGGTTGCAAAGAGTCGGACACTACTGAAGCAGTTTAGCATTCCTGTGCTTGCATAAAATAGAAAACACAGTTGATTCAGATTATTTTAGAGTTTGAGAACCACTGTCCTGGTCTAGACCTTCTAGAACTAACACCCCAAAAATATGTCCTTTTCATTAGAGGGGACTGGAATTCAAAAGTGGGAAGTCAAGAAACACCTGGAATAACAGGCACATTTGACCACGGAGTACAGAATGAAGCAGGGCAAAGGCAAAACAGAGTTTGGTCAAGAGAATGCACTGGTCATAGCAAACACTCTTGTCCAACAATACAAGACAAGACACTACACATGGACATCACCAGATGGCCAATACCAAAATCAGATTGATTATATTCTTTGCAGCCAAAGACAGAAAAGTCTATACAGTCAGCAAAAATAAGACCGGGAGCTGACTGTGGCTCAGATTGTGAACTCCTTATTGCCAAATTCAGACTTAAATTGAAGAAAGCAGGGAAAACCACTAGACCATTTAGGTATGACCTAAATCAAATCCCTTATGATTTTACAGTGGAAGTGAGAAATAGATTCAAGGGATTAGATCTGATAGACAGAGTATGTGACAAACTATGGATGGAGGTTCATGACATTATACAGGAGACAGGGATCAAGACCATCCCCAAGAAAAAGAAATGCAAAAAAGCAAAATGGTTGTCTGAGAAGGCCTTACAAATAACTGTGAAAAGAAGAGAAGTGAAAGCAAAGGAGAAAAGGAAAGATATAAGCATCTGAATGCAGAGTTTCAAAGAATAGCACCGAGAGATAAGAAAGCCTTCCTTAGTGATAAGTGCAAAGAAATAGAGGAAAACAATAGAATGGGAAAGACTAGAGATCTCTTCAAGAAAATTAGAGATACCAAGGCAACATTTCATGCAAAGATGGGCTCAATAAAGGACAGAAATGGTATGGACCTAACAGAAGCAGAAGAGGTGGCAAGAATACACAGAACTATATAAAAAAGATGTTCATGACCCAGATAATCATGATGGTATGATCACTCACCTAGAGCCAGACATCTTGGAATGCGAGTCAAGTGGGCCTTAGGAAGCATCACTACGAACAAAGCTAGTGGAGGTGATGGAATTCCAGTTGAGTTATTTCAAATCCTGAAAGATGATGCTGTGAAAATGTTGCACTCAATATGCCAGCAAATTTGGAAAACTCAGCAGTGGCCATAGGACTGGAAAAGGCCAGTTTCCATTCCAATCCCAAAGAAAGGCAATGCCAAAGAATGCTCAAACTATTGCACAATTGCACTCATCTCACACGCTAGTAAAGTAATGCTCAAAATTCTCCAAGCCAGGCTTCAACAGTATGTGAACCATGAACTTCCAGATGTTCAAGTTGGTTTTAGAAAAGACAGAGGAACCAGAGATCAAATTGCCATCTGTTGGATTATGAAAAAAGCAAGACACTTACAGAAAAAAATTATATTTCTGCTTTATTGACTATGCCAAAGCCTTTGACTAAGTGGATCACCACAAACTGTGGAAAATTCTTCAAGAAATGGGAATAGCAGACCACCTCTTGAGAAATCTGTATGCAGGTCAGGAAGCAACAGTTAGAACTGGACATGGAACAACAGACTGGTTCCAAATAGGAAAAGGAGTACGTCAAGGCTGTATATTGTCACCCTGCTTATTTAACTTATATGCAGAGTACATCATGAGAAACGCTGGGCTGGAAGAAGCCCAAGCTGGAATCAAGATTGCTGGGAGAAATATCAATAACCTCAGATATGCAGATGACACCACCCTTATGGCAAAAAGTGAAGAGGAACTAAAAAGCTTCTTGATGAAAGTGAAAGTGAAGAGTGAAAAAGTTGGCTTAAAGCTCAACATTCAGAAAACGAAGATCATGGCATCTGGTCCCATCACTTCATGGCAAATAGATGGGGAAACAGTGGAAACAGTGTCAGACTTTATTTTTTTGGGCTCCAAAATCACTGCAGATGGTGATTGCAGCTGTGAAATTAAAAGACGCTTACTCCTTGGAAGGAAAGTTATGACCAACCTAGATAGCATATTGAAAAGCAGAGACATTACTTTGCCAACAAAGGTTCGTCTAGTCAGGGCTATGGTTTTTCCAGTGGTCATGTATGGATGTGAGAGTTGGACTGTGAAGAAAGCTGAGCGCTGAAGAATTGATGCTTTTGAACTGTTGGTGTTGGAGAAGACTCTTGAGAGTCCCTTGGACTGCAAGGAGTTCCAACCAGTCCATCCTAAAGGAAATCAGTCCTGGGTGTTCATTGGAAGGACTGATGCTAAAGCTGAAGCTCCAATACTTTGGTCACCTGATGCAAAGAACTGACTCACTTGAAAAGACCCTGATGCTGAGAAAGACTGAAGGCGGGAGGAGAAGGGGACGACAGAGGGTGAGATGGTTGGATGGCATCACCGACTCAATGAACATGAGTTTGAGAAATCTTCTGGAGTTGGTGATGGAGAGGGAGGGTTGGCATGCTGCAGTCCACGGGGTCGCAAAGAGTTGGACATGACTGAGCGACTAACCTGAACTGAACTGAGACCTGGTGTAACAATTCCTTCAACTGACACTATCCTCTGGTTTTCCTGTGTACTTGATAGGATCATTTCCTTTCATTTAATTGCAATTTGAGATTTGAGTATACCAGGCAATTGAGCCCCAGATAAATTTTCTTCTTGTGTTTTTAATCAATTTAAAAATTGTTTTTAATCAAGGAATACAAAAAAGTGCTTGATAATTATAGTCATCCCTTGTATGAAGGAGGATGATCTTTAGTAATTAGCTATGTATATGGTATATGGGGTGAAAACAATTGGCTCAAATGATGTTGCACAGAAATGACTCTTTGAACTTAATTATTTTTTGCCATATTCTTCATCCCATCCCTTATCCCTTTATCCAGTGATAAAGTGCTCTGAAAGTTTGATTTCTGGAGTAGTGACAGCTCAGTGAGAAAATAATAGCTGCTGAAATCCCTTTAAAGAATTTAGCAATGAAAGGTGAGTTGTCCGAAATGCATTTATCCTGAACAAAAGTACAGTGAAGCTGCTAATTTTTATCTTTGTAATTACTCATAGCTTATTATTTTGCTGTCTGCCTACCCTGAACATTTTATACATCAGTGTTATCTGCCTTAGATTACGATCTGTCTTGACCCAGAGTCGCTTTCCTAAATTACTCTGTGCAATTAAGTGCTTTGTGGTTATGATAAAAAGCATCATTTTAACTGTTAGACTAGAGATCTACATACAAAGCTATATCCCGTAGAGAGTAACTTCTGTCACAGAGCAACAGCTGGGTACAAACTGTATAAGGGCAGGACAGACAATTACTCACTTTAGAACTCATGCACATCTTTTGACAAGGAGCAGCAGGCATGTGTGTGTGTGTGTGTGTGTGTGTGTATTAGAGCAAGGGCTCAGTAGTTGTGGTGCAGGGGCTTAGTCGCCTCATGGCATGTGGAATACTCCTAGACCAGGGATCGAACCCATGTCCCCTGCATTGGCAGGCAGATTCTTATCTACTGTACCATCAGGGCAGTGTCAAATCACTTCTTAATCTATAACAAAGAGAACAGAAATTAAATCAGTTATAAAAGTATATATATATATACATACACACAGCAGTTATAAAAATACCAATTAATAAATTTGTTAACTGGGAGCCTTTAAAGGCTTTGTTGGTCTCCTATGGTTTGACTTCTTAAATCTGTAGTCTATTTCTTTCACTAGTGACTAAGTAAGTGGTAAGGCACTAACATGTATAAATATAATTTTAAAATGTCAGACTATACTTTGTACAATGAAAAATCCCAGGCCATAGTCTCAAATAAATTTCAGTAACATTTGCTTAATGTCTGCTACTTCATTAGATACAAGGTCCTACAAAATGAGCAATATACTCTTCTCCAAAATTAAAGGGTTTAAAAAAAAAAAGGTAGCCAGGACATGGAAGCAATCTAGATGTCCATCAGCAGATGAATGGATAAGAAAGCTGTGGTACATATACACAATGGAGTATTACTCAGCCATTAAAAACAATACATTTGAATCAGTTCTAATGAGGTGGATGAAACTGGAACCTATTATACAGAGTGAAGTAAGCCAGAAAGAAAAACATCAATACAGTATACTAACACATATATATGGAATTTAGAAAGATGGTAACGACAACCCTGTATGTGAGACAGCAAAAGAGACACAGATGTATAGAACAGTCTTGGGACTCTGTGGGAGAGGGAGGAGGGGGATGATTTGGGAGAATGGCATTAAAACATGCATAATATCATATAAGAAACGAATCGCCAGTCCAGGTTCGATGCAGGATACAGGAAGCTTGGGGCTGATGCACTGGGATGACCCAGAGGGATGGTATGGGGAGGGAAGTGGGAGGGGGGTTCAGGATGGGGAACATGTGTACACCCGTGGCGGATGCATGTTGATGTATGGCAAAACCAATACAATATTGTAAAGTAAAAAAAAAAAATAAATAAAAAATTTAAAAATTTAAAAAATAAAAAATAAAAGTTGTTTATAGCAACTTAAAAAAAAAAAAAGGTAAAGGATTTGCAAAGATGTTCACATTAGAAAAAAAGAATATGATTAGTTCAATGGGTCAGTTTCCAGAAATACAAATTTGTGACTCCTTTAAACAGCCTATAAATCTCCCTGAAGAAATATGAAAGTTATTCAACTTGTCTATTTATAAATTTTTTTTCTTAGTTTTCAGTCTTCTATTTGCCACCAAATACCAGCTGGGTTTAAAGTAAGAAATGTGAAAAAATCAGAAACAGCTATCAATCATGCATGTGAATAATGAAGTACCCCCCTAAATTCTTGATGAATAAACATCTTGAATACCAAATAGATTTTCAGGGGACATATAAAGCGACAAGCATTTCTAAAGTTCTAAAGTCCATTTTCAAATTCCAAGTTATTCTTTCAAAATCCTTAAGTCTTCAATAGAAAGTACATTTTTAAATTTAAAAAACCCTAAAGTTTGAAAATAAAAGGTTATATTTTAGGGGCTTGGTAAGGAAATAACCCATTAAAAACAGCTTTTAAACATATAAACAGCTGAAAAAAGAAAGATAATGGAAATGTTCGGACATCTTATCATTATTTAGTGATATCTCACACTTGACAAGTCTTTGTTTCCTAGTTCTGACTTGTTCACTAACTCAAAGTTTGACCTTGATCAGATCATTTCCTCTCTCAGGGCTTTGTATCTCTTATGTCAAAGGAAGATGCTTGTCCGTGAAATCTTTTTTTTTTTTTTTGTAAAACCTTTAAAGCCTTTAGAGTTCTAAAATATTATTAAATTATTTAGATACCATGGTATGATTTTGAAAAGTTATTTGTTTACAGAAAAATATTTTGAAGGCCCACTAAAGTAGTATGTTGAGAGAGTCTAAAAAAATCACTTAAATGTAATATTGCTGTGACAATTGACTACTACTGGAGAGGGGTACAAGTTCTTGCTTACAATTTATCAAATACTGATGGAAAAAAGAGCATAAGAATGTCTATTGCAAAAGTACAGACAATTAGATATAATGTCTTAATAGATCTGTAGATAACATGGACCATTACCTACATATTACTTGTTAAAATTTAATGTCCTCTAGGGCTTAAGTAATTGTACTTAACTCTTCATTTGTGTATGTGTGTTTATCTTGATCAAAGCTTACTTCAAAGATCAGGGAGTTTGGGGTTATTAGATGCAGGCATAAATAGAATGGATCAACAGCAAGGTCCTACTATATAGCACAGGGAACTATACTTAATATTCAGGATAAGTAATAATGGAAATGAACATTAAAAAAGAATATATATGTTGTAACTGAATCACTGCTATACAGCAGAAATTACCATAGCATCAACTATATTTCAATTAAAAAAATAAAGAATGGATGATACTAACAAAAAATAAAAAATGAAATTTAAAAAAAAGGAAAGCAAAGATCAATGGCCCTGAGTTAATCAGGGAAAGGTCAAAGCTCATAAATCAGTCTTACACATGTTAACTAAAACCTCAGAACTAGGGGGATCTCTCATTAGACCTTCAATTACAAGAGGGAGAGAGAGTGAAACCACAGGGCAGGCATTTTTCTACAGTAGTTTGCTTTAGTGAATGTTGGACTAGAAAACCACTAACTGAACATAAAAACATTGAAAACAGATATTTTTCATGTTTGTTTTTGTGTTGCCTGCCATCCTGACAACTAAGGGGAAAATAATGTATTTGTAGGAGTAGGTAATCTTTGTATCTCTGAGTTTCTTATCCTTGAAATAATTGGCAGTGTGAATCTGAAAAGCACAGAAAGTCATCCTTGGTCTGATAACTTTTTTGGGCTTTTCGTGTTTTCATTTCGTTGCTTTTTTTCTGATATCAAATATTAGCTTGGTGCTAAAAATCAAGAGGGGAAAATGCAAGTAGAAAAATGAGAAAAGTCAGCTCATTACTTCTCTTCTTTGTATGACGGGGCTCATGTGATTGGTACGTTAGACTTTGTAGTGTCATTTCATTCCTTTCTCTGTAGACATCAATACTAGGAAATAAAAAGCAAAGTTCTAAAGTGAGAGGAAAAGGACCAATTATATGTATGCACATGGTTTACGAGGCTTTTCAAGCTATTGATCTTCAGGTAAATGTCTAGGCTGAAGTAGATTTAAATGTGTAGGTGTCTGGGCTGTATTTTTACATTTATCATAATTAATATCTAAAAAAGGAAGGAAAAGACAAATTGTCACTCTTATTATTTCCTCCAATTGCCTCTGCAAAACTAGGAAAGACAGGGGATTGCTTTCTATCTACTTGAAATAGACATTTAAAGTACAGTGAATTAAAAAAAAATCTTTGGACCCTTTTCTTAAAGTTTCCTTCAGTGAAATTGATAGGAATCAAAAATTTATATTAAAAAAAATGGCAGGGCCATTGCTCCTAGCAGAGTTATCTGAATGATTTGCTAGGTCAAGCAATCTGTCAACTATTTTCCTCTAGATCAGAGGATTAGTATATCAGGCCAGATTCTTATCCTGTATAACACTGAGCAAAGTTATTTTTGGAATCTGACACAGTATATGATTTGACACTCTTAATGGGGATATCTAAGACTTGACTTCCAAAAACTGAATGGATTTTAGAGTAGAACCTAATTCCTATGGTAAAGTACAGCTGTAAAGACTAAAATGCAGTTTGAATACATCCAGACTGAATCTTCAATGCTTTCTCCATTAAATAAAGAGATTGCAAATTAAAAGTACTCAAAAATTGCAGTTGACATTCAGAAACTCATTAGCTTCATTCTTTTCCAAAATCACCATAGCAATTACTCTAAACTTTAATTGGCCAAAATTGTTCATCATTGAAACACTGATTTTTAAGAGACAATTTTTTTTTTTTCTGTCTTGGACTTAACTTTTTTAGAATTTTAAATCCATTCCTCTACCAGTTCCTAAAATGATTGAGCACATTTGTATTTTGTCTTTCCAGGGAAGGCATTCTTTTTCTTGAACTCTCTTATGCTGGCTTCTTATGCTTGGTCAGATGCTGTGAGCATCTTGTGCCAATCAGCTATAGATTCCATGCCAATCTACATTTCACAAGGAAAAAAATGGAAAAACTTGTACACAGGGATCCAAGTTATATTTAGAGATCTCAACTAGGATTTGGTCAATTCTTAACTGTTTCTTTGTGACATTATCTTTATATTTTCTTATCAATTTAACTTCAGTTTATGATACTGCTTTATTGTTTAAATATTTATTACCTTAAAATTACCCATTACAACATAATACATTCAAACTTATATTCCTTCCTTCATGCTGCTGCTGCTGCTGCTGCTAAGTCACTTCAGTTGTGTCCGACTCTGTGCGACCCCATACATGGCAGCCCACCAGGCTCCTCTGTCCCTGGGATTCTCCAGGCAGGAATACTGGAGTGGGTTGCCATTTCCTTCTCCAATGCATGCATGGATGCTAAGTCGCTTCAGTCGTGTTCAACTCCATGGCAGCAGCCCATCGGACTCCGCTGTCCACAGGATTCTCCAGGCAAGAATACTGGAGTGGATTGCCATTTTCTTCCTTCATATGTTCAGTTAATTAGTTATTTTTTCATTCAGCTACTCCCAGTGCTGACACAGTGCTAGAAACAAAAGGGAAAGAGGTGTGTTCTAGGATCTAAAACTACTGGTAAAGGCCAGATAAACAAACAAGTACATTTAAATGTTAAGAGAACAAAGGCAGGAGGATATGCAGGGCACCCTGGAGGCCCAAAAGAAGGTATGGTTTTTACCATCTGGGAGAGAGGAGATGAAACAGAAGCCTTGTGGGTGCAGAAGATGCATGACCTGAATGTTCAAAGGTGTTTTTCCAGATGGTCAATGGATGAAGGTACTGTCCCTCCAAAGGAGAACCACAGACAAAACAGGCTGGGAAAACAGCAGGGTGAATTCAGGAAACAAGGAGCTCAGCCTGGCTAAAGCAGAATGAGACATAAGGCATAAGTCAAACCCCATTTAATGGATAATACCAAGACAGAATATGGTCTTCAAACAGCAAAAGAAGGTCAGGGGAAGAGTCAGCAAAGTAGCAAGAAAAAGACAAAAGAAACTGACACTTTTTTTTTTTTTTTCCTTTTACAGTGAACACACCAGATACTGGAAGAAATAGAGATGAAACATTTCAGAGTCTGGCTTTTGCTTCTGGTTAAAAAATCTTTACTACAGTGAAATAAAAACAGAAGTATGGAAGAGATGGAGAGAAGTGGCCTTCCTTTATGGAATGACAAGAAGCCTAGACTACAGAATTCTCAGAATATGAGGACCCAAGTATATTCTTAACTCCATCTCTTTCACCAGTGTTCAGTAAATACACAACTAAATATACAATTATATTCTGTTAGTTTCTATAAAAGTCATATGACAAAAGCAAAACTATAAACCTATGATTGAGAAAAAAATTATATGATTGAAACTACAAACTCTATATTTGTAGAAATAATATATACAACAGCAATAACTAAAAGGACAGGAGTAGATAAAAGGAATTCATTTTGCAAATTTCTTAGATTTCATTTAAAATGCTATATAATTAACTCTAAGTGGATCATGGTAAATTAATAATGCATGTTGTAATCCCATAAACATTCATTAAAAATAATGTAAAAATGTACATTTGAAAAGCCAGCAGACACATTCAAAAGAAAAAAGTCAGGTTAATTTCGAAAAAGGAAAGCAAGAAAGAAGACAGGAACAAATATGTAGATAAGAGAAATAGAAAACAAATAGAAAGTTATAGTTTCATTTTGGTTAAAAAAAAAATTTTTTTTTAAATCCAGGTGAAAAATATCTGTCTTTTAATAGGAAGAAAACATGTATTTACATAATAACGTAATTTGTGAGTTGAGATGGCAAATTCTGTTTTATCCATGAGGGAGAAACTGGTATAGGACATGACCTTCCAAACAATTAGAAAACTGGACCAAATATATGAAACAATTATTTTCAGACACTGGCCAACAGATAGCAGAGCACTGTAGTTCCTTAACAAATGAGTTAAGTCCTACCTGCCACAGGCAAAATAAGCACATAATAAGATGACTGCTTTTCAGACACATGCAAGTCAGAAAGTAATGAAACAGTATTATTAAAATGCTAAAAGAATTTTTACATCCAACAAAATATTTTCCAAAAAAGCAGGCAAATAAAGGCTTTAAATTTAAAGATTTTTGAGATATAATTGGCATATAACAGTATATTAGTTTCTTGTGTGCAATATGATTCAATATTTGCATATATTACAGAATGATAAGGACAATAAGTCTAGTTAACATCTGTCACCATACATAGTTATAATTTTTTTGTTGTGATGAGAACTTCTGAGATTTACTCTCAATTCAGTTGCTCAGTCATATCCCACTCTTTGTGACCCCCTGGGCTGCATGCAGCAAGCCAGGCTTCCCTGTCCATCACCAACTCCTGGAGCTTGCTCAAACTCATGTCCATCAAGTCAGTGATGCCATCCAACCATCTCACCCTCTGTCATCCCCTTCTCCTTCTGCCTTCAATCTTTCCCAGCATCAGGGTCTTTTCTAATGAGTCAGTTCTTCGCATTAGGTGGCCGAAATTTTGGAGCTTCAGCTTCAGCAGCAGTCCTTCCAATGAATAGTGAGTGAAGTTGCTCAGTTGTGTCCGACTCTTTGCGACCCCGTGGACTGTAACCCACCAGGCTCCTCCGACCATGGGATTCTCCAGGCAAGAATACTGGAGTGGGTTGCCATTTCCTTCTCCAATGAATATTCAGGACTAATTTCCTTTAGGATTGACTGGTTTACCGTCTTAGTAACTTTCAAATATGCAATATAGGATTATTAATTACAGTCACCATGCTGTACATTATGGCCGCAGGACTCATTTATTTTATAACTGAAAGTCTGTAACTTTTGATCCTCTTCATCCATTTTGCCCACCTCCCCACTTGCCCACTTCCAGTTTCTGGCATCTACCAGTTGGTTCTCTGTATTTATGATCTCTGTTTTGTCTTTTATTTTTAATTCCACATATAAGTGAGACCATATAGCAATTTCCTTCCTCTGTCTGACATTTCACTTGGCCTAATGCCCTTAAGGTCCACACATGCTGTTGCAGATGGCAAGACTTCATTCTTTTTTAAGGCTGAATAATATTTCATGGTATGTATATGTCACATTTTCTTTTTCTGTTCCTCCATTGACGGACAATTAGATTTGCTTCCATGTCTTGGCTGCAATTAATATAGAAGTGCACATTTTTTTTTCAGATTTTTGTTTTCTTTGGATAAATACCCAAGTATGAAATTGCTGGATGATATGGTAGTTCTTTTTTTACATTTTTGAGGAACACCCATACTGTTTTCCATACTGATTGCACCAATTTATATTTCTACCAGTAGTGTACAAGGCTTCCCTTTTCTCCACAACCTTGGCAACACTTGTTATTTATTTATTTATTTTTAAAATTCTAACAGCCATGAGAAGATATCTCACTGTGGTTTTGATTTTCACTTCCCTGATGATTAGTGATTTTAAGCATTTTTTTTCATGCACCTGTTTGCTATCTGTACATGTTCTTTGGGAAAAAATATATGTTCCGATAGTCTGCCCATTTTTAATCTAATTAATGGTATTTTGATACTGATTTGAATGAGTTCTTCATATATTTTGGCTATTACCTCCTTATCAGATGTATGATCTGTAATTATTTTCTCCCATTCAGTAGGCTGCCTTTCGTTTTGTGGCAGAGGCTTTTTAGTTAGTTGTAGTCCTACGTGTTTACTTTTGCTTTTGTTGCAAGACTTCTTTAGAGAAACAAAAGCTGGAAGAATCGCGAGCAGATATTAACTACAAAAAATATTAAAGTTCTTAGGTTGAAGGTATATGTTCCCTGAGGGAAAACTATATGTATAAAAAGGACTCAAAAGTGCCAGAAGTGGCAAATTAGTAGTAAATACAAAATATTTTCTTCTTTTTAAATAATAAAATATACATAACATAAAACTTACCATTTTAATATTTAAGTGTACAGATCAGTAGTATTAAGTACATTCACACTATGTACTCACACTAAGTACATTCACATGACCGCCATCCATCTCCAGAACTTTTTCAACTTCCATAAAATTCTTTTTGTTTTGTTTTGTTTATTTTTTACATGTTTAAATGATATTACACTATTTAAAGCAAAAATAATGACAAAGTATTTTGTGACTGATAACATATATAGAAGCAAAGTATATGATAAGAGTACGAAGTGCAAGAGATATAAGTTTATACTGTAATGTCCTCACATTATACATAAAGAGGTATATCAAGAATAAATAGCTTAAAAAATTTAATAATTTTAAAAGCAAATTGTGAAAAGTTGACAGGCATATTGTAACTTGTAGAGAAGTCACTACAAACATAAAACAGGGGCTTTTCTGGTGGTCCAGTGGTTAAGAATCCACATGCCAATGCAGGGGGTATGGATTTGATCCCTGGTCCAGGAAGATCCCATATGCCATGGCCGTGGAGCAAGTAAGCCTCTGCGCCACAACCATGCAGCCAGCACTTTGGAGCCTGTGAGCCACAACTACTGAGGCCAAGTACTGCAACTACTGAAGCCCACGTGCCTAGAAGCCTGTGCTCCTCAACAGGAGAGCCACAGCAATGAGAAACCTGAACACCTCAACTAGAGAGTAGTCTCACCTCCCCACAACTAGAGAAAGCCCTCAAGCAGCAACGAAGGCCCAGTGCGGCCAAAAATAAATAAATAAATAGTAATTATATATACATATATATATATATATATATATATAACAAATAGATATTGCTAATAAACCAACAGTGGAGAAAAAAAATTGAATGCTACAAGACAATTATATGATCCAAAAGAAGCAAAAGAGGGAAAAAGTCAAGAAAGAAATGGGACAAACAGAAACCAATAGTAAGTTTGTAGGCTTAAATGCAACTCTATCAATTATTATTGGAGAAGGCAATGGCACCCCACTCCAGTACTCTTGCCTGGAAAATCCCATGGATGGAGGAGCCTGGTAGGCTGCAGTCCATGGGGTCGCTAAGAGTCGGATAGGACTGAGCGATTTCACTTTCACTTTTCACTTTTCACTTTCATGCACTGGAGAAGGAAATGGCGACCCACTCCAGTGTTCTTGCCTGGAGAATCCCAGGGATGGGGGAGGCTGGTGGGCTGCTGTCTATGGGGTCGCACAGAGTCGGACACAACTGAAGTGACTTAGCAGTAGCAGTATCAATAATTATCAATTCATTCAAAATCAATTATCAAAATCGATTATCAAAATCGATTATCAAAATCAATTCAAATGATTTAAATGTACCAATTAAGAGGCAAAGACTGTCAGAACAGATAAAGAAGTCCTCAATTACATGTCTACATGATATATATATTTAATATAATGACACAGGCTTAAAGGTTTAAAAGTT
Source organism: Bos taurus (assembly GCF_002263795.3). Taxonomy (NCBI): domain Eukaryota; kingdom Metazoa; phylum Chordata; class Mammalia; order Artiodactyla; family Bovidae; genus Bos; species Bos taurus. Next base: position 66,693,710 of record NC_037336.1, read on the forward strand.
AAAGAATGGATAGAGATGTATCATGCATTATAAAGAAAGGGTGCTCAGTCATGTCCGACTCTTTGTGACCCCGTGGACTGTAGCTCACCAGGCTCCTCTGTCCATGGGATTCTCCAGGCAAGAATACTGGAGTGGGTTGCCATTTCCTTCTCCAGGGGATCTTCCCGACCCAGGGATCGAACCCAGGTCTCCCACATTGCAGGCATACGCTTTAACCTCTGAGTCACCAGGGAAGCCATGTATTATAAAGCTGTTATGATTCACTGAGAGAGATATAGCATCACTTATGTTATAGTCTTGCCAAGAATGCATCCCCTGAATTTAATCACAAGACAAACCCAATCAGAGGGTCATTTATTTGTCCCACAAAATAGATGACCCATCCTCTTCAAAAGTGTCAAAGTTATAAAAGCCTAGCAAAAACTGAAGAATTGGCCCAGACTAAGAGAGAGTAACACTGGGCCGGAAGAAGCAACAAGATGGAATCAAGATTGCCGGGAGAAATATCAATAACCTCAGATATGCAGATGACACTACCCTAATGGCAGAAAGCGAAGAGGAACTAAAAAGCCTCTTGATGAAAGTGAAAGAGGAGACTGAAAAAATTGGCTTAAAGCTCAACATTCAGAAAACTAAGATCATGGCATCTGGTCCCATCACTTCATGGCAGATAGACGGGAAAACAGTGGAAATAGTGTCAGACGTTATTTTTGGGGGCTCCAAAATCACTGCAGATGGTGATTGCAGCCATGAAATTAAAAAATGCTTACTCCTTGGAAGGAAAGTTATGACCAACCTAGATAGCATATTGAAAAGCAGAGACATTACTTTGCAAACAAAGGTTCATCTAGTCAAGGCTATGGTTTTTCCAGTGGTCATGTATGGATGTGAGAGTTGGACTGTGAAGAAAGCTGAGCACTGAAGAATTGATTCTTTTAAACTGTAGTGTTGGAGAGGACTCTTGAGAGTCCCTTGGACTGCAAGGAGATCCAACCAGTCCATCCTAAAAGAGATCAGTCCTGGGTGTTCATTGGAAGGACAGATGCTAAAGCTGAAACTCCAATACTTTGGCCACCTCAAGCGAAGAGTTGACTCGTTGGAAAAGACCCTGATGGTTGGAGGGATTGGGGGCAGGAGGAGAAGGGGACGACAGAGGATGAGATGAATGGATGGCATCACCAACTCTATGGACATGAGTTTGAGTGAACTCCGGGAGTTGGTGATGGACAGGGAGGCCTGGTGTGCTGCTCTTCATGGGGCTGCAAAGAGTCGGACACGACTGAGCGACTGAACTGAACTGAACTGAACTGAAGGGAGAGTAAAGATCCCTGTGAGAGGTGATTCTGAACTGGATTCTTTAAATATTAATAAACATTATTGGGACAATTGGCAAACTTGAATAGGGTCCAAAGTGGTGGCCTAAAGTGTTAAACCAGTTAGCTGATAATTTTGCATCAATGTTTACTTTCTGATCTTGATGACTGCATTGTTTTGTTTTTGTTTTTTTTTTAATGTAGGAGCATGTTGAATGTCTTTGTAGGAGATATATGATTAAGTATTCAGGTTGAGCCTTCAGATTGGCAATATATTTTCACATGGAACAGGAAAGAAATCCTTTGTGTTACTTATTCACTTCTCCTTATGTTTGAGAATTTTTTTGAAGTTTAAAATTAACTATAAAAAATGAACAATAATTGCAATAACATTGAAGTTCTCAATTGATGCTAGAGATAGAAGGGTAGTGGCTTCAAAATTATGAGGGAAATTGTTTTTCAACAAAGAATTCAACACCCAAACCACCTATTAATCAAGCATGAGGGTAGAAGAGCAACATTTTCAGATACACAAGAACTTAGAAAGCTCTGTCAGAACTGAAGAACCTACTCTATTAAATAAGGGAAGAAAAAAAAATACATCCATTGGTGAAGAGATGTATTAAAATGGTAGCATTTAGGTAGCCTAACGTGTTAAAAGAGGGGGCCAAGAATAGTCAAAGCAGCAGGTAGACAGTAGGAGGTATGGAAATTACTATTCTTCACTTAAAAATGGGTACATGCATTATTTTAATGATGATGTAAAAGAATGATATTCATTAAAATAAGTGAAATGTGAGAAAGTGAGTGAATGAGTAAAGACAGTAGGTAAAGGCTACCCTTCACAATAAAAGGATGGAGAATGCAGGAAACAGCTAGAGAAGGAACACAGGTTTGAGACATTTTTTTTCCTTCTAAATTAAGAGAAATAAGCACGATTTTATAATCTGAAGGAAAACCAGAAAAGTGGGTGATCAAATAAAAAGTTCTAGAAGAAGTGCTTTTTCAATTATGCTGGTACAGAGTATGTGATATGCCATGTAGATAGAAATAATTTGTAGTCTTGTGTGCCATAGAGAGCCCCACTTTTCCCCATTACAGATCATCTCTTTAGAAAAAATGGGACATATAGAATAAAGAGGATTTCGAAGCTTGGTTTAGATCTGAAGTCATATTTGTGGCTCATAGTTGAAGGAGCTGAAAGAGTAACACATCGGATTGCTGAGCAGCAATGGATGGTCCAGTTGAAAAGACAAACACACATTTCCAATAGCACTAGCTGCATAATTGTATACTTCTTTTTCCTCAAGTGTTATCACAGTTGTGGGTATAGGGATTTGAGACTTCACTAATGGATACCAAATGATAACCAAGGGGGTGGTCTAAACTTTTCCAGGAGAAAAGGAAGTGAAACTATATGGGGATGATAGGCAGAATTAAGAGGGAGGGATTGAAAAACTGGAGGTCAAGTGCACTGAAATAGCAGTCAGAGTGAGCTTATAGGAGCCCCAAACTAGGATGTTGTGAAATCATATGCCAGGCATGAATGGGTTTAGTGAGAGGGAGACTTGGGATTTGTTCTGATGATTTAAAAAATTTGCCATCCCAAGGAAGCTCTTTGGTGGAAAAGAAATCAATAAAATAACCAGGGTTCATTGTGTAGAAGGAAGAAAAGCAGCAAGTGGTGCCCTGGGAACGTGAAGTTTCTCCAGTTGTTTTCAGGAAGTCAGGCTGACTTAGAGTCTCTTTGCTGTGTCCTTTCGATCTCGGGGCTGACGTTTCTTGGATGAATCAAACTTCCACTACATTAAACTATCTGTGAGTGATAAACCACCTACTATGAAATTGGCCTTTTCTAGTTTTCTATCTTGGAACCAATTTAACAACTTAGTGCTTTCTAGCAAGGTTGTTTTTTTATTTATGCTTTCAATTTCTTCTGCGTTTCAGTGATAGTTGTCTTGGCACACAGTCCCAGCTGCAGACAGCTTTTATTTTTAGATTTCTTTATTCAGAAAGAGTAGTCCCTGTTTAGGGATTTCACTGTCATTCTAAGCTTGCCACTGAACTACGACCCTGCAGCTTTCTTCAAATTCAAGTCACTGGGGAAACCTTTTGAAATGCTGAGAAGACAAGACAACATTTTGTACAAGGGAGAAAAGGCAACCAAAAAGAGATTCCAGAATCGAGTAGATACCGCGAAAAGGACAGGAAAGTGAAGACAGTGACAGGAGCCAAAGGACAAAAGACAATACATCAAATCCTTAATAAGCCAGTCAGCCAAGGGCATAATCTGTAGCTAGAGGTTTGCAAATAGGGAAGGAACTTCTTGCTTCATATATCCCTAAAGTACCACCCAAGGTACTATAGGTCATAAAAATACTTCCTATTGTTGAAATAAGGAAGTCACTGCCTGGTTCACAATGTTAGTGAACTGGTTAGGTTTTGAGGACTCTCCTTGAAACTCATTCAGGTATAGATTTTCAAAGAATTTATTATTTGAATTCAATAACCTTATGTAGAACCTGTATTTTAAAAAAGGAATAACAAAGTTAAGTACTATGTGCCTAGATAGTGAAAATACATTTATCTAAGCATTGGCATTTGATAAAGGATATGTTCAAATCACTTTTCCCAATATTTAGCAGTCCTAGATATGATGCATGAAAGATGAACAAATATCCTGTAAAGTATTGAGTTGACCAAAAAGTTCATTGGGATTTTCCATAAGATTATGATAAACCTTAATGAACATTTTGGTTAAGCCCATGCTACTGCTAAGTCACTTCAGTTGTGTCCGACTCTGTGAGACCCCATAGACGGCAGCCCACCAGGCTCCCCCATCCCTGGGACTCTCCAGGCAAGAACGCTGGAGTGGGTTGCCATTTCCTTCTCCAATGCATGAAAGTGAAAAGTGAAAGTGAAGCTGCTCAGTTGTATCCGACTCTTAGCAACCACATGGACTGCAGCCTACCAGGCTCCTCCGTCCATGGGATTTTCCAGGCAAGAGTGCTGGAGTGGGGTGCCATTGCCTTCTCCATGGCTAACCCCATAATTATAATTAAATGTAAAGGTACAATTAAGGGCATGAAAGACATGCCTTTAAACACGGGTGTCAGGAGCAATACACTCTTCAAATGATGTTCCACATTTGCCACTTTTTGGTCTGTTTGAAGAGCCTAGAAGTGATGATGGTTGGAAGAGGATGCAGAAGGGAAGTACAGGGCAATTGCAAAGTTGCAGAAGGAAAGTACTGGAAAGCATTAAAATTCTGTGGCTCCCAAATAAGGCCCCTCGTATCTCATAAGGTTTTAAGAATGATTTTTCAGTCATTTACTTCTTAAAAATGAATATTTTAGTCTAAATACTTCAGTCACTTGAGGTATACCTAGGAAACACTGGAAGACCATTAACCATTTAAACTAACTCTGATGTAGCAGCTCCTGCCCCCACTTACAGATTCCCTTATGGTTATTGCTTCTGCTCTCCCCATATGTGGGTCTCCATGCAAGCTCATTCATTCTCAGCAGGATGGGAGGGAACCCGACAAGCAGGGGCAAGAAAGCAGGCAGCCTGGGCTCAGGGGTCCTGGCTTCATGTCCTATGAGTCTGGCTTTGTCTCTACATTGCTCTGGCTTGCCTGGCAATTTTCAGATAGCCTGCCTCTTTGGTCACACATTTTACTTTTACCCCTTCTTTTTCTGCTGATCATCTGGAAGCTGTTTGTTGGGGCCTCTAAAACTCCTGGCTTGTTCTGAGTGCTAATACTTATGTTTGTCCTCTTGACTCTTTTTATTTTATTTGTTTCCCTAATGTTTTAAAATATACTTTTCCCCAGTTTTAGGGTTTCTTCTGACCTCCACTGTGCCCTGTCCTACATAATCTGCTGTAATTAGTGTTGCCTGAAAGAAGCTAATCAACCAATACTTGAAATTCATAAAGACTTTGAAGTGAGCAAAAAAACTGTCATTTTTTTTTTTCAATATATTCCCTTAGATTTGACTATCAACTTTCAGAGTCAAAAAGGTGGCAATCAGCAGCCATAAATGACAAATAACTTCTGGGGTTGAGCGATGATCATGGGTCAGGCCCTCAGCTCTCCTGTGTCATAACTTTGATCAGGATAACAACAACAATGATGATGACAACAACAACAATAGTAATAATAATTGTTTCCCCTTAGTCTTAGCATAAAGTCTGGTAAACAGAAACTGCTCAATATGTACTATTACGGTGATGGATATAAATGTGTAATGATCACCAGGATTTAGATTGACTTTTAGAGGGACTTTCTCTAGCAGGTGCCTGGCTCCCCAAAATCTGTCACATCTACGGCATTCTCTCTTACCTTAGCAGAGCTTTTCAGTATTATTACTGCCCTGTTTTCTAGAATGTCCACATCTATGCTTCTAGCTTTGTGGAAACATTTTCCCTCCCAACAGTCTCTCTCCCAACTCCCTCCCAAGAGTCAACCAGGCTGACACATTTCGCCTGGTATGCTGGTCCCTGTCTAGTCAGATGCTTTCTGTCCTGTGACACACTTACCAGAGGTGTGTCTCTCATCAGTTGACCTTAGGAATTACTTGGAAAGATTCCCTCCTGAACATGACTCAACCCCTCTGGCTCAGCCATTCATACCTCATCACCAACAACAATCAGGAAACAAAGTTGGTATGGAAATGGCACCTCATTTACTCTCTGGATCTTTTCCTCGTTGTGAGAAGCCTCATAGTCCGTAGGTTAGGATGATTTATGTTGCTCTGTCCCTATAGTTCTTCCTTGGCTCTCATATAGCACTTGCTGCTTGTGACTGTAATTGGTTGTTTTCAGCATGTCTCTCTTTCAAAACTCTAAGCTTTATGAAAACAATGAAAAAGGACGTACCTCCTGATTATGGCTTTATTCTGACTTCCCAGCCCAAGAATTAGCGGTATCACAGAGGGGTTAAGAGCTTATGATCTGGAGCCTGGCTGCTTGGCTCAATTTATGACTCCACCTCTACTATCTGTGTCAATTTTGATGAGTTACTTAAATTACTTGTATTTTAGTTTACTTGCTTGAAAGATAGGTTTTAATAATAATGTTTACGTCTTAGAGAAGATTAAATACGTTACTAAGGATAAAGGACTTAAAATGGTGCTTGGCACAGAGCAAACAGCTATTAAAGTAGGATCTCAATAAATATTTGATGGATTAATAAATGTCACGGTAGGTCCAGCATCAGCATTCTGTAGACGTTATTTAAACAATCTGAATAGTCCAGCTGTCTTGAGAGTGTCTTGATTTTTTTCACACATGTTTTTCATTTACTACCTCTCAGGCTTTACTGTATTTGTGTCAAATCTGCTTGTCTAAACATTTCAAAAAGCAAAACAGTGCTACACAGTTTAAAAAACTGTCATAATTTAGCTCTATGGATTTCTAAAACTTCATATACAAACTGCTTAACTGCCTCACCGGAGGTTTTATGGGCTAATCAAATCCACTCATGAATAGATATGTAGTAATGTGGTGTGTGGTGCATAAAGAAGGATGCTAGATTAATGTTTGTGTGTGCACAAGTATTTGCATGTGTGCATGTGCATTGGGAGTGGGGCTTATGATGCCAAAGATGAGTAAGATGAAGTTTTTGCTCTATGGAATTTTAAAATTTCATAAAGGAGATAACCATGCAACTGACGGAGTCAATCACCAGGCCCGGTCCTCTAGGAGCCTGTGAAAAATCTACATCCTGCTCTGAAAAACTTGTGTCTGTAATTCTACTCAGGCTGGCATCTGAGGTAGAGGGTAGACTCCAGTGTTTCACATTCTTTGTTTGTACAATGCCCCACATCTCTGCACACAGAAGTAAAGTGCTGCTATTAGCACAAGGTGAAAAGCACTTTTTCCCTGAAAGGAACAAAAGTTTTGCAAAGCTATAGAAAAAGGTAAGTTTTTCAGGAGAAAGATTTTTTTCCTAAAAGGACCTCCTAAGGAACATTTTAAAGTATTTAAACAAGCAAACAAACAAACAAACTGGGACGACTGAGTGGAGTTTAAGTCTGTGCCCCTTCTATATTCTCTCATCCTGTTTCTTTTGACCTCCAGTGAATCACTTCTTTGGGTTATTTATTTCCACCCCCACTTGGTTGTAGTACTAAAAGAATTCTCAGAGGGGAGACTATAGAAGCCTGTCAGCAGCAGGGTCCATTCTGGCAGGAAAACTGTTCTATAAAAGAAAAAGAAATGGATTTCCTTTCGCTGTAGTTCAATATTTTATTCCTCTACACACTGGCTAAATTCCTCTATCTTATTTCCTCACTAACGTCAGGGTTGGGTTGCCCCACTGTCAGACAGCTCTCTTCATTATGATTATCAGTGTTAATGCCATGTCATTAATTCTCATGGGTGTGAGGAGGCCTCATACTGAATGAATGGGGAAGGTCACCATGGAAACATTTGTCTCCATAGCTGACTCACTGCAACCCCCATAACTGCTCAACCACATCCTGTCTGCCATCTGAATTGCACTGGATGAAGCCACAAATTTGGCATCTACTATAGAATCATATTCTTTCTAAAAGCTCTTAAAAATCTATGCCAAGGAAACATTCCTCAGACTCAGGGTAAAAATACCATTGCAGATGTGTCTAAGTGGGTGATGCCATGCAATTACTTGTTAACACCTTTTAATAAACAGACACAGTAAACATTACCTGCAGTTTTCCAGCTCCCAGTTAGAGCATGCTGTTGTAGCCTCCGGAAGTGCCAAGGTAGGAAATGAACAAAATGCTAGCATTTTCATCTTTCAGCAAGGATTCTCCTCTGGGCTGGTGTGCTCTGTCAACCTGTATCACAGTGAACTAGAGGGGAATAAAAAGGCCTTTGCTGAGGTGTTGTTTTGTTTGGTTGCTTCAATGTAAAAAAGAAAAAAAAAAAAAAACTTAGCAAGATAACCCATGTCGAAAAAATTACATTTGAGAACTGCAGATTTCTCATTTAGCTTTATCATAGAAAGGTAGGATATCAGCACTTCCTAGATGGGAAATCAGATTTATGCTGGGAAAGATCAGACGTAAATAAAATCACACGAGAACTATAGTGTACATTCCAGCCACCTCAGCACAGTTCAGTGGAACAATCTGTCTAGTTCTATGTTCAGAGCTGGCTGTGATTATTCAAACCTAGGCCCAAGCAGAAGGAGCAAGCATGGGATTGAAAAAGGGAATGGTCTATTTCCCAAGCTGTGCACCATCCTTGGGTCTTCATAGAGGGAGGTAGGTCCTCATTTATTGTTTATACATTGGATCCCAGATCGAAGTCTTAAACTTGACTGATAATAGTAGATGTTTATACAGTACTTGCTTAAACATATGCCAAGCTGCACATGGATCACTTCTTTTAATTCTGTATATTATCACATGCTGCTGCTAAGTCACTTTAGTCGTGTCCGACTCTGTGAAACCCCATAAACGGCAGCCCAACAGGCTCTCCCGTCCCTGGGATTCTCCAGGCAAGAATACTGGAGTGGGTTGCCATTTCCTTCTCCAATGCATGAAAGTGAAAAGTGAAAGTGAAGTCACTCAGTTGTGTCCGACTCTTAGCGACCCCATGGACTGCAGCCTACCAGGCTCCTCCATCCATGGGATTTTCCAGACAAGAGTACTGGAGTGGGGTGCCATTGCCTTCTCCATTATCACATGAGGTAGGTATATTCTTTACTTCATGCAACGAAGTAGTGATTTCCCCATGGTCACATAGTTCTTCAGTGACTGTATTGAGACATAAGCCCAGGCAGTCAGCTTCTAGAGTTCATTTATTTAATCATCAAGCCATATATTTGACTCTTATAGAGTCATATTTATTCTTTCTTTTCCTCTCTCTCTCTCCTTTTCCTCTCCTTTCTCTTTCTTCCCCCTTTCCATCGTTCCCTTTCTCTCCCCTTCTCTTCCCTTTCCACATCTGTTTATCTCTTACCTCCTTCCTGTTACCCACCCCCACCTGCCTCCCATCTCTCCCTTCACACCTGCTTCCATTATAAAAATTTTTCCTAAAAAGTTTGAGATGTCTTAAATTCATACAGTGAATTCTGCCTCTTTGTTTACATTGAAGTGTTCCTTTTTTATGGAATTTGCTTCAGCTTTTCTTTTTAACTTTCTTATTGAAGTATACCAGATATAGGGTGCTATGGCTTGAATGGTGCCCCTCAACCCTCACAATCATACCTTAATCCCCAATGTGACTGTATTTGGAGACAGTGCTTTTAAAAAAGGCAATTAAAGTTAAATGAAGTCCTGAGGGTGGCGTCCTTTTCCAGTATGACTGCCCTCTTTATATAAGAAGATAAAGAGATACCAGCATGGGTATGCATAGAAAAAATGAAAACATATAAGGAAACAGGAGGAAGATGGCCATCTGCAAGCTAAAAAGAGAGGCCTTAGGAGAACATTGCTGGCACCTTGATTTTGGACTTCTGGCCTTCCAAAACTGAAAAAAAAAAAAAATAGATTCAGTTGTTGAAGCCACCCAGTCTGTGGTATTCTGAGGTGTCAGTCCTAATAGACTAACATATATGGAGAACTCCTTAAATCTTAATAGATTTGATAGCTTGATAGATGTTCTCATTTTTAAATATTTATAAAATCAGTACAGATCAAGAAATAGAACATTTCAAGTACTCAAAGACGCTCTCTCAGGCTCCTTCTACTCATTTTAGCCACTTGTTCCTATATTTTCACATCTTCCTGCCTGCGGAGAAGACACACTTCCATCCAGTGCTGTCACGAGGGAGGGCTCTGCTTCTGCAGGTGTCCACCATGCCAGGGCTTGGGTGAGTGCCTCAGTTTGGAGGTCAGGGTCAGCAAGGCACTTGACTCGAGACCTAAAGCAACATTACCCAAGCGGCTTCACAAATGATAAAGATGATGTTATAATTATTATCTGATTTCTTTATCTATTTCTCAGTTTCCAAATTAGGGAGGGAAAGGGGAACCAGAGTTTTTCAAAATGAAACACCTTGGTACTTGGTTGGGTCCAAGGTTGGCATGTTTAAAAGTTCTTTACTATAGTTCATCATGAAGTATTTCAGACATTCAAAAAACATAGATACTAATATAACACACCTACCACCTGATTGCAATCAGTTAGTAAGTTTACTCAACTGTTTGGCTTCCTAGGCAGTGCTAGTGGTAAAGAACTCCCCACCAATATAGGAGACATAAGCGATGTGGGTTCCAACCCTGGGTCAGGAGGATTCTCTGGAGGAGGGCATGGCAACCCACTTCAGTATTCTTGTCTGGAGAATCCCATGGACAGAGAAGCCTGGGGGGCCACAGTCCATGGGGTCACAAAGAGTTCATAGGGTCGTAAAAGGCAGCAACATACCTACCACCTGATTTCAATCAATCAGCAAGCTTACTGTACTGTTTACACTTGAAAAAATTTTAAACTATTCTAGTAAATTCCGGAATTTTTTATGTTATTTTAAAGGTTCTTGATCTTGTAGACAAAGAGTTCCTCTAAAACAAAACACAAAACATCCACAATAGCCAGTCCCTTCACCATTTTTTCTAACTTACTAGATCACTGGTTTATCAGTGATTATCACTGCTCTACATGTGCAAGAAAAGTTCTTTAGTAACAAACTGTAGAAATGATCCCTGTGAGTGTAGTCTTGCCAATCCCATTTTTAGCTCCTGTATTGCCCAATATGTAGCATACCATCTGTTAATCTAATGAAATGCCTCAAGGCTCAAATTGTAAATTTTGAAACTTTTAACTTCTTTTGATATGTGATTGAAGATCCCATTCTAATTTGGATTAGATGCTGGATGAAGTTTAAGCAGATTTGGGACTGGGCTGCATGACTAACATCATTCATCTTAATTCCCAGCTTCTAGGCAAGAACGGTTTTGGAATCCATTTACTTTCACTCCAATCATACTTATGAGAGGGATATCAAACAGTTACAGAAAATCTGAGCAGATGTGAGAAAGGAGGAGCAGTGTAAACTCTTCAAAGAATTGCTAGATGGGTTTGCTGCTGTCACTTCAGTCGTGTCCAACTCTGTGCGACCCCATAGATGGCAGCCCACCAGGCTCTGCCGTCTCTGGGATTCTCCAGGCAAGAACACTGGAGTGGGTTGCCATTTCCTTCTCCAATGCATAAAAGTGAAAAGTGAAAGTGAAGTCGCTCAGTCGTGTCCGACCCTCAGCGACCCCATGGACTGCAGCCTACCAGGCTCCTCCATCCATGGGATTTTCTAGGCAAGAGTACTGGAGTGGGGTGCCATTGCCTTCTCCGAGATGGGTTTAGAGATGCCAAAGCTATTACTGGTGGATAGCCAGTATGAAGAGTCCTATGTTCTTAGAGAACATGTTTAAAAAATGAGTAGATGGAGACTTGAAGGAGAGATAGACAAATTGAACCATGTTAAATATAAGCCAGGCAGAAGATTAAATTCAGGCCAGGGTTTGTTATTGTTTTGTGATATTATCCACTCTAGGGTGATGAAGGTACCTTTGGAACATAAAGAACTCACTGACTTCATGTAGTTACCCCAGAGATATAAAGAGTATAGTTTGAAAAACAAATGAAACAAATGGCTGGACTTGAGGAGGGAGGCACGGGCGAGAAGCTGAGAGGTCAAGAATATGAAAAGGAAATTAGTCACCAAAAGCCTACACATGGTGAGAGACCTACATAAAATAAAGAGACTAATTTATGAAACAAATTAAATGGTTAAAAGGTGCATGTTTTGATTATCTTGTGTGATCATCTAACTTTCTGAACTGATCGACATGAATGTGAGACCACAAGCATTTCAGTAATAAAACAATCTCAGGCCACAACTGCTGAAGAAACTTGAAACCCATGCAGGTGTCTGAGTGAGATGCTTCTCCAGGACTCAGGAGTAATTGTGGAGGAGCACTCACTGTTAGGGCTTCCCAGGTGGTGCTAGTGGTAAAGATCTCACCTCCCAATGCTAGGAGACACAAGAGATGGGGTTTGATCCCTGGGTCAGGAAGATTCTTGCCTGGAGAATACCATGGACAGAGGAGCCTGGAGGGCTACAGCCCATAGGGTTGCAAAAAGTTGGAAACAACCGAGGCGACTTAGCACGCATGTACACACAGTGACTGTTAACAGTGCTTGGTAATCTATGATTGATTCATATTTGCAGCAGTATAAACCATTGGTCTACCTAACCTATGTTACCAAATGTATCTATTTCTCCATGGTTAGTTAGTTAGGCTTTTCAATTGAAAATGAAGTGAAAATGACACTTCAATTGAAAGTGTCAGATCCAAGCTAAGTAGTAAAAGAAAAACATATGGCCTTATAAATATTACAGAAGCTCCCTAGTTTAGACATGCTGGATGTATGTGCATATTATAATATCAGAAAGGGATAGTTCTCTTTCTCCCCATCTCTCTCTCATGTCTGTTTTCCTCATGTTGATGCTTAACAGTTTTCTCTACCTAGCAAAAAAAAAAAAAAAAGAATCTTTATAACCTTAAAGGTAAACTCCAAATCTGTATCATTCTTGGAACTCTGGATCTGAGAAGGTAGAATATGATCTTTTTTCCACATTCTTACCAATCTTCAAAAAGACACTGCTTAATCTTGCTTGAAAAGATCTTCAAATGGGGCCAACCTCTCTATTTAGGCATATGTGATATACTGATTGGCCAACTTTGGTTCATCCAGTTATGGGCCAAGTTGTGTTTTCCCCAGACTCATATACTGAAGTGCTAACCCCCAGTAACTCAGAATGTTACTGTATTCTTGGAATTGTTCTTCAAGGATGTATTTAAATCACTGCAAATCGTGACTGTAGTCATGGAATTAAAAGACACTTGCTCCTTGGAAAGAAAGCTATGACAAACCTAGACAGTGTATTAAAAAGCAGAGACACCACTTTGCCAACAAAGGTGCATATATTTAAAGCTATGGTTTTTCCAGTAGTCATGTATGCATGTGAGAGTTGGATCATAAAGAAGGCTAAGCACCAAAGGATTGATGCTTTTGAATTGCAGTGCTGGAGAAGACTCTGGAGAATTCCTTGGACTGCAAGGAGATCAAACCAGTCAACCCTAAAGGAAATCAACCCTGAATGTTCACAGGAAGGACTGATATTGAAATTGAAGCTCCAGTTCTTTTGCCATCTGATGCAAAGAGCTAATTCATTGGAAAAGACCCTGATGCTGGAAAACACTGAAGGCAAAAGGAGAAGGATCCGATGGTTAGATAGCATCACTGACTCAATGGATATAAATCTGAACAAACTCCAGGACATAGTGAAGGACAGAGGAGACTGGCATGCTGCATGCAGTCCATGGGGTCACAAAGAGTTCAGACATGACTTAGTTACTGAACAACAACAAAATTAAAATGAGGTCATTAGGGTGGGCTTTAATCCAAAATGGCCATGTTTCTTTATAAGAGGAAATTTAGATGTAGATGTGTACAGAGAGGAAGACCATATAAAGGTATAGGGAGAAGATGGCCACCTACAAGCCAGAGAATGAGACCTCAGAAGAAATCAACCTTATTGACACTTTGATCCTGGACTTCTAGCCTTTGAAACTGTGATAAAATAAATTTCTACTGTTTAAGCCATCTAGTCTTTGGTACTTTGTCTTGGCCACCATAGCAAACTAAAACACATTTCTAGTCCTATAGTACCCAACCACTAACTCTAGAATGGGAGACAGGCAAGCCACAGGAGGAAAGGAGAGTTTTCATGACTTGCAGGAGAGAGTGGTGCTGCACATATCACAAGTATTAAAGTTTCCACAGACAGAGAGTAAACGGCCTGCCTTGGTCAAAGGGTCATGATTTCAAAGAACCATTGTGAAAGGAGAGTTTATTATAACTGATTTCTTATCTAAACTTTTCAAAACATTCTGAACCTCAGCTTCAATCACCACAATTTTGCATATGTTGGAATAGCAGCAGAGGTTAGTATTTACAAGGCAAGAGAGTGCCACACAAAGTGGCAGATAGTGTTAATTGGAGGGGTGTAGTCAGAAAAAGCCACATTCTTAAATATTCCTGGTAGGCTGGGTATAAAGAAGCTACCAGTTTTCTCAACTAGAATATCACTCAAGGCATACGTTAAAGAAAGCAGTTTCACTCTTGTAGATTGCATGGGAATCTACAGTGGACAGAGAAAGTGAGGAATGCCTTTTCCTTTGTTTTCTTTTTTTTTTTTTAAGTCTTTTGTCTGACAGTGATAGCTAGATGATGTATTTTCTAGGAGGGCTGCTTTTCTATTATCAAGTCAAGTGTTACTGACTAACTTGAAAGAAGTTTGAGTAGGAGATACCACAAACAGAATGGACAGAAACAATGGATGGAGCCTGATTCTAGCCCGCTAAAATTGAGAAGAAGAAAAAAAAATGTACTCAGTAAACCTCTTAATGCAGTAATTTAAAATATTTGGGGCATTTGAGTTTCCCTCTGAAAAAAATGAAAAAGTGTTGGGTCTCACTGCTAAAGCCATTTCCACCAGACAGATAAATAAGTACCTGCTGCGAGGGCATTTGTGTTGCTCTGAAATCTTGAAACAGATATGGAAAGAAAAGGCATCGAGTGAAAAGGCATCACTCACATGGAGCGATGGCAGGAGTAGGCCCTGAAATCTGTCAGGTGGGACAACATGGGTCTGGACAGTCTGGCGAGGCGTGGCGAGGAAGACGCGAGAGCTCCTGGCTGCGGTCGGTTGCTCGCTGGACTAGGGCGCCAGGGAAGAGGAACTGGAAGGCTGCTTATAACCAATTTTGGAAATTATCTGAAGCTGGGACGCCTTCCTTCAGGTCTTTGTGCTTGCGTGTTTCCGCCGAGACTTGCCTGGGGCAGCTATCTGCCTGCAGCGTCGCTCTGGGTCAGACACCCACGCGCGGCCGGGCCACAGGTGTGGACCTCAGGGCGGTGGTGAAGTAGAAGGACTCACCCACGGGGCCTTCACGACAAACGGGCGTGCTGGCCACCGCGCCTCTTCTACTACGTGGCCCTGCTTCCTGTTTAGGACCCTTCAGGTGCCACCTGGAGGTTGAGGCAGACACGGACTTCCACAAGGAGCTGGGCTCCGCGGGCGGGGCAGGAGGCCAGCGTGCGTAGAGACAGCGTGGGGCGTGCGGACGCTCCGGCTGGATCCGCGCAGTGCCCCACCCCCTGGGTCGAGGCGCAAAGCCCTGCATGTGCTCCTTGTCTAGTGGTTCTGCTCGGCGGCTCCTGGAGACCAACAGCCATGCTGCTGTGTTCCCCTTGAGGTACTGCGCGTCCTTGATGATGTTGGGGAGGGTGACGGGGCGGGTGCTGGTGGGCCCAAACCCTGCATCCTTCCAGCCTTGGTCAGGTCCCATTCATGTTTCTTAGCTGGGTTTAGAGCCTCAGTACTTGAGCTCTTGGCGAGCGGACACCTCGCCCTTGTCAGTGTCCTCAACCGAGTATTTAAGGAAGGACCGTGCCTTCCTGTACAGACTGTTCTGCTTGTTTGGGGACTCCACTGATGGTATCCTGGGTACTAGCTGACTGGTGGGATTTTTGTTGGTACTGGCTTCTCAGGTGGCGCTAGTGGTAGAGAACCCTGCCTGCCATTGCGGGAGACCTAAGACATGCAGGTTCCATCCCTGGGTTGGGAAGATCCCCTGGAGGGGACCATACCACTCCAGGGTTCTTGCCTGGAGAATCTCATGGAGAGAGGAGCCTGGCAGGCTACAGTCCATGGAATTGCAAAGAGTTGGACAGAACTGAAGTGACTTGAAGCACACTGCATAATTGATACTAACAATATCTTGTTAATTTCTGTTGTTCAGCAAAATGTTTCAGTTATACATATATATTCTTTTTCATTACGGTTTATCACAGTATATTGCATATACTTCCCTGTGCTATATAGTAGGACCTTGTTGTTTATCCATTCGTGTATAATAGTTTGCAGCTGCTAATCCCAAACTCCCAATCCTTCCATTTCCCTAGGCCCCCTCCCCCTTGAAAACCACAAGTCTGTTCTGAGCCTGTTTCTATTTGCTAGATAAGTTCATTTGTATTATGTTTGAGATTCCACATGTAAGTGATAGCATATGACATTTGTATTTCTCTTTCTGATTTATTTCACTTAGTATGATAATCTCTACGTCCATCCGTGTTGCTGCAAATGGCATTATATTATTCTTTTTATGGTTGAGTAATATTCCATTGTGTATATGTACCACATCGTCTTTATCCATTCATCTGTCAACAGACGCTTACCTTGTTTCCCGGTCTTGGCTATTATAAATAGCGCTGCTGTGAACATAGGGGTGCATGTATCATATCTTTTTGTTTTATAGTTTTGTCTGGATATATCCCAGGAGTGGGACTGTGGGATCACATGTCAACTCTGTTTTTAGTTTTTTTGAGGAACTTTACTTTTTGAGGAATTTCGTAGTGATTGAACCAATCTGCATTTTGAGTGGGATTTTTTGGTAGGAAGGCAAGTATGGCTCTCCTGTTGGTCCTTTAAGCAGATCTCCAAGTGCAACTCACTGGCGACTTTCAATGATGTTCTATCCCTGCTCCTCCATGGTGTATTTCACCATGACTGAGCAAATTGTAATCACCCAGAAGGTGAATTTTTTTTAATTTTTATTTTATTACAAAAATTTTGTTTAATGCAGACCGTTTTTAAAGTCTTTATTGAATTTGTTACAGTATTTTCATCTGTTTTATGTTTTGGTTTTTTGGCAGCAATGCGTGTGGGATCTTAGCTTCCTGACCAGGAATCAAACCCGCATCCGCTGCATTGGAAGGCAGTCTTAACCACTGGACCACCAGGGAGGTCCCCAGAATGTGAATTATAAGACTTGCTAGTGTTGAGGTGAATGTCCTATATCCAAGAGCTCAAAGAGTTTAAAATTAATTTCCTTAATTCATCCTACCCATTCTCAAATACATTTCTGTTCTTGCATTCCTCCTCCTAGTTACCCAGTCTCCAAATGAGAAGACTGAAAATCATTTTATACTTCTCTTTTTATCCTAGCCTATTCCTTTTATCTTTCCTGCCACGTCCCTTTCATCAGACACAAAGTCCTTTTGATTCTTCCCGTAAATATGTCTTGAGTCTGTCTTTTTTCTTAATCAAGTTTCTTGTTATCTCCATTGAACTGGAAGCCATTTTTTTTATGTGCATGAGGCTTTTCCTCTATGCTTTTCATTATTTCAAATCCTAAAAGCATATGAAGTAATTGAACTGGAAGCCATTTTTTGTGTGTGTGCATGAGGCTTTTCCTTATTTCACATCCTAAAAGCATATGAAGTTAAATATGCAGGATGTTTTGTGGAGATGAACTAAGTAATTTGGCCCCTGATTTTCCAGTTTCATGTCCTGGTACCTTTTCCTCCTACATGGCACCCACTCGGTACAGCCTACTCTTCCATCAATTATCCAGATGATTCCATGTTTCTTTGCCCTTACGTAAGCTGTTACCTTCTGCCTCACATGTTCTTAGCAATTCATTGTTTACCTGGAAAGTGGATAGCAGAACAGTTAGTGGCAGAATTAACATCCCTGTGAAATTTCCTTTTACTCCCCTGCTTGTGTGAGGACTTTGCTGGAGAATAACAACCACATTTCTTTTTCTTTCTGGCATGTGAGGAAACTGCTCAGCCTCACTTGTTTGAAATGGAAACTGAATTCACTATGGAAAGAGAATGGAAACAGTGTGTACTCTTAAGCTTCATTCTAAATTCCTCCCAGTTGACATCCTCCACACTGTTTTCCATTTTCAGATGGGGCTGGTTTAAAGAACCCCTCAAAGATATCTTGGCTTCTCAGGTGACTCAGTAGTAAAGAATCCGCCTGCCAATGTAGGAGATACAGGAGATGCAGGTTCCATCCCTGGGTTGAGAAGTTCCCCTGGAGAAGGTATGGCAACCCACTCCAGTATTCTTGCCTGGAAAATACCATGGACAGAGGAGCCTGGCAAGCTGCAATGCATGGGGTCACAGAGAGTTAGACGTGACTGAGCACCCACGAACGCAAAGGAGAAACGTGGAGAGTGGCTCAAAAAAACATCCTCATAATTATAACTAACCAAGTTTTTTTTTTTTTTTTTTTGCACATGAAATCCTCTAATTGGAAAACATATTGGATGTTAGCAGTCATATTTTTACCCAGTTACCACAGCCAATTCCTTTTGTTTGGGATAACAAGTGATATTGGTCATATTTTCAAATTCAAATGTAGTTTTCAAAAGTGTAATTTGTTATTTGTATTCCCATGAGTAGCAAGTACAGTGGTGGTTTGTGCAAATTAATGCTCACAGTAGGAGTGTTTTAATACTACTCCATAATAATAGTATGCAATTTGAAAGGTAATTCTATTATGGCAAGTTTCCTGGGAAAAACAAATGGCCTGATTGTTATAAAATTTGGCTTCATTGTTAGAAATTACAAGTTTATTGAATAATAAATACTGCAGTCACTAGGCCTCTAAAACTGAAGTTTTGAAATGGTGGTAAGAAGAGGTAGTTTCATATAATTCTTTTCATTACCTGTCTCTTCTTTTTTTTCAAATTACCAAACCCCGGATTGAAAGTAAGAAAGAGTCGTGATGGGAGCAAAAGGGTAATTGTTGTTCAAGTCAAAATAATAGCTCTTTTAGTTCTAAGTTTTTTTCTTCATTCCAGGGCAAATAAGATATTTTCAAGCCATTTTAATTATAATGAGTGATTGTTAAAATCATAGAGAATAGAAAATGCCTTTATTATTCATGATTATTCTAGAAAATAATAAGTACAAATAGATCTAGGAAGTACTGATTACTAAATTCCAATATAAGGACACATGAATATTATTGTTATATAGAACCTTATTTTATATTTTGTCTTCAGAATAAAATCTTATTAATTTGAATTGACAAACTTTTAAAATTTGTGATAAATTAAGCATTTTATTCTAAACTTTGTCTATTTTAAAATATTGATGGTAAAAAATGAAAGTTTAGAAGATTTTGTTACTTAAAAAAAAGAAAAAAAAAGGCCTAATTCTGTTTATAGAGTTAATGATAATTACATTGGAATCATGGCTGTTTACCAAGGTGCATATAATAAGGTCTTGATTCATCAGTAATTGAGTTTATGTTACTATATATCTTTGGGGTGGATGCAACTATATTTCTTGTAACATATCATAGAATCTTTGTGTTTTGCATTTTGTTCATATATTTCTTCATTAAATAACACAGGAATAAGCAGGTAGAGTTTAAAAGATTGACACTGCATTTTTGCTGTTGGGTAAAAAAATGTCTCTCTAAGTTAATGTGCAAAGATTAAAAACATGAGATTCTAGGAAGATGGTAAACTAAACTGGGTATTCTTCCTTTTCACTACCTACCTACTCCATCCAAACTGTCTTTCCTGACTCAAATGGCTGCTAGAACCCATGGAACGGCTGGGTGGAAATGAAGCCTTCATGTCTCCCACTCTGATGGGCTAAGTGGCCCAGCACCACTAAAAGGAGCCTTGGGCTAGATTGTTAATCACCGTAATCTGTAGAGATCTTGGCCCTTTAGAATTAGTGGAAACCTAGTGGAAGATCACCATATTTGTAGGCGTTGTTTCCATTAGTTTCCAAAGGGGAAATAACATTTTCCAGAGAGAAATAATAAAGCAAAAGAGAACTGGACCATCCTCAGATTGTCTTTCATGTACCCAAGTCTGGGAGAGAATGACAGGTGCAAGACTTCCTATACTGCTGTTGGGCCTCCAATATATGTATCACTTTCACCACTTTGGTACTATGCTTTAAGTGCCACTGAGCAGGAAAAATGAAACAAAGCCAAAAACATGTAAAGGAGTCCAGCAACTAGAGAGGAAGATGGGTCGGAACAAACAAGACACAAGTCAGGCAGAATTGAACTTCTGGATGAGATAGATAATAATTTGAACTGAAATCTAGGGTTCTAAGGAGATTCAGATACTTTTCAAGAAGTCTTTTGAAGCTAAAACAAAGAAACAAACAAAAATAAAATCTATTGTTTCCCTTTAAAAAAGAAAAAAGATTTTCTAATTGAAGAATTTACCAGAAGAATTGAAGGTAACGGAGACTGTGATGTGTTCCACACAACTTGGCCCTTCTTTGTCCTGGCCACGTAGGTGGATTACATTCCCCAGCCCTTTTCACCCTAATGAATACCCTCACTAGAGCTCTTGCTAATGGAGTGTGACTAGAAGTGATGTGCGCACCAGCCTCAGAACTGACAGACTTCTAGTGGTGATGTCTAATCTCTCCCCATTTGCTGGCTGAATGGAGACGTCTAAGGTGATTTGGGAAACCTTATGTTGAAGATAACAAGTTTCTGCCAAACAAGCTTGATTGAGCACAGCAGACTCCCCCTAACTTTTACCACTTACACTTTATGGGATCAAGAAATACACTACAGTGCTTCTGTCACGGCTCAGTGGTAAAGAATGTGCCTGCCAATGCAGGAGACACAGGTTCGATCCCTGATCTGGAAAGATCCCATATGCCTCGGAGCAGCTAAGCCTGAATGCCACAACTACTGAACCTGTGCTCTGGAACCTGGGAGCTGCAGTTACTGAAGCCCAAGCACCCTAGAGCCTGTGCCTCACAAGAGAAGCCAGTGCGATGAGAAGCCCGAACACCACCACTAGGGAGTGGCTCCAGCTTGCTGCAACTAGAGAAAAGCCAGTGCAGCAACGAAGAGCCAGCATAGCCATAAATAAATAAATAAATAAAATAAAAAAGAAAAACACTGCAATTGTGTTGAGCAACTGAGTTTATACTTATGCCTTAAGTATAACCTTAATGAATACGTTGACCTGAAAATTAGTGGCTTGAAAGATCAAAGGAAAGAAAGATCTCAATGCATACATTATAAAAATAGATTTATGGAAGTTTTAGGACTTTGGAAGATGACTAATATGTGAAGAAATGGAGTTCTGGAAGGAGAAAAAAGAGCAGATAAATGATTAAACCAACAATAAAAAACTTCCTAGAGATGAAGAGAGACTTAAGAGAATTTAATGATGTTCAAGTAGAATTGAGGAGAAAATACATACACCTAAGGATTTCATAGTAGGATGTTTTTTAAAAGATCCTCATAAACTTTTATCCAAAAAATATTCTTACAAAGGAAAGAGAAATCTGTCAATGGATTTCTCATCTATAAAAGGTAATATAGAAGAGAGTGGAGTAACGTCTTGAAAGGAGAGTCTTCAAGCCAGCAATCTTAACGTGCTCACAAAAGATACTCATATTTCAGAATGTAGGAAAGATATTTATGATTATGCAAATGATGGAGTATATGCTGCATTAGAAGAAAAGAACTGAGAAAGCAACATATTCAAACCACAAGTAAAATAGAAGAGACACCCTGACACAGAGAGGAGAAAAGGATTTGGAGCTAAATCTATGTGGATGATAATATCCTACTGCTTGGACTGTTAATGTAGTGTTAATTATGGAGTCTTGAAAATAAAAGGATATATGAAGACTGAATATTAGCCTACAACCTAAAGTACACTGTTTGAGCAAAACCTGAGAGTTTATAGTGGATAAGAGGAAGAAAAGTAAAAGCATTTAAATAGTTTTATCTGGGGGCATATAAAAGAGAGAAAATTGCCCTCCCATTTTTATTAGGTTACAATCTTTTTATTAATGTGTCACTGACAAAATTTTTCAGTGTCATACGTCCATCTCCAGTTTTTCTACAAGCCTTTCAATTGCATGATTTTGCAAAAGACAGTCATTTTTAGAAATTAATATGTTGAATTAAAGAATTGACTGCATTTTACATTTTCCTTATTTCAACTGGCTAGAGGCTTATGATTCATTTCATTATTTATTTACATTAATTGGTATATTCTATATTTTCC
Organism: Bos taurus; assembly: GCF_002263795.3. Lineage (NCBI taxonomy): Eukaryota > Metazoa > Chordata > Mammalia > Artiodactyla > Bovidae > Bos > Bos taurus. The sequence continues at coordinate 66,715,884 of NC_037336.1, forward strand.
CACTTTTAATAGTTATGTTAATGAGGCTCTTAATCAGATACGTATCTTTCTTACCTCTCTACTGTTAAAAATTAAATGGCAAGCCTTCTCTTGACAGAGATGCTCTTATTCAATCTTCCTTTCTCATCTGTGCTTCCATTCTTTAAAAAAATTATTTATTTATTTTTGGTTACAGTGGGTCTTCATTGCTGCTTGGGCTTTTCTTGAGTTGTGGAGAGTTGGGGCTACTCTCTAGTTTCAGTGTGTGTGCTTCTCGTTGCAGTGGCTTTTCTTGTGGAGCACAGGCTCGAGGAGCACAGGCTTCAGGAGTTGTGGCACATGGGCTTAGTTGCCCTGCAGCGTGTAGGATCTTCCCAGACCAGGGATTGAACCTGTGTCCCTTGCATTGGCAGGCAGATTCTTATCCACTGTACCACCAGGGAAGTCCTTAATTTTACTTCCTTTAATTTACCACCCCCCACCCCCACCGCCCCACCACAATAGGTACAAACCACCATGAGCTGCAGTGTTTAGTGAATGAAGTCTTAGTATATAAATTGTACTTTCTGTTTGTGAGAAAGGTTGTTCTCAATTGTTATGCTATTTGGTCTCTAATTCATATACTCAACAATCTTTCAGTTTTTTCTATTTCTTTAGACTTTGTTTATATTTTATTTTCACAGCATTTGAAGCCATTCCCAGCATAGACTTTATTTTTGCTAAATTGTCTCTGATGATCCACAATGTGGATTCCCTTATGCTTCTTGCTTGGGAGACACATGTTTTCCCTTATTTCCTTCAGAACACTTGATTTTGAGATTTTCTACAATATTTAAACCTTTTCTTTTATAGGCTCTACTTACAGGTTTTTGAACGTGGATGCTTAGCCATCTTTGGAATGTTAAAAGAGTATTTTTTAATGTGGAGAAGTTCTTAATTCAAAAGAATAGGAAGTCAGAACCATGTAGGATAACACATGCTGTGGACTGAGGTAGCCAACATATGTCCCAGTTGTTAGCATGGTGTGTTTATGTGTTAGTTATATGGCTCGTTCAGCCAGTACAGTAGTCTGCCTATACTTAGGGTTTTTGAAAATATTTATGAATAATTCATAAGCAGACAAAATTTATTTATTTATTTAGCTGCTTCCAGGGTTCGTTGTGGCACGTGGGCTCTTCATTGCGGCACGTGGGCTTCTTTATTTGCCGTGTGTGGGCTCTAGAGCATACAGGCTCAGTAACTGCGACATGAGGGCTTCAGTTCAGTTCAGTTGCTCAGTCGTGTCTGACTCTTTGCAACCCCATGAAGAGCAGCACGCCAGGCCTCCCTGTCCATCACCAACTCCTGGAGTTCACTCAGACTCACATCCATCGAGTCAGTGATGCCATCCAGCCATCTCATCCTCTGTCGTCCCCTTCTCCTCCTGCCCCCAATCCCTCCCAGCATCAGAGTCTTTTCCAATGAGTCAACTCTTCGCATGAGGTGGCCAAAGTACTGGAGTTTCAGCTTTAGCATCATTCTTTCCAAAGAAATCCTAGGGCTGATCTCCTTTAGAATGGACTGGTTGGATCTCCTTGCAGTCCAAGGGACTCTCAAGAGTCTTCTCCAACACCACAGTTCAAAAGTATCAATTCTTCGACACTCAGCTTTCTTCACAGTCCAACTCTCACATCGATACGTGATGACTGGAAAAGCCATAGCCTTGATTAGATGGACCTTTGTTGGCAAAGTAATGTCTCTGCTTTTCAATATGCTATCTAGGTTGCTTAGTAGCATAAAATCTATTTTATGTCCACATTTTTCCCTAATATATCAGTCATGTTGGAACAAATTCCTATTTTAAAATAAGTACTGTCACAGAACTGATGTAACATAAGGAATGAAATGTTATATCTGTCATTACATTAAATGTTAATTGAAATCTCCCTTTACAAAAAAAGAGATCATCAAATTGAAGTAAAAAAAGCACAGCCATGTACTAACATTATAGGAAACACATTATAGCAAATATATGAGCAGAGAGAAGCAAGGTAAATCTAAATAAAATATAGCAGGAATAACATTAATTATATTAGAGAAGTTGAAATTAAAAGATAATGACTAATCGGGATGAAGAGTGATTATATAATAACAAAATTTCTATTATGAAGGAGATATGCTGATTATAAACTTTTGTGTACCAAACATACAACTCAATATATAAGCTAAAATCTATTAGAAAATAAAATCTATTAGAATTTACATTAACAATGAAACTTGAGTATGCCATTTTCAATTTCGAATAGATTTGATAGGGGAAAAGTTGTTTTGAAAAAAACTATGTATATGTACATATACACACAAATATACATGTAAATGATCATAAGTGTTACATTTTTGTATCCCTTAGGTAGAGAAAATATTCTAGATCAATTTGAAATTTTAACATATATGTTGAAAAATGAATTCAATATTAGAAAAAGAATCTTACAATTGATCAAATAATTAATACACTATGATAAAGATTTTATTTTAGGAATGAATGATGATTCAATATCAGGAAATCTGCCACCAGAATTTAATACATGATTTATTATAAAACAAACTTAAAGGGAGTAAATTTATGGATTTCTAACAAAACTTTTTAAACAAGCCAGAAAAGACTACATTAAGCTTTAAAAGTTCATTTACCAAAAACACAGATGGACTCTATTTCTTTTCTAAATAATGAAATACTAAGTATCTCTAAAAAAAATCATTGAGGGTATGTTTCTAATTGAAAAACTGGACAAAGGACATGAATAGGCAATTCATAGGACAGCAAATCTTAAAGGTCAACAAAGAAAAATGAAATGATGAGACTCACTAAAAGTCAGGGCAATGCAAACTAAATTAACAATAAGATGTCATTATAGCCTTATTATATCAGCCAAAATAAAAGAGACTGAAATCTTCCTACTGCTTACAGGGATATAAAGAAAACTGTATTTTCAAAAATTGCTAGTAGATATATGAATTACTTATTTTTGGGGGTTAGGACAGTTATTATAATAAAAAAGGAAAATACCTTATACCCTTTGATCTATCAATCCCATTCTGGTTATTTAAACCAGAGAGTTAAAGTATGCATATATAAGGATGTTTAATTAAGCAAAGAAAAATTGGGAGGAAAATGAATATCCATTATAATGGTTGAACTATGCTAGCTGCATATAATGCAGTTATAAAAATGTATTATAGCTATATCAAGATACTTTGCAGAATTTTCATGAGGTAGTTTTGGGTGAAAAGGAAAAATGTATATAGTACACTTTTTTGTTTTCCTTTCTCTTGCTTGGTTTTAACAAAGTGGGAAGCATGGATGCTAGGCGAGAAACTGGGAAATTTTATTGAGTACCTTCTCTTTTAGACAAGAGTTAACATTTTACTGTTGGAAGCTCGCAAATCTGTCAAGGAGGTATTATTAGCTCCATCTTACAGATGGAGGTATGGAGATTCAAAAAGTTTAAATAATTTGTTCAAGGTAAAAAAAGACCCACTTAGTTGCAAAGCTAAGATATACACTGCAAAGTTCTGTTCCCAAAACTTTTGATTACAGTTTCAATAAAGTCAGAGGAGAGTTAAATTATGTGCTCTTTGAAAGTTGAATGCATAGGCATGTACTTGGGGAGTGTTTGGAAAGATAATTCTCTTGAAGTTTCTTCTTATATCTTAAAAATTTATATGAATTTTTATTTCATTCCTTACATGTTAATTAGAATATAAGAACTGGAGGTTTAAAATTTACAAAAATTTAAATACAAAGAAGAATATTAAAAGCAACAAATAACATACAAGGGAATACCCTTTAAGTTATCAGCTGATTATTCAGTAGAGACTCTGCAGGCTGTAAGGGAGTGGCATGATTAAGGTGACGAAAGCAAAAAGCTTACAACCAAGAATACTCTACTCAGCAAGGCTCTCATTCAGATTTGATAGAGAAATCAAAAGCTTTATAGACAAGTAAGCACTAAGAGAATTCGGCACCACCAAGGCAGTTTTATAGTAAATACTGAAGAAACTTCTCTTAGGCATAATTAGGAAGCTCATAATATCAGGAAATGGAGTGGTGGCACACTTGTGCTGTGCGTATCTAGTAACCATATATATGCATCCACAGTATTTCTTTTATGACATTTCAAACAAATTTTTTATATATCACATGTCAAATTATGTAGTTTTATCACATACATATTTCATTTTTAGTGACACATGAAAGTTTTATAATATCCTCACATTAATAGAGATATTAATAATAATAATAATTATAAGATAATAATTCCTTAAAAAATAAAAGCAGAAAGCAACTGAGAATTTTGAGATTCAGTCTTGTCCAAGGTCACATGTGTGCATGCATGGTAAGTTGCTTCAGCTATGTCAGACTCTTTGCGACCCATTGTACTGTAACCTACCAGGTTCCTCTGTCCATGGGATTCTCAAAGCAAGAGTACTGGAGCGAATTGCCATGCCCTCCTCCAGGGGATCTTCCTGACCCAGAGATTGAACCTGCATCTCTTGCATCTCCTGCATTGGCAGGGGGTTTCTTTTCCACTCGCGCCACCTGAGAAGGCCTGTCCAAGGTCACGTAAGTCCATCCAAAGTTTGAACCAGTCACAGATGTGCTCTTTGGTGCTCTCCACTCTGATTTCAAAGTAGAGGCTCTTTTTCACTTCCCCTATTTTAATTTTAGAGTTCTGGCAGAATGGAAGAAGCATAAAGAAAATGGTCCATTGCTTCCTCTGGTAGACAGTTTAATCTTGTGAGAATTTATGGTAGGTAGTACTTGAGAACAGCAGTATAGTGCCTGCATGGCAATTCTTGCAGCATCTCTACTGTCGTATGTCATCCCATTTTCTTGTTTGCTACATTGTATATCAGCTATATTTGCAAATAGCCACTCATGCAGGGAAGTAACACTTTACACTGGTTAGTATGGTACTCTCCAATTTTGAATGTGGTTTAGTAAGCTGTATCTGCTAAATATATAGCATTTTTATCATTGTCATCTCCAAACCACAGTATGAACTCTCATATGGTGATCAAAGTAACAGTCTCAAAACTCTTTGAGCGAACAAGTGATGCTATTGTGGTACCTACCATTGTGTTAAACAGGATGTACATAGGTAATTAATAATGTTTAGGATATCTAAATAGGTAGAAAACCTTCACCCCGAGTTGGGAAATATAAATCAATAAAAATGATGTAATGTGGTGAGACGCAGCAGAAAAGTATCCTTGGCAGAAAGAAGAATAAGTACAAAACACAAACTGGGAGCTCTTTCAGGAGAAGTTTTGAGCTGATCCAAAAGAGTATAAAGTATGAATGCCCAGGGTAAGGCTCTGCAAAAATCAGGGACTGTGTATGTGTTTGTGGCTTTCAAAGCTAGAAGTAGCTTGTGCCCATGGCTGTGACATCTTCTGGTAGGTGAGAAGCCGCACGAGTTAGGAGGGAGCATTGGATCAGCCCGCGGCGTCCCAGTTCTGGCTAACGAGCTGGTCAGGCCTGTTGCAGGCTACTGGGAAGCTGCAGTCAGCCTAGTCAAGGTCCTGGGGAGGCACTAAGCAGGTGGTTCGATCTGAAAGACTTGAACCGGCTCAAAGTCAAGTAGGTCAGACAGCGTTGGGCAGAGGCAGGCATGACAAAAGCTCCAAAAACTTGTGCCACTTGAGAGGGGATGCCTGACCTCTAAGATCTTTTTGACTAAGGGCTGCTCTGGTTTTCTTTGCCTTTCCTACTTTCCTATGAAGCAGTATTCTCATGTCTGAATTTTTCAAAAAACTGGAAAAAGTCCTGTTACCTGAAAGTAATATCATAATCTTTGGTCCCCCAGGAAAATTCTTTGTGTCCCAAATTAGAACATGTTATTGATCTTTGCCCTCAGTGGTAAAATCATTCCTTGGTGCTAGGAAAGGTGGAGTGGAGTTTGTGTTAGTGAAAGGGGGATCTTAAAGCCAAGGATGTATCTGTACTTAAGCAGTAAAACCCTAACCTGAGAGATTCGTAAACTCTGCAGCTTTCCTTACTTTGTCCTTGACTTTGTCAGCTCCTTTCTTTAAAACAGATGATGCGGGGCAGACTGATAAGATAGGTTCCCCTGAGTATATCCATCCTCTCTTCAACCTGACTATGGTTGACAGTTTATGTAACACTAACTCTGAATAGGTGGAACTGAAAATTGTCAAATTAATAGTTTTTACAGAATTTGTTGCATATGCAAAACCAGTCAGGCTCAGGTTTTTAAACAGTGGATATTGATTTACAGTTTCTGATGCTTTAAATACCATCCTGGTATGGCTGAATCTTACCTTGGCATAGAAGTGTGATAGTGTGAGTGCTGGGCCATTTTTAATGCATAGTAATGAACTGTCTCTCACAAGATAACTTTATTATTATCCTACAGGATAGCCATGAGATTTTTTAAAAACTATTTTTCTTTTCTCTCCTGTCAACTCTAATGAAAAGAAGTCTTAGCTAACTTTTCACATTTACCTTAATTTCTGGATAACTCCATCAAATCTTTGACATTTGGACTAGGCCCAAAAGCTCCTATAAGGCCAGTCACTGACCAAAAGATCTCTGTCTTACATTTACAAAATAGATAATAAGCTTATGATAAATATTACTCCAAGAAATTGCACAACCTGAAAATATATATGAAATTTAAAGGCATGTACTTAAAATATTAAACAAATTTAGATACATCTGAGGAATATCCCTGCCACTTGGAAATATTTCTGAAACATCTTCGTGTTTCAGGTGTGAAAGCTTTGGTCAGTGGACAGCTACTAGACAATTACTGAGCAGAGAAGTAAGAAAGACTAAGAGGAATTAAAAGAGATCCTTCTGTCACTTCTTCATATCTTCATTATCCTATATATTTTTTTCCTTATGATGCTTGTTAAGAATTATATGTATTTAAGTGAGTAATGCTTGTTTCCTCAGATGGAATATAAAATCTTACATAAAGGCAGGAACCTCATCTTGAATCCTCCATGTACTGTGCATGATACACAGAGCCTGTGCAAGGTGAGAACTTAATATATTTTTTTGTGAAAGAATAAGTGAATGGAAGAATGAATAATTCAAGTGGATAACTAGAGGGTTAGACAATGAAGGAAATAAGGCCAGGATACCACAGAAGGTTAGCAGAGTTGATCTGGAATGATACAGTAAAGGTGCCACGCTCTGTCCCCTGATTTATAGCATATTGGGTACCAGTGGCCTGAATGTCCAGGTGTTGGCCATGGCCAGGGAGCATTGTGAGACCTTGGAGATGACTCTTTTCTCTGACTGTGTTGGTGGCAGTAAAGCTGTTGTCTTAACCTGGATTCTGATCACACACTGTGTATACAGTAATTGTGTAACAGGCCAGGTGAGCTGTAAACAAATGCTGTTTTCATTTCTTCAACTCCCTGTACAATTCTTTAGCTTAAGATGATAAACAACTTTGGCAGGCAGTCAGATGTTTTAAACATATTTTCACAGTGGTCAGGAATACATCATTATTGTGATTCCTCAAATTTAACTGTTAATTTTCTGTTCAATTTATGTTCAACTGTTAATTGTATGTTCAATTGGAACAAATCAGAGCTGACCTACTAGTTGGTTGCATAATAATTAATACACATAATAATAAAAACATTAATGGATCATTTTAGCTAATAATAGCAAGTTTATCTTCCTTAATTGGGCTACTTTTCTCCAAAAATGATTTGCAATACAATTTATTCAGGCTAGTTTGCAGTCACCGAATTTCCTTATGTTCTGTCTACTAGAAGCAATTTGTCTTCTTTTGTTAATAGGCTTATAAATTTGAGTTTTAAAGCCAATTAAAGAGAAAATCACCAAATGAACTAAACCTAATTTATTTGACTAACTGGCTAGCTTTTACTTTTTCAGAATTAAAAAATATGGAATTTTGTGTCTTATTTTATCTTTAATGACTTTCATTGAGTACTTTAGACTTCAGTTTCTCTGTTACATAATATGTAGAATGCAATTAGTCATATAGTGATTATTCTCTTAGTATTAAGTATTACATTATAAGCTAAAGGATTGCAAATATGAATTATTCAAAACAAATCTGTTAAGGTATTTGTTTACTGTTTCTTGTTTACCAGAACATTAAAAAAGTCTCAGTGGTTTCAGAAAACACTTATTAAATAGTAGGTTAGCTATTGGGGATATAGGGATGAAAAATGTAATCTTTGTTCTCAAGAAGCTCACTGTGTAGAAGGCAATATAGATTAAAAAAGCAAGCATTTTATTCTAGTGTGATGAGTAATACAACAGAGGAATTCACACAATATTTAAAGATAAGAGCAGAGAGAGGCATTTTTTTTTAATACTGGAAATAATTTATTTTGTTGTCAAAGATGTTCTAAAGGCAGTTTTACTTGATGGGTTTCTTGAAAAAAAGAAGATACTAGCCAGAAGGAAATATGTGTGTATGTGTGTGCATGCCTATAGGATGAGTATTTTAAATAGAGAAAATATCATGTGCAAAGATATGAAGACATAAAATAGCCTTTTATCACCTGTAGCTCTGTGCAGTAGTATGTTTAGTGATCACTGATGAGAAGCTGGGGGAGATCAACAGGAGCCAGATCATCGAGAGCCTTATAAAACATGCTAAACAAATGGCTTTTTATTCTAAAGATAATATGGACCCACTAAAGAATCTTATGCAATATAGTTTTTTCCCTTCTTTCTTTTTAAAATACACACCCTTTTTCAATATACATAGAAATAATGTGGTTTTCTTTAAAAGATCTTAAGTTCAACATAAAATTTATTACTCTCCAGTAAAATTTCCAAATTACTTTATCAGTAATATGATTTGTTTAATTAAAAAAGAGTCTCTTCTTTCACCCAACTCCTTCCCTAACATTTATATAAGCTTTTAGTTGCTCAGTTAAGAATAACAACTTTGGGTCAGTATGAAATGGGGATAGAAAAGTTTCAGAATAAACTTGGGAGACTTGTTAAGAGGCTGTTGGGGATTGATTGCAAGGAAGAGGTGATGAGTGTCTGAGCTAAAGTAGCAGTGGTAGGAACTGAGAGAATGGGGTTGGTGAAAGATCTATTAAGGAGGTTAGATCATTAGGACAGGATGAAAAATTAAATACTGGATGGAAATGATAGAATGGTTAAAGTTGATTGCTCAGTTTCTGGCTCATCCTAATAGTTAGGTAATGATCCACATTAGAGGGTTTTGACAGAATGGGTATATAAGGGAAAAATGGTAAGTTCAGTTGGGGATCTATTGCTTTAGAGATGAATGATGTATAATAAACATATGGATATATGGGTTGGAGCTTAGGATAGAGATCTGAGAGACAAATATAGATTTGAAACTCATTGCTGAACAGATGGTAGTTGAAATCACAAGACTGGTTAAGATGTTTCATGACAAAGGGTTAATAGGAATCAGAAGTGTATAAATGAAGGAAATTTGGTAAAACTGTATTTACAGGGAAGAGGAGGACTATAAAGCTTAAGGGAAGCTAAGAAAGAGTACTATAGAAGAATGAATCCAAGATAGAAGAATCTTAGAAGATGATGGAGGAAATAATTTCAAGGTAGAGGAAATAGTCACCATATCAAAAGTGGCTGAGAGGTCAAGTAAGACCTACAAGTGTTCATCCAGTTTAAAAGTTGAAAAGTCAGGGGTGGCTGTTGTCTTGTTTGTGAAAATTCAGGTGGCATTTTAAGGATTTTTGTTAAGGAAAAGGATTTCTATTGGAAGGATAAAAATAAATCAAATCAATCAAAACCCACTCGAATACCATGAAAGTAATTACTTAGTTTTCTAAATGTTACAGACTCTTTGGTCATTTTGTTTAAGAAAAAAAGGAGGTGAGTTGTATTTGCTGCTTCGAATCCTTAATAGTTCAGAGAATTGTGGATTTTAGTAAATCCATATAATAAAAATGACAAAATTGGCCTCTCAGATTCTGTTTCTTTTCATGGTATTAGTTTGTATTTCTTTTATTAATTTAAATAGTAATTCTGAGTGTTATTTTCTAGACTATCATTAATGGTTCTAATTCATAAGGTAGGTATAATGTGACATTTTTTCTAGCTGTACTGAGATATAATTGACGTATAACACTGTGTAAGTTTAAGGTGTACAGCATGATAATTCATCTCACATAGTTACCTTTTATTGTGGGTGTGATGAGAAGTTTTAAGATACTCTGAGTAACTTTCAAGTGTATAATATGGCATTATTAACTATAGTCACCATGCCGTACATTAGGTCACCAGAATTTATTCACTGATAACTGGAAATTTTTATCCTTTTTCTACCTTCACTTTCACCTTCATTTCAACTCTTGCAGCCACCAATTTTTTTTTTTTAAGATTCCACATGTAAGTGAGCTCATACAATATTTATCTTTCTCTGACTTCTAGAACGAAGCATAATGCTCATAGGTTCCATCTATGTTGTTGCAAATGGTGGGACTTTTTCTTTGGCTGATTAATATTCATTTTACATAAAATTGAGCCTTGAACAAGCTGGGGGTTAAGGATGCTGATTCTCCAGGCACTTGGCACTGCGTGTCCCTAGTGCTGCATCTTTGAATTCAACCAGTTGTAGACTGTGTAGTACTGTAGTATGTATTTATTGAAAAAATTTGCATATACGTGGACCTGCAGTGTTGAAACCTATGTTGTTCAAGGGTCAGCTGTAATTATTGCATTTTCTTTATCCACTCATCCATCCATAGTTACTTAGGTTGTTTCCTTGACTGTTGTAAACAATGCTTCAGTGAACATAGGAACGCATATATCTCTTGGAGATAGTTATTTAATTGTGTTTGGATATACCCAGAAGTGAAATTGCTGGATCATACGGAAGTTCTATTTTTAATTTTTTGAGGCAACTCTATACCATTTTCCACAGTGGCTATACCAATTTACATTCCCATCAAAGGGGACAAGGATTTCCTTTTCTCTGTGTCCTCACCAGTATTTATCTTCTATCTTTTTAATAGTAGCCGTTCTAACAGATCATTGTATATATATAGTGTAAAATTTAACATTGACATTGGAAGAATTTAAGACAGTATTTAATTTTTTTTTTTTTTGTAAATCCATAGAATCTCTCAAGAGAGAGACTTTCCCAGGTTAATAAATAAGCTAAAAGCACCAAGGAAAATTTATGCCCCGAGATGGATTGCTTTCTCGCTGATTCAGGTTTTCCAGTTTAACCCTTAAATATGGGAAACACTGTGTATGAAGTTTTATTTGGTGACAATGAAGACTGGAGAGAGGAGAGAATACAAATACTTAATTGTATTACTTAACAGTACTGTTGTAAACAGCAGGTCAATTTCTATTTCAAAGAGAGTGATAAAAGCTCAATATAACCTTAAGCAGTACAGGAGAGCAGAGAAAGTACTGAACTGGATGCCAAAGATGGAATGTTATGAGAAAGAACTGGTGAAAAATGGCAGCAGGAATCACAATTTGGGCCTAGGGAAGGCTGGAATATTTCTTTTATTTTTTTCTCATTTTGCCTCTTCTAATTATGTTTCATTTAAATATCTCTCATGACATTTGAAATCAATGTCAAAAAGAACATTGGTATACAGTTTATAATACAAATCTCAGTAAATATTAAAGAACATGGTTAATAATTTTTCCAGGTAGATAACTGATAAGAAATATTTTTCAGGAGGCTAGTTAAACTTCAGGTACCCAGGTGTTGGGGAAAGAGCCTCAGGCCTACTCAGGAGATGGTCACACTGCAGTCCACGTGCATTTTATACTTGGTGACATGCGTGGACACTCACAGGACAAAGCGGTGCCACCAAGGCTGGGATATTTCCAAAAGACTATTCACTTCCTGAAACAAGAGTGTGTGAATTGTGTTTTCCTAGATATACAGGACCTGCAATATAGGTAGTTAAGAATTTCAGAGACATTAAATTGATTATTTATTTCATTCAAAGTCAATGCAAATGTTTTTCAATAAATAGAAAATCTCTGCAATTAAAAGAAAAGTTCCATAAAATATAATACTTCCTAAGTCAAGGTCCCCTTAGTGAATATATGGTTGTGTTTTTACTTCCACAGTTGTTCACAGAAAGGGACAAAGACAAGACTGATCAAGAGAATTTCTATTCTCTTAATAAATTTAGCAGAGCTAGTTGGAACTCTTGGCCTTCAGAACATCCATAGAGCTGCGATGTCCTCTAATCCAATTTGTGAGAAGAGGTCCTGATCGTAGTGTGATTCCTTTTTCATTCTTGCATTCTCTATCAGTGCTAACTCTGAGTCATTATTTTGACTTTTTAAAATATGTCTTCATTTCTTAAGAATTAGAAAATAAAGAAAAGCTTGAAGAGTAAAATATAAATTGGTCTTGTGACTTTCCTGGTGAAGGATCTGCCTGCAATGCAGGAGACCCAGGTTCGATCCCTGGGTGGGGAAGATCCTCTGGAAAAGGAAATGGCAGCCCACTCCAGTATTCCTGCCTGGAAAATCCTGGACAGAGGAGCCTGGCAGGCTACCATCCATGGTGTCTCAAAGAGTCGGACCCAACTTAGGGACTAAACTGCTACCCCTACTCGAGGCTTCCCAGATGGCACTAGTGGTAAAGAACCCACCTGCCAATGCAGGAGACATAAGAGATGTGGGTTGGATCCCTGGGTTGGGAAAATACCCTGGAGAAGGGCATGGCAACCCACTCCAGTATTCTTGCCTGGAGAATCCCATGGACAGAGGAACCTGGTGGGCAGCAGTTTATAGGGCTGCACAAAGTCAGACACCACTGAAGCAATTTAGCATGCACACAATTGACTACACATCTCAGTTGGTCTCCTTGCCTCATTGCTTCCTTCGCTCTTTTGTAATCTATCTGCCACAATAAAGCTCCCTTTTTTTGAGCCATGTCACTTTTCCAAAATCTTAAATTTGCTCTGAAATCAAATATACTGAAGGTGGAATCACATATTGTTGTTGTTGTTCAGTTACTAAGTTGTGTCAGACTCTGTGACCCCTTGGACTACAGCACTCCAGGCTCCTCTGTCCTTCACTATCTCCTGGAGTTGGCTCAAATTAATGTCCATTAAGCCAGTGATGCTGTCTAACCATTTCATCCTCTGCCACCCTCTTCTCCTCTTGCCTTCAATCTTTCCCAGCCTCAGGGTCTTTTCCAGTGAGTCGGCTCTTCGCATCATGTGGCCAAAGTATCAGAGCTTCAGCTTCAGCATCAGTCCTTCCAATGAATATTTAGGGTTGGTTTCCTCTAGGATTGACCGATTTGATCTCCTTGTTGTCCAAAGAAGTCTCAAGAGCCTTCTCCAGCACAACAATTCAAAAGCATCAGTTCTTCCGTACTCAGCCTTCTTTATTATGGCCCACCTCTCACATCTGTACATGACTACTGGAAAAGCCACAGCTTTAACTATACTGACCTTTGTCGGCAAAGTGATACCTCTGCTTTTTAATATGCTATCTAGGCTTATCTTAGCTTTCCTCCCAAGAAGGAAGCGTCTTTATTTATGCAGTGCCTGCGGTCACCATCCGAAGTGATTTTGGAGCCCAAGAAAATAAAATGTCTCTGTTTTCACTTTTTTCCCATCTATTTGCCATGAAGTGATGGGACTGGATGCCATCATCTTAGTTTCTTGAATGTTGAGTTTTAAGCCAGCTTTTTCACTCTCCTCTTTCACCCTGATGAAGAAGCTCTTTATTCCTCTTCACTTTCTGCCATTAGAGTAGTATCATCTGCATATCTGAGATTGTTGATATTTCTTCTGGCAATCTCAATTCCAGCTTATGATACATCCAGTCTGACATTTCTCATGATGTTAAATAAGCAGAGTGACAGTATACAGCCTGATGTACTCCTTTCCCAATTTGGAACTAGTTGATTGTTCCAAGTCCACTTCTAACTGTTGTTTCTTAACTTGTTTACAGGTTTCTCAGGAGATAGGTAAGGTGGCCTGGCATTCTCATCTCTTTAAGAATTTTTCACAATTTGTTGTAATCCACACAGTCAAAGTCTTTAGCATAGTCAGTGAAGCAGAAGTAGATGTTTTTCTGGAATTCCTTTGAAGTATTTTGACCCTCAAATTCCCTGGTTTTATGTGCTCTTAAAGATATGGAGAAACTTGGGATTTGTGTCATAGCTCTTTGGAAATAAAAAATATGAATGAAAAAATTTCAAAATAAATTAGAGGGTAAACTAGATAGTTAAAAACTGTTAAATATGTAATAGGGAGACAGAAAGAGAGAAACCAGAAAGTTTGAGTTTGTGCATTTGGTTGTCCTTCCTGTTAGATTATCTTCATGCTAATTATTCTTTGTGCATATCTAAAGTTCTTCTTAAATTGTACATAAGAATACTTTTTGAGTTCTATTGTTTGCTTACCCTATATTTATAAAGATATTTCTAATTACTTTCAGGACTGCTGAAAATGGAGTTCTGAGTATATTCTCTTGTGATAGCTGGACCAGTCAGAATTTTTGTGAGATTAGTATTAAGAACAAGAAAATTTGGCTCTTCTTGCTTAAATAGCAGATTTAACCAAGGTCCAGTTTAGAAAATTCCAAACCAAACCATCGACACCCAGAGAAGATCCTGGAACAACAAAATAAAGCAATCCATTTGAACAGCAGACTAGCGTAGTGATTGTGCCTGGAGTTCACAGTCCAACAAACAACTAGTAAGGTTGTATCACAAAGTCAAAATCAGCAATAAAAGGAAACAAATCCAGATGACTACGCCAAGGTCAAGTATGATAGTGGTCATAAGCAGCATAAATGATGGCACCAAAGTTTGAGGGCCGATTGGCCAGAAACATGTGAGTAGGGGACTTAAGTACAAGTTGTTGCATGTGGTATATTACTTCAATCCCGTTTCCTTCTTCCCTCCATCCCTTCCTTCCCTCCTTTTTCCTTAACTTCTTCTCTCTCTCCTTTTCTTTTACAAAAATCATCTCTACTATGTGTCCTGTGATAAGCACTTATAGTGATGAATAGGATGTGTTTTTTTTTTTTTTTTGCCTGAAGAAAGTTCTCAGACCATATGTGTTGGGATCATAGGTTAATATTTGTCTTTACTTAATTTATCTTGGGGCTTCCCTGGTGGCTCAGTGGTAGAGAATCCACCTGCCAATGCAGGAGACATGGGTTTGATCCCTGGCCTGGGAAGATCCCCTGGAGAAGGAAATGACAACCCACTCCAGGACTCTTGCCTGGAGAACCCCATGGAGCCTGGCGTGATACAATCCATGGTATCTCAAAGAGTTGGACACAACCTAGCAACTGAACAACAACAACAGCAACTCTATCTTGAGTACTCACCATTTGCAGTATTTCAGTTGTCACAAACTAAAATATGAATCTGACGCTGAACACACGGCTCAAGCTGTATAGAATTATGTCCTAATGGGAAGAAACCCCACTCTTGACCTCAGAAGTGAATTGACTATTCTAATCGATGTTATGTGTGTAGCTCATGATGTTATACAGTAAAATTCGCTTGGAATAGTGGTGCTAAGGGACTTGGATAATAGCCATATATAGACTTAGTAATAAAGCAAGAGGAATTCATGGTGAACCTTTAAGGGAGAGGACATGATTTTTCTTGTAGTACAGCTGAATCGTTGCTATTATTAAGAAACATTAGGGTGGAATTTTATAGAATTACACAAAGCATATTGAACTATTATAATAGTATGAAGTATGATACTATACTCATACTTTGAGAGAATATATGCTTAGGCTTAAAATATATTGTATTTCAAGTTGAACTTCATGACAGCTGAATAAGGGATATGATACTGCCTTTTAATGAGCTAATTCCTTCCCAATTTTAAGAGTGACAAAAGGTCAGCCCTTTCAGATTGCATAGCACACACTTGTAAGAAACCTTTATAAATCACCCCTATGTTCAAGTGCAAGGCAACTATAATACAACTCTATGCATTAAACCAAAAATGCCTTTCAAAATAGGGGAGAAAGAAGCAAATACTCACAGTAACAGTATGTTGAGTGCCTTATGGAATAGAAAAATAACATTGGTAATTTCTTATTGGCAAGGTTTGGATAAAGTAGAAATTTATTCATTGAAGGATACCAACCACGTAGAACGTTTCTCATTTGGTTGTGAATATATGTGCCATCTGTTCAGTTCTGGGTATCAGGTCAGTTTACCTTATCCCCAAATTCAGAAAATGTAAACTACATGCAGCATGGCACTCTGTGTGCCATGGGCTTCCCAGTGGCTCAGACGGTAAAATATCTGCCTGCAGTGTGGGAGACCCCTGTTCTATCCCTGAATTGGGACAATCTCCTGGAGATGGGAACAGCAACCCACTCTGGTATTCTTGCCTGGAGAATCCCATGGACAGAGGAGCCTGGCGGGCTGTATGGTCCACGGGATCCCGAAGAGTTGGACATGACGGAACGACTAAGACTTTCACTTTCACACACAGCATGGCACTAAAGGCTGTGGTTTAGAGAGGGGTTGCCTGAACTTTGGAACATTTCTGAATGTTCAGTGCAGAGAGATGAGAAATCACACGTGCCCCACCTGAAACTAATACAGAACCTGGGTAGGTTCGTAGTTGGTGGTGTTGGGTGATCAGAACTTGGGATCTACCCTCAAGTGTCAAAGGAGATTCAGAGATATTTTTTTCAACCTTTAAACTTTCTATTTCATATTGGAGTGTGGCTGATTAACAACATTATGATAGTTTCAGGTGAATGGTGAAGGGCCTCAGCCAGACTTATGCATGGATCCATTCTCCCCTCAACCCCTCTCCCATCCAGGCTGGCATATAACATTGAGTAGAGTTTCTTGTAAGGATATTTTTCTAACAAAATTCTAGTTAAAGGGGGATGACAATAAGAATATAAATAAAATATAATATTTTTTGAATGGCAAGTTATTAAAAATTAGCATTAATTAGTACTTTATGTCAGGGACTATACTAAGTCATTGATATATATGGTTTTATTTACTGTGTGTCAGGAGTCTTAAAAGTGTTAATTTTCTTGATCTGGTATTTCTACATCTAGGTTCTTATACAATAGTAATAATCAATGATCTGTGTAAAGAATTATGCAGTAAGATGTTTTCTGAAGCATTTTTTAAATGATAGCATAGAAGCTAAACCAAATGACCAACAATGAGGAATACTTAGGTGAAGTTACGTGATGGGGTATTATGCACTCATTGGAATAATGTTTGCAAAGAATACGCATAAAATTGGAAAATGATCTACATGCAATATTAAGGGAAAAACCAAAATAAGAGGCAAAATAATATATATATAATAACTTTAATATTACAATAAATATGTATTTTTATAAAAAGGGATTACAGCAAATATATGGAATTTAGAAAGATGGTAACGATAACCCTGTGTGTGAGACAGCAAAAGAGACACTGATGTATAGAACAGTCTTTTGGACTCTATGGGAGAGGGAGAGCGGGGAATGATTTGGGAGAATGGCATTGAAACATGTATAATATCATATAAGAAACGAATCGCCAGTCCACGTTTGATGCAGGATATAGGATGCTTAGGGCTGGTGCACTGGGATGACCCAGAGGGATGGTATGGGGAGGGAGGTGGGAGGGGGGTTCAGGAGGGGGAACATGTGTACACCCGTGGCGGATTCATGTTGATGTATGGCAAAACCAATACAATATTGTAAAGTAATTAGCCTCCAATTAAAATAAATAAATTTAAATTTAAAGTAAATAAAAGTTAAAAAAAAGAAAAATAGCTCTACAAATGTATAAACAATGGCAATATTAGTTGTTTATTGTCTCCCTATGAATTTTCTAATTCATCAATCTAAATAAAGTCTGCTGTATTTAAAAAAATTAATTATGGTTTTATCTGGGTGATGGGAATTATGAATAATTTTTATGTCTTTTAAAATGCATATCTGCACTTTTCAAATTTTCCACGTGCTTACATTAAGTTTATAATTAGAAAAACAAGCTTAGAAAAGTTTCTGACAATATAATTCCTGGTTTCTCTACAGGAAGATTCCTTTCATCTCATTCCCTCCCCAGCTACCTTGTCAGTGGGATCTCCTACTCAGATTACAGTTCCTTGGACTAACTTTTGGATCTCTAGGTATTTTCTTCTGACCTTTGAGTGCTTAGCTTTTCTCTGTTTTAAGAAACCACTCCCCATAGCAGGCTGTTGATTATGGCACCTCCCTTAAAGGATCTCCAGCTTGAAATGTTAAATTATACCATTCTACCTTTAGTTGTTCACTGACATGCTGGCAGGCTTCATGCCTTATTGAAGGTACTCTGTTAGAACTTCTAGGGCATATATTGAATGTCTCAAAAAGTACTTGTAATTTTGGTATGTTAGTGGGGAGTATTTTACAGTCCTCAGAGACTTGGCCATCCTTTTCTACACACCTGCCTGCCTAGTTTGAAGATTACTGGTAAGTCTTTGTGATTCCTGGGTAAAACTAAGGAACTTTGGGATTAAAAGTCAGTGGCTGTCATAGACCTTGGAACATGATGGGGAATAAAGAAATAAGTGACAAAAAGGAATACAGAGAGAGTTAAAGGTAACCTTTAATATAATAACTATTTTATTAATCAAAATAATAAACGTTATTTTTCAGAGACTAAAGATAGAGAAGACATTTGAAGGAGGTAAAGAAATCATTCTGACATAGTTTAGGGACATGTGCCCCATCTTGGAACAAATATTAAAGGTTGATAAGGAAAATTAAAAGAATAATATAGGTTGATATTATATAAATGAAGATTGAGATACTTGATATTAACTCTTCAACAAGATAAATTGTGAACATTTCTTCCTAGGATCCAAAGAAGTAAAATTACTTATGGCCCAGGCCCTCTGGCAGATATCATTGAAATGTATGAAATCCTAATCTCTCAGACTTATAAATGTTACTTTGGAAAGAAAAGTCTTTGCAGATGTGACTAAATTGAGGATAGTGAGAGAAGGAGATTACTGTGGCTTGTCCTCCGGGCTCTAAATACTGTCACAAGTGTTCTTATAAGACAGAGACAGAGGGAGACTCTACCTCGACTTGAAGTGAAAGAGAAGGTAAGGTAACTGTGGAGGCAAAGATTGGAGTGATGTGTACACAAGCCAAGAAAATGCTTGGAGCCACAGTAGGTGGAAAAAGCAAGGAAAGATACTCTCCTAGAACTTTCCAAGGGAACAAAGTTCTGCTGACACTTTGAGTTTGAACTTCGGGCCTTCAGACCTGGATGAGAGTAAATTCCTATTGTTTTAGTCCACTAAATTTGTGGTAATTTCTTATAGCACAAGGGATTCCCTTGTGGCTCAGTTGGTAAAGAATCTGCCTGCAGTGTGGGAGACCTGGGTTCAATCCCTGGGTTGGGAAGATCCCCTGGAGAAAGGAAAGGCTACCCACTCCAGTATTGTGGCCTAGAGAATTCCCATGGGCTATACAGTCCATAGATCGCAAAGGGTCAGACACGACTGAGCAACTTTCACTTCACTTCACTTCATTTCACTGCTGCAACCCAACAAATGAATGGTGGTGTAGGTTTAGTCACTAAGTCATGTCCAACTCTTGCAAGCCCATGGACTGTAGCCCACCAGGCTCCTCTGTCCATGGGATTTTCCTGGCAAGAAAATACTGGAGTGAGTTGCCATTTCCATCTCCAGGAGATCTTCTCAACTCAGAGATTGAACTCTGTCTTCTGCGTTGCAGGTGGATTCTTTACCACTGAGCCATCAGGGAAGCCCAAGAAATGAATACATTAACTAAAATAACTCATACCTTGGAGAACATCCTCTTTGCAATTGGTTGGGAAGAAATGAGATTCTAAATGTGCTTTTAATATGGTGAAAGGTAAAATTTGAAAAGCAGGTGGACAGTGTGGGAGGTGTCTAGCAGTACAGTGGCAGCAATCACATTTGTTGTAAGAGAATTGGAGTGTGAAACAAGGGGAGAATAAGAGGGAAAAGGTCTCTTTTCTGAGTGCAAGAAGTATTAAATCTAACCACTTAGATGGGATGAAGTTGTTTTAGTTACAATACTGGATGAGTATTCTCATCCAGTACTGGATGGTGACAGATACTCTGCATTTAAAAAAATCCAAGTCCTGGATTATCCTTCAAAAATTGCATGATGTAACTAGGATCTTTGCTATAGTTTTTCAGTAAGGAAAGCAATAGAAGGAAAATTGCCCGAGTCATTTTTTCTGGACCTGAAGAACAGTTCCTTTTGAATAAATGGCTTAAATTACTGGTCAAAAAAAAAAAAAAAAAGCAAAAACAACTGCTGCTTCAAAACTCAAATAGATCCAATCCAAAGCATTCTTTCCTCAGAATGACCTTGTGGATGCCAGACCTAGTAAATTTACATTTGACAGACAAAGGTTTTTCATGTCACACAAAGGCAACATTATAATCTAGCTGTCAAGCTTTAGCTCCACTGATGCACAGAGATGTGGGACAGATGAAGATAACTCAGGGAATCCAGCTGTAGCCCCAGTCTCAGGGAACCTTCCTTCAGTTAGTTGAAATCCCAAACGCTTATCACAAAAACAAGAGAAATTTGATAACGACCTGGCAGTGGCAGCCAGACTTATTCTTGCTAGAACAAGAGAGTGATAGTCAGAGATTGACATACCCTTACAACGATCAAAAGGGAAATGCAAAGGTTTTCTTTTCAGAGTTCAGGTCATACTGAGTTTGGTCAGATAGTGTGAGAGGCCCAGTCAAGTCACTTGTTAGAGTATGTAAAATAAAGTTGGGAAAGAAAGGAAAAAATTGAAAAGAATGGGTATTTAGTTACTGGGAGGACCAATGAAATCAGTCTCCCCTGAGTGTAAAAGGAGGAAGGGTGGAGGATACTCTGCTACGTATTTAAAATGTGTGTACAGAGGATTATTTCTAGAAGACACTTAGTGGATATTTGCCAAAGATAATAGAGCTAATTCTGTTATGTCAATTATCACAAAATATTGGATTAAAAAATCTGTAGTAATGTTTGTTTACAAAAGTACTACATATTATTTAAGAAGGAAAGCAAACAAGAGTTGTCATAAAGGCAGACATTCCCATGGATGTCCTTTCCTCAGCCACAGTTAAGAGTTAACTTGTACAAAAATGTAGAATATAGATCTGATAAATTTGTTAGATGTCGTTCAGTTCAATTGCCTTACTTTAGGGTGGAGGGAAATGAGGCACAAACAAAGCTATTGAGTTGACGTTTGCACAGCTGTTAATAATTAGAAAAAGGTCTTGGTTTGCTCTTACATCACCTATAGATGATTTTATTAATCTGAATTTTCTGTTAAACCACTAGGGAAACACATCCTAGATCTTCTTAGTTTGCTATTAGGTTGATTCAAACAAAGTAAGGAAGGAAATTTAAAAATAGCTGAAGACAGCGAGAGAGAGGAAATTATATGGAGAAGGTAGCATATGACTAAATTATCAGTCTCAATTAATTGAAGAGGGCTGCATTCTAGTTTTTAAACTTGAGGAAAAAACATGATTACAATATAGTATTTATAATCTCTGGAACTTTGTTTAATACAGGAGTATATATTTTTAGCTCTTTCTCTACGAAATCAACCTCCAGTTTCTGAATCATTTTAGCCAATTTCTACATCCTCCTAATCTATCCTTTGTAGCACCCCTAAATCTGCTTATTTTATGGCAAATAATATAAAAGAATTTTTGAATTTTCTCTGAGATATCTGAAATTTCACTGAATGCTAAGGTTTTGCCTCTAAAAGAATCATTATGAAAGCCTCTTTATTTCTATATCTTATAAAAAACATATTTAATATTTAACCTTCTTTAAGAAGTTTCTTTTCAAAAAATCCCAGTAAATTGACCAAAATAATTTAATGTATTCTTAACCAGTGCTAACTACCATTTCTTCTTTAAAGGTCTCCATTTCCCCCCATGATTTTATGCTATTTTAGTCTTTCAGATAGTGAGTAGGATGAACAGAGAAATGGTCAGCATACGTTTTTTTTCCTCCCTTTTCGCACCTAGTACATTTATCAAAGTGTCCTAAGATACATGTATGATGTACGTGTATACAAGAATATGTATATTCTTGTATAAGAATTCTTGATAATATGTATATCAACATACAAGAATATGTATATTCAAATTCTCTACATGTGTTTATATATGTATATCGCATTGATAAATATAGGATTCACAATTTTTTGAATAGGAAAAGAGCTTGGATTTTGAGCCCCATAAATTTGGTATCAAATTTTGGCTTTTTTAGTTGCTGGCTGTGTGGTCTTGGGCAAGTTGCTTAACTTCTGAACCTTGCTTTCCTTATATATATAAAAGGAAGATAATACTGACTATCTTAAAGTGTTATCACCAGGATTAAATAAGATAAAGAAATATAGGGCCTGGTACAATGCCTGGCATCTAGTAAGTATCAACAAATGGCAACTATTTTCATTTTCTCATAAATAACATTATATTGTCAGAGGATTAAACAGTATTGCCTAAAAATAATTAACTCTTGTCTTTTCTGTACCAATTTCTGTCCTTTAGAAAATGCTGCTTATTTGGAGATCATTTATAGATTGTAGCTTTATTCAGTCTTTCCTAAATTTACATTTTCTCCGCTGCTCCATCTCTGACAGCTGTAGCTGCTCTGCTGTTATCACTTTCTGGCTCTTGTCCTGTTCACGCATTGTTTCAGATTGGATTGTAACATGTTCTAGAACCATTTCAGGTATCCTGCCCTGTGAGCAATTGCCTTAGAATCAACTTCTTTCTCAATTGATTGTCACTTGTTACATTTTTATCAGTTTACCATTTTGGTAAGCATTTTGCTTAGTTGACTGTAGATTTGGTTGTCATGCTTCCAGAGTGCCTGAAGTTCAGAACTTTTTACTGGACACTTTCTCTTGTCACTGAATGCTAAGAGGAACATGTCAACAGTGAAACGTATCTAGGTAATATGATATGATATTACTGATAGATTTAGGTGTCACATTATATAGTAGACAGTAGTGTTGCTTGATAGAATGTTGTTTGACTTTGGGCCAAAAGCTCATTGGGTTCACTGTAGCTGTCTAGCTCTTTGAATGTCAGTATGTCATTTGCTAGCATGCTAAAAATGTAGCAAGAGGCAAGGATTATTTTTAGTTGGAAAAGTTTTATTTAGTTCTTATAGGCTAAATAGATATTTAATGAATAACTTCTTTAATTTAGCCTTGTTTTTAACACATGAAAAAGGAATAAATATGCAGTGATTTGAATGATGAGTTCTCTGTAACAATGAAATATTTAAATGCTCTTTACCAGCAGCATTAATCGACCATTATGTTTCTTTTGACAACCATAAGTATTTTCTATTAAGTGAGAGTAATCTTTTTTAAGCTAAATGTAACAATCACAAACAAAGAGAGCTTTCAATTTGAACTTTTAATACTTAGAAGTGAGCCTTTGTTCAGATTAACTGCTGCATGCAAAAGAATCTCCTCCGAATCATCATTAGTTTTATGATTAATTTTGAAACAAAACCCCCAGTTTTAGTCACTGACATGAAATGTTTCTTGGAGCAGGAAACTGGAATTTGTTTTCCTTGAGCACTTACTCATTCATCATTTGATGCCCTCTGGTACAATGCCATATTTTCAATGATCTAAAAAGTTGTGTAATTTACAAAATATTTCAATTCTATTGTTACATTAAATGTGATATATTGTATATGTATAGTAATATGACCTCACCTCTAATAAATTTACTGAGATTAACTTAAATCTGGGTGAGAGATTTGCCTTGAAGGATTATCCTGCCTAGAGAGTAAGAGTCAAAAAGGTGGTTCATTCTTTTGACTAAAGCTTTGTGTTCACAGTTATGCAGTGAACTACGTTTCCTCCTTTTCCTATCAAAAAATGCGTAACTGCAAAAAAATTTACTATAAAAAATTTCTTATAGTAAATGAAGATAACAATAGCCCTGCTAGTTCCCATACAAGTAGCCCTTAAGCTAGACTATTGTGTAGCAAAATCTTCTGATCTATGACTTCATCAGAACTGATATCATAATTAAAAAAAAAAAAACTTCTCAATTACTTTTTGACCATCTCAAACTTGTGGTATTTTCCTGGATTCAAAGGTTTAAAAAGCAGAAACCTCTCTGATTATTCAATAGGAAGGGGTTTGACACAACAGTTACGGACAGAACCATAGTTATGGCTGGTAAGTGAGGGTAGTGAAGCCAAGTCTGTGGCCAGTAGACCTAGAGAGGATTTTCAAGAGTTCATCTGACCACTGTGAATCTTAAGAACCTGTAAGCAGTGGCTACTAATGTTCCTGTTGCTTGAGGCACCCCAAGTGGATGATTTTGAAGCTCTCATCATAGAATCCTGGGCCTACCTATGCATATTTCTATAAGGGCTGCCAGGAAATAACGCTTTTTTTCTTTACTATCTTCTGCATGTAATGCTTGTTTGCCCTTTGCAGACTAACTTGGAACCATCTAGCTAAAGGAGGTCTGGGAAATGGAGTTTCAAGTTCTTCTCCTTTAAGCAGTTAAAAGTTAAAATGATGTCTTAGTTGGGGTGCTATTGCAAAAATACCTTAGACTTGGTGACTTAAAATATTTATTTCTCACAGTTTTGGAGGCTGGGAAGTCCAGGATTAAGGTGCTGGCAGATCCAGTGTCTGGTGAGGGAGCTCTTCCTGGTTTTCAGATGGCCCTCTGCATACGCTGTCCCCACATGAGAGACATCTCATGTCTCTTTTTTTCTATAAGGACTTTAGTCCTATGAGGGCAGGGCCCTCATGACTTAATCTGACTGTGATTATTTCCTAAAGGACCCATCTCCAAACACCATCACATCCTTGATTAGGGCTTCAACACACAAATTTCAGGTGCACGTACTCAGTCCAGAGCAAGTGAGAACCGGAGTGGTGCCAAGTTGAACACAGTCTGGCATAGTTTGCACTTTGTCAACGCAAAGTCTACATACGCCTTTCTACTCATATTTTAATTTCAAAAACAACAACCATTCAACTTCATGCTTCTACATGAAGCATTAACTCTGCTTTATATAGCCACATATACATCTGGCCTTATATAGCTCACCCTTTCCTCAAAAAGGTAATTCCTTTTGGGGGACATAATTCCTTGAATCGCTATCTATCTGTAGGTGATAAACATTCCTTTTCTAATTGAATTTATTTCTCTTTTGATAGCTTATAACTTATAGACTAAGCTGTAAGGTTAATCTCTACTAATATACTTTATATTAAACAGAAGAAAAGGAAGGTTGGTAAACAAACTGACTGATATATGCAAATATGTATACCATAAATCAGAAAAGGAAATGGGCTTAGCTTATTCTACCTGCCTCATTTTAACAAGTAAATAAGAGGGCATAGTCAGTGTTTATAATTTCCTTCACTTACTATCCATTCCATTTGCCTTCAGTTAGCACCTTAGCTGGTTATGGTTCTTTACCTGATGGGGTGATGTAACACTTCATTTTTATGTGTACATATGTGTGCTAACTAAGATACAATCCAGAAAATCCCCTGAATCTTCTCTACCTTAATTATGTAGCAGTAACTATCAGGATCCATTACTCTGGTGAGTGTAGTAAACCCTTCTTTGCCTGTTGGCTTTGTGACATGAAGAGTTCAGGTTTAAACTTTAAGCTCAGTGGAATCATGGTTAGGTCTACTAGGGCAACATTTGTTCTTCAGGAATTAAGTCCTCTAAACCTATAAAGCTAAAAGATGGGACATGGGAAGACAAGCGTTCATGATTGGGTCCCTAAGAATAACAGTGAGAGGAAACACTCCGACGCCCAATTTTTAGTTCCTTGATCAGTGTCTTCTGGTTCTAGCACAGTGTTGTTTGCTGATTAAAAACACACAAAATATTGTAGGATAGCATCTAGCTGAACAGGGTATTATTACTTGTCCTTACTAGGGTATTCCACTTGTATCAGGCAAGGAGATGTGATGTGGCATATCATAAAACCAATAAATTCCATGGGTGTGAAGCTTTTCCTCATTTTGTGCTGGCAAATGTTTTCTTTGACTAAAAGCAGTTTTGTGGCTATCATGGTTGAAAGTCAGGAATTTCATTAACCTGTGAGTCCTGGTGCTTACCAAATAGTGCAGACAGGGAACGTGCAGCCATATCTACTGTATTTATTCTCATGACATGTTGCTTCCTCCTCTATGACGGGGTGGTCATCCTGGCTAGCTAATCTCCTTGGGTACAGTGCCACAAAAGAGGATTAACATCAGATTCAGCTGATGGCATGCTAGGTATTTAGCAATAATAACAGTCAGAATTATTCTTGTTGAAGGGAAGACTATGGTTTTTAACCCATGCATAGCCTCTATCACTGATGCCTTGAGTACTTTGTTCATGAGCCCATTGGTCCAGCGGGGAGTGGCTGGGGAGAGAGGGTGGCTCATATCCACAGAAAGTGTTCTTTTCTCCACTTTATTACTGGGGACATTCTTTGCAGTTGATGCCTGTTTCTGAACATTTATTTGGGCACAAATAATTTAAAACTCTTACTCATTCCCTTATCAGTTCTTATTCAGATCTTACAATAAATGCTTTATTTTTTTCAAAATCCTAGCAGCAGGTAACCTGTTATTCATTTTTCATGGTTTAAGCCAACCATTTCTTTGAAGAAGAAGTGAACAATTGAATACATTAACTTACTTACACAAATGTATTCATTTCTGGATAATTTGATGCATAATTTGATGCATTTTGGAAACTATGTATACTGTAACCTCTATAAAACCACAAATATAGAATATTTCCTTCACCCCAAAAGTATTCTTGTGACTCTTTGCAGTCAAAACTTCCACTTAACCTCCCTTCCAAACAAACACTGTAATTTGCATTAGTTTGGGCTCTTCTAGAATTTCATATAAGTAGAATCAAGCAGTATATAGTCTTTTATATAACTTTTCATTTAACTTTTATATTTATATTTATTTATACTATATATTTATATAAATATATGTATATATTATATGTATATTTATATATATTTATATTTCATTTTTATATAACTTTTTCATTTAACCATCTAATATATTTTTTCTTTTTTTAATTGAAATACAGTTGACATGAAATATTATATTAGTTTCAGGTATAAAACACAGTGATCTGACATTTATATATATCACTCTCTAATTTTTCTGAGATCTGTTAATGTTGCTGCATGTTTCAATGGTTCATTCTGTTTCACAGTATTCATTGTGTGACTATACCAGAATTTGTTTCAGTTCAGTTCAGTTGCTCAGTTGTGTCTGACTCTTTGCGACCCCATGAATTGCAGCATGCCAGGCCTCCCTGTCCATCACCAACTCCCGGAGTTCACCCAAACTCATGTACATCGAGTTGGTGATGCCATCCAGCCATCTCATCCTTTGTCATCCCCTTCTCCTCCTGCCCCCAATCCCTCCCAGTATCAGAGTCTTTTCCAGTGAGTCAACTCTTCGCATGAGGTGGCCAAAGTATTGGAGTTTCAGCCTCAGCATCAGTCCTTCCAATAAATACCCAGGACTGGTCTCCTTTAGGATGGACTAGTTGGATCTCCTTGCAGTTCAAGGGACTCTCAAGAGTCTTCTCCAGCACCAGTTCAAAAGCATCAATTCTTTGGTGCTCAGCTTTCTTCACAGTCCAACTCTCACATCCATGCATGACCACTGGAAAAACCATAGCCTTGACTAGACAGACCTTTGTTGGCAAAGTAATCTCTCTGCTTTTGAATATGCTATCTAGGTTGGTCATAACTTTCCTTCCAAGGAGTAAGCGTCTTTTAATTTCATGGCTGCAATCACCATCTGCAGTGATTTTGGAGCCCCCCAAAATAAAGTCTGACACTGTTTCCACTGTTTCCCCATCTATTTTGAATTTGTTTACCCATAACCAATTTGTTTACCCATCACCTGGATCAAGATGGATATTCATGGGATTTTAGATTTGGCCCAAAGTTAAAATTGAAAAGTAGGGGAGCCACTTGAATAGATAAGATGCAATCAGGATGCTGTAGAATGGACATCTTGCTTCACTGTATCTCTGTAACCTTCAGAGAGAGATGAACAGATGAAGTTAGTACTCAGCAGGAAGCAGTGGGGAGGAGAAAGGTTCCAGGTTTTTGATGTCTTCCACTTTTCTTGTCCCAGAGTTTCTCTAAAATCAGCCTACATTCCTGTCCTTAGGCACTAATGAAATATATCTATATCCTTATAATAAATTCCTTCTTTTTCTTGTTTAATCAGGCTAAATTTAGTTTATAATGCATATAAGGCTACAGTTTCAACTTATAAAATATTTAACTTTTTTTTTTTTGTAATGTTTTGGTACAAACTATCAGATATGTTATCCAACATCTACCCTAAACTGAATAAACTGTATACCATCTTCTGGGCAGCAGATGAAAGGTAGTTTGCAGAAGAAAGATGCCAAGGTCAAGTCAGAGGCTGGTAATGCAGATTTATATCAAATTCCATTTCTAAGAAGATTATACTTCATCTAGATTTAAAAAATTCTTTGTGGGAAGTTTAAGTATCAGTATCCAGAGATGGAGATGGGACACATGCAGGATAGCAGGTGATAGAAGAAGGCTGGCAGAAACGTTACAACAGTGAGGTAATCCATGCAGAATTAATCTAAGATGAATCTCAAGGAAAAGGAGCTATTCATTAATTTTTTCACAGGACAGCTATGGCAGCGGAAGGTACTGGACACCTAGCAG
The DNA here is from genome assembly GCF_002263795.3 of Bos taurus. Lineage (NCBI taxonomy): Eukaryota > Metazoa > Chordata > Mammalia > Artiodactyla > Bovidae > Bos > Bos taurus. Next base: position 66,744,619 of record NC_037336.1, read on the forward strand.
AAACCAAGGCAGACACCACCCTTTCCATATGGAACTTATATTCTTTGGGGAGGGAAGAAAAAAACATTAAGTAATTACACATTTACTTCATTGTTACTATGAGTGCTATTCAGGAGAACCATTAAGAGAAGGGACTTGACCAAGTCTGGATACATGAACTGATTCTTTAAGGAGCTGAAATAAACTGTTTCTGCATATATTTTATGAGCCAGATATTAAACTGGCAGACTTGTTCCAATAGGCCCATGGAATGAAGAAAAATCAGTTTATAATTACTTGTAATAAAAAAGTGGATACATGTAAAAGTGCATGGGTTTAAATTTCCGAGTGCGTTTTTTTTATGCCTTTGACATTAATTTTCTTCCTGAAATAAGTGTTAGTCTTGTGACTTAAAATGCAGAGCATAATACACATTGTCTGGCTTTGTCAGCGGGATGCAGTGAATGCAAAGAATTATCCTACCTAAGAAATCTGCTACTGTAAGTGAGGCTTTAACTATCAAATCAACTTTACATTGGTTATATATATTTCCTTATTCTGTGTCAGTGAGACTTATTTTCTTTCTTCCACCCAACTGACATTGCTCAGACCTTTCTCCAAACCTTCAGTCACTGGGAGGAGAAAGAAGGTAGGAAAATTTACCAGATTTAGCATGAATTTTGTGCCAGATTGTGGAGGTGCTTGGCCATTTCTGGCTGTTTCCTTTGCCCTTGAAAACCTATTTTTTTGCTGATCAGTCTAATCGTATCTAATTCTCTAATAGAACAGACCTTTTTTTACCAAGCCTATGGACACATTTGGTGTTTGTATATAGGCTTCAGAGGGTCAATGAAAGCTTAGAATTGTATTTCAGAGTCAGGGTTGGGCAAGAGAAGTGAGTCTGTAATATTTATCAGCTTTAAGGGAAAACAATGAGTCAGAATTGTTAAGTAGCTGATCAAAAATCCTGCTTAGTCCCTGACACCTAGTCCACATTGATCTCACTCTGGAAGTAGTTTTGAAACTTAACGTACTTAAATATAAACTGATTCACAAGCTACTTACTGGTTTGAGAAATGATGGCTTATCTTACAGATCAGATAGACAATTCCAGGATGCATTATTCTTTTTTTTTTTTTTTGCTGGGTCTTCATCCCAGCACGCAGCTCTTCATGGCGGTGCCCAGGCTTCTCTAGTTGCAGCATGTGGGCTTCTCTTGTTTTGGACCGTGGCCTCATTAGTTGCCCTGTGGCATGTGTGATCTTACTTCCCTGACCAGGAATCAAACCTACGTCCCCTGCATTGCAAGCATATTTACTGGACCACCAGAGAAGTCCTGGCATAGTTCTTTTATGCCTCTTGTATCTCCTTTTCATTTCAAGCTCAAGGGTTTAATCTTAAAGGTTAGTTAAAAAATTTGTTCATGAATAACATATATTGTTGCCTCTTTAAATTATAAAAAATTAAATTTCCCAGTGAGATTTCATTTATCATCACATACTTCTACATTTCTATAGTTTAAGAGTGGATATGATTATTGCTTACAGAAATTTTTAATTTATAAAAAGAATCATAAAATATGTTTAGCTTAATGAACAATACATTTACAGTGTACTGACTTTGTTGTTATCTAATGTCACTGTGTTATTTTGAAAAGAGATCTTGTAAATATCAGTCTTTTCCTATTAAGCCTAAGTTTAAAAAATGCTATGGTTAGTAAATAATATTTAAATACCACTCAGTATGCGGTAAGCAGAAAAATTACCTCCCCCCACATGACAGTCACCTGCTGATCCTCAAATCTATGAATAAATTGTTGGCATAATTATTTCATGGCCAGGGGGAAAGAGGTTGCAAATAGAATCAAGGCTGCAAATCAGCTGAGTTTAGAATAAGGAAATTATCCTGTATTTTCAGGATAGGTACAAAGTAACCATAAAGACCCTTAAATATGGAAGAGGAAAGCAGAAGGATTAGAGTCAGAGTGATTTGATGTGAGAAACTCGCCAGACTATTCCTGGCTCTGAACGTGAAAGAGGGCCATGGGCCAAGGAATGCAGGCAGCCTCCAGAAGCTGGCAAAGCTAGAAAACAGATTCTCCCCTAGAGCCTCAGATGTAATGCAGCCTTGCTGACACCTAGATTTCAGGCTACTGAGATCCATTTCAAACTCCTGACCTCCAGAACTCTAAGATAATAAATCAGCATGACTTAAGTCACTAAATTTATGGTAATTTGTTGCAGTGATTGTTAACAGTAAACTTAATATACACTATCAGGTAGAAATAATAACATTGGGTTACATTATTTTTCACATACTGTGCACAAACTAGTTGGTTAAATACTCTATATTCATTTTTTTTTTTTTTTTTTTTTAGTTCTCACACGACCTATGAATTAGACTTTTATAGCAGAAGGCCAAGGGCAGTTTTGAATCAAGCTCTGTCTTACTCCAGAGCCTATAGTCATAACCACTGTACTATAGTCTCCTCTTTTATTAATCATTGAATGAATAATTGAGATATGCAACACTAAGCTAGGTACACATGGAACATAAATGAAGTGCTCAGGAAATGCTTATGAACAATTCATATTAAAATTATAAATTGCATTTTCTATTAGAACCCAATTCTTAATTTTCTAAAGGGCAGCATTTTGGTCATTAGAAATATTCAGGAGCCTGGAGTTATTCTACCTCCCTAAATAGAGGTATCAGTGGCTGGAGCAACTTAGAGCTTGGCTTTTTATATTTTAGCTGTTTATTACATCTGTCTTTTGAGAGCTACTCAAGCCTTTGAGAGTTCATTTCTTAGACTTATAAAAATGAGAAGATATATGAACCTCTTTGCATACCCTGGTGAATCATCTTAATCTGGTGTTTCCCTCAAGGTGTTCCAAACACATTTTTTTATAGGATGAGAAAGTAAAAGCATACTGAATCTAAGGCCAAGTTATAGATCCCCTAAAGAAAGGTAAGCATCATATAAAACAAGTGATCCATTTTTTCTTCAACTTTCCACACTTGCTTTTATCTGTTTGCTCGAAATGTTTTCTTTCTTGCTCTGTAAGTACATTAAGTATAGTGCCTGATTCTTCCTATGGTATTTGCTTTCCATTAACTTTCTATTGATTTTTGGTTATGTGTATACAGTACTACACCATCATAAACTGCACATAGCAGACTTAAAGAAGTTCTGAACTATTTTTATCTTGGCTACAGAGCACCACAACATGAATATTATCTGTGGCCTCTTCAAAATTGTGACAAACAGGGTCAAGCCTAACCAAGTGGTAAGGTATATAAATTATAGTGGGTAGAAATTCGGCTTCTGGGGATGAAGGATGTTCAAGTAGAAAGGACAGATTAGAATGGATAAAGATACGTTTTTGAAAATATAGCATTACAGAAAGTGAAGCAAAGTATAAATCATTATGAAAAGAAAGGGAGGAGTGTTAAGGAAGAAATATAGCAGCTGAGATGATGCTTAAAAGGGGATGCAGTTTTTGAGACAAGTGAAATTTTAACAGTTATGTTAACAATATTATTAGAATAGCCTCTCACACTTTAAAAGCATTCAAACTTTTTATTGTTTTGCTTTAGAATCTCAAACACAGTAACAAGACTTTGAAATCATAGAGGCTTGGATGTATATTGGGCAAAATAATTTCTTTATTAGTCTCCATTATGTCATTTGTATAATGGAGGTAATAAATATTAATGCACACAGTCATTGGATGGCTTTTCCACTAGTAAAGAAACTAGTAAAGTACCTGTGTAGCTTTTATATTTTTTGCATAATATAAATAACCCAATTTGTTATTGTTCAGTTGCTAAATTGTGTCCAACTCTTTGTGACCGCATGAGCTACAGCACACCAGGCTTCCCTGTGCTTTACTATCTCCTGAAGTTTGCTCAGACTCATGTCCATTGAGTCAGTGAATAACACAGTACTGTATCCGTATTTGTATTGAATCTGATTGAAATGAAAAAGTAAATGTAACAGAAAAGATTAGCCACAAATAAAATGGGTTTAAATAATCAAGTAAAAAGCACATATGCTTTAACTTCTTTCCATTATTTTAAAAGTTTTGATAAACGTCCCCAGGGCTGATTACGTTTATCTCCATTAATAGGCATTAATAGGACAGAAGAAATAAGAAGCTAAGGAGATTGATGGCAAAGATAGGATTTTTTTTTAAAGCAGTTGTGTTGCAGAAATGATCTCAAAAGATTGTAGTGTGAGATTCATTTATGTTATTATCTGAGCTGAAACTGAAATTGAGGGGTTTTTTTCCTTCCTGTATCAAACTAGTAACAATTTATTCTCTTGAATTTTGAGATTGTATTCCACTTTCAAGTGGTATATTTAGAACTGGAACTACGTTAAATTTCTTGTAAGAAAAATTTATCACATTTCCAAAAAACGTTTACATAAAGACCTGTACTGCATGAACAACATTTAAACAATATTCATCTAGATGAACACAATGTTTCCCCTAAAACTTCTTTCTTATGAGAAGACAGGAATGCTACTGCTGCTGCTGCTAAGTTGCTTCAGTCGTGTCCGACTCTGTGCGACCCCATAGATGGCAGCCCCCTAGGCTCCCCCGTCCCTGGGATTCTCCAGGCAAGAACACTGGAGTGGGTTGCCATTTCCTTCTCCAATGCATGAAAGTGAAAAGTGAAAGTGAAGTCACTCAATCATGTCCGACTCTTCGAGACCCCATGGACTGCAGCCTACCAGGCTCCTCCACCCACGGGATTTTCCAGGCAAGAGTGCTGGAGTGGGGTGCCATCGCCTTCTCCGAAGAAGGGAATAAAGAAAGGTATATTTTGGAGGAAAGATAAACTGCCTGTTATGTTTTAGCTTTATGCCTTCTTTTTATGTATCACTGTACAAATAAGAATTTTCTAATTATTTTTCACTAGTTCATTACTGGAAACATTGTTTTGTTATTTTTCTTTTTACCATATTTTGTTAAAGTGTTCAAGATTCTAAAGCAAGGAGTTTACATACAGAATATTGTATATTGATTTGGGCTTTTGTTTTTTCTTTCCATCAGAAAGTTCTTATAAATATATCAAGTGCAGGGAATAACATTCTGACATTTTTCTCCATTGCTTTTGCTAAGTTGAGGTGAATGGGTTACTGGAATATAGTGACAAATGACTTTTTCTTGCAGAATGACTTCTTTGACCATTAACTAATTTGTAAATTTTCATAGCTCAACTACAAACTTCAACCAAATTAAGCATTCCTTCCACAATTATAAAAAGAAAGGAAAAAGAGTGCCTACTGAGAGCCTACTTCTCTGTGCTCACCCTCTCCCAGAATTACTCTCCTGGTTGGGTGTCTAGATAAATTAAATAGCTGTAGTGTTAGGCTCCTTCTGGACCATGGTTCAGTCTTGCAGGTTACCATCTTGGAAGAGAATGGATTTACCAGCTCCTGTGGTAGTCCTCTTATGTAATCAGGGTTTGAAAGAAAGTGAAAGTGAAGTCGCTCAGTCGTGTCCGACTCTTTGCGACCCCATGGACTATAGCCTACCAGGCTCCTCTGTCAATGGGATTTTCCAGGCAAGAACACTGGAGTGGGTTGCCATTTCCTTCTCCAGGAGATATTCCCAACCGAGGGACTGAACCTGGGTCTCCCGCATTGTAGGCAGACGCTTTACTGTCTAAGCCACCAGGGAAGTCAATCAGGGTTTAGATCTTTTAAAAGAAACTCCCTTTAATAATGCTTCTCCATGCAGCCTCTCCTGATGATTGCCTTCACCTAATATCATTACATCAGAGAAGGCCATGGAGGTATTGGGGTGAATTTTGTGTCACTGAGAAATTTTAAGTTGGAAGATTCAGAAAGAATAGGGAGAAAGTTAATTGCATCATCAATGTTCAGTGAAAAAGTTTCAAAAGTTAGACTCCATTTTCCTTTATGGTAAAAAGGAAATGACACAGAGACTTGGTGTCAGAGAAGGATATTCTGGCTATTGACCCAGAGGGCAGCACTGTATCATACAGTCATTACCACAGCAGGTCTGTTCATTTCAGGCAAGGATGTCTGATTCATTACACATTAAGAACAGATCAATGTCAAGCAGTGAGCCCATACTGAAACACACATCAAACACACATCCTCAAGTACACAGGACAATTGTTCTCATCAAGTGTACTCATCGAGTGTTCTGCCTATGTTTTCCTTTAAGAGTTTTATAGTTTCTGGTCTTACATTTAGGTCTTTAATCCATTTTGAGTTTATCTTTGTGAATGGTGTTAGGAAGTGCCCTAATTTCTTTCTTTTGCACATAGCTGTCCAGTTTTCCCAGTACCACTGACTGAAGAGGCTATCTTTGCCCTATTGTATATTCTTGCCTCCTTTGTCAAAAAATAAGGTACCCATAGGTGTGTGGGTTTATTTCTGGGGTTTCTATTTTGTTCCATAGGTCTATATTTATGTTTTTATGCCAGTACCATACTGTCTTGATGACTGTAGCTTTGTAGTATTGTGTGAAGTCAGGAAGGTTGATTCTTCCAGCTCCATTCTTCTTTCTCAAGACTGCTTTTATGCCCCTTTTCTAATTCTTCCTTTTTGCTTGTGCTAAGTCACTTCAGTTGTGTCCAACTCTTTGTGACCCCATGGACTGTAGCCCATCAGGCCTCTCTGTCCATGGGAATTCTCTAGTCAAGAATACTGGAGTGGGTTGCCTTGCCCTTCTCCAGTGGATCTTCCTGATCCAGGGATCAAACCCATTTCTTTAACCCCTTTAATTGACAGTTTACTCAGGTGTCTGACTTGACATTCTTTTTACCTTTTCCCTGAAGTTTTTCCTCTCAACTGACTTATTTTATTTTCAAAAACTGCAGCTCAATCCCCATATCTATCTTGGACTCTCTGGATACCATATCCCAGTGTGGTATGGGAAATTTAAGAACTTAACTTGACTTGGACAAGAGAGTGAGTTATGTAGTATGATATTTAATGGCATCTGACAAGGAGAATCTGATGCACCCATCTGTACAATAGGGATATTTCTACTTGAATTGGGCAGGTCACATCTTTGAGCCATCATTTTCTTCCTGAACAATACCTAGATGAACACTGCCAGTATTTGTCTCCGAGACACTTCATTTTCTAGGGTTACATTCCTAATTATCCTCACTTATGATGGCCCATCTTTTGATATATTAATACTTTCAGTAAGAGAAGAAGAAGAGTTAGTAGTTCAGTCATGTCCAATGCTTTGAGACCCCATGTACTGTAGCCAGCCAGGCTCCTCTGTCCATGGGATTCTCCAGGCCAGAATACTGGAGTGGGTTGCCATTTCCTTCTCCAGGGGACCTTTTCTTCTTCTTCTTTTTTTTTTTTTTCTTTTGCTGTCTCGTACACAGGGTTATTGTTACCATCTTTCTAAATTCCATATATATGTGTTAGTATACTGTATTGGTGTTTTTCTTTCTGGCTTACTTCACTCTGTATAATAGGTTCCAGTTTCATCCATCTCATTAGAACTGATTCAAATGTATTCTTTTTAATGGCTGAGTAATACTCCATTGTGTATATGTACCACCGCTTTCTTATCCATTCATCTGCTGATGGGCATCTAGGTTGCTTCCATGTCCTGGCTATTATAAACAGTGCTGCGATGAACATTGGGGTACACGTGTCTCTTTCCCTTCTGGTTTCCTCAGTGTGTATGCCAAGCAGTGGGATTGCTGGATCATAAGGCAGTTCTATTTCCAGTTTTTTAAGGAATCTCCATACTGTTCTCCATAGTGGCTGTACTAGTTTGCATTCCCACCAACAGTGTAAGACGGTTCCCTTTTCTCCACACCCTCTCCAGCATTTATTGCTTGTAGACTTTTGGATTGCAGCCATTCTGACTGGCGTGAAATGGTATCTCATAGTGGTTTTGATTTGCATTTCTCTGATAATGAGTGATATTGAGCATCTTTTCATGTGTTTGTTAGCCATCTGTATGTCTTCTTTGGAGAAATGTCTCTTTAGTTCTTTGGCCCATTTTTTGATTGGGTCATTTATTTTTCTGGAGTTGAGCTGTAGGAGTTGCTTGTATATTTTTGAGATTAGTTGTTTGTCCATTGCTTCATTTGCTATTATTTTCTCCCATTCTGAAGGCTGCCTTTTCACCTTGCTAATAGTTTCCTTTGTTGTGCAGAAGCTTTTGAGTTTAATTAGGTCCCATTTGTTTATTTTTGCTTTTATTTCCAATATTCTGGGAGGTGGGTCATAGAGGATCCTGCTGTGATGTATGTTAGAGAGTGTTTTGCTTATGTTCTCCTCTAGGAGTTTTATAGTTTCTGGTCTTACGTTGAGATCTTTAATCCATTTTGAGTTTATTTTTGTGTAAGGTGTTAGAAAGTGTTCTAGTTTCATTCTTTTACAAGTGGTTGACCAGTTTTCCAGCACCACTTGTTAAAGAGATTGTCTTTAACAATCTATTTTCTATTACAAAGCCACAGTTATCAAGACAGTATGGTACTGGCACAAAGACAGAAATATTGATCAATGGAACAAAGTAGAAAGCCCAGAGATAAATCCACGCACATATGGACACCTTATCTTTGACAAAGGAGGCAAGAATATACAGGGGACCTTTTCAACCCAGGTGTCAAACCTGAGTCTCTTATGTCTCTTGTATTGCAGGAGGATTCTTCACCATCTGAGTTACCAGGGGATTGGTACTTTCAACAAGATGCCTATCAAAACTGGCCAACTTTGGAGTTACTCTCCTTTTAGTTTCCTTTGTCAGTTGAATCAGTTATGAATTGGCTTATAGTTATTCTCAGGTGGCATTTTTCCTCTTATTTTTAATATCTTGCTGAGATACCTCACTATATCATTGCCCACATATGGGCCCATAATTTGCCCATATATCATCCACGATATTTGTATTACATACTGGTAATTGAATTGTTTTCCATATATAGAAAACACTTTCATTTGCTAAACAAATGATTGAGATACTACACTATGACAAACACTGAAATCATATATTAATGCATTCATTTATTTATTAATTTGTTTAAGGAAAATTATATTCATTGAGCATATATACTACTAAATATGTTGGGAACTATGTCCAAAGCTCAGTATTCCACAGTGAACAAGTTGGACACGGTGTCTACCCTCAAAGTATTTACGTAACAGTTGGGAAGTCAAATGAATAGTAATCACAGTATTGCTCATTAGAAATAATGTACAGGAAGTAATACGGTCTTATGGGAGCACTGATGCATATAGTAGCTTTTATATTATAAAATTAAGGGGCAATATAATTTGAGCAAAGCTTACAAAGTGGCTCAAGCAGATGAAGTAGGAAATTAAAATGTTAGCTAATAGTAAATAAAATAAATAATTTAAATCATTTGATGACAGTTGCTGGGCTGGGAATTTTTTACCGAGTTCTTTTGAATAAAAGGAGAGGAAAAACCCTTAGTCTTGGTTTGTTTTCTAGGAAAATCAAAATCCAACAGCAATCTGAGAAATAGAAAATTAGTCAAGAATGAGGCTAAAAATTATTTTTTAATATTGATAAGTAAAAGTTAAAATTAACAGAAATTTGGCAAAAAGATGAATATAAAGATTATAGGGGAAAAAGGAAGTCTAGATCTTAATGACACAGTTTTAAAGGGTTAGAAAGCCATTTATGTTAGAAAACCATACAAAAGTTCAAAAGCTTATAATGTCTAGATCCCTAAAGAAATAAGGATACCACCATACAGATTTTATGGAGCATTTTATTTTTGCAATACTTTATAGTGAACATTATTTTTTTTCCTCAAAGAGAGTCTACTGTATAACAACTAGTAAAATAGCAAGAACAACAGGTAAAATTGGATAAAACACTCCATCTTCTAGCAGTCCAGGATTTTACCCTGTAATTTGTCTTTAAGTTTTTTACTTAGCCTGTTCCTGAATGTTTTATATAACAGTTGGTTTGTAGGTGTTCCCATCATTGAGTAGTTTGACTGTCAGTGAATTATAGCCTGGGAAGCCATATAGAGAGTCTATTTTCCTGACTCCAGGCCCAATAGCATTCAAACTAACCTAAAACATTTCTCTTTTGGTTCTTAAAAATCTTCTGTCAAGGAGAGGCGATAACCTTTCCTTTGTAAGCTCTGTAGAAAGCATCTGATTGGCAGGCTATTTTTAGATACATTTTCAAAGATTATGCTTTTTCTAAGTCTCTCTTAATATATTGCTAGCATAGGATGTCAACAGCCCATGTTATTATCATGTCATTCTAGAATTTTAACTAATAGACCTTGGGAAGAAGAGAATGTGTTTATTCTTTTGAAATGTTGTGTATATTTTCTTTCTTAATTTTATCTAAAGTATACGCTTGTATACCCAGATCTATATATTCTACATAGCACTCCTTTTGGTTTTAGACAAAGCTTAGAAGAAATAATGAAGGAGAATATTTTGAATGATAGTAGAATAAAGGTTGGATGAAAACTGTGGGCTGAGTGAGAAAGGGTTTAAGTGGGAGTTTAATAAGAGAAAAATGGGACTTTGTCTTCAGAGGAGGCTTCTTACAGAGGCAGACTAGTGTCTTCATTAAAGACAGTGTGAACTGGGAACCCTAGTTCAGACAGGCATAAGACACTGAACAAAGCTGTAATTATTTTATTTTATTTATTTATTTATTTTTAAATTTTATTTTATTTAACGTTACAATATTGTATTGGTTTTGCCATATATCAAAATGAATCTGCCGCAGGTATACATGTGTTTTCTACTGTCCTTAGGATATTGACATTTTATTTTAAAATACTATTACTGAATGTACCTACTACTGAATATCTATTTCTTTTTTTTTTTCTCGTTTCGTACATGATATTTTACATGTTTCAATGCCATTCTCCCAAATCTTCCCACCCTCTCCCTCTCCCACAGAGTCCAAAAGACTGTTCTATACATCAGTGTCTCTTGCTGTCTCGTACACAGGGTTATTGTTACCATCTTTCTAAATTCCATATATATGCGTTAGTATACTGTATTGGTGTTTTTCCTTCTGGCTTACTTCACTCTGTATAATAGGCTCCAGTTTCATCCACCTCATTAGAACTGATTCAAATGTATTCTTTTTAATGGCTGAGTAATACTCCATTGTGTATATGTATCACCGCTTTCTTATCCATTCATCTGCTGATGGACATCTAGGTTGCTTCCATGTCCTGGCTATTACAAACAGTGCCGCGATGAACATTGGGGTACACGTGTCTCTTTCCCTTCTGGTTTCCTCAGTGTGTATGCCCAGCAGTGGGATTGCTGGATCATAAGGCAGTTCTATTTCCAGTTTTTTAAGGAATCTCCATACTGTTCTCCATAGTGGCTGTACTAGTTTGCATTCCCACCAACAGTGTAAGAGGGTTCCCTTTTCTCCACACCCTCTCCAGCATTTATTATTTGTAGACTTTTGGATCACAGCCATTCTGACTGGTGTGAAATGGTACCTCATAGTGGTTTTGATTTGCATTTCTCTGATAATGAGTGATGTTGAGCATCTTTTCATGTGTTTGTTAGCCATCTGTATGTCTTCTTTGGAGAAATGTTTCTTTAGTTCTTTGGCCCATTTTTTGATTGGGTCATTTATTTTTCTGGAGTTGAGCTGTAGGAGTTGTTTGTATATTTTTGAGATTAGTTGTTTGTCAGTTGCTTCATTTGCTATTATTTTCTCCCATTCTGAAGGCTGTCTTTTCACCTTGCTAATAGTTTCCTTTGTTGTGCAGAAGCTTTTAAGGTTAATTAGGTCCCATTTGTTTATTTTTGCTTTTATTTCCAATATTCTGGGAGGTGGGTCATAGAGGATCCTGCTGTGATGTATGTCAGAGAGTGTTTTGCTTATGTTCTCCTCTAGGAGTTTTATAGTTTCTGGTCTTACATTTAGATCTTTAATCCATTTTGAGTTTATTTTTGTGTATGGTGTTAGAAAGTGTTCTAGTTTCATTCTTTTACAAGTGGTTGACCAGATTTCCCAGCACCACTTGTTAAAGAGATTGTCTTTAACCCATTGTATATTCTTGCCTCCTTTGTCAAAGATAAAGTGTCCATATGTGCGTGGATTTATCTCTGGGCTTTCTATTTTGTTCCATTGATCTATATTTCTGTCTTTGTGCCAGTACCATACTGTCTGATAACTGTGGCTTTGTAGTAGAGCCTGAAGTCAGGTAGGTTGATTCCTCCAGTTCCATTCTTCTTTCTCAAGATCGCTTTGGCTATTCGAGGTTTTTTGTATTTCCATACAAATTGTGAAATTATTTGTTCTAGCTCTGTGAAGAATACTGTTGGTAGCTTGATAGGGATTGCATTGAATCTATAATTTGCTTTGGGTAGTATACTCATTTTCACTATATTGATTCTTCCAATCCATGAACATGGTATATTTCTCCATCTATTTGTGTCCTCTTTGATTTCTTTCACCAGTGTTTTATAGTTTTCTATATATAGGTCTTTAGTTTCTTTAGGTAGATATATTCCTAAGTATTTTATTCTTTTGTTGCAATGGTGAATGGAATTGTTTCCTTAGTTTCTCTTTCTGTTTTCTCATTATTAGTGTATAGGAATGCAAGGGATTTCTGTGTGTTGATTTTATATCCTGCAACTTTACTATAGTTATTGATTATTTCTAGTAATTTTCTGGTGGAGTCTTTAGGGTTTTCTATGTAGAGGATCATGTCATCTGCAAATAGTGAGAGTTTTACTTCTTCTTTTCAAATTTGGATTCCTTTTATTTCTTTTTCTGCTCTGATTGCTGTGGCCAAAACTTCCAACACTATGTTGAATAGTAATGGTGAAAGTGGGCACCCTTGTCTTGTTCCTGACTTTAGAGGAAATGCTTTCAATTTTTCACCATTGAGGATAATGTTTGCTGTGGGTTTGTCATATATAGCTTTTATTATGTTGAGGTATGTTCCTTCTATTCCTGCTTTCTGGAGAGTTTTTTTTATCATAAATGGGTGTTGAATTTTGTCAAAGGCTTTCTCTGCATCTATTGAGATAATCATATGGTTTTTATCTTCCAATTTGTTAATGTGGTGTATTACATTGATTGATTTGCGGATATTGAAGAATCCTTGCATCCCTGGGATAAAGCCCACTTGGTCATGGTGTATGATCTTTTTAATGTGTTGTTGGATTCTGATTGCTAGAATTTTGTTAAGGATTTTTGCATCTATGTTCATCAGTGATATTGGCCTGTAGTTTTCTTTTTTTGTGGCATCTTTGTCAGGTTTTGGTATTAGGGTGATGGTGGCCTCATAGAATAAGTTTGGAAGTTTACCTTCCTCTGCAATTTTCTGGAAGAGTTTGAGCAGGATAGGTGTTAGCTCTTCTCTAAATTTTTGGTAGAATTCAGCTGTGACATCGTGTGGACTGGGGCTTTTGTTTGCTGGAAGATTTTTGATTACAGTTTCAATTTCTGTGCTTGTGATGGGTCTGTTAAGATTTTCTATTTCTTCCTGGTCAAGTTTTGGAAAGTTGTACTTTTCTAAGAATTTGTCCATTTCTTCCACGTTGTCCATTTTATTGGCATATAATTGTTGATAGTAGTCTCTTATGATCCTTTGTATTTCTGTGTTGTCTGTTGTGATCTCTCCATTTTCGTTTCTAATTTTATTGATTTGATTTTTCTCCGTTTGTTTCTTGATGAGTCTGGCTAATGGTTTGTCAATTTTATTTATCCTTTCAAAGAACCAGCTTTTGGTTTTGTTGATTTTTGCTATGGTCTCTCTTGTTTCTTTTGCATTTATTTCTGCTCTAATTTTTAAGATTTCTTTCCTTCTACTAACCCTGGGGTTCTTCATTTCTTCCTTTTCTAGTTGCTTTAGGTGTAGAGTTAGGTTATTTATTTGACTTTTTTCTTGTTTCTTGAGGTGTGCCTGTATTGCTATGAACTTTCCCCTTAGGACTGCTTTTACCGTGTCCCACAGGTTTTGGGTTGTTGTGTTTTCATTTTCATTCATTTCTATGCAAATTTTGATTTCTTTCTTGATTTCTCCTGTGATTTGTTGGTTATTCAGCAGTGTGTTGTTCAGCCTCCATATGTTGGAATTTTTAATAGCTTTTCTCCTGTAATTGAGATCTAATCTTACTGCATTTTGGTCAGTCTTGCTTACCTAGAACCCATTACCTTTCTCTCTCTCTTTTTTTTTTTTCACCCTTTGGACAACTATCCTGCTTCCTGTTTTAGGGCTTATATTTTGAAAGAGATAAGCACCTACCTAGATCCTTACATGGCTGTGATCCAGGCCTAAACAATGACTTTAGTTCCTGTGCCTATGGAGCTTAAACTCTGAGGGGTGAGGTGAGAACCATACTTGGCAGAGCAATCCTAGAGTTGAACTACTGTAAAGAAGGAGCTCTTTCCACTGTGGTTTCTGAAAGTAGAACGTGTAGCCTGGAGCTGCTAGAAGCTGTTTTGTTACTCCCTGGGATGAGCTTGATTAAATGAAGTCCATGCCAAGAAAACCAGACCAGAGAGAACAGAGCAGCTACTTATTGATATAGTTTGAGCCTCTGGATCTAGCACCTACTGAGTGTTCAGTTTCTTAAGCCTATAAATTACTTACCCCCTTTCTTTCCCACAAGCCACCAGGACTTGCCTTTCTCCGTTACTCATAACTAAAACAGTCCTAGGTAATGTGTTTTACTTCCATACCAGTAGAGGAGCTTGGGTGCTTCTGTATTTCACATGGTGAGTATCCTACCCAGAATCCACTTCCTTTTGCTTTACCACCTGAGAACGGGCAGTGAAGGCAGGCATGAGTGGCCAGCCAGTCAGCCTGGCATGCTGCACAAATGGCTACCATGGGTCATTTCTCATTTTCTGAAAGCATAATAATAAATATTTCCCTCCTTTGTTAGGGAACAAGGTGGACTTAAACTAGAATTTCTTCTATGGTGAATAGCAGTGAAAAACTGATACTATTAAAGAGAGATCACTAACAACATCCTTTAGTAGAGCCCAGAAGGTTGCAAAAAGAAAGGAACAAAATGACACTTCTACTTTCTAGGCTGCCCAATTGGAATGCTAGTGTAGAAATTGCTGCCTTTTTACCTTCTTCTTTCCTGTAGCAGGGCTAATGTTGCAGGGCTAATGGATGCTAATCACTCGTTCTTGCTAAACTAAGAAGTGAATAAGAGAAAGATAGCCCCACTGAAAAGTCATGGTCTGTGATATCCAAAGTTGAGTCCTCTCCCTGGAGGGGAATCTTTTTATGAGATCCTGGGATATTATAATACTATTCTGGTAGTTTAAAGAAAAAGAAATAAATTCATAACTCTAGACATTAATTATATTAGATGATACATACTATTTGTAATACTAGGACAGACAGTATCTTATTTTCCTTATTAATTTTCAAGTTGTTGCATCATGTTTCTCTTCTCAGGATTTAGCATGAAGGCCTTTTCTGTACTGGCAAATAAAATGTCAAGGTGAGAAGGCTGTAAGTCATTTGACAATAGGGAAATTGTTGAGTTTTAACTTGGTAGCAGATTTAATTTTATTATTTTTAGAAAGCTTAAAAAATATATATCACATAAACTGCACAAATCACAAGCGAAAAGCTTGATGAATTCCTACGAAGTGAACATACTGATGTAACAACCACCCAAATCAAGAAACACAACATGCCTGGCACCCCAAACTCCTCTGTTCAGTCACTATGTACCTTCTTTCTCACCAAAGCTAACTGCCATCCTGACTTTTACACATCCTGATTATAGATTAGTTGCTGGCAGAGATTTAAAACAACAGAATGGCCTACTGAAATGTGAGAGAAGTTCCATAGATGGATTTAAACCTAAAACTGCATGGATATATATATTTTTTATAACAGTACCTGTTTTTCCTGTCACCCACACAGGAACTCACCCATCCCTACTCTGCATTCCCTCTGGAGCATTTTTATATTAAATTTTCAGTCTTGCAGTTGGATGGTGTAAGACACTTTGTCATGAAAGCTATACAACATTGTATAAGGTTGCCATTGGGGAGTCTGGGTCAAGTAAGCACTTGCAGCAGCCATTGAGAGAAACAGCTAGGGTGAAGGCATCCTTTTCCTTTCCTCTTCCCTCTTGCCTCATTCATAACTTACATGGATTCCTCTTTTAACAAAAGAAAAAGGGTAAAGAAATATGTCTTTTAAAGGGTTTTATTCTTAAACTCTGCTTAATCTCTTCTAATTTTGACTTTAAGGGATACAGATCTCTGTTGACACTCTCTCCTTGCCTTCTGAGGCTCAGAAATGGGCACCAGTAAGCAGATTAAGATATGGTTCAGGAGTACTGGCCAGTGGGTGCTCTGTACAGATGGGCTAAGAGAAGAGAAGTGACTTGCTTTGGAAAAGTAATGGCCATTCCAATGTACTGCTGTGTTTCAGAATCTGATATTCTGTAGCCAGATAAACTGATCTGTTGGTTATTTGCCAAAGGGAATACTGAATGTTTAACAGAGCCTACTATTATATATGCAGTTTTGCCCTTTCCAAACTAATAGATGTTACTCATCATGCTGGGATAGCAGAGAGATTTGACTTTTAGAAGCACAGAGAAATGATTTGGCCTAAAACTAGAGATGCTGGATTATACAGTTACTCATGGCATTAAGCAAATTTAGAATTTTTAAAATGTGCATTGAAGACTATTTTACTCTTTTCAATGAAAAATAATCTCATGAACACGGACAGTGAAAACCTATGGATTTTGCAATTTTCAGAACAGTTACTTCAACTGCTATTTAGGCGTTATTTATTGCTTTTTGGTCTTTTGGCTAAAATTAAGTATAGTATCTTTTCTTATCAGTTTAACAAAAGGGGTATTATGCTATATAAACCCTCAAAATATTTTTATGTAGTAGTACCATGGTCTATAATGTAGAAGAGCTCATTTAAATATATCCATGCATCATATTAAATTAGCTTCTTATCATCTTATATATTGTAAGTATTTCTTCTTCCAATAAGTAGTAATTGAGAAATAATGAGAACTATGGAGAGAGTGATTTTAAGAGTTTAACAAAGAAAGTCTCTACCCTTAGAAACTTGTGGTTTTCTTGAAGATAGGAATTCTGAGTGTTTTAGCTTAGTGTCATCCTTGCCTGAAATGCTGTGTGGAAAACAACAAACAATGGGAAGGAGCAGAGTGTATTTGAGGGAGTACACAAGTCAGTCCAGTTGAGTGCTGTGTTTGTGTGTGTTTATGAATCTGGTGTAAAATAAAGTAGGAGTCATTAAAATTGGATATATTGTAGATAGTCTTGCATAGTAACAGACACAGTTTTGTGCAATGAATGTTGAATGACTGAATGAAAAAGAATCTTGAATACCTAATAGAAGATTTGAATCTTCATGCTGTAGGTCCCAAGAAGATATCATGAGTGTAAATTGTTTCCCACTCTGTGATCAGAAATGGTAGAGTTCTTTTGATATAGCAAAGTTGCAAGTTCTTGGATGAGAACTAAAACAACTTTTTAGCCTTAAAGAGAAAATCCTACTCAATATTGTACATATTTAAGTTTATGTGAAGTTGCCCACAGGCAGTGGAAAAGTGAAAGTGAAAGTTGCTCAGTCATGTGAAACTCTTTGCAACCCCATGGACTATATACTCCATGGACTTCTCCAGGCCAGAATATTGGAATGGGTAGCCTTTCCGTTCTCCAGGGGATCTTTCCAACCCAGGGATCCAACCCAGGTCTCCCACACTGTAGGCAGATTCTTTACCAGCTGAGCCACAAGGGAAGCCCAAGAATACTGGAGTGGGTAGCCTATCCCTTCTCCAGCGGATCTTCTCGACCCAGGAATTGAATAGGGGTCTCCTGCATTGCAGGTGGATTCTTTACCAACTGAGCTATCAGGGAAGCCCAGGCAGTGGAAGGAGTTAGTCAAATAAATGATAAAGAAATTTCAAAACATCTTGTATTTGGAAATAAACTTGGTAGTTCGGTATCCTATGAACTGTAACCAATCCATCTTTCCCAAAGCCTAATAGCAATTTTATTTTTCTGTAACATTAAAGACTTCAAATTATACCAGCAAATGTTGTGACAATATTAACTTTTGCTAGAGTGATTAAACCCAAAATTCCATCTAAGAATATACATGCAAATGTATACACCAAAATAATATATATAGCTATATATATAAATGCTATGCATACACATGTATTAACTAGATTTTTTAAAATCCCATGAGATGAAATTTTGAAAACTTAAAAATTACGTCATTAGAGTTTTTTTCTTTTTTAAAAATTCAATTTATTTAAACTAAAATTAATTTCAAAAATAGGTCACCCATTTCTTCTATCCCCAACAATCCGAGTTTCTGATAGGAATCCAGATTTTTTAAGTATTCCTTGAAGTCAGATCTATGATTCTTAAAATATAAACCAATTTATTTTATTTAGTTTCTTTTGATTTATTTTTATTTTATCTTTAGTAATGACTTCTAACAAAATGATCCACTTGGTTGTGCTCGTGGCACAGCTGATGTCAGCATATTACTAACCACCTGTAGATGACATACCTTGCTTATCCAGTCCTGCCACTACATTTTTCTCATCAACACTGTTACCAAACATGAGATGGTCAACGTGAGTGATTTGTTTTCCAGTCATTATCATCTGCATAATTTAGTTATCCCCTAGGTATCATCTTTGTAAATACTGTAGGGTTCTACAGAGTAGGCAGATGCTGTATTGGGAAACATTCACCTGTCTTACTCAAGAACCTAATACAAGAGAATTTAGATATTTCTGTGTCCCAGCATGACATTTTGCTCACAAATTTCCAACATAATATAAAACAACATAAAATAAGTGAGAAAAATAGAGCTTTCAGAATATTTTCAGCTTATTTTCAGTCATCACATGAGAGAGTCTAGTCATCATTTCATTTGGCATCTTTGGATTATTTTAATGGATTATGTCCCAGATGGGTATTAGCATATTGGTAGTGCATGGTCAATTTTTTTTTTTTTTTTTAAAAAGCAACAGCTACTGGATTGGCTTGAACTGTTTCCTTAAAATGGCAGATTAGTTTTATGAGCGGTGTTTTTAATACAGCTTCACAGCAAAGCAGATTTGTGTAATTTGACCACCTGTTATAAACATCAATTTTAATCAATCACATATATCTTTGCCAATATAGTATATCAGTGGTAAAATGTTTGAATATTTTGAAATAAATTTCATGATAAAATTAAGCAGCCATCTGGAATTATAATATAGTTTTTCTCTAAATGATTTGCAAGGAATAAATTTGCAATGTTGTATGTGGAGAATATATACATATAAGTGCACATCTATTTTGTCCTTTTCTATAATGCTGTTTGTGAGGACATTTTATTGTGAATAATATAGAAAATTTGCCTACTTAACAAGGCCTGTAAAGCTCCATGGACCGAAAGATGCTTGAGCTCTACTGTTCCAGCCTGTGTGCTTAGATAATGATCCATCTGCTCTACCCAAGGTCTCAGTGATTATGATCCAATCTTCATAGCTTTTCAGTCACTGTAAAATTATTGCAAAACACAGAATCTGCTTTCTGCTATTTATTTCAAGTGATGTTGCTTTAATTATGTAACCCCATCCAAATATAATTTCTGGGAAAAGTATGTATTTATCCTGCACATACAAGTTAGATTTGCCCACCCCCAGTTCTCTACAGTAGAAACTTCTAAATTGTTCAGGAAAGACATATTAAAAGAATTTGTGTAAAGATTATATTTCCGTCTGGATCTGTGAAACCAAAAATATTGAATATTTAAATTAGTAGTAGTTTTTCTGGAACACTTCAGTCCACTTTTTTCAGGGACATGGCGTATTTTGCATCTGCTTACCCTAGTCTTTTCTTATCTTAGTACTCCTTTTATTACTCAATTTAAAGTGCCACTTGTGGAATTTTTCCCTGGAATAACAAGTATTTCTTATACTAATCACATATTTTATTAGTTTTATAGCTTTTCTTGCCTTTTATTCAAAATCATAGATTTTGAAAAAAGACTGAATTCAAAATTCAAAATGTAAAATCTAAGCAAAAGTATATTTAAAAAGAGACTTCAGATTGTCAATGAAAGACTCATTATTAACCCTTAAACTTTTAAAAAGTCATTAGAGATGACATGTTATACTTTTAAATTCTGTGACATTACTGTCAATATATGGAATTTGAAAGCCCTTCTTTATAGATATTAACATTGAACATGTAAAAAAACCAAGGCATATAATTACTTTTGTGCTTTTTTTTCACTTCATTTAAAAATAAATTATTTTATATATTTGAAGGATATCCATAGGTTATCACTTCATATAAAGAGAAGTGAAAGTTTTTTATTACTTGTTCATTTAACAAAACACATGTGAAGGACTGAATACTTAACTACATAGTCTAATATAAAAACCCAGTGAGATAACAGGCTGACTCTAGATGCCAAACTGTTGTCGGTATACCATAATACCTCTCATGTAAGCAAATATTCATGGCCTAACTTCATACGTGATATAATAATTATGAATAAATATCTGTTTGGAAAATAGAGGAGAAAGCAACTTCCTCTTCCTTCAATAGTAGGTAATGATTTCACAGAGGAGATAACATTTATAGTGGGCACTGACAAATGCATAAGACTTTGTGAGATATGAAAATGGTATGAAAGACTATAGTGAATTAAGAGAAGGCTGAGTGATTGAGGCTCATCGAGTTGGGTAACAGAACAAGATGGAGAAGAAGGATAAAGGACTAGAACCTCTCTAAGGTCAAATTATTAAGAATATTGTTGGATTGATAAAGAATTATTCTATAAGCATGGAGAGCACCATTTTAAAGCACAGGATTGACATTAATGGGTAGGTTTTGGTAAAAAAAAAAAAAATTAAAAAGTGACACTTGTGGAGGTAGTATTATACCAAACAGGAACAGATGCAGTGGAGCCAATTATGCAGAAATGATAGTGATACATGTTGCTGGAGAGGTCCATCAGGCTGACAAATTAACTCCATGGTAGCCCTCAAAACTATTTTTTTAAACAGTAGTATCTGTTTCCTTTATCAATATTTTGCAGTTATCCAAGAGTACAAGGTACTGATCTGTCTTTTGTCTCCTTTACTTGACTCTCCTTCAAACGCAGATATAATGTAAATTGTTAGGTAAATGTCTAATAGGGTTCTGGCTAATGAGAGAAGTAGAAAGTATGTGAATAAGGAACATAACAGAAGATAATTCTTGTATAGTTGATAGTTGATAAGATGTCATGGGTTTTAAAAAGTAGGAACTCTTGCTGTGAAAATGATTATTGTTATTGCTATATATATTTAAAAAAAATTCTACTCTCTTTTTTATGCTGTTCAAAATCCCTACTGTAATGGGTTATGAAATGGGATTCATGTGCCTGTGATTATTTGTCCATATCAAGTATTATTTCATGGCTTTGACTTCATTTCACAAGTCAGGTCAATCAAAACAAGCCTCTATATTTTATCTAGTCTAATTATACTATCAACAATTAGATGTTTTATAATAGTAAAGCATACTAATTGTTTGCTTGAAGTTTAGTGTCCTTAGCTGCCCTTCTAGCATATAAAGTGTTGTTCACTTTAGCAAATATGTAAAGAAATAGATTAAATTTTGAGCAAAGCAATTTATTTCCTTACTTAGTGCAAGACTAGTACTAATGATTCTTCTAACAATTGTCATAAAGATGATTCATATTTTTCTTTGTGGCTTTATAAATGTACCATCTAGCATAAGATAGAAGATTCTACTTTAATTGCTAACATTTATCTTTTTGCGTCTCATTTTCCCCCTGGAATAACATTTTTAGGAATGATAAAAAATAAATCCTTACTTAAAAGATTGGGCTTTAAAAATGAAATCCAAGGTTATTAGATAAAGTCTTATGGGTGGGGCTGCTGGTATATATATTATCCTAGTTTATATTATTTTGGTCTGCTATGCCCTAGATATAATTAAATAGTTAATTGTTATAATTGTCTTTTGGAAGCTAAAGTTTAGATTACAAAATGTAAAGGCACAAGAAATTTGCTTTAAAATTATGAGAGCTGGACCATAAATAAGGCTGAGTACTGAAGAAAAGATGCTTTTGAATTGTGGTGTTGAAGAAGACTATTGAGAATCCTTTGGACTGCAAGATCAGACCAGTCAATCCTGAAGGAAATCAATCCTGAATATGTATTGGAAGGACTGATGCTGAAGCTGAAGCTCCAATACTTTGGCTATCTGATGTGAAGAGCTGGCTGATTCACTAGAAAAGACCCTGATGCTGGGAAAGATTGAAGGCGGGAGGAGAAGGGGACCACAGAGGATAAGATGTTTGCATGGCATCACCAACTCAATGGACATGAGTTTGAGCAAGCTCTGGGAGATGGTGATGGACAGGGAAGCCTGATGTGCTGCAGGCCATGGGGTCGCAAAGAGCTGGACACGACTGAGTGACTGAATAACCACCCTAGGGCTTCCCAGGTGGTGCTAGTGGTTAAAGAGCCCACCTGCCAATGAAGGAGACATGAGAGATGTGGGTTCAGGCCCTGGGTTTGGAATATCCTCTAGAGGAGGGCATGGCAGCCCACTCCAGTATTCTTGTCTGAAGATTCCCACGGACAGAGGAGCTTGGTAGGCTACAGTCCATGTGGTTTCAGAGAGTCAGACACTACTGAAGCAACTTAGTGAAACAATACCTTAAATAAGTAATTCATGTTATTTGCCATTTCTTGCCCTCAGCCTACTCCCACTTCCATTATTACTTCTTCCTCCTAACTTCTTTTCCTTCCACAAATGTATATGGAGAGCTCACTGAGTGAGTATAGAATGTGTTAGTGTAATGACAAAAATGTTGCCATAAAAACAAATGCAGATATTTCTTAGATTAAAAGTTCAATTCAGTTCAGTTGCTCAGTTGTGTCCAACTATTTGCGACCCCATGGACTGCAGCACACCAGGCCTTCCTGTCCATTACCAACTCCTGGAGTTTACTCAAATTCATGTCCATTGAGTTGGTGATGCCATCCAACCATCTCATCTTCTGTGGTCCCCTCTCCTCCCACCTTCAATCTTTCCCAGCATCAAGGTCTTTTCAAATGAGTCAGTTCTTCGCATCACGTGGTCAAAGTATTAGAGTTTCAGCTTCAGCATCAGTCCTTCCAGTGAATATTGAGGACTGATTTCCTTTAGGATGGACAGGTTGGATCTCCTCATTGTCCAAGGGACTCTCAAGAGTCTTCTCCAACACCACAGTTCAAAAGCATCAAGTCTTCACTGCTTAGCTTTCTTTATAGTCCAATTCTCACATCCATACATGACTACTGGAAAACCCATAGCTTTGACTAAATGGACCTTTGTTGGCAAAGTATTTAATATCTCTGATTTTTAATATGCTGTCTAGGTTAAAAATACTGTTATGATTAGTCTCAAGCAATATTTGAAGGAGAAAAGAGCCATACTTTTTGAAGGGATGATATCATGAGTGAGCAGTGACTATATCAGGGAAAAATTGGCTCTTTAGGATCAAGTCCAAAGTCCAGTTATGTAGAAGAAACCTATAGCCACTGTCCTCTAGTAGCCATGAGGTCATGTTCTGCCTAGCATGGGGAGGTTCTGTTAGATGAAGAATCAGGTAAGGTAACTGCAAACAAATTACAGCTTCACATGGTCTTTTAGCAGAACCTGATGAGGGAAAGGTGCATGGTGCAGAAAAAGCAAGGACTGAAGGAGGAAGATGGCACAAGTAAGTGGCTTGTGCTGTCAAGGAAAACAAATTCACTATAAGAGAAAGCAAATCCCTTGTTTTCATTGGTTAGCATTGTACCATGGTGGAGATGGCTGAAAAGAGTGGGCCCTTGTCAAGAGTATTCATTTAAACTGATTGGCTAGCTGTTTTTTTTTTTTTTTCTCCTTTTTTCTCAAGGAAGGAATATGGCAAGTGTAGAATAAAAATGTTTATATAAGGAGAATATTTCAGAGACCATAGTGATTAAGAACATGCACTTTGAAGTCAGGCTGCCTGGATTCAAATTTTAGCTTCATTACTTACAAATTATGTGGCTTTGGGCAAATTATTTAACTTCTTTGTACTTTATCTTTAAAATGATGAAAACAGTAGTACACACCTCATAGAACTGTAATGAGGATTAATTGAAATGATACTTGTATTAAGATAATAACTGGCCAAAGTAAGTAGTTGTTAAAATACATTTTATTATGTTATTTTATGAAATTAAAAGAAATGTATTAAATCTAATAAAGGCTGTGTGCATGAGTAGCTCATAACAAGTTATAAGTACTACCATTATAGGGGAAAAAAGGCAAATACGAAGTAATTAGGGTTCGAACTAGAAGTGTGATCTATCTGTTTACAAGAACAATCCATTTGGATTGTTTAAAAGATGGAACAATCTTGTTTTGGATTATTTACAAGAACAATCCATTTCTTGCCCAGACATGCCAAGTTAGCCTGGATGTATTGTGAGCTTAATCATGTAAGTATTAAAGACAATCTAAGATTTCAAATTCTTACTTGAAGAGACAAGAGCTGTTGAGACTCCCAAATCCACTCCTGAGTTAGCAAAATTTGGATCAAAATTCTCTTTCCGTGGGACTTAATTTTGTCTTCAGGTTTAGAAACTTCAGGGCTTCTGATAAAAATATCATACCACACAGTCTACATGGGTCTGCAGACTGAACAAACAGGCCAAACACAAAGGCTGAAAGGATTTTAGAGCTGGTTAAGAGGCTGTTTATTATACCAGTCTTGTGCATTAATGAATAGCTGGTTTTTGTGATTTGCATGTTTTTTGTTTTTGTTTTTCTGGGTAGCACCTGGGACTTTCTGACATTTGAAAGTCTTGTTCCATCTTTGAATGCATGTGATACCCATTTAGAGAGTCCTAAAAATGTGAAGATATTTGCAGAAGCTGGAGAACAATGAGAATTAGGCATGATTACCTGTACTATTGAAAGGTTGACTCATATTTTCACTTATTCTAGAGGGAGTGTTTTATTGGATAAAAAAAAACGTGAATTTCTCTCTGTGTCACTTTGTTCAGCCTGTGGAGAGCAAAGGATTATTCTTTACAGTATGTTTTCTAATAATTTGTCCAAGCTAATTTTGCATTCCAGAGTCATATATTGCTCTTGGGTGTTTTCCCTCCACATTTCCCCCTGGTGGATTATTTATACTTTTAACAAAATGATGAATGGTACTTTGTATATTCGAAATATGTTTATTTCCTCTGGAGAACTGAGTGAAACAAGTACATTCTTGCAGAAGAATCCTAACATGGTTACCTATTCCTTTGAAATTGGCTTTATCTTTGATTGTAAAAATTCTCTGTAAATTGAATGCTGTATATTAAAAAGCTACAGCATTTCATGTTTTTAATAGAGATAAGATTGTAGAAACAAGTTATAATAGAGAAGGGATTTTAGTTTCTTCTAGAGAAGAGTATTTCATAACATAAAATAACTCCATTTAGAGATTTGAAAATATATTTTCTCTGCATGTTTCTATGAAACTTTTAAAGGCATGTAATTATTTTTCTCCTTCCTGGAGATACTTTCTCTCCATCTGAGTCTCTTCTCTGGCCTCTATCACATTTTTGCACTTTGGCACTTAAACATTTGAATACAATTTTGACTTAAGGGAGGTATCCAATTGTTTTCACAGTATATTATAGTTATAAAATACATTATGAAATATATATATGATGGTTGATTTTGGAGTAGAAAGTGTAGGGCAAAGTGAATGTATGGGGCAACAAAGGCACAAAATTCTCTGGAAAATTGTTTTTTTTCTTCTTACATTATCAAAGTGTGATGAAAATTATATTTAGGTTTTTGGAATTTCTCAAATTGGAATGTTATTAAATAATTTTGGAGATTTTTTTTTAAAACTCTAGTTATGAGTACATGCATAAACAATTTTGCAATAGGCAACATGAGTAGAAAATTTATACAATCTTAGTTGTCATTAATTTTTATTACAATTGTTTATAAAATGGACTTCAATAAAACAGAGATTTTTAAATTAAAAAAAATTTTAGCTCTAATTAAGACACTGTGGACGGAGAAGGCAATGGCACCCCACTCCAGTACTCTTGCCTGGAAAATCCCATGGACAGAGGAGCCTGGAAGGCTGCAGTCCATGGGGTCGCTGAGGGTCGGGCGTGGCTGAGCGGCTTCACTTTCACTTTCCACTTTCATGCATTGGAGAGGGAAATGGCAAACCACTCCAGTGTTCTTGCCTGGAGAATCCCAGGGAAGGGGGAGCCTGGTGGGCTGTCGTCTCTGGGGTCGCACAGAGTCAGACATGACTGAAGCCACTTAGCAGCAGCAGCAGCAAGACACTGTGGAACTTATATAAGAATATATATGCATTTACCCGTTCATGGACCACAATCTTGTCATGGTGAAGGGGCTCACATAACTCAATGAAGCTATGAGCCATGCCATGCAGGGCCACTTAAGACAGACGGGTCATAGTGAAGAGTTCTGACAAAAATATGGTCTGCTGGAGGAGGGGATGGCAAACCAATCCAGTATTCTTGCCTCAAGAACCCCATGAACAGTATGAAAAGGCAAAAAGATATGACACTGGGAAGATGAGCCCACAGGTCAGAAGGTGTCCAGATGCTACTGGGGAGGGACAGAGGGCAGTTATTCAGTAGCTCCAGAAAGAATGAAGCCACTGGGCCAAAGTGGAAATGATGCTTAGTTGTAGATACGTCTGGTGATGAAAGTAAAGTCAGATGCTATAGAAAACAATATTGCATTGTTGTTCAGACATTCAGTCATGTCTGACTCTTTGCAACCCCGTGAATGGCAGTATACCATTCCTGGTATGCTGGTATGCTTCCTGGTCCTTCACTATCTCCCAGAGTTCACTCAAACACATGTCTGTTGAGTTGGTGATACTGTCCAACCATCTTGCCCCCTTCTCCTTCTGCCCTCAATCTTTCCCAGCATCAAGGTCTTTTCCAGTGAGTTGGCTCTTCGCATCAGGGAGCCAAAGTATTGGAGCTTCAGTTTCAGCATCAGTCCTTCCAATGAATATTCAGGGTTGATTTCCTTTAGAATTGACTGGTTTTATCTCCTTGCTCTCCAAGGGAGTTTCAAGAGTCTTCTCCAGTACAACAGTTCAAAAGCATCAATTTTTCAGCTCTCAGCCTTCTTTATGGTACAGTTTTCACATCTATACATGATTACTGGAAAAGCCCATAACTTTGACTAGTTGGACTTTTGTTGGCAAAGTGATGTCTCTGCTTTTTAATATGCTGTCTAGGTTTGTCATAGCTTTCCTTCCAAGAAGCAATCGTCTTTTAATTTCATGTCTACAGTCACAGCCATGATTTTGTAGCCCAAGCAAATAGTCTGTCACTGTTTCCATTTTTCCCCGATCTATTTGCCATGACATGATGGGATCAGATGCCATGATCTTAGTCTTTTGAAAGTGGTAAAAGTATTGTATAGGAAATTGGAGTGTTATATCTGTGAATCAAGGTAAACACTACATATTCAAGCAGGAGATGGCAAGAGTGAACATCGACATCTTAGAAATCAGTGGACTAAAGTGGACAGGAATGGGAGAATTTAATTCAGATGACCGTTATATCTACTACTGTGATCAAAAATCCCTTAAAAGAGTTGGAGTAGCCCTTATAGTCAACAAGAGTCTGAAATGCAGTACTTGAGTGCAGTCTCAAAAATTACAGAATGATTTTGGTTTGTTTCCAAGGCAAACCATTCAATATCTCAGTAATCCAAGTCTGTGCCCCAACCATGGATGCTGAAGAGGCTGAAGTTAACCGTTTCTGTGAGGACCTATAAGACTTCCTAGAACTAACACCAAAAAAAAAAAAAAAAAGTCCTTTTCATCACAAGGGATTGGAATGTAAAAGTAGGATGTCAAGAGATACATAGAGTAAAAGGCAAATTTAGCCTTGGAGTACAAAACAAAGCAGGGCAAAGGCTAACAGAGTTCTGTCAGGAGAACACATTGGTCATAGCAAATACCTTCTTCCAGCAATACAAGAGACGATTCTACACATGGACATGACCAGATGGTCATTACTGAAATCAGATTGATTATATTCTTTGTAGCCAAATATGGAGAAGCTCTATACAGTAAGCAAAAACAAGACCTAGAGCTGACTGTGGCTCAAACCATGAACCCCTTAGTGCAAAATTCAGGCTTAAATTGAAGAAACTAGGGAAAACCACTAGACCATTCAGGTATGACCTAAATCAAATCCCTTATGATTATACAGTGGTGGTGATAAATAGATTCAGGAGATTACATCTGGCAGATAGAGTGCCTAAAGAACAATGGATGAAGATTTATAACATTGTATAGGAGGCAGTGACCAGAACCATCCCAAAGAAAAAGAAATGCAAGAAGGCAAAGTGGTTGTCTGAGGAGGCTTTACAAATAGTTAAGCAAAAAGCAAAGGAGAAAGGGAAAGACATACCCAACTGAAAGCAGAGTTACAGAGAAGAGCAAGGAGAGATAAGAAGGCTTTCTTTAATGAATGGTGTGATGAAACAGAGGAAAAAAATAGAATGGGGAAGACTAGAGATCTCTACAAGAAAATTGGAGATATGAAGAGAACGTTTCATGCAAAGATGGGCATGATAAAGGACAAAACCGATAAGGACCTAACAGAAGCAGAAGAGATTTAGATTAAGTGGCAAGAATACACAGAAGAACTGTACAAAAATGGTCTCAATGACCCGAATAACCAGGATGGTGTGATCACTCATCTAGAGCCAGACATCTTGGAGTGTGAAGTCAAGTGGGCCTTAGGAAGCATTACTACAAACTAAGCTAGTGGAGGTGATGGAATTCCAGCTGAGCTATTTCAAATTCTGAAAGATGATGTGGTTAAAGTGCTACACTCAATATGTTAGCAAATTTGGAAAACTCAGCAGTGGCCACAGGACTGGAAAAGGTCAGTTTTTATTCCAGTCCCAAAGTAGGGCTATGCTGAAGAATGTTCAAACTAGTATACAAATGTGCTCATTTCACATCCTAGCAAGATTATGCTCAAAATCCTTCAAGCTAGGCTTCAACAGTACATGAAATGAGAACTTGTAGATGTACAAACTGGGTTTTGAAAAGGCAGAGATCAAATTGCCAACATTCATGGATCACAGAGAAAGCAAGGGGATTCCAGAAAAACATCTACTGTTTCATTGACTATGCTAAAGCCTTTGACTGTGTGGATTACAGCAAACTGTGGAAAATTTTTAAAGGGATGGGAATGCCATACCATCTCACCTGGCTCCTGAGAAACCTGTGTGTGGGTTGAGAAGCAACAGTTAGAACCGAATATGTAACAATGGACTGGTTCAGAATTGAGAAAGGAGCACGTCCAGGCTGTATATGTCACTCTACTTATTTATCTTCTGCAGAGTAAATCATGCAAAATGCCAGGCTTCGTGAATTACCAGTTGGAATTAAGATTTCCAGGAGAAATATCAGTAACCTCAGATGTGCAGATGACAGCACTCTGGTGACAGAAACTAAAGAGAAACTAGAGTCTCTTGATGAGGGAGAAAGAGAGTGAAAAAGCTGGCTTAAACTCAACATTCAAAAAGCTAAGATCACCACATCCGGTCCCATCATTTCATGGCAAATAGAAGGAGAAAAATGGAAGCAGTGGCATATTTTCTTTTCTTGGGCTCCAAAATCACTATGGATGGTGACTGCAGTCAGGAAATTAAAAGACGCTTGCTCCTTGGAGGGAAAGCTGTGGTGAACCTAGACAGGGGATTAAAAAGCAGAGACATTAGTTAGCTGACAAAGGTCCATTCAGTCAAAGCTATGGTTTTTCTAGTCATCATGTATGGATGTGAGAGTTGGACCATAAAGAAGACTCAGCACCAAAAAATTGATGTTTTGAATTGTGGTATTGGAGTAGACTCTTGAGAGTCCCTTGGACAACAAGGAGATCAAACCTGTCAACCCTAAAGGAATCCAATCCTGAATATTCATTGGAAGGACTGATGCTGAAGTTGATGCTCCAATACTTTGTCTACTTGATATGAAGGTCTGACTCATCTGAAAAGATCCTGATGCTGGGATGACTGAAGGTAAAAGGAGAAGGAGTGGTAGAGGATGAGATGGTTAGATAGCATTACCAATTCAATGGACATGAATCTGAGCAAACTCTTGGAGATAGTGAAGGACAGGGTACCCTGGCTTACTGTAGTACATGAGATCACAGAGATCACACGACTTATTGATTGAACAACAACAGCAAATACACATTTATAACATTGTTTATAGTTTTCAAGGAACTTCCCATGTAGCTCAGTGGTAAAGAATCTGCCTGCCAATTCAGGATACACTGGAGATATGGGTTTGATCCCTGGGTTGGGAAGATCCCCTAGAGTAAAATAAATGGCAACAGGCTCCAGTAATTTTTGCCTATAAAATTCCATGAACAGAAGAGCCTATTGGTTTGTAGTGCATTGGGTCACGGAGAGTTGGACATGACTGAGGGACTGAACACACACACACACACACATTCTCTTCAGGTTTTTATAACTTGGTTGGAGAGAAAAATATTGATACCTAAAGATATAAGCTAGCTTGTGAGTGGCACAGGACCACCAAAAGCATTTTTGATTCCTTAGGAGAGGATGCAAATATTCATATACATGTGTGGAAGTATATATTCATAGTTCTCTGAAGAAAGTATTTGTACATTCTATTAGTTTCTCCTCAAACTTCTGAAACCATAATTACTTTCATTGTTGGGGACTTGTTGGAATAATCAGGGGTGATGTTTTGGAGGAAGTAAGATAAACTTAGCACCTAACAGTTGTGTAAGATGTCTGTGGGTGGAGACACATATGTATAAAAGGAGAGCATTCTATGAGAGATCAACAGTACAAGAGATGATACAAGGCAGGAAAATGTAAAGTAAATTTATTCAGAAATGATGAGTAGGCAGCCACATTGAATTAGAGCTGAATTAAGTTAAGCCAAATTATAGAAGTCTTTTGATTCCAACTAAGATATTATTGGTAGAATGGGATCTTCAAATACTTTTGTAAGTTAAAGGTGATTGTGGTGTATAAAACAGACTGGGAAGTGAAAACAGATGAAGTTGGTTTTAGTTTTCTTGCATATATTAGTTTATGTAAAATTTAATAGGAATAAGAACAAGAAGAAATTAGGATGAGAGAAAATAAAAACAGACCTGGAAAGGTCTTTTAAGCCGTATGTGCATGGATATAGGAGCTATAAATACATTCATTCACCCCCGCAGAAATGACTGAGTGCCTGTGGTATGAACCAGCACTGTTCCAGAAATTTGAAACACATCAGTGAAAAAAGCATTGTTACCGCTGCTGAGATGTTTACATTTTAGGGGATGATACAGAAATCCTAAGTGAATGGGACAGTTATGGCACCAAAAAGTGCTAGTTGTGAAAGGGGAAACGTTACGAATCAGTGGAATTATTTCCAAGTTTTTGTGCTAAAATAGTACACAAGAAATTTGCTCCTTGGAATTTGAAAGAGACAATATTACATGTCATTACTATTCTATTTGAACTAAAGAATAAGGTAACTGAAGAATATTTAAATTAAACATTTCAGAACCATCTTATACTTTAGCTGAAAGTTCTACAATGAGCTGACAGAAATGGAAAAAGAAAAGAAAAAAAAAGAAAGAAGGAAAAAGAATTGGAAAAATCTGAAGTACTTTGGATAGCTGGAGAGAAGCATTGAATTGACTGGGTATTAAACATATTATAAAACAAAAAATCTTCAACATATGGCAGTTTACATTCCTGTTTGTAATAGTGAGATTTAAGCCTGAGAATGTATTTCCTTTGAGAGTATTTCTGTCAGTGAGGCTGACTACTTATAGTCTAAGAAAAGATTGACAGTAAGTTATACAATTCACACAGGACCTCGGCATTATAATGATAGCAGAAAATTTCTTTGGTTGTTTTAGATTTATGTGAAATTCAAAATTTTAATTTAACGAGTATTTAATAAGTACTTTCTATGTTCAAGGTACTGCAAAAGGTAATGGAGTTTTTAAAAAATGAATAAAATAGAGAATTTGTCTTCAATAAATTTGCCACCTAAATAGGGAAACAAGCATGTTAAAAGTTCAAACAAACCATAACAAAATTATAGCAAAACATGATTAAAGGAGCTTAGTAAAAGGATGTCTAATTCTACTTGAGGTTATCTGTCAAGCTATGCCCAAAGAGTGAATCTCAAGATGTCTCAAAGGTTGACCAATTGAGAAAGGATATTTTTCTGTCATAGGAAACTTTACAGGCAATTGCACTAAAGAGGTATAAAGATGAGCATGCTCAAGAAATGGAAAACTGAATGGTAGAATATTGGCGGAGTTGTCAGAAGGCATGACATGACCCCGGACTGTGCCAAAGGCTAGCCGCTGAAAGGCCTTGCCCACCAGCACATATTCGAGCATTCTGTTGAGTCCTCTGAACCCTATAATGTGAGAAGAAATCATGCTGTCATTATAATCCCTAAATATACATTTATGTCAAGTAATAACACAAATATGTGAAGTGAAGTAGGATGGTGTAGTCTAATGTATAGCAAGTGGTCATTTTTGCAGGGTGAACCTAAATTCTCTGGGGTGAAGGAGAATCAGACCATAAATAGATAGGGTAAGTTTAATGAACTTCTAAAAGGCAATCTTCATCTAGTCAGACTTTAGAAGAGAGTCACAAAAAGAATAATTCTAACTTATTAATTTAGCTAATAAATATTAACTGCCCATAATATAACACTGTGGGATATGACAGTCTTGGTCTTGAGGAGTTTG
The DNA here is from genome assembly GCF_002263795.3 of Bos taurus. Taxonomy (NCBI): domain Eukaryota; kingdom Metazoa; phylum Chordata; class Mammalia; order Artiodactyla; family Bovidae; genus Bos; species Bos taurus. The sequence goes on from NC_037336.1 coordinate 66,777,449, forward strand.
TGTTTCCACAAACATCATGATCTTTGAGTCCGAAGAACTAAAGTAATAGAACCTGCTGAATGATGTTGTTACTTCCTGCCGCCTAGGTATCTTTAGTGAATTATATTGGTGATCTTCAAAGATTAGGAAGGTTAATGGACAATTGCATTTCTTAATGTGTCTGTAAGTGAACTGAATGTTAGCCTATTTATAAGACATGCCACAAAGTGGTCTAGTGGAATCTCTTTAAATTGGTGCTACAAACTTGGGGTTGTGAAAAATAAAACAAGTAAGGCATCTTAAGCATACAGTAAAAGAAAAAGAAGTGAATGAGCAGAACAAAGAGATAGCGTTAGAAACCATGACAGATAGTGTCAGGTGGGGGCCTACATGCAAACATTCACTGATTTTGTTCATGTTTTGCCCAGGGGTGTTGAGTATCAAGAGAATTTGGCTTCCTCCCCAACTCCAAGGGTGAAGCTTGATTAGTCCAAGCCAATTATGGTAATTCCATACCCTGCCAAGTGATTCATTCTGGCCAGGGCATGTGACAGAATTTTGGCAAGTGATATGTAAAGGGAAATCAGTTGGACAGCTTTAGGGACACTTTTAGCCATTCCTATTTAGAGATGTGAAGAAGAAAATATGTCCTCTGTTCATTCTGGCTTTGGAATATTGTTGTGTAAGGATGCAATGTTTGAAGCTACTGCAACCATCTCATTATCAGGAGAAGACAAGCTTAAGGACATATGTCTACATTCAGATGATGGCAGTAGGGAAGAGATGGAAAGAACCTGAGTTGTTCATGATATAATGGACTGACAAGATTAACAAACTAACCATTCCTACCCTGCTATATCTATTAACTCTCTATATGACATAACAAATGTCTTTATTGAAGCCAGTTTTGTTTTAGTGACTTTTCTCTTTCTTGCAGCCAAAAGCATTGCTGGGACAGAAAAACTTCTCTTCCCTCTTAGAATCAAAGTTTGAGAGTCTGCAAATTAAATTGACAAAAAACAAATCAATGGGAGAAAGAAATATATTTCTTTATTGATATTAATATTTTATGTGTATGCAGCCCACATAGATAAAAAAAAGAAAGCATAAAGAGAAAGTTAGGTTCAGGGCATATATACCATTTTAACAAAGGAAAAGGGAGTTTGGACTACGGGGGGTAGTAAATTATGGGAAGATGACTAGAAAATGTATAGTAGATAAGGATTATTGAGTGTGGTTTGTTCTGCAAATAATTGTTTTCCTCTTTGTGGAGAGGGGAACACAGTTACAGATGGAAATTTATGCTTTGTTTTAGGAAAAAGGGGGAAGTGCAGAGAGTTCTACTTATATCTGCTGCTTCTCTATTGCCTTCAGCTCAAAATAGTTCTTATGCCAAATGACATATGTTGAAGTGGCATATTCTATTCCCCTTCGACATTCTACATGATATAGCAATATTTCATGTTATGACTGAATGTTGTGTTCCCCCAACATTCATGTGTTGAAACCCTACCCCCTAAATGATATTTTAGGAGGTAGGGATTTTGGGAGATGTTTAGGAGCTGATGAGGTCATGAGGGTAGAGCTATCATGAGTGGGATTAGTTCCCTTATAAGAGTCAAAGGAGAGCTTGCTTTCTCTCTCTGTTCTCTGCTGTGTGATGATACAAGAAGTTGACAGTGTGCAACCCAGGAGGGGCCTCTCTGCAGAACTCAGTCATGCTGGCACCCTCATCTTGGACTTCCCATCTCCATAACTGTAAGAAATAAAGTTTTGTTGTTTATAAGACACTTAACTTATGGTCTCTTGTTGTAGTGGCCAGAGCTAACTAAGACATCCATTCTTATGTTCCCAGAGTCTTTTGTTCAAGCTGATGTGTTCTCTAGAGGCTAAAGCAGATTGGAAAGGGTTTGTTTTTATGTTAGATGTATTTATAAATTATAATTTTTATGTTATATTAAAACCAAATCTTAAGCATCATTAAGGCAAAACTGGAGATAATAAATGTGTTGAGAAATAAACAAAATTAAAATGATTTACAAAAATTCTGCAGGCAGGTTTTCAACTCAGGCTTTCATAGTTTACAATTAAGACACTTTTCTTATTTTGGGGATTACTAAGAGCAAAAACAGAAAGACCAAAAGCAAGTGATTAAGAACTAGAAATAGATCAGGCAGATAGCTATTTTTCAGGTATGAAAATAAATGCAATTCTGTAGGAAACTTAAGGAAATGGTTGACCTCTCTCCCATTCTCTCTTGTGCTCACACACGTCTGACTCTTTGCAACCCGCATAGGTAGTAGCCTGCCAGGCTCCTTCTGTCCATGGAATTTTCCAGGCAAGAATACTGGAGTAGGTTGCCATTTCCTACTCCAGGGGATCTTTCTGACCTAGGGATCATCCACACCCGTGTCCCCTGCATCTCCTGCATTGGCAGGCTGATTCTTTACTACTGTGCCACCTGGGATGACCTTTAGCTGTCCCTTACAAAGGCATATAAGTGAAACAAAAATTAATCCTTAAATAAAGGTTATGAGTAAGGAGATTCAGAGATTTGAATTATTATGATCAATAAATTGTCTCTGTGTCACTGTGGATATCATTTGGGTAGGGATCTGAATGACATTTATTAATAAGAACCTCTTGGTTGTATGAAGTTGAATTTCATTGAAACTGGGCTCTTATTTTGTGAAATATCTGACTTAGCATTTTTTCTTTATGAAGATATCATTTTAATTAGTGTTTTTGAAGGTTGAGTGGATAGTTTCATCGTTTAAAAGTAGTGACTTTTTTTCACAGACTTCAGCTCTATGTCATATATTACTGACCTTTAAAATGTCTCTGAATTATGGCTGGTTTCCTTTCTTGAATTGGGAGAACTTTATTCCTGATTGAGACACAAGAACTGAAAATGTCACTTCTCCCTTTAGGTGTGAGATGTGCAGGAAATCTTTTAGAAATGTTTAGTTTTCTAGTTTGGCAAAGTGCAGCTTCTAATTGTACAGAATGTTAGGTCAGTATTATTATTATTTTTTTAACCATTGGCGTTCCTCACATTCAAGGGTAAGGGCTTGATGCTCATGTAAAAACAAGAAACAGAACCCACAAAAAATTACCACCTGTTTTAGGGAATTTGGTCCCCAACTGAGAGCAATTACTGGCAATATTAACATATTAGCAAGAAATGTCAGAATTCAAATGGCCAGTCTGAGTGTTCAGTTTTTACCTGTTCTCTGATACTGGCTTAAGAAGGTTGTCTTTTAAAAGAAAAAGGTGATATTACATGGATTGTCAGGCAGCCATTCATGGTTCCTATAATATGTGTCATGGCTCTGGACCAAGAAAGAATTATTTACTCACTTGGAAAATGTTGTAAGTTCTGAAATTCATCAAGGGCTTACTGCATGGGTGGCTTGTCTCTAATAAATGACCATGGCACTTAAAAAATCATACTAGCAAACTTCCTAGACTGCATGGAGAAAAATTAAATTTTCTCAACCACTTATTGGCTACCACAGCAGGACAGAGATCTCTCCTAGGTCTTGATGGTCATAGATAATTAAGAATCTGCAATCTAGCAGAAGGAAATGCAGAGATAACCAAGTGTAACAGAGAGCTGCAAGTGATATAGTTGAAGTACAATTAAATGAAGGCACAAAGATTAGGTACCATTTAATGAAAAGAAAATCATCCATCCATTCCTGCAATAAGAATCTATTGAATATCTCAAATGTGCCGGGGACCATGATTTGTGTGAGTTATGATGAACAAAAAGAGACTTATGGAGCTTATTCTTGGAATAAGATATTAATTAAAATATCTCACTAATATTTAATGACAAACTAGGTTAAATATGTGTTGAAATATGTGTACACCTCAATATGGGGTAGGGTAAATATAGGACAGAGAATTTAACTTCTTTTCTCAATGAGCTGGGACTTGTGAAGTATGTTTTGCACTTAGATTTAGCTGTGTGACCTTTTGATACTTTGTTTTCTTCATCTTCAAAGCCAGAAGTTATGTCTTATCTCACAGAACAGATCCCCACTTTGCCAACAAAGGTCTGTCTAGTCAAAGCTATGGTTTTTCCAGTAGTCATGTATAGATGTGAGAGTTGGACTATAAAGAAAGCTGAGCACTGAAGAAATGATGCTTTTGAACTGTGGTGTTGGAGAAGACTCTTGAGAGTCCCTTGGACTGCAAGGAGATCCAACCAGTCCATCCTAAAGGAGATCAGTCCTGGGTGTTCATTGGAAGGACTGATGCTGAAGCTGAAGCTCCAATATTTTGGCCACCTGATACAAAGAACTGACTCATTGGAAAGACCCTCCTGCTGGGAAAGATTGAAGGTGGGCGGATAAGGGGACAACAGAGGATAAGATGGTTGGAATGCATCACCAACTCGATGGACATGAGTTTGATTCAAGCTCCAAGAGTTGGTGATAGACAAGGAAGCCTGGCGTGCTGCAGTCCATGGGGTTGCAAAGAGTTGGACACGACTGAGTGACTGAACTGAACAGAAGAAATCAATATAAATGGAAGAGCCTTGAAAAATAAAAAAGCATTATATAGATTTAAGTTGCACAGTGTTATAGGATAATAGTTAAAAGTACTAGGTCCAGGAACATCCTTTGCAGAACAAAATTGTTATACAGATTTCATTATGATAAGGTCAATACTTTGGTTATTATTGCAAGTATGTCACAAAAGCATTTTATAGTAGATATTTTTTTTTTTATTTTTAGTACAGGTCGGTAGAATAGTAGATATAGAAACAGACTGCAGAATTTCCTAAGAAGTCATAGGCAAGAAGACACAACGTAGGACCAGAAGTGGAAGTCCTGATTCAGTTCCTTTCATAGAAGCACAAGTCAGTGGAAATAATCCCCTTTTTAAGTTCCAATCTGTTTTTTCAGAGAAATTATTTCCCCTATCTCCCTTCCTTAGGTTTCCCCTGCTCTTTTGGACAGCAAGATCATCTCTCCAGTGGGTAATGATGACTTCTCTAAAAGTCAGATAGGTTGAAGAGCCCCTAAGGCCTATGTCTGGGATCTTTGTTGATTTAGATTTTGTTCCTTCTTACTTTTTAAAATAGGTGATTCTATATTGTTATCTACTCCTTCATGCTTTTCCTCACATTTTCCTGTTTATATTCTGCATGCATTGTTCTTCTAAATTTAAAGATTAAATTCTATAGCTCTTACATTTCCTTTGTATAAACCCAGATGGTGCAGTGGTAAAGAATCTGCCTGCAGTGCAGGAGATGCAAGAGACACAGGTTCAATCCTGAGGTCAGGAAGATCCTCTGGAGAAGGAAATGGCAACCCACTCCAGTATTCTTGCCTGGAGAATCCCATGGACAAGGGTTCTTGGTGGGTTACAGTCCATGGGGTTGCAAAGAGTTGGACATGACTGAACAAACACACAAACACATTTCCTTTAACCTAGCTCTGTGACACACTAAAACACGACTGGATATTGCATATTTCCGAGTTTTTCCAAGTAGTCAAAAGAGGTACCTGACAGCAGAAGCATAACAAATCAAGAGAAGAGGTAGCTCATGACTTTTTATCATTTCTCAAGCCTCTCAAAATTATCATCTATTTCAGGAAGAAAAAAATTTTTTTACAGCTCCCTATTATCTTCCTCCATGTCTGATCAGTAAGTGTTCTGATATTCTAGGTTTTTAAGAAACATATCATATTAGAATTGGTAGGTTCTTTTGCTGCAATTGCCAACCATGGTATTTATTCCCTACCTACAGATCACTCACTTCAGGTCAAAAGTCATTGTATTATAAACATCTAAATAGGTTCCTTAATATTTGTATATATTTTTTGTTAGCAGTAGCACATCTCCTGAGAAGCAACACTTAAGAGTCTATGGATATAAGGGTAATTTGGCATTGACATCTGTCAGTCCATTTATCACTAAGGAAGATCTGGTGAATTAATTTGTTTTCTAGTTATCTGCTTTCTCCTCTGCTGCTCCTTTTGTATAAGAATACCAAACTGCAGTCTTGGATAGTTTAAAGATACCTTCCAAGATAGAGAAGGGTTTCCATCAAAGGTGTGAAAATTAAGTACATAAATGTAACATTAAGTTCTGTGCAGTTTCTAACATATAAAACATCATTGGACATAAAGAACACTTTTGTACCCTTCTGTAGAACAGCACTTTGAATTCATGAACATTTCATCAGACATTTAATGACAGTTCATTCTGTGCCAGACACTCTTTGTAAGGTGGGAGCTCAGGCTGGGGACTGGGGATGAGGACATGAAAATGAATACAAATGCAAACATTCACAAAAAAAGCACTTTGAGTCCTTTTCAATTCTTTATAATCTGAATCTATTTCTATTTAAGTATGAAAAAAATTTTTAAATCTTTTTGGGAGGTGGGGGCAAGTTTTCTGTTATCAAATAAGTCAGATTATTTTCTCCTTTGTACTTGCAACAATCTTCTTCCATAGTTGATGTCATTGTACTCCACATGGTTTCCTGATGGTTTCCCATCTGAGATAACCCTGTCTCTTTTCTGTTGTCAGGACCATTTTTTTCTTTTCAGAGAAAATTGAAAGAAAGTAGCGTAGGATAAACCTGTGTTATTTTGTGCTCTTTGTTGCATCTCATAATTTTTTTCTTTCTCTTTTCTGCACTACTTAAAAAAAAAAAAAACTGTAGTCCATAATTTTCTTTTCTTTTGAATACCTTCCCCCACTTTCTTCTCTTTTGTCTTGTCATCATTAACAGTACCAGTTTTTACTGAAGTTTTTCTAAAACTACTTTCGAAGGGGTCCTATTATATTTATAAAAGTTTCCCTTCATTCCTCTCATCATACATCTTCCATATGACTTTAATGTGACCTCTGCTCAAACAACTAGAATTAATATCATCATTATTTCTGCACAGACTACACAGCATGAGAAAGACTCTGTCCTTGTACTTTGTCATCTAAAAACATTTACATATATTGCAATTCATGTTTTAAGTGTTCAGTAACTGTAGATGGAGCCTTACCTCAGCCTTGTTGCTTATTTACTCAAATTCTGTCTTATTTGGGTAGAGAATCTTTCTTGTGACTTCTTTCAGGTGTGGAGGCATTGGAAGGCTAAATATTCACGTGTCATCAGAGAACAAAATGAGTGTTGACTTTTGGATTTCAGAGGAGGACAGTTTATTTTTAGTGAAAAGTGAGGGTGCCAATTAGGATTTAAATGTGTTGATTCATTTTCACAAATACATATGTAGAAGAAAGCTCAAAAATGAAAACTTCTGTGAAAGTGACCATATGATAAATCTTGGCACCTATTACAAGATGTAAGGCAACCAGATATTAAAGGGAAAAAATAAAGAGAGCTGAATTTAGCACTATTGGAAATTCTGCACTGGGAATGGGAAATATTAAATGAAGAGAGAATCACTTTAACTACTCCATCTCCAAACTCACTACTTGAAAGTATTTCTATGCTAGTAAGTATTATATATATTGCTAGTCTTGATAAAATGACACCAATGTACAGTTTTTACTTCAACTTTATCAATACTGTCATTATCACTATCAGCTTCATTAACATTGGTGATAGTGAAAAATCGCTCAGACTCTTTGCACCCCATGGACTCTACAGTCCATGGAATTCTCCAGGCCAGACTACTGGAGTGGGTAGCCTTTCCCTTCTCTAGGGGATCTTCCCAACCTAGGGATCCAACCCAGGTCTCCCACATTGCAGGCGGATTCTTTACCAGCTAAGCTGCAAGGGAAGCCCAAGAATACTGGAGTGGGTAGCATATCCCTTCTCCAGCAGATCTTCCCCCACTCAGGAATCAAACCAGAGTCTCCTGCATTGCAGGTGGATTCTTTACCAACTGAGCTATCATGGAAGCCCAATATACTGAAGTTTTCTAAAAACTTTAGAAGGGGTCCTATTATATTTGTAAAAGTTTCTCTTCATTCCTCTCATCATACATTTTCCATGTGACTTTAATCATTAACATTATCATCATTATAATGGAACACTTATTCTGTACAAAGTAAGATGCTCTGTGTTTGTGCTAAAACAGAGATTAAACAACAGCTGTGATCATAGAGACAATGGGTATACATAGCATTGAAAGAATGCTAATCAAAATCATTAGACTTATTTGAAGAGTTTCCAGAATTTGCCCTAATTGATTGTGATTTTTCTCCTTCATGCTATTATATATAATTCCTCGTTCATAATTTGATTAACCTTGGATTTTAATCTGTCTGGTTGATATCAAGAAAACCTACCATTTTAAACACAATTCGTCCACATAACAGAGCTAATCTGGTATGAACTGTATTTGATTCACTAGAAAATATAATAAACCCTTAAAATTATTGATACCTGTTTGTGTTAATCAGTATAATTAATGCTTTATGGAATAAATAATGGCAAATCTCATAATTTTAACAGGAAGTCTGATAGGGGTTTGTGTAGTAATTTTTCCTGGATTGTTTATCTCTAAAATATGGTTTACACCTGTAGACATCTTCAGACCTTTAGCTCTGCCATCTTGGATTCCATCACACATGTCTCAGATATAGGAGAAAGAGTGAACTATCAGAGGGGATCTTTTAAGAATATATCCCTTCTTTCAGTATTCCATTGGCCTTAATTTAGTCATATGGTTTTAATTTATAGTAAAGGAGACTGGTAAATATAGTCTTCTTCTGTACACCCCTTGCATCCCCCTGCAAACAAATAGAATAGGGGTTTGGTGAGATGAGTGCAAAGCAGTGTGTCTGTCACACTGTAGAAAGGTCGAGTAGAAATGACAGTTATTGTTTAGTCGCTAAGTTGTGTCCAACTCTTTTGCAACCCCATGGATTAGCCTGCTAGGCTCCTCTGTCCATGTGGTTTCCCAGGCAAGAATACTGGAGTGGGTTGCCATTTCCTCCTCCAGGGTATCTTCCCAACCCAGGAATCAAACCCGTGTCTCCTGCGTTCTCAGATGGATCCTTTGCTACTGAGCCACCAGGGAAGTCCCCCAGAAAAGACAGTAGTCATTTGGAAATTAAGAACTTTAGAGACAGAACTGAATAATAAATAGAACTTTGAAAACAATGACAACTACATAGAGTTGATAAGTTAGGTACTAGATAATGAAAGCCGTTACTCAAAGAAAAGAATATAGCTGATGATTTTAAAAGTATTTAAAGAATGCTTTTAAAAATGAGGGACAAAGAGGGAACACTGCTGTGTCATGGATTTTTAATTGCCTCCTAATGTCCATTTCCTTCTTTTATGACAGAATTCTGATTTTCTCACCAGCTAAAAGAGTGTTTCCTATCTTATTGTTGGGTTTGATCATGTGACTGACTTCTTTTCATTCATATAAGTGGACATTTTTGTGGGATTTATGCAGTCTTCTTTAAAAAGAGGAAATATGCTCTTTGTCTTCCTCTCCTTTTTTTTCAAACCATAATTGACCTTTAGAATGGGAAGCACAAGTCTCTGAAATCTCTTGACTGCCTTACCCCAAAATTATTTTACACGAGAGAGAATTATACTATGGTTTTGTTCAAGACATTAGTAATTTTTGTTTTCTGTCTTATGCAGCTGTTCAAATCCTAAATTGTATATGAAGGGATACCCACATTGAGCACAAATAACTCCAGAGCCCAATGAATCTAGATTTGATACTTTATATTTCTCATTCTTTCCAGATAGACATCAGAGTTTCATGATAGCAAAAGCACCAAAAAAAAAAAAAAAAATCAATAAAATTTGTAACCTCTGACTTTTTGTCATTCTCAAACTACTCAAAATTATAATCTATTTTAGCAAGAAAAAAAGGCTAGAGCTCTTGGTTATTTTCCTTTCTGCAAAGCAAGTAACCTCTTTGACTTTCTAAATGTTTAAGGAAACAACATTTTAGAAAATAACCATGCAAAGAAGCAGAAAGTACTCCACTTTTAGATCTTTATATGAAATATATAGATACTGTGGAAGGTGAAGTAGAAAGAGTATGTAATCATAAAGAAATTTTAATTGATTTTGATAAACCAGTTTTTCCTATAAGCTGATATATATATAGCATCTGGGAATTTTAGAGGGCACTGGAATCAGTGAACAATAAGTAACATGGTTTTACAAAGGATAAATTATGTTAAGAATGATAGCTTTCCGTCGAATTACAAACTTTGAGAATAGAAGACAGTAGATGTAATATGTAGCTTCTGGAATTTAATAAACCATTAAAAGTATCTGAAGAAATATATGAAAAATTAATTTTAATTGGCACTGTGTCATTATGGCTGAGATATGAGTGGCATTGAATGAATTGAAAACTGTCTGATGATAAATACATGGTAAGATTAATGGCATTGCATTAAATTTTGGCAGAGCTATCCAGAAATAAGTCTGTGCTATGATGTTCTCCTTTTCTTTCTTCTCTTTCTCTGTCTTTTCTGTCTATGTCAAATCTTTCTCACTATATTTTTATTAGTCTTCTGAAAGGATCATATTATATAGTATTCTAACCAGTGAATAAATAAATATATGTTATATATTAGACTGTTGTACTCCCTAAGAATTTTAAAAATGTTATTTATTTATTATCACTGGAGGATAATTACTTTACAATATTGTGATGGCCTCTGGTGTATATAAACATGAATTGGCCATAGACATACATGTGTTCCCTCCCTCCTGAACCCCCCTCCCACCCTTCTCCCCACCCCATCACTCCAGGTTGTCTAAGAGCACCAGCTTTGGGTTCACTGTATCATACGTCAGGCTCCCACTGGCTGTCTGTTTTATATAGAGTCATGTATATGTTTCAGTGCTATTCTCTCACATCATCTCAGCCTCTCCTTCTCCCAATGTGTCCAGAAGTCTGTTCTTTATGTCTACGTCTTCTTTGCTGCCCTGCATGTAGGATTGTTGGTATTATCTTTCTAGATTCCATATATATGCATTAATATATGATACTTGTCTTTCTCTTTCTGACTTACTTCACTCTGTATAAAAGGCTTTAGGTTCATCACCTCACTTAATGGACTCAAATGTGTTCCTTTTTATAGTTGAGTAATATTCCATTGTGTATATGTACCACAACTTCCTTATCCATTCATCTGCTGATGGACATCTAGGTTTCTTCCATGTCCTAGTTATTGTAAATAGTGCTGCAATGAACATTGGGATACATGTATCTTTTTAAATTCTGGTTTCCTCAGAGTACATGCCCAGTGGTGCAATTGCTGGGTTGTATGGTAGTTTTATTCCTAGTTTTCTAAGGAATCTCCATACTGTTCTCTACAGTGGTTGTATCAGTTTGCATTTCTACCAACAATGTAAGAGGGTTCTCTTTTTTCCACACCCTCTCAGCATTTATTGTTTGTAGACTTTATAATGATGGTCATTTTGACCTATGTGATATGAGGTGATACTTCATTGTACTTTTGATTTGTGTTGTTCTAATAATGAGCCATGGTGATCATCTTTTCATGTACTTATTAGCTATCTGTATGTATTCTTGGGATAAATGTCTGTTTAGGTCTTTTCCCATTTTTTAATTGGGTTGTTTGTTTTTCTGATATTGAGCTGCATAAGTTGCTTGTATATTTTGTAGATTAATTCTTTGTCAGTTGTTTCATTTGCTATTATTTTCCCCCATTCTGAAGGTTGTCTTTTCATTTTGCTTATAGTTTCCTTCATTTTGCTAAAACTTTTAAGTTTAAATAGTTCCCATTTGTTTATTTTTGTTTTTATTTGCACTACTCTAAGAGGTGGATCATAGAAGATCTTGCTGTGATTTATGTCAGAAAGTGTTCTGCCTATGTTTTTTTCTAAGTTTTATAGTTTCTGACCTACATAGTTTCTTTAAAGACCTACGTTTAGATCTTTAATCCATTTTGAGTTTATTTTTGTGGATAGTGTTAAGAAATGTTCTAATTTCATTCTTTTACATGTGGTTGACCAGTTTTCCCAACCAATACCACTTGTTGAAGAGACTGTCTTTTCTCCATTGTACATGTTTGTCTTCTTTGTCAAAGATAAAGTGTCCATAGTTGTGTGGATTTTTCTCTGGGCTTTCTGTCTTGTTCCATTGGTTTATATTTCTGTTTTTGTACCAGTGCCATACTGTCTTGATGACTGTAGCTTTGTAATATAGTCTGAAGTCAGGAAGGATGGTTCTTCCAATTCCATATTTCTTTCTCAAGATTGCTTTGGCTCTTTGAGGTCTTTTGAGTTTCCATAAAAATTGTAAAATTATTTGTTTTAGTTCTGTGAAAAATACCATTGGTTGTTAATAGGGATTGCATTGAATCTGTAGATTGATTTAGGTAGTATAACCATTTTCACCACATTGATTCTTCCAATCCAAGAACATGCTATATCTCTCCATCTGTTTGTGTTTTCTTTGATTTCTTTCATCAGTATCTTAGTTTTCTGCATACAAGTCTTTTGTCTCTTTAGGTAAATTTATTCTTAAGTATTTTATTTATTTTGTTGCAATGGTGAATGGGATTGATTCCTTAATTTCTCTCTCTTATTTTTCATTATTGGAATATATAGTAATGAAAGGTATTTCTGTGTATCAGTTTTATATCCTACCACTTTATTGTATTCATTGATTAGCTTTAGTAATTTTCTGGTGACATCTTTAGGGTTTTCTATGTAGAGAATCATGTCATCTGCAAACAGTGAGCATTTTTTTCTTTTCCAATTTGGATTCATTTGATTTCTATATCTTCTCTGATTGGTGTGGCCAGGACTTCCAAAACTATGTTGCATAATAGTGGTGAGAGTGGGCACCCTTTCTTGTTCCTGATTTCAGAGGAAATGCTTTCAATTTTTCACCATTGAGGATAATGTTTTCTGTGGCTTTGTTATACATGGCCTTTATTATGCTGAAGTATGTTCCTTCTGTGCCTACTTTCTGGAAAGTTTTTATTGTAAATGAATGTTGAATTTTGTCAAAGGCTTTCTTTGCATCTATTAAAATGATCATACGGTTTTTATCTTTCAATTTGTTAATATGCTGTATCACATCAATTGATTTGTGTATATTGAAGAATCCTTGCATCGCTGGGATAAAACTGGCATGATCATAATATATAACCTTTTTAATATGTTGTTGGATTCTGTTTGCTAGAATTTTGTTGAGGATTTTTGCATTTATATTCATCAGTGATATTGGCCTATAATTTTCTTTTTTTTTTTTTTTGTGGCATTTTAATCTGGCTTTAGTATCAGGGTGATCCTGGCCACATAGAATGGGTTTGGGAATTTTCCTTCCTCTGCAATTTTCTGGAAGAGTTTAAACAGGGTAGGTGTTAGCTCTTTAAACTTTTGGTGGAATTCACCTCTGAAACTTTCTGCCCCTGGGCTCTTGTTGTTGGAAGATTTTTTTTTTAATTTTAATTTTTTAAAACCAAAAACATTTTGTATTGGAGTGTAGCAGATTAGCAATGTTGTGGTAGTTTCAGGTGAGCCATGAAGGGACTCAGCCATACATATGCATGTATCCATTCTCCCACAAACCCCCTTCCCATCCAGGCTGGCACATAAAATTGAGCAGAGTTCCATGTGCTATACCAGAGGTCTTTGTTGTTTATCCACTTTAAATATAGCATTATAGCAGTGTGACATGACCTTCCCAAATCCCTAACTATGCTTTCCCTCTGTCAACCATAAGTTTATTTTCTAAGTCTGTGAGTTTATTTCTATTTTGTAAGTAAGTTCATTTGTATCATTTCTTTTTAGATTCCACATATAAGGGGTATAATATGATATTTTCCTCCTTCTCTGTCTGACTTAATTACTTCGCATGACACTCTCTAGGCCCATCCATGTTGCTGCAAATGACATTATTTAATTATTTTTAATGGCTGAATATTATTTCATTGTGTATATATACCAATCTTTTCTATCCATTCCTTGGGATAAAGGAATGGATAAAGAAAATGGATAGAAACAATAGATTTTTTTATTTATAAAAATTAGTATATAAATCCACATGTTATAGGCATACTGTGAGAATTAAATATGATGCATGTAAAAATGATTAACAGGTGCATCTTACAGAGTAGTATGTAGTCAGTGAAGACATTCTTTCTGTCCTTTTTCTTATGTTCATCCATCCTTCCATGGCTCCCTTTTTGCCTTCATCTCTTCAAAATAATGTTTGTACTTTAATAAAGACAACCATAACCTAATCTTAGGTTTAACCTTAATATACCTCTTAAGTCATATTTTGCCAAATTTTTATTCAATCACTGGAGACTCAAATAACTTCTGCAAGAAAACAAAGGAGCAAATGAAATATTTATGACTGTAATTTTTAGAATTTATTTATTTTAATTGGAGGCTAATTACTTTACAATATTGTGGTGGTTTTTGCCATACATGCACATGAATCAGTCCTGGGTGTGCATGTGTTCCCCATCCTGACCCTCCCTCCCACCTCCCTCCCCATCCCATCCCTCAGGGGCATCCCAGTGCACCAGCCCTCAGCACCCTGTCTCATGCACTGAACCTGGACTGGCGATCTATTTCATATATGATAATATACATGTTTCAATGCTATTCTCTCAAATCATCCCACCCTCGCCTTCTCCCACAGAGTCCAAAAGTCTGTTCTTTACATCTGTGTCTCTTTCACTGTCTGACTGTATTTTTATACTCGCATATTCCATTTGAATTTAGGAGGAATGTTAGCATTGACTGCTTTCTGTTTCCTCTCAGAGGCATTTTCTTATTCTTTTGATTTCTCTTACCCACACATTCTGATTAATGTCATGGTGACAAGCATGTAGATACCAAAAAATGTATACACAGTAAGAAAAAGGCTGTTTCAGGGCAACATTTTCAATGGCTGTTTTTTCAGGGGTTAACCATATTTCTGTCCTGCTGGAGTTCCAGACTTCCATGATATGAGTTGAGTCATTCTACTGCTGCTGCTGCTGCTGCTAAGTCGCTTCAGTCGTGTCCAACTCTGTGCGACCCCAGAGATGGCAGCTAAAAGTGACAGCATAATGGCACTGACAGTGATTGCTCCTAGAATCTCTCCTTTCTGCTGCTATAGAAACTCCTAATACTTCTCTATCATGTTCCTTCTTCTCCTTCACTTCCTTTACACTGAGTAGACAACCTTTATTTGAAATGTTAAACACTGACACATTTCCTCTCACCATCCGCTCTCTTGGCTTCCTTCCTTTCTTAAATGCTTCCTGCATTGCAATCCTAAACTATTAAGCAGCTAATGGATACAACTGTAAAACTGGTAAATGTTTGTATTTTCTTAAGAAGTGAAGTTATAGGTTGACCTCTTGTGTAGAAATTAATACTGCTCAGCAGAAAACAAGGTATGATTGTAGAAAGTGGGTGTTTTGTTGGGAAGTTGCTACTTAAGTGACCACTTTGGAAAAGAAGCACAGAAATGGTCAACAGTGTCAAGGAAATATAAATTTATATTGGGCAGATATAGATGTCATTTTGAATACCTGTATTATAAGTGAGTGGTGCACATACAAAGACACATCCATACTCTATGGAATGAAGAGGACAAGCAGTTTGTTTCTCGAAATCTGTGAACATATCCTATAATTCATGTGAAACTGCAAATTCACAAACACAAAATTGACAGAAATATGCAAAACTTTCCAACAGTTTATTTCCAAGTACATTATAAAATACGACAACATAGTAAATTTCATGTCATTTATCTCCCAAGGGACGTGCTAGGTTTGTAAATCCCGGAATATGATCGGGCTATGTTTTGAACTGTATTATCTGTTTGAGCTAGAATTTTTAAAAGACTACATATTTTCTTGAAGAAAATGTTCATCCAATTACTAATAGTGATGCTGAAGGAATGGAAATATTATTTCTGGAAATCACTTACCACTTTTTAAAGTTTTATAGTTCAAACTGGAACACTGAAAATTGAAGTTTGATTTAATATTTAGTGGAAGAGGAGAGTTTATTATTTATATCTCTGATATTAAAACTTATTTGAGATTTTCTGTTACCAAACTTCGTAAAATATATTTTGTAAAGATCATTCTTAAATCACATTTTTAAAGTAAAAAAAGATGTGCTGAAAAGAGTTACATATTTAACACTGTACCTGACCTAAATAAGTTGGAGAAAGTTCTTAAACAATTTTGTTTAATTTTCCCATCAATAAAGAGAGAGATAATAATACTTAATTATTCATTGCATAGGAGTCTTACAGTAATTAATGTCTTAAAGCACTTTGAAGATGAAAACAACTTTATAGGCCTCATTATTAAAGGTAAATTTTTATGGTAAATATCAGCCAATGAAAACCACACATTTGGTCTACTTAATTTCTTTTTAAATGCTTAATTTGGACCCCTATGTTAATTAGGAATCTTAAAAAAGAAACAACGCTTATAAAAAGCATCTGAAATCCTGCACTGAATTTTGATGTTTGAAATCATGGATAGTTAGTTTTTCTAAATTTTGTTTTTCTCATGGTCATAAGCCTCTTTCATACCCTAGGAAGTGAGTAAATACTGCTCCTAACTCCTTATTATGAAAAGAAATTTTCCATGTTAGAGCCTCAAAGATTTACCTTTCTCTAAAGCCCTTTACTTAATTGCAAAGAGAAACTGACTATCTGATGGTAACTCTGCATATAGAAAAAACAAAACCATTCATTTAAAAATATTTATTGAATTTATACTACAAAAGATAAATTGTATTGAAAAATATAGAAATGTTCTCATTCTCATAGCAATTACATTTAATAGAAGAATTCAGGCAAACCAATTCAAGGTGGAAAGTGATAGGGTCTCTGGATAAGATTAAAAGTCATTATTATAATGGCTGAGGAAAGGGAGATACATAGTTTCAGGAAATATAAAATTTCTGTAAAGGTGGCATCTTAGAAGTGGCTTTATTGGGGAAAAAAAAAAAGGGAGAAATGGTATTGTAAAACAGTGGTTCAATGAGGGACAATCCCACTTTCCTACCTCCTCCTCCCACCCCAGGGTTACATCTAGTAATATCTGGAGGCATTTTTGATTTTTGGTTGTCACAACTTGGGAAGTGCTACTGACACCTAGTGGGATGCTGCTAAACATCCTATAATGTACAGGACAGTCCCCTCCAAAATAATAATAACAATCAGATCTTATTGTCAAGAATCAGGTTTGAGAAATTCGGTTCTTGAAGAGAACACAAGGCTATCAAAGTTATCAGATGGAAAAAAAAATAGGATACTTGGAATTAGTTTCACAAGAGTAGAGAAATAGAGGTAGGTAATAATGAAATTATTGGGCTTCTCCAGTGGCTCAGTTGGTAAAGAATCTGCCAGCAATGCTGGAGACCTGGGTTCAATCCCTGGGTAGGGAAGATGCCCTGGAGAAGGAAATGGCAACCCACTCCAGTACTCTTGCTTGGAGAATTCCATAGACAGAGGAGTCGGGCAGGATACAGTCCCTGGGATCACAAAGAGCTGGACACGACTGAGCGATTAACTTTCATTTTAGTCTCAATATTTAAATAGTTATTAATACAATAATCATTTGTATGGTGATGGTTAGTAGACTTATTGTGATGATCATTTAATAATGTATTATCAAATTAATATGTTGTATACCTGAAACTAACATAATATTGTATATCAACTGTACTTGAGTTAAATAAATTTAAAAGGAAAGTGTTACTAGGCAAGCCTTGAGTATTAGGTTAGACTATAGAGTTGATTCATTCTTTTCATTCATTTATACATTCAATAAATATATCTCAGGCAATGGGGACAGAAAAATAATTAAGTTTCTGCTCTCAAGTTTACAGGATAGCTGGAGAGAGTCAGGTATACTAATCTTTGTATGAATGATTGTATGAAGATTCTACTGAATCTTTGATTTTGATTTCTGTGAGACACCAATTCTATTGTCTTTAAAATTTGTTCAGTTAAAGTTTTGAAAAGAGTACACACTATATTCTTCCCATGCTTAGGATCTGACTTAATTTTAGCAAGCAGTTATTTTGCCAACATACCTTTTCTTTGCTTTTGTATAATTATTAGCAACCTGTGATATGTTGGAAACATGCCTTGTTGACCCTTCCAGATTCACTCTCCACTCTTCCTCACACTGCTCCATAGGTCCAGGATGCTCATGTTTATGGGTACCATGCTTGAGAGCCCCTGTGTTTGCTTTCAGTTACATTTAGCCCATCTGGGACACATGTACTTTCAGAAGGTGAGAGTGAGAGGAGAAAGTATTTAGGATGTTTATTCCTTTTCGAGGTAACCTGGTCACCACAGATTAGCTGCTCCCTCAACTGAAGCCCCCAACTCCTTTCAGATGGGCTTTCTCATAAAGCTACTTTCTCTGAGTTCCTATAACTGCTCCCTTTCATAACCCCTTCAGACCTGAGCCTGTTGCAAGCCTTTTGATTCTGCTCTATCTCTCTTTATGAGCCTATCTACACTTAATAAAAGTCCTTTTTAAGCTTTGCTCATATTACCCATCTAGGACCTCATTTTTATTTATGAAACACATGACTTGGGTAATGGTCATTTGGTAGCTGCTGACAAAAAGACTTCTGCAAAGGAAAGAGTCCAGAAAAGTTTGGGAGTCCAAACTTTTGAGTCCAAAAGAGTCTATTGAAGAATGTACATATTAACTTATTTACTAGTTTGTTTATTTTTAAGTGTGTCATATCTCAAAGGTTCAGTTGTTTCACAGAACCATTTTGATATTCTTTATGTGAACTAAAGAGCCTTTTGATGAGGGTGAAAGAGGAGAGTGAAAAAGCTGATTGAAGCTCAACAATAAAAAAACTAAGATCATGATATCTGGTCCTATCATCTCATGGCAAATAGAAGGGGAAAACGTGGAAGCAGTGACAGATTTTATTTTCTTGGGCTCCAAAATGACCCTGGATGGTGAGCGCAGCCGTGGAATTAAAACATGCTTGCTCCTTAGAAGGAAAGCTATGACCAATCTAGATAGACAGTGTACTAAAAAGCTGAGACATTACTTTGCCAACAGAGGTCTGTATAGTCAAAGCTATAGCATTTCCAGCAGTCATGTACAGATATGAGAGTTGGACCATAAAGAAGACTGAGTGCCAAATAATTGATGCTTTTGAACCGTGGTATTGGAGAGGACTCTTGAGAGTTCCTTGGACTACAAGGAGATCAAACTAGTCAATATTAAAGGAATTAATTGCTGAATATTCATTAGAAGGATTGATGCTGAAGCTGAAGCTCCAATACTTTGGTCACCTGATGCAAAGAGCTGACTAATTAGAAAAGACCCTGATGCTGGGACAGGAGGAGAAGGGACAACAGAGGACGAGATGGTTGGTTGGCATCACTAACTCAATGGACATGAGTTTGAGCAAACTCTGGGAGATGATGAAGGACAGGGAAGCCTGGCGTGTTGCAGTCCATGGCCTCACAAAGAGCTGGACACCACTGAGTAAACGACAACAACAACCTCAAGTTTTTCTTTATTTTCTAATTCTCAAGAAATGAAGATGTACTTTAAGAGGTCAAAATAATAGCTCAGAGTTAGCATTGACAGGGAATGCAAGAATGAAAAAGGTATTCTGCTAGTATAAATGATAATGCTTGGAAGCTTATTGGATATGATAGTGTAGAAGGCCAATGTGAGATATTCAGAGAAAGACGATAATGAAAATGTAGAACGTGATGCAAAGAAACAAAACTCCACACCCCAATTCCTTTATAGCTCTCATGTCTATCTCATGAATATTGAGATTAGAGTTTTTTTGAGATGACGATAAACAGAGACAGTTTAATTGGAAAAGTAACTGCTTGTGTCAGTTAACTGGAGAAAAAGTGATTCTTTTTACAGGGAATTTGAACTTCAAAGTCAGACCCTGAATAGAATGAAGCAGGGAGTCTATCTCCTTCATTTGATCTTTAAAGTATCTCTACATTAAGAAGGATCTGTGATGGATTTTGTGTACCGCATGGAGAGAAACCAGAGACTACAAGGAGACTTTGGTAAAATCTCAGCTTTGTCCTAGGTCCTACTTGGATGAAACAGGTCTGCACTCCAGAGGAGGGGGGAAATGTATCTGATGCAAACCAGTTTAACTTGTATAATGATACTCTTTATATTTTCTTTTTTTGTTTAGTTAATTTGTACTTACTGGGCAGCATACTTGCCAGCAGTTCTAAAAATATACAAATGATAAGATATGGCCCTTTTCTTCAAGGATTTTTTAAATAATCTTCTGTGAACTTTCTAACTATGTCTGAACTGTGCTGTGGGGAACCAAGAAATGTTCATTTATCCAACCTGATATAAAAAAAAAAGATCCTCCTTGGCTAGCATGGTGATTACAGCAACAATCTATAAGCAAAACAAAAAACCATTGTGAATCTCAGAACAAAATATGGTTAAAGTGATCCAGTGATTCCCTTCCATCAGGAGATACTCTCTTCTATGGGCCAAACTAGGAAGGCGTTTGTTATTTCTTCCAATCGCATTTCCTTTAAATTAATGTTGAGATTGTCCCTCTGAGGGATTATAATGGGTTGTATAACAAAGTTATGGTCAGGCTAGTGTCTATTTAAGTTACAGAATTGAAAAAAAAATAACATTTTTAGCCCAAAATATACATTTCTGATTCTTGAAATGTCTGTTATTCACTTTGTTTTATTTTGAAAATTTGAAGTATCAGAAAATTCTCATATTGCCTAATATCTGATGCACTCAGATAAGTATTTGAAAAATTGATATCATATAACATCTTTTTTGAAGATATGAATTTTATCATCAAGCTTTTTCTTTTTCAATTGCTGTCCCAACCGTTCTTTCCGTCAATTCAATAACATAACCAAACACATTCCCTTTCCCCAGTAACTTACGTGTATCTAATATTTTAATGGCTTTATTGAAGGATGGGAGAAGGCAATGGCACCCCACTCCAGTACTCTTGCCTGGAGAATCCCATGGATAGAGGAGCCAGGCGGGCTGCAGTCCATGGGGTGGCTAAGAGTCGGACCCTACTGAGCAACTTCACTTTCACTTTTCACTTTCATGCATTGGAGAAGGAAATGGCAACCCACTCCAGTGTTCTTGCCTGGAGAATCCCAGGGACAGGGGAGCCTGGTGGGCTGCCATCTCTGGGGTCGCACAGAGTCGGACAAGACTTAAGCGACTTAGCAGTAGCAGCAACATTGAAGGATAATTTACATATAAAAATTCACTCATTTAAAGTATACAGTTCAATGAAGCTTAGTAAATTTATATAATTATGCAAGTCATCACCACAGTCTGGTTTTATAAGATTTAATCACTAAAAAAATTTCCTTGTACTTCTTTGCAGTTAACCTCTGCTCCTACTCTAGTCCCTGAAAAATCATTGATATTTTTTCTATCTCTATAATGTTGACCTTTGTTCCTTTAATTGCTGAGCAATATTTCATGTTTGAGTATATCATATTTTATTTTTCCATTCACCAGTTTATGGACGTATGGATTGTTTCTAGTTTTTAGCTATTGTGAATTATTCTAAGCAAAGGAATATAAATAATATTTATCTGCCTACAAGTATCTGTGTAAATATGTTTTCATTTCTCTTGGGTAGATACATAAGATACATATTTCTGGGTTATATGGTAAGTATACATTTTACTTTTTAACAAACTTAAAAACTACCAGTTTTCCAAAGTAGCTGTATCATTATATGTGGCTTAGAGGGTAAAGCGTCTGCCTGCAATGAGGGAGACACGGGTTTGATCCCTGGGTCAGGAAGGTCCCCTGGAGAAAGCAATGACAACCCACTACAGTACTCTTGCCTGGAAAATCCCATGGATGGAGGAGCCTGGTAGGCTACCGTCCATGGGGTCACAAAGAGTCGGACACGACTGAACAACAAGATGACCAGAAATGCAAGATGTCAGTTTCACCGCATTTTACCAATACCTGAGATTGTCAGCTGTTTTAATTATAGCCACTGTAGTAGATATATAGTGGTATCACATTGTGGTTAAGTATCTGTTTTACTAATGGCTACTTACATTGAAGATCTTTTTGGGGGAGGTTAATTAGATATTTGCATATCCTTTTATATAAAGACTCATTATTGGATTGTAAGAGTTCTTTTTATATTCTGGACACAGTACTTTTATCAGGTATAACTTGCATATGTTTTCTCTCAGCCTGTTTCTTGTCTTTTTGTTTTCCTAAAGTCACAGATATATAACCATATGTATCCATACACATGTGCATATGTAGAGATTTTATTTGGTCTTTTGGTTTTATTAAATAAATCTAACTCTGCATAACTTTTAGTACTTTGATTTTCTCACTCAACGTTACCTCATGGAATTTCTTCCATTCGCTCTAATTCATTACTTTTAATGACTGCTTACGATTCCTTGGCATTTATTTCCCCATTGATGAGTGTTCAGTTTGTTTCTAGGTTTATTTTTTTCCCTTCATAACAGCCAGTAAAACAACAACCACACCCATGCCCATAACTATGTATTCTAAGTACTGGTGCCTCTCTTTCTTTTTTAAAATTAATTGATTTCTTTTATATTTGGTTGCACTGTGTTTTCTTTGCTGCACGTGGGCTGTCTCTGGCTGTGGCCAGCACAGGCTGCTCTTTGTTGTAGAATATGGGCTTATTGTGGTGGTTTCTTTTGTTGCGGAGCACAGACTCTAGGCACGCGGGCTTCAGTAGTTGGAGTACACAGGCTCAGTGGTGGCATTGTTGCTCCATGGCATGTGGAATCTTCTGTGCAGGGATCAAACCTATGTCCTCTGCATTGGCAGGCAGATTCTTATCCACTGTATCACCCAGGAAGTCCATGGTGCCTTTATATCTATAGCTTGAAGCACAGTAATATGATTTGTGGCTCAAAGGCTTTGTTTATGTTTTACTTTGATAATTGTTGCTGGATTGCTTCCTGAAATAGATGTGATAATTTACTTTTCTAACAAAGATCCGAGCATCTCTTCTTCCATATCCATAAGAGTCAGAGAGATATCCCTTTAAACATGTGTGCCAGTGAGGAAGGTAATTGAGCATGTGTATTTCTATGATGACTAACAAATTTTGGCATTTTCCCTGGGGCTTCCCTGGTGGGTTAGCAGTAAAGAATCCACCTGCAATGTGGAAGACTATCTGCAATGCAGGAGATACAGGTTCAGTCCCTGAGTTGGGAAAAACCCCTAGAGAAGGCAATGGCAACCTTCTCCAGTATTCCTGCCTAGAGAATTCCATGGACAAAGGAGCCTGGCAAGCTACAGTCCATGGGGTTGCAAAGAGTCAGACATGACTGAGCAACTGAGTATACATACTTAGTATACATACTTGGTATACATACTATATTATAGTTGTTTGGACTTGTTCATCTATTAACTCCCATTTAAACTTTCATACATTTTTTTCCACAGTGATAAGTCATCACTGTGGAAAAGGATAAGGCTTCCCAGGTAGCACAGTGCTAAAGAATCTGCCTGCCAATGCAGGAGGATGCAAGAGATGCGAGTTTAATCCCTGGTTCAGGAAGATATGTGGAGGAGGGTGTGACAACCTACTCCAGTATTCTCACATGGGGAATTCCATGGACAAAGGAGCCTGGTGGACTACAGTCTATGGCGTCGCAGAGTTGGACACAACTGAAGTGAGTGTGCACACACAAGTCATCACTTCACAGGTTGCTTGCTAGTTGCAAAAGGGAAAATATACCTTTAGTATGAAAAGATCTGTCAGTTACCACTCCAACCAAGTAGACAGTCTCAGTATTTGGTAAAATGGGATGATCTGACAATTTTTGTTCTCTGCTATGTAATATAACATTTATAAATCATTGCCAATAAAGTGATTTTGCCAAGAAAATGCCACGTAGCCAGCATCCTCAGCTGGATCTTCCTTTACTTTCATGGTGGAAGCTTTGTTTATGTAGAGACTACATATTTTATCCCATATACCTGACTGACAATAGAGGTAAAACAGGCTGTGTATTTTGGAGTATCTAATTTCTCTCTGTTTTTTTCCTTTGTTAATATTATTTATATTTGAAGAGAAAAGTTTGATGAGAGAAACAGTAGTGTTAGCATATGTTACACTCCAGCTGCAATCTTTTTTTCTGCAAAGATAATTCTGCTTTTGAAATATATTGCTTTAGGTGTGATCTGTTGTATCTATATGTCATTAATAGTATTCAAAAGTTTCTACACCTGACCGTTTACTTGGACAAATGCAAAGAACAACGAGCACTGATTTCTAAGGAGCTAATAAGTAGTCATTTAAATAACAGATTAACTTAATCTTAGTTTACAGTAATTAAATTTTGGAAAAATTTATTTGCGTATCTTAAATATCCTCACTTTCAGAGGCTTATAAGGATGCAATAGATATGATTCTGTTTAATATACATAACTGTGAATAGACTTAACGTTGAAAACTTTAAACACTTTCTTTTAGAATTGGGATTTTTGTTTTCACTCTTCCTTATAAGTTAACTTTGAGATAGATATGTGTGAGAATTGTAGAGTGGATGGCAAAATAGAATGCTAGAATGGGAAGGAAAAGTTGATAAAAGTATAATTGATTCCGAGATTTTTCTTGAACAAATGAAACCAAAGATTTTTTCGCCAGCAACACAAACTAATTGCTTTTCTTTTTTATTTCCTTGGAGACACATGTAGACTAAAATGTAATAAATACTGTACTTGTGTGTTTACTTACCAAAATGTTCTCCTCAGAAATAGTAATGATACCCTTTCATTGACATCATCCAAGTGATAATATACTTTTGTTTCTGTCATTGGAGTAATAATAACCTTTCAACCACATCACTGCACAGTACTTCTTTCTTATATTGTACATAATGCATAAAAATAAAAAGGCTATATTATTTCTTAAGGGAAAAGGTTGTTATTTAAATAAATTCACAGACATCTGAAAACTACAGTTCCTTGTTAATGTGTACTTAAAATTTCTATAGATCCTTGTGACTTTTTACAAAAATTTAATTTTCATATTCTTTCAGTTGTCACATTATACTTAACTCTACAGATCTCTGCTAGTTCACAGCTCAACAATATAACTTCAAGTCAGTTTCAGTAAAGCCGGCCCTAACCTAGGACACCGCCAGCCCGCGCACGGAGCAAAGAACTGAACAGAGATAGCCGGCTGCGGACCTTCCCCCTCCGGTGACAGGCAGCCAGAGCCGGAGGGGGGCAATCGCAGCCCCAGAGAGACATTATGTATAAAACTGGCTTCTTTGCTAACTAAAATTTATTGGGGGTCTGGACGGTCAACATCTGCCTGAGAAGGTGCGCCGGTTTTACACCCAGATAACCGAGTGGCGGGGAGGCGATAAGTCGCAGCATTGGCGCTGGCCAAACACCTCATCACCTGAAAAGCTCGGACCTGGGAAGAACACAAAACGCAGGCCCAACTGAGTCTGCGCCTCTGAGGACTACCTGAGTGCCTGAACCTGAGCGGCTTGGACCTGGGAGGTGCATACAACCCAGGCCCAGCCTCGGATTGTTCCCGGCGGAACAACCTAGAGCCCGAGCAGTGTGGGCAGGGAGGCTACAGGCGCCGTGAGCGGGGGCAGACCCAGTGTGGCTGAGGCACTGCGGGCGCACGCCAGTGTTATTTGTTTGCAGCATCCCTCCCTCCCTCCCCACAGCGCGACTGAACAAAGAGAAGAAACACAGCTCCACCCACCAGAACACCAACACAAGCTTCCCTAACCAGGAAACCTTGACAAGCCACCTGTACAAACCCACACACAGCGAGGAAACGCCACAATAAAGAGAACTCCACAAACTGCCAGAATACAGAAAGGACTCCCAAACACAGCAATTTAAACAAGATGAAGAGACAGAGGAATACCCAGCAGATAAAGGAACAGGATAAATGCCCACCAAACCAAACAAAAGAGGAAGAGATAGGGAATCTACCTGATAAAGAATTCCAAATAATGATAGTGAAATTGATCCAAAATCTTGAAATTAAAATGGAATCACAGATAAATAGCCTGGAGACAAGGATTGAGAAGATGCAAGAAAGGTTTAACAAGGACCTAGAAGAAATAAAAAAGAGTCAATATATAATGAATAATGCAATAAATGAAATTAAAAACACTCTGGAGGCAACAAATAGTAGAATAACAGAGGTAGAAGATAGGATTAGTGAATTAGAAGATAGAATGGTAGAAATAAATGAATCAGAGAGGATAAAAGAAAAACGAATTAAAAGAAATGAGGACAATCTCAGAGACCTCCAGAACAATATTAAACGCTACAACATTCGAATCATAGGGGTTCCAGAAGAAGAAGACAAAAAGAAAGACCATGAGAAAATACTTGAGGAGATAATAGTTGAAAACTTCCCTAAACTGGGGAAGGAAATAATCACCCGAGTCCAAGAAACCCAGAGAGTCCCAAACAGGATAAATCCAAGGAGAAACACCCCAAGACACATATTAATCAAATTAACAAAGATCAAACACAAAGAACAAATATTAAACACAGCAAGGGAAAAACAACAAATAACCCACAAGGGAATTCCCATAAGGATAACAGCTGATCTTTCAATAGAAACTCTTCAAGCCAGGAGGGAATGGCAAGACATACTTAAAATGATGAAATAAAATAACCTACAGCCCAGATTATTGTACCCAGCAAGGATCTCATTTAAGTATGAAGGAGAAATCAAAAGCTTTTCAGACAAGCAAAAGCTGAGAGAATTCTGCACCACCAAACCAGCTCTCCAACAAATACTAAAGGATATTCTCTAGACAGGAAATACAAAAACGGTGTATAAACTCGAACCCAAAACAATAAAGTAAATGGCAACGGGATCATACTTATCAGTAATTACCTTAAACGTAAATGGGTTGAATGTCCCAACCAAAAGACAAAGACTGGCTGAATGGATACAAAAACAAGACCCCTACATATGTTGTCTACAAGAGACCCACCTCAAAACAGGGGACACATACAGACTGAAAGTGAAGGGCTGGAAAAAGATTTTCCATGCAAATAGGGACCAAAAGAAAGCAGGAGTCACAATACTCGTATCAGATAAATTAGACTTTAAAACAAAGGCTGTGAAAAGAGACAAAGAAGGTCACTACATAATGATCAAAGGATCAATCCAAGAAGAAGATATAACAATTATTAATATATATGCACCCAACATGGGAGCACCGCAGTATGTAAGACAAATGCTAACAAGTATGAAAGGAGAAATTAACAATAACACAATAATAGTGGGAGACTTTAATACCCCACTCACACCTATGGATAGATCAACTAAACAGAAAATTAACAAGGAAACACAAACTTTAAATGATACAATAGACCAGTTAGACCTAATTGATAGCTATAGGACATTTCATCCCAAAACAATGAATTTCACCTTTTTCTCAAGCGCACATGGAACCTTCTCCAGGATAGATCACATCCTGGGCCATAAAGCTAGTCTTGGTAAATTAAAAAAAATAGAAATCATTCCAAGCATCTTTTCTGACCACAATGCAGTAAGATTAGATCTCAATTACAGGAGAAAAACTATTAAAAATTCCAACATATGGAGGCTGAACAACACGCTGCTGAATAGCCAACAAATCACAGAAGAAATCAAAAAAGAAATCAAAAAAAAAAAATTAGATTTTTTTTTTTGCCAAATACTTCTCAGACTGTTTCAAAGCCTAGTTTGCATAAAATATTACTGGTAGATAAACTGTATGTTATTAAAGGGCAGATATGTCCAAGATAATGTTGACAAGTGATTTTTAATATAACTTAATAAGAGTTGACACTACTCAGAGTGAAAATTTTAACTTTTTCTTGCAAATTACTTTAGTCACTTAAATTAACCCACAGTTTTAATATAAAACATTGATATGTATTTAATAGTCTTCTATGAATTGCTTCCTATCAAAATAATTGCGTACAGTGTGAAAAAAATTTGTGACATTAGTCTCCTTAGTTAGTATTTCTTAAGAAAAAAGAGAATAAAAGTCCATTGTGTTTTTGTTTATTAAGTTTCCTTTCCTGCTGCTGCTGCTAAGTCGATTCAGTCGTGTCCGACTCTGTGCGACCCCATAGGCGGCAGCCCACCAGGCTCCCCCGTCCCTGGGATTCTCCAGGCAAGAACACTGGAGTGGGTTGCCATTTCCTTCTCCAATGCATGAAAGTGAAAAGTGAAAGTGAAGTCACTCAGTAGGGTCCGACTCTTAGCGACCCCATGGACTGCAGCCCACCAGGCTCCCCATCCATGGGATTTTCCAGGCAAGAGTACTGGAATGGGGTGCCATTGCCTTCTCCGAAGTTTCCTTTACTTCATCATAAATTGTAAAACTGTGATTTTTGCTGGATGAAGGAAATCCAAACAGCATCACTCTATTTAGTAAGAAAAGTGAATGATAATATTGAATATTTAAAATAAAGAACTAATCGTAATAGGAGTAAACTAATCGTGCACACATGAATTCTGAAAAGTAGGCTAGAGGAATTTTATAACAATTATAAAATTTTATATCCTTTTAATATGTGTTTATTAAATAAATGTTTGTTTCTGGTCTTGTTCCATGTCCCAAATTACTTTATCAGAGATAACACTGGAGAGTGTTGGTTTGAAGTCACACTTACCAATGCAGGGCAGAAATTTTATTTCTACTACTACAAATAATCTCTAAGTTAAAGACTAAATTGTCTGTTGGACTTTATTGAAACAAGAGATGCCTAGTTAAAGCTTTTGTTAAAAAAAATTCTTGTTTATCTAGCTGAGCAAGTAAACACCTTCAGGACTCAATTTAAGTTGCTCTAAACATTATCTTTTGGTTTTCTTATTGGAAGTAGAGGGATTGTTCACCAAATTGGTAATAATAAGAGTGCTGGATGACACTGTTATTTAGTGTGTTGTACCTAGCCAGATCCCTTTCTGTGAATATTAAGTGATGTGTTATTCTCAACCACTATCGTTCTAATAATTTTTTTGTTCCAGTCTTACTGATATATAATTCACATACCTTATAATTCACCCACTTGTATACAATTCAGTGGCTTTTAATCTAGTCACAGAGTTATGCAA
Organism: Bos taurus; assembly: GCF_002263795.3. Classification (NCBI taxonomy): domain Eukaryota; kingdom Metazoa; phylum Chordata; class Mammalia; order Artiodactyla; family Bovidae; genus Bos; species Bos taurus. The sequence continues at coordinate 66,806,487 of NC_037336.1, forward strand.
CCATCAGCAGAATTAACTTTAGTACACTTTCATGATCCCACAAAGAAACCCCATAGCTGTTTGCAGTCACTGCGTTTCCTCCCATAGCTGTTTACAATTACAATCACAAACCCCATAGCTGTTTGCAGTCACTCTGCACTTCCTCCCAACCGTCATTCTGCCACCCTAAACCTAGTTGTTGTTGCTTGGTCACCAAGTCACATCCAACTCTTTGCGACCCCATGGACTGTAGCAGCCTGCCAGTCTCCTCTGTACATGGAATTTCCCAGGCAATAATACTGTAGTGGGTTGCCATTTCCTTCTCCAGGGGATCTTCTTGAGCCAGGGCTTGAACCACGGCCTCTGAGTTGGCAGTCAAATTCTTTACCGATGAGCCACCAGGAAAGCCCCTCTAACCCTCAGCAACAGCTAATTTAACTTCTGTCTTTATATAAATTAGCCTTTTCTGGACATTTCATGTAATTGGAATTATCAAATATGTCTTTTTTCATGACTAGTGTCTTTGACTCAGCATAATGTTTTCAAGGTTAATCCATGGTGTGTAGCATGTATCAGTATGTCATAGCATTTTAAGGCCAAATAATACTCTATTATATGGAATCTCTCATTTTATTTTGGAGAAGGCAATGGCACCCCACTCCAGTACTCTTGCCTGGAAAATCCCATGGACAGAGGAGCCTGGTAGGCGATCCCATGAGGTTACAAAGAGTCGGACACGATTGAGCGACTTCACTTTCACTTTTCACTTTCATGCATTGGAGAAGGAAATGGCAACTCACTTCAGTGTTCTTGCCTAGAGAATCCCAGGGATGGGGGAGCCTGGTGGGCTGCCGTCTATGGGGTTGTACAGAGTCGGACACGACTGAAGCGACTTAGCAGCTTAGCAGCTCATTTTATTTATCTATTCATTGACTGAAGTTCACTTGGGTTGTTTCTATTCTTTGGCTATTACAATGTTGCTATGAACATTCCTGTACAAACTTTGAAGTGGGTATATAGTCCACTTCTCTTGTGTATATGCTTAGCAGTGGAATTGTTGGATCATATTGTGATTCTATGGATAGTCATTTGAGGAATTGCTATGTTGTGCCATTTTACATTCCTACCAATGGCATATGAAGTTCTGATTTGTATACATCCTTGCCAGCATCTGTCTTATTTGTCTTTTTTATTATAGTCATCCTACTGAGAATAAAGTGATATCTCATTATGATTTTGATTTGCATTTTCCTGACAATTTTGAATGTCTTTTCAGGGACTTGTTGGCCATTTGTATATCTTCTAGAAAAATGTGTATTCAGATTCTTGTTCATTTTAACAATTGTTATTTGTCTTTTATTACTATTATGAATTATTTATATATTATTAATTTTGTTTTATGTGGTTTACTAAAGATGAAAACCTTAATGTATGTGTGTATAATAAATTTGGATATTAACAAAACATGAAATCATTCAAATATAATTTTTGGTCAATCTAACATAGGGATGGGACTGGTGATAGAAGCAAGATTCAATGGTATAAACAGCAGTATTGCATAGGAACCTGGAATGTTAGGTCCATGAGTCAAGGCAAATTGGAAGTGGTCAAACAGGAGATGACAAGAATGAACATCGACATTCTAGGAATCAGAGAACTAAGATGGACTGGAAGGGGTGAATTTAACTCAGATGACCATTATATCTACTACTGTGCGCAGGAAACCCTTAGAAGAAATAGAGTAGCCATCATGGTCAACAGAAGAGTCCGAAATGCAGTACTTGGATGCAGTCTCAAAAACGACAGAATGTTCTCTGTTCGTTTCCAAGGCAAACCATTCAATATCACAGTAATCCAAGTCTATGCCCCAACCAGTAACGCTGAAGAAGCTGAGCAGTTCTATGAAGACCTACAAGACCTTCTAGAACTAACACCCAAAAAAGATGTCCTTTTCATTATAGGGGACTGGAATGCAAAAGAAGGAAGTCAAGAAACACCTGGAGTAACAGGTAAATTTGGCCTTGGAGTACAGAATGAAGCAGGGCAAAGGCTAATAGACTTCTGCCAAGAGAACACACTGGTCATAGCAAACACCCTCTTCCAACAACACAAGAGAAGACTCTACACATGGACATCACCAGATGGTTGACACCAAGATCAGATTGATTATATTCTTTGCAGCCAAAGATGGATGAGCTCTATACAGTCAACAAAAACAAGACCAGGAGCTGACTGTGGCTCAGATCATGAACTCCTTATATTGGCAAATTCAGACTTAAATTGAAGAAAGTGGAGAAAACCACTAGACCATTCAGGTATGACCTAAATCAAGTCCCTTATGACTATACAGTGGAAGTGAGAAATAGATTTAAGGAACTAGATCTGACAGACAGAATGCCTGATGAACTACGGACAGAGGTTCGTGACATTGTACAGGGGACAGGAATCAAGACCATCCCCAAGAAAAAGAAATGCAAAAAAGCAAAATGGCTGTCTGAGTAGGCCTTACAAATAGCTGTGTAAAGAAGAGAATAGAAAAGCAAAGGAGAAAAGGAAAGATATACCCATTTGAATGCAGAGTTCCAAAGAATAGCAAGGAGAGATAAGAAAGCCTTCCTCAGGGATCAATGCAAAGAAATAGAGGAAAACAGTAGAATGGGAAAGACTAGAGATCTCTTCAAGAAAATTAGAGATATCAAGGAAACATTTCATGCAAAGATAGGCTCAATAACGAACAGAAATGTTAGGGACATAACAGAAGCAGAAGATATTAAGAAGAGGTGGCAAGAATACACAAATCTGTACAAAAAAGATCTTCACAACCCAGATCATCACGATGGTGTGATCACTCACCTAGAGCCAGACATCCTGGAATGTGAAGTCAAGTGGGCCTTAGGAAGCATCACTACGAACAAAGCTAGTGGAGGTGACAGAATTCCAGTTGAGCTATTTCAAATCCTGAAAGATGATGCTGTGAAAGTGCTGCACTCAATATGCCAGCAAATTTGGAAAACTCAGCAGTGGCCACAGGACTGGAAAAGGTCAGTTTTCACTTCAATACCAAAGAAAGGAAATTCCAATGAATGCTCAAACTACTGCACAATTGCACTCATCTCTGCTGCTGCTACTGCTGCTAAGTCACTTCAGTTGTGTCCGACTCTGTGCGACCCCATAGACAGCAGCCCACCAGGTTCCACTGTCCCTGGGATTCTCCAGGCAAAAACACTGGAATGGGTTGCCATTTCCTTCTCCAATGCATGAAGTGAAAAATGAAAGGGAAGTCACTCAGTCGTGTCCAACTCTTAGCGACCCCATGGACTGCAGCCTACCAGGCTCCTCTGCCTGGATTTTCCAGGCAAGAGTACTGGAGTGGGTGTACTCATCTCACATGCTAGTAAAGTAATGCTTAAAATTCTCTAAGTCAGGCTTCAGCAATACGTGAACCATGAACTTCCAGATGTTCAAGTTGGTTTTAGAAAAGGCAGAGGAACCAGAGATCAAATTGCCAACATCTGCTGGATCATGGAAAAAGCAAGAGAGTTCCAGAAAAACATCTGTTTCTGCTTTATTGACTATGCTTTGACTGTGTGGTCACAATAAACTGTGGAAAATTCTAAAGGAGATGGGAATACCAGAACATCTGACCTGCCTCTGTATGCAGGTCAGGAAGCAACAGTTAGAACTGGACATGGAACAACAGACTGGTTCCAAATAGGAAAAGGAGTACGTCAAGGCTGTATATTGTCACCCTGCTTATCTAACTTCTGTGCAGAGTACATCATGAGAAACGCTGGGCTGGAGGGAGCACAAGCTAGAATCAAGATTGCCAGGAGAAATATCAATAACCTCAGATATGCAGATGACACCATCCTTATGGCAGAAAGGGTAGAAGAACTAAAGAGCCTCTTGATGAAAGTGAAAGAGGAGAGGGAAAAAGTTGGCTTAAAGCTCAACATTCAGAAAACGAAGATCATGGCATCTGGTCCCATCACTCTATGGGAAATAGATGGGGAAACAGTGGAGACAGTGACAGACTTTATTTTTCTGGGCTCCAAAATCACTGCAGATGGTGACTGCAGCCATGAAAATAAAAGACGCTTACTCCTTGGGAGGAAAGTTATGACCAACCTAAATAGCATATTGAAAAGCAGAGACATTACTTTGTCCACAAAGGTCCGTCTAGTCAAGGCTATGGTTTTTCCAGTGGTCATGTATGGATGTGAGAGTTGGACTGTGAAGAAAGCTGAGTGCCGAAAAATTGTTGCTTTTGAACTGTGGTGTTGGAGAAGACTCTTGAGAGTCCCTTGGACTGCAAGGAGATCCAACCAGTCCATCCTAAAGGAGATCAGTTCTGGGTGTTCATTGGAAGGACTGATGTTGAAGCAGAAAGTCTAATACTTTGCCCACCTGATACAAAGACCATTTGAAAAGACCCTGATGCTGGGAAAGACTGAGGGCAGGAGGAGAAGGGAACGACAGAGGATGAGATGGTTGGATGGCATCACCAACTCAGTGGACATGGGTTTGGGTAGAGTCTGGGAGTTGGTGATATACAGGGAGGCCTGGCGTGCTGCAGTTCATGAGGTCACAAAGAGTCGGACACGACTGAGTGACTGAACTGAACTGACTGAACATACGGCAATTAATTTGATTTAATTTTTCTTTTAATTTTTCTGAAGTCATTTGACTACCAAACTGTGGATGTTAAGAAATCACTCAGGATATATTTAATAGGATATATTTAATCATATAATTTAATAGGATATATTGATTGGAAGTTAAGTTTAGAGAAATTATTTATTGTGGGATTTCAGTAAGAGTCCTCTTATTAGAAAGATGTAATATGAAGAAAAAATTTTTCATTATAACCAATATTTTCATTATAATGCATTTATTTTTTTAAGTGTTTAAAAGTTTGGAGTTTGAACAGTCATTTTTCCTTGTTTCAGGTTTTTTCATAATCCTTCCTTCATACATATTATTACTTTTAGATTTTAAATTAAACCGTAAAGAACATAAATGTTTTTACATTTCAGTAAAAGCAATCATCTCCACTTCCCACTTCCTTATCTTCAATTGAACAAATGCGGGGGGAAAAAAACTCATTTTTGGTCCCTTGATGTTGGTGGTCTGGCCCATTTTCCAAGTATAGTGGGTTAGAGCTATAAACCTAGGTTACTTGAAAGAACATTTAAGAACAATCAAGGTTTAAGAGGAGAACAGCTGGTACTAAAATGTCAAAGTATTAAGTATTTCTGTATATGTAATTGAAGGAAATGGAGAAGACAGCAGAGTGTTCAGGATGAGGCCCAGGTTCACTGTCATTTGAAAGAAGGTGTTAATGATCCTTCCTTTAGGTCTTTTTCTTTGGGTCAGGGATGTATTATGAAAGTCTCCTTATGTACACTGCATAGAAAAAATGTGTAGCTCAACACATACATGACTTCTTTTTAATGACAGAAAGAAATGATGGGAATATAACTGAAAATTATCTTTCCAGTTTGCAAACTCATTGGGCAATATGAATTTTTCTTAAAGTTCCTTAAAGCTCAAGAAACTTGAGCTTCCTTGGTGGCTCAATGGTTAAAGGATCTGCCTGCAATGTGGGAGACCTGGGTTCAATCCCTGGGTCAGGAATATCTTTTGGAGAAGGAAATGGCAACCCGCACCAATATTCTTGCCTGGAAAATTCCATGGACAGAGGAGCCTGGTGGGCCCCAGTCCATGGGGTCACAAAGATCAGACATGGCTGAGCAACTAACACTTTCACTTTCACTTTAATACATTTTGGTCAGACAGTAAGCCTTCACCATAAAATAAAAGTGAATGGACTAGAAAACTGAACAGACTAAACTTCGTTATAAATTTGAATGTTTAAATATGTACAGGGAGTTCAGCTCTTCAAATATAATGCTTATTTTAAGTGATCTTTGAAATAAAGCAGTGTATGAATGATGGTATAACTTTAAGATATAAGCTTACATATATATAAATTTATAAATATATATAAAAGTTTTAAAGCACATATAGTTCTCTCAAATAGATGAGAGTTTAAATATCAACTTATTACTACTAGCAAGAATGTGCAGAATGTAAGTCACAATTCAAGACCTGGGCACAGTGATAAGACTGCTATCTCATTTGAGTAATTGCTCCTCATATCAGGTGTAAGCAACATCATCTTCTGAGATTCTCGTTCTTATGTCTAGCCTTTATTTTAGCTCATAGATGTGCCACTGGAATTTTTCCATTTAACAGCCAAGCCCTGTGACAGGATAGTAAGTGGACAGTCCAATATGTGATTGTAGAGAAGAGATTGTTTTCATCCAGGAGAGGCAGAAATTGTCCATACAAAAGAAAAAGAAAGTAAAAGTGAAAGAAACACTAAGAGAAATAAAACTTTAAGGGTGAGAATTTTGTATTTACAGATATGCTTTCCTTTAGTGCTAGTTTTTGCAAGTAAGTGCTTTATTTTGTGGTCTTGGTAAATCATAGCTGCTTAACTATGAGTTTAAAGCTGTTAAATTACCAACAATCCATCCCCTAAAACATATGCATGAAGAGATGTAAAATAAAATAAAGCAATAAAGAAAATTTCCTGTTTAAAATTTAATGCTGATATGATTAAAAACATATATCAACAGCTTAAAGGCAATCAGACTTCATAATCTAGGAGTAAGCTTGTTATAATAAAAACAAGCTTCATTGTCATTTCTGGATGCCAGATTAATTTATTATCATTTTCCAAAAAGCTGAAAATGGTGAGAGTGATTCCTTTATTTGAATTGAGAACTACATCTGGGTCAGAGTTAATAGCCATCTGAAAGGAAAGTATCATTTGAGAAGGCTTGGGGGTATGCCTGAAGCTTTTTACTTTTATGTCATTTGCTAATAAGCTAGTTATCTGGAAGCTATTAAATTAAAATATTTGATTTTCTGAGATTAAAAAGAAGTATTGGACTCATAGTTAATATTTTGTACATAAGGCTTCCATTATATTCTGCAACCTTTAAAAATCCAAGGTTCGGGTATGTTTTTTCTTTCTCCTTCTTTTGCCTTCATTCTTTCCTCCCTCTCTCCATCCTTCTCCTCCCGTGCCTCCTTCCCTCCTTTCCTTCTTTTCACTTTAGGAAATGTTTCTCTATTTGTTGTATGTTACATAAGTATTATAAGAATTGAATTAAGAAAATGTTCTGAGCTTATGTTTTAAAAAACCTTCAAACTTTAGAACTATGCCTGGTTTAAAGAACTTTATACTTAATATTTGTACTGCATAAGCTTGCTGGTTTATACTAGTATATGTGCTAAATTTTCAAAAGCCTATATCCATAGACTAACTAGTTATACTCAAGTATCCCCCCAACCTCCCCTCCTACCCCCAACCTTTACTGGGAAAATAAGTATGGGGCAGGAAAATGTGGGAATGTTAGTGAACTACTTAGAAACAAACTAAACTTGAGGAAAAAATAAAAATGAAATAAATATTATGGCCAAAACTGAACTTAGTGTGTGTTTGACAAGTGTTACACATGTTTTAAACTATAATTTTTTATATTTGGTTTCCCTTTATTCATTTTCTTTCTCTTTTATTCTTTTCTCCTCTCCTTTATCATTACCTTATGTCTTTTCTCTCCTTTTACCCACCAATTTTTTTTTTTTTTTTTTTTTACACTAACAAGAAATGTTTGCACTCTGAGCAGATCTTTAGAATGCCAGTGTCCTTACATTTAGTTTTACAAGTGCAAGGTGTGTGTGGTGTGTCTCTGTGTTTTAGAAGTTTTTATTGTAAGGAAATTTAAAACAGAAATTTGAATATATTGTCTTTTGCCTAACATTTTATACAAATTCTACATAGTTTCAGAAATAAACTAAACTGTTCAGAATTTCTGTGGCATAGTCTTTCCTTAAAATTTCTTACTTACTAGAAATGTCAATATTCACTTATTTTAATTTGAAATATAGCTACAAGTAGATCTTCCTATGGTTCTTTCCTCAGTGTTCCAGCTATGGAACTGCAAGTATGAAAACATTATGACTAGTTTCTTCAACTGCTTATTCAACACAGTCTATGTCAAAAATTAACTTCTTTAGCACAGGCAATCAATGACTAATGAATGAGATTTAAAAATTTTTCATGTATAATATCATGGTTTACAAATTTTGGAGGTAATTTTCCCACCACAGCAACATTAAAGGAGTAGGATTTGGTCCAAGAACAATCTCCAAACTTGGTTTATTTATCTCATAATGAAGCTGAAGTGTAGAAATCTATAGTACAACTTCAATGTGTTGTTTTGTTTGCAGGGAAAAAAATGGGTTGAAGCACTCTTGATTTTTTTATTTACCAGGGTTTTGCTTTCCCTGTGTAATCTGATTCTTATCCCTAATTGCACAACTCTATAGGAGAGAAAAACACAAGGAATTTTTCAGCTCTTGCTTACTGCAATTGCATGCCAATTTTAACTGCGTCCATACCACTGCCTTTTTTTTTTTAATTTACCTGTTAATGGTTCTCTAACAAAATATTCAAAAGAATAACTGCTGTGGGTTTTTTGTTCTTTCCCTTTATCTTTCCAATTTCATAGTCTCTTCTTCCTCAAGTTCCATTCTTAGTCTTCATCAAATTATTGTTCTTCCTATTTATTTGGAAAGATTCAGGGCGCTTTCCCTCTTTCTCTGTTTGTCAGTTTGTGATTCCTTTCAATTTAAGAGAAAGAGAGGTTTTATACTATAAAACCAAACCATCTCTTTGTCCTTGACCCAGTTCTTTCAATTTCATAAGCAGTATTATTCTTACAGATACTCTTTTCCAGACTAGAATCACACAGCCTTTCTAACGTTCATAGCTGTTCCCACATCCCTCTCTGGCTACAGTCCTCTTTCCTTCTTTTCCTTTACTGCTGAATATCTTACAGGAACGTCTTCAGTGTGCCTTTCAGGTCTATTCACATGACTTAAATTCATGTAATTGTTTTTTTCTTCTCTCTCATTCTGTTGGGATCACCATCTCAAGATCGACTCATTGTCAACTTTAATAGCCATGTATTCACTCTCAATCTACTTAAATCTTTAACGCATTTCACTCTTTAAAACTGTGCTTCCTTGACTTCTGGGAAAGTGCATTACATTGCTCTGCAATTCTCAAGTTCTTCTCTTCTCTGCTCAATCTTTTAAAAATATTTCTTTTCACTCCTCTATATTGTGATAATAACATTAATATTGTTATATTAATATTTGTGCTCTCTTTTGTGTTCTCTGTTAAACAGTACACCTCAAAAATCTCATTTCCCCCAGGACTACAACTCTCTCTTCTCTGAAAAATTATTTAAAAAAATCAATGGCTTCCCATTTTTAAAGGCTTTTTGTTTGTATGGTTATATTTAATTTTCAATATGAACTTGTGAGGTAGATATTATTATACTCATTTAATAGACCCCTGAATTAATATTTTTCAGTTTCCAACTATCTGGCACTTTAAAAAAGTCAACTGGACATGCATTGTACTTAGGCATTCAATATAGTACAGTAACATATTTAGGATTAAGTTTGTAATCTTTTTTCCTATACCATCCAGTGTCTTCTCCCAAATTTCCTATTGGGGTTTTAATACAACTACTAGCCAAGTCACTCGGAGAAGGCAATGGCACCCCACGCCAGCACTCTTGCCTGGAAAATCCCATGGACGAAGGAGCCTGGTGGGCCGCAGTCCATGGGGTCGCTAAGAGTCGAACAAGACTGAGCGACTTCACTTTCACTTTTCACTTTCATGCATTGGAGAAGGAAATGGCAACCCACTCCAGTGTTCTTGCCTGGAAAATCCCAGGGACAAGGGAGCCTCGTGGGCTGCCATCTCTGGGGTCGCACAGAGTTGGACACAACTGAAGTGACTTAGCAGCAGCAGCAGCCAAGTCATTTAGTTCAAAATCTTCAGTTAAGTTCAATTTTAAACAATAGAGACTTTTAGCCAGATTAACCTGAATTATCATCTCTTGGTAGCTACAATGATCTATGTCTTCACAAAGCACTTCTGATATCAAATATGTGGGTTTTGCACACTAAGAAATTCTTCAGTTCTCTGTGGACACCAACTGGCTTGCCTACAATTTAGTTCAATTCTGACACAAAGTACCTGGAGCCATAGGTAAAGGACTCAACCCACTGCACACATTTCAGATACCAGTCACATGTAGAGGACCCCCAAGTTATCTGTGCTCTTGTCCAATTTGGCTGCAAATCCAAGGTTACCATGACCTCCTGCTTATGTTGCTACAGTGACCCACAGAACTCAGGGTAACATTTCACTTACTATTACCAATTTGTTATAAAGAATGTTAATATAAAGGATACAAATGAACAGACAGATGAAGAGGCATATGCAGAAAGGTCTGGAAGGGTACTGAGCATAGGAGCATCTGTCTCCGTGGAGTTTGGTGAGTCCCACCCTTCCAACACAAGGATGCATTCACTAACCTGGAAGCTCTCCAAATACTTTCCTTTAAGGTTTTCATGAAGATTCCATTATGTTTGTAGGAGTGATTTATAAATCATTGACCACTGGTGGTTATTATCTTGACCTCCAGTCCCCCAACCCTCCTTAGTGGGAGATCTGGGTGTGAGATTGAAAGTCCCAACCCTCTAATCAGATGGTTTATTCCTCTGGCAACCACCACCAATCCTAAAGCTATCTAAGGGCCTATAAAGAATTGCTTTCTCAACCGAAACTCAGATATGGTCTAAAGGGACTTCCTTTGAATAATAAAGGACACTCTTCATCCCTATCACTGAGGAAGTTTCAGGATTTTTGCAACTCTGTGCCAGGAATTGGGGATGAAGACCAAATTTATGTTTCTTATTGTACCATGATATCACAGTTGTCTTCTTAATTACTTGTCATTACTTCATTACTTCTTCAACATGTCAAGTCATTCTTCAGAAGTCCACAGAAACGCCCTCTCACTTGATTCCAAAGTTCTTGGGAACCTTCTCACAACTCTTTGTTCCTGTGGCACTCTTTCATTGCCATCCTGATACTGACGGATACTGTGCTTTTCAGAGCTCAGAGTCTTGGGCTAGACAAGCCTGTACTTGGATCCTCATGCTGTCACTTTGTTACCTAGGCTGAGCTCATACTGCTTGCTTCACAGCAGGCCAGTTATTGAGAGACGAGTTGTTAAGGGCAAGGAATAATGAGTACACTTCGAAAGCCAGCTAACCAAGAAGATGATGGGCTCATGACCCAAAGAAGCATCTTGTCTGAGTTAGAATTCAGACTCGTTTTTTACTAGAAGTAGAGAAAGTAAAGTCAAATTCTCTGTGGTTCCCATCAGCCTCCCAAGGGGGTGTGTGAATTTCTTTCTCCCTGCAGTCATTCATAGGTGGACCTAGTCAGGATGTTTCCTGTGAGCTAAACAAAGGTGTTTTAACTTAATACTCATTACTTGGGGAGCAGGATTCCCAGAGATGGGCCGTTATGTATAATTTAAGCTTATAGGGAGCATCCGTTTAGTTATTAATTTGTAATAGAACACAAAAGCTTCTTCCCTATTACAACTTACAACTTGTTGTAAGCTACTTAACATTTCTGAAGCTTCATTTTTCCATAGTGGTAAACACTGTTAATAATGCCTAGTTTGTGGGATACTTAAAAAGATGAAATGAGATAATAATGCACATAGCTGGAACATAAAAAACACTCAAAAGATTACTAGCTTACTCACCTCCTAAAGCATAATATTGTGAAAATATGCAGAACCTGGGATTTGAAAAATTTGGTTCCCAGTTTTGTGTCCCTTTGGCTTGGCAGTGCTGTTTCCTAGTCATAACATTTAAACTCATAGTACTTTTATTATCTTCCCTGTACAATGGGATGGATTATAATTCAAATAAGTATTTGATGGGAAATTTTTCTGTGAAGATGTTCAGAAAACTATTAAGATTTGGGATCAAATGTAAATAATGATTAAAATCAAGCACTTGAACAAAGGAGTCATATTCTGTGCATCTTTGCATGAACAAGCATGAATTATATGAACAAACATGAATAACAGTTTCTTATATATGAAAAGCCTGTGGTGTGGATTGAATTTACTTTGATATTTCTTCTGTAAGTCAAAGCCATTCTCCTAATTAGGTCACAGTCTCCTTTGTGACTAACTATAAGGGTTATCTTCTTGGACACCCTGCCTCCAGGTTTTAGTGCTTTCATTACAATGATGTACAATAATCCTGTTTGAACACTCATATGACCATACCATTCCCTTTTTCAAGAACATTCTATGGCTAGCTTTTTCCTAGCACAACAAAGCTAACCTTCTCCCTTGAATTTTAAAATTCTCCATCTGTTCCTACTCTTCCTAGGCAATATTATTTTCCATTATTCCTTAACAAGCTTCCACTGCTTTACCAAGACAGGTATATTTTTTGTCTCTAGTAAACTAGGCCCTGAAGATACAAATTTGCATAAAATATTCAGTAGCATGTTCCTTATTTTCTTCTCACTTTCTATGCTTTTACACATGCTGTTTAAGTCTTCTGGAATGCCTTCTTGTCTCCCATCTCCTTACATAAATCTACAGAAATTCTATGACCTAACAAATGTTTTTTATTCCCCTATCAGTTTTTCCTTTTATTTTCATTAATCCTCCCCTCTCTTAATGTCATCACATAGTCTTTTGAAATAGATGATTGAGTCACATAGTATAAGATTCAGAAGGTACATGGGGCATACAGAGTCTTTGTCCCTTAGCAACTTCCCATTTTCCTCCTCCCACAGACGTTCCATATATAAACATATATATATATGTATATGTGAATATATACATATGTATATATCCTCCCATCATCCATTACCCCTGCCTTTTACTACAAATAATGAAGGGAGTGATGAAGCTGTTCCTGAGGAGGTCATGTTCGAGAGGAAGCTTTAATGAAGTGAGCATAACTAGTGAAGATCCAGGGAAAGAAAATTCCAGACAAAGTAAACACAGATTGAAAGGTCACATGAAGCATGTGGCAACAAGCTTGTTGTGCTCCAGGAAAAGCAAACTGGCCAGTGTAGACATATTAGGAGAGTGAGGATGCGATCACAGCAGGTGAGGGTGGTGTAGGATAGGGCCAAATAAAGTGATCTAAACACAGTAAGAAGTTTGGAATTTATTTAAAACTTGATGGACATCTATTATAGGATTTTGAGCAGAGCATGCCATAAACTGTTTATATTTAAAGACGAGCATCATAGATATTACATTGAAATCTGACAATAGGCAAGTACAGAACAGCAGGGAAGATATTATTATGCGGAGGTCTCAGGAAAAATGGAAGCTATAGAAACACTTTCTTAAATGTGTCTTGACATTGCAAATCAACTGAAATTATAGATTACTTACAAATTAATGACATTACTACATATTAATACCTAAAGGATATAGGTAGAACAAAACTGGGGAGAAATTCATAACAGTAAAAGAATCTATTTAAATTGTTGAAAGTAAACAAACTAAAAATTTAGCTAAACAAAAGTAGAATTAAGAAAGTAATATAAAATAATTTAAGGATGAAGAAAACTGTAAGTGGGAATTTACTTAATATTGAGTAGAAATCAGTAAGGACCTACTATATGGCACAGTGATCAATTCTTAGTGGCTCTATCTATAGTATGTGATCCCCTTCCAGTAGCCATCATTCATTAAGTTGAAGAATTCACCCAAGATGGACCAATTATTATTTTCTCCCTAAAATTTTGACTTTAAAAATTGTGAGAAACTGAGCCCCAGAGTAGTTAGAGCATAGAAAAGTGGTCTGCATCTGAGGTCCTCTGTTCTTCTGCACATATGTGCAGACTCTCCAAAAGTTACCTGGACTCATGGATAGATTAAAGGAAGCAATTTCCACAACTTTATCATCCATACAGACTATGCTGCTGCTGCTGCTGCTGCTAAGTGGCTTCAGTTGTGTCCGACTCTGTGCGACCCCATAGACAGCAGCCCACCAGGCTCCCCCGTCTCTGAGATTCTCCAGGCAAGAACACTGGAGTGGGTTGCCATTTCCTTCTCCAATGCATAAAAGTGGAAAGTGAAAGTGAAGTCACTCAGTCGTGTCCAACTCTTAGTGACCCCATGGACTGCAGCCCACCAGGCTTCTCCGTCCATGGGATTTTCCAGGCAAGAGTACTGGAGTGGGGTGCCATTGCCTTCTCTGATATAGACTCTAATTATGCTTTTCTCATTTTAATTTTCTCCTTTACAACAAAAAGGCATACATCTCACTTAGACTTCTTGAATATTGCAATGGTAAATTGCACCAGTATGTAAAAAACCCCAGGATGTCAAAGAAGGAACATTTGGAAATTGTTGGGGGCCAGAGTGAGGTACTCCGCCCATGACAAAGGTCATGAGGAAGGAGGCTCGACATATGCAAAGGCGGGATCGAGCCTCAGGAGTCCCCCTGGAACTCCTCGAGCATCTACCCCCATTACCAGAGCCTGCCTACTTTACTACTTTGTGCTCTCAGCTACATCTCTGACTTTACGGGGGGCTGTCCCCCACCACCTCTTTCAGAGAAAGAGTTAACCTAGAGCTCCAGTTAATAATAATTCCTGGGCGTGATAAGAGTGTTTTAACCTACAAACTCCTCTGAAGGTTCTCTAGCCTGCCTGACAGGCTTGTCCGGCCACATGTGATTGCTTACAGCCTCCCAACCGTGAGATGCAGGAGATGCTTTAAACCTTCTAAAAACAGGTTCCTTAGAAAAGTTAGAAAACTATTAGTATAAGTATAATGGGCTGATTAGAAATTGTATTGGTGAAGGGTTTTTCATTTGTTGAGCCAATGTTTGTTGCTACGTCTCCACATCCCCTGCCCTTACACACATTAATGAATATATAGAAGAAATAAGTATTAACCTTTGATATTAATCACGTTAGACCTTAGGCTAAGTAAATTCTTTCCTTAACTAAAACCCACTACACCGTCACCCTATAGGAATGTAACTTTATTTGGGTGGTGTCTGTTTTAAGAATAATCACCCCTGAAGAAATAAGTGTCCTGGTTGACTGACTGTTGTCACAAGGAGAGGGTCATAAATTGTCAGCAGGCCCCCCTGGCCAGAAGATGATGTAACACCCCTAAGACCTCTGTATACATTTGTATGAAGCACCTGACTTTGATAAAAGTCAAGACTGCTGACCCCGCGTGACTTTTGCATAACATCTCAGTGTATAAAAGTAGACCATGGAAAATAAAGAATTGGGATCAGTTTCTCGAAATACTGGTCTCCCCATGTCGCTCTCTCTCCCACTCTGGCTGAGTCTCCATCTGGAGCACGGAACCCACCATGCTTACTAATTATGCCTGGGCTTCTAAGATCTGACCGGGGAGGCCTCAGTGTCTCCTCTCCTTCAGGAGAACGGAAGGACGCCTGTGGCCTACGTAAGTGGTGCAAACTTCTTGTCTTGAAGTTTTATTGGTCTCCCGAGTAAACCAAGCCACTCAGCCTCTTTTCTCCACTGAATTTTCCTACTGAGCTATCCTTATTCTATTACTCTTTATATCTTTAATTAATATCTAATTGAAGCTATTGTATCCTGATCCTCGCCTATGCCGTCTCTCCTTCGAATACCCTGGATCAGCCGGGGCTGGTCCCCGGCAGGAAATACTTATGTCACTATTGAAGAAGTGAAGGCATAATGAAAGGTAACAAATCCTCTTACAAGTCAGGAGATTTCTTATCATAGAACTGAATAAATTTAAGAACTTAAAAGGATTTTCACTGATTAATCATTAAAAACAATTTTAAAAGAAATACCACTAAGTACTTTTTGTCCTGTGACTGATAATGTGTTAAAAGAATCTAAAACATTGCTATATCAAAACTCCTTTTAGAACCAATTATTAATCTAGATGGACAAATTTCCTTGGTGCTTATATCTATGAAAATGAAAACAGGAATAATATGAATTTTGAGCTCTCTCTCATTTAAACAGTATTAACACTTGCCAGTAAATATATGAATTAATAAGAAAAAGTAAAACCAGGAAATCTTTAGTTCCATTCATTTCACTAAGAAATGCATTTTTAAAGTTTACACTTTATGATTAATAACTGTTAAAATTTGTGAACTTGCTAAATCAACAGAGGACAACTAGTAATTATAATAATAGTTTGATCCAAAAGGAAAAAAAATAACACTCAGAAACTTATAATCAAAGAAAATTAAACATTAAATTTACACGCATAGTTTTCTTGAAGAAAAATCTTAAAAGATAATAAATAGAAGATGCTCAGGATAAAAGTATGTATCACCTTGGTATAAAATGTTATGGGATCAAGTGAAACATAAAAAGGAAACAAGGAATGATGGAAAATTTTTACTTATTAAAGTTGTTTGAAAATATTTTGTGGTGAGTGTCAAATCATTATGGTATTTAGAGTCCACTGAATATATTTTAATGAGTTTAAATGAATATATTAAAATGTTTAATTTTTAGTCATATATTTATAACATACAGAAAGTTATCTTTTTGTATGTACTTAAATTTATAATATAAAATTTTAATTTTTGTATTATAAATGTTGAATATAAAATTTAATTTTATAATACAAAAATGATTTTTATGGAGATACATAAGCAAAATGTTTTATGACTTGTTTTAAAGAGAAGACCCACTCCCGAAACTTGTGCTGCAGGGATCTGGTGAGAATTTCTTCATTTCACAAACCTAAGTTCAATTTGCAACTGAAAGAACCTAACAATTGCCGGATTTTTATGGTATACACATTAAGAACATAGGTTTTGAGTTTGAATCCTTGATTGGCCACTTGTTCTCTGTATGATGTTGGAGAAGTAACATTGACTTATTCTTCAATTACTTCATCTGAGAAGTGAGGAAAAAACATAGTACCTATCTCAAGAGTTGTAAGAATTATGTTAATACAGTGATTGGTATTTATTAAGAATCAGAATATTAGTTATTATTGATATAATGAAGATGTGGGTTCTGATTAAAGATATAGGAGGGAATATGAGAATATTTTAAACAAATATTTGACAAAATAACTGTGAAAAACTGGATTGATTTATCTCTAAGAAAATATAAATTGCTGAATTCTAATCATGTAAAGTTCATGGGGTTCTCGAGGCAAAGATACTGAAGTGGTTTGCCATTCCCTTCTCCAGTGGACCACATTCTGTCAGACCTCTCCACCATGATCTGTCCATCTTGGGTGGCCCCACACGGCATGGCATACAATCACTTCATGGCAAATAGATGGGGAAACAGTTGAAACAGTAGCTGACTTTATTTTTCTGGGCTCCAAAATCACTGCAGATGGTGATTGCAGCCATGAAATTAAAAGATGCTTACTCCTTGGAAGGAAAGTTATGACCAACCTAGACAGCATATTCAAAAGCAGAGACATCACTTTGTCAACAAAGGTCCATCTAGTCAAGGCTATGTTTTTTCCAGTAGTTATATATGGATGTGAGAGTTGAATTATAAAAAAGCTGAGCGCCGAAGAATTGACGCTTTTGAGCTGTGGTATTGAAGAAGACTCTTGAGAGTCCCTTGGACTGCAAGGAGATCCAACCAGTATATCCTAAAGGAAATTAGTCCTGGGTGTTCATTGGAGGGACTGATGTTGAAGCTGAAACTCCAATACTTTGGCCACCTGATGCAGAGAGCTGACTCATTTGAAAAGACCCTGATTGCTGGAAAAGATTGAGAGCAGGAGAAGAAGGAGACAACAGAGGATGTGATGGTTGGATGGCATCACCGACACAATGCACATGGGTTTGGGTGGACTCTGGGAGTTGGTGATGGACAGGGAGGCCTGGCGTGCTGCGGTTCATGGGGTCACAAAGAGTTGGACATGACTGAGCGACTGAACTGAACTGAACTGAACTGAATCATGTAAAGTAGGAAACCTGAACAGAGCAACAGTTAATAGAAGAATCTGGCATCTAAAAAGGTAGTAGGATTAGATGATTTTATTGACAAATTTTTCTAACTTATGAAAGATTTTTTGGTAGTTTAATACCGCTTCCAATAATAGGACAAAGTGAAAATCCCAATGTTTATAGTCGCATTATACTGTTAGTATATATAAATATGCCACATACTTATACTGAGAATTGCTGACCTGAGAAATACCAACCAACCTATAGGATGTTCTTAGATAGGAAAACTCAGCATGGTATAATACCAATTGTCCTTGAATTAACCTATAAATAGAGTGTAATTCAAATGAAAATTTCAATAAAATCATGATTCTAAATTTTATCTGAATTAAATTAATCAGTGTATGAAAAGAAATGGGCATATTCATATATGCTTTGGAGACAGCAATGGCAACCCACTCCAGTACTCTTGCCTGGAAAATCCCATGGACTGAGGAACCTGGTGGGCTACAGTCCATGGGGCCGCAAAGAGTCGGACACGACTGAGCAACTTTTCACTTTCATGCATTGGAGAAGGAAATGGCAACCCACTCCAGTATTCTTGCCTGGAGAATCCCAGGGACAGGGAAGCCTGGTGGGCTGCTGTCTTATGGGGTCACACAGAGTCGAACACGACTGAAGTGACTTAGCAGCAGCAGCAGCATATATGCTTGGTGGGAGTGTTATTTGTTACAATATTTTGGGGGCTTATCTGACATTACATATCTAGATGAGGAATGTGCATATTTTTTGATCTAGCAATGAGGTGGATATTGATTGATGAAGATGTTAGTAAGGGAAGAAAGAAAGTTGTCAAACTATGTTTAATATGATTTCATTTCACTAAAAATCCATATTTATACATTTAAATATATTTGAATATATAGAGGAAAACTCAAATATATTTAAATGTATGAATATGTATTTTACCTGTCTCCTTAAAAACTTGTATGCAGGTCAAGAAGAAACAGTTAGAACTGGACATGGAACAACTATCTGGTTCCAAACTGGGAAAGGAATGTGACAAGGCTGTTTGTTGCTCTGCTTATTTAACTTACATGCAGAGTACAGCATGAGAAATGCCAGCTGAATGAATCACAAGCTGGAATCAAAATTTCCAGGAGAAATATCAACAACCTCAGAGATGATAGCACTCTAATGATGTAAGTGAAGAGGAACTAAAGAGCCTCTTGATGAAGGAGAAAGAGGAGAGTGAAAAACCGGGCTTAAAATTCAACATTACTACTTAGCTTTCATATGCATTTGGGTTTGGAAGTGTGTATGTGTGCTTGAATAAGACATTATTTTGTACTTTTATTTGGCAAGAAAAGATTGTCTTCTCAACCTTTCTTTGGACCTGCTATGCTTCTGGTAGGATTTATATATAAAAGAAAGCAAAATGTGTGCATAAGCTCTTTTCTGAGATTCTGTGAATTTTTGAAAGCTGAATTTCACAGAAACCATTTCAGTGTCTTATTAAATTAGTCACTGAAAGAAATTGATGCAGCTTTTACAAGAAATGAAAGTTCCCAGACAGTGCCGAGGCTCTGCAAGAATGAGCATCAGTAGGCAGGTAAATCAGTCATACAAAATGAAATTATGTATGCACTTATTAAGGGTTACCCTCTTACTAAGTAAATGAGAAATTTTTGTGAGAAATATTGCTTATAACTGAAAGCCCTTGGTTGTGGGAATATAATGACAACATTGTACCATAAAGAATGCTGAGTGCCAAAGAATTAATGCTTTTAAATTGTGGTACTGGAGAAGACTCTTGAGAGTCCTTTGTCCTGCAAGGAAATCAAAAAAAGTCAATCCTAAAGGACGTCAACCCTGAATATTCAATTGGAAGGACTGATGCTGAAGCTGAAGATACTTTGGCCACCAGGAGAAATGGTGGCCAAAGCTGACTCATTGGAAAAGACCCTGATGCTGGGAAAGATTGAAGGCTGGAGGAGAAGAGGGCCACAGAGGACAAGATGGTTCGATGGCATCACCGTCTCAGTGGACATGAGTTTGACAAACTCTGGGAGATAGTGAAGGTCAGGAAAGCCTGCCATGCTGCAGTCCATCGGATCATAAAGAGGCATGACTTAGCGAGTGAACAACAGCAATGGAGAGCTCAAGACTATTTTCTGGCACAGTTTTCAATGTTGTTTATTGAGGGTAGATTCTGCTCTGAAAAGCCAGGTGAAAAGCTCTTGCATCTCTTTCCATCTCCCCTGCCCCACCTCCTAATTTTTTTTTTCTTTATGTGCTGTAAGCATAATTTCATACAGGCCCCTTGTTTGCTTTCTGTTACTCTTCCCTTTAAACTGGCACTCACATCAGTTGGAGCAAACTCCGGGAGATAATGAAGGACAGGGAAGCCTGGCATGCTGCAGTCCATAGGGTCACAAAGAGTTGGACACTACTTAGCAACTGAATAACAACATAAACTTGAGACCACCTGTTTGCCTGAATTCTTTTTACAAAATATGGAAAATGAAGATTTAAAAAAATTTATTTTACTTTCTTCCAAATGTTTGAAGTCAGAAACATTAAAGGAATAAAACAAATCTTTTGGTACTGAATCATCTTAGGGAGTAAAATCTTGTTTTTTTTATTAATACAAATATATTCTTTCAAAGCATTCTTTTAATTTAGCACATGTTATTTAAATAATTTATAGTTACAAGTTAGATAATAAATGTTTATTAGGAACCATTTATGTGAAACATAAAGGTATTTTTTTCTTGATAAAGGTGAAGGGGATCTCCAAGTAAAATCAGAGGATACAGGAGAAAAATAAAAAGGAAAATCTACTTTGAACAAAATTTGGAGACTCCAGGAGAATTTGGATTTTAAATGACTAGTAGAAACTGTTTGCTGATGGAGCTTGCGTTTGGAAAGCTCAGGGTCCCAGCTGTGAGGCTCTCCCCAAGACAAAGATTTTCTTTTAGGGGACTCATCAGAGCAAAGCAAGAAAGTGAGTCCATATCTAAGAACCAAATGTACTACAAAAGTTATGGGTGATGGGTCAGCAATCATTGTTAAGAGCAGAAGTTCTACTATCCTTTTAAGTTCTACCTTCCGTATTAAATCAGTTACTTCATCACCACTTTCAGTTTCCTTCTTATTCCTCATTTCCCACATCATTCTGTACTGTTCCTTGTGGAGTTCATACGAGTGAAAGGAGGTAGCAGTGCTGTTCTCAGCACAAACTTTGCCTAGTCAACTCTTATGTCTTTTTGGCACCTGAAACTAAAAAAAAAAAAAAAAAAAAATGCATTAAACGTCTAATTTTTGTTTAGCTCTGTGCTGGTGTCAAGCTAGCTTCAGTCAAGAATCTTTGTAAATAATGGCAGTAAAACTTAATAGGAAAGAACTGCAGGGGTTTCCTACATACTGTATTTTTTTCTTCAGGAAGAACTCCCCTCTATATGTAAAGTTTTCCTGTCCCAGCACGTCTCCATTTTCCCAGAGCCTCTCTTGTTGAAGTGACATTGAGTTCAAAGGACACAGTAAGTCAAAGGACACAGTAAGTCACTTTTGTCCTCTCATTTCATCACAAGTGACAGGTGTTTAAGCTGAACTGTTTTCCTTTCCTGAAGAATTGGTAACTTTGAGTTTGTTGAAGGTGAGTCTTTCTATGCAAAAATTAGTGAGATAGTAATTCTCTCAAGACTTTCTTACTAAGTACTTCACACAAGTCTAATGTTGTGGCTTATATATAATTTGTCATCTACAGTCCAATGTGGAGTTAATGTTTAGGGTTTATTTTTTTCCTTGGCTAATTTTCTCTTTGCTTATTCAGGCAAATTTTGTGCCTTTTTATTTTATTCTTTTTTAATTTGTACATTTGCTGTGAATGAAAGGAAGTTTATGTAGGAGACATTGTGTTATGGTTCGAAAGATTTTCTTTAAGCGTTTTAGTAATATCTTAAATAATAATGATTTTTGTGTCAACAGCCAAAAAAGGCAAGTAAATTGGGTATTTTGACTATTTTTATTACGCATGCTACCGATTCTTCCCGTGTTTTTGTAACTATGTAGTTTTACATGAGTTTGGTTTCTGAAGGCCAACACTAGGGGTCGCCCTTCCTTATTTTAAAGTTTTAGTCATTGCCCAGATCCCACTGACTGAACATTCATCTCAGAAGGAAGTAAGCAATTTTGTAAAGAAAAGCAAAAGACTTTTGGCACAAAGTGCTAGTAATTTCGTTTCTCGTCCTTACCCTGTTGTAAAGATCAAATTTGTAACAGTTTTATGAATGAGGGAATGTTGTTGAGCTTTTTTGTGCAAAAACCATTTTGAGAATAAAAATCAACTCAGGTGGTTAGAAGAAGGGCTTTTAAGATAATAAGCATTTTAGGGTATAATATATAGGGTATTACTTAAAACCATTAAATTTTAAAAGGAGGTTTTCACTTAATAATTTACTTATAGATATGCTAATAATGTTGCTTAATAAAATAGTACAAATATCTTCCTAAAATGAAATGAGAGGGGTTAGGTAATTAATGACTATGAATATCATAACCATGGGTTTATAAAAATTATCTAAGAACGGAATTGTAGATAACAGGTATGCTGAACTGTACCGTGTTTTTCACTCTCTAGTGTGTGTCTGTGTGTGTATCTGTTTGAAATAATATTTCTGTTTATCCTAATGCAAAGAAGTTGCATAGTAGCAATCATTAACTCAAGATTTATTCCACAGTTCAACTTTGAAGATAGAGTTTACAGATTTATTAGGAAGCATGTTTCTCTCTGGAATATTTCAAAGATGATATGGCACTAAAAGAGATACTTATAATGCCAAAGAGTGCTCTTCTTCCAAAAATTCTGTTCAACAGTCTTTTTTTTTTTTCATTGCCTTTAGAAACTCTTACTTTTGGCCTCTTCTTCATTTTTCCTTGTTTCGAATGGTTTTCTAGATAATAAAGGATACGCATTTTAGTTAAAAATGCTTATTATGTGCGAGACATTAAGTCTTCATAACATCCTCATTTTGTAGATGAAGAAACCGAGGCATAGTGGTTTATACAGAGTCCCAGAGGCCTGGTCTGAACAGAGGCTGCCTGGCTATAGAAATCCTGCTCCTAAGCTCTAGGCTATGCTGAGTTTACCAGCTGACTACACAATTATGTACCAGTTACACAGTATACATGGAGAAACACCCAAAGAGACATTTATACATTAGGTAACAGATGTATGATTATTTGTAGCCATCTGAAGAGAGTGTTGCAGTTTCAATGGAGCGGTTCTAATAGTGGTAATTTTGGACAATAGTGGGATTAATAGGGCAGCTATTTGAGGATCACACAAGACCCTAAATTTTCCATTCAAAGGAAGCCATCTTAACTTGGAAGGAAGAGTCTCATTCAGGTGATTAGCAGGGCCAGCAGTTTCCATGGCAATAACTAGGAGATGTACTGTTGTTTGTTCATAGTGATGTTCCTGTGTGCTGAACAGGAAGACAGGGAAGGGTTAAATGGCTATTCAATTACACTTAATTTGTTCTTTAGCTATTTTTTCCTGCACGTAGGTATTCCTAAGTCCAGAGGAAGAACAAATTTCTCCTTTCTCTGTGCTCCACAGCAATTTGTATATATATTTTACTACAATTTTCTCATTTCCTTATAATTATGTCTTTAGTTTCCTCTTTCTACACCTAATCTACAAATTCACAGAAGCCGAGACAATGTCTTATTCTTTGTAGCATGCCCAACATGTAGCACGTTGTCAGCCATATTAGAAACTAAAAAAAACACAAAGGTTGTGAGGAAATGAACTCTCAATTTTGAAAGGATTCTGTCATATTTTTCAAAATAAGGCTATTATATTGCTCGACACTAATAAGATAGAGGTTGGGCTGGGCTATATGAGGATGCTTCACTAGACTGACACAGGTATACACCTATACAAAAATATAGGTGATTAGAGGGGAGAAAGGGAGAGAGAACACAAGACAAAACTGTATTTCCAGAAAGGGAAGGAAAGTGTGAGGCTTGTTCCATAGCCAGACCAAGGTAGCTGTTCTGAGTCAATTTCTAGATGGCAGTCCATAGTATACTTGAAAGGTTAAAATAATTTTTTGCAAAATTGAGTTTGATATAGGAAATTAAATTTTCCTTACTTTATTTTCAGAGTTGACTAAAAACTCAATTTGGGGGGCTAAGCAAACTTTCTCTTGCAGTCTAGAAGCCCACTGAGGCATCTCTGTCACTGCATCCCCACATGCTGTTAACATTTGGTCTATGCCAGTCAGGTCATGAAATCTGCCAATCTCCCATGTTTGCCACAGCATTTCCACTTGCACTCAGTATTTTTTGAAAATATAAACTCTAGTCCAGAAAAACAACTATTTCTGTTTTATTGACTAGGCCAAAGCCTTTGACTGTGTAGATCACAATAAACTGTGGAAAATTCTGAAAGAGATGGGAATACCAGAGCACCTGACCTGCCTATTGAGAAACCTATATGCAGGTCAAGAAGAAATAGTTAGAACTGGACATGGAACAACAGGCTGGTTCCAAATAGGAAACAGAGTATGTCAAGGCTGTATATTGTCACCCTGCTTATTTAACTTCTGTGCAGAGTACATCATGAGAAACACTGGGCTGGAGGAAGCACAAGCTGGAATCAAGATTGCTGGGAGAAATATCAATAACCTCAGATATGCAGAGGACCACCCTTATGGCAGAAAGTGAAGAGGAACTGAAAAGTGTCTTGATGAAAGTCAAAGAGGAGAGTGAAAAAGTTGGCTTAAAGCTCAACATTCAGAAAACTAAGATCATGGTATCTGGTCCCATCACTTCATGGGAAATAGATGGGGAAACAGTGGAAACAGTGTCAGACTTTATTTTGGGGGGCTCCAAAATCACTGCAGATGGTGATTGCAGCCATGAAATTAAAAGACGCTTACTCCTTGGAAGGAAAGTTATGACCAACCTAGACAGCATATTAAAAAGCAGAGACATTACTTTGCCAACAAAGGTCCATCTAGTCAAGGCTATGGTTTTTCCAGTGGTCATGTATGGATGTGAGAGTTGGATTCTGAAGAAAGCAGAGCACCGAAGAATTGATGCTTTTGAACTGTGGTGTTGGAGAAGACTCTCGAGAGTCCCTTGGACTGCAAGGAGATCCAAACAGTCCATCCTAAAGGAGTTCAGTCCTGGGTGTTCATTGGAAGGACTGATGCTAAAGCTGAATCTCCAGTACTTTGGCCACCTCATGCAAAGAGTTGACTCATTGGAAAAGACCCTGATGCTGGGAGGGATTGGGGGCAGGAGGAGAAGGGGACGACAGAGGATAAGATGGTTGGATGGCATCACCAACTCTATGGACATGAGTTTGGGTAAACTCCGGGAGTTGGTGATGGACAGGGAAGCCTGGCGTGCTGTGATTCATGGGGTCGCAAGGAGTCGGACACGACTGAGCGACTGAACTGAACTAACCTGAAGACTGATGAGACCATAGGGAACATTCACATGCCCACCATTATGTTGACTTCTGTGTATCCTTAGACTTCCTCTTTCCTGTTTTCTCTGAGTAAATCCTTCTTCCTCTTTCCTGTGGTCTTGGAGCTAGCCAGTGGAGAGAAAAGGCGAAATGGGCAGGAAAGTTCTTTCTGACTGATGGTTTCATGAGCTCATTGAGTTCTGTGGGACTTGATGTTGTTTAAAACTACTTGTTTCTCTTCAGGCTTTTCTGTAGTTTCCTCACAGACTCCTCTCCTTTCATCTCACTCTGAAGAGAGTCTCACACCAGTAGTTTCCTTGAGGAAGAGTTTCCTATCTCACCTTCATATTTAGACATGCATCACTCTCTCTAAATGGTTTCTTCAAAGGTCTTCTCTTTGGTTCTGACATGAAGACAAATAAACCCCTGATTCCTTTTCCTTGGGGAGAAGCTAAGCACACCAACAGTCCAAAAATTCTCTACCAAATTTCCCCAGCCCTTTTATGTACTCAATGCGAGTGGGAGGTGAAGACCCACAAAACTGTTCCTCTCACCATTTTCTGCAAATCTCATTGGTGACCTTGTGCCTGACTTTGATATGTGGTCTAAGGGCTTTGGACTTCCCAGGTGGCACTAGTAGTAAAGAACCTGCCTGCCAATGAAGGAGACATAAGAGACAGGAGTTCAATCCCTGAATCGGGAAGATCCTCTGGAGGAGGGCATGGCAATCCACTCCAGTATTCTTGCCTGGAAAATCCCATGGACAGAGGAGCCTGGCGAGCTACAGTCTATGGGGTCGCAAAGACCATGTATGCGACTGAGCATGCATGCATACATATAGTTACATAGCAGAAATTCTTGTAGCATATATATTAGAATTCATTTTCTCTGGAGGTGAAATTGTGACAGACTCTACTTTCTTAGTGAATTTTTAAGTGTGAATGTGCATTCTAAAGCTGCATTTGTTTGTAAAAATCGAAACTTTAAAAATATGTAATCTTCATTTCAGTTCAGTTCAGTAGCTCAGTCATGTCCAACTCTTTGTGACCCCATGGACCACAGCACACCAGGCTTCCCTGTCCATTGCCAACTCCCAGAGCTTACTCAAACTCATGTCCATCGAGTCAGTGATGCCATCCAACCATCTCATTCTTTGTCATCCCCTTCTCTTTCCACTTTCAATCTTTCCCAGCATCAGGGTCTTCTCCAATAAGTCAGTTCTTCGCATCAGGTGGGCAAAGTATTGGGAGTTTCAGCTTCAGCATCAGTCCTTCCAATGCATATTCAGGACTGATTTGCTTTAGGATGGACTGGTTGGATCTCCTTTCAGTCCAAGAGATTCTCAAGTGTCTTCTCCGACACCACAGTTCAAAAGCATCAATTCTTCTGTGCTCAGTTTCTTTATATTCTGACTCTCATATCCATACATGACCACTGGAAAAATCATAGCTTTGACTAGATGGACCTTTGTTGGCTGCTGTCACCATCTGCAGTGAGTTTGGAGCCTGAAAGTTAAAGTCTCTCAGTTTCCATTGTTTCCACATCTATTTGCCATGAAGTGGTGGGACCAGATGCCATGATCTTAGTTTTCTGAATGTTGAGTTTTAAGCCACCTTTTTCACTCTTCTCTTTCACTTTCATCAAGAGGCTCTTTAGTTCTTCACTTTCTGCCTTAGGGTGGTATCATCTGCATATCTAAGGTTATTGATATTTCTCCCAGCAATCTGATTCCACCTTGTGCTTTCTCCAGCCTGGCATTTCTCATGATGTACTCTGTATATAAGTTAAATAAGCAAGATGACAACATACAGCCTTGACGTATTTATTTTCCCGATTTGGAACCATTCTGCTGTTCCATGTCCAGTTCTAACTGTTGCTTCTTGACCTGCATATAGATTTCTCAAAAGGCAGGTAAGGCGGGCTGGTATTCCCATCTCTTGAAGAATTTTCCATGGTTTGTTGTTATCCACGCATTCAAAGGGTTTGGTATAGTCAATAAGGCTGAAGTAGATGTTTTTCTGGAACTCTCTTGCTTTTTTGATGATCCAACGGATGTTGGCAATTTGATCTCTGGTTCCTCTGCCTTTTTGAAAACCAGCTTGAACATCAGGAAGTTCACAGTTCACATATTGCTGAAGCCTGGCTTGGAGAATTTTGAGCATTACTTTACTAGCGTGTGAGATGAGTGCAATTGTGTGGTAGTTTGTGCATTCTTTGGCATTGCCTTTCTTAGGGATTGGAATGAAAACTGACCTTCTCCAGTCCTGTGGCCACTGCTGAGTTTTCCAAATTTGCTGGCATATTGAGTGCAGCACTTTCACAGCATCATCTTTTAGGATTTGAAATAGCTCAACTGGAATTCCATCACCTCCACTAGCTTTCTTCATAGTGATGCTTCCTAAGGCCCACTTGACTTCACATTCCAAGATGTCTGGCTCTAGGTGAAACCTTACTTGTAATCAAAGAAGTCCTAATTAAATGAACATGATACCATTGTTGCCTTTCAAATTAGTTTAAGAAAAAAAGAAAATGACAATGTTGGCAAACTTGTGGAGAAATAGACACTGTAATATGCAAATATTCTAGCAACACCACTTTTTCCAGAGGGCAGTATTTTGTCTGGGTCAGCTGTGATAGGCAGGCAACCTTGTGATTTTAAGCAATACTGTCCCCTTGAGATTGTCATTATTCGGTCCTACAAATTTTCCTGCCTCCATGGAACTGAGAAGTAGAAGCTCAGCTGCAGGTCTATGACTAGGTTCCATGCATGGGGCCTGCTTGACTATCCACTAAAGCAGAAAGATATCCATCCCCAATCCTGCCATTGTTATCTGGGAAAATGGCCAGGGATGTGAAAGGGAAGAACTGTGTCATCAGGGTCCCATTGCTTATGAAAGAGCAAGGTCTTGAATAGGGGAGAGCTTTTTTGTTGGCTAATAAGTAAAAGAAGCATCAGAATTCTGAAATCCAGAAAAATGAAGGGCCACTTAACCCTGGCTATGGAAAAGAGCAAGAAGACTGCAGAATTAGAAGGCAACCACCAGGGGTGACTTGACTGTGTGGATCACAACAAACTGTGGAAAATTCTTAAAGAGAATGAAATACCAGATCACCTTGCCTGTCTCCTGAGGGTCAAGAAGCAACAGTTAGAACTAGGCATGGAACAATGGACTGGTTTAAAATTGGGAAAGGAGTATGACAGGGCTGTATATTGTCACCCTGCTTGTTTAATTTCGATGAAGAGTACATCATACAAAATACTGGGCTGTATGAATCACAAGCTGGAATCAAGATTGCCGGGAGAAATATCAACAACCTCAGATATGTAGATGATAGCCACTCTAATGGCAGAAAGTGAAGAGGAACTAAAGAGCCTCTTAATCAGGGTGAAAGAGGAAAGTGCAAAAGCTGGCTTAAAACTCAACATTCAAAAAACTAAGATCATGGCATCTGGTCCCATCATTTCATGGATAATAGATGGGAAAAAAGTAAAAACAGTGATAGATTTTATTTTCTTGGGTTCCAAAATCATTATGGATAGTGACTGCAGTCACAAAATTAAAATACACTTGCTTTTTGGAAGCAAAGCTATGACAACCTAGACAGTATATTAAAAACCAGAGACATCACTTTGTTGATAAAAGTCTCTATGGTCAAAGCTATGGTTTTTCCATTATGAGAGTTGGACTATAAAGAAGGCTGAGTGCTGACAAATTGATGCTTTTGAACTGTGGTGCTGGAGAAGACTCCTGAGAGTCCCTTGGACAGCAAGGAGATCAAATCAGTCCATCCTAAAGGAAATCAGTCCTGAATATTCATTGGAAGGACTGATGCTGAAGCTGAAGCTCCAATATTTTGGCCACCTGATGCAAAGAGCTGACTCACTGGAAAAGACTCATGCTGGGTAACATTGAAAGCAAAAGAATGGAGCGACAGAAGATGAGATGGTTGAATGGCATCACTGACTCAATGGATATGAGTTTGAGCAAGCTCCAGAAGACGGTGAAGGACAAGGAAGCCTGACATGCTGCAGTCCTTGGGGTTACAAAGAGTCAGACATGACTGAACAACAACAGCCAGGGGCACTACAGAGCTGTGATACCTCCCTCTAACTCCTCTACCCCATCAATTAAAGGAGGCATAATTTTGAGGGTAAAGTGGAAAAACACCAAATGCCCTCATAATTTGTTTTAAGTAAGTAAGTAAGTGTTAGTTGCTCAGTCATGTCCAACTCTTTGCAACCCCATGGACTGCAGCCCGCTAGGCTCCTCTGTCCGTGAGATTTTCCAGGCAAGGATACTGGAGTGGGTTGCCATTTCCTTCTCCAGGGGATCTTCCCAACTAGGGAGTGAACCTGGGTCTCCTGCACTGCAGGCAGATTCTTTACTGACTGATCTACAAGGGAAGCCTATAATTTGTTTTATTACACTGCAATAGCCATATTTGTATTTACTTTTAGGGAGCCAGTAAAAAAGATCCAGGTATCAAGGACCAAAATGTGTATCTGTTCAGCTAAAAATTTCACTTCTAGTGATTTATCCTAATGAAAATTACATGGCTCTCCACAGATTTTATGTCCAAGAGTGGTTACTACAAATAGTAGAAATAATCTCTGTTCAATAATAAGGGATTCCTGAATTATATTTGTCATATGATTGGACAATGAATAGCCTTAAGAATTGTTTTGAAGAATACTTCCTGTCAAGGGAAATATTGTAATATCTTCATTAAGTTAAAAGTGCAAAATAACACATATTCAATTTTCTAAAAACCTAAAAAGCATGTATATATTCATGTGATTGAAAGGATATATATACCAAAATATTAGCAGTTGTTAATCCTGGATAGGTGGAATTTTTTTATGATTGATATTTTCTTTTTTATACTTTTGTACATTTCCAATTTAAAAATAATATTATTTTTATAACTATAAAATATTTAATTCAAGAATGTATTTCCTCTTGAGTTGTAGGTACCAAATTCTTTCTTTTATGCCATTGTTCTCATAATAATGTTTTATTGGGTTAATTCTAAGAGTCAGCAATTTTAGATAGCTTAATATGTGTCTTAAAATTGTCCTCTTAAAATGACTGGTATTGGATTAAGTGGATGACACTTGAATTGGGTGGCTTTCTTTCTCTTTCTTCTTCTTTTTTTTTGCTGTAGATGAAGGGGCCAGAAGGTTAAGAAAAATGAGTAAAATGATCTGATTTACATTATTTCCAAAAAAGATTGTTCTCATAATTTAGTCACAAGGAATTTAAAAACTCATTTTTTTAACTAAGGAAGCTAATATGGTGTAGTTTGGGAAATATCTTCCTCTGTAAATAGAGCTACTGTCACTAATTATCCCATTGACTCTTTGAGAAATAAATGAAATTGATTCATGGAAAATACCTGGCTCATAGTAAAAACTCTGTTACCTATCATCTTCTTCAGCAAGAAACAATAATATAACAGACATGATATTTTATATTCTGCATGATATTATAGTATGTGTTCTATATACTGTCTCTTCCCTTGATTTCAGCATTGAGCCCTGGTCGCATATGCAGAGAGTTTTATTTATGTACTTAGCATACCTCCCTGTGGTTGGTTAGATACCCATGAATAACATGTCCACTATTCAATTATTATTATTTCCCATCTTTCTGAGGAAAAACTCTTAAATCTTCAACAATCAGATAAAATCTGTTACCAAAATGTATATGGATATGATGCTATTGAATTCTATTTGGCTCTTCATATGACTTCATTTTAATCAAGAGTCAAAGGATAATGCTATTATTTGGCAAAAATTCTAAGGTCTGTTGTTTTTATTCTTTTATAAGCTTACTTCTTGACCTATCGAACTTTGCTCAAATTTATCAACTGAATAAACAAAGTAGTAAGCAATTCTGGATGGCTCTACATGGTACTCAAAGGCACACAGTGAATAGCAATGGTGAACAGATGATTCGCTATTATTAATATTAAGGAAGAGATGAACAAATTCAAAAGACATAGATAGCTCACATTCACAATAAAAGTTTTTCATACCCATACTGATACTAAGGAAATTCAGAGAAAGGTTGAACTTTAATTGTTAATAATTTTTCATTATTTCAACATTGCAGTATTTCTAAATGAATGCCGTGGTATGATTCCTAGCAACTCCTTTATAATATTTTACTTCATAGAAATTAATGGAATATAAAAGAGATCTTTAAAGACATTGGGTTTTCTTTTTGTCTTTTTGGATAAGTGAATTGAGATTCAATATTTTAGTTTGAAGGATGATTTTTTTTACATTTATTTTTTGCAACTCGTCTTCATAAGTGAAAGCTATTGATTGGGCAAGTCAGACATTGCAGTAGTACAAATGTGCAAAGTTAAGTGGATTTATTAAAATGTTAACCACATACTCCTATATAATTACTAATCTAGTAAACCACAGGTCAAAACACCTAATTTTAATGAAATAAATGACTAATTCTGAACATTTTGTTATGGTAATTATAATAACCAAATTTTCAGTGTATGAATTATTAATAATAATTATTAAATGGTCTTTTGCTATTGTTATGTTTGTAGGGCCAGAATATAAAACATAAGCATTATTGAAAGTGTGAAAATATAGCAAGATCGATTTAAATTTGTTTTCACTCATGATTTCTGATCTTGCAACTTTTAAACATCGAAAACAGGGAAATCTGGTCCTGGCTTGTGAACTTCAAGCTTACTGAATTCAAGCAGGGTTAGTCCTTATATTGAAGCCATGTATTAAAACTTGCTTACTGGTTTTTTAATGCACATTTAGGCTACTAACTGGCACTGATATAATTATTTCTAGAAATTTCACTTATTAAATTTCTAATTTATTCCAGAGTTTGTTTTATAAAATTTAATGTGAGCTTTTACTGGAAACTTAAAAAAGTAAAAAGTAACAAATTGATCTCAGTTGTAGACCTATTTGCTTGACTTACATATTTAAAAGAGTAGATAGTATGGCTGACACCTTGGATTATATATTCTCTTGTGGCTCAGCTGGTGAAGAATCCACCTGCAATGTGGGAGACCTGGGTTCGATCCCTGGTTTGGGAATATCCCCTGGAGAAGGGAAAAGCTACCCACTCCAGTATTCTGGCTTGGAGAATTCCATGGACTGTATAGTCCATGGGATTGCAAAGAGC
Organism: Bos taurus; assembly: GCF_002263795.3. NCBI lineage: Eukaryota > Metazoa > Chordata > Mammalia > Artiodactyla > Bovidae > Bos > Bos taurus. Next base: position 66,839,016 of record NC_037336.1, read on the forward strand.
TGGACACGACTGAGTGACTTTCACTTTCAGCTCTTGGGTTATAGAGATCAGAGGTAGTTGTGTCTTACAGCACTGCTGCTTCTCTTGCTCCTCCTCTTTTTGTGTAGTGATAAAAGGACTTCCCTGATGGCTCAGATGGTAAAGAATCCACCTGCAGTGTAGGAGAGGCAAATTTGATCCCTAATTTGGGAAGATCCCCTGGAGAAGGAAATGGCAATCCACTCCAGTATTCTTGCTTGGGAAATCCCATGGACAGTGGAGCCTGGCAGGCTACAATCCATGGGGACTCAAAAGAGTCAGACACAGCTTAGTGACTAAACAGCAAGATAATTACTTAATGGGTCAAACGATAAATCTTTGTAATTGTATTCTGGATGCACAACTAACTTATAATGTTACACGTAGCAGGATCTTTCTTGTTTCCTCTATTTTTTTATAGTCTCTGTTGTTTCCATTCTTCATCAGGGAAGTCATATTGACTTCAGCTATAGAAAGAATGCTAAAAACTGCCACATACTGCCTTACAAGGCAATTTAATCTCAACAACCAGCTAGCTGAATGGATATCATTCAGGGGCAAAGACACCACCACACAAATTCAAGAGCATTCAAACCCAATTTATTTTTAATCTCTCCCCTGTTGACAATAGGCAAATCTTGGTACTGGGTACTAAAATCTGTAAAGCAAAAGAGAATGATTTTCATGGCTTTTGAACAAAGTCACTGGAGTCACTTTGCCAGTTGTTTCTTTTTATTTTGAATTGGCTTATTGTTTCAGGCAATGTCCCTCACTCAGAGGTTTTCTTTTGCATATTCTGTTGAAGAATTTGAAGCATGTTTCCTTGGAAACTTGGCCTGTCTGGAACAGTTTTTTACATAAACAACGTTTTCATCAAAGATAATGTTTCCAAAGGAAGAGCAATATTAATAGTTTTTCCCAGATAAAGCATGAATTAAAACTACAATATTTTTATGCTCTTTCATGATGGTTGTCAAAAATTGATTACTTTCATCAACAACATGAAAAAATTAAAAAAAAAACTTTTCAAAGCATGTATCAGGTTACATGTTCTGTATGTTGTATAACAGTGTCCTTCAATTCAAGGCTCGTAGTAGAAAGCTGACTGAAATAGTTGTTTTAAGTTGAATATAATTAGAAAAAATATATAGATATGTATTTCAACATTCCACTTTAATTGTAAAAGCCAGTTTGTATTTATTTGCCAACCTGCTGATGGAGATCCAAAATTTTTACTTTGATGGATTGGCTGAGAAAAGTTTTACTTTTCCCTTCTTATATGAACAGATCTATAATGCACTCTAATTTCTGATTTTGGTTTCCTTAAACTTAGAATGAGAACCCATGCCCCTTGCAAAAAAAAACTGAGTGCAAATTCCTTCTAGATTTGTCTCCTGTCAATTTTTAACAGTTTTCTCATCTATACTTCATACAACAGAGAATATGTTAGTGACTCACAATTATGAAATCTTTCACAGCATTTAACTTAGTTTACATAGCAAGCCCATCATCAGACACATTTCATCACTTTGCATAAAATTTAATTTAATTACATAATTGTAGTAACAAGTTCAACTGGCATAAACAGTTAGGGAAATCAACTGAATCTTGGTAAGCATACAATTCTACTAGTGGAAGCATATCCACTTAAAAAAATATTCAGACTCGGAGAGGAAAACTTGTTTTTATCCTCTTAAGTTCTGTAGCTGGGCCTGAGAATTAAACAGACATAGATTAGCAGGAAAAAAAAAAAAAAAAACCATGTATTTCATTTAATACATGTACATGAGACTTTTTAAAAGAAAAATGAGGATTCAAACAAGCCATTAGGTCTAAAAATGTATCTTTTAAAATCTTTTAAAATAAAGAATAAATTGTGGGGAAAGGACAAGAGAAAGGGTTTGGGGCTAGGGGCAAGTAGGATAGTGGTGCAGTGATTAAAATGGAAGAAAAGGTTATTTTAGCAGATTTGTTTGTGTAGATCGATTTTGCTGTTGATTCCTAGTCTCTGGTGTGATAAGAATGTTCTTCTCTCCCTAGTGCAGGAAACACATCTTTCTCATGGGTAATTTTATGACCTGCTTTTCTAGAAAGGTGGAGGTTAGGGACCCCTTCCTCGTATCTGCTGCTTCCCAAGTGCTTTCAGCTGAAAATAATCAGTGTGTTAAGCTGGTATGAACTCCGTCAGTATTTTAGTGTACCAGGCTCTGTGCTTTGTTCTGGTGGTGTGAGAGTGAATGAAACAGATGAGAATTCCTGCCAGTGTAAAAAGGTAGATTAGAAAATAAGTAAATGAATACTTATTACTAAATAACTATAGCTTCTCTACAGATCAGGGATGTTCTCTACCTGAACTCTTCCCCACATTCACAGCACATTCCTCTCTCTGTCCCTGACATTCAAGTTAGAAGCTAATACTGCAGACCTTCCCACATTCAGTGCATTCAGAGGATTTTTCACTAGTGTTAATTCTCAGAGGTTGGAAAAGATATGTGATCTTACTATCTATGTGACCAGCATTTTCACCCACCCAGCCTTTTCATCCACCCACCATGGAGCAAGGTATGCATTCTGGCTGAAGATTTTCTGTAGCATGAGCTCTTTGAGCTGAAGTGTAAGGGCACTTGGATAATAGTTAGCAGCATTCAGGATGCAGTATCTTTAGAGTAGAAGTGGAGCTTTCTTTGTTGAGTCAGTCAAGTAGACTGAATATTCACATATATTCATATATATTACATCATGATTTGGGGCCATAACAATACAGTTAGATATGTTATTATTTTTTTTCCTGATTAGCATGCTAAAAATGTTTTCTTCTGGAAAATACAAATGCTCCTGTTATTATTGTATTTTGATATGTCAGTTCAATTCAGTTCAGTTGTGTCTGACTCTTTGGGACCCCATGGACAACAGCACCCCGGGCACCAAGCTTCCCTGTGCATCACCAACTCCTGGAGCTTGCTCAAACTCATGTCCATTGAGTTGGTAATGCCATCCAACCATCTCATCCTCTCTCATCCCCTTTTACTCCTGCCTTCAATCTTTCCCAGCATCAGGGTCTTTTCCAATGAGTTAGTTCTTCGTATCAGGTGGCCAAAGTATTGGAGTTTCAGCTTCAGCATCAGTCCTTCCAATGAATGTTCAGGACTGATTTCCTTTAGGATGGACTGGTTGGATCTCCTTGCAGTCCAAGGGACTCTCTAGAGTTCTCCACCATCACAGTTCAAAAGCATCAATTCTTGAGCACTCAGCTTTCTTTATAGTTCAACTCTCACATCCATACATGACTACTGGAAAAACCATCACTTTGATTAGATGGACCTTTGTTGGCAAAGTAATGTGTCTGCTTTTTAATATGCTGTCTAGGTTGGTCATAGGTCATAGACTGAGCTATTTCAAATCCTGGAAGATGATGCTGTGAAAGTGCTGCACTCAATATGCCAGCAAATTTGGAAAACTCAGCAGTGGCCACAGGACTGGAAAAGGTCAGTTTTCATTCCAATCCCTAAGAAAGGCAATGCCAAAGAATGCTCAAACTACCACACAATTGCACTTATCTCCCACGCTAGTAAAGTAATGCTCAAAATTCTCCAAGCCAGGCTTCAGCAATACGTGAACCATGAACTTCCAGATGTTCAAGCTGGTTTTAGAAAAGGCAGAGGAACCAGAGATCAAATTGGCAACATCTGCTGGATCATGGAAAAAGCAAGAGAGTTCCAGAAAAACATCTATTTCTGCTTTATTGACTATACCAAAGCCTTTGACTGTGTGGATCACAATAAACTGTGGAAAATTCTTCAAGAGATGGGAATACCAGACCACGTGACCTGCCTCTTGAGAAACTTGTATGCAGGTCAGGAAGCAACAGTTAGAACTGGACATGGAACAACAGACTGGTTCCAAATAGGAAAAGGAGTACGTCAAGGCTGTATATTGTCACCCTGCTTATTTAACATATGCAGAGTACATCATGAGAAACGCTGGGCTGGAAGAAGCCCAAGCTGGAATCAGGATTGCTGGGAGAAATATCAATAACCTCAGGTAGGCAGGTGACACCACCTTTATGGCAGAAAGTGAAGTGAAAGTGAAAGTGAAGTCGGTCAGTTGTGTCCGACTCTGCGACCCCATGGACTGTAGCCCACCAGGCTCCTCCATCCATGGGATTCTCCAGGCAAGAACACTGGAGTGGGTTGCCATTTCCTTCTCCAGGGCAGAAAGTGAAGAGGAACTAAAAAACAAAAAATGAAAGAGGAGAGTGAAAAATGTTGGCTTAAAGCTCAACATTCAGAAAACTAAGATCATGGCATCTGATCCCATCACTTCATGGGAATTAGATGGGGAAACAGTGGAAACAGTGGCTGACTTTATTTTAGGGGGCTCCACTGCAGATGGTGATTGCAGCCATGAAATTAAAAAATGCTTACTCCTTGGAAGGAAAGTTATGACCAATCTAGATAGCATATTAAAAAGCAGAGACATTATTTTGCTAACCAAGGTCCGTCTAGTCAAGGCTATGGTTTTTCCAGTGGTCATGTATGGATGTGAGAGTTGGACTCTGAAGAAAGCTGAGCACCGAAAAATTGATGCTTTTGAACTGTGGTGTTGGAGAAGACTCTTGAGAGCCCCTTGGACTGCAAGGAGATTCAGTCAGTCCATTCTAAAGGAGATCAGTCCTGGGTGTTCATTGGAAGGACTGATGCTAAAGCTCAAACTCCAGTACTTTGGCCACCTGATGCAAAGAGTTGACTCATTGGAAAAGACCCTGATGCTGGGAGGGATTGAGGGCAGGAGGAGAAGGGGACAACAGAGGATGAGATGGCTGGATGGCATCATTGACTGGATGTACATGAGTTTGAGTGAACTCCAGGAGTTGGTGATGGACAGGGATGCCTGGCGTGCTGTGATTCATGGGGTCACAAAGAGTCGGACACGACTGAGCGACTAAACTGAACTGAACTGTGTTAATAAACAAAACACTATATTTTTCAACTTTGCCTCCTTCTTATTTCTTTTCCAAAACAAACTCAATTGTAATTCTCTTTTTGTTGCTATTGTGATTTCTCATGTAACAGTTCTACACAAAGCAGAATCACTTGTATATATGGGAATTAAGCGGTGAAATAAGTTTGGAATCCAAAAGAAACAACTATCCATCTCCTGTGTGATGTCTTTTGATTTTTTGGGTGGGGGATGATAGATAATATAGAACTGTTTTAAATTTTCTTCTTTTTTGGAAATTAGTTTTGATAATGTTTCCCAGTTGAAGCTGAAAGTTTTATTCATTCATTAATGAAATGTTTACTATAAACACTAAGTGGCAAGAATGATTCTAAGCATTTGAAACGTATCAGTGAATAAAACAGCCAAGGTTACTACCCTTTCAGAGCTCACACTCTAGCAAGGAAGAACAACGCCCACTGGAAAAGGAAGCAGAGGAGGGTAGGCAGATTGGGAGTGTTAAATGCATGGAGTCAGGGTAAGCCCCATTGGGAAGGTGCTCTTGCCAAAAACCTGAAAGAGAAAGAGAGTCAGTTTTGTTGATATGGTGAAGAGAGGAACTACAGGAATCTCTGAAAAGACTGTGCCTGTGGTGATGGAAACAGTGGGGAGGGGTGGGGGGTGGGTGGAGATGGGGTGGGGGAAGGGAAGGAGACAGGAGTGGCTGAATGACTGAAGTAAATACTAGAAAGAGAAGTGAGAGCAGTAGAGTCACATGATCTCAAGGCTCACTCTTGTTGCTGTGCTGAGAGTAAAGTATATTTGACCAAAGGACAAAGTGGAGAAACTAGTTAGGAGACTGTTAAAACAGACAAGAAATAATGGTGATCCAGACTCTAGAATTTGCATGGTAGGATTCTGGATATATTTTGAAGACAGAGCTTTAAACACACTGTGTTTTTTTAAAAAGTACTCTATTTTCATGGGCTGAAAATACATATTGGAAAGATTCTATTATTGCTTTTTAACATTTCTAGACATATTTTATTATTTTTCTTTACCGTGAAAAAATTTTGAAAGCTTTTCTTCCTGTACTCACACACAAAACCATCATGTTTTTAGTGGGAGTGATAGATGATTGCAGATATATTTCACAGATGGTACATCAATTAGTTTTTAAAGTGAGCTTGCCTATGTCGTGTCATTTCTCAGTGCCCTGAACATAAATATACCTACTAATTATAGAAATACTGCAATTTATTCTAAATTTTAAATTTAAAATTTATTTTCAAATAGGCACCATAATTTAGAAAAATGTTACATCACACATATATATTGTCTTTTTAAATTGGCCTTCTTCAACTGATAATTACTTTATTTTCTTTTATAGCCAACTTATTTGAAATGAAGAGACTGACAGTCTGAAATGTTTGCAGATGTATCTCACATTTTATTCCTTTTCTCTAAATGCCAGTTCTGGTCAGAAATTGAAAAACAAATCAAGTATCACCAACCTATTTAACATTGTTGTCAAAATCATTCAACTTCACATATAGCTGCTCTCTACATCTTTGACTCCCAATTATAAGAAGGTATCTAGTATTTTCTTTTTCAGTCTTTTACCCTAATCTCTATTACAACAGCTTATTTTCTTTCCAAACAATTTAAAATTATGTCATAAGTAGTTTATTGCCTTCTACTGACATGAAGATATATTGAAAATTTTTAGATTGTAAGAAGTGATATGTAATGAAAAAGACAGATGGAAATGATTAAAATGAATACAGAATAGAGGGTGAATGCACCGTGGTGGTAAAATCCAGTCATCTTCCTGGATAGAAATTTGAATGTTCTGAACATCTTTTACATTAGCTTGAGCCTGGGCCTTACTGATGGTTGAAAAATACGTGTTGAAAGTTTCAAATTTTCTTCCCTATGAGTATTGATAAAGTCATTTCTTCTGGCAAAACCATTATTTTTATTGGAGTTGAGGCAGTTATCTCAGCTCTATGGACAACATGGCCTTAAAATAATGAAAATGAAAAAAAAAATCACAAAAATATTCTACATTTTCAATTTGATTCCATGCATTTAGGGGTTCTTATGGTGTTGCACAGAGTTGGACACGACTGAAGCGACTTAGCAGCAGCAGCATGTTTTATTTATATCAATTTCAGTGGTAAAATACCACTCACAAATTTCTCTCTCCAACCAGATCATTCCCTTGAATATCAGACTCTATATCTACATGCTTAAAATAAAATAAAATAAAATAAAATTAATGAATCCCAAACTGAATTCCAAACGGGCTCCCTCTCCACTACCTTGTTCTTTCCAAATTTCATAAAAGACATCTGCATCTTGATTGGTATCACCGAATTGTTTCAATTGTTCTGGCCCCCAAATTTGAATTCATTCTTGACTACTCTCTTTTTTCCTTATCCCATGTTCTATCATCCAGAAATCTTGTCTGCAGTAAATTCAAAGTATACATAGCATCTGACTGCTACTCTGTTTGTCACCACAGGGAGACAATTTCACTACGCTTCTTCCTACCGCTTGTCTTGTTTCTTTAAAATTTATTCCCATTATAGGAACTACCTGATCCATTAAAACACAATTTTCATGTCACTTCTTTGCTGAAAAGCTGCACTGATTCCCCATTTTAATGAATGGAAAACCTAAAGTTCATACAATGACATGTAAGTTCCTACATGATATGGCCTACTGTTAGCTCTCTTACACAAGAATAGTGTTCAAGATCCACCAGGGAAGGAGACACTAGTAAATACACCTGTATCTTAGTTGAAAGCATTGAGGGACTCACCTTAGGAATGAATAAAAATCAGAGGAGTCTTAATAAAACTGTAATCAGACTCTACTCGTCTTAGTTGCTGATTTGATTAAGATGATAGCTACTCCATTCAACTCTATTTTCTAGGCTGAGAGAATTAAAAAAACAAAACTCTTTAGAGGACGTCAATATTATCTGGAATTAAAATTTTTTTTTAACACAAAATTTTTGCCATTTCATTAACACTGGGCACATTATGAGATAAAATCATAAGATCAGAAATAAAGAGAAAAAATTAAAAAAAAGAAGCAGATTCACAGGCAATCTAGTTACCAGAGTTAGCAGATAGGAATATTAACATAACTGTAATTAATATGTTCAAGGAAAATATGTAAAAAGATGAAAAGTTAGAGAATGTTACTAAAGAACCAGAAATTGAAAAAAAAAAAAAATCCTTTATTTTAGGCCAAAAGTAGGAATTCTTTGAAAGATTAGAAACAACAGAAGACTGGATTCAATGGAAAATATCTAATTTGAATCTGTGAAAGCGAAAGAACATCAGAGATACATGGAAACATGAATATTATCCAGAGTTCTAGAAGGAGAAAGAAAATGTGGCATAGGCAATATTTGAATAAATAATGGCCAAAAATTACTAAAATTGATGAAAGATGCAGTAGAATAACTAGAAGTGTGTGTGCTACTGTGCTGGAAAACTTCTAGCAGAATATATACAAAAAAATCATACCTGGGTTTATCATAGCAAAACTTTGAGAACTAAAGTCAAATAGAAAACTTTAACAAAAGTAAAAAAAGACACTTCATCTTCATTACCTGACAGCTAATTACTCAGTGGAAAGATAGAAGTCAGAAATCAATAGAATGATATCTTAAAAGATATTAGAGGAAAAATATGCCTACATTACTTTTATACCAAACAAAATATCCTCCAAAAATGACAAAATAATTATATTTTCAGACAAAAAAAGTGAGTAGTCAGCACCAGCAGATCTCAATGAACAGAAATATTTAGGGTATTCTTCAGGCAGGATGACTTCCCTGGTGGGTCAGACAGTAAAAGCATCTGCCTACAAAGCAGGAGACCCAGGTTTGATCCCTGGGTTGGGAAGATCCCCTCGAGAAGGGAATGGCATGCCTGGAAAATCCCATGGACAGAGGAGCCTGGTAGGCTACAGTGCATAGGGTCGCAAAGAGTCAGACATGACTGAATGACTTCACTTTCTTTTTTTTCAGGCAGAAGTGTAGTAATTTCATATAGAAATATGGAAATTCAGGAGGTCAAATGAATATGTGAATAAGTCCAAACTTAGATTGTTCATAAAAACAACACTAATAAGTAATGATTTATGGTGCTTTAAGATATGTGAAGATTTAAAGTACATGAAAATACAAAATATGAGGGGGAAATAACTAATTTTAAGGGCTGATAACCAATCTTAAGGGAGATCAACCCTGAATATTCACTGAAGGACTGATGCTGAAGTTGAAGCTCCAGTATTTTGGTCATCTGATGCCAACAGATGACTCATTGGAAAAGTCCCTGATGCTGAGGGCAGAAGAAGAAGAGGGCATCAGAGGATGAGATGGTTGAATGGCATCACTGATGCAATGAACATGAACTTGGGCAAACTCTGGGAGATGATAAGGGCCAGGGAGGCCAACACGCTGCAGTCCATGGGGTTGCAAAGAGTCAGACATGACTGGGTGACTGAATAACAACAATAATAATCAATTATTAACATTCTGACTTTTCTAAACTTTTTCTGCTAGAGCTAAAAGCTGGGTAAATTTCAACCTGTTGATGTTTATAGATGTTTTACCATGGATAATATAGTTATCCGTGTTTTCCATTTCTAATATCAGTTTCCTTACTGTCTATTGCCTAATCACTAAGCCGATGCTACATTGCAAGATATTTCATAAAGGTAGTGTCCCATGTCAAATTACTTATGTCTTTATTAATTAAAATAATACCAAATGCTATAAAATTAATGAACAGCACAAAACAAAATTTTGGTTTAGGTGACTGAAGATTGTATTTTGCCAAGTAACACCCAATACAACTATTTTTTGATAATTTGCCTCATTTTAAGTAGTTCAGGACCTTGGATTCCTTCTGTCTTCTTTTTCCACCATCCTTAGGACCCCACAGTCCTCTGCATTTAGTTGATAAATAAAAAAAAAGAGAGTGTAAACAAAGCGGGGCTGTTTCTCAGTCTGAGGTGACATCACTTTGACTCACATTACATCGATGTTGCTGCCTAATGGTGGCAGTTAGAGGTTGGATAGGTAGGCTTCCCATAGAAACTCTCATATCAGTGAAGAGAGGTCAGATTTTTTTTTTTTTGGTACTGTTAATCAGTACTGTCACAGAAGCCTTTCTGAATGAATAAACTCAGTTCAGTTCAGTTCACTCACTCAGTTATGTCCGACTCTTTGCAACCCTGTGGACTACAGCACACCAGGCTTCCCTGTCCATCACCAACTCCCAGAGCTTGCTCAAACTCATGTTCATTGAGTGGGTGATGCCACCCAGCCATCTCATCCTCTGTTCCCTTCTACTCCTGCCTTCAATCTTTCCCAGCATCAAGGTCTTTTCCAAGAAGTCAGTTCTTCGCATCAGGTGGTCAAAGTATTGGAGTTTCAGTCCTTCCAATGAATATTCAGGACTGATTTTGTTTAGGACGGATTGATTGGGTCTCCTTGCAGTCCAAGGGACTCTCAAATATCTTGTCTCCTCCAAAACCACAGTTCAAAAGCATCAATTCTTCAGCACTCAGCTTTCTTTATAGTTCAACTCTCACATCAATACATGACTACTGGAAAAGCCATAGCTTTGACTAGATGGATCTTTGTTGGCAAAGTAATGTCTCTGCTTTTTAATACACCGTCTAGGTTTGTCATAGCTTTTCTTCCAAGGAACAAGCATCTTTTAATTTCATGAATAGGTGAATTAATTTATTTAATTTAATTAATGAAATTTAGTTTCATAAATAAACTGAATGGTTTTAAATGCGTAAATAAAACTTACGTCTCACCAGAATAACTTTATCAGTTCAGTTCAGTCTCTCAGTTGTTTCTGACACTTTGTGACCCCATGAACATGCAGCATGCTAGGCCTCACTGTCCATCACCAACTGCTGGAGTCTACCCAAACCCATGGCCATTGAGTCAGTGATGCCATCCAACCATCTCATCCTCTGTTGTCTCCTTCTCCTCCTACCCTCAATCTTTCCCAGCATCATGGTCTTTTCAAATGAGTCAGCTCTTCGCATCACGTAGCCAAAGCATTGGAGTTTCAGCTTCAACATCAGTCCTTCCAAAGAATGTTCAGAGCTGATTTCCTTTAGGATGGACTGGTTGCATCTCATTGCAGTCCAAGGGACTCTCAAGAGCCTTCTCCAACACCACAATTCAAAAGCATCAATTCTTCGGCGCTAAGCTCTCTTTATAGTCCATCTCTCACATCGATACATGACTACTGGAAAGACCATAGCCTTGACTAGACAGACCTTTGTTGACAAAGTAATATCTCTGCTTTTTAATCTGCTGTCTAGGTTGATCATAGCTTTCCTTCCAAGGAGTAAGCGTCTTTTAATTTCATGGCTCCAATCACCATCAGCAGTGATTTTGGAGCCCCCAGAAATAAAGTCAGCTACTGTTTCCACTGTTTCCCCATCTATTTGCCATGAAGTGATGGGACTGGATGCCATGATCTTAGTTTTCTGAATGTTGAGCTTTAAGCCAACTTTTTCACTCTCCCCTTTCACTTTCATCAAGAGGCTCCTTAGTTCTTCTTCACTTTCTGCCATAAGGGTGGTGTTATCTGCATATCTGAGGTTATTGATATTTCTCCTGGCAATCTTGATTCCAGCATGTGCTTCCCAAGAAAAAGAAATGCAAAAAGCAAAATGGCTGTCTGAGGAGGCTTTACAAATAGCTGTGAAAAGAAGAGAAATGAAAAGCAAAGGAAAAAAGGAAAGATATAACCATTTGAAAGTAGAGTTCCAAAGAATAGCAAGGAGAAATAAGAAAGCCTTCCCCAGCGATCAATGCAAAGAAATTGAGGAAAACAATAGAATGAAAAAGTCTAGAGATCTCTTCAAGAAAATTAGAGATACCAAGGGAACATTTCATGGAAAGATGGGCTCGATAAAGGACAGAAATGGTATGGACCTAAGAGAGGCAGAAGATATTAAGAAGAGGTGGCAAGAATACACAGAAGAGCTGTACAAAAAAGATCTTCATGACCCATATAATCACAATGGTGTGATCACTCACACTCACCTAGAGCCAGACATCCTGGACTGTGAAGTCAAGTGGGCCTTAGGAAGCATCACTGCGAGCAAAGCTAGTGGAGGTGATGGAATTCCAGTTGAACTATTTCAAATCCTGGAAGATGATGCTGTGAAAGTGCTGCACTCAATATGCCAGCACATTTGGAAAACTCAGCAGTGGCCACAGGACTGGAAGAAGTCGGTTTTCATTCCAATCCCAAAGAAAGGCAATGCCAAAGAATGCACAATTCCACTCATCTCACACACTAGTAAAGTAATGTTCAAAATTCTCCAAGCCAGGCTTCAGCAATACGTGAACTGTGAACTTCCAGATGTTCAAGCTGGTTTTAGAAAAGGCAGAGGAACCAGAGATCAAATTGCCAACATCCGCTGGATCATGGAAAAAGCAAGAGAGTTTCAAAAAACGTCTACTGCTTTATTGACTAGGCCAAAGCCTTTGACTGTGTGGATCACAATAAACTGTGGAAAATTCTGAAAGAGATGGGAATACCAGACCACCTGACCTGCCTCTTGAGAAACCTGTATGCAGGTCAGGAAGCAACAGTTAGAACTGGACATGGAACAACAGACTGGTTCCAAATAGGAAAAGGAGTACGTCAAGGCTGTATATTGTCACCCTGCTTATTTAACTAATATGCAGATTTCATCATGAGAAATGCTGGGCTGGAGGAAGCACAAGTTGAAATCAAGATTACCGGGAGAATAACTTTATACCCACATTCAAATTTAAATAGACTTGATGAGGTATCCATTGTGTAAAAACTTTCAATTAATCACTTATTTAGGAGTATGTATCATTAAGTGATATGCAAAAGTTGAAAACAATCATACAAGCACTCTATTATATGATACTTATGTTGAAAAAATACATTTTACTTGAGAGTAATATTTGTTAATTGTAACCTGTTTACAGTAACTTTAGTTACATTAGTTAAAGACACTAAAAATAAAAAGAAGGTGTTGATGAGAGTATTTTATATGTGTGTCTTATATAAATCTTCATTTAATTCTTCCTGCAATAGCTGTAATGTCCTAAAGTCATACAAGCTTTCAAGATTTAGATTAGCCTTTTAAAACTAGCTCCTCTTAAACATGGGAGAGTATAAAACAAATAGAAATGTGCATAATTAAAGACATTGTGCTGATGTGCTTGATTTATCAAAATTACTCATACTTTAATAGTGGAAAAAATGAATGATAGTTAAGGTCTTCTCATTTGTGACCTCAGCCCATACCTCCAGAGAAGAGAGATGACTTACTTTGACAGTATAAATTAAAATTCACAGGCTGTTTGCATATATTTGATACACACTGCAGTATTAAGTACAATGAATTGAAGAACATATTTTGTGAGATTCAGTAACAACATAATACGTAAAAATGTCTTATAATATTAAATCTAAATTAAATTTCTGCTCTTTATTTACCAATCATTTCATATGGAAGCACTACTTTTTAGATTTCAATTTACAAATAACAACATTTAAAACAATTACTTTCATCCATGGATATATTTATTTGCATCTCTGAATCAAATGAGATAGCTATTTAGAAACTGCTCTGTCTCTGTCTTATATACTGAGCTTATACCTCCTGTTAGTTCTCATAACCCATTTAGGTTTAATGAAAACCTCTCACTGGTTATTCACTTTCAATATCCTCTATAAATTAGTCCTGAAATATTGTGTCTATAAAGCACTGAGTTCTTTCACTGTAGTTGAGTTCCTGTTCAAAAGGCACCTTCCAGTATGACACAATAAAGACACTATTAAAAAGTTTTAGACATCATATTAAATGCTAATTAGATCTGATCAAATACATATTAAATTTTTATTGTGGTTCATTTTGCCCTTGATTTATTATTGAGTAAGGTAGTTGCATTTTTTTAAAAGTTTGTAGCATTCATTTGTTAGCAAATGAATTGATTTCAACTTTATGATAATCATTGACTGCAACCAACTTGTTGATTTTTTTTCTTGTATGATATAGTTTTTTGTTGTTGTTTCACACTGGGTTTTTTTTTTTTTTTACAGTTTTTATTTTTTATTGAAGTATATTTGATTTACAATGTTGTAATATATATTCTTTTTCATATTCTTTTCCATTATGGTGTATTTAAGATGTTGAATATAATCCCTTGAGCTACATAGTAGGACCTTGTTGTTTATCTGTTTTATATACAGTAGTTTCTATCTGCTGATCCCAAACTTGTAATTTACCTTTTGCCCACCCCCCTTTTCCTGTTCAGTAAGTGTAAGTTTGTTTTCTTTGTCTGTGAGTCTGTTTATGATTCAAATATAAGTTAATTGTGTAAGTGACAACATATGATATTTGTTTTTTTCTTTCTGACTTACTTTACTTAATATGATCATCTCTAGGTCCACAATGGAGCTTTTTAAATAGACAAAGTAGATAAAGACCTACCTGTAGGGAATTTATTTTGCCTTTGGGGCCAATATTGGAAAAATTAATATGTATGTTTCATTGCTAAAAATCAGGGAAATTTTGGTCTTCTGTGAATATTGTAAATTACTTGAGGGCAACAACTATATTTTAGAGATGTAGCTAAGTAGTTTTATAGCCTGCAGCTCTACTGAAGAAAGTGAGGGAGGGAGCAGGGAGAGGGAAACAGAATCTCTTTCCTCACCAGGACTGGAGAGATGAACGAGAAAGGCCTTGTGGCAGGCAGCCTCTCACAGAATCAGTCTCCTCCATGAACAGAGAATATCCCTCTGTTTGTTTTAATTTCTCTCAAATGACTTTTGTAGTTTTCAGTGTATGGGACAGGTATATCTTATACTGTAAATTTCTTTCCAAATATTTTGTGTTCTTTTAATACTTAAACTGTATTTTTCTTTTCTTTTTTTCTTTTGAACTTTTAACTTTGAAGTGTAGTCGATTAACAATGTAGTGACGGTTTCAGGTGAACAGCGGGAGGGACTCAGTCATACATACACGTGTATGCATTCTCCCCCAAACACCTCTCTGCTCTAGGCTGCCACATAACATTAAAGAGAGTTCCATGTGCTATACTATAGGCCCTTGTTGGTTACTCATGTTAAACATAGCAGTTTAAAAGGTATTTTTTTTAAGATTCCTTTCACAGTAGTTTCTTGCTAATACAGAGAAAGCTAATTTTTAAAAAAATACTGACTTTGTATTCTATGACCTTGCTAAACTCATTTATTCATTCTAGTCATTTGTTTTTATAGATTATTTAAGTCTACATACAATGATACAATCTGTGAATAAACACAGCTTTACCTCTAGCTTTCATATTGTTATTATTTTTTTCAAAGTTAATGTCTTTTTCTTGCCTTATCGTCCCTCTGAAGACTGCAGTGAAATTTTGGGTAAAAGTGTTGACAGTGGGCATCTTTTTTTTTTATATATATATATATATATATGAAGTGAAAGCATTTGATGTTTTACTTAAGTACTTATAGATTTATTGTACGTATCCTTAATTTGACTGATGATCTTCTATTTCTAGTAGGTATGGATTTCTATCATGAGTGTTAAGTTTTGTCAAATATTTTTTTCCGTATCTTCTGAAATGATTATGTAATTTATTTTGTTAATATGGTGGATTAGCCTGACAGATGTTCTGATATTAAACCAACTTTGTATTTCTGTGTTAAACTCCATTCAGTCAATATATATTGTTTTTATATATTCCTGGATTAAGTTTACTTATATTCATGATAGATATTGTTCTGTAACTTTTTTCTTTTAATGCCTTTGTCAGGTATGACTCTGAGGATTTATTTCCAGGGGGACTCTGGAAATCTTGCCCCTCAGAAGGCATAACATTGCACTCTGTTTCATTTTCTTGTTCTGTTGCCACTGTTCACCAAAATTCAGGGAGTTTGGGGAGAAATTGTCAGGCACATTGATTTGTTTTTTATATCTGGGGCTCTTCCAGAATTTAATCCTCTCTGCCAGTGTGAAAGTTTAAAAAGCTAGGCTGGTTTCTCCTCATTTCTGCAAACCCTTTCCATGCCAAGCCCATTTACTACCCACTTGTACCCAGAAAAGACAAGTGCCCCAGGCATGGAGGCTGTCTTGACTCACTACTTTTCTGTGCATGGTTTATTTCTTGCTGGATTTAGCTTCTAAAGTTTCCATGAATCCATCAACCTTTGATATCCCCATAAAATTTCCATAGAATTTGTTATTTGTCATTGTTTCTTACGGCTACCATGAGAAATATTTATTTTTGCATTTTTCCACATTCTACTCAGAAGCAGAAGCTCTTTCCACTGTCTTATATCGTTCCTTCTGTTCTTAGATATACAGAATTATCCCTATTGTCTGTGTTTGCTGTCAGGCCAGTTTTTTCCCTTACTGAACCGAAGAATTGATGCTTTTGAACTGTGGTGTTGGAGAAGACTCTTGAGAGTCCCTTAGACTGCAAGGAGATCCAACCAGTCCATTCTGAAGGAGATCAGCCCTGGGATTTCTTTGGAAGGAATGATGCGAAAGCTGAAACTCCAGTACTTTGGCCACCTCACACGAAGAGTTGACTCATTGGAAAAGACTCTGATGCTGGGAGGGATTGGGGGCAGGAGGAGAAGGGGACGACAGAGGATGAGATGGCTGGATGGCATCACTGACTTGATGGACGTGAGTCTGAGTGAACTCCGGGAGTTGGTGATGGACAGGGAGGCCTGGCGTGCTGTGATTCATGGGGTCGCAAAGAGTCAGACACGACTGAGTGACTGATCTGATCTGATCTGAACCTTTTTATCTGCATGGGTACAAAGTATAGTTCTGTCCAAGATCTTGTCTCTTACTTCTATCTGGACCTTAAAATACAAGCCTTTAGTTTATGAAAATCAATAAATGTTTCATGAAGAATCGTCCTGAAGTTTTAGCATACTATGCAAGTTGTCATTGCTTTCTCTTTTCTTTCTTCTTTCATTCATTCTTTCAGCAACAATTGGGAATTTCCTCGTCCTCAGATGAGATAAAATATGCTTATAAAAGCTTGTTTTCTATATTTTACCTAGCGTTTCTAGGTGCTTGTGGTTGGACAATAACTAAGGTGTCATATGACAGGAAACATAAGCCACTCCTAGGCCTCAAACAATCTGGAAATACTTTTTTCTTCCCCTGAAATCTTCCAGTACTTTTCAGTTCTCTGTTTATATATCTATAACATGTTCTCTGCTGTTACTAATTTGCGTGCTTGTTCTTGCTGTACTACAAGAGTATAAGTTCACTAAAGAAAGAAATTTTTTTACATTCTTTATATCATGGTCATGCTTGGTGCAATTCATTGTATAATCTATACATTCAGTGGAGGAGTTGATGTTTGAAGAGTGTAATAATGTGGATGAATTTTGAAAAAGCAAAAGCAAAAACATTTCTGTGAGCAACCTAAATTTTGCAGATTTCCCCCCTTTATTTGTAGCTGCAAATAAGAATAAATCCAATGGTGAGAGGACAATGGACAGTGATCCTTTACTCAAACTACTTAGCCAAAGTTATGTCGCCTTCATACTGTGGGTTCCAACTTACCAAACAATAGCAACAATGACAATAATGATGGTGATAATAATAATCATCATCCAGTTAAATTTCAGTTTTAAATAAACAAGGAATTATTTTAAAGCAAAAGTATATTCCAAATTGTAATATTTGCTCAAATTTACCTAGAGGTTTTGTATTGTATCTGGTAACCCTATTCACATTACAACTAGGATGAATGCCCGGATCCCCACTGTTGAAGATTTTCCAAGTTCAGCTTCATTGTACTATATCCTATACCCAAGACTTTCTCTCTGAATGTCACTTCTCTCATGAGGATAATTTCCTCAGCACTCTTCTTCCTGTTTTTCAAGATGACAGTTAGCAAATTGACAAAACTTAGCTGTGTTGTGTGTGAATAATAATGGGTTAATTCTCCAGTTTTCAATTCACATAACGTGCCCAAGGTAGTAGTGGTCTTTTGACATGAGTGTCAGTTATCCAAGATAACTGATTCTATTAATGGAAATTTCAAACCAGAAACAAACATATTTCTAAGAAGCAAGAAAGGAGTTTGTTGTCTTCAAAACAGCCCATTAATTTGGCTACTGATGCCACCTGTGTTACAAGGAACACTTCCAGATTGTTAGGATCATCAGCTTATAGATTTCATGATTATTTAACTATAATTGGTAGTCTTAACTATGACTGAAAATCTTTTTTTAGTGTTGTTACTTAAAGAGCCTGTTGATGAGGGTGAAAGAGGAGAGTGAAAACTCTGGCTTAAATTCAACATTCAAAAAACAAAAATCATGGCATCTAGTCCCATCACTTCATGGCAAATAGATGGGGAAAAAGTGGAAACAGTGACAGATTTTATTTTCTTGGGCTCCAAAATCACTGCGGACAGTGACTGCAGCCATGAAATTAAAAGACACTTGCCTCTTGGAAGAATAGCTATGGTAGACCTAGACAGTGTGTTAAGAAGCAGAGATACCACTTTGCTGACAAAAGTCCATATAGTCAAAGCTATGGTTTTTCCAGTAGTCTTGTATGGATGTGAGACTTGGACCATAAAGAAGGCTGAGCACCAAAGAATTGATGCTTTTGAATTGTAGTGCTGGAAAAGACTCTTGAGAGTCCCTGGGAGAGCAAGGAGATCAAGCCAATCAATCCTAAAGGAGATCAACCCTGAATATTCATTGAAAGGAGTGATGCTGAAGCTCCTATACTTTGCTGCCTAATGTGAAGAGCTGACTCATTGGAAAAGACCCTGATGCTGGGAAAGATTGAGGGCAAGGGGAGAAGGAGGTGACAGAGGATGAGATGGTTGTTGGCGTCACCGACTCAATGGATGTGAGTTAAGCAAACTCAGGGAGATAGTGAAAGAGAAACCTTGCATGCTGCAGGCCATGAGATTTCAGAGTCAGACACAACCTAGTGACTGAACAACGACAACAACTTAAAAATACTTTAAAGAATGATTTTTGAATTTGAAAAATTTTAAATGATCACTTACAGACTTGGTTTCTAAAAAAATTGGTGAAACATCATAAAAATATAAAAAACAGATATTAGTGCTCGCTTCGGCATCACATATACTAAAATTGGAACGATACAGAGAAGATTAGCTGGCTCCTGTGCAAGGATGACACGCAAATTTGTGAAGTGTTCCATATTTTTAGGTGGACCAGTGCCACAGACCCTTCTGCCTGCACTCTGACCCATTACAAGGCCACTGCCAAAGCTTAGGCACTCGCTGAGCCCTGGAGTCAAAGTAATCATTTCTTCTCCTTGTGAAGGGTAGGGGTCTTGAGGGCAGGAAGGGCCAACCTCCCAGGCTTGCCTGGGTGTGAAAAAATAAAAGTCTTAAATCTGGAAAAAAAAAAAATTAAATGCACAAAATTACACACATCACCAGTTTTTTTCCTCTCCAGATCATATATACTTATTGAATATCACAACTTTCCCATTATTAAATTAAGCAGAAAATCAGGAAATAAAATACAATGTAATTGGAATGAAAAAGGAGTTAATTGCTACCTAAGGTATTCATTTAATCAGAAAAATTTTTACATTTAGAACTAATGGAAACTTTTAAATTTATTTATTTAAATTTATAAATTTAGATTTAAGGTTGATTCTTCCAGAGAATATTATTATTAGAAGAGAAGATGGAAAACAGAACTATGAAATAATTTCAAATAAAATAAGAGGAATTTTTTTTAGTATTTTAAGTACGTATTTTGTTTCTGTGGAATAATGCTGCTGCTGCTGCTAAGTCACTCCAGTCGTGTCGGACTCTGTGCGACCCCATGGACTGCAGCCTTCCGGGCTCCTCCGTCCCTGGGATTCTCCAGCCAAGAACACTGGAGTGGGTTGTCATTTCCTTCTCCAATGCATGAAAGTGAAAAGTGAAAGTGAAGTCGCTCAGTCGTGTCGGACTCTTTGCGACCCCATGGACTGCAGCCTACCGGGCCGGGCAAGAGTACTGGAGTGGGTTGCCATTGCCTTCTCCGCTATGGAATAATAGAGATTGTAAATTATAGCAGAACAATGGTTACATGGAATATAAGGAAATACTTGTACTTGGAGTGTGTAAACCAGGAAGATAGCTACCAACTTTGGATAATTTTTAAAGGAACCCTTATAATCATCCCTCTAGGATAAGTATCTTGATAATTTTGTACATTCTGAAGACTTACCTGTGGTTTATTTCTGTATAACAAATGAGATTTTAGAGTTGAAAAGAATTATTTCCCTGTGGTCCTCACCATTTTTCTCCCTACTCAAGACACATGATGGAAACAGCCAGCTCCTACACATAATAACTGGAAAGGGTGGAAGTTCAGCATCTTGATGAGGAACTGAGAAGCTACAGAAGGACATGGATAGTTTGATAAAATCCCACAAATAATTTTGATATCCTTTCCCTTCCTTTAAAAACTTGTATCTAGTACATTATTTAACATGGCAACTGAGAGTCAGTTTTGTCCAACACCATCCGAAAGAGTATGTGAGGACTTGGAACCCATATCTCCCATTCTTTTTAATACTTCGTGTTTTACTACATTCCTCTTAATCTCATCTTAGTGTCAGTAATGATTTATCAATTTAATTCACAAATGCACATGGATTCTTTGACACAATTTTTTTTAACTGATTTCCCTTAAATATTGTAAAGCAGAGGTTTTGTCAGAGAAATATTCATATATGAATTGCTCGAGTTAGTCTTAATTTGATGCTTCCTGATGAACTAAAAGCTATCAACACAATTTTACCAGTATTTAAGCAGATTTTGTCTTATTATTTTAGGCTTTAGAACATACCATTAGAATCTTTAATCTAGGATAAAAAATGTCAGAGCTCTTGCCCTAGTGACTAATTTTGATTAACTCATCCAAACCAATCTGGTTTGCATTTCCATACTGTAGTTTCACAAATTTCGTAAGTTCCGACAGTACTACAACTAGGAGAATAAAATTAGAGGACAGCAGACAGTGATGGTGAATATTCCTTTTCTGGTGCTAGGGAGAAGTGGATGAAAAGAGGCATCGTTACACAGCTGGGATCTGTCAGCCCCTGCTTAAGTTACCTGCTTCTTGGGTGACTCTTCAGGAGCATAAATTCAGAAACAGACCAGTCAGATCAAAATAATTCATTGTGTTTTATTCACATACTCACTGTATAAATTCATTCATGTCCTTCAACTTAATGTTTGAGCTTTGAAAGATACTCTTATTTTCTGTTGCATCTTGGGCTTTCTTTTTCTCTTAAATACGTAGGTGTATAAACTCTTATCTGGATTATATTCTTTTAGTAAAGATTCATTCATTTATTTAAAAAGTTCATTAAGTGCCTACTATGTTTCAGACGTTATCTTAGGTCTGATCAGTGCCTTATTATGGGCACAGAGTAATCAATAAAATAAAGTCTTTGCTCTCATGGAATTTATAATCTTGGATCTTACAGTTTTATAGTTTGCTTGGTTAAATTTTGTATATATATATGTACATGTCTCTACATACATACTTATACGCATGTCTACATACATATGCATGTGTACATATGTATGCATGTATGTGTGTTTGGTGATGCATGCTAATATGAGAAATAAAGAAAGGGACAGAGAAATTCACAGGGGTGCTGTTTTAGCTAGTCAGAAAATGCCTCTCTGATGTAGTAACACTTCAGTTACAGACACAGATTAAGTGGAAGGGTGAGACAGGGCAATATCTGAGGAAAGAACAATTCAAGGGAGGAGCTTGCTTTGCATGTTTGTGGAATTGCATAGAATGATGCAGCTCTAACACTGTCAGGAGACAGGTCATGAAGGGCTTTGTGGGCCTTAATAAGGACTTTGGAATTTTTTCTCTATAAAATGGACATACACTAGAGGGTTTGAGTTGAGGAAGGGGATAATCTGGTGTGTGTTTGTTTAAAACCATGCCTGTGTGTGGTGTAAAAATAGACTGTAGTGGGACTAATGTAGAAACAGGCAGATACAGTGGGAGCTATTAGAATAAAACAGGTGAGAAATGGTGATGTTTGGACAGATGCGGGATCTGTAGAGGGATGAGATTCTCACTTCATTTCAAAAGCAGAACCATCACACTTTGCTGATGTTTGGGTGTGGTATGTGAGAAGAAGAAAAGCTAAGATGACTCCATGATTTGGGGAAAATAGACATTACTATTTTTATTGAGAGGGAAGAATAATATTAGATATATAGTGATTTCCAAAGTCTTTCCTAGGACTGTAACAGTTCTCACAAGATATAAGTAAAAATTTCTCAGAAAGACTGACTTGGTCCAGTACCTCTTCATGTTACTTTGTGAGCATTTTTCACACTTGCTAATGAAATCTCAGGTTGGCAGCAGAGATAAAAATGATTGGTGGAGCTATTAGGGAAATATTCACAGAGGCTAACAACTATCTTGCTTGACAGGCAGGAACAATGACTACTTAAGTGGCTTCAGGGACTGGGAGTGGCCTACAAAATCCACTAGTGTAAAGAAATGTCAGTCTTAGCATAGAGTCCCTGACTTCACCATCTCTTTGCTAGAATGAAAGAAATAGAGGAGTCTCCCTGCCATGGTTGGATTTTAAATCAGTACTAAATGTTTAAATGATAAAAATGAAATAGATTTCATTCTCCTTCATAATTAGCAGGAATAGATTTGTCTTTTTTTTTGATCATGAGAGTAGAAAGGAGAACTCTAGGACTATTTAGTATATTGATACTTTGAAAGTATGATTAGAAAAAAGATACTCAGTAGAACATTTTTAAGCAGTATATAAAAATAATCCTTCAAATTTGTATAACGGACCGATTTTTTCTTGATATATGCTTTTTGATATTTATGTCTACATTTCATAAAATCCAGTATAACTTATTGCTAGAGGAAACTATTTTTAAGAAAAAGGTGACAATTTAAAAGTACAATAAAAATATGCATCAGAATGCAAACATTCTCTGATAATGACACATATTTTGTATATTATTTTTAATATACTGCATTCTGGGATTCTATAAGAAACTAAGAACAAAAACAAAACTTGCCAAGCTACAAAAAGTAGGAATGTTTCCAGTTTTTTTTAATCTTTATTTTATTTTTTATTTACTTTTTTGGCTGTATCATGTGGCTTGAGGGATCTTAGTTCTCCAGGGCTATAGTCTCTTCTGGAGAGTTTAGGTGACATTCCATTTCTTGGCCTTTTCTACCTACTTGGAATTCATGAACCCCATCTTCCATCTTCAAAACTAACAATGATGGCTGAGTCCTTCTCATATCCCATCATGCTGACCTCTCTTTCCCTTTCTCTCTTCCATTTTTAAGGAACCTTGGGATTACATTGGACTCACTGGAATAATTCAGGGTAATCATCTCAATATCCTTAACTTAATCATATTTGAAAAATCTTTTGCCATCTTAGGTATCATATGCATAGGTTCTGGGGATTATAATCACTGGTGGGACCTGCCTACCCCACCCCTCAAGTACCCTTATTGCCAGTGGACTCATAACTGGTTGTTACTCAGCATCCTTCAGAGTGCCAGTTGCAAAGTCTGAGCAGGAAAGAGGTGGCTCATTTACCAAAAAGTTGCAAAAATTTCCCCATATGTGTTGCAGATGCCCGAGGAACAAATGTGGGAGTGTTTTTTAAGAGTATTAGACCAAGGAGGACTGAATGTAGCACTCAGTTCAGTTCAGTTCAGTCTCTCAGTCGTGTCCAACTCTGTGACCCCATGAATTGCAGCATATCAGGTCTCCCTATCCATTACCAACTCCTGGAGTTTACCCAAACTCATGTTCATTGAGTCGGTGATGCCATCCAACTATCGACTGAATCAATTTTTGAAGTGAGTAAATTTATTAGATATTCTAGATTTTATATATTAACTTGAACAACTAGAAGTAGCTTTAATAATTTGTTTTGTTGTTGATTGAAACTTAGACTGAAAGAGGTTGGTATCTGGAACTTCCCTGGCATAATGTAAAGGAAGGAATCTAAAAGTCTGAGGAAGTATAAGTGTTGAAATATTTATCATGTATGATCTGTGCACTACCTCATCATATATTCTAAAGAGACCCAAAAGATCCTGACTTAAATAAGGCATCAACCACCAGTGTCCTTAGAAAGCCTAGTAGTGACTGTCTTCTAGTCACTCATTACTGATGACCACAGGAGATCTGCCAGTGAGATATATTAGGGGTGATGGGATCCAGAATGGCAGGAGCTAAGTGTCAGTGCTTAAAGATGTTCAGAGACGGTGTAAGTACATTTACAGTAATGGGCAGCAGGAATGAGGTGGTAACTTGAATGTTTTAACCAATAGGAATCTTTGGAGAAGGCTGTTTTTAAAGAATGATGTATATGGAAAATGTGTTTAACTCATTATTAATGGAATCAACAAAATGGTAAAGCTGATTTAAAAAAAAAAAAACCTATAAGGTAGATAGAATTATTTATAGCCATGGGAAAAAAATGCTAGATTAAGATTTATAAATTACATATAAAAATTTCAGTGTCCTATAGGACATGTAAGGTTTTCTATGGCATGAAAATAATTTGCCTCTCTACAGGATAAAATTTATCTGCATTGCTATAGAAACAGAATCATCTGCTTCACTGTCTGTCAGTTTTATACTCACCAACACCTACCCTTACAGAATTGCAAAATACTATAATCAAAGGTACATGCCCCTAGGGGTTAGAAAATCCTTATTAGACAAACCTGTTACAAAAGGATCTACCAGGACATTGAAAGGACAGACAATCATATATTTGCCTGTTTCCAAGTTTTGGGTTTTTTTTCTTATCAATCCCTCCCTTTAAACACAAATTCTCTTCTCCCTTGGCCAGAGGCAATCACTGATACTTTGTCATTATAAATAAGATTTGTCCTGCATAGAATCATATACAATGTACTCTTTGTGTCTGAATCTTTTGTTAGTATGAAATTATCTAGCTAAATATTTTTTAGTATCTGTCAGTGGTTCATTGTTTTGTTGAGATGTATTTGCATTATATGGATATACCAAAATGTGTTTACCTGTTTATCTACTGGTGGACTTTTTGTATTCTTCCTGTTTTTAACTATTTTGAATGAAGTTGCTAAGAATCTTCACATACAAGTTTTTATGTGAACATATGATATTTCAGTTTCAACTGGGTAAATAGCTATGAATGGAATTAATAAGTTGAATGTAATGTGTATAGGGAGGCCTGGCGTGCTGCAGTCCATGGGATTGCAAAGAGTTGGACACAACTGAGTGACTGAACTGAACTGAATGTGTACACCTTTACAAAAAAGTTGCCACAAAGCTTTGCAAAGTGGTGAAATTATTTTACATTCCTACCAGTAATGTATCAGGGTTCCAGGGGCTCCCCGTTTTTACAGCACTTTGTATTGCTAGTCTTTTTATTTTAGCCACAATAATGGGAGCATAGTGTGCCTTAGTTCAAGCTACTGTAACAAAAATACTATAGATGAGTAAACAACAAACATGTACTTCTCCTAGCTCCAGAGGATAGGAAGTCCAAGATCGAAATGCTGGAAGATTTAGTGTCTGGTTAGAGCCTGCTTCCTGGTTCACAGGTGACTGTGTTCTTGCTGAATGTAACAGAAAGAGAAAAAGTGAACTCTCCTGGGTCTCTTTAATAAGGGCACAAATCTAACTCATGAAGACTTTACTTTCATGACCAATCATTTCCCAAATTCCCCATCTGCAAATAGCATCTCATTCAGAATCATGTTTCAAAATAAGAATTTTCAATTCAGTTCAGTTTAGTCACTTAGTCGTGTCTGACTCTATGCTACCCCATGGACAGCAGCATTCCAGGCTTCCCTGTCCATCACCAACTCCTGGAGCTTGCTCAAACTCATGTCCATCGAGTTGGTGATGCTATCCAACGATGTCATCCTCTGTCATCCCCTACCCCGCCCACCTTCAATCTTTCCTAGCATTAGGGTCTTTCCCAAGAGTCAGTTCTTCGCATCAGGTGGTCAAAGTATTGGAGCTTCAGCTTCAGCATCAGTCTTTCCAATGAATATTCAGGACTGATTTGATCTCCTTGCAGTCCAAGGGACTCTCAAAAGTCTTGTCCAAAACCACAGTTCAAAAGCATCAATTCTTCAGCACTCAGCTTTCTTTATAGTCCAACTCTCACATCCATACATGACTACTGGAAAAACCATAGCTTTGACTAGACAGTCTGTTGTTGGCAAAGTAATGTCTCTGCTTTTAAATATGCTGTCTAGGTTGGTCATAGCTTTTCTTCCAAGGAGCAAGTGTCTTTTAGTTTCATGGCTGCAGTCACCATCTTCAGTGATTTGGGAGCCCAAAAAAATAGTCTGTCACTGTTTCCATTGTTTCCCTATCTATTTGCCATGAAGTAATGGGACTAGATGACATGATCTTAGTTTTCTGAATGTTGAGTTTTAAGCCAGCTTTTTCACTCTCCTTTTTCATTTTCATCAAGAGACTCTTTCGTTTCTCTTTACTTTCTGCCATAAGGGTGGTGTCATCTGCATATCCGTGGTTATTGATATTTCTCCCAGCAATCTTGATTCCAGCTTATGCTTCATCCAGCCTGGCATTTCACATGATGTACTCTGCATATAAGTTAAATAAACAGGATGACAATATACAGCCTTGATGTATTCATTTCCCAATTTGGAACTAGTCCATTGTTCCAAGTCTGTTTCTAACTGTTGCTTCTTGACCTGAATGCAGATTTCTTAGGAGGCAGGTAAGGTGGTCTTGAAGAATTTTCCACAGTTTGTTGTGATTCACACAAAGGCTTTGGCGTAGTGAATAAAAGAGAAGTAGATGTTTTTCTACTTGATAGAATATGATGCACTGGAGAAGGGAATGGCAAACCACTTCAGTTTTCTTGCCATGAGAACCCCATGAACAGTATGAAAAGACAAAATGATATGACACTGAAAGATGAACTCCCCAGGTCAGTAGATGCCCATTATGCTACTGAAGAAGAGTTGAGAAATAACTTGAGGAAGGATGAAGAGATGGAGCCAAAGCAAAAAACTTGCCCAGTTGTGGATGTGACTGGTGATAGAAGTAAAGTCCAATGCTGTAAAGAATAATATTGCCTAGGAACCTGGAATGTTAGGTCCATGAATCAAGGTAAATAAGAAGTGGTCAAACAGGAGATGGCAAGAGAGACCATCAACATTTTAGGAATCAGTGAACTAAAATCAACCAGAAAGGGTGAATTTAATTCAAATGACCATTATATCTACTACTGTGGGCAAGAACTCCTTAGAAGAAATGGAGTAGCCCTCATAGTCAACAGACGAGCCTGAAATGCAGTACTTGGGTGCAATCTCAAAAATGTCAGAATGATCTTTGTTCATTTCCAAGCAAACCATTCAATATCACAGTAATCTAAGTCTATGCGCCAATCACTAATGCCAAAGAAGATGAAGTTGAACTTTCTATGGGGACCTATAAGGCCTTCTAGAACTAGCACCAAAAAAAAAAAAAAAAAGATGTCCTTTTCATCATAGGGGACTGGAGTGCAAAAGTAGGAAATCAAGAGATACATCGAGTAACAGGCAAGTTTGGCCTTGGAGTACAAAGTGAAGCAGGGCAAAGGCTAACAGAATTTTGCCAAGAGAATGCACTGGTCATAGCAAACACCCTCTTCCAACAATATAAGAGACAACTCTACACATGGATATCATCAGATGGTCAGTACCAAAATCAGATTGATTATATTCTTTGCAGCCAAAGATAAAGAAGCTCTATGTAGTCAGCAAAAAACAAGATTGGGAGCTGACTGTGGCTCAGATCATGAACTCCTTATTGCCAAATTCAGACTTAAATTGAAGAAAGAAGGGAAAACCACTAGACCATTCAGGTATGACCTAAATCAAATCCCTTACAATTATACAGTAGAAGTGACAAATAAATTCAAGGGATTAGATCTGATAGGCAGAGTACCTGAAGAACTATGGATAGAGGTATGTAACATGGTAAAGGAGGCAGTGATCAAGACCATCTCCTAGAAAAAGAGGTGCAAAAAGGCAAAATACTTCTCTGAGGAGGACTTACAAATAACTGAGAAAAGAAGACAAGTGAAAAAACAAAGGAAAAAAGGAAAGACACACCCATCTGAATGCAAAGATCCAAATAGCAACAAGAGATAAGAAAGCCTTCCTCAGTGATCAATGCAAAGAAATAGAGGAAAACAATAGAATGGGAAAGACTAGAGATCTCTTCAAGAAAATTAGAGATACCAAGGGAACATTTCATGCAAAGATGGGCTCAATAAAGGACAGAAATGGTATGGACCTAACAGAAGCAGAAGATATTAAGAGGTGGCAAGAATACACGGAAGAACCATACAAAAAAGATCTTCACAACACAGATAATCACAATGGTGTGATCACTCACCTAGAGCCAGACATCCTGGAATGCGAAGTTAAGTGGCCTTAGGAAGCATCACTATGAAGAAAGCTAGTGGAGGTGATGGAATTCCAGTTGAGCTATTTCAAATCCTGAAAAATGATGCTGTGAAAGTGCTGCACTCAATCTGCCAGCAAATTTGGAAAACTCAGCAGTGGCCACAGGACTGGAAAAGGTCAGTTTTCATTCCAATCCCAAAGAAAGGCAATGCCAAAGAATGCTCAAACTACTGCAAAATTGCACTCATTTCACATGATAGCAAAGTAATGCTCAAAATTCTCCAAGCCAGGCTTCAACAGTATGTGAACCAAGAACTTCCAGATGTTCAAGCCGGGATTTAGAAAAGGCAGAACCAGAAGTCAAATTGCTGACATCCATTGATCATTGAAAAAGCAAGAGAGTTCCAGAAAAACATCTATTTCTGCTTTATTGACTATGCTAAAGCCTTTGACTCTGTGGATCACAGCAAACCATGGAAAATTCTGAAAGAGATGAGAATGCCAGACCACGTAAACCTGCCTCCTGAGAAATCTGTATGCAGGTCAAGAAGCAGCAGTTAGAAATGAACGTGGAACAACGGACTAGGTCCAAATAGGGAAAGGGGTATGTCCAGGCTCTATATTGTCATCCTGTTTATTTAACTTATATGCAGAGTATGTCGTGCAAATTGCCAGGCTGGATGAAGCACAAGCTGGAATCCAGATTGCTGGGCAAGCTGGAACCAAGATTGCTGATAGCAATATCAGTAACCTCAGATATGCAGATGACACAATATTATGGCAGAAAGCATAGAGGAACTAAAGAGCCTCTTAATGAAAGTGAAAGAGGAAAGTGAAAAAGCTAGCTTAAAACTCAACATTCAGAAAACAAAGGTCATGGCATCCAGTCCCATCACTTCATGCAAATAGATGGGGAAACAATGGAAACAGTGAGAGACTTTATAATCTTGGGCCAAAATCACTGTGGACAGTGACTGAAGTCATGAAATTAAAAGACACTTGCTCTTTGGAAGAAAAACTATGAACAGCCTAGAGAGCATATTAAAAAGCAGAGACATTACTTTGCTGACAAAGGTCCATCTAGTCAAAGCTTGTGTAGTGATGTATGGATGTGATAATTGGACCATGAAAGAATTCATGCTTTTGAACTATGATTTTGGAGAATAGTCTTGAGAGTCCATTGGACTGCAAGGAGATCAAACCAATGAATCCCCCCCCCCCTCCTCCTTTTAAAAAAATTATTTATTTATTTTAATTGAAGGCTAATTGCTTTAAAATATTGTAGTGGTTTTTGCCATCATCAACATGAATCAGCCACGGGTGAACATGTGTTCCCTATCCAGAACCCCCCTCCCCCCTCCCACCCCATCCCATCTCCCAGGGTCATCCCAGTGCACCAGCCCTGAGCACCATGTTTCATGCATTGAACCTTTCCAGTGATCTGCTTCACATATGATATATACATGTTTCAATGCTATCCTCTCAAATCATCCCACCGTCACCTTCTCCCACAGAGTCCAAAAGACTGTTCTGTACATCTGTGTTTCTTTTGCTGTCTCGCATATAGGGTCATTACCATCTTTCTAAATTCCATATATATGCATTAATATACTGTACTGGTGTTCCTCTTTCTGACTTACTTCACTCTGTATAATAGGCTCCAGTTTCATCCACCTCATTAGAACTGATTCAAATGCATTCTTTTTAATGGCTGAGTAATATTCCATTGTGTATATGTACCACAGCTTTCTTATCCATTCATCTGCCAATGGCCTCTAGGTTGCTTGCATGTTCTGGCTATTGTAAACAGTGCTGCAATGAACATTGGGGTACACATGTCTCTTTCAATTCTGGTTTCCTTGGTGTGTATGCCCACCAGCAGTGGGATTGTTGGGTCATATGGCAGTTCTATTTCCAGTGTTTTAAGGAATCTCCACACTGTTCTCCATACTGGCTGTACTAGTTTGCATTCCCACCAACAGTGTAAGAAGGTTTCTTTTTCTCTGTACCCTCTTCAGCATTTATTGTTTGTATAATTTTTGGTAGCAGCCATTCTGACTGGCATGAAATGATACCTCATTGTGGTTTTGATTTGTATTTCTATGATAATGAGTGATGTCGAATGTCTTTTCATGTGTTTGTTAGCCATCTGTATGTCTTCTTTGGAGAAATGTCTGTTTAGTTCTTTGGCCCATTTTTTGATTGGGTTGTTTATTTTTCTGGAATTGAGCTGCAGGAGTTGCTTGTGTATTTTTGAGATTAATTCTTTGTTGCTTCATTTGCTATTATTTTCTCCCATTCTAAAGGCTGTCTTTTCACCTTGCTTATACTGCACAATTGCACTCATCTCACACGCTAGTAAAGTAATGCTCAAAATTCTCCAAGCCAGGCTTCAGCAATATGTAAACCGTGAACTTCCTGATGTTCAAGCTGGTTTTAGAAAAGGCAGAGGAACCAGAGATCAAATTGCCAACATCCGCTGTTTCATGGAAAAAGCAAGAGAGTTCCAGAAAAACATCTATTTCTGCTTTATTGACTATGCCAAAGCCTTTGACTGTGTGGATCACGATAAACTGTGGAAAATTCTCAAGGAGATGGGAATACCAGACCACCTGACCTGCCTCTTGAGAAATTTGTATGCAGGTCAGGAAGCAACAGTTAGAACTGGACATGGAACAACAGACTGGTTCCAAATAGGAAAAGGAGTATGTCAAGGCTGTATATTGTCACCCTGTTTATTTAACTCAAATGCAGAGTACATCATGAGAAACGCTGGACTGGAAGAAACACAAGATGGAATCAAGATTGCCGGGAGAAATATCAATAACCTCAGATATGGAGATGACACCACCCTTATGGCAGAAAGTGAAGAGGAACTCAAAAGCCTCTTGATGAAAGTGAAAGTGGAGAGTGAAAAAGTTGGCTTAAAGCTCAACATTCAGAAAATGAAGATCATGGCATCCGGTCCCAGCACTTCATGGGAAATAGATGGGGAAACAGTAGAAACAGTGTCAGACTTTATTTTTCTAGGCTCCAAAATCACTGCAGATGGTGACTGCAGCCATGAAATTAAAAGGAAAGTTATGACCAACCTAGATAGCATATTCAAAAGCAGAGACATTACTTTGCCAACAAAGGTTCGTCTAGTCAAGGCTATGGTTTTTCCTGTGGTCATGTATGGATGTGAGAGTTGGACTGTGAAGAAGGCTGAGTGCTGAAGAATTGATGCTTTTGAACTGTGGTGTTGGAGAAGACTCTTGAGAGTCCCTTGGACTGCAAGGAGATCCAACCAGTCCATTCTGAAGGAGATCAGCCCTGGGATTTCTTTGGAAGGAATGATGCTCTAGCTGAAACTCCAGTACTTTGGCCACCTGATGCGAAGAGTTGACTCATTGGAAAAGACTCTGATGCTGGGATGGATTGGGGGCAAGAGGAGAAGGGGACAACAGAGGGTGAGATGGCTGGATGGCATCACTGACTCGATGGACATGAGTCTGAGTGAACTCCGGGAGTTGGTGATGGACTGGGAGGCCTGGCGTGCTGCGATTCATGGGGTCGCAAAGAGTCAGACATGACTGAGCGACTGATCTGATCTGATCTGATAGTTTCCTTTGTTGTACAAAGCTTTTAAGTTTAATTAGATCCCATTTGTTTATTTGCGCTTTTGTTTCCACTACTCTTGGAGGTGGGTCATAGAGGAACCTGCTGTGATTTATGTCAGAGTGTGTTTTGCCTATGTTTTCCTCTACGAGTTTTATAGTTTCTGGTCTTACATTTAGATCTTTAATCCATTTTGAGTTTATTTTTGTGTATGGTGCTAGAAAGTGATCTAGTTTCATTCTTTTATTAATGAATGACCACCTGGTTGACCAGTTTTCCCTGCACCACTTGTTAAAGAGATTGTCTTTTCTCCATTGTATATTCTTGCCTCCTTTGTCAAAATAAGGTGTCCGTATGTTCATGGATTTATCTCTGGGCTTTCTATTTTGTTCTATTGATCTATATTTCTGTTTGTTCCAGTACCATACTTTCTTGATGACTGTAGCTTTGCAATATAGTCTGAAGTCAGGCAGGTTGATTCCCTCAGTTCCATTCTTCTTTCTCAAGATTGCTTTGGCTATTCGAGGTTTTTTGTATTTCCATACAAGTTTTGAAATTATTTGTTTTAGTTTTCTGGAAAATACCATTGGTAGCTTGATAGGGATTGCATTGAATCTATAGATTGCTCTGGGTGGTATACTCATTTTCACTATATTGATTCTTCTGATCCATGAACATGGTATATTTCTCCATGTTTTTGTGTGATTTTTTTATTTCTTTCATCAATGTTTTATAGTTTTCTATGTATAGGTCTTTTGTTTCTTTAGGTAGATATATTCCTAAGTATTTTATTCTTTTCATTGCAGTGGTGAATGGAATTGTTTCCATAATTTTTCTTTCTGTTTTTTCATTGTTAGTATATAGGAATGCAAGGGATTTCTCTGTGTTAATTTTATATCCTGCAACTTTACTATATTCATTGATTAGCTCTAGTAATTTTCTGGTAGAGTCTTTAGGGTTTTCTATGTAGAGGATCATGTCATCTGCAAACTGAGAGTTTTACTTCTTTTGCAATCTGGATTTCTTTTATTTCTTTTTCTTCTCTGATTGCTGTCACTAAAACTTCTAAAACTATATTGAATAGTAGTGTTGAGAGTGAGCACCCTTGTCTTGTTCCTGACTTTAGGGGAAATGCTTTCAATTTTTCACCATTGAAGATAATGTTTGCTGCAGGTTTATCATATATGGCTTTTATTATGTTGAGGTATGTTTCTTCTATTCCTGCTTTTTGGAGGGTTTTCTATCATAAATGGATGTTGAATTTTTCAAAGGCTTTCTCTGCATCTATTGAGATCATCACATGGGTTTTATCTTTAAATTTGTTAATGTGGTACATTGATTGATCTGTAGATATTAAAGAATTCTTGCATCCCTGGGATAAAGCCCACTTGGTCATGATGTATGATATTTTTAATATATTGTTGAATTCTGTTCGCTAGAATTTTGTTAAGGATTTTTGCATCTATGTTCATCAGTGATATTAGCCTGTTTTCTTTTTATGTGGCATCTTTGTCTGGTTGTGGTATTAGGGTCATAGTGGCCTCATAGAATGAGTTTGGAAGTTTACCTTCCTCTGCAATTTTCTGGAAGAGTTTGAGTAGGATAGGTGTTAGGTCATCTCTAAATTTTCAGTAGAATTCAGCTGTGGAGCTGTCTGGTCCTGGGCTTTTATTTGCTGGAAGACTTCTGATTATAGTTTTGATTTCTGTGCTTGTGATGGATCTGTTAAGATTTTCTATTTCTTCCTGGTTCAGTTTTAGAAAGTTATACTTTCTAAGAATTTGTCCATTTCTTACAAGTTGTCCATTTTATTGGCATATAGTTGCTGATAGTAGTCTCTGATGATCTTTTGTATTTCTGTGTTGTCTGTTGTGATTTATCCATTTTCATTTCTAATTTTGTTGATTTGATTCTTTTCCCTTTTTTTCTTGATGAGTCTGGCTAATGGTTTGTCAATTTTATTTATCTTTTCAAAGAACCAGCTTTTAGCTTTGCTGATTTTTGCTATAGTCTCCTTTGTTTCTTTTTCATTTATTTCTGCCCTAATTTTTATGATATCTTTCCTTCTACTAACCCTGGGATTTTTCATTTCTTCCTTTTCTTGTTGGTTTGTGTGTAGAGTTAGGTTATTTATTTGATTTTTCTCTTGTTTCTTGAGGTAAGCTTGTATTGCTATGAAACTTCCCCTTAGCATTGCTTTTACTGAGTCCCATAGGTGTTCGGTTGTTGTATTTTCATTTTCATATGTTTCTATGCATATTTTGATTTACTTTTTGATTTCTTCTGTGATTTGTTGGTTATTCAGAAGTGTGTTATTTAGCTTCCATATGTTGGAATTTTTAATAGTTTTTCTTCTGTAGTTGACATCTAATCTTACTGCATTGTGATCAGAAAAGATGCTTGGAATGATTTCAATATTTTTTTTAATTTACCAAGGCTAGATTTATGGCCCCAAAATGTGATCTATCCTGGAGAAGATTCCATGTACACTTGAGAAAAAGGTGAAATTCATTGTATTGTGTGAAATGTCCAATAGATATCAATTAGGTCTAACTGGTTCGTTGTATCATTTAAAGTTTGTGTTTCCTTGCTAATTTTCTGTTTACTTGATCTATCCATAGGTGTGAGTGGGATATTAAAGTCTCCCACTATTATTGTGTTATTGTTAATTTCCCCTTTCATACTTGTTAGCATTTGCCTTACGTATTGTGGTGCTCCTATGCTGAGTGCATATGTATTTATAATTGTTATATCTTCTTCTTGGATTGACCCTTTGATCATTATGTAGTGTCCTTCTTTGTCTATTTTCATGGCCTTTATTTCAAAGTCTATTTTATCTGATATGATTATTCCTACTCCTGCTTTATTTTGGTCTCCATTTGCATGAAATATCTTTTTCCATCCCTTCACTTTCAGTCTGTATGTGTCCCTTGTTTTGAGGTGGGTCTCTTGTAGGCAGCATATATAGGGGTCTTGTTTTTGTCCATTCAGCCAGTCTTTGTCTTTTGGTTGGGGCATTCAACCCATTTACATTTAAGGTAATTATTGATAAGAATGATCCCATTGCCTTTTACTTTGTTGTTTGGGGCTCGAGTTTATAGACCTTTTCTGTGTTTCCTGTCTAGAAAAGACCCTTTAGTATTTGTTGAAGAGCTGGTTTGGTGGTGCTGAATTCTCTCAGCTTTTGCTTGTCTCTAAAGCTTTTGATTTCTCCTTCATATTTGAATGAGATCCTTGCTGGGTATAGTAATCTGGGTTGTAGGTTTTTCTCTTTCATCATTTTAAGTGTGCTCAGCCATTCCTCCTGGCCTGAAGAGTTTCTACTGAAAGATCAGCTGTTATCCTTATGGGAATCCCCTTGTGTGTTATTTGTTGTTTTTCCCTTGCTGTTTTTAATATTTGTTTTGTGTTTGATCTTTGTTAATTTGATTAATATGTGTCTTGGGGTGTTTCAATTTCTTCAATTTGAGTCTGAATTTGGCAATAAGGAGTTCATGATCTGAGCCACAGTCAGCTCCTGGTCTTGTTTTTGTTGACTGTATAGAGCTTCTCCATCTTTGGCTGCAAAGAATATAATCAATCTGATTTCGGTGTTGACCATCTGGTGATGTCCATGTGTGTAGAGTCTTCTCTTGTGTTGTTGGAAGAGGGTGTTTGCTATGACCAGTGCATTTTCTTGGCAAAATTCTATTAGTCTTTGCCCTGCTTCATTCCATATTCCAAGGCCAAATTTGCCTGTTACTCCAGGTGTTTTTGACTTCCTACTTTTGCATTCCAGTCCCCTATAATGAAAAGAACATCTCTTTTGGGTGTTAGTTCTAAAAGGTCTTGTAGGTCTTCATAGAACCATTCAACTTCAGCTTCTTCAGCATTACTGGTTGGGGCATAGACTTGGATTACTGTGATATTGAATGGTTTGCCTTGGAAACGAACAGAGATCATTCTGTTGTTTTTGAGATTGCATCGAAGTACTGCATTTCGAACTCTTTTGTTGACCATGATGGCTACTCCATTTCTTCTGAGGGATTCCAGCCTGCAGTAGTAGATATAATGGTCATCTGAGTTAAATTCACCCATTCCAGTCCGTTTTAGTTCGCTGATTCCTAGAATGTCGACGTTCAATCTTGCCATCTCTTGTATGACCACTTCCAATTTGCCTTGATTCATGGACCTGACATTCCACGTTCCTATGCAATATTGCTCTTTACAGCATCAGACCTTGCTTCTATCACCAGTCACATCTACAACTGGGTATTGTTTCTGCTTTGGCTCCATCCCTTCATTCTTTCTGGAGTTATTTCTCCACTGATCTCCAGTAGCATATTGGGCACCTACTGACCTGGGGAGTTCCTCTTTCAGTATCCTATCATTTTGCCTTTTCATACTGTTCATGGGGTTCTCAAGGCAAGAATACTGAAGTGGTTTGACATTCCCTTCTCCAGTGGACCACATTCTGTCAGACCTCTACACCATGGCCCGCCCATCTTGGGTGGCCCCACATGCATGGCTTAGTTTCATTGAGTTAGACAAGGCTGTGGTCCTAGTGTGATTAGATTGACTAGTTTTCTGTGAGTATGGTTACAGTGTGTCTGCCCTCTGATGCCCTCTTGCAACACCTACCGTATTACTTGGGTTTCTCTTACCTTGGACATGGGGTATCTCTTCACGGCTGCTCCAGCAAAGCACAGCTGCTGCTCCTTACCATGAATGATGGGTATCTCCTCACCGCTGCCCCTTCTGACCTTGAAAGTGGAATAGCTCCTCTAGGCCCTCCTGCACCTGTGCAGCCACCGCTCCTTGGAGGTGGGATTGCTCCTCTCAGCCCCACCTATGGAAAACCACTAGACCATTCAGGTATGACTTAAATCAAGTCCCTTATGATTATACAGTGGAAGTGAGAAATAGATTTAAGGGACTAGATCTGATAGAGTGCCTGATCAACTATGGACTGAGGTTCATGACATTATACAGGAGACAGGAATGAAGACCATCCCCATGGAAAAGAAATGCAAAAAAGCAAAATGGCTGTCTGGGGAGGCCTTACAAATAGCTGTGAAAAGAAGAGAAGCAAAAAGCAAAGGAGAAAAGGAAAGATATAAGCATCTGAATGCAGAGTTCCAAAGAATAGCAAGAAGAGATAAGAAAGCCTTCCTCAGCGATCAATGCAAAGAAATAGAGGAAAACAACAGAATGGGAAAGACTAGAAATTTCTTCAAGAAAATTAGAGATACCAAGGGAATATTTCATGCAGAGAGGACCTCAATAAAGGACAGAAATGGTATGGACCTAACAGAAGCAGAAGATATTAAGAAGAGGTGGCAAGAATACACAGAAGAACTGTACAAAAAAGATCTTCACGACCCAGATAATCACGATGGTGTGATCACTGACCTAGAGCCAGACATCCTGGAATGTGAAGTCAAATGGGCCTTAGAACGCATCACTACAAACAAAGCTAGTGGAGGTGATGGAATTCCAGTTGAACTATTTCAAATCCTGAAAGATGATGCTGTGAAAGTGCTGCACTCAATATGCCAGCAAATTTGGAAAACTCAGCAGTGGTCACAGGACTGGAAAAGGTCAGTTTTTATTCCAATCGCAAAGAAAGGCAATGCCAAAGAATGCTCAAACTACTGCACAATTGCACTCATCTCACACGTTAGTAAAGTAATGCTCAAAATTCTCCAAGCCAGGCTTCAGCAATACATGAACTGTGAACTTCCAAATGTTCAAGCTGGTTTTAGAAAAGGCAGAGGAACCAGAGACCAAATTGCCAACATCTGCTGTTTCATGGAAAAAGCAAGAGAATTCCTGAAAAACATCTATTTCTGCTTTATTGACTATGCCAAAGCCTTTGACTGTGTGGATCACAATAAACTGTAGAAAATTCTTCAAGAGATGGGAATACCAGACCACCTGATCTGCCTCTTGAGAAATTTGTATGCAGGTCAGGAAGCAACAGTTAGAACTGGACATGGAACAACAGACTGGTTCCAAATACGAAAAGGAGTATGTTAAGGCTGTATATTGTCACCCTGCTTATTTAACTTATATGCAGAGTACATCATGAGAAATGCTGGGCTGGAAGAAGCACAAGCTGGAATCAAGATTGCTGGGAGAAATATCAATGACCTCAGATATGCAGATGACCACCCTTATGGCAGAAAGTGAAGAGGAACTAAAAAGCCTCTTGATGAAGGTGAAAGAGAAGAGTGGGAAAAGTTGGCTTAAAACTCAACATTCAGAAAACGAAGATCATGGCATCTGGTCCCATCAGTTCATGGGAAATAAATGGGGAAACAGTGGAAACAGTGTCAGACTTTATTTTTGGGGGCTCAAAATCACTGCAGATGGTGACTGTAGCCATGAAATTAAAAGACGCTTACTCCTTGGAAGAAAAGTATGACCAACCTAGATAGCATATTCAAAACCAGAGACATTACTTTGCCAACGAATTTCCATCTAGTCAAGGCTATGGTTTTTCCACTGGTCATGTATAGATGTCAGAGTTGGACTGTGAAGAAAGCTGAGGGCCGAAGAATTGGTGCTTTTGAACTGTGGTGTTGGAGAAGACTCTTGAGAGTCCCTTGGACTGCAAGGAGATCCAACCAATCCATCCTGAAGGAGATCAGCCCTGGGATTTCTTTGGAAGGAATGATGCTCTAGCTGAAACTCCAGTACTTTGGCCACCTCATGCGAAGAGTTGATTCATTGGAGAAGACTCTGATGCTGGGAGGGATTGGGGGCAGGAGGAGAAGGGGACGACAGAGGACGAGATGGCTGGGTGGCATCACTGACTCGATGGACATGAGTCTGAGTGAACTCAGGGAGTTGGTAATGGACAGGGAGGCCTGGCATGCTGCGATTCATGGGGTCACAAAGGGTCAGACACGACTGAGCGACTGAACTGAACTGAACTAAACTGGGGGGGTTCGCCTTGGGTTTATCCTGTTTGGGACTCTCTGGGTTTCTTGGGCTTGGGTGGCTATTTCCTTCCCCATTTTAGGCAAGTTTTCAACTATTATCTCCTCAAGTATTTTCTCATGGCCTTTCTTTTTGTCTTCTTCTTCTGGGACTCCTATGATTCAAATGTTGGGGCATATGAGATTGTCCCAGAGGTCTCTGAGGTTGTCCTCATTGCTTTTAATTTTTTTTCCCCTCTCTGATTCATTTATTTCCACCATTCTATCTTCCACCTCACTTATCCTGTCTTCTGCCTCTGTTATTCTACTGTTGGTTCCCTCCAGAGTGGTTTTGATCTCAGTTATTGCATTATTCATTATTGATTGACTCTTTTTTATTTCTTCTAGGTCATTGTTAAACATTTCTTACTCTTCTCAATCCTTGTCTCCGGACTATTTATCTGTAGCTCCATTTGTTTTCAAGATTTTGGATCATTTTTACTATCATTATTCTGAATTCTTTTTAAGGTAGACTCCCTATCTCTTCCTCTTTTGTTTGGTTTGGTGGGCATTTATCTTGTTCCTTTACCTGCTGAATATATCTCTCCCTTTTCATCTTGTTTAGATTTCTGTGTTTGGCATGGGCTTTCTGTATGCTGGAAGTTTGTGGTTCATCTTTATTGTGGAGGCTCCTCCCTGTGGTTGGGGTTGGACAAGTTACTTGTCAAGGTTTCCTGGTTAGGGAAGCTTGCATCGGTGTTCTGGTGGGTGGAGCTGGATCTCTTCTCTCTGGAGTGCAATGAAATGTCCAGTAGTGAGTTTTGAGGTGTCTATGGGTTTGGTGTAACTTTGGGCATCCTGTATATTAATGCTCAGCGCTATGTTCCTGTGTTGCTGGAGAATTAGTGTGGTATGTCTTGCTCTGGAACTTGTTGGCTCTTGGGTGGAGCTTGGTTTCAGTGTAGGGAGGCTTTTGGATGAGCTCTTGTCGATTAATGTTCCTTGGAGTCAGGAGTTTTCTGGTGTTCTCAAGTTTTGGATTTAAGCCTCCTGCCTCTCATTTTTAGTCTTATTCTTCCAGTAGCCTCAAGACTTCTCCATCCATACTGCACCAATGATAAAACATCTAAGTTAATGGAGGAAAGATTCTCCACAGTGAGGGACACCCAGAGAGGTTCATGGAGTTACATGGAGAAGAGAAGAGGGAGGAGGTAGATAGAGGTGACCAGAAGGAGAAGAGGGGGAGTCAAAAGGAGAGAGAGCAATCTAGCCAGTAATCAATTCCCTATGCGCTCTCTGCAGGCTGAAACACCCAGACAGGTTCACAGAGTTACATAGAGAAGAGAAGAGGGAGGAAGGAGATAGAGGTGACCAGGAGGAGAAGAGGGGGAGTCAAAAAGAGAGAGAGATCTAACCAGTAATCAGTTCCCTAAGTGTTCTCCACAGCCCAGAATACCCAAAGAGATTTACAGCGTTGGGTAGAGAAGAGAAGGGGGAGGGAGGAGATAGAGGTGACCTGGGAGGAAAAAGAAGAGTCAAAAGGGGGAGTGGGCAATCAAGCCAGTAATCACAGTCCTAAGTAAAAATGGGTACTGAAGATTGGATCCTTAAAGGTACAAAGTTGATAACAAATACCAAAAAGCAAAGATTAAAACTTTATTGTAGAGGTTAGACTCTGAAAGATAAAATATTAAAAAAAAAACAATATCACAAAAATTATAAAAAATATATATGAAATTTCCTTAAAAATAGAGTCTTTTTTTCAAGGTAATAATAGGTTATAAAAATGAGAATTAAAAGGGTAATAAAGGGCTTAAAAATTAAAAAAATTAAAAAATGATAATAGTAAAACATATCTAGGAATTTCTCTAGAGCTGTTGTGGGCAATATGTGGTCAGTTCAGTTTCAGATAGTTCCTTGTTCCAGCTTATACTTCTTCTCGAGGTCTATAGGCCCTTTCCAATGTAGTCGGTGCTAACTACAGGGTTTTAATCTGTTGCACCTGTCACTTCCCAAGCAGTTCCCTCTGTTTATTTTGGCTTCTTCTGTTTGCAAGTCTCTTCAGTGCCTAATTTCTGCCCTGACACAAGGGGGCAGAGGTGGTCACTTATTTAAGCTCACTTGTTCAGTTGTGCTGTGGGGAGGGAGGAACACTGCAAACAAATATCACTGGCTTGTGTGGGGAATGTTCACAGTGTCTGGGCCACACTGGGTTTGCCCCCACTCACGGCGTGTGTGCTTTCCTGGTCTACACTGCTCAGGCTCCAGGTTGCTCTACAGGGCAACTCTCTAAAGTGTGCTCTGGGTTGCATACACTTCCCAGGTCTAAGCCTCTCAGGTTCAGGTTCTTGGATACTCCACAAGGGCACAGACTCAGTTGGGCCTGTGTTTTGTGCCCTTCCCAGGTCTGAGCAGCTCAGGCGACCAGGTGCTTGGTTAGTGCATTCTCCCCAGGTGGGGCAGTGTGACTTATCACCTCCCTGGTCCCAGCCGCTCGGTTTCCTGGGTGCGCAGCGGGAGCATCATCTCAGGTGTGCCATGTGTCTCCTCTGGGGAGCTGATCTCTGATTGTGACCCTCCTAGGGGATGTCAACTGTCCACGATCCCAGGAAGACTTGGTTAGCAACTGGGAGCCTGCTCACAGTTTGGTAGAGGTTGCCATCTCTGGGGCCAAGATTGCCCCTTGCTGGCTCTGGCTGCCACCCACATGCCTCTCTGCCTCTGGTGGGGGATGGGCCAGTCCGCAGCCGGCTAGCTCTCCTCTCCTATTCCCTCAGTCCTTTGTTCTGTGAGCGGCCCAGCAGTGCCTTAGGTTAGAGCTTTTTGCAGGAAAGTTCTCTCTCTCTATCTTTTTTGTTTTTCTCTCTTGCTATCCCACAGTTTGGGTTGCTATCTCACGTTAGCTCCCTCAGATTGTCCTCAGGGCATTCAGGCCCAGTTCTTACCCTGAGCAATGCAGCCCGTGTCTCCCTGTTCAGCCCCTGCTTGCTGGTGGCGGACGTGAGCGTCTGAGCTACTTCTCCGCTGGGAGTTGTGATTAGGCGCTGTAATCTGTGGGTTTTATTTATTTATTTTTTCCTCCTGGTTTTGTTGCCCTCTGAGATTCCAAAACTCCCCATAGACCCGACGGTGAGAGTGTCTCCTGGTGTTTGGAAACTTCTCCTTCACGACTCCCTTCCTGGACAGGTCTCTATCCCTAACTCTTTTGTCTCTCTTTTTATCTTTTATAATTTGTCCTACCTCCTTTCGGAGACAATGGGAGGCCTTTCTGGTGCCTGGTGTCCCCCGCCAGCGTTCAGAAGTTGTTCTGTGGCATTTGCTCAGTATTCAAATGATTTTTTGTTGAATTTTTTTGGGAGAAAGTGGTCTCCCTGTCCTATTCCTCCGCCATCTTAGAAACCAGTGAATCCTAAAGGAAATCAGTCATGAATATTCATTGGAAGGACTAATACTTCCAATGAAGCTCCAATACTTGGGTCACCTGATGTGAAGAACTGACTCATTGGAAAAGACCCTGATACGGGGAAAGATTGAAGGCTGGAAGGGGATGACAGAGGATGAGATGGTTGGATGGCTCATCAACTTGATGGACATGAGTTTGAACAAGCTCCAGGAGTTGGTGATGGACAGGGAAGTCTGGAGTGCTGCAGTCTGTGGGATTGCAAACAGTCAGATATGACTGAGCAACTGAACTGAACCGAGATGTTTTTCTGGAAATCTCTTGCTTTTTCTGTGATCCAACGGATATTTGCAATTTGTTCTCTGGTTTCTCTGCCTTTTCTAAATCCACCTTGAACCTCTGGAAGTTCTTGGTTCACGTACTGTTGAAGCTTCACTTGGAGAATTTTGAACATGATTTTGCTAGTGTGTGAGATAAGTGCAATTGTGTGGTAGTTTGAACATTTTTGAAGGAAATGGCAACCCACTCTAGTATTCTTGCCTGGAAAATCCCATGGACAGAGGAGCCTGGTGGGTTACAGTCCATGGGATAGCAAAGAGTCAGACACAGCTGAATGACTAACACACTCTTTGGGATTGGAATGAAAACTGACCTTTTCCAGGCTGTGGCCGCTGCTGAGTTTTCTAATTTT
Source organism: Bos taurus (assembly GCF_002263795.3). NCBI lineage: Eukaryota > Metazoa > Chordata > Mammalia > Artiodactyla > Bovidae > Bos > Bos taurus. The sequence continues at coordinate 66,882,086 of NC_037336.1, forward strand.
TCTGCCATATTTGTGCAGTCTTCCCTTGTGGCTCAGCTGGTAAAGAATCCACCTGCAATGTGGGAGACCTGGGTTTGATCCCTGGGTTGGGAAGATCCCCTGGAGAAGGGAAAGGCTACCCACTCCAGTATTCTGGCCTGGAGAATTCCCTGGACTGTGTAGTCCCTGGGTCACAAAGAGTCGGACACAACTGAGCAACTTTCACTTTCACTTCACTTTCAATTTCACAGTATCATCTTTTAGGATTTGAAAGAGCTCAGCTGGAATTCTATCACCTCCACTAGCTTTCTTCGTAGTGATGCTACCTAAGGCCCACTTGACTTTGCACTCCAAGATGTCTGATCAGTAATCACATTGAACATTTTTCATGTAGTAATTGGTCATGAGTATGTCTTTTAAGATAGTTAATTAAGTCCTTTGCCTATTTTGGTGGGGAGGTGCTTTTGTCTTCTAAATATTTAGTTGTAAAAGTTCTTTATATGTTGATGATAGAATTGAGTTTTTAGATATATATATATTGAGGACATTTTTTCTCAGTCTCTGGATTGTTTTTTCTATTTTATTAAATGTGTCATTTATAGAGCAGAAGTTTTGAATTTTAATGAAATCCAAAATACTGATTTTTCTATGATGAATGATGCTTCCCCCCTTATCTTCGCCTAATCCAAAATCACAAACATTTTGTCCTATGCTTTTTATTTATTTATTTTAATTTTATTTTATTTTTAAACTTTACAATATTGTATTAGTTTTGCCAAACATCGAAATGAATCTGCCACAGGTATACCTGTGTTCCCCATCCTGAACCCTCCTCCCTCCCCATACCCTCCCTCTGGGTCGTCCCAGTGCACCAGCCCTAAGCATCCAGTATCGTGCATCGAACCTGGACTGGCAACTCGTTTCATACATGATATTATACACGTTTCAATGCCATTCTCCCAAATCTCCCCACCCTCTCCCTCTCCCACAGAGTCCATAAGACTGATCTATACATCAGTGTCTCTTTTGCTGTCTCTTACACAGGGTTATTGTTACCGACTTTCTAAATTCCATATATATGCGTTAGTATACTGTATTGGTGTTTTTCTTTCTGGCTTACTTCACTCTGTATAATAGGTTCCAGTTTCATCCATCTCATTAGAACTGATTCAAATGTATTCTTTTTAATGGCTGAGTAATACTCCATTGTGTATATGTACCACAGCTTTCTTATCCATTCATCTGCTGGTGGGCATCTAGGTTGCTTCCATGTCCTGGCTATTATAAACAGTGCTGCGATGAACATTGGGGTACACGTGTCTCTTTCCCTTCTGGTTTCCTCTTGTCCTATGCTTTTTAATAGTTGTCTTATATTTTTAGGTCTGATGGTTATATATATAACCCTCTTTGAGACAAATTTTTTGTGTGCTCTAGGTTTATGTTTTTCCATATTTATATCTAGTTCTTCTAGCACCATTTATTGAAAAATTTACATTTTTCCCATTAAAAAACCTTTGTATAGAGATCAAAGCATGGATCAAAGGAACAAAATAGACCTACACATGTATGGTTAATTGATTTTTGACAAATTGTCTTGATTTCTTCAGCTTTATTATATGTCTTGAAGTCAAGTAATACATGTTCTTGAACTTTGTCCTTTTTAGAAACTATTCGTGGTCATTTATATTTCTTTATAATTTTAGAATTAACTTACTAATCATTGCAAAAAGCCTGCTTGTTTGTTGGAATTGTATTACAACTTTATTTCATTTATGTAGAATTATCTCAACAATTTGAAATCTTCAGAAACATCATCTTATCTTTCCATTTCTTTAGATGTTTTAAAACTTTGTCCAACAGTGTTTCAAAGTCCTTAATATATAAAATAGTCACATACTCAGCCAAAGAATTAAATGTATCACTGTGCATACTTCTGGAGCTCTTTTTCTGTATAGCACCCTCATCTATAGACTATTACTTTGTAGTTTCCAGCCACCTAAACCTCCCTCAATCCAGCTTTTCACTCTTTAACTCAGTGAAATCATTCTCCATGAACTTAGATGTGGACTGGGATGCTTTTGAACTGTGGTGTTGGAGAAGACTCCTGAGAGTCCCTTGGACTGCAAGGAGATCCAACCAGTCCATTCTGAAGGAGATCAGCCCTGGGATTTCTTTGGAAGGAATGATGCTGAAGCTGAAACTCCAGTACTTTGGTCACCTCATGTAAAGAGTTGACTCACTGGAAAAGACTCTGATGCTGGGAGGGATTGCGGGCAGGAGGAGAAGGGGACGACAGAGGAAGAGATGGCTGGATGACATCACCGACTTGATGGACGTGAATTTGGGTGAACTCCGGGAGTTGGTTATGGACAGGGAGGCCTGGCGTGCTGCAATTCATGGGATCGCAAAGAGTCGGACACGACTGAGTGACTGAACCGAACTGAACTGTGCTTCCAGACAGAAATCCAGGGCAATGTAGGGTCTCACTGATTTGTTTCCTGTATCTCCACCGTTTAATGTATTTTTGTCCAGTTTTCTCACTGTTAATGGTGAAAGAGCTAGTTGTTACTCTACCTTGGTCTGAAGCAGAACTCCTTAAAATCATTGTATGCTATGGAATAAGAAAATTATTTAATTTCTTTAATCCTGATTAGTGAGTGAGTTCTCAATGCATTGTTTAAAATTTTTTATTCATTGATTTGATAAAGTATTCATTGATAAAGTATCAACTGTATCATAAATTACTTCTTAATTATACTTCTATCTCTATCTGGCTGTGCTATTATCTGTCATTCATATGTTTGTTCTTACTTAAAAATGTATCTAATAGTTTAATAATATGAAGTTTAAAATAGATTTTAGTATAGTACAGTACCTTCTAATGATCTTTCATTTCCTGTAATTGATATGTGTGACATGCTATGATGAAAATAGGAATATAAGGTTTTGTATATTTGTCATTAATCCATAGAATTTTTTTATTTTATTAAAAATACAATTTAACCTTATTTTCTGGAGAAGGAAATGGCAACTCATTCCAGTATTCTTGCCTGAGGAATCCCGTGGACAGAGGAACGTGGTGGGCTAGAGTCCCTGGGCTTGCAAAGTCAGACACGACTGAGTGACTGAGCATGAACACATGAACCTTATTTTGGTAAATTATATATTATTCTTAATTTAGTTGTTTAGTATATTTTATGAAGGATAAGAAAAGATTTGTCTGAAGAAAGCATTCCTTGTTAAAACAGTTTTATTTTCTGTATGCTATGTTTTAGATGGATGGATGAACTATATCTGAGCTATTAGTTAAAAAAACTTTTACAAATTCAAAGTAATGTTAATAATTTAAACGTATAAGTGTTAAATGTAATCTAAGGATTTAGGATGAGCAGTCTACATAAGGAGTTGAGAACTTGATTTGTCCAGTCTTATAGCAATAAAAGTGTACTTTTGAAGACTGAAAGATACTGAACTGAACTAAGTAAACAAAATTCCAATAGAATATGAACTTTTAAAAATGAATATGTAGAGAAATTCACATATGAAAGCTACAGTTGAAATTAAGTTTTCAGAAAGAAACATAAATATTAAAAACCTTATGTCAATGTAGAAGATGTGAAAGAAAAAAAATTGTTCATTTGACTCAAGAAAGATTTAACTTTGATCATTCATTAATTTATTCAACCTACAAATATTTATTAAGCTTAGTTAGCATCTGCAGTATAATGTATTGCTATTTGATAGAATAAAGTGATGTAAGAGTTTCTCTGACTTCAGTGAAGTTGCATATTCATAAAGATCAACTTAATTTTTATACAGATGTTAAAAGTGATAATTATATATTCTCTTAAAGAATATATATATGATTTATTTTATAACATTAATGAAAACCATGCTAATATTAGGAATTATGTTAGCCTCATATTGGTATTTTCCAGCTTTAAAAATATTGCTTGATTTTAGTTGCATATTTTATACCAACAAACAACCTAAGCAATCTTAACAATTGAAAAAATTTGTCACAAATGTTGCCACAATTTTGATCAATGAGAAAGAAGATCTATAGTTTTTCACTCTGAATTTGCTTTATTCCCTTGGGTTTCCCTTCAACCTGAGAAAACAAAAACTTTACTGAGTTCAGTGATTGAGAGAAAGCATTTCCTGGGGGAGCAAGAGATCAAGAAAAGGAGACTAAAGATAGTTAAACACAAGATTGTATTCTGAAACTATGCCTCTTGTGTTTATACCTCAAGAGTTCAAAATAGCATTATTATTTTTTATACATTTTTATTGCAGTATGGTTAACATATAGTATTATAGGTTTCAGGTGTACAATATAGTGATTCACAGATTATATTCCATTTTTAGTTATAAAATATTGGCTATATTTCCTGTGCTATACAATATATCCTTGTGGCTTATTTATTTTATACACAGTAGTTTACAAGTATATTTTATTACATCAAAATTAGTTATCTGGATATTCATGACTACAATGCAGTCTGGGAGGTGTACACTTTAGCTTTCCATTTAGTGCTTAATAATAGACAATAAAAGATGTCATTGACAAATTTAGGAATAAGTGATATTTCATAGGAAGATCTATAGAATATCTAGGACTAAGAATTAATCTTATCTTTGACTTCCTTGGTGGCTCAGATGGTAAAGCGTCTGCCTATAATGCAGGAGACCCAGGTTCGATCCCTGGGTTGGGAAGATCCTCTGGAGAAGGAAATGGCAACCCATTCCAGCATTCTTGCCTGGAAAATCCGATGGACGGAGGAGTGTGGAAGAGTCGGACACAACTGAATGACTTCACTTTCACTTTTTCTTTTGTTAATAACAGGATAAATTCCCATAAAGAAACAAGAAAAAGAAATAAAAGAAAAATGACAAGCATTATGACTAAGAGATATTGTAATAGTTAAAAATATCCAGAAATGAAATGTTAACCTCACAACAATCAATAAAATACAAATGAAAAGTCTGAGATACCGTCAAACTGGTACTGTTGCTCACATGACCTCTTTATGGTCTCTTTACCTTTATCTTGTTCTAATCACTCACTTCCCCCTTTATGTTCATAAGGGATAATGAGACTGATTTTTATGTAATGAATTTTTATACCTTGAGCAGCATGTCCTACAGCAAAATCATAGAATATCCTGTGAAATGATTTATGAAAACACAAAGGTTTTATGGTCTAATACATGCAGAATAATAAATATAAACTATTTCTCATCTTATAGATTCAGTAAACTTAAACACAATAGTTTCTCTCATTGGTTTCTCTCATATGTTCTATTGAAGAAATCTACTTGGCAGTCATTCCCAAATTTATTTGAAAGATGGCTTAGTGCACTGGTTATGAGCTCAAAGTCTGCAGTTAGGCAACTCAAGAGCATATTCTAACTGCCATTTGCCAGCTGTGTGTATCAATAATTGGACCAATTATTTGATCTCTTTGTTTATCAGTTTCATCATCTACAAGGTGGTGTTAATAATAATAATAATAATAACGGCTTCATAAGTTTCTTGTGAAGATTGAATCAGTTAATATATGTCAAGTGCTTTGAATCGTGTTGATATAAGTGCTCCCAAAAGATCTATTTTTATGATTTAACTTGGGTATCTTTTTTAAAAAAAGTAGCACATACTAGTAGCTTGTTATTAACAACCTACTTATCATTCACTGACTAATTCACAAATGCTGGTCATGTGTGAGCTGTTGTCTTAATTTGGGTTGCTCTAACAAAATACTGCAGACTGAATGGCTTAAACAAAAACATTTATTTCTCACAGTTATGAATCATGGGACTGGCAGATCCCAAGTCGGTGAGGGCCCACTTACTGGCTTGTAGATGGCTATATTCTTGTATTTTTACATGGTGCAGAGCAAAGAGTGAAGAAGCAAGATTCCAGTTCTCTTTTTATAAGGGCACTAACTGCATTCTTGAGGACTCACTCTCATGAACTAAATACTCCTCAAAGGTGTATCTCTTAACATCATCACATTGGGGATTACAATTTCAACACAGAACTTTAGGGGAGACACAAACAAATACTCACATGGCAAAATATATCAGGCCTATATTTTTAGTTAACAGGCACCCATAGGGTAAACTTTGGCTTGTCGTACTCCAAAGCCTATGCCAGCAATGGATGGGCTTAACAGTCTTATTCTATTTATTGAAAATACTTGAGACATTGAACATGACCATCTACTACCAAGAATTCAATGGCAGAGGAATCTATTATGTTCTTGGAACATTTAATAGTGCTGTCTAAAAGGTTTTTCTGTGGCTGATTGCATCAGGGGTAAGTTTCTGACCAAAGGATGAATGATCAGTTGCCTGATGAGTTCTGCCAAACATGGATAATAGGTCATTAAATTAAGAATTCCAGACTTTCTCTTATGGCATTTGAATATCAGGCATACTGAGAGAGTCTTTAACCTCATGAATACTGGATGGAGAGCCAGAATGCTGCTGACTCATCATAATGGTTAAGTCTTAGGCTCAAAATACTCACTTCTGATAAAACCATATGAGCCAAGTTTGCTGATAATTTTCTACCAGATCTATTACTACTGTATTTAATGTCTGGGAGATGTGGCTTGTTGCTGTTCACATTTTCCCTTTTTCTCATGTATCCTTTTGGTACAGGAAGCTTTTTACTAGCTAAGATGGTACAAAGATGATGCTGACACTTTTCTCTAATGCTGCTGCTACTGCTGCTGCTAAGTCACTTCAGTCGTGTCCGACTCTGTGCGACCCCATAGACGGCCTCCCACCAGGCTCCTCTGTCCCTGGGATTCTCCAGGCAAGAATACTGGAGTGGGTTGCCATTTCTCTAATGCTACTTACCACAAATATCAGTCCATATCTGTGAAGTATCTTCCTTTCCTAATTAGAAAAAGAGGGAAAGGTTTTAGTTAGGGTACAGACAGATTTTTTGAAGAGCAAGAGGCTAGAGAAACTGGTTATTTAACTTTTGAGCCCATTACCCTTTAAAAGAGAATTAAACTCGACAACAGAGGTTGTAGAGAGATTTAATTTCCTTCATTCCTTGAAGAACCTGTGGTATTCAGACAAGAGATGATAACTGAATTTGATGGAACTATTTGTGTAGATACTGTGCCCCCAGGGGCCCTGGAGAGCAGGGTTTATTCTCACAGGCATTTCTACATCGTCATTGCATACAGCATCTTTCTAGTCCTTTAGAGTCCAACAGCATGGGGAATTGGAGTTTTCCTGACTAGAAGCAGGGACTCTTTTCCAAGAACTTCTGCAATCAGGGAGTGTGAACTTACATAAACCCAAAAGGAGAGCTAAAGGTGAGTATAAATGTGACATGGTGACTGCAGCTGACAGACTGGTTTATAAGCACAATCAAAACATTTCTTTGAGCACCTCCAGAAAAAAAATCTTGGAGAAGAAGTTGAGGAGAACTTATTTCCTGCTTAGGCAGGTAGGAGAGAGGTTGATGACTCATAATTAAATATCTCTCCATTAAAAAATTCACAGTCTGTTAAGTCTCAGTAATACTGGTTATAATGAAAATAAATCCCTATCAACGGAAATATCAGTATATCCTAAAATCCTTCTTCCAATTTGAAAAACCTTACCTATCAAAATTGTATGGTATACTACCTATGAGAAGTGAGTACAGATACCAGCTTTTAGAGGTTTTTTTTCCTACTAAATTAAGGTTGGAGAGGACTGACGTATTTTGCTACTTTTATTTTTTTGCCATTTCAACCACAAAGGGATGCTATCAAAGAAATAAGCAACAAACTAAGAATCACATGGTAGAATTTCTTAGTAATAAATAGTTGAATTAATTTGTACAATTTAACAAATTGTTAACAATTCTTCTTAAAAGTACATGTATTTCTTTTTATTCAATTCATTTATTTCACTAGAAGTTGTGAAAATAATACAGAGGGGGTCCATGTAATCATCCTCCAGCTTCTGTCAGTAGTGACATCTTACAAAGTACATTACCCAAACCAGGATATAGGTATTGGCAAATGAGAGTTAACTAGACCAAGTCATCAAATACTGCCAGTCACCAAAACTCAAGATGAAATAGATAGTCTGAATTCTTTGGTAAATATTAGAAAAATCAATCTTTTATTTGAAAGCTTCTACAAAACACACTCCCTGGTGGTTTCTCTGGAGAATTCTACCAAGTATTTAAAGAATAATTAGGATCAGTTTTACATAATTTCTTCCAGAAAACAAAAGAGAAGGAAACACTTACCAATACTTTGTTTTTGAGGCTGACATGACCCTACTACCAAAGCCAGATGAAGACTGTACAAAAAGTGAACTACTTCCTCATGAACATAGGCACAAAAATCATCAACAAAATAATAGCAAATACAGCAGTGTATTTAAAAAGCTATGTCTAATGACCAAGTGGATTTTATTCCTGCTATGCAAGGCTAAGTCAGCACTTGAAAATCCATTAATGTGTCTGTCCTGGGTGTTCATTGGAAGGACTGATGCTAAAGCTGAAACTCCAATACTTTGGCCACCTTATGCGAAGAGTTGACTCACTGGAAAAGACTCTGATGCTGGGAAGGATTGGGGGCAGGAGGAGAAGGGGATGACAGAGGATGAGCTGGCTGGATGGCATCACCGACTCGATGGACGTGAGTCTGAGTGAACTCCAGGAGTTGGTGATGGACAGGGAGGCCTGGTGTGCTGCAATTCACGGGGTCGCAAAGAGTCGGACACGACTGAGCGACTGATCTGAACTAAACTGAACTGATGCTAAAAACTATAGAACTATGACAAAAGAAATATAGATTTAAATAACTCTAGAGGGAAGCAATGTTCATGGATTAGAAAGCTCAGCATAATAAAGATGTCAATTCTCCACAAACTGATATATAAGTTAAACACAATTCTTATTAAATTGTCAAGAAGATCTTTTTTGTAGACTTAGACAAATATATATATATATATACACACACACACATATATATATTATTTAAAGAATAATTAAGATCAGTTTTACATAATTTCTTCCAGAAAACAGAAGAAAACACTAACCAATACTTTGTTTTTGAGGCTGGCATGACCCTATAGATAGATAGATAGATGGCTGGCTGTTGGTGCAAATGGGACATAAATGTGAGGAAATTTACCTTAAAGGCCACTAACTTTTGGAGGGGAAGACTTTTATATACCAAGGGATACCTGTTTTCAACATCAAAGGACTTAAAAACCTACCTAGTGATTGCAGTGGTTTAATTGCTAAGCCGTGTCCGACTCTTGTGACCCCATGGACTGGAGCCCACCAGGTTCCATTTTCCTTGGGATTCTCCAGGAGAGAATTCTGGAGGGGGTTGCCATTTCCTGCTACAGGGGATCTTCCAGACCCAGGGATGGAAACTGCGTTTCTTGAATCTCCTGCATTGGCAGGCAGGTTCTTTACCAGGTGAGCCACCAGGGAAGCCTACAAACAGGCCTGTTCCTCCCCAAAGGACAGCAGAAATGTTATAAGGAAAGTCCTGGCACAACTCCTCTGTTAGTATTTGCTGTCTGTAGCACAAAATGTTAGACAAATATATTTTAAAGTAGATATGGAAAGGGAAAGGAATAGAATAGAATAGTCCAAACAGTTTTGAATAAAGAATAAAGCTAAAGGAATCACATTGCCTAATTTTAATACACTGCAATATATATATTTTTATATGTCTCTACTTTTTAATTGGGTTTCCCAGGTGGCTTAGTGGTAAAGAATCCTCCTGCCAATGCAGGAGATGTGGGTTCAATCCCTGGGTTGGGAATATACCCTGGAGTAGAAAATGGCAACCTGCTCCAGTATCCTTGCCTGGAAAATTCCATGGACAGAGGAGTCTGGAAGTCTGCAGTCCATGGGGTCTCAAAGAGTAGGACATGACTGAACACAGCACAGCAACTTTTTAATTAATTAATTTTTTCCAGTTTTATTGAGATATAATGGATGTACAATATTGTATAAATTTAAGGTATACAACATAATGATTTAACTTACATATGTCATGAAATGACTGTCACAATAAGCTTAGTGAATATCTATTATCTCATATAGAAACAATTAAAAGACAAAAAAAGCTGTGTGATAAGAACCCAGGATTTATTATCTTAACAACTTTCATATACAACTTACAGAAATGTTAATTATATTTATCATATTGTACATTACATCCTTAGTACTTATTTATCTTGTAACTGGTAGTTTGCAGTACATTTTGACTGCCTTCATCCAATACCCCTTATCGCATCCCTGGCCTCTGGTAACCACAATCTGACCTTTACCCTAGTTTCCGAGTTTGAATGTTGGAAGTGTAATTGACCTATAACACTTTGTTAGTTCTTTTTTGAACAACATAAAGAAGGGAATAGCTACCTACTCCATTATTCTTGCCTGAAGAGTCCCATGAACAGAGTAGCCTGATGGGCTATACTCCATGGGGTTGCAAGGAGTTGGATATGACTGAATGATCAATATTAACACTTTGAACAGCATAATGATTTTTCCCATACATTTCAAAGTGATCACCATGATAAGTCTAGTTATGATATGTGACCAAAAATATTATTTAGTTACTGTGTTCTCCACACTGTACATTTCATACCTGTGACTTATCTATTTTGCAACTGGAAGTTTGTATCTCTAATCTCCGTCTCCTATTTTTTCTCTTCCCCCAATCCCTCTTTGTAACCACCTGTTTGTTCTCTATATCTATAACTCTGTTTTTGTTTTATTGGGTTTGCTCATTTGGTTTTTCTAAGATTCCACATGTAGGTGAAAACATACAGTATTTGTCTTTCTCTAACTTATGTTTTTTAGCATAATGCCCTCTAGGTCATCCATTTGCTGCACATGGCAACATTTCACTCCTTTTTGTGGCTGAGTAATAATCCAGTGTGTGTGTGTATATGTGTGTGTGTATAACCACATCTTGTTTATTCATTCATCAATTGATGAGTACTTGGGTTGCTCCTATACTTTGGTTATTGTAAATGCTGCTATGAACATAGGGGTGCATACATCTTTCATTTTTTAAATTAATTTATTTATTTTTTAATTTAAATTGTTTACTTTAATTGGAGGCTACTTTACGATATTGTATTGGTTTTGCCATACATCTTTTTTTTTTTTTTTTTTTTAACTTTACAATATTGTATTAGTTTTGCCAAACATCGAAATGAATCCGCCACAGGTATACCCATGCTCCCCATCCTGAACCCTCCTCCCTCCTCCCTCCCCATACCCTCCCTCTGGGTCGTCCCAGTGCACCAGCCCCAAGCATCCAGTATCGTGCATCGAACGTGGACTGGTGCATCGAACCTGGACATGATATTATACATGTTTCAATGCCATTCTCCCAAATCTCCCCACCTTCTCCCTCTCCCACAGAGTCCTTAAGACGGATCTATACATCAGGGTCTCTTTTGCTGTCTCGTACACAGGGTTATTGTTACCATCTTTCTAAATTCCATATATATGCGTTAGTATATTGTATTGGTGTTTTTCTTTCTGGTTTACTTCACTCTGTATAATAGGTTCCAGTTTCATCCATCTCATTAGAACTGATTCAAATGTATTCTTTTTAATGGCTGAGTAAATACTCCATTGTGTATATGTACCACAGCTTTCTTATCCATTTGTCTGCTGATGGGCATCTAGGTTGCTTCCATGTCCTGGCTATAATAAACAGTGCTGCGATGAACATTGGGGTACACATGTCTCTTTCCCTTCTGGTTTCCTCAGTGTGTATGCCCAGCAGTGGGATTGCTGGATCATAAGGCAGTTCTATGTCCAGTTTTTTAAGGAATCTCCACACTGTTCTCCATAGTGGCTGTACTAGTTTGCATTCCCACCAACAGTGTAAGAGGGTTCCCTTTTCTCCACACCCTCTGCAGCATTTATTGCTTGTAGACTTTTGGATCACAGCCATTCTGATCTTTCTAATTAGTGTTTTTGTTTACTTTGGATAAATACCCAGGAGTGTAATGGTTGCACCATATGAAAGTTGAATCTTTTTAATTTTTTGAGTAATCTCCATACTGTTTTCCATACTGCCTGCAACAACTTACATTCCCACCAATAGTGCATGTTAGTTCTCTTTTCGCCACATCGTGGCTGCCACTGCTGCTGCTGCTAAGTCGCTTCAGTCGTGTCCAACTCTGTGCGACACCATAGATGGCAGCCCACCAGGCTCCCCCGTCCCTGGGATTCTCTAGGCAAGAACACTGGAGTGGGCTGCCATTTCCTTCTCCAACGCATGAAAGTGAAAAGTGAAAGTGAAATCACTCAGTCGTGTCTGACTCTTAGCCACCTCATGGACTGCAACCTACCAGGCTCCTCTGTCCATGGGATTTTCCAGGCAGGAGTACTGGGGTGGGGTGCCATTTCCTTCTCCAACATCCTGGCTAACACGTATTATTTGTGGTCTTTTGGATAATAGCCATTCTGACAGGTGTGAGATGATATCTCATTGTGGTTTTGATTTGCATTTCCCAGATGATTAATGACTTTTAGCATCTTTCTACATGCCTGTTGGTTATCTATATGTGTTCTTTGGAAAAATTTCTATTCAGATCCTCTGCCCATTTTTAAATCAGTTTGTTTGCTTTTTTCACATTGAATTGTATGAGTTCCTTGTACATTTTGGATATTAACTTTTTGTTAGTTATATTTTTTGCAAATATCTTCTCCCGTTCAGTACGTGGTGTTTTTGTTTTGGTGATCGTTTCCTTCACTATGCAAAAAGAAGCTTTTCTGTTTAATGTAGTCCTGTTTATTTTTGCTTTTATTTCTCTTGCCTGAGGAGACTTATCCAAAAAAGTATTACTAAGACCAATGTCAAAGAGACTATGGCCTATGTTTGCTTCTAGAAGTTTTATGCTTTCATGTCTTACATGTGTCTTTAATCCATTTTGAATTTATTTTTGTGTATGGTGTGAGAGAATAGTTCAGTTGCATTCTTTTGTATATGGCTGTTCAGTTTTCCCCACACTGTTGTAAATGTTGTCTTTGCCCCATTGTATTTTCTTGCATCCTTTATTAATTGCCCGTGTAAGTGTAGGTTCATTTCTGTGCTCTGTTCTGTTCCACTGATCTGTGAGTCTGTTTTTGTGCGAGTACCGTACTGCTTTTATTAATGTAGCCTAGTTTGATCAGGTAACATGATACCTCAAGGTGTATTCTTCTTTCTCAAAGTTGTTTTGACTATATTAAGGGTCTTTTGTGTTTTCAAACAAATTTTAGAATTATATTTATCTAGTTCTTTGAAAAATGCCCTTGGTGTTTTGATAGGGATTACATTGAATACATAGATTGCCTTGGGATGTATGGTCGTTTTAACAATATTTAATTCTTCTAGTAGGTGAACATGGTATGTCTTTCCATTTGTATTATCTTTAATTTCCCTCATTTGTGTCTTAAATTTTTCTGACTATAGGTCTTTTACTTCCCTAAGCAGGTTTATTTGTAAGTATTTTATTCTTTTTGATGTGATGGTGAATGTGACGTTTCCTTAATTTCTTTTTCTGATAGTTCATTGTTATTATACAGAAATGCAATGGATTTCTGCATATTTATTTGCATCCTTCGGTTTTACCAAGTTCATTGATAAGCTCTAGTAGATTTTTGAAAGTGTCTTTTTTTTCTGTGTATAGTATCATGTCATCTGCAAATTAACCATTGTACTTCTTTCTTTCCAATTAAGATTCCTTTTATTCATTTTTCTAGTCTGATTGCTCTGGCTTGGACTTCCATTTCTATGTTCAAAAAAATGGTAAGAGTGTGGGCATCCTTGTCTTGTTTCTGATCTTAGAGGAAATGCTTCCAGCTTTTCACTGTTGAGTATGTTAGCTATCGGCTTATCAGATATAGTCTTTATTGTGTTGAAGTACATTCCCTCTATACCCACTTTGTTGAGAGTTTTTTTTTTGTTTGTTTGTTTTACCAAAAATGGATGCTGAATTGTGTCAAAAGCTTTTTCTTTATCTGTTGAGATGGTCATAGGATTTTTATTCTTCAGTGTATAAATGTGGTATATAACACTGATTGATTTCCAGATATTAAACCGTCCTTGCATCTCTGGGATAAATTCCACTCGATCATGATGTATGATCTCTCAGTATCTTTTTATATGCCTCTACTTAACATGTTCAATTTTTGTAGCTTTTGAATATATAAAAATAATTATAATGATGAACATGTTTTCATGTTCTGTCTGCTCATCCTAACATCTGTTCCAGTTGTGGGTCTCTGGGTCAGTTACAGTTGATTGATTGATTTTTCTCTTAACATAATTGCCTGCTTCTTTAGGGGTGCTTATTGATTTTTTTTGTAATCAAATGGCAAGAAATAGAAATTTTACTTCTTTGGTGCTATAGACTTTTGTATTTCTAGAAATATTCTTGATCTTTATTCTCAATGCAAATAAGTTGTTAATGCTTGGAAATAGTTTGATTCATTCTGGTCCTGTTTTTAAATTTTTATTTTCAGGACAAGTGCACCATTTAATTTAAGCCTAATTTTACTCCATTACTGACCCTTCTGAATACACAGTGCACCTTGAAATATGAAGTTTTTCTAGCCATAATCTGGCTAGTGGGAGCAAGCACTGTTTCTGGTTTGGGTGAGCACTAGATAACTTCTCCCTTTATTTACTCACGTTAATGCACCAGTGAGTACTTGTCTACATCCTAGAGGGGAGCCCTCTATATTTCTCTGGAGTTCAGTCTCTGTGGAGCTCTATTTTAAGTGATACGCTTTCCTTTGACTCCTGTTTCCTTGCTTTTTCTGGATTTGCAGCTCTGTTTTGTCTGCCCAGAGACTCTGTTAGCTTCCTGCATTGTAACTACCCCCCTGCAGTACAATGCAGGAAACTGTTTTAAGGCAGTAAGCTTGGATAGTTCAGTTCAGTCACTCAGTCATGTCCGATAGTGGTAGATCTAACTCACCTCTTTGAACTTCATATCTCAGGAATTACTGTCCTTTGTGTAATATGTTGGAAATGCTGTTTCATATATTTCCTTTCCATTCTTTAGTTGCTTCAACTAGGAAGGTAAATTCAGTCCCTGCTACACCTTCTTGGCCAGAAGGAGTAGCGCCATTCTATTTTACCTAGACATCTTTAATGTTTTCTGTATCTCTCCCTTCCTTTACTTTCACTCTCTTCTAATAAATTCCTTTTGCTATAACCAATGTAATTCTTCTAAAACACTTAGTAGATTAAGAACTTGGCTAAAACACTTCACGACTTCTCTTCTCATAGCATTTAGCATGAAAAATAAAATCTAGTAAAAGCTTAATATTATTTAGAGGCCTTTTGTCTAAATCTGACCCAAATAATTTCAATCCAGTATCTTCCATTTCTTCTTTTTATACTCTATACTGCAGCCACACTTTACCCAGAATTCTTCACATGTATGAGATAGTCTTGCATCGTTAGATGTCCACACCTCCTTATACCGTTCTCCTAGCTATACTCTGGTCATTCTCTATTTCTTTATTTGAAGTATGCTTTCTCCAGGTTTAACTCAAGTACCTAGCACCTAACAGGCACATAATAAATATTTCCTTGAGCATGTTGTTTTTTGATTTGCTGTATGGAGGATATGTTGAAAATAGAGATTAATCCTGTATGTCTGTGACATTTTGCTTTTCAAATTAAATTAATTCTAAAAAAAATTAAGTTACTAATATTTATATTCTCAAGATCTTTCCATTTCTACTGAATAGTTATGAGTTTGGCTGTTTTCAACACTTGAGTTTGCAATGGAGTTTATCCACCTGCTCCCTTTCTCATCTTTCCTACTAAGTTGTCTGGCCTTTAACCAGGACTTTCTGCTTAGTGCCCTATTTCACCCAACTCTAGGTTGGCATAATCATTGAATTTTATTCCAGGAAATGCTCTTCTACTTCTCCTCCAGGCCAGCTGGCATCTTCTTAAATCGTTTGCAATTTTCGTGGCCTATCTCATGTTCCAGTTTCTTCTCGCCTTGGCTTTTTCTCATAACGCACCAGATTCTCTAATGAGGCAAAGGCTATTTGTCTTGACTGCTGGTGGGCAGGATTCCTAGTTTTATTACAAACCATCCAGCAGAAATTATTTGACTAGAAAGAAAAGATGGGATTTAAAATTTTAAAATAATAAAGGATGAAAATAAAGGGAAAATTTTTATTTCTCTACTTTATTTTTTTTTTTTTCTTCCAATTTTATTTTATTTTTAAACTTTACATAATTGTATTAGTTTTGCCAAATATCAAAGTGAATCTGCCACAGGTATACATGTGTTCCCCATCCCGAACCCTCCTCCCTCCTCCCTCCCCATACCATCACTCTGGGTTGTCAATTATTGTCATATACTTTGGAATGTATTTCAAGGTGTTTTTTCATGTAAGTTATTTTAAAGTGTGTGTACAATGATATTTTTTGGAAAATATTTTTCCCTTTTAATTTTGGGGCCTGCTTAAATATAGACTGGGTTAATATTTGAATCACATTCCACTTGTTTATAAAATATTTATTAAGTAGAGCTATGTGCAGAGCACTATGCTTGATTTTGGGGGCACATAAGGATCAACAACAAACATGTGGTCTCTGCCCTTATGTACCTAAATGTGAATAGATCACTGGAAGGCTAATTATTGATTCAGAGATGAACTACAAAATTTTAGAACATCTGTAATGCTCAACTATACTACATACCTATGATGTTTTCTGTACTTTGTAGAAACTTATGTATTAATTAATATTTGTCCTCCTTTATATCCTAGTGTTTCTAAGTCTGTATTCCAGGAGCATAGACTTGCATAGACTAATATTTGTCTTTATTTTACCATTCTTTCTCTTCAGTAGCTCTTGCATCTCTTATTTGTTAGTTTTTTTTTTTTTTTATTGGTTTAGTTTAAGAGAGGCAGTGTTACTGATAATAATTAACCTAACACTCAGTTCAGGAAATAGAACATGCAATGACGTGGTTTTTACTATTTCTGCCCCAACCTGAGTCTCACCACCTACCAGTGGCTGTTATTTTGGATCATATATGGATATTATGTTGCTTTTAAAGCTATGTCTTAGTCATTGCTAAGATATAAAGAAAGCTGAGCACTGAAGAATTGATGCTTTTGAACTGTGGTGTCAGAGAAGACTCTTGAGAGTCCCTTGGACTGCAAGGAGATTCAACCAGTCCATCCTAAAGGAAATCAGTCCTGAATATTCATTGGAAGGACTGATGCTGAAGCTCCAATACTTGGGCCACCTGATGCAAAGAACGACTCATTTGTAAAGACCCTGATGCTCGGAAAGATTGAAGGCAGGAGGAAAAGGGGATGACAAAGGATGAGATGGTTAGATGGCATCACTGACTCGATGGACATGAGTTTGAGCAAGCTCTGGGGGTTGGTGATGGACAGTGAAGCCTGGTGTGCTGCAGTCCATGGGGTTGCAAAGATTCAGACATGATTGAGCGACTGAACTGAATTGGAGACATATTCAACAGGTAGATTGTTTTGTTTTCATTTTTTAATTTTATAAAAATAAGTTATGCCACATTTTAACTTCTTGAACTTATTTTTCCCACTTATATTTAAATTGTTTATGTTCATTTGTGTTTTTGCGTGTAACATTTATACATTACTTGACATCATTGCCTTTTGTGAATATACAATAATTTAGTCATCTATTTGATTGTTTACAAATTTGCTATTACAAACACTGCATGCTAAGTCAATTCAGTCTTGTCCAACTCTATGTGACCCTATGGACTGTAGCCCTCCGGGCTTCTCTGTCCGTGACATTCTCCAGGCAAGAATACTGACGTGAATTGCCATGCCCTTGTCCAGGGAATTTTCCTGACCCAGAGATCAAACCCTTGTCTCAGGCATATCCTGTATTGGCAGATGGGTTCTTTACCACTAGGACACCTGGGAAGCCCCTCTTACAAACAAGGACATGCAACCCACTCCAAAATTCTTGCCTGGAGAATCCCACGGACAGAGGAGCCTGGTGGGCTATGGTCCATAGGGTCGCAGAGTGTTGGACACAACTGAAGCGATTTAGCATGTGTGCACACACTGATATAAATATTCTGTATATTGCTTAGTTTACATTTGCATGTAATGCAAATATAATATACAGTTTTTAATATACAGTTATCTGAGTTAACCACAAGTCTCTTAGAAATTATCAGGAGAAATAGAAATGCTTTAGGCTATATTTTTCTATTATATAAATTTACATATCCCAGACAAATTTTTTTAATTCTGATATCCATATATGTAGAAATGCAATATAATACTTTTGTAGAAAGTTAATTTTTCAGAAATCTCAAACTTGCTGTCCAACCTGTAAATGTTTTTCTTTGTTGTCTTATTTTCAAAAGTAAATACAGTGCTCTTTTGCTTGTGTTTTTTTTTTTTTTTTTTTTTAAGGTAAAAACTCTGTTATATCTCACCTGGTATATCAGTTGATGTGAACAAAACATCCATTTCTATCTAGACCAAGACATTCTTGTGTTCAGCTAAAAAAAAAAGTAGATAAGACTTGTGACTAGATTTGACAAATTGAAAAACCTAGAAAGCATTGTCCAAACACTATTTCTCATACGACAGAACACAGAACTTGAACAAGCAGACTGTAGGAAATGAATCCACTGATACTGTTCAGTGTTGGTATTATTCAACATTATTTTCAATGGCCTTCTTACAAAGTTAATTTGAGATAATCTTTTTGTCCTAAGCTTTCTTATTCAAATCATTTATCTTGTGTTTCTTTTTCAAAAAACAAAACTTACACTAAACCTTCATTCCCCACACCCCAATTGCCAGATAAGACAATGGCTGGTGCTTTCTGAAAGAAGACGACTCACAGTTGCTTCTTTTACATCTGGCTTTATGCTCTGGAATTTTTAAGACTGCATTTGTAACTCATTACTTGACCACAAGGGTGCACTAAGAAGCCCTCATAAACACAAGAATCAGCTATTTAATTTGCTGTAACTCATTTATCCAGAGCAGTAAAATGTTTCTATTGGAATCAAGTGAAAGTGTTCCTATTCAAAGAACCTTCCTACAGTATTAGAGATTCTGTGCATAGAAGCAAAAAATGAATTCCCCTTACAAATAAAATACAACAGACAAGAACTTATTTATAAGAAATAATTATTAAGTTTTAAAAATTGTTTTGTAGATTGTTTCAGGCATGAAAGTGAATTTATTCAGTTTTTTAAAATTTCTTTGACACTTAAAAAATAGTTTTACTCTCTAAAATGAATTTTAAATTATTTCGGAGAACTAGTGATGGGGTTTTAGCATATATTCTAATTGTGAACTATAAAACTTTAATACATTTTGTTAGAGTATATCAATTTTTCTTCATTACTTAGATTAAATAAAACTGTATATTGGGTTTTTATGATTCTTACATAAATCAAGAAACACTTTATATGCCACTTATACCAACTTGAATTGTTGGAACTGCGTTTTGTTTCATTTCACAAAACAAAGAAAAGAGTCACACTGACTATAGTGCTTCAAACCTATTTGTGTCTGTATCTCCCCTGGTGGCTCAGAGGTAAAGAATCTGCCTGCAATGTGGGAGACCTGGGTTCTATCCCTGGGTTGGGAAGACCCTGTGAAGTAGGAAATGGCTATCCACTTAAATATTCTTGCCTGGAGAATTCTATGGATAGAGGAGTCTGAAGGGCCATAGTCTGTGGGATTGCAAAGAGTCAGACATGACTGAGAACACACGCATGCCTTAGAAATATATCACATCACCTCTGTCATCTTATTGACAAAAAGTGACAATCATTTTGCTGTCAGATGAAGCTTTGCAGTTGTTGACATGTGGATCTGCCACATCTTTATTCTCCAGTGAGCATTTATTAACTACCTGTTACAATAATATAACAGGTATTGTGATAGATCTGGGGTAATTAAGGTTAATTGATTCCCAAGCTTAATCAAGGTTGACAATATCAGATACAAAGTCTCCTTTAAAACACTCATTGTCTATTAGGGTAACAGAGGAGATGGGGTTATTAAAAAGGTGTGTGAGAAAGCTTTCTTCAGTATTCACTGGAAAGTTTATATTAGCTGCAAGCAGGATGAATTTTTTTGAAAGGGACATTATCTTATGTTTTAGAGTTTGTAGTGGAAGAAGTACTGGGTTGGGAGGCAAAAGTTCTCGGTTTTAGTCTCAGCTCAGTCTATTATATTTTGGGAACTTCAAAAGATCCTGTTTCCTTATTTGTAAAATACAAATAAGGAATAAAATACAAATAAATAAAATACCAATAAGATACAAAATTTTCCAAATTTGTAAAATACAAGAGTTAGAGTAAATGATCTTTTGATTAACTTTAAGTTTTAAAATGCTATAATTCTACTTATGTGGTTGTATAATTAAGAGATTTATTCAATGAAGATGCAAAAGAAACTGGATTGCAAACTGAGCATTTTGTAAATAGGACAATAAATATATTGTGGGCTCTTGATTTTGAATATAAAGACATTATTCTTTTTATAGTTTGGTTCAGCATTCGGCATCTTGCCAATGCAATAGGCACAAAATGGCCCCTTACATACAAAATAATACTTTGAATACCATAACATTCCAATCCACTGCTATTCGTCACTGTAAATTTCTTGGTAGGCTAATTGGCTTGGTGATGGAAAAATATGGAATATCATTCCAAGAAATTATATTTTGTAATGAAGATTCAATACTGTGGTGGTTACTGAGGACTTCCTTATTTTCTTGTCTATGAAAATAAGAGAAAGTGTTAGTTGCTCAGTCATGTCTGACTCTTTGCTACCCCATGGACTATAGCCCATCAAGCTCCTCTGTCCATGGAATTCTCCAGGCAAGAATACTGGAGTGGGAATCCATTCCCTCCTCTAGGGGATCTTCCCGACCCAGGGATCAAACCCAGACAGATTCTTTACCATCTGAGCCACCAGGGAAGCCCAATTTACTTCAAAAATGTTTATTATGGAAAATGCCAAACATAAATAATGAGAGTGATATAATAAATTTCCACATATTCATCAGACAATTTTAACAATTATCAATCTACAACCAGTCTTCATTACTCTATTCTATCTACTCCTGATTAGTTTCAAGGAAATTCCAGTATTGCATTATGTCATCCATAAATACAGTGGCAAAGCAATCTCAATCATTTAAACCAAGCTCAGGCTGTTTCCCGTTATTTCATTTGTTTGTATTGGATCTTCCTCCTCTCACATGACCATGAGGATGAGTTGAGGGAGCAGCGCTAGTCCAAGTATGGTGGGGGATACAGGATTATGGGATGCCTGCTCTAGTGTCTTATTAATGTGCTTTAGGTTTGTTTGAGTTAGAGCCCAGATGTACCAATTCCATGCTACTATGATGGCTGCTGGGTCTGTCTGACTTCATGATGAAGTGGATCTAGTACCAATAGAATACAGCTCATGATAGGAGTTTCCTTAGGTGTGCCCACTTGGTGTTCTATTGTCAAGTGTTTCATCTTTACCAGGGCTCAATAGTCCACCAGGAACTGTTTTTCAAAAAGTATATAATTCTTCACTGTAGATGGCCTGACTTTGTTCCATCGTCCTAGCTGCCTGCATTGTGATTCACCTGCTGGGACTTTCCATAAATCCATCACTATCTTTAGCCACCACTGAGACTTCTACTTTAATGTAAGGTATACTAATTTGTATAGCCTAAGCAGTAGGCTCCTTACATACACCATGCCTGAACCCATCTCATATCCCCCATCTGCTCCAGCTCTAGTCAAAGTTAGCAACATGTCATGGTATCCAGTATATGAACCATATCAGTATTCCTCAGTGAGAAATGTGTTGCCTCAATTTATTTTCTAGCCTAGGGAAGCAGAAAATTCCCTCTACTCTTCTAGGTTCCTCTGGCTGGTCTAAGAATTAAATTGGCATAATATAAATTAATAGGAAAAAAACAAACAAAATTTTAATAACATGTATACATAGTACAGACCAGGAAAACTGAGTAACTCACCAAAAAGGACAAAATCCTCATCCCAAATACCATTCTCAATTGAAGACAAAAGATGTTGGAGGTAGTGGTTTGGGGCTACAGAGGAGAGAAGACACTTCTGTGAAGATGGAAAAGCAAAGATTGCTGGGCCATTCAGAGACAAGGGGACTCTAGGCCCTGCTGGGTTTCCCCCTTGACACTAGAAGTATTAATGAATTTAGTGTATTTGTTTCATAGTAACAAATTGCCACAAATTTGTTTCTACTGTAACAAATTACCACAAATTTAGTGGTTTAAACAATAAGATTTTTATTGTCTCACCCTTCTGGAGGCCAGAAGTCCAAACTCAAATTGTGAGCAAGGCCAAATCTCCTCCAGAGACTTCTAGGGAAGATTTCATTCTTTGCCTTTTCAAGCTTCTGGCGGTGGCTAGCGTTCCTTGGCATCACATCAATGCTGCATCACAACTTGCTGTATCACACAAATGTCTGCATCTATGGCCACATTACTTCCTTGCTCTTTCTCTATATATTCTCCTCTGTCTGTGTAGGGCACACTTGGATAATCCAAGATGATCTCATCTCAAGAGCCTCAATTACATCTGCAAAGATTCTTTTTCTCAGTAGGGTAACACTTCTGGGTTCCAGGGAGTTGACATGGAAATCTTTTGGATGCCATTTTTTCATTAAAAAAATTTTTTTATTATTAAATGTGGTCTATCACCCAATCATCAATATTTTGCTCAACTTTCTCCATCTATCCTCCAATTATTTATACTAAAATATTTCAATCCAAATCCCAGAATTCATGTCATTTTAACCTCTAAATACATCAGTGTGCATCTCCAAAAAGGGGAGGCATTTTCTTACATAACCACAGTGCCATTATCACATCTTACATAATTATAATTTTTATTATGATCTAATTCCCTGGTGAGTCAGAATTTGCTTGCAATACAGGAGACCTGGTTTGATCTCTGGGTTGGGAAGATCCCCTGGAGGAGGGCATGACAACCCTCTCCAGTATTGTTGCCTAGAGAATCCCCATGGACAGAGGAGCCTGGCAAGCTGCAGTCCACAGGGTCACTAAAAGTTGAACACGGCTGAGCGACTAAGCATAGCACAGCACTATCCTGTTCATAGGGCTTCCCTGGTAACTCAGCTGGTAAAGAATCCACCTGCAATTCAGGAGACCCTGGTGTGATTCCTGGGTCGGGAAGTTCCCCCGGAGAAGGGATAGGCTACCCACTCCAGTATTCTTTTGCTTGCCTGGTTGCTCAGATGGTAAAGAATCTGCCTGCAATGTGTGAGACCTGGGTTTGATCCCTGGGTGGGAACATCCCCTGGAGAAGGGCATGGCAACCAACTCCAGTATCCTTGCCTGGAGAATTCCCATGGACAGTGGAGCCTGGCAGGCTACTATCCATGGGGTCGCAAAGAATCGGACATGGCTGAGTGATGAAGCACACACATGCATCCTTTTCATATTCAAATGTTCCCAAATTCAAAAAATATCTCTTTGCAGTTGAGTTTGAGTTAAGATCCACGCAAGGAATACTCACTATGTTATTATGTTTTTTAGATTATTTCTATGGGGAAATCCCATGGACAGAGGAGCCTGGTGGGCTACAGTCCATGAGGTCGCAAAAGAGTCGGACACAACTTTGTGACTAAACAACAGTGTTGAATGGTCCTCCTATAGTTTTTCATGCTGCTGACTTGTCGAAAAACCTGAGTCAAGTGTCCTGAGGAATTCTGAATTTGTTACGTTTCTTCCTGTGGTATCATGTAATTTGCTTCTCTATCTGCAGTACTACCTTTAGACTGGAATTTATATGCAGAAGCTTAGAATTAGGTTCAAATTATTTTGAGCTGCCATCTGTTGGACTACCTCATTTAGTCTCAGTTTTTACTCCCTAATTCAGTATAAAATAATTATAATGTATCTATACTTTTAGAGGATATAGTTATTGTGACTATACTATTTTCTTTATAACCATCATTTAGTTTTAGTTCTTCAGATAAATATATCCTTACAACTTCTTCCAGAACATCTTGCTGATGGCTCCCAATTTACTTAGGTTGCCTGAAACTTTTATTTTAATTGGTTCCTTCAGAATGCTCATGGAAGTAATTCTCTGGGTTCTTGATGCTCCTAATAGTTGGATGCTTTTCAGCTTGTGTATATAGTATACTTGTGTGTATGTATGGCAATTTGCCTGAATATAAAAATTACTGGCTTACATTTCCTTTCATCGTGTTTTTCAAATTGGTTTCTTCAGTTATCTTCTGGCATAAAGTACTGTTGTCAGAAAGTCTAACCGCAATCTAATTTTCTTTGCTTAAGATATCTTGATGTTTTTGCCTAAATGTTCAAACTACTGCCCCCCCACCTCAGTTTTTCTATTTTCTTAAAAATTCCTTTATTTTCCCAATTATGACTGAATATATCCTGCTGCTGCTGCTGCTGCTAAGTCGCTTCAGTCGTGTCCGACTCTGTGCGACCCCACAGACGGCAGCCCATGAGGCTCCCCCGTCCCTGGGATTCTCCAGGCAAGAACACTGGAGTGGGTTGCCATTTCCTTCTCCAATGCATGAAAGTGAAAAGTGAAAGGGAAGTTGCTCAGTCGTGTCCGACTCTTAGCGACCCCATGGACTTCGGCCCACCAGGCTCCTCTGTCTATGGGATTTTCCAGGCAAGAGTGCTGGAGTGGGGTGCCATTCTGGGTCATTAATCCAAATATACAATATGCCTTGCAATATGTACTTTCAGCCTTTCTTTTTTTTCAAAGAGTGTTTTTGAATTGTGGGTTTAGTATTCTGTTTTATTGCCAGAGTTTTCATATGTTGGATCTTGCCTATCTTCCAGTGATCTTTATCATTTTCTTTTTAATTCTCTTTTGTTTCTGTTTTATTTTGCTGTTTAAACATTAACTCCTCTATATGTTTTCTTTCTCTTAAGCCA
Source organism: Bos taurus (assembly GCF_002263795.3). Classification (NCBI taxonomy): domain Eukaryota; kingdom Metazoa; phylum Chordata; class Mammalia; order Artiodactyla; family Bovidae; genus Bos; species Bos taurus. The sequence goes on from NC_037336.1 coordinate 66,907,050, forward strand.
TTATTCATGCTCGTGTGTGTGTGTCCCCTCTGGTTTAGTCATCATTTTGGGAGTGATTTTTTTTCTTTTATTTAGAATTCTTTCTAAGTTTTTTCAGCAATCTATCATATCGTAATTTTTTCTATTCACCACATTTATGAGCTTGTGTAATTCTTAAGCTATTAATATATAATTTGTAACAATTTCTTAACTTCTTTGGACTAATTTTTATTGATTAGGTAACTTTTGTGGGACTCTCTTGTGTATCTTCATTGTCTGTGGAGACATAAACTTTCTCCTTAGTTTAAGTTTTGCTACAATAATTTTATCTATGATTTGACTGCAGTTCTTTTCATTGTGGGTGCTTGAGGTTAGTTTTCTTAGGAGAGAAAAGTGGGTAAGATTGTACTTCCTAGCTTCATGGTTCTATACCTCCTTCTTCTGTTAGTGTAGTGGAGTGTTGGAAAAATGTCTTTCTATTCTCTTAAGATTTTATGTCGATTTCCCCTCTCCAAGGTGAGATGATCTTTTTCTTTCTTTGCCCTGGCCCTATTTTCTATTCTACTCTCTAGCAGATTTTGGAAGGAGCTTTGATTGTTTTGTTTGTTTTTTAGGGTTAGGAGGATTCGGGCTACTCCATACCATAATGATCTTACCATGTTTTCCTACATTGTACACCCAAATTGGAACCTGTCAAATCCTTTCCCAAATCAGTTAATGTCCCCATATTTCCTTCCCAAGCTTTTCAGAACTTGACAATTTGTGGGTTCTCTAGGTCTTATGTCTCTAAAAAATCCCTGGGCTTTTCCTCTACTTCCTCCTGCACAATCACCAGACAAGACGATCTGGGTTTTGTTCTCAGGGTATCATCACTTAGTAGCATTTTAAGCTTTGTGGGGATAACTTGTTACTTAGTATTGATGTAGAGATGTTTCTCAGTGTTTGATTTTGCAACTCTGAGTATTTTATCTGCTTTTATGGGAATATTAACAAAGATTCAAAAATGACATATGTAAGTTTGCTAAAATGTCCTAACAAAGCATTACAGACTGGGTGGCTTAAAGAATGGAATGTATTGTCTTATAGTTCTAGAGGCTAACGTGAATGTGAAGCCGCTCAGTCGTGTCCGACTCTTTGTGACACCATGGACTGCAGCCTACCAGGCTCCTCTGTCCATGGGATTTTCCAGGCAATAATACTGGAGTGGATTGCTGTTTCCTTCTCCAAGAGATATTCCCAACCCAGGAATCGAACCCGGATCTCCCGCATTGTAGACAGATGCTTTACCGTCTGAGCCACCAGGGAAGTCCAGTATCTAGAAATGAGCCCCACAGCCTAGAAAGGAGAGAATGTTCATGGCTGTCCAAATTGTCCTGAGAAGATTTAGGAATTACAGTAGACCTCAAGAAGTACTTGGGAAATTATTGGGTTGGGACAATGTGAACAACTTTTGGTGACCTTGAAATTCAGGTGGTGGATCTAGATTACCTTAGAAAAAATAATGGAACCTTGGTCAAGGTTTTGAGGCATATTGTGTATTAAAACAAATTTAAAGAGATTAGTCTATCTGCAATATGCTTGATGGATTCAAAATAAAATTAAAATTGCTAGATTAATTTACAGTTTACAAAATATGTTTATATCATTTTCTCAGTGCCAGTGGAGGATAGGATATAAAGGCTTATTTAGACTTGATAATTTCCCAGAAGACTTGCACAACTGTTATCTCATTTACTCCCTGCAAAAACACTTTGATACAGGTGTTAATGTTCATATATTACAAATGATAAACTTAAGACCAGAGAGTTGAAGTAACTTCTTCAAAAACATGTATTTCATGGGTTGTTAATGTTAATATTTGAATCTAAGTCTTCTGCTTTCAAAGATCATGTTCTTAATACCATAACGCTCAGCCTCACAGAAACGTGCTCCTAATATTTTAGAGGTATTATAAACTGTGTACTAGAGATTCCACAGTGAGAATAGAGAGGCAGGGATAGGCATGAGATTTGGGGAAGGGGATGAGTTATTGAATGAACATGTATTTTATGAGGTAAAGGATTAGACGTAGCTCATTTTTACATCTCTTGTACTCAACATAATGTGGCAACATATTAATGTCATGAAAAATTTTTATGGGAATACAATGCTGAAAATCATTCTTGGTATTATGGCAGTCAAAATAGCATTCTGTGATTTTGTGTTTCCCCCAAATGGTGAAAAGCTAATAGTGTGAATTAATCATTTACAGATTTAATCGTCCTATACATTAAAGGGAAACATTTCTTTGGTCATTTTTCTTGAGTTTGTGGTCAGTTTTTGGTCCTGTGTATTGTGGATCTGAGATAAGTCTATTTATTTATTTATTTTTAATTTAATTTAATTTTATTTTTTAACTTTACAATATTGTATTGGTTTTGCCATACATCAAAATGAATCCGCCACAGGTATACCTGTGTTCCCCATCCTGAACCCTCCTCCCTCCTCCCTCCCCATACCATCCCCCCGAGTCGTCCCAGTGCACCAGCCCCAAGCATCCAGTATCATGCATCGAACCTGGACTGATGACTCATTTCATATATGATATTATACATGTTTCAATGCCATTCCCCCAAATCATCCTACCCTCTCCCTCTCCCACAGAGTCCAAAAGACTGTTCTCTACATCAGTGTCTCTTTTGCTGTCTCGTATACAGGGTTATTGTTACCATCTTTCTAAATGCCATATATATGCCTTAGTATACTAAGTATTGGTGTTTTTCTTTCTGGCTTACTTCACTCTGTATAATGGGCTCCAGTTTCATCCACCTCATTAGAACTGATTCAAATATATTCTTTTTAATGGCTGAGTGATACTCCATTGTGTATATGTACCACCGCTTTCTTATCCATTCATCTGCTGATGGACATCTAGGTTGCTTCCATGTCCTGGCTATTATAAACAGTGCTGCGATGAACATTGGGGTACACGTGTCTCTTTCCCTTCTGGTTTCCTCAGTGTGTATGCCCAGCAGTGGGATTGCTGGATCATAAGGCAGTTCTATTTCCAGTTTTTTAAGGAATCTCCACACTGTTCTCCATAGTGGCTGTACTAGCTTGCATTCCCACCAACAGTGTAAGAAGGTTCCCTTTTCTCCACACCCTTTCCAGCATTTATTGCTTGTAGACTTTTGGATCACAGCCATTCTGACTGGTGTGAAATGGTATCTCATAGTGGTTTTGATTTGCACTTCTCTGATAATGAGTGATGTTGAGCATCTTTTCATGTGTTTGTTAGCCATCTGTATGTCTTCTTTGGAGAAATGTCTATTTAGTTCTTTGGCCCATTTTTTGATTGGATCATTTATTTTTCTGGAATTGAGCTATAGGAGTTACTTGTATATTTTTGAGATTAGTTGTTTGTCAGTTGCTTCATTTGCTATTATTTTCTCCCATTCTGAAGGCTGTCTTTTCACCTTGCTTATAGTTTCCTTTGTTGTGCAGAAGCTTTTAAGTTTAGTTAGGTCCCATTTGTTTATTTTTGCTTTTATTTCCAATATTCTGGGAGGTGGATCATAGAGGATCCTGCTGTGATGTATGTCAGAGAGTGTTTTGCCTATGTTCTCCTCTAGGAGTTTTATAGTTTCTGGTCTTACGTTGAGATCTTTAATCCATTTTGAGTTTATTTTTGTGTATGGTGTTAGAAAGTGTTCTAGTTTCATTCTTTTACAAGTGGTTGACCAGTTTTCCCAGCACCACTTGTTAAAGAGATTGTCTTTAATCCATTGTATATTCTTGCCTCCTTTGTCAAAAATAAGGTGTCCATAGGTGCATGGATTTATCTCTGGGCTTTCTATTTTGTTCCATTGATCTATATTTCTGTCTTTGTGCCAGTACCATACTGTCTTGATGACTGTGGCTTTGTAGTAGAGCCTGAAGTCAGGTAGGTTGATTCCTCCAGTTCCATTCTTCTTTCTCAAGATTGCTTTGGCTATTCGAGGTTTTTTGTATTTCCATACAAATTGTGAAATTATTTGTTCTAGCTCTGTGAAGAATACCATTGGTAGCTTGATAGGGATTGCATTGAATCTATAAATTGCTTTGGGTAGTATACTGATTTTCAGTATATTGATTCTTCCAATCCATGAACATGGTATATTTTTCCATTTATTAGTGTCTTCTTTGATTTCTTTGACCAGTGTTTTATAGTTTTCTATATATAGGTCTTTAGTTTCTTTAGGTAGATATATTCCTAAGTATTTTTTTCTTTTCATTGCAATGGTGAATGGAATTGTTTCTTTAATTTCTCTTTCTATTTTCTCATTATTAGTGTATGGGAATGCAAGGGATTTCTGTGTGTTGATTTTATATCTTGCAACTTTACTATATTCATTGATTAGTTCTAGTAATTTTCTGGTGGAGTCTTTAGGGTTTTCTTTGTAGAGGATCATGTCATCTGCAAACAGTGAGAGTTTTACTTTTTCTTTTCCAATTTGGATTCCTTTTATTTATTTTCTGCTCTGATTGCTGTGGCCAAAACTTCCAAAACTATGTTCAATAGTAATGGTGAAAGTGGGCACCCTTGTCTTATTCCTGACTTTAGGGGAAATGCTTTCAATTTTTCACCATTGAAGATAATGTTTGCTGTGGGTTTGTCATATATAGCTTTTATTATGTTGAGGTATGTTCCTTCTATTCCTGCTTTCTGGAGTTTTTATCATAAATGGATGTTGAATTTTGTCAAAGGCTTTCTCTGCATCTATTGAGATAATCATATGGTTTTTATCTTTCAATTTGTTAATGTGGTGTATTACATTGATTGATTTGCGGATATTGAAGAATCCTTGCATCCCTGGGATAAAGCCCACTTGGTCATGGTGTATGATATTTTTAATGTGTTGTTGGATTCTCTTTGCTAGGATTTTGTTTAGGATTTTTGCATCTATGTTCATCAGTGATATTGGCCTGTAGTTTTCTTTGTTTGTGGCATCTTTGTCAGGTTTTGGTAATAGGGTGATGGTGGCCTCATAGAATGATTTTGAAAGTTTACCTTCCTCTACAATATTCTGGAAGAGTTTGAGTAGGATCGGTGTTAGCTCTTCTCTAAGTTTTTGGTAGAATTCAGCTGTGAAGCCGTCTGGACCTATTTAATAGTTGAAAGTACCAATAGAAAATTGAGGGAAGGAAAAGGGGTCCAGTAGTCCAGTTAAGTCTCTCTTTGGGGGGAATAGAATTTAGCTTAATAGCAGCTCTTTTCACCTTAACCTTCTCCCAGGGCTGATTTCTAGTCTTTTATGTCTCTACATGCAGAATGATTTTTGGACCTTTCTTAACTACACCAAATTATGGTTAATGTAAGGATGTTACTGTGTTGTCTGTACAAAACAGGGAAAGAAAACTGGCGATGCTAATGAAAATTAAAACATGGACAGACTGAGGAGTTTCTTGCATATAATATTTTAAGTTATGCTTTATATGATGTTAAATTAAACTGTTATATTAAAATTATGGAATTATGTTGAAAAATGTATATACATTTGAACCTCACTAATAGTTTTGAATCTTGTTATTAGAAATGCTTTTTGCTTATATTATAAAATTTAAAACTTCATAAAATCAAACTTTAAACATTAAATATGAATGAATTTATTATTATAATAAATAAAAATTAATATATAGAAATCATGAAAGGGCTTGCACTATGGAAATATTTTTTAACCAATATAACACTGATTAGAGTTTGCATTGCCGTGAGTAATGTTTATCAGACTTTTCCTCCTGTTGATAACTGTTGTAACTCTGGATTTTAAAACAAGTGTTAATGCTATTAAGACCAAGATAACTTTGGACCTAGAGAGCATGCTCAAAAAAGCGTTTATGAATATCACAATGACTCTGCCTGTAGTTCTATTCCAGAAGAACTCCATGCCATTTCTCTTGGTTAGTCTGGCTTCTAATTTGAGACACAGTTACAGTTCTATGACTTTAAATTTCAAAAAAGAAAAAAGTCAAGAAATCATATTACAAAAAAATTCTATAAAAATTTGTGAAATCAACCTTTATTTTGGCTTAGCATTTATAGAATTCTGTCTAGGTGATGGCTGAAACTAGTCTCTTCTAGTCTTATGATTTATCTTAAATGAAAATAAAAATTAGTCTATTTACTGATTTGCTAATATAGAAGACAAATTCCCTGGGCTCATTTCTCAGACCAAAAACTGACTTACTTGTATAAAAAGTGTACAATTTTATTTGCAGCCCAGCTTCTCCCCATTTAAAGTAACAAACAACTACTTTCTTCATGATTCTTTAATATGTTTTTTGAGAGGATTGACATCCCTGAAATATTTTAAAATAAGAAATTAGGAAAGTGTTCAGGTTACATTGCAGAAATAAAAGAACCAGCAATACTTGGCTGGGTAAAGGAGAGGATATGAAATTATATTTATGTCATGTAAAGGAATACTATATTTGATATTCAGAGTAAATAAATGAAGTTGCTTCAAAGTTAAAATGAAATTTAAAGCTAGTGTGCAATGAAGACAACCATATGATAGTGACAAGTCAGATTGATTTGCCCAAGTTTTACTGGTGAAAATTACAAATGGATCTGGAATGCAAATTAGTACTTCAAATTGTTACCTAGTCTAATAATTGGAGAATTTAACCAGGACAGCTGCATTTTGACTGGCACAAGATGGTTCTAATACTAAATGTTTGATAGTTTGGATTAAATACTGTAGGAGCAATTGTGAGAAACTAGAAGGTATAGTGAGATGTCTAAGCAACAAGAGGATGCTTTTTGAGAAGGAGATAAGACTCATTTGAGACCTTGGAAAGTAAAAAGGGTATGAAGTTTCAATATGAATTTTTTGAACTTATGTTCATTAATTTCTGGATATATGTTTCTTTTCATATTATTTTCATGTTGCTTCATAAAAGTTTTAATATTTGATAGAACTGATTTTTATCAACCTGTACCCATTTTTCTTTTAAAAAATTCCATGGATATTGGGACAATGTACAATAATGGAAATAATTTAATATTAGAGAGAAAATTATATTCAGACAAATCAATGGATATAAAGTCCATGAAAAGGATTTTCTTTTAATGATGTGTGGTTGGTGAAATTAGTGATGGGAAAAGGGTGTCAATAAAGTTAAACGTCTTGATAATTATTTGAAAAAAATTTGGAATTTCTATTTTATTCCTTGCCCAAAACAGTTTAAATTAGCAAAAAAATTAAAGATTAAACTGTAAAGGTTTACAAGATAGATGAAATAAGTGTGTGGTTGAAAAGGACTTGCAGAGAAGACCACAAAACTCAAAAGCCATAAATGAAAAATATTAAAAAATTTGAAAATACTGCATGAATGTTTAAACATCTCTGTGTCATAATTCAAAGTTAAAAGACAAATAAAATTGTGGAAAAAGTTGCAAAAAAAGAAAGTAGAAGAGATATTACACAGAAAGTGCTTATTTTTAGTTAAGGAATTATGTCATAATCATGAACCGGAATATAAAAAATAGTAAACATATATTGCAATATAAATTTAGTAAATTGATGAGAAAGAATACAAAATGATATCAGTTGTGTTGCTCCAGAAAAATAATGTCCTGCAATATATGTATTTTGCATAATATATTTGGCCCTGACCTGTGTGAGAGAAAAGATGATGAGCAGAAGCTACTTTAATCTTCCCCACAGAACATTTTTGACTTGGGAGCTGAAGTGACAGCTTAAGTTACAGAAAACTGATGGAGACAGAACTCGCTAAATGCAAGTTATTTTTTTCTTTCAAAAGTTAAGAATGTATAAGAAACAGAACTTTCCAAAGCTTAGAAGAGAGGTAAACGGAAACTGTTGACTTACAGTGAAAAGTAAAAAAGATACAGAATGAACATGTTTTAGGATTAGTGAGGTTCTTTGTTCTCTCTCAGCCATTTCCCAGTTTCCAGAGAAAGAGGACAGATGTGTTAGATAGTGGGCAAAACAATGCAAAAGTAAAAACCAAACACCAACTACTCCCCTCCGGACAAAAACTCAGTGTGTTTATGAACAACACTTGAGAAGGAGGGCAGAATTGAAGTTAATCAATAAATAAAAATTAAGAAAATATTTATCAAATGGTTTATGATATATATAATCCTTGAAGCATTTCCAGAGGAAATGTATCCTTTCCACATATCTTTGATATGTGAAAAGTTAGATTTATTAAATGTGATTCCACCAACTTTGACTGATGGCCATGCTCGCTTGGATGTTGAATAGCAAAACTGTGTTCTGGGTGCTTTGCTAGGCACCAGAGACCCTTAGGTAACAGTCCTGGTACTTGCTATTAAACTGCTTATAATATAATGAGAAAGAGACATGGAAACAAAAAAGTACATTGCCATGTAGTTTGGAGAGGTGTGCTTGGTATATACGTGAAGTATTGATGAAAAAGCTCTAATGTCTCAAATTCTCAGAACGGATGCTCAATTTGTAAGAGCAGAGAGACCTTACCTGTTTTGTTTGACACTGTATTTCCAGTTCCTGGAATAAAGATTGGCATAAACTAGTACTCAGAACTTTTTTAAAAAATTAAAAAAATTAAATCTTCCTTGGGGAGTTAGGTTAAATTTTGCGATAGAGATTGATTCTTTAGAGAAGACAGGCAAACAACATACCTTGATTGTCTTAATGGTCAACAGTCAGTAGTGGCTTCCAATCTTGTAGGAGGAGATGAAGTCTCTACAGTTTGAAGAGCCTGGAATGGTAGACAGCAGTCATCACATTAGATGAATCAGACTGTGGAGGATTTGGTACAGATATTTACTGAGATAATGAAAGCAAAATGAAGATGGAGAAAAATGGAGATAATGGATGAAAAACAAATTTCTTTCCTGAAGGAAATAAGTTTCAACACTTTGTTAAGTCTGCTTTAGACAGGGTCTAAATGGTACCTCAATAATGGCAGAGAGATTTCTGAGGCTTGGAGGTGCCAGGAGAGTTTTGAGAGAAGAACATGCAGAGGCAGGCCAGGGTAAACTACTCCTAGGGCTTGGACTACTCTGTTTTGCAGTATATAAGTTATTTATTGTTCAGGAATTCTCTTCTATTATCACTTAGTCTTTAGGGAGACTCGTCCAAAATTATAACCTGATCTTGGTTGACTGTGCAATATTAAGACAATATTTAGGGATGCCATCAGGGATGTCTAGAGGATAATATAATAAAACCATTGATACCAATTTCACTGTAGTTTAATAAGGCCATTATTACATTGTTTGGGCATAGAAGTCATGCATAAATATTGGTTGTCTTTGTCTCCTCTGCCCTATATCACAGACTACCTCCATCATCTCAAGTATTTATTTGCCTCTCACTGCTCTGTACAGTGAACCTCTCGTTTAGTGTTTGATCTTTTTCTTTTGTATAGACAGTTTTTATTTCTCTTTTCCCTGTGTCCCAAAATGTTTACCCACATTCTCTCCAATAACCATTAGAAATTTGAGGATTATCTCTATTAGGATACCTAACATTAACCTAATCCTCAATCAGGGCAGATATATGTTTATTTCCAGTGCCTGGAATTGTTTTTCCTTTAGTTTTGCAACATCGTGGCTAACACTTAAGCCCCATCACAGACTCTACCTAGTCCATGTAGATAACCCCAGCCCTATTGAGTTTATTTGGATTCAGTCTACTATTTCCTTTAGACGAGTGCCACTCATTAGACCTTAATGATTTTTTGTATCTTAGCTATAGCATCACAGATAGATTGTAAGCTCCTTGCTGGTCAAGCCTTGTTGTGTATTTGAATCCCACATAGTGCAAACTCCAAGGTAGGAACATAGCAGATGTTCATTAAGTGCTTGTGCTTACTGACTTAAAAAGAGGCTTCATATGGATGGATGAAGGATTCTTGAGTCTCTGGACAATACAAACTGGAATCTTTCCTAATAGGGAATGGTTAGTAGAGTATACAGTGTTAGGAAGCACCTCTTCACTCCTCTGCCCTGTCAGACATCTTTATGAATTTCCTTTTGTCATTCCACTATTTTCCTTCTGCCATCAAGGATTTGCTTAGCTCTGCATCTCTGGGATCTTCATGATTATAAAATGACATGAGGTAAGCATGGAAAAAATGTGTTGCATATCACTGAATAAGAGATATTGCACATCATGAGGTAAGGTGATATGGCAGTCCCCTAATCACTGGAATGTTCTGGGTATATTATTAAACACAACAAAAATGGAAGAGTTACACCATGCACACATGACTTTACAAATTTATTCTCAGAATTGGTGAAGCAATAACCATAAATAGTTGTTGTATTTTGCTCTGTTATATATAAATGAAAACTAAGTATAGACATCTCCAGTGTCTCTGGGTTTGTCAACTGGTTATCAGATACCCATGGATTTTGCTGTTAAATAAATACAAGATGGAATAGTGTTTGGTTGAACATTTCTTCTATGCTCTACAAAGATAAAAAAATAAACAAGAACACAGGGACACATGAAAAATATCAATATTGCACAAAAAATCAGTATAATAAATTTAGACTATATAAAATTGTTAACCTTCTCAATATTCTTATTACAGAGCTGTCTGAACAGTAAATTTCTAAGGTATTCTAAATAGCAAATGAGAATCATATATACAGTTAATTGGCAATTTGATTAACTGAATTATGGTAGTGTTTTCCTAATGAGTAACTGAGAAAATTAGGAAAGGCAAGATGATGTATTTTCTGCATTTGTTGTTCAGACAGTTGTGTTTTTACTTCTACTGATCATAAGGGAAGTTTTCTCTCTGAGTTGTGACAGAGAACGAAAGACAGTCATTTTTTTTCTCTAAGAATATCTGTGATTGTTATTCCCAAGAGAAGTTGCCTAAGGGTCCTCTTCTCCAGTTATAAGCTTTCTCAAAGATGAAAAAACAGTCTCTCAAAAACCATGGAGAGCTGTGAGCAAATGAAACCTTTCCCATGGGCACTGCCACTGCGCTTCAGGTCTAATGTCTCAGCTCTGCTACCTCAATACCTTTCAACTGATTCTTATCTTGAAATTGAAGAGGGTTAGAAATTAATACTAGAAAGACTGCTTGGAAATACTTGGTGAGATCAATTTAAGAGTGACCAATGTGCAGTTATACGCTTCTTAAGTGCTATTTAAAGTTGATTAAATATGATAAAGTGAAGCAGAACTCTAAAAAGAAAAAGATTGAATATGATCGACAGGTATTGTTTTTTTTTTTTTTCATTTTTAAAATATTTATTTATTTATTTGGCTGCATTGAGTCTTTAAGGGCTTCCCTGGTAGCTCAGATGGTAAAGTCTGCCTGCAATGTGGGAGACCTGGGTTCAATCCCTGGGTTGGGAAGATTCCCTGGAGGATGGCATGGCAACCCACTCCAGTGTTCCTGCCTGGAGAATCCCCATGGACAGAGGAGCCTGGCAGGCTACAGTCCATGGGGTTTGCAAAGAGTCAGACATGACTGAGCAACTAAGCACATCAAGTCTTAGTTGTGGCATGTGGAAACTTTGTTGTGTCGTGTGGAATCTTTTGTTGAGGCAACAGGGACTCTCTGGTTGTGCTGCTTAGACTTAGTTGCTCAGGGACATGTGGTTCCTCAACCCGTATCCCCTGCATTGCAAGGTGGATTTCAAACCACTGGACCACCAGGGAAGTCCCTATAGTACTGGTTTTGATTGTTGTTTTTTCGCAATGACAAAAATGATGATGTGAAGTTTTGCTATTGTTTTAGTTGCTAAGTTGTGTCCAACTCTTTTGCAACCCCATGACCTGTTACCCTTCAGGATTCTCTATGCATGGGACTTCCCAGGCAAGAATACTGGAGCAGGCTGCCATTTTCTTTCTTCAAGGAATCGTCCAGACCCAGGGATTGAACCCACATCTCCTGCATTGGCAGGTGTGTTCTTTACCATTGGGTCACCAGGGAAGCACAAATGTCAAGTTTACGTCTAGACTTTTTTGTGTAGCACTTGCACATGCTACAATTAACTCTTCAATAGTTTGGATTGATCCCTCTTGCTAATGTGCAATCACATCATCTTTCCAATAGCTGTTCAACTCAGTTTAGTCACTCAGTCATGTCCAACTCTTCACAACCCATGGACCACAGCATGCCAGGCCTCCCTGTCCATCACCAACTCCTGGAGTCTATTCAAACTCATCTCCATTGAGTCAGTGATGCCATCCAACCATCTCATCCTCTCTCATCCCCTTCTCTTCCTGCCTTCAATCTTTCCCAGCATCAGGGTCTTTTCAAATGAGTCAGCTCTTCGCATCAGGTGGCCAAAGTATTGGAGTTTCAGCTTCAACATCAGTCCTTCCAATGAATATTCAGGACTGATTTCCTTTAGGATGGACTGGTTGGATCTCCTTGCAGTCCAAGGGACTCTCAAGAATCTTCTCCAACACTACAGTTTAAAAGCATCAATTCTTTGGTGCTCAGCTTTCTTTATAGTCCAACTCTTACATCCATACATGACTACTGGAAAAACCATAGCCTTGACGAGATGGACCTTTGTTGGCAAAATAATGTCTCTGCTTTTTAATATGTTGTCTAGGTTGGTCATAACTTTCCTTCCAAGGAGTAAGTGTCTTTTAATTTCATGGCTGCAGTTACCATCTGCAGTGATTTTGGAGCCCCCCAAAATAAAGTCAGCCACTGTTTCCCCATCTATTTGCCATGAAGTGATGGGACTGGATGCCATGATCTTAATTTTTTTAATGCTGAGCCTTAAGCCAACTTTTTCCACTCTCCTCTTTCACTTTCATCAAGAGGCTCTTTAGTTCTTCTTCACCTTCTGCCATAAGGGTGGTGTTATCTGCATATCTGAGGTTATTGGTATTTCTCCCAGTAATAGCTGACTTCCTGCTTATGGATTCAAAGAGGCCAGTAAAGAGACCTTTTGAAAGAAAGATAACAGCCTGTGAGAAATACTTTGGTGCTGAGAATTTGTTGTTACTTTCTTTGCGTTTCTTCGTCTGTCCTCAGAAATTGTATACCAGCCTCCAGGTCAAGCTAAGTCTAGAGCAAGAGTAACAGAGACATCAGTCTGTTAAGTCCTCACCCAACGTTGTTAGAGAGGCCCTGGCACTCTGCTGGTCCATTTACTTATGTTTTCAGTTTCCCATTCTCTGAAAGCTCTTATAATCTTTTACTGTGGTGATTGTTTCCACTACCACTGAAAAGCTCCTACAGGACTATTATAAGGAGTAATTGTTAGATCTCCTTGCCCAGTCTTTATCTTATAGCATCCTCTTCTTTTCATAAATGTCAGATTTTCATTATTGTGATCTCAAGTCTTTCTCTGCAAGATTCTACCTCATCCAGCTTTGTCTTTTACAGGTATTTAGTTCAGCAAAGCCCTTTATTTCAGAGATGACTTCTCAGGACACTCAATTGACAGAATATTTTAACTGGTTTGTTTAATGCTTAGAAAATTCACCATGATTTATAATCTAATTTCCCTTTTACTCTCTTAAGTTCCCCATGAAGCAGAGCTTAGGGCAAGAACTTATGTCCAAGTAGCTTGTTTTGCTAAATCATTCTAGGGAACAAGGATGGGGCAATGGACAGAGTGAAACAGATAATCCAAGGATAGTTAAGATGATCACTGTAAGATACTAGGCCTAAGTCCCTTTAAAGGAGGAGGCTGTAGAATTGTCTCCTGAAGGAATGGAAAAGGGGGTAACTTTCACCAGCCCCAGTCTCTCACTAGTCAAGGAGTGCCCTTGGGGTATTAACTCCCTTACACTGTCAGGTTTGCCTGTGTCTCAGAATGGCTGAATGGATTCTTACTGACAACCCAGCTGAGGGACAGCAGAGGATCATCCTAACAGTACATGAGAGAGATGAGGACCAGCTGAAGTAAGATGTAAGAGTGAACCTCTGCACACCTGGTGGCTGCAACAACAGCTACAGTAAAAGATGGGTCTAGTGGATGTGAGGTGTGGAAGGAGGTACCCTATGTATCTCCTCTAAGAACTTAATTTCCTATCAAGTTAGATTCAGTTTCTTTCATCTTAAGGGCTTCTGCCAAATTTTCAATTTTAGGCATCAATTTATTAAAAAATCCTAAAATCCACAAAATTATAATTGGTGATGTTATAGAACCCCACGGATCCAGCTTTAAAAACCACCAATATGCTGCTACTCCTATTTCATCAATACCTTCTTTTTTTCCTTTGTGTCTTTTAAAGCAATGCCAAGGTAACATATAATTTTCATCCACTGTAGTTTCAGTGTATATATATAAGAATTTTAAAACCTGATCACAATATCATTGTTATACTTAGCAAAATAAACTCAATCTAATACCCTGTCCGTGTTCATTTTTACTTGACAGTTTCCAAATGCATTTTATAACTGGTTTGTTTGAATTACAATCTTAACTTTACATTTGTTTGAATGCCCCTTAAGCTTAAAAAAATCTGTTATATTTGTTTTTTTTTTAATTAAAAACAGAAGCAACTAAATCATATACCCTGTGGAATTTCCCACACTTTGCCTTTGACTGATGATAACTTCACTGTATTATATACTATTCCTCCACACCAGAGTTTTTGACCTATGGGTCCCACCCAGATCCATAGAATTCAAGGATTCTGTGACATGGGTTAAGAAAAAAGATGTCTTTATATTCCCTAATGTTTAATAGAATTTAGCATTTCATTCACATTGAATATAAGTATCAAGTCACAAAAGTATTAGCTCTACTGTGTAGATTTTTATTTCTACTTGTCATAAATCAAAATTTTAATGTTCATATTACATGCACTTGTTAAAGGGATCTTGGAATATTATTTTCCTTCATCATTACTTTAAAATTTTACTGTAGTTACCAAATACTCCACTAGACTCCAAGTAATCACAGTCTTCTTGTTCACAAGCCTGGCTGGTTAACTAAGGGTCAAACCTGGGGCTAGTAATTACTCAGTGATAACAGTGACCTTAACAAGCCACATGAAAATTCTCAATTTTCACTCTATGTTACAAAAATACAGTACCCTTTTGTAACATAAATGAGTAAAAATGCTATAATTTAAGAGCAAACAAGTTTAAAACATTTTACCATTGAGGTAAATATGATATTTGCTACTTAATGTAATTTATTAGGACTACAAGCAGATTATATAGTGGATTTTTCACTGGCTGTAAGTTCTGTGAGTAAGAGAATTTTCTTCTTCAGCTCCTTTTAAACACTAGATTATGAAATGAAAACATTCTTAGTCTGAAAAATTAATAGTGAAACTTGATCACAGGGAGGCTGTTTACATATGTGAAAGATTCTTAGAAGTGTTCCTGTGGAAGTGGATTTAATGTATTTCTTTTGACAAATCTAAGTTAGTTAAAAATCATTGCTCCTAATTTCTGTCATTTAGAGATGAAGAAAATAAAGAATAGTGAAAAAAACAAAATCTTTGTTACAGGTAATTCCTTTATACTATTAAATTTGAAGATTTATAAAAGTTCTTAATTTGTTGAAAACCATCCATCAAATTATAGATTACATGAAAACATTAGGGACTTATTTTTTAAATTAATTATTTTAATTGGAGGATAATTGCTTTACAATATTGTGATAGTTGTTTAAGTCTCTCCTTTCATGTAATTGTTACGTGAGTAATATTGGATGAACTAGGACTAGTACTAATGTTGACAAATGCTACTAATGGTCCACTGTTTAGGTGTGATGTATTGCCTTGTGTATTTTTTGAAAGAGCATCATAAATATTTTAAATGTTACTTCAAATTTAGATGTTTAAGAACTTATAATTTATTAATATACTGTCAATATTTAATATTAATGAGTAGTTATTTACAAGATTTGGCATTCAAATAATTAATAAAACACTTTCCATTTTAATAAGCATCAATTGTTATTAAAATAATATGTAGAAGAAATAATTCAGTTTGTTTATAAGGAATGCTTTCTCCCCACACACATTTTCAAAATCCATTTATTGTTGAGACACTTAGATTTACGTGGTGACAAGCAGTGGTTCTCAAACTTTAGTCTGCATCAGAATCACTTGAAGGCTTTTAAAACTCAGATCGCAGGGTCCCAGGAGTTTCTAGACTCTCAGTAAGTCTAGAGTTAGATTCAGGATTATGCCTTTTCTAAGAAGTTCTTAGGTGACATTGAAGCTGATGGCTCAGGGACCACACTTTAAGAACTACTTCTGTGAAATATAATATGAATTTATTCAGTTATCAATTCAACCATTCTATAAAAATCTGAGTACCTACTATATGGTAAAATCTGGGAATAAAAAGTAGAGAAGCTACATTTTCTTTACTGGAGGGAATTATCCTGAGTGTTCATGGCTTACTTTATGTTGCAAAGTAATTGTCAGTGTTTAAATTCTACTTGCAGTTTCATGTATCCACATGGTTTTTGCTTCACTTAAATTTTTTTCATAGGGAATGAAACAGTATTTTCTTTTTTTTTTATTTTATTTTTAAACTTTACAATATTGTATTAGTTTTGCCAAATATCGAAATGAATCCGCCACAGGTATACCTGTGTTCCCCACCCTGAACCCTCCTCCCTCCTCCCTCCCCATACTCTCCCTCTGGGTCGTCCCAGTGCACCAGCCCCAAGCATCCAGTATCTTGCATCGAACCTGGACTGGCGACTTGTGAAACAGTATTTTCTTTAATAACTGATTTAAGATAAACTTTGCTGGATCCTACCTAAAGCCACCTCAGTGAATCTAAAAAGCCAGGTAGCCATGAAAATCTTATTGTAGTGGATTAAGACACTAATTTGCTGAGGGCTGCCATAACAAAATATCAGAGCTTTAACACCAGAAAATTGTTTCTCACAGTTCTGGAGGCTAGAAGTTCAAGATTAAGGTGTGTTCCAGAAAAACATCTATTTCTGCTTTATTGACTATGCCAAAGCCTTTGACTGTGTGGATCACAATAAACTGTGGAAAATTCTGAAAGAGATGGGAATACCAGACCACCTGACCTGCCTCTTGAGAAACCTATATGCAGGTCAGGAAGCAACAGTTAGAACTGGACATGGAACTACAAACTGGTTCCAAATAGGAAAAGGAGTACGTCAAGGCTGTATGTTGTCACCCTGCTTATTTAAATTATATGCAGAGTACATCATGAGAAACGCTGGGCTGGATAAAGCACAAGCTTGAATCAAGATTGCTGGGAGAAATATCAATAACCTCAGATATGCAGATGACACCACTCTTATGGCAGAAAGTGAAGAGGAACTAAAAAGCCTCTTGATGAAGGTGAAAGAGGAGAGTGAAAAAGTTGGCTTAAAACTCAACATTCAGAAAACGAAGATCATGGCATCTGGTCCCATCTCTTCATGGGAAATAGATGGGGAAACAGTGGAAACAGTGTCAGACTTTATTTTTTGGGGGGCTCCAAAATCACTGCAGATGGTGACTGCAGCCATGAAATTAAAAGACACTTACTACTTGGAAGGAAAGTTATGGCCAACCTAGATAGCATATTCAAAAGCAGAGACATTACTTTGCCAACAAAGGTCCGTCTAGTCAAGGCTACGGTTTTTCCTGTGGTCATGTATGGATGTGAGTGTTGGACTGTGAAGAAGGCTGAGCGCCGAAGAATTGATGCTTTTGAACTGTGGTGTTGGAGAAGACTCTTGAGAGTCCCTTGGACTGCAAGGAGATCCAACCAGTCTATTCTGAAGGAGATCAGCCCTGGGATTTCTTTGGAAGGAATGATGCTAAAGCTGAAACTCCAGTACTTTGGCCATCTCATGCGAAGAGTTAACTCATTGGAAAAGACTCTGATGCTGGAAGGGATTGGGGGCAGGAGGAGAAAGGGACAACAGAGGATGAGATGGCTGGATGGCATCACTGACTCGATGGACGTGAGTTTGAGTGAACTCCGGGAGTTGGTAATGGACAGGGAGGCCTGGCGTACTGTGATTCATGGGGTCGCAGAGAGTCAGACAGGACTGAGTGACTGAACTGAACTGAACTGAAGGTTGGTTGTTTTGTGGAATCTCTCCTTTGGCTTGCAGATGGCCTTTCTGTCTCTGTGTCTTCACTTGGCCTTTTCTCAGTACCTGAGCATTCCTGGTATTTTTCTCTTCTTATAAAGACATTGATCATGTTGGATAAGGGTACCACCCTGTCAACCTCATTTCAATGAAACCACTTTTTTGAATGCCTGTCACCTAATATGGTTACATTCTGAGGTACTAGGGATTGGGAATTCAAAATATGAATTTTAAGTGGAAATATTTCATTTCATAAAAGATGCTTACAGTTGTTACAAGAAAACATAACTTTGACAATACAACTTTAAAATTGTATCTAAGACATCATCTTTTGTTTTCCCCACAGTCAGCCCCTCTATAATGAAATATTAAGAGGCTGTATTTCCAGGACTATGGTAGAAGCAAAAGGAATAAAGAAAGCTTATTTGTCTTCAATTTCAAAAGGTTGTTTCTACATGTTTAGTTGTAAATTTGTCTCTTTGCAAATTGTTATGCATAGTCTTTAAGAAACAATTATTTTGGCTGAGGATTAATTTCCTAGAAGAACTCAAAAAGTCTATTCAATCTATAATGAAGTTAAACTACTGTATAATTCAAACATAAACTATCTAATTCTAATTTGTACTAATAATTCAGATTTTCTTCATGCAAGTGGTAAAATAAGGATAGTTTTAATCACAGAAGCAAATGTTTTATTTCTTGATCTTTTAGTTGAAACTTCCATCCATTGTTCAACAAGCATTTACTGGACTTCGTGCTCAGGTATTTTCTGAGAGCTTAAAATATAGCATCGAATAAGGACAGATATGCACCTCAATGGATCTGTGGTCTAGGAGGCCATTGAAAAGTGAAAGTCCAACAGCAGAAGGAAATAAAGCTATCCATTGCAATATTTGAGGAGAACTGTTTTGGTAACCAAATGGTTGTATCAGGAAACAATTTCACCCCAAATGACTAAAAATGAGGTTCACCTAAAAAGTTCTACTTAGCCAGGGGTAGGCAAGGTTGAAGAAGCAAACAAGTTATATTAAGATTATCAGAGCCTAACCATTACCATCCCTAGATCTGAAGGGTGCAAGTAAGGAATTCCTGGTGCTGGAGCCTGCTGGAAGAGACATCATGAAGGAAGGGACAGGGAGGTATTGATGTTGGGGACAAGGGGGAGAGAGAGCTACTGACAGAAGCAGGGCCCAAAGTAAGGAGGTAAAGAAGTGGTTAGAATGCTGCTGTTGCTGCTAAGTCGCTTCAGTCATGCCCGACTCTGTGCGACCCCATAGACGGCAGCCCAGCAGGCTCCCCCGTCCCTGACATTCTCCAGGCAAGAACACTGGAGTGGGTTGCCATTTCCTTCTCCAATGCATGAACATGAAAAGTGAAAGTGAGGTCGCTCAGTTATGTCCGACTCTTAGCGACCCCATGGACTGCAGCCCACCAGGCTCCTCCATCCATGGGATTTTCCAGGCAAGAGTACTACAGTGGGTTGCCATTGCCTTCTCCAAAGAAGTGGTTAGAATAAAATGTCTTAATTTCTCTCCTGCTGTCTATTTTGATGGTGCTTTCCTTTGTCCAAATGCTACAAGAAGTCAAACAGTGAGGTAACTTGAGTGATGTAGTCTACTGTGTTTAGCAGAGAAAGAGAAGAAAAGATAGGAAAGAGAAGAGGTCCAAGGAAAATAGCAAATCACCGTCACAGAGGCTTCTGAAGGCCTTAGATTATGGTTAGTAGAGTCATTCTGACACATTATCTACAAGCAAGAATATTTGTATGTCAAGCACTGTTGTTATGAAATAGAGTTTATATTTTTGCATTTAAAATCAAATTATGGAGAAGACTAAGTAACATATACAAATAATCAGAGAGCTATAAAGAATAGTGAACAATCATGAGCTAAGTAATTTATCAAAAGTGGAGGCTCAGGCAGAGAGAAAGATCACTGGGTGTCACAAACTTACATTTTATAAAAAAATCAATTTTTATCAATTGGCCAGTTCATTTAATTGGGGCCTAGTTGTTTTTTCTAAGCTTGTATTCAATCATGTTAATTCCATAGCTGATGTACGACATTTTTTCAATCCATGCAGCAGATATGCCCTATTGAAATATATTTCTTTGAGAAGGCTTTGAAGGCTAGGTCTTGGCAGTATCCCTAGGATGACAAAGTCTTTCTATCTTTGGAAATAGTTGTACAATTTCAGAAACTGCCAAGGTGACTGGGTGGTACTTGGACTCAACATAATTGGATAGTATTTTTAGGACACTATGTGAGCATGAAATGTATTAAGTGATAAAGTAGATGAATCTGTGAATCTTGATAGAATGATAGGAAATCACCAAGTGTTTATGAACACAAAACAGCAAAAACTATAAATAGTTTTAAAAATATAAATCATTTATCAAATCACATCATTTATCAAAATAATTGGAATACTTATAAATAATAAATCTTTTATCTGATCACTTTATTCCCATCTCTGCATAGATTTTTGGCTTTCTATAATGCAGTATATTATGATTAACAAGAAAGTTCATCCCTTAAATAGTTTCTAAAATCTCATCCCCTCAGACAAATATTTCTAACTTCTATGTGAACATACAAACCTTGTAACTCTTTATTTCCTTATGTGTCATTTGCACAAAATACATCACTACTGAAAATAATTATCTTTTTAAATTTTTAGATTTAATTCTGTTCTTTAATTGCCTATCATGTGTCTCTTATATATTTGTAGTAATTAAAAAATTATTTTACTTTATTTTTTTTCTTTATATATATATATAATTGAAGTATAGTTGACATAATTTTTCAGGTACAAGGCAAGATGATTCAATTATACACATACACATATATTATTTTTGAGATTATCTTCCATTATAGGTCATTACAAGATATTGACTATAGTTTACTGTGCTATAGAGTAAACCTTTGTTGCTTGTTGAATATCCATTTTTTTAAAATTAGAAGTCAAGCATTCTATTCATAAGTCAAACAAGTGGAATAAAAATGTCATAAATTTTTTAGTTAGGCAGAAATTCATGTTTTCTAAAATATATATATATATTATACATGGTGTTAATATTGTTGTTGTTCAGTCACTCAGTGGTGTTCGACTCTTTGCGACCCTATGGACCACAGCACACTGGGCTTCCTGTCCTTTACTATCTCCCAGAGTTTGCTCAAACTCATGTCCATTGAATCGGTGATGCCATCCAACTATCTCATCCTCTGTTGTTCCCCTCTCCTCCTGCCTTCAATCTTTCCCTGCATCGGGGTCTTTTCTAATGAGTCAGCTCTTTGCATCAGGTAGCCAAAGTATTGGAGCTTCAGCTTCAGCACAGTCCTTCCAATGACTATTCAGGATTGATTTCCTTTAGGATTGACTGATTTGATCTCCTGCTGTTCAAGGGACTCTCAAGAGTGTTCTCCGACACCATAGTTCAAAAGCATCAATTCTTCAGTTCCCAGCCTTCTTTATGGTCCAACTCTCACATCTATACATGCCTACTGGAAAAAAAGTTTTGACTAAATGGACCTTTGCTGACAAAGTAATGTCTCTGCTTTTTAATATGCCATCTAGTTTGGTCATAGCTTTTCTTCCAAGGAGCAAGCGTCTTTTAATTTCATGGCTGCAGTCACCATCTGTAGTGATTTTGGAGCCCAAGGAAATAAAGTCTGTCACTGTTTCCATTGTTACCCATTTTTGCCATGAAGTAATGGGACCAGATGCCCATCTTTGTTTTTTGAATGTTGAGTTTTAAGCCAGCTTTTTCACTCTCTTCTTTTACCTTCATCAAGAGGCTCTTTAGTTCTCTTCGCTTTCTGCCATAAAGGTGGTTTACGTATCTGAGGTTATTGATATTTCTCCTGGGAGTCTTGATTCCAGCTTGTGCTTCATCCAGCCCGGTGTTTCACATCATGTACTCTGCATATATGTTAAATATATGTGTTTATATGTATGTATACAAAAGCTTTTCTACTCTGCTTGATAAAGGCTATAGAAAGAACATTAGAAAAAAATGAAGTGATGGAGAAGTTGGAAAATATAAACCCAATGAAATGGGAACACTGAGTATGAAATAGAAAAAGTCAAGCAAACTAGATAAAAGTAAAAGATCATTGTTCAGTCTTTTTTAAACATGGCTGCTCATTAGAAACATGTCTGGAGCTTTGGGGGGAAAAAAGCAATTCTTGGGCATTTGTATTTTTCAAAAAAATTCCAAGATAATTCTGATGTGTATCTGGATTTTAAAAAGTGATTATAGGTTTTTCTAGTAAATAGTAGTTTTGGTGATATAGAATTATATTATTTTTCTGTGACCAGTCATGATACAATGGTATTAAGTAAGTAATGGTTGCATAATAACAATAGTGAAAGATGTTTATCAGTTATCACAATCAATATAGCCAGGCAAAAAATAAATGATAATTACAGTTACAAGCCATAATGGGAACATGATTAACCTACAGTATAAAATAATTACATAAAATATGGGGGGTCAAGCAGAGAAAGTGGAAGTGTATACATGCACATGTTTTCCTCCACCCAGCCAGTCTGTGTCGTTTGGTTGGTACATTTAATCCATTTACATTCAAGGTAATTATTGATATGTATGATCCTATTACCATTTTCTTGTTTTGGGTTTATTTTCTGTAGTTCTTTTCCTTCTCTTGTGTTTTCTGCCTAGAGAAGTTCCTTTAGCATTTGTTGTAAAGCTGGTTTGGTGGTGCTGAACTCTCTTAATTTTGCTTGTCTGGAAAGTTTTATTTCTCCATCAAACTGAATGAGTAGATGGGTAGAGTATTTTTGGTTTTAAGTTCTTCCTTTTCATCACTTTAAATATATCATGCCAGTCCCTTCTGACTTCTAGAGTTTCTGTTGAGAAATCAGCTGATAGCCTGATGGGAGTTCCTTTTTATGTTATTTGTTGTTTTCCCTTGCTGCTTTTTATATTTTATCTTTGTCTTTAATTTTTATCAGTTTTATTACTATGTGTCTTGGTGTGTTCCTGCTTAGGTTTATCTTGCCTAGGACTTTATGTGCTTTCTAGACTTGGTTGACTATTTCCCTTTACCATATTAGGGAAGTTTTCAGGTATTATCTCTTTAAATATTTTTCAGATCCTTTCTCTTTCTTCTCCTCTGGGACCCCTATAATGTGAACATTGGTGCATTTAATGTCTGCTGTCCCAGAGGTCTCTTTAGGCTCTCTTCATTTTTTTTTTTCATTCTTTTTTCTATATCCTGTTCTGTGATTTCCAGCATTCTGTTCCCTAGGTCATTTATCTATTCTGTTCTTCTGCCTCAGTTATTCTGCTATGGATTCCTTCTAGTGTACTATTTATCTCTGTTTATTCTTTAATTCTTCTGAATCTTTGGTAAACATTTCTTGGATCTTCTCCATTGTTTTCCCAAGAATCTGGATCATCTTCACTATCATTATTCTGGATTCTTTTTCTGGATGGTTGCCTATCTCCACTTCATTTAGTTGTTTTACTGGTGTTTTATCTTGTCCATTCATCTGAGATATAACTTCCTGGTTTTTCATCCTGATGAACTTTCTGTAATGTGGTTTTTGTTCTAGCCACTGTGGGATTGTGGTTCTTCTAGCTTCTTCTGTCTGGCTGCTGATGAAGAAGGCTGAGAGGCTTGTGTAAGCTTCCTGATAGGAGGGCCTGGTGGTGGGAAAAACTGGGTCTTGCTCTTGTGGGCAGGGCCTTGCTCAGTAAAGCTCTAATCCATCTATTTGCTGATGAGTGGGGTTATGTTCCCTTCCTGCTAACTGTTTGATCTGAGAGCATCCAACCCTGGGGTTTACCAGGCTCTATGATAGGGTTAATGGCAAACTCCAAGAGTGCTTATGTCAAGGGGGACCTTCTGGGACTGCTGCTGCCAGTGCCTCCATCCCTCTGGTGAGCCCCTGCCAATCCACACCTCCACAGGTGACTTTCCAACACCAGCAGGTAGTATTGGTTCAGTCTGCTGTGGGCTCACTGCTCCTTCCCTCTGGATCTTGGTGCATGCAAGATTTTGTTTGTGCCCTCAAGACTGGAGTCTCTGTTTCCCCCAGTCCTCTGAAAGTCCTATAATCAAATCCTGCTGGCCCCCAAGGTCATATTCCTACTGTATTGCTGCAGCTTCTTCTTTGTCTTCAGGGTATCTTTTTTGGTGGGTTCCATCATTCTCCTGTCAGTGGTTGTTCAACAGCTAGTTGTGATTTTGGTGCTCTTGCAGAAGATGAGAACTCATCCTTCTACTCTGCAGTCTTGAACTGGAAGCCTCTTATTTTGCTAAATTTTAAATTGAAAAAGTTCTGATGTACTGGGGAGAAACATGTGGTTATTAATCCCATAGTCTTGAAGTTGGAATCCATGGATTTGAGCTGTGGCTCTCTATTTGCTAGTCATTTACCTTAACCAAGTTATTTAACTTCTATAACCCTTAGCTTCTTAATTTGTAAATAAGGACTAATAACCTCCAAGAATTATTATAAGGAATACATGAGAATGTATTCCTGATTAATTACCTATTTAAAAATTTAAGTTATTATTGTTTTTATTTATTTTTTTAAAGTTTTTTTTATGTTTTTATTACTTATGGTTTGGTATTAATGAAACTATTTTATTATTATTGTTTTTAGTCCAAAGAGTTCAAATTATAAACATTTAAAATATCTAAATGTTATAAGATTTAAGTGTATATAAGTCTCAAACTGCTTGATGTTTATATAATTTAATATTATCAATCATGATATAATATACAACATTCTCATACTTTAAAATATGACATGTTTACCCAATTTAATGTATGATATTCCTAAGGATAAGAGTAAATTAAATATTTAAAAAATTTGATGTTTATCTCTTGTAATTACTGATCTCTAAAAATAAATCATTATTGATGAGTTTTGAGAAATAATGTTTTAATATTAAGAAGTTCATCTTTTTTTTCAAAGGACACAGTAAGTTAGTAATTTGGGTGAGATTTTGGAGAAAAAAAATCCTTAGGAGTTGCCTCTAATCAAATTCTATAAGTTTTTAACATATTAACATCTCCATCTGCTCTCTTCATCATTAGTCAAACAGGTGGTACATGTAATCTCCAAGGTAAGGGAAAACTCGTGTGAGCTTTCAACAGCTCTACTGTAAATTTAAAAGAAATTATTACTATTTCCATTTGCAGAAATATTAAAAAGTGGAAATAAGTAGATAAGGTAATTGATATTTTATCTTTTATCTATAAAAATGGCAGAGAAGTAAAGCTGTTTGTGCCTAATGCCATATTTTAAAAGTATAACCTCCAGGGAAAGAAATCTCTAGAGCTCAGCAATTCATTTTAATAGCTAATATATCTTGTCTTGTCTGTACTATGCTCTGTGTGTGTGTATGTGTTTATGTGTGTGTTAGCCACTCAGTCATGTCCGACTCTATATGACCCCATGGACTGTAGCTCACCAGGCTTCTCTGTCCATGGAATTCTCTAGGCAAGAATACTAGAGTGGGTAGCCATTCCCTTCTCCAGGAGATCTTCTTGACCCAGGAATCAAACCTGCAAATACAATAATGTATTTTTATCTTTCATATAACCCCCCTCCCCCCAAAAAAAACAACCCAGTGAATGTGACATAAATATTAAAGAGGATACGTTGGCTTTCATAAATATATAAATCTGGAAACATGCTGAGTTTATTTTGATTCAGCAACTTAAAGATATATTTAAAGACCTCAATTTTTCCCCATTTTTCCCTGCATTGTCAAGTTTGTGTTCAAGTTTTCCTCATATTAATAACATAGCTCCAATGCTTCCAATCTTTGTAAACATCTGTTCTCCAGAAATAGAAATGTTTCTTTGATAGGGTTCTAAGCCAGAGTCCTAAAATTTACTTTAAAAAATTTAGTTTCTAGTTGGATTGACTAAGGTCACGTAGAGCTGAACCAGTCACTGTGCAAGAGAACAGAAATCTGCTGATTGGCTTAGATAAATCAAATGCTGCCCTGTGAAATTTAACTTTCCCCAGAACACATGAGCTGTATGGTGAAATGGTAGATACCCAAACCAAAATTAATAACACTTTTAGGAAGGATAAAGGAGCCAATAGAAGCTGACTAGGTAACCAGCAAGGGGCTTCCTGGGTGGCTCAGACATTAAAGAATCAGCCTGCAATGCAGAATACAAGTGTTCAGTCCCTGGGTCGGGAAGTATCCCTGGAGAAGGGAATAGCAACCCACTCCAGTATTCTTGCCTGGAGAATTCCATGGACAGAGGAGCCTGGCAGGCTATAGTCCACAGGGTCTCAAAGAGTCAGACATACCTGAGAGACTTAACACATTTAACAGTTCAGTTCAGTTCAGTCACTCAGTCGTGTCTGACTCTTTGCATCTCCATTGACTGGAGCGTGCAAGCCCTCCCTGACCATTACCAACTCCCAGAGTTTACTCAAACTCATGTCCATTGAGTTGGTGATACCATCCAACCATCTCATCCTCTGTCATCCCCTTCTCCTCCTGCCTTCAATCTTTCCCAGCATCAGGGTCTTTTCAAATGAGTCAGCTCTTCACATCAGATGGCCAAAGTATTGCAGTTTCACCTTCAACATCAGTCCTTCCAATCAATATTCAGGACTGATTTCCTTTTGGGTGGACTGGTTGGATCTTCTTTCAACCCAAGGGATTCTCAAGAGTCTTCTCCAACACCACAGTTCAAAAGCATCACTTCTTCGGTGCTCAGCTTTCTTAATAGTCCAACTCTTACATCCATACATGACTATAGGAAAAACCATAGCTTTGACTAGACGGACCTTTGTTTGCAAAGTAATGTCTCTGCTTTTTAATATGCTGTCTAGGTTGATCACAACTTTTCTTCTAAGGAGTAAGCATCGTTTAATTTCATGGCTTTTTAATTTCAGTCACCATCTGCAGTGATTTTGGAGTCCAAAAAAATTAAGTCTGTCAGTGTTTCCAGTGTTTCCCCATCTATTTGCCGTGAAGTGATAGGACTGGATGCCATGATCTTAGTTTTCTGAATGTTGAGCTTTAAGCCAACTTTTTCACCCTTATCTTTCACTTTCATCAAGAGGCTCTTTAGTTCTTCTTCACTTTCTGCCATAAAGGTCGTTTCATCTGCATATCTGAGGTTATTGATATTTCTCCCAGCAATCTTGATTCCAGCTTATGCTTCATCCAGCCCAGCGTTTCTCATGATGTACTCTACATATAAGTTAAATAAACAGGATGACAATATATAGCCTTGACGTATTTCTTTCCCTATTTGTAACTATTCTGTTTTTCCATGTCCAGTTCTAACTGTTGCTTCCTGACCTGCATACAGATTTCTCAAGAGGCAGGTCAGATGGTCTGGTATTCCCATCTCTTTCAGAATTTTTACAGTTTATTGTGATCCAAACAGTCAAAGGCTCTGGCGTAGTCAATAAAGCAGAAATAGATGTTTTTCTGGAACTCCCTTGTTTTTTTGATAATCCAACTGATGTTGGCAATTTGATCGCTGGTTCCCTTGCCTTTTCTAAAACCAGCTTGAACATCTGGAAGTTCTCAGTTGATGGACTTTTGAAGCCTGGCTTGTAGAATTTTGAGTATTACTTTACTAGCGTGTGAGATGAAGGCAGTTGTGCCATAGTTTGAGCCTTCTTTGGCATTGCCTTTCTTTGGTATTGGAATGAAAACTGACTTTTTCCAGTCCTGTGCATACTGCTGAGTTTTCCAAATTTGCTAGCATATTGAGTGCAGCACTTTCACAACATCATCTTTTAGGATTTGAAATAGCTCAACTGGAATTCCATCACCTCCACTAGCTTTGTTCATAGTGAGGCTTTCTAAGGCCCACTTGACTTCACATTCCAGGATGTCTGGCTCTAGGTGAGTCATCATACCATAGTGATTATCTGGGTCGTGAAGATCATTTTTGTATAGTTCTTCTGTGTATTCTTGCCATCTCTTTTAACAGGTGACCAGCAAATCCACTGCAGGCACTTTCATCAAAGTTAGCAAATAATGACAAAAATCGTAAAAGCTATCTTGGAGATTTGGTAAATATAGCTACACATTTTAAATTACATGTTGAAATAAAAAGCACATATAAAGAAACTATCTACAGATATTACAGTAGTTCCTTAATTTTTTTCTTAAATAGAATCTCTATT
This sequence comes from Bos taurus, assembly GCF_002263795.3. Classification (NCBI taxonomy): domain Eukaryota; kingdom Metazoa; phylum Chordata; class Mammalia; order Artiodactyla; family Bovidae; genus Bos; species Bos taurus. The sequence goes on from NC_037336.1 coordinate 66,935,182, forward strand.
CCCCAAAATTTTATTTATTCTTCTATGTGGATTTTGTTGAAGTTTATGGATCTGGAGATTCCAAGAACCTCATCTGGGCCTTTGAGTAATGGATAATGTGTCCCTGCCAAGAGCATTGTCAGTTATGAGAATTGAACTCTTGTTTTGAAAATACACCTCCTGGTAACTTGGTGGCATCTGGAAAATACTTGTCATGTGGTTTCATCATGTGCAGCTCAGACACTTTTTCATGTGGAAGCATGAGAAATATTGCATTTATTTGTTGTTGTTCAGTCATAGTCATTCAGTCGCATCCTACTCTGCAACTGATGTGGACTGCAGCACATCAGGTGTCCCTTCACTATGTCCTGGAGTTTGCTCAAACTGATGTCCATTGAGTCAATGATGCCATCCAGCCATCTCATCTTTTGTCCCCCGTTTCTCCTCCTTAAATCTGGTTAAATAATGAATGATTTAAAAATGCTAGAGCATAGTACACACCAAAGTTGCAGATTATTTTCTCTCTGCCATTTCTCTGATGCCAACAATAACCACACTGCCTTATTTCAAATTGACTTCCAGAATTGACAACTGTGTCTGAAAATGGAAGAAAGAGTTAATGTTCTTTTTTATCTTTTTGGTTTTAGCAAATTACTCTGGGTGAGCTGAGGCAAAGCTACAGTTAGACAAGCTTGAGAACACTAGGTAAATATTGCAGTACAAGTTCAGTGTGGTTTCTGTTAAAAGTTGACAGATATTTTAAGTTCTCTAGGGACTGAAAAGGCAATTCTGTTTATAGTTAAAATGAATAAGATATAAGGATTTTCTCCAGACCTTTTAGGCTTTAGAGTCAAAATTCATCATTTTTAAAAAATACATTCTAAACCACATATAACAACTACACAGAACAAATAAACATAGGTTTGTATATGACTGTCTTGAAGGAAAGAATTAGAAGGATTAGGGATATATGAAACACTGTTTAGCAGGGAAAAGATTTCCAGGAAGGACAGCTCCATAGTGTACTTATCTTCAGGCCAAAGCATGCTTAACATTTTCCAGAAAATTATGGTTCTAATATTTCTTAAAATCCTTCACAAAAGCAGGCCCAACCAACAATAACCCAGTAGTCAAAATACTGTGTACCATATATTAAAAGAGTTACTGCTCAGTCAGGACATTCACAAGTTTATTTACATGAAGGAAAAAGGACTTGGTGGTGGTGGTTTGTACTTGGTTGGGGTGGAAGTGTGAAGCAGTGCAGAGATAGACCTATGGACTCTTTATGAAACATTCCCTGAACCAAGGGAGGCTCTGGCAAAGCAGTTCAGTGCTTTGGTGTACAATGTGTCAAAAGAGACACATTCTACTTGTTCATTTTTTTTCCCCCAGAGAAAAACAGTATGAAGCAGACACAGTGAAGATGAAAGTTAATGAAGTATCATTTTGTTCTCTAGTAGCTTTGTAGCTTTGTAAGCAACAAGATAAGCTACACTTAACCTGAAATAATATTTTCATGAAGGGCAGACAGCAGAAGCAAAGTGAAGGGGACCACTTAGAGATAGTGGTAGATAGCAAACTTCAGAGAAATGCTGGACTAACCTGAAAATTATTTGTGAGTAAATATGTCAGATGACATAGGAGGTTGGCAACTAGTGAGGATGTTGAGTGCTATTCCTAGATAGAAGGAATCATAATCCAGTGATATTTAAAAGTATTGCTACTGCTGTCAAGATTATTTCATACTAGTAAGGGGTGAATAGTAACTGTAGCCCATTTCTTAGCTCTGTGATCTTAGGAAACTAAACAATCAAATGAACAAAGAAAGATGATTAGTAAATCTCAAGGCAAAGAGTGGCATATTGTATTTACAGTGTATATTTCGAGAGTTGTTTCCACCCTACTTTGTTTTCATTGTAGCTACTTCCAACTTTAGTTGTAATGATGATAGTCAGTTACTTACTTTAAGTTTAGAGATTAGTTTGGTCACTTGAAGTATGAAGAATTCAGTCCATAAAAGAATACTCAGAGGTCTTTTTTATAATGTGGGAAGCTAGCATTACATTTGGAAACCTTGAGAAAATAATTCCTCAGATTGCTTAAAGTCAATAGATTTCAGAAGTGTTTATTTATGAGAAAGACATGGAATGTCTTTGATGGGTTGGCATAAATGACTTTTCTACCATTGTCACTGTTCTGATGTTTTTGGATGATTTTAAGTAGAATATTTATGTTATACTTTAAACTCTCACTATTTGCAGATGACATGATCCTCTACATAGAAAACCCTAAAGATTCCACCAGAAAATTACTAGAAATAATCAATGACTATAGTAAAGTTGCAGGATATAAAATCAACACACAGAAATCCCTTGCATTCCTATACACTAATAATGAGAAAACAGAAAGAGAAATTAAGGAAACAATTCCATTCACCATTGCAACGGAAAGAATAAAATACTTAGGAATATATCTACCTAAAGAAACTAAAGACCTATATATAGAAAACTAAAAAACACTGGTGAAAGAAATCAAAGAGGACACTAATAAATGGAGAAATATACCATGTTCATGGATTGAAAGAATCAATATAGTGAAAATGAGTATACTACCCAAAGCAATTTATAGATTCAACGCAACCCCTATCAAGCTACCAACAGTATTCTTCACAGAGCTAGAACAAATAATTTCACAATTTGTATGGAAAAACAAAAAACCTCAAATAGCCAAAGCGATCTTGAGAAAGAAGAATGGAACTGGAGGAATCAACCTACCTGACTTCAGGCTCTACTACAAAGCCACAGTTATCAAGACAGTATGGTACTGGCACAAAGACAGAAATATAGATCAATGGAATAAAATAGAAAGCCCAGAGATAAATCCATGCACATATGGACACCTTATCTTTGACAAAGGAGGCAAGAATATACAATGGATTAAAGACAATCTCTTTAACAAGTGGTGCTGGGAAATCTGGTCAACCACTTGTAAAAGAATGAAACTAGACCAGTTTCTAACACCATACACAAAAATAAACTCAAAATGGATTAAAGATCTAAAGGTAAGACCAGAAACTATAAAACTCCTAGAGGAGAACATAGGCAAAACACTCTCCGACATACATCACAGCAGGATCCTCTATGACCCACCTCCCAGAATATTGGAAATAAAAGCAAAAATAAACAAATGGGACCTAATTAACCTTAAAAGCTTCTGCACATCAAAGGAAACTATTAGCAAGGTGAAAAGACAGCCTTCAGAATGGGAGAAAATAATAGCAAATGAAGCAACTGACAAACAACTAATCTCAAAAATATACAAGCAATTCCTACAGCTCAACTCCAGAAAAATAAACGACCCAATCAAAAAATGGGCCAAAGAACTAAATAGACATTTCTCCAAAGAAGACATACAGATGGCTAACAAACACATGAAAAGATGCTCAACATCACTCATTATCAGAGAAATGCAAATCAAAACCACTATGAGGTACCATTTCACACCAGTCAGAATGGCTGCGATCCAAAAGTCTACAAATAATAAATGCTGGAGAGAGTGTGGAGAAAAGGGAACCCTCTTACACTGTTGGTGGGAATGCAAACTAGTACAGCCACTATGGAGAACAGTGTGGAGATTCCTTAAAAAACTGGAAATAGAACTGCCTTATGATCCAGCAATCCCACTGCTGGGCATACACACTGAGGAAACCAGAAGGGAAAGAGACACGTGTACCCCAAAGTTCATCGCAGCACTGTTTATAATAGCCAGGACATGGAAGCAACCTAGACATCCATCAGCAGACAAATGGATAAGAAAGCTGTGGTACATGTACACAATGGAGTATTACTCAGCCATTAAAAAGAATACATTTGAATCAGTTCTAATGAGGTGGATGAAACTGGAACCTATTATACAGAGTGAAGTAAGCCAGAAGGAAAAACATAAATACAGTATACTAACGCATATATATGGAATTTAGAAAGATGGTAACAATAACCCGGTGTACGAGACAGCAAAAGAGACACTGATGTATAGAACAGTCTTATGGACTCTGTGGGAGAGGGAGAGGGTGGGAAGATTTGGGAGAATGACATTGAAACATGTAAAATATCATGTAAGAAACGAGTTGCCAGTCCAGGTTTGGTACACGATACTGGATGCTTGGGGCTAGTGCACTGGGACGACCCAGAGGGATGGTATGGGGAGGGAGGAGGGAGGAGGGTTCAGGATGGGGAACACATGTATACCTGTGGCAGATTCATTTTGATATTTGGCAAAACTAATACAATTATGTAAAGTTTAAAAATAAAATAAAATTTTAAAAAAGTAAAAAAAAAAATTGATTTTTATTGGTCTATACATTGTAGTAATTTCTTCTGAACAGCAAAGTGAATCAGTTATCATATAAATATATTCACTCTTTTTTAGATTCTATTCCCATATAGGCCATTATAGAGTATTGACTAGAGTTCTTTGTGCAATAAGAACAGTAGGTTCTTATTAAATGTTATCTATTTTATATATAGTGTGTGTATATGTCAATCCCAGTCTCTCAATTTATGCCTCCCTTGCTTTCCCCCTTGGAAACCATGTTTGCATTTACTCCTTATTGCAAAATTCAGACTTAAATTGAAGAAAGTAGGGGAAACCATTAGACCATTCATGTATGACCTAAATTAAATCCCTAACGATTGTATATGGAAGTGACAAATACATTCAAGGGATTAGATCTGATACACAGAGTGCCTGAAGAACTATGGATGGAGGTTTGTGACATTGTACAGAAGGCAGGGATCAAGACCATCCTCTAGAAAAAGAAATGCAAAAAGGCAAAATGGTTGTCTGAGGAGGCCTTACAAAGAACTGTGCATAGAAGAGAAGCCAAAAACAGAGGAGAAAAGGAAAGATATACCCATTTGAATGCAGAGTTCCAAAGAATAGCAAAGAGAGATAAGAAAGACTTCCTCAGTGATCAATGGAAAGAAATAGAGGAAAACAATAGAATGGGAAAGACTAGAGATCTCTTTAAGAAAATTAGAGATACCACAGAAATATTTCATGAAAAGATGGGCACAATAAAGGACTGAAATGGTATGGACCTAACAGAAGCAGAAGATAATAAGAACAGGTGGCAAGAATAAACAGAAGAACTATACTAAAAAGATCTTTATAATGCAGATAACCATGATGGTGTGATCACTCACCTAAAGCCAGACACCATGGAGTGCAAAGTCATGTAGGCCTTAGGAGGCATCACTACGAACAAAGTTAGTGGGGCTGATGGAATCCCAGTTGATCTATTTCAAATTCTAAAAGATGATGCTGAACAAAGCTAGTGGGGCTGATGGAATCCCAGTTGATCTATTTCAAATTCTAAAAGATGATGCTGTAAAAGTGTTGCACTCAATATGTCAGCAAATTTGGAAAACTCAGCAGTGGCCACAGGACTGGAAAAGGTCAGTTTTCATTCCAATCCCAAAGAAAGGCAATGCCAAAGAATGCTCAAACTACCACAAAATTGTACTCATCTCACATGCTAGTAAAGTACTGCTCAAATTTTTCCAAGCCAGGCTTCAACAGTACGTGAACCAAGAACTTCCAGGTGTTCAAGCTTGTTTTAGAAAAGGCAAGGGAACCAGAGATCAAATTGCCAACATGCATTGGATCATAGAAAAAGCAAGAGAGTTCCAGAAAAACATCTATTTCTGCTTTATTAACTATGCCAAAGCCTTTGACTGTGTGTATCACAACAAACTGTGGAAGATTCTCAAAGAGATGGGAATACCAGCTGACCTACCTCTTGAGAAATCTGTATGCAGATTAAGAAGCAACAGTTAGAACAAGATATGGAACAACAAACTGGTTCCAAATAAGAAAAGGAATACATTGAGGCTCTGTATTGCCACTGTGCTTATTTAACTTATATGCAATGTACATCATGTGAAATGCCAGGCTGGATGAAGCACAATCTGAAATCAAGATTTCTGGGAGAAACATCAATAACCTCAGATATGCAGATGACACCACCCTTATGGCATAAAGTGAAGAAGAACTAAAGAGCCTCTTGATGAAAATGAAAAAAGAGTGAAAATGTTGGCTTAAAACTCAACATTCAGAAAACTAAAATCATGGCCTCCAGTCCCATCACTTCATGGAAAATAGATGGGGAAACAATGGAAAAAGTGACAGATTTATTTTCCTTGGCTCCAAAACCACTGCAGTTGGTGACTCCAGCCATGAAATTAAAAGATGCTTGCTCCTTGGAAGAAAAGCTATGACCAACCTAGGCAGCACATTAAAAAGCAGAGACATTACTTTGTCAACAAAGGTCCGTCTAGTCAAGGCTATGGTTTTTCCAGTAATCATGTATGGATGTGAGAGTTGTACTATAAAGAAACCTGATCTCTGAAGAGTTGATGCTTTTGAGCTGTGGCGTTGGAGAAGACTCTTGAGAGTCCTTTGGACTGAAAGAAGATCCAACAGTCCATCCTTAAGGAAATCAGTTCTCAATATTCATTGGAAGGACTGATGCTGAAGCTGAAGCTCCCATACTCTGGCCACTCATTAGAAAAGACCCTGATGCTAGGAAAGTTTGAAGGCAGGAGAAGTGGACGACAGAGAATGAGATGGCTGGATGGTATCACCAACTCAATGGACATGAGTTTGAGCAAGCTCCGGGAATTGGTGTTAGACCGGGAAGCTTGGCATGCTGCAGCAGTTCATGGGGTTGCAAAGAGTCAGACATGACTCGGCGGCTGAACTGAATTGAACTGAGCCATGTTTGTTTTTTACATCTGTAACTCATTTCTGTTTTGTAAATATGTTCATTTGTACCATTTTTTAAGACTCCATATGTAAGCAATATCATATATTTGTCTTTGTCTGACTTACTTGACTCTGTATGACAGTCTCTATGGCCATCCATGTCACTGCAGATGGCATATTTCATGCCTTTTAATTCTATTGTGGGGCTCCCCATGTGCTCAGAGGTATGCTTGACAATGCAGGAGACCTTGGGTTGGGAAGATCCCCTGGAGAAGAAAATGGCAACCCAATCCCGTATTCTTTCTGGAGAATCCCATGGACAGAGGAGCCTGGTGGGCTACAGACCATGGGGTTGGATAAGAGGTGAAGATGATTTAGTGACTACAACAACAACAGCAAATATTCCATTGTATATATGTACTGCAGCTTAGGAGAAAAAATTTCATAGTATAAATTTCAAGTATATAAAAGGCTATGCAATAGCCTCCAATATATTCTTTGTTTTTCTTTTTTTTTTTTTCTAATTTTATTTTATTTTTAAACTTTACATAATTGTATTAGTTTTGTCAAATATCTTATAATGTTAATTTCAGGCATTGAACCAAGAACTTGTCTGGAACAACAGACATTGAAGTAAAATGGATCCTGTTTTCTATGTAACTGCTAAAAGACATATATCTTTAATGATATTATTAGAGTATTGAACTAGATGTCAGAATTGGACTGATCTTCAGGTTCTGCAGTTTTTCTTCTCTCACATTAAGTACCTCCTTGAACTTAGTTCCAGAACTGGTTTAAGTATAAGGGGAGTAAAAGTAATGATCACTCATTCAGTAGATTGAAACTCAGCATCATCACCATGACCACCAATCTCTCTCTCACCTTTTTATTTTTGAATGCTGAGATTCTGATTGCCACTGTTAGTAGGATGCATGGATTAATTAAAATAACTCACTGTTTTTATATGGGTGCAAACATATTTTTTCAAATTCAGTATCTCAGTAATATCTCTGACATGGATATCCATGTAAGAAAATTTGGAATTGTTCTTAACTCTACCCTCTACTTCATATCTTTAATTTAGTTGTTCCTGAAGTTTATATCCTTTTTACCTCAAAAGTTTGTCTCAGCTATTCATCCAAACTCTTTTTATACTAGTCAAAGAATTGCATCATCTTTTGTCTGATCCTTTCATATTGCCTCTTTAGAGATCCATTGCTGTTGGGCTTCCACTTATAATTTATCTTTCAAACCATTCCCAGAAAAATTGGAGTTAATATGTGAAGTGGCAAAGATTCTTGACCCAGCTGTCAGACCACTTGAGATAAAATTCTAGTTCTACCTTGGCAGCCTGACCTTAGATAAGTTACTTATCCACTCTGTGCCTGTTTCTTATTCTGTCAATTGGGGGAGGAGAAAGGAGGGAGGGGAAGGGAGAATAAGAATAAGAACAAAAATAAGAAAAAGGTGAAAATTGAAATGGAGATGAATGTTGAGAGTTCGTGTTAGATGCTCTTTCTTGTTTTAATAAACTATAAGAGGAAATTAACTGTTGAGATAAAGGGACAAGAAAACTTCAAGCTTGAGCGGAATGGAAAAGAGGCTCGGAAAACCAGGTAAGACTAGTTGTGGATAGATAACCAGTGATAAGCCAAAGTATTAGCATTCTTCAATTAATAACAATTAAACCTATAATGTTTCATGTCCTATATTGAGCAGGACTAAGACCATTATGACAAATAACACAAATTGATAACCTTATATCAGTCTTTTTATTCTAACCCTTTGATTAAGCTACCTCAAAATACATATAAGTACTATCAACCTAAAATATAAAAATACTCATAAACAAAGAAAATATTACATTGAAAAATTGTTGTGAAAGTGTTGCTTTATACCATATAGCTATTATCAATGTCAGAATCTATTGTTTTGCTATTTAGTTGTCCAGTAAAGAGAAAAGTACCTCTGGCAATATCACTTTCTTTATTGTCTCTGCTGATGTTTTCCAGAAAGCAGAATATTGAGTCATTGTCCTAAAGTAGAAAAAAATGTCTGCTGAGGTCTGCTCAGAGGTTTACAATATATTCTAAAGTAAAGTCTAATTTTGTAACTAGGGACTTCTGACCCAATTTCAGAATCCTAAGAAATTTTAGGCCCATGGCAAAAGTCTTAATCTAATGAGTTGGGTTTTAAATTCAATCACAATCTTATATTCTTCTTCTTTCATATGACATTTCTTTATCTCTTTATCAATTTTCTCCAAAAACTAAGCAATATCATATGTCAAAATTACTATATATTTTTGGACCTTGTGAGAAGTTAATCATGCAGTTTTAAACAGAGTCCATAACAGGTAAGAGGATGAATTTAGCATTAGATAGACCTGAAATGGATAATGGATTTTTTTTTCCTGTTACTTATTAGCTGTGACTTCAGAGAAGCTATTTAAACTCATTGTACTTTAATTTACTCTCCAAAATGGAGTAAGAACAAAATAAACATGTAGAAAGTTCATAACAGCATATGGCAATGATAATAACTTGTTAAATGTTAACAATTTATATTGAATGTTTGCCTTTCTGCTTGTTTGTCTATCATACAATCTTCCTATGCATAGTGAATTACCCATATAAAAACCCTTAGGAAGAGAGACAGTCTACTGTCTTATATGGCAAGTATTTATGATGCTTGCATGTCTAGCCTCCTTTGTACTTAGCCTTGGGAACCAAATGCATGTAGCCAGTATTTTAAATTATGAGATAAGGATGCAAAGAAATATACACAGAAGTGAATCATTCTGTAGAAGACCAAGACAACTGTAGCAGCAACAACCGATGTCCAGGGCAGTGGCAGGGGTCCTGACAATGGCTTCAAGAATTGTCAGTGGTGTGTTTTCTGTGGCTTTGAATGTTCAGCAATGATAATAGCACCACAAGAAGTGGTCAGTTTCTGGGGTACGATTTGGTTGCTTCTCTGGATTTGTGGCCTCTGAATCTGGCTCTCCAGCCCCCTCGGCATTTCTTTCAAAACATTCTTTTATCTTGAATCAGCCAGTGTCAGTGTTTGCTGCTCTCAGTGAAGATCCCTGACTAATACAAAATTAGGACCAGAAATGCTTGCAGTCAACAAGCTTAAGGGAAATAGGGGATGGGGTGGGAAAAGAGCTCCTGAACACATGCATGTTGACAAGTTTGAGATTTGTTAACTGACCTAAAGGCAGAAAAATTTTAGCAAATATTAAAGGGTAGAACTCTGATAGCCAATGGCATATGATACCTGAGCCACTAATTAAATTATCCCCTGGGGTCATCTGCTATAACTCAAAGCAAAGCTGTGAGGGACCAGTGGCTGTTATAGTCAAGTATGAAGGGCAATTCAGTGAGTATGAGAGATTTTTTTCCCTAAATGCATGGACATCTCAAAAAAAAAAAAAAAAGAGAGAGTTTCAAAATTCTTGACTTAAGGCACAGACTGTAAATAAGAGAATCTTTAGGTCTGTGTTAAAAGAAAAAAGGAACTCTATCATCTTTTGTTATTGTTCATTGTTCAGTCACCTGACTGACTCTTTGTGACCCAATGAACTGCACCACACCATGCTTCCCTATCCTTCATTATCTCCCAAAGTTTGCTCACACTCATGCCCTTGAGTTGGTGATGCCAGCCAACCATCTCAAGCTCTGTTGTCCCCTTCTCCTCCTGCCCTAAATCTTTCCCAGCATCAGGGTCTTTTCCAGTGAGTCAACTCTTCACATCAGGTGGCCAAACTATTGCAGCTTCAGCATCAGTCTTCTAATGAATATTCAGGGTTGATTTTCTTTAGGACTGACTAGTTTGATCTCCTTGCTGTCCAAGGGACTCTCAAGAGTCTTGTACAGCACCATAGTTCATAAGCATCGATTCTTTGGCACCCAGCTTTCTCTGTGGTCCAATTCTCACATCTTTGCAGAGGCAAACAGGGCTGGTTACCATAAAAGGCAGTGGAACTAAGAAACGGATTGGTCATGAACACAGGTGTTGTGGTGGTGCTTTTGTTGTTGTTTTGAGGTGGCCAACTGACCATGGAATTTCTAGCACTGAAAAAGAAGAACAGTTCTTTAAAGCCCTACTTGATTTATATATACCAACAACTCTGGGTCTGAAAAACAGAGGCCTGATTTGAACTCATAAGACCTGAGTCTATTTACAGGTTCTCAGTCCCTGGATTAAGGGAGGTGAGATCTGCAGAAGGAGGACCTCTTAGTAATAGCACAATACACAGGATACCATTAACCAGGATAACTGTGCCCTGTGGAAAGAGAAATTCCCACAGGAATCAGGAATGGATGATAGCCTGAATGAACACTGGTTTTAGGGGACTAAGTATGCTGATGAGCCACTGTGAAGAGTTAAGACTTAAGGAAGTTAATTGATAAATAGAGTTCTGACCCATGCATACCTTCCATTAGGCTGAGATAAATCCGTCTGTATTCATTAAGATTATGTATGCCTGCAGATAATAGAAAATCCAACTAGTATAGTTTAGATAATCAAGCATTCATGTTGCAGTTATCCTAGGAGGTGTGGAGGTGACAGATGTCAGTGAGTGGGACAGTTCCATGATATCAGAGGCTATAGCTCTGTTTCCCTTTGACATTCCCTCATGTCAAAGGACAACCCCTGCAATTCCTGCCTCTGCATTCATGTTCAAGGCAAGGTCAAAGTAAGGGAAAAAGGCTAATCTTATGCCTATTGCTCTTTTAGGAAACAATCTTCTAAGAAATAACATCAATCTAACACACTCTGTTAAGAGATCATTTCTAGGGTTGTGTTGTATGTGTCCACCCTGATAATAAAAAAGTATAGGAAGAACAGGGAAGGTTTGTTGTGCGGCATTCAGTTGGACTGAGCACTTTGCTCCCCTGAGTTAGAGTTAGAGTGAGGCTGTTAGCAAGGATGATGTGGGGAATGGATGTTACCAACCAATAAACTCTGCCTCATCACCCCATGTTTATTTTACCACATCTCAAGTGTATGTTTGAAAAACATATATTTCATAAGTAGTAACACTTTCTATTTACCCATCTGAACCATGAAATATAAGTTACTATGTCCTTATAGGTAGGGAGGAGAGCCAAATTAAATGCCCTGGAGCTTTCCTTTCCAAGCAAGATATTAACTTGAAACCAATATCTTCTCCCTGGTGGGTATCAGTACCATTATCAAAGACTTGAAAGAACCACAGAAAGCCCAGCAAGTACCATGCTTCGTTTTTAATGTTGGGAGGTCTAAGATACAATGATTTGTCCTGTCCTTTCAAAAGGATCTACTTTCTTTTTTTTTCAAAAGGATCTACTTTCATGTCCCCCAAATTTCACTAATATAGTAGAACCCTGAATTTTTATAGTTCCTTCTCCCTTTTGGGAGCTCATTTGTATTATCACGACTTCTGATGTAGCTGCCTCCTATTGTTTATGTGGTCCTTTTAGAATGATGTCATTGATATATAGGAAAATAATATTCTGTTCTATGGTTAGTCCAGATGTTCCAGGTCCTCTCTAGCTATATTGTGATAGAATGTGTGTGAGAGAATCAACACGGACTGGGGACAAGATTGCAAATGTTTATGCCAAGAATAAGATCCATGTCCTTAAGTTTTCTTTAGATTTGAAAGCTTGACTAATCACAGTCACCGTGTGTGTGTGTGTATGTGTGTGTGTGTGTGTGTATGTGTGTGTGTGTGTGTGTGTGTGCTGTGCTTAGTTGCTCGGTCATGTTCTACTCTTTGCAACTGCATGGACTGTAGCCCACCAGGCTCCTCTGTCCTTGGGGATTCTCTAAGCAAGAATACTGGAGTGGGTTGCCATGCCCTCCTCCAGGGGATCTTCCCAATCTAGGGATCGAACCCAGGTCTCCCACATTGCAGGCCGATTCTTTACCGTCTGAGCCACCAGGGAAGCCCATGTGGTGTGTGTGTGATGTACACAAAGACAACCCCAATATATAAGTTGGTTATTTGGACCTTGGATTATTCCTAAATAAAAGCATATTTTATTCTTAATCAGGTTGGTTACTAGGTCAGTCCACAAAAGCTAATTTAGTCCTATTAGACTGTAGAGTATATATAGTACAATAGTATGATGTAGATTTTAGATCCCATGAAAAGATAGCCATGAAATGCAGTAGAAGAAAGAAGAGATTTCTCCTTTCTTTGGGTTTAAAAACAAAACTAAGACAAAGCAAAATTTCCCATCTTGATTATTGATCTTTTTGTACTTCTACTTCCTTGTCTGTACTTAGGTTGTTAACGTAATTATTAAAGTGTAGCACTGACCCAGCCTTAATACATAATCTAACGGGATCCATGTTTCAAAACTATCAATTTTTAAAAATTAATTTATATTAATATTTATGCCATTGTATTGGCACACAAAAGTGGGAAAGCATTCAATTCAGGTTTATGAAACACCGTGTTGGTAGGCTGTTCCATCTGTATGTCTGCTCCCAAGGTTGGTCCCACAAAGCTGTTCTGCTTTCTATAGGTCCTTCTTTTCTCCATTTCTAAATACATAGATCCCTTAAAAAAACTTAAAGTTCCTCTGGAGATTCCTTTTGTGGCACAAGATTGGCTTCTGAGTCTGGAGACAGTGAGTAAAGGTAGGTGGTTACATTTTGAGGTGATTTATAAATTGAGTTCTAGTAAAACCAAGACTTATAAACATTATCTTCTCATTAGGCAGATATCATCATTAGAGAGTTGTTAGTTTTATTCAGGAATGGATGATGCCCTAGATGTCCAAAAGAGGGGAAAAGAGGGACAAAGATAGAGAACGGTTGAAGGGGCAGGACTCCAAATCCCATCCCTCTTTCCTCCAATGGTAACTTATTCTGCCCAACTCCTGATTGTATTCAGGTACTTTGATCTGGTTTTACACATTAGATTAACTTTACTGGTTCTCACTGTTTGATTTTCATTTCATACTTTATTTAAAGAAAAGATTCCATTGCACAAAGATTTTTGGGAAGCACTAAATAAAATGATGTTTCTTGTCCATTCCAAATCTGAAATTCAGTGGTTTGATACTTAAAATCTCATAACTTAAAACATCCTACAATATTTGAAATATATGAAGTATTTTGTTTGTATTTTCTGATGGATTTGAGAGGAATTAAATAAAATGTTTTTTAAGTTTGATTATAAAAACAAAATTTAAATGTTAATAGTACATTAAATTTTAGAGCAAAAAAGTGTTTTATTTCTTGCAAGGTTTGATATTTTAAAACAGCCTTGAAATTCTATTCTATCATTTCCTAGCACTGTGAACTGGATAATTGTTTTGAACTTTTTATTCTTCAATTTCCTTATCTGTAAAATCTCCTTAGTAGTTAAGACAAAATGGTAAGACATTTAAAAACTTTAGGAGGCTCACTGGAATATAGTATGACCACAATATAAATTAGTAATTATTATTATTGCTTATGTTGAAAATCAACTCTGTGTTACTTGTTTGATCACTGAAAATTTGAGTAACTAATTTATTAAACTATTAAAAAAACAAGAAGGAGTGAAAGAAAGGAAAATTAGGACGTCTAGAATAGTTTGAAGTAGAAACGCAAAAAAGGAGAACAGATGGGCAATATCCAGAAAGAAAATTTTGCTCTGTACTGCCCATCTGCTGCTCTTTGCCTGCATGCTTTGCAAGTAATATAAATTTTCAAACAGCCAAGCAATATAATCCTCAATCTAGTTTAATTTGTGTTTGCACCTCATTGGCTGCTGGCAGAGGAATGGTTAGATTCAGATTTGATGATAAAGCCACATAGTCCTCATGTTTATCCCATGAGAGGCAAAGCTGTAAAAAGATTAAAATTAGTAGGAAGCAATTATTCTCCTTATTAATCAATTCTAGACACATTTGGCAGCTTTTCTCTGGCATCAGAGATACCATTCAAATAAAGGTGGTAGAAGCCTTTTTAACAGTGTTATTTTAATTGAAAGTTTCAAGGTCTCTTTAGTAGCATAACCTTCTTTGCCCAAGAAAGTGTTAAGATTAGTGTTTCTCATTTGAAAATTACATAATTTTCTAAAAGCACCATTATCATTCATTCTCTTATTAATTTAAACTATGCTTATTCACAGTAAGAATAAATAGATGTTTGTTTGACTCAGAAATTAGAGAATAATGCAATTTCCTCCTAATGGGAAAAAGTTGGTATTATTTTGTCTTCTTTTCACTCCAGGTCAGTTATCAGATGACAATTTTTTTTAAAGGTAGTACTAAAATAAATTTCTGTATTTAGTAGGAAGTTATAAGTTTTTATAGAAATAAAGATGGTAAGGGATTAAGTCTATAGTCTAGACCAAATGACCATTTTCAGTTCAGTTCAGTCGCTCAATCGTGTCCAACTTTTTGCAACCCCATGAATTGCAGCACACCAGGCCTCCCTGTCCATCACCAACTCCCGGAGTTCACTCAGACTCACGTCCATCGAGTCGGTGATGCCATCCAGCCATCTCATCCTCTGTCGTCCCCTTTTCCTCCTGCCCCCAATCCTTCCCAGCATCAGAGTCTTTTCCAATGAGTCAACTCTTCGCATGAGATGGCCAAAGTACTGGAGTTTCAGCTTTAGCATCTTTCCTTCCAAAGAAATCCCAGGGCTGATCTCCTTTAGAATGGACTGGTTGGATCTCCTTGCAGTCCAAGGAACTCTCAAGTCTTCTCCAACACCACAGTTCAAAAGCATCAATTCTTTGGCTCAGCCTTCTTCACAGTCCAACTCTCACATCCATACATGACCACTGGAAAAACCGTAGCCTTGACTAGATGGACCTTTGTTGGCAAAGTAATGTCTCTACTTTTCAGTATGCTATCTAGGTTGGTCATAACTTTCCTTCCAAGGAGTAAGCGTCTTTTAATTTCATGGCTGCAGTCACCATCTGCAGTGATTTTGGAGCCCAGAAAAATAAAGTCTGACACTGTTTCCACTGTTTCCCCATCTATTTCCCATGAAGTGATGGGACCGGATGCCATGATCTTCGTTTTCTGTATGTTGAGCTTTAAGCCAAACTTTTTACTCTCCTCTTTCACTTTCATCAAGAGGCTTTTTAGTTCCTCTTCACTTTCTGCTATAAGGGTGATGTCATCCGCCATTTCTGAGGTTATTGATATTTCTCCCGGCAATCTTGATTCCAGCTTGTGCTTCTTCCAGCCCAGCGTTTCTCATGATGTACTCTGCATAGAAGTTAAATAAGCAGGGTGACAATATACAGCCTTGACGTACTCCTTTTCCTATTTGGAACCAGTCTGTTGTTCCATGTCTAGTTCTGTTTCTTCCTGACCTGCATATAGGTTTCTCAAGAGGCAAGTCAGGTGGTCTGGTATTCCCATCTCTTTAAGAATTTTCCATAGTTTATTGTCTAGACCAAATGATCATTTTCTCATATAATCAGTCAAGCACTTAAAGATGAATTTTAAAGAGTGATTTTTATTTACTTTTAATACAGCAGAGGAAAGTATACTGAAGGCCTTTTTCCTCCCTTCTCTTGGATGATTCTTGGTACCTATAGGGATGCTGCTGCTGCTGCTAAGTCGCTTCAGTCGTGTCCGACTCTGTGCGACCCGATAGACAGCAGCCCACCAGGCTCCCCCGTCCCTGGGATTCTCCAGGCAAGAACACTGGAGTGGGTTGCCATTTCCTTCTCCAATGCATGAAAGTGAAAAGTGAAAGTGAAGTCGCTCAGTCGTGTCCAATCCTCAGCAACCCCATGGACCGCAGCCTTCCAGGCTCCACCATCCATGGGATTTTCCAGGCAAGAGTACTGGAGTGGGGTGCCATTGCCTTCTCCGGGACCTATAGGGATAGGTATAGTCTAATGCAGTCAACAACAATTCCAAACTTTCAGGGTCTTACAACAGTAAATATTTATGTCTTACTTGCACTACATGTCACTCTAAAACCCAGGCTGATGTTCCTGGCTTACTTGGAGCATTGCTAGTCCTCATGACAGAGTGGAGGAGAAGGATAATGAAGCACAGAATGACAAATATCACATTTTCCCACTTCACAGGCCAAAACAAGTCACACGGCAAGCCTGAGTTCAACACAGTGGGGAGGTGTAATCTCCTCACTGATAGGGTCGATATCTTTTCCAGTACTTGTCACAAATACAGCAAAAAGAGGTCTTGACAAATTTATTGTAGGCCGGCATTAAAAATGTGTAAGAAGAGAAGAATTTTAATTGTAAGTTGGTCATTTCTCTAGAGTGGAAGGGGTAGAAAAGATCAAATGAGAAGTGAGAAAGTTAAAATTGATCTTTTATCGTGAACATCTCTTCTAGCCTTTCCCAAATTACTCTGAGTGTTTTGAGACTATGTGTCCTGACAAGAACAGAGTGTTAGAATTTTGTAAGGGCATTTTGCTCAGTGATTTAAAATTAAGAGAGTCTGTCAAATCATTTTCTTTCTGAATACCTCTTTTGATGTGTTCTTTTAGTGGAAAATTTCTGTAGTACTACACTAGTTATAATGAACCTATGAGTACTTTGTTATTCTTCATATGTTCCTTTTTATAATTTTTGCCTTCAGGTAGATCATGGAAATATTTTGTTCTCAGTTAAACTATGATACAATGTGGGGCAAATAGGTTGGTAAGACATTGATCCTAAAGAACATTATTAGACATTAACATATAAATTTAAATCCTATTTTTTCTCCTCAGAGGAGTGCTGATTCAAGGATCATTCTGTATTCTTAAAACTCTGTAAGTCAAGGTTAATGATGCATTTTATATATCATATAAGATTTTCAAGTTTATCTGCTAGAGAATTTACATTAAAAAATCTGAAAGGAACAAATTTCCTCTAAAATAGTAGAAACTGTTTTATAGTATGCTTTATAATTTATATTTGTAACTGTGAGTTAATTATTCTTTGAAATATTTCATCTCTTCTCTTAAGAAGAGAGATGGTAATTACATATTTAAATCTCCGCTTTTTCTCCTAGTCTCTGTGAGAAGGTGTGGCCTTCCTTTTACTTGCCTTGTTCTTCTCCAGTGAGAGATGTGGTTTGACATTCCTGTTCTTTGTCTCCTCATTCTCTCTTCTCCATGGGAGGTGGAGTGAACTATCTGGTTGATGAATTGGTGAGTGGGATTCAAGCATGTGAAGCTTCGGGCTTTTGCTCTTGGTGTTTGTCTGCCTGCTCAGGTTCTCAGCCCCACAACAAAGTTTTATTTGGGTGGGCTCCATGGGGTGCTTGTAGTTCCCCAGAGTTGACTGTCAATAGGTGCATAAGTATCTAACTACCTCTGAGCTGGGGCTTGAGAATTTGTGGCTACACAATTAAGCTACATTCTCCAACAGTACTGTCATGTTATATGTTATACTGATTTCCCACTACCCCTCTGCCTGACTTCCTTGTATAACTTTGAATTGATTCTGGGTTTAGGCAAGGAAAAGCTTGCCATTCTTCAAACCCTAACCATCTATGCCTCTTTTAACCACTCCCACACCTTGCTCACTTCTGTGGATTAGTGGCTGTACAACACCATGTTATTCTTCCCAACTTTTCTGTTCCTCTTTGCCAGATTGAACTGGAAGATATGAGGATGGAGCTGGCATCTATATTTTCAGAAAAACAGATGTTTTTTTATGTTCCTAAGTTAAGGAGATACTGACTTATATCAGCTGTATCTGTTGTATATATTTTAAAGTTTGTGCTTGTATTCTCATTTTATTTATGATTTTTGAGATAAACATGAAATTTATTAAGAAAGGTTATTTGTCCTTTTTCATCTTTTGTTCATTTCTATCCTTTTCTCTCCTAAGAGCTAAAAATTTTCTTGTAGACTTTTAGTATTTGAATTTAAAGTAGGTTATTTAAGATCACTACAAAATTATCCATGAATATATGCATATTGTTTTAAAAAAGCTTTAAATCATATAAAAATATATTTACTAAAACTTGAAAACTCTTCACTAATAAAATTTGCATCCTTATATATAACCATTGAGAATAATCTGGTACTTGTAGATAGAGTTTTATATTCCTGATTTTAATGTAAAAATACATATTGCTTAGAGACATTGTAAACGATATATCTTGGTGAAATTTCCATGCCTCATTTTGATAATGATATGGGATTCTATAGAAAAGACAGATCATAATTTATCTAACCATTCCCAAAGGGATAGACTAGGTTTCCAATTATGTACCATTGCAATCACTCCTGCTCACTTGTGCAAGAATAGGCTTTCTTCTTAATGCTATGTATGAGAACCTAAAATATCACATGTTCTTCAAAACAGTGCAATTAAAATACCAGAACATAACATAGAGTTGTGGCAGACTATTCAGTACCTCTGCACATTTGAAACTAGAGCACCACAAAACCAAATTGATACTTAGGGAGATCATGTGGATGGTCTGGGCAAGAGAGCTTTTTGTGCCTGGTGGCTGCACAGTGGAGATTAAAAATGTGCAAAATCACTAAATAACAATATCGATAAGTGTAGGGCTGGTGGTGCTGAAAGCATACAGATTAACTGGAGCTGTAAACTGGGTGTATGCCACGAAGGCAGCAATACAAATTGCCAAAGATGAAAGCGACATGAGGCGGAGGGTGAGCCATCAGGGGGAGGCCTGGGCTCAGGCACTTACTTTATTTTCTAAAATAAAGCTGATTGGAGTCCTGGTACTACTGTATCAGCCCAGCTAAGGGCTTTTCCCTTTTCTGCTGAAGATTGTATTTTTCTCTTGCTTTCTCTGCTTCCTTTGCCTGGAAAAATAATGTATAAATCTACACAGCTTCTGTGTTTTGCATCTTCTCCCTTATGAATCAAATATGAGTAATTCACATTAGAGAAACAAGGGCTGAGGTAAAACAGACTGTTTGTGAAACATACATTTCTGCAAGTGGAATAATTGGGCCAAAGGCAATGTATGTTTCACATGTGTGGATCCTGTCAAACTGTTCCTCAAAAGAATAATAAGATTCATGAACAAAGAATATGAGAAAGTCTGTTATGCTATTATTATTTTTACCAGCACTAAATTGAATTAACCTTTAAATTTTGTGATCAATTTATTTGACTTAGAGTGGAAAAATATTTTACTGTTTTCATTTAGATTTCTGAGATAACTGGTTGAACAATTTTTATATCTTTAAAAAACTGAATCTTCTTATGAGTTATTTGTTGATGTTCTTTGCCTACTTTTATATTGGATTGTTTACTTTCTTGTCAGTGGTTCATAGAAACTTAAAAAAATATACATAAGCCATGTACCCATGAATGATTTGAAAACAATTTCTCACAGTCTTTGACCTATAGTTTAACTTTGCATGTGGCTTCTTACATTTTTATGAGTTCAAGTAATTTTTCTCTTGTGGTTCTGAGCTTTGTGATTTGTTTAGAAAGAACTTTCAAGCCCCGTATTATCTACATAATCTCTGATATTTTCATTTATACTTTTTAAGTGATTTTGTTTTGTTGTAATTTGAATTCCTATGGTATTTATTTTTATGTAAGCTATGCAGTCATAACCTAATTTAATTTCTTTTTCTCAACTGATAATCAGTTCTGGGTGCTATCCTTTCTTTGTCTGTTCATGTATATTTATAAATCTGAAAATAAACTTAAATTGATCTGTTTCCCTATTGCTAAAGTGTTCCATAGTTCTTTTTTTTCCCTCCAGTTTCCAAAGGTTTTATTGGTAAACTAGCTTTAAAGAAGAATGATCAATCCTACTGCATCTAAGAAGAGCTGTATCCAGGGACACATCAAGTGGTGCCCAGGAGGCTGCTGCTTTGTCCACTTCTTTTTCATGGATCCAGTCATAAGCACAAGACATGTCATCAACCAATTCTTCCAGCTTAAACCGTAGGCTGGTTTCTTTTTCAGGACTTTCTACTGAATTACTACCACAAATGATGTTCCTGCCAACTTGAGTGCAGAGGTCCTGAGAATGGTGCCCAACTTAGAGTCTGCCAGGTTGTCTCCCCAAACATCAGCCTTCCCTGACTTAACCATATCCAGGCCCTTCCAGACCATGGCCACAACTGATCTTGAGTCCATGCACTTCTCTAGCCCTGGGAAGAATGAGCGGTCTTTCAGAGCAACATATTGCTGCTCAAAGTGTTCATCAGAGACCTGAAAGAACATCATGGCCACAATACAGAATCCTTCTTGCTCAAAGGCCTTGATGATCTTGCCCATGAGGCCTCAGTGCACGTCATCTGATGGCAATGAAGGTGCTCTGGATGTCAGCTAAGTTCCAGGAAGCTAGAGGGATGTGGATGACTCCTGTTCTGCTGTGCCAGAGCTGAACCTGGAAACTCTGTATCTTTAAATTAAAATTTTGTTTGACTAATTGCAAACGTTTCTTTTTTCCCCTAAAAAACTTCAGAGTGACAAAGACACTCTCCTTGACCAAACTGTAGTCAGGTGTTTCTGAGGTCTTTTCTGGACTGTGCCTCAACCTTGGGCTTTAGTCACCATCCTTTTAGAGTCAAGTTTTAGCAATAATCTTCCTGAGTCAGTTTAGAAACATTTCCCCTACCCATGCTATCTGATCACCCGTGATATATGATCAAAATTCTCATTCCCCGTCACTCCCCACCCTCCATATCTCATCACTCTGACTTGCCTTCTGCAAAATTAAATGCATATATAGGAAATGTAAATAAATAAACTTTCAAATGAGTTTTTTGGGGTAAGTTTGTAAAGTTTATGCATCTGAAGTTATCAAAGTTTAAAGCAGCACCAAGATATTTGGGACATGTTATCTATTGATTGAATACAATTTGTACAAGATATCATTCAATATAAATTCTTTAAAGAAAAAGGACATTTCATTGTAAATGGAGGGGAAAAGTTTTATTTGCATTTTATCTTGAAAATAAGATAAAAATTAAAGAATAAATATTTTTATTAATTTTATTAAAATAAGGGATATAATTTTTTTGGATCATTAATTTTATTTTGTTTTTTAAATTAATTTATTTTTTAATTGAAGTATAATCACTTTACAGAATTTTGTTGTTTTCTGTCAAACCTCAAAATGAATAAGCCATAGTTTAACACTGGACTGGAAGAAGCACAAGCTGGAATCAAGATTGCCGGGAGAAATATCAATAACCTCAGATATGCAGATGATACCACTCTTATGGCAGAAAGTGAAGAGGAACTAAAAAGCCTCTTGATGAAAGTGAAAGTGGAGAGTGAGAAAGTTGGCTTAAAGCTCAACATTCAGAAAACGAAGATCATGGCATCCGGTCCCATCACTTCATGGGAAATAGATGGGGAAACAGTGGAAACATTGTCAGACTTTATTTTTCTGGGCTCCAAAATCACTGCAGATGGTGACTGCAGCCATGAAATTAAAAGACACTTACTCCTTGGAAGGAAAGTTATGACCAACCTAGATAGCATATTGAAAAGCAGAGACATTACTTTGCCAACAAAGGTTCGTCTAGTCAAGGCTACGGTTTTTCCAGTGGTCATGTATGGATGTGAGAGTTGGACTGTGAAGAAGGCTGAGCGCCGAAGAATTGATGCTTTTGAATTGTGGTGTTGGAGAAGACTCTTGAGAGTCCCTTGGACTGCAAGGAGATGCAACCAGTCCATTCTAAAGGAGATCAGCCCTGGGATTTCTTTGGAAGGAATGATGCTAAAGCTGAAACTCCAGTACTTTGGCCACCTCATGTGAAGAGTTGACTCACTGAAAAAGACTCTGATGCTGGAAGGGATTGGGGGCAGGAGGAGAAAGGGACAACAGAGAATGAGATGACTCGATGGCATCACTGACTCGATGGACGTGAGTCTGGGTGAACTCTGGGAGTTGGTGATGGACAGGGAGGCCTGGCGTGCTGTGATTCATGGGGTCGCAAAGAGTCGGACATGACTGAGCGACTGATCTGATCTGATCTGATCTGATACAAATATCCCCTCCCTTTTGAAGCTCCCTCCCAACTCCTTCCCCATTCCACCCCTCTAGATTGATACAGAGCCCCTTTTTGAGTTTCCTAAGCCATACAGAAAATTTCCATTGGCTATCTATTTTACATATAGTAATATAAGTTTCCATGTTACTCTTTGCATACATCTTCCGCTCCCCTCCCCTCTCCCCATGTCTGTAAGTCTATTCTCTATGTCTTTTTCACCATTGTGCTAAGTCACTTCAGTCATGTCTGACTCTGTGCAACCCCATAGACGGCAGCCCACCAGGCTTCCCCGTCCCTGGGATTCTCCAGGCAAGAACACTGGAGTGGGTTGCCATTTCCTTCTCCAATGCATGAAAGTGAAAAGTGAAAGTAAAGTCGCTCAGTCGTGTCCAACCCTCAGCGACCCCATGCACTACAGCCTTCCAGGCTCCTCTATCCATGGGATTTTCCAGGCAAGAGTACTGGAGTGGGGTGCCATTGCCTTCTCCATTTTCACCATTGCTGCCCTGTAAATAAATTCTTCAGTACCATTTTTCTAGATTCTGTATATATGTGTTAGAATACGATATTTCTCTTTCTCTTTCTGACTTCCTTCACTCTTTATAATAAGCTCTAGATTCATCCACTTCATTAGAACTGACTCAAATGTGTTCCTTTTTATGGTTGAGTAATATTCCATTGTGTATATGTACCACAACTTCTTTATCCATTCATCTGTCGATGGACATCTAGGTTGCTTCCATGTTCTAGCTATTGTAAATAGTGCTGCAGTGAACAATGGGATACATGTGTCTTTTTCAATTTGGTTTCCTCAGGGTATATGCCTCAGAGTGGGGTTGCTGGGTCATATGGTGGTTTTATTCTTAGTTTTTTAACAACTCTCCATACCATCTTCTATAGTGCCTGTATGAATTTACATTCCCATCAATGGTGCAAGAGTATTGCCTTTTCTCCACACCATCTCCAGCATTTATTGTTTGTAGACTTTTTGATGATGACCATTCTGACTGGTGTGAGGAGATATTTCATTGTAGTTTTGATTTGCATTTCTCTAATAATGAGTGATGTTGAGCATCTTTTCATGTGTTTGTTAGCCCTCTGTATATCTTCTTTGGGGAAATGTCTGTATAGGCCTTTTTCCCACTTTTTGATTGGGTTGTTTGTTTTTCTAGTATTGAGTTATATGAGCTGCTTGTGTATTTTGGAAATGAATCCTTTGTCACTTGTTTCACTTGCTATTATTTTTTCCTATTCTGAGGGTTGTCTTTTCACCTTGCTTATAGTTTCCTGTGCTGTGCAAAAGCTTTTAAGTTTAATCGGGTCCCACTTGTTTACTTGTTTTTATTTCCATTACTCTAGGAGGTGGGTCATTGAGGATCCTGCTTTGATTTATGTCCTCGAGGATTCTGCCTATGTTTTCCTCTAAGAATTTTATACTTTCTGGTCTTACATTTAGGTCTTCAATCCATTTTGAGTTTACCTTTGTGTATGGTGTTAGGAAGTGTTCTAATTTCATTCTTCTACATGTAGCTGTCCAGTTTTCCCAGAACCATTTATTGAAGAAGCTGTCTTTGCCCCATTGTATATTCTTGCCTCCTTTGTCAAAAATAAGGTATCCACAAGTGCATGGGTTTATTTCTGGGCTTTCTATCTTGTTTCATTGGTCTATATTTCTGTTTTTGTGCCAGTGCCATATTGTCTTGATGACTGTAGCTTTGTAGTATAATCTGAAGTCAGGAAGGTTGATTCCTCCAGCTCCATTCTTCTTTCTCAAGACTGCTTTGGCTATTTGGGATCTTTTGTCTTTCCATATGAACTGTGAAACTTTTTGTTCTAGTTCTGTGAAAACTGTCACTAATAATTTGATAGGGATCACATTGAATCTGTAGATTACATTTGTTAGTATAGTCATTTTCATGATATTGATTCTTCCTACCCAGGAACATGGAATCTCTCTCCATCTGTTTATGTCATCTTTTATTTCTTTCATCAATGTCTTGTAATTTTCTGTACAGTTCTGTACAGTTCTTTTGTCTCCTTCAGTTCAGTTCAGTTCAGTCACTCAGTCACGTCAGACTCTTTGCGACTCCATGAATCACAGCACTCCAGGCCTCCCTGTCCATCACCAACTCCCAGAGTCCACTCAAACTCATGTCCATCAACTCGGTGATGCCATCCAACCATCTCATCCTCTGTTGTCCCCTTCTCCTCCTACCCCCAATCCCTCCCAGCATCAGAGTCTTTTCCAATGAGTCAACTCTTCGCATGAGGTGGCCAAAGTACTGGAGTTTCAGCTTCAGCATCAGTCCTTCCAATGAACACCCAGGACTGATCTCCTTTAGAATGAACTGGTTGGATCTCCTTTCAGTCCAAAGGACTCTCCAGAGTCTTCTCCAACACCGCAGTTCAAAAGCATCAATTCTTTGGTGCTCAGCTTTCTTCACAGTCCATCTCTCACATCCATACATGACCAATGGAAAAACCACAGCGTTGACTAGACGGACCTTTGTTGGCAAATTAATGTCTCTGCTTTTGATATGCTATCTAGGTTGGTCATAACTTTCCTTCCAAGGAGTAGTGAAGTGAGGTCGCTCAGTGGTGTCCTACTCTTTGCGACCCTGTAGACTGTAGTCCACCAGGCTCCTCCGTCTATGTGATTCTCCAGACAAGAATACTGGAGTGGATTGCCATTTCCTTCTCCAGGGGATCTTCCCAACCCAAGGATCGAACCCAGGTCTCCTGCATTGGAAACAGAGGCTTTAACCTCTGAGCCACCAGGGAAGCCACAAGGAGTAAGCATCTTTTAATTTCATGGCTGCAGTCACCATCTGCAGTGATTTTGGAGCCCCCAAAAATAAAGTCTGACACTGTTTCCACTGTTTCACCATCTATTTCCCATGAAGTGATGGGGCCAAATGCCATGATCTTAGTTTTCTGAATGTTGAGCTTTAAGCCAACTTTTTCACTCTCCTCTTTCACTTTCATAAGAGGCTTTTTAGTTCGTCTTCACTTTCTGCCATAAGGGTGTTGTCATCTGCATATCTGAGGTTATGGATATTTCTCCTGGCACTCTTGATTCCAGCTTGTGCTTCTTCCAGCCCAGCGTTTCTCAAGATGTACTCTGCATGTAAGTTAAATAAGCAGGGTGACAATATACAGCCTTGACGTACTCCTTTTCCTATTTGGAACCAGTCTGTTGTTCCATGTCCAGTTCTAACTGTTGCTTCCTAACCTGCATACAGATTTCTCAAGAGGCAGGTCAGGTGGTCTGGTATTCCCATCTCTTTCAGAATTTTCCAGTTTATTGTGATTCACACAGTCAAAGGCTTTGGCATAGTCAATAAAGCAGAAATAGATGTTTTTCTGGAACTCTCTCACTTTTTCGATGATCCAGCAGATGTTGGCAATTTGATCTCTGGTTCCTCCGCCTTTTCTAAAACCAGCTTGAACATCTGGAAGTTCACAGTTCATGTATTGCTGAAGCCTGGCTTGGAGAATTTTGAGCATTACTTTACTAGCGTGTGAGATGAGATGAGTGCAATTGTGCAGTAGTTTGAGCATTCTTTGGCATTGCCTTTCTTTGGGATTGGAATGAAAAGTGACCTTTTCCAGTCCTTAGGTAAGTTTATTCCGAGATATTTAATTCTTTTTGTTGCAATGGTGAATGGGATTGATTGCTTCATTTCATTTCTCTTTCTGATTTTTCATTGTTAGTATATAGAAATGCAAGTGATTTCTGTGTATTGATATTGTATCTTGCAACTTTGCTAAATTCACTGGTTAGCTCTAGTAATTTTATGATACTATCTTTGGGGTTTTCTATGTACAGTATCATGTCATCTGCAAACGGTGAGAGTTTTACTTCTTTTCCAATCTGGATTCCTTTTATTTCTTTTTCTTTTCTGACTGCTGTAGCTAGGACTTCCAGGACTGTGTTGAATAATAGGTGGGAAAGTGGACACATTTGTCTTATTCCTGATCTTAGGGGAAATGCTTTCAGTTTTTCACCATTGTGAATAATGTTTGCTGTAGGCTTATCCTATACGGTTTTTACTATATTGAAGTAAGTTCCTTCTATGCCCATTTTTTAAAGAGTTTTATTCATAAATGGGTGCTGAATTTTGTCAAAGGCTTTTTCTGCATCTATTGAGGTTATCATATGGTTTTTATCTTTCAACTTATTAATATAGTGTATCACATTGATTGATTTGAAAATATTGAAGAATCCTTGCATCCCTGAAATAAACTCAACTTGATCATGGTGTATGAGTTTTTGATGAGTTGCTGAACTCTGTTTCCTAAAATTTTGTTGAGGATTTTTGCATCTATGTTCATCAGTGATAACTGGCCTGTAGTTTTCTTTTTGGGTTATCTTTGTCTGGTTTGGGTACCAGGGTGATGGTGGGCTCATAGAATGAGTTTGGAAGTGTTCCTTCCTCTGCAAATTTTTGAAAAAGTTTTAGAAGGATAGGCATTAGCTCTTCTCTAAATGCTTGATAGAATTCTGTGAAGCTATCTGGTCCTGGGCTTTTGTTTTTTGAGAGATTTTTGATCACGGCTTCAATTTCAGTGCTTGTAATTGAGTTATTCATAATTTCTATTTCTTCCTGGTTCAGTCTTGGAAGATTGAACTTTTCAAAGAATCTGTCCATTTCTTTCATGTTATCCATGTTATTGCCATATAGTTGTTCATAATAGACTCTTTTAATCCTTTGTATTTCTGCATTGTCTGTTGTAACCTCTCCTTCTTCATTTCTAATTTTGTTGATTTGATTCTTCTTTTTTTCTTGGTGAGTCTGGCTAAAGGTTTGTCAATTTTGTTTATCTTCTCAAAGAACCAGCTTTTAGTTTTATTAATCTTTACTACTGCTTATTTCATTTCTTTTCATTTATTTCTGCTCTCATCTTTATGATTTATTTCCTTCTACTAATTTTGGGGTGTTTTTGTTCTTCTTTTTCCAGTTGTTTTAGCTGTAAAGTTAGGTTATCTATTCAATGTTTTTCTTGTTTCTTGAGGTAGGGTTGTATTCCTACAAACTTCCCTCTTAGAACTGCTTTTGCCACATCCCATAGATTTTGAGTTGTTGTGTTTTCAATTGTCATTTGTTTCTAGAAATTTTTTAATTTCTCTTTTGATTTCTTCAGTAACTTGTTGTTTATTTAGAAATGTATTGTTTAATCTCCATGTGTTTGTGTTTTTTACTTTTTTTTTTTGTAATTGATATCTAGTCTCATAGCATTGTGGTCAGAGAAGATGCTTGATACAACTTCAATTTTCTTAAATTTACTGAGGTTTGATTTGTGACCCAGGATGTGGTCTATCCTGGAGAACGTTCCGTGTGCACTTGAGAAGAATATGTATTCTCCTGCATTTGGATGGAATATCCTGAAGATATCACTGAGATCCATCTCATCTAATGTATCATTTAAGACTTGTGTTTCCTTATTAATTTCCTCTTTTGATGATCTGTCCATTGGTGTGAGTGGGGTGTTAAAGTCTTCTATTATTATTGTGTTATTGTCAATTTCTCCTTTTATGTCTAATAGTGTTTGTCTTCTGTATTGAGGTGCTCCTATGTTGGGTGCCAAGATATTTACAATTGTTATGTCTTCCTCTTGGATTGATCCCTTGATAATTATGTAGTGTCCTTTCTTATCTCTTGTAATATTCTTTAAGGTCTATTGTGTCTGATATGAGGATTGCTACTCCAGCTTTCTTTTCCTTCCCATTTGCACGGAATATATTTTTCCATCCTCTCACTTTCAGTTTATATTCGTCTTTAGGTCTGAAGTGGGTTTCTTGTAGACAGCATATATATGGGTCTTGTTTTTGTATCCGTTCAGTCAGTCTGTCTTTCAGTTGGAGCATTTAATCCATTTACGATTAAAATATTTATTGATATATATGTTCCTATTGCCATTTTCTTAATTGTTTGGGGTTGATTTTTTTAGATCTTTTTTTCTTCTCTTGTATTTCTTGACCATATAAGTCCCTTTAGTATAGCTGGTTTGATGGTACTGAATTCGCTTAACTTTTGCTTGTCTGAAAAGCTTTTTATTTCTCCATCAATTTTGAATGAGATCCTTTCTGAGTACAATAATTTTGGTTGTAGATTTTTCCCTTTCAGTACTTTAAATATATCTTGCCTTTCCCTTCTGACCTTCAGAGTCTCTGCTGAAAGATCAGCTGTTAAACGAAAGGGGTTTTCCCTTGTATTTTACTTGTTTCTTTTCCCTTGCTGCTTTTAATATTTATTCTTTGTGTTTAGTCTTTGTCAGTTTGATTAGTATGTGTCTTGGCGTGTTTCTCCTTAGGTTTATACTGTATGGGACTCTTTGTGCCTCTTGGACCTGATTGACCATTTCCTTTTCCATGTTGGGGAAATTTTCAACTATAATCTCTTCTAAAATTATCTCATATCCTTCCTTTTTATCTTCTTCTTCTGGGACCCCTATAATTTGAATGTTGGTTCATTTGATATGGTCCCAGAAGTCTCTGAGACTGTCCTCAGTTATTTTCATTCTTTTTACTTTATTCGGCTCTTCAGAAGTTATTTCCACCATTTTATCTTTCAGCTCACTGATTCATTCTTATGTTTCAGATATCCTACTATTGATTCCTTCTAGAGTATTTTAATTTCAGTAATTGTGTTGTTTATCTCTGTATGTTTATTCTTTAATTCTTCTAGACCTTTGTTAATTGATTATTATATTTTCTCCATTTTGTTTTCAAGGTTTTTGATCATCTTTACTATCATTATTCTGAATTACTTTTCAGGTAGTTTGCCTATTTCCTCTTCTTATTTGGACTTCTGTGTTTCTAGTTTGTCCCTTCATTTGTGTAGTATTTCTCTGCCTTTTCATTTTTTAAAAAAAACTTATTGTATTTGAGATCTTCTTTTCCCAGGCTTCAAGTTTGTATTCTGTCTTTCTTTTGGTTTCTGCTCTCGTAAGGTTGGTCCAGTGGTTTGTGTAAGCTTCATATAGGGTGAGATTTGAGCTGAGTTGTTTTATTCCCCACTCTGATGGGCAAGGCTGAGTGAGGTGGTAATCCTGCTGATGATTGGGTTTGTATTTTCATTTTGTTTGTTGTTTAAATGAGGCATCCTGCACAGGGTGCTACTGGTGGTTGGGTGATGCCAGGTCTTGTGTTCAAGTGGTTTCTTTTGTGTGAATTCTCACTATTTGATACTCCCTATGGTTAGTTCTCTGGTAGTCTATGGTCTTGGAGTCAGTGGTCCCACTCCAAAGGCTCAGGGCTTGATCTCTTCATCTAAGACTGATGAGATGAAAATGACCTTTTTGTTTTTCAGACCTCCTGTTGTAGTTATTTCCAAAATCTGGTCGATTACATCTTCAGTTTCTCTGTATCTGGCATGCCTCGGGAGCCACAGTTCCTCTATATTGGCAGGGATATCATTTTAATTGGTTTATTTCTTGGCATTCCCAAAGTATGTATCTAGAGTGTTTTGCTGTAATTTTTTTCTGACAAAATTATATAAAAACACAATATGAAGTAATTTGCTTCATGTCTGACTTTTGCAACAGGGTTCTAAAGCAGGTAGTTTTTGCTAAAATATGCAAGCTCTGTTTGCTAAACATTTTGATTTTAAAACAATGTTGTTTAAAGCATTTTTCTTGTTCCCATGCTTCATTTTCTTTTCTTTAATTGCTAACTGGACTGATCAAATGGTCTGCTCTGTGACTTGTGTAGTTCCCGAAGTCACTTTTATTGATTTCATGGCATTCTATATTTTTTGTATGATTTTAATTTTTACATTATAATTGACTTGCACTGTATTTTTATTGTATTATTTGAAGTAATATCTGATAATAAGAGACTGACAAATAATGCAGTATGACATGTAGGAATATATAATTCACTTAGGCTTGCTGCTAAGTCGCTTCAGTCGTGTCTGACTCTGTGCGACCCCATAGACTGCAGCCCACCAGGCTCCCCTGTCCCTGGGATTCTCCAGGCAAGAACACTGGAGTGGGTTGCTATTTCCTTCTCCAATGCATGAAAGTGAAAAGTGAAAGTGAAGTCGCTCAGTCGTTTCCCACTCCCAGCGACCCCATGGACTGCAGCCTACCAGGCTCCTCTGTCCGTGGGATTTTCCAGGCAAGAGTACTGGAGTGGGGTGCCATTGCTTTCTCCTCACTTAGGCTTAGGAACAAATAATTAAGCTATTCAAATAGGTTATTTTAATACCATAATTAATAATTACTTTATTTTTCCCTATCTAACCTCACAACTGTGTGGACTCAGAAAATTTCTACTCAGATAGTCATCACATCCTTTTATCATGCAAATGTTATGTGTTTTTTGGAAATTTCCTTTTTTGGGTAAGTTATATATTGGATATTTTTCCATGTCAGGACCTATGGATATACTTTATTCTTTTACCTGGTATGTATGTATGCCTCAGAGGTTTATCTAGTCTTTGTTGGTGAAAATTTGTGAAACTTATTTTTCAATAATATACTGAGTATCTTGCATACCCTTTTTTGTGATATGAGAATATTTCTCTAGAATAGCTATTCAGTAGACTTGCTGGGTTGAGATGATAGGTATTTTACATTTTAATGTATTTTATCAGTATGTGCTTTTCAATGCATTGGCCAATTATATACTTCCCTGGACAGTATATGAACACCCCATTATCATGTTTGTCCAACCCGTGAATGTTTCAATGTTTCTTTTTTTTCAACTTGATGGATAAAAACCTACATTTCATGTTTTAATTTGTTTTTTTCCCTGCTAACCAACAAGGTTGAGCGCTTTTTTGTATATATATTGCTATTGTTTCATTTTTATGTGAATATTCTTCATGTATATTTTGCCCACTTTTCTGTTGAATTGTTTGCCTTTTTCCTGTTGAATTTATAAGGCTATAAAAGATGCTTACTCCTTGGAAGGAAAGTTATGACAAACCTAGATAGCATATTCAAAAGCAGAGACATTACTTTGCCAACAAAGGTTCGTCTAGTCAAGGCTATGGTTTTTCCTGTGGTCATATATGGATGTGAGAGTTGGACTGTGAAGAAGGCTGAGTGCTGAAGAATTGATGCTTTTGACTGTGGTGTTGGAGAAGACTCTTGAGAGTCCCTTGGACTGCAAGGAGATCCAACCAGTCCATTCTGAAGGAGATCAGCCCTGGGATTTCTTTGGAAGGAATGATGCTAAAGCTGAAACTCCAGTACTTTGGCCACCTCATGCAAAGAGTTGACTCATTGGAAAAGACTCTGATGCTAGGAGAGATTGTGGGCAGGAGAAGAGGATGGCAGAGGATGAGACGGCTGGATGGCATCACTGACTCAATGGACGTGAGTCTGGGTGAACTCTGGGAGTTGGTGATGGACAGGGAGGCCTGGCATGCTGCGATTCATGGGGTCGCAAAGAGTCGGACACGACTGAGCCACTGAACTGAACTGAAGTACTAAACTCTAATATCTTATGTATTACACATATTTTCTACTTGACTATTGCTTGTCTGTTCATTTTATTTATTTTAATGTTGATCTGTTTATGAATTTTGAATTTTAAAAAGTTATCTTCCCTATTTTTGACTGTATTTCCTTCTAATGCTTTTTTTAATTTTAGTTTTAACAGTTTTAAAAGCTAGCTTCTTAATCTACTGGAAATTTGAGTTTTTGAGAAGTGTGAAGCAAGGAAATCCTGTGGGCTCTACATTTAAAATATGTCCAAACCTGTCACTGCTCTCTACCCAAGCTACTCCTCTGGTTCAAAACACCATCACAAGTTCTGGATTTCTGCTTCCCTGATTGTCTTACGTATACACTTGCTTCTGAGAGGCTATTTTCAACACAACCTAGCAGAGACATCTTTTCAAAAAGCAGTATACCAATAGCTGCCCTTTTTACTAAGAGTGAAACCAGTGTTTTTAAGGTTAAAATGATCTGGCCTTATCTCCTCCTATGTGTCAAAGAGGGTAGACCTCTTTGTCTACCCCTGCTTCTGCCTCTCACCATCTTCTCTGTGCCTTGGCTTCAGTTTATACACCACCCCAGGCCTGCTCACCTGCCTTGCTTTCTACTTACAGTAGTGACTTGCTGTGTCTTACTGGCCTAGAGCCAGGTTGCTGCTGCGGCAGCTGCTTCTGCTTTAGACTGATATTCCTACTGTGCCTGCTGCTCCTGATCTCCCTTTAATACCTGGATACAGCTTCCTCTTACTTCCTGTTTCTATGTTCCACGTTGTCACTGATTTTCAAGATATGGGTTGCAGCTCTCCATTTCACTAAGCACCACACATGTGCAGCTTGGAAGTGTAAGGGGCTAATTCATAAAAGATGGAACTTTGACTGAAGGGGTATGGGAGTGAGTGGATAAATTCTTCTTTCTTCTCCCTCCTTTTAAAGGAACACATGTATACCTGTGGCGGAATCATTTTGATATTTGGCAAAACTGATACAATTATGTAAAGTTTAAAAATAAAATAAAATTAAAAGCCAAAAAAATAAAAAATAAAATAAAGGCAGAGTAGCTTTATGTGATCTTTCTAAAGATGTCGTACATGACCCAGGCGTCAGTTTACATAAAGCTGTATCCCAATCCATAACACTCTGCCTTATTTTGTCCTATCTCATCCTCTACTAGGCCTTCACTGGTGGTTTAGATGGTAAAGAATCTGCCTCCAGTGTGGGAGACCAGGTTTTGATCCCTGAGTTAGGAAGATCCCTTGGAGAAGGGCATCTTCTGGAGAAGGGCAACCCACTCCAGTATTCTTGCCTAGATAACCCCCATGGACAGAGGTGCCTGGTGGGTTATAGTCCATGGGATTGCAAAGAGTCAGAGACAACTGAGTTGTCACACTTACACACACACACACACACACACACACACACACACACACACCTCTACCTTATTCCATTTTCCCAGTGTTCATGCTTCCCTGGGATTGTATTTCCCAATAAAATGTTAGCAAAAATATGTTTCCTTCAGAGTCTGTTTTCTAGTGGAACACTTAGTGCAAATATTTATTCTTAATTATTTTGTACACTTATATTTGTTTCTAGGCTAGCTATGTCTTCTACTTATTCCCTTCATACCCATTCCTCAATGTCATAGAGAAATCTGTTCCCTTGAATATGTGAACTGTTCATGGGAGGACTGTGAAATATGATAAAAGAACTAAAAATAACCAACTGGCATCTCCAATAGCAGTTACCTCAACAGTTCTAACTCACATCTGACAGTCCTCCTGTATTTCCTATCTCAGTATTAACACTGCCAGATAGCCAGTTGCTTCAACCTGAAACTTTAGAATAATCCTTAAAACCCCATATCCGGTTGGCTAACAATCTTTTTAATGCACTTGCTCAAACATCTCCAAAATATTTTCTCTTCTCCCTAATGACCTTGCATTCATCGGAGTTCTGTGCTCTGTCAGGTCAGCTTAAGTGTCACCTACTCAGAGCAGCTCTCCTGACACCCTATTTAAAGAGCCTTCACTTTATAGATGTTGTACCCTGTTTATTTCCTTCACAGTGTTAAAACAAATCGTTAATGACTCATTTAAACCTTTTTAACTAATTTATCATTTGTTTCTTCATTGGAATGTAAATGCTATGTTTTCTGTAGTAGCCACAGTGTCTATTCTAGTCATAGCAGGGTCTCTATAAAGAATGGATGACTGAGGAATACAATACTTTCTTATTAGGGTCATTTGTTTCCACTTTCCTTACTCAGCTGTTCTAATCAATCCTCTACACTGATAGAATTAAATTAAATTAAATTAAAACAGAGATCTGATCATGTTACTTCCCAATTTAAAATCTTTATTTTCATAAGTACAAGATAGACATCAATTTCTTCAGCCTATGAAAAGAAGCAAAAATGGATTAAAGACCCAAATGCAAGATTGGATACTATAAAACAGAGGAAAACATGCACAGAATACTCTTTGACATAGATCACAGCAGTTTTTTTTGGTCCATCTCCTAGAATAATGGAAATAAAACCAAAAAATAATAAATGGGATTTAATTAAATTTAAAGGCTTTTGTACAGCAAAGAAAACCATCAGCAATACAAAAAGACAACATACTGAATGGGAGAAAATATTTGCAAATGCCATGACCAATCAGGTATTAATATCTAACATATATAAACAGCTTGTAAAACTCAACATCAAAAAAAAAACCTCATTAAAAAATAAAAGAACTGACATTGTTTCCAAAGAGGAAATGCAGGTGACCAACAGGCATGGGAAATAAAAAAGATGCTCAACAGCACTAATCATCAGGGAGATGCAAATGAAAACCAAAATGAGATCTCACCACACACCTATAAGAATGGCTATCATCAAAAAGACTACAAATTACAAATATTTATAAGTATGTGAAGAGAAGGGAACCCTTGTACCTTGTTGCAGGGAATGTAAGTTGGTACAGCCATTGTGGAAAACAGTATGTAGGCTTCTCAAAAAACTAAAACTATATTTTTAAAAAGTATTTATTTATTTTGGCTGCGCAGGGTCTTCATGGCTACATGGCCTTTTCTCTAGTTGCAGCAAGCTGGCGCTACTCTTCATTGCAGTGAGTGGGGTTCTCATTGTGGCGGCTTCTCTTGTTGTGGTGCACAGGTTCTAGAGTGTGGGTTCTAGAGAGTATAGTTGCATCCTGTGGGCTCAGTGGTTGCAGTTCCTCGGCTCTAGGGCACAGGCTCAGTAGTTGTGGTGCTTGGGCTTTTGCTCCAAAGCATGTGGGATCTTCCTGGACCAAGGATTGAACCCCTGTCTCCTGTGTCGGCAGGCAGATCCTTTACCACTGAACCACCAGGGAAGCCCTAGAACTACTTTCAGTCTCCTTTAAATGAAGTTTTAAGTAGAATTGAATGTACAGTACTAGGTCAAAATATTATAATTCATATTCGGTCTCAAATTATTCATTGAAAAAACCTGATTCTCCATAGTTTTGGAATTTAAAAAGCCCATGAATTTGTCTAGATTATATTTATCCTTTCTCCATAGATGTTTTTGACAAGTTTTTCATAGATTTTAAAATTTTTTTCTATTTTTAATGTTTCTTTTATTTGCTATTTTAAAATTTTATTTTTTTCATATTTTAGAATTTTAACAATTAAACAGTATCATTTTCTAGATAGAGCTATAGAAATTACACAAAATATAATTGTACTTTGTGATTAGCCTGTGGGGTTAATTTCTCTTATGCCATTCTTTCTTCCGCAGATTACATGTTTATGTGTGGCAATTAATGAAAATTTACATTTTAATATATTTGCTTCAAAAATAATTTAAAAAGCATACATAATTGACATGAAGCTTTTGTATTGGCCATGTAACTGACTTAGTTTTCTGTATTGTACTGGTCCTATAATATTTTGGAAACTTTTTTATTACTACATTTATTTCCATGCAGGTTTAGAAAATTAATTTTATTTATTTATTCTTGGCTGTGTGGAGTCCTTGCTGCTGCACAGGCTTTTCTCCAGTTGCAGAGAGTGGTGGCCACTCTCTAATTGTGGTGCGTAGGCTTCTTATTACAGTGGCCTTATCACTGCTAAGCACGGGCTCCAAGGTGCCTGGGCTTCAGCAGCTGTTGCATGTGGTCTCAGTACTTGTGGTTCCCAGGCATAATTGTGCCACATGGGCCCAGCTGCCCCAAGGTAAGTGGGATCTCTAGGATCAGGGATTGAACCCGGTGTCTCCTGTGTTGGCAGGTAGACTCATTACCACTGAGTCACCAGGGAAGCCCCTATTTCCATCCAGTTTAATGGCATGATTTAATTAATTCCTCCTAAGTAAAATATTAAAATAGTATTTCTAAGTTTTTCTGTTTTCAGAGTGTTTTAACAATTTTGTCTTGAATTATAATTTGTTCCTTTCAGATCTATGCTGTTCTAACTTATACATTTTTCTTTTTAAGTTAGTCTTTTAAATTACATTGACCTTTGAACAATGTGGGAGTGAGGGTTTCAACCCTCTCTATTCAGTTTAAAAAATCCATGTATACCTATAACTAACCCTCCATGTTGATGTTTTCTTTACATGCATGGTTCCTCCATATCTGCAGTCTGCATTCTCAGATTCAACCAGTTGTGTGTCGTGCAGCACCAGAATATTTAGTATTTTTAAAAATCCATGTACAGTCGGACCCAACTGTAGATAGATAAAACATACTTTTTCAAAAAAAAGTTTCCTACCTTTTAAATCAACTCTTTAATTTTCTGACCTTTAATACTACTTTGTAGGATAAAATGTTCCCACATTCATTGCCAATAAAAGATTTAGTGATTAATGATTTAGAGAATACATTTTGAGAGTCCTTAGCTTATTAATAAGTAGTGCTATGACTTCCTCATTATTTATAAAATGGATAAATTCAATAAATAATCTGACATAATTTTATAGATTTGTAAGAAATGTTAACTTTCTTAGCTGAAATTATTTTCCCAATTATTTTCGTGATCTTCTCCGGTTTTCTTAGAGTTTGTGAGAAGCTATTAAGTATAGTTTGAAAAAATTTTAAACCTTGTGAGCCAATTCAAAGATCATATTATCAAATGCTAAGAAGTAATAGACTAGTATGAGGCTGTGATCCTCAAAATTGTTCTGCTCATTGCATTTCTTAAGTCATTAGGATGGATTATCATTATTTGTATTAAATATCCAGTCTTTTTTTTTTAAACTGTAACTTTGAGACATTTACTCCTAGCCATGAGGAACTAATAGGTACTGAATTTCCTATATATAAACAACTAGGGAAAATATGAACAACTGGGGAAAATGGAAACATGCTATTTTAAGACACTAGAAAATAGTACCTTGAGAAAAAGAATGTCTTGAGAAAGATGAAACACACTAGTTGGTGCCAGTGATTGAACCAGCTTTCTGCTGGAGACAGTTTATGAACTGTAGGTCAGGCAGAGAAAACCCTAGCAAAGCACAGCAGTCCACTGAGTTGCAAGATAAATATCAGAGTTTGGGGAGGCAACTTAAACTTGCAAAGCAGAGTACTGGCGAAGAATGATTTTGAGGTATAAACCTCCAGGAATCTATTTGTTGGTCCACTTTTATTTTTTACTGAATATCAAGTTTTTCCAGGAAATTTGAAATTCTATGAAATCACATGAAGAATTCCAGATACAGAGGAACCGTGTATATAAATTTGAAGTTGAACATACAAGATTGGAAGACTGTCAATCTACTGGCTGTAACTGTCATTTCCAGCCAGTTACAGTGAAGAGGTATTACAGTTCTATAATCCTACACCTACCTTAGAGGAGTCATGCATTAATAGAAGAGCTAAACTAGACCTAACGGAAAGGCAATGGCAAGCCACTCCAGTACTCTTGCCTAGAAAATCCCATGGATGGAGGAGCCTGGTGGGCTACAGTCCATGGGGTCGCTACGAGTCGGACACGACTGAGCGACCTCACTTTCACTTTTCACTTTCACACAATGGAGAAGGCAATGGCAACCCACTCCAGTGTTCTTGCCTGGAGAATCCCAGGTACAGCAGAGCCTGGTGGGCTGCCGTCTGTGGGGTCGCACAGAGTCGGACACGACTGAAGCCACTTAGCAGCAGCAAACTAGACCTAAAGTGAAGTCTACTGCATTTATACCCTTAAAAAAAATCTTAACAACTAACACTGAAAGGATTATGGTGATCCACAAAACACCTAATCTTAGCCAAAAGGCCAAGAAGTGACTAATATACAAAACAAAAAACATAATATTTGAAACGAAGAAATCAAAGTCCAGACACTCAACAACATAAAATTTTAATACTTCATCATTTTAACAATCAGTCAGTAATTAATGGACACACAAAGAAGTAGAAATATATAATCCGTCGTAGTAAAAAAAAAAAAGTACAGTAATAGAAACAACCAGAAATAGCAGTGATGTTTGAGTAAGCAGATAAGAACTTAAAAATCTCCACTGTAAACATTTTCAAAGCATTAGAAATTAAATATGAATACAAGAACAATAGAAAAGGAAATCATAAAATTAAAACTTACAGAATCTAACTAAAAAAATGCAAATGCAATATAAAACATAAAAAAATGTAATGTAAAGGGGCTTGAAAACATATGTTACAAAGAAAAGATAACCCATAGTGCTAGAGACTGAATGTTTATGTCCTTCCAAAAAGTCATATGATAAAACCTAATTGCTAATGTAATGGAATTTGGAGGTGGTGCCTTTGGGAGGTGACTAAGTCATGAGAATAGAGACCTCATGAGTGAAATTAGTGCTTTTCTAAGAGAGACCCCTGAGAGCTCAATTACCCATATGTCGTATGGTCTATGGACCAAGAAGTCAACTCTCACCTTACACAGAATCTGCCAACCTCTTGATCTTGAACTTTCTAGCCTCTAGAACTCTGAGAAATAAATTTATGCTGTATAAGGCACTAAATGTATGATAACTTGTTATAGCAGCCCAAACAAAGACACATAGATACAACAATAGATAGTAATCAAAGAGAAAAAATAATTTTATTTTTAAAATTTTTTACTTTACAATATTGTATTGGTTTTGCCATACATTGACATGAATCTGCCACGGGTGTACATGTGTTCCCCATCCTGAACCCCCCTCCCACCTCCCTCCCCATCCCATCCCTCTGGGTCATCCCAGTGTACCAGCCCCGAGCACTCTGTCTCATGCATTGAACCTGGATTGGTGATTCATTTCACATATGATGATATACATGTTTCAATGCCATTCTCCCAAATAATCCCACTCTCTCCATCTCCCACAGAGTCCAAAAGACTGTTCTATACATCTGTGTCTCTTTTGCTGTCTCGCATAAAGGGTTATCATTACCATCTTTCTAAATTCCATATATATGCATTATTATACTGTATTGGTGTTTTCCTTTCTGGCTTACTTCACTCTGTATAATAGGCTCCAGTTTCATCCACCTCATTAGAACTGATTCAAATGTATTCTTTTTAATGGCTAAGTAATACTCCATTGTGTATATGTACCACACCTTTCTTATCCATTCGTCTGCTGATGGACATCTAGGTTGCTTCCATGTCCTGGCTATTGTAAACAGTGCTGCAATGAACATTGGGGTACATGTGTCTCTTTCAATTCTGGTTTCCTCAGTGTGTATGCCCAGCAGTGGGATTGCTGGGTCATAAGGCAGTTCTATTTCCAGTTTTTTAAGGAATCTCCACACTGTTCTCCATAGTGGCTGTACTAGTTTGCATTCCCACCAACAGTGTAAGAGGGTTCCCTTTTCTCCACACCCTCTCCAGCATTTATTGCTTATAGACTTTTGGATCACAGCCATTCTGACTGGTGTGAAATGGTACCTCGTTGTGGCTTTGATTTGCATTTCTCTCACAGTGAGTGATGTTGAGCATCTTTTCTTGTGTTTGTTAGCCATCTGTATGTCTTCTTTGGAGAAATGTCTATTTAGTTCTTTGGCTCATTTTTTGATTGGGTTGTTTATTTTTCTGGAATTGAGCTGTAGGAGTTGCTTGTACATTTTTGAGATTAATTCTTTGTCAGTTGCTTCATTTGCTATTATTTTCTCCCATTCTGAAGGCTGTCTTTTCACCTTGCTTATAGTTTCCTTTGTTGTGCACAAGCTTTTAATTTTAATTAGGTCCCATTTGTTTATTTTTTCTTTCATTTCCAATATTCTGGGAGGTGGGTCATAGAGGATCCTGCTGTGATGTATGTCAGAGAATGTTTTGCCTATGTTTTCCTTTAGGAGTTTTATAGTTTCTGGTCTTACATTTAGATCTTTAACCCATTTTGAGTTTATTTTTGTGTATGGTGTTAGAAAGTGCTCTAGTTTTATTCTTTTATAAGTGGTTGACCAGCTTTCCCAGCACCACTTGTTAAAGAGATTGTCTTTTCTCCATTGTATATTCTTGCCTCCTTTGTCGAAGATAAGGTGTCCATAGGTGCATGGATTTATCTCTGGGCTTTCTATTTTGTTCCATTGATCTGTATTTCTGTTTTTGTGCCAGTACCATACTGTCTTGATGACTGTGGCTTTGTAGTAAAGACTGAAGTCAGGCAGGTTGATTCCTCCAGTTCCATTCTTCTTTCTCAAGATTGCTTTGGCTATTTGAGGTTTTTTGTATTTCCATGAGGCCACCATCACCCTAATACTGATGACAATAAAACCTGACAAAGATGCCACAAAAAAAGAAAACTATAGGCCAATATCACTGATGAACATAGATGCAAAAATCCTTAACAAAATTCTAGCAAAGAGAATCCAACAACATATTAAAAAGATCATACATCATGACCAAGTGGGCTTTATCCTAGGGATGCAAGGATTCTTCAATATCTGCAAATCTATCAATGTAATACACCACATTAACAAATTGAAAAATAAAAACCATATGATTATCTCAATAGATGCAGAGAAAGCCTTTGACAAAATTCAACATCCATTTATGATAAGAACCCTCCAGAATACAGGAATAGAAGGAGCATACCTCAACATAATAAAAGCTACATATGACAAACCCACAGCAAACATTATCCTCAATGGTGAAAAATTGAAAGCATTTCCCCTAAAGTCAGGAACAAGACAAAGGTGCCCATTCTCACCACTACTATTCAACACAGTTTTGGAAGTTTTGGCAACAGCAATCAGAGAAGAAAAATAAATAAAAGGAATCCAAATTTGAAAAGAAGAAGTAAAACTCTCACTGTTTGCAGATGACATGATCCATTACATAGAAAACCCTAAAGACTCCGCCAGAAAATTACTAGAACTAATCAATGAATATAGTAAAGTTGCAGGATATAAAATCAGTACACAGAAATCCCTTGCATTCCTATACACTTATAGTGAGAAAATAGAAAGAGAAATTAAGGAAACAATTCCATTCACCATTGCAACGAAAAGAAAAAAATACTTAGGAATATATCTACCTAAAGAAACAAAAGACCTATATATAGAAAACTATAAAACACTGGAGAAAGAAATCAAAGAGGACACTAATAGATGGAGAAATATACCGTGTTCATGGATAGGAAGAATCAATATAGTAAAAATGAGAATACTACCCAAAACAATTTATAGATTCAATGCAATCCCTATCAAGCTACCAATGGTATTTTTCACAGAGCTAGAAAAAATAATTTTTAAAAAATGAACAGAATCAGACTTGATCTCAGATGTAGAGGCAGGCAGGGGTGATGGTGGGAACGGACATAAAAGATTATAGAAGAAATTGCTTAAATTTTCCAAAATTTTATGAAAACTCTGAGCTCACATTTTCAAGAAGCTTAATGATTCCTAAGCAATATAAACACCAAAGAAATCCATTTTAAGTTATACTCCCAGCTGGCACAGTGGCAAAGAATCCACCTGCCAATGCAGGAGATGTAAGAGACATGAGTTTGATCCCTGGGTTGGGAAGATCCCCTGGAGAAGGAAATAACAATCCATTCCAGTATTCTTGCCTGGAAAATTCCATGGACAGAAGAGCCTGGCAGGTTACAGTACACAGGGTTGCAAAGAGTTAGACACAACTGAGCATGCATGCTTGCAATAATAAAATTTACCACACCAAGGATTACATAATAATCTTAAAATCAACCAGAATAAAGAGAAACAAAGAAAAGAATAATTGTAGACTTATCATCACCATCTAAGAGTTGCATATTGCATGCCATTTATATATACACAGAATGTATGTACATATATGTAGACTATCATTTATAATGTGTTATGATGTATAACTTATTTATATCAATGTATATATGTACAAGATATTTATGTATATATGATGTATAATATATATGTACAATGGTGCAGATGTAAATAGAATACTAAAAAATAAATAATTCCAAAAGAAAGAAAAAGACAAAATAAAGAATAAAGAATATATGGAGAAAATACAAAACACAAAAAGCTGGTTTATTTAACCCAATCATATCAATTATATTAAGTGTAAACTGTCTAAAGAAGAACTGCATGATAGAACTTTCAGTTATAAAGGAAATGTTCCTTGTCCATATGTCACCTATACTGTCCACAAATGGTTTTTGAACATTTCAACTGTGGCTAGGTTGACTGAAGATCTGAATTTTTTATGTCTTTATTGTAATTTGTTTTAGTTTAAATAGCTATATGTGGTAAGTGGTCACTGCATTAGACAGTGGACATATCAACACCCCAGTAAGAAGGCAATAGTTATCAATCTAGATGAAAAAGCAAGATTCAGTTTAATATTGGCTGTAAGAGATACATTCTATATATGAACATTCAGATTGAAAAGTATAGGATAGAAAAAACATGTCAAGCAAACATTAATTATCAGAAATATGGAGTAGATATATGAACAATCTGATGACCTGAATCCAGATTGCCAGGAGAAATATCAATAACCTCAGATATGCAGATGACACCACCCTTATGGCAGAAAGTGAAGAACTAAAGAGCCTTTTGATGAAAGTGAAAGAGGAGAGTGAAAAAGTTGGCTTAAAGTTCAACATTCAGAAAACTAAGATCATGACATCTGGTCCCATTACTTCATGGCAAATAAATGGGGAAACAGTGGAAACAATGACAGACTTTATTTTTCTGGGCTCTAAAATCACTGCAGATGGTGACTTCAGCCATGAAATTAAAAGATGTTTGCTTCTTGGAAGAAAAGTTATGACCAACCTAGACAGCATATTCAAAAGCAGAGACATTACTTTGCCAACAAAGGTCTGTCTAGTCAAAGCTATGGTTTTTCCAGTAGTCATGTACAGATGTGGGACTTGGACTATAGAGAAAGCTGAGCACCAAAGAAGTGATGCTTTTGAACTGTGGTGTTGAAGACTCATCTTGAGAGTCCCTTAGACTGCAAGGAGAGCTAACCAGTCCATCCTAAAGGAAATCAGTCCTGAATACTCATTGGAAGGACTGATGCTGAAGCTGAAACTCCGATACTTTGGCCACCTGATGCAAAGAACTGACTCATTAGAAAAGACCCTAATGCTGGGAAAGATTGAAGGCAGAAGGAGAAGGGGACTCCAGAGGATGAGATGGCTCATCTCATTGACTCACCTCATTGAGTCGATGGCATCACTGACTCAATGGACATGAGTTTGAGTAAACTTCAGGAGTTGGCCTTGGACAGGGAGGCCTGGCACGCTGCAGTCCATGTGGTTGCAAAGACACGACTGAGTGACTGAACTGAACTGATATGAACAATAGGAAAATGGATTATAGATGAAAAATATCACTAGAGATAGAGGCATTTCATAGTAATAAAATATTAGATTTTGAAGAAGACATAATAATACTAATGTGTATACACTGATAATACTGCTTCATATACAAAGCAGAATCTTACAGGATTGTGGTCATTTTAAAACATACCCACAATTTTTTAATATTCTTCCTTCAACGGGTAGAGGTTAATTCTTTATTCCTTGAGTATGATCTTATCCTGCTTCTAATGATTAAAATTCCACAAAAGAGATGGTATGTAACTTCTGGAACTAGATAATAAATAGTACTGTAGATTCCTCCTTCCTTTCTCCCTCTCAGATCACATGCTTGAGGGGAAGTAGTTTACATCACATGAGGCAAGAGCTAAAGCCTCCTGCCAAAAACCACTTTAGAAGTGGATCCTTCAGTCCCATTATAGCCTGCTGGTGACTATGCATGTATGCATGCTCAGTTGCTCAGTTGCAATTCTCTGGACTGTAGCCTTCCAGGTTCCTTTTGTCCATGGAATTTTCCCGACAAGAATACTGGAGCAATTTGCCTCCTCCAGGGAGGAGGGATCG
Source organism: Bos taurus (assembly GCF_002263795.3). Lineage (NCBI taxonomy): Eukaryota > Metazoa > Chordata > Mammalia > Artiodactyla > Bovidae > Bos > Bos taurus. The sequence continues at coordinate 66,979,606 of NC_037336.1, forward strand.
ATCCATGTCTCCTGCATTGGGAGGAGGATTCTTTACCATAGGCTATAAGGTAGGTACCATAGCCTGTGGTACCATAGGATATACGCTATAGTCAGCCTATAGCCCTGACTAATGTCTTGACTGCAGTTCCATAAGAGACCTACCCAAGTGAAGAAAACACCCAAAAAATGGGTTCTGAATTCCTGATCCACAAAAACTTTGAGGTAATAAATGTTTATTTTTTATGCTTCTAAATGTGGGGGTAATTTGTTATGAAACAATAGATAACTAATTTTAGACTGGAAAGGTTAAATAGAAATACCATTAATTACCATGGAGATTTAAATATTTATCTCTTAATAATTGATAGAACAAATAAACAACAAATGAATATGCATAAAGAACCACTCTATCAACCAATTTAATTTAATTAACCTTTATGCTGCTGCTAAGTCGCTTTAGTCGTATCCGACTCTGTGCCACCCCATAGACAGCAGCCCACCATGCTCTGCCGTCCCTGGGATTCTCCAGGCAAGAACACTGGAGTAGGTTGCCATTTCCTTCTCCATTGCGTGAAAGTGAAAAGTGAAAGTGAAGTCGCTCAGTCGCGACTGACTCGTGGTGACCCCATGGACTGTAGCCCACCAGGCTCCTCCATCCATGGGATTTTCTAGGCAAGAGTACTGGAGTGGCTTGCCATTGCCTTCTCCATTAACCTTTATAGAACTCTCCAACTCGGAACAGCAGAACGTCATTTTCCTCAACTGAATATGGAACATTCACTTAGACTGTGTGCTAGAATAAAGAACAGGTCCTAATAAATTTTAAAGTATTTAAATGTATTCTCTGACCATAAGAGATTGAAGCTAGAAATTAATGACAATAAAATATCTAAAAAGACCTCAAAAAACTGGATATTAAGTGTCTTAATCCATTTCTAGCTGCTATAGCAAAATATCAGACTGAGTAGCTTATAAAGAATAGACATTTATCTCTCAGTTTTGGAGACTGAAAAGCACAAGATTAAGTAATATGCCAGAAAATTTGGTATCTGGTGAGGACCTGTGTCCAAGTCTATTTGTTGTGTCCTCGTATGGTGGAAGGGAACAAGGAAACTTTCAAGTCTATTTTGAGTACTAACCCTATTCATGAATCACCATCCTCATGGCCACATCATGTCCCAAGGGCCTCACCACCTAATACCATCATTGTAGGCTTTAGAATGTCAATGTATAACACATATGTCTGTATCTTGGGGAGGTACAGACATTGAGACCACAGCAACAACACACTTCAAAATAACACATATGCCAAAGAAGAAATCAGAAGAAATTTTAAATAAGATTTTGAATTGAATTTTTCAATCAAAAAAAAAAAAGATTTGGAATTAAATTTTTTTTAATTCCAAATTTGTTAGTTGTAGCTCAGGCTCTGCTTAGAAAATATGCTGAACTTTAAAGTCTTTTAATAAATATTAACATAAGGTTATAATAGTGATTCATTATATAAGAAGAGGAGGAGGGCATGGCAACCCACTCCAGTATTCTTGCCTGGAGAATCCCATGGACAGAGGAGCCTGGTTGGCTGCAGGTCATAGGGTCGCAAAGAGTTGGACACACTGAAGTGACTTAGGACACATGTACACATTTAAGAGGGCTTCCCAGGTGGTGCCAGTGGTAAAGAATCCACCTGCCGATGCAGGAGGTGCAAGAGACGCAGGTTCAATCCCTGGGTCAGGAAGATCCCTTGGAGTAGGAAATAACACCCTACTCCAGTATTCTTGCCTGGAAAATTGCATGGACAGAGGATCCTAGTGGGCTGCAGTCCCTGGGATTGGAGAGTCAGACATGATTGAGCATGCACACACGCATGTAAAAAGAAATGTCTATAGTCAGTGATCTAAGCTTCTACCAGAAGATGCTAAGAAGAACAGTGAAATAAACTAAAATAAGTAGAAGGAAGGAAAATTTAAAGATACAAGGGGAAACCAATGAAACAGAAAATTGAAAATAAATAAATAAATGAAACCAAAAGTTGATTCTTTGAAAAAATGAATGAAATTAATAATACTCTAAAAAAGGCTGATTTTTTTTAAAAAATAGAGGATACCAAATTACCAATATTGGGGGAAAATATCATTTACTACAGATGCCATAGACATTAAAAGAATAATAAGAATATTGAGAACTTTATGCCAATAAGCTTGACAACTCAGCCAAAAAGATACTTTCCTTGAAAGATACAAATTATCAAAACTGATACAAGAAATAAATTTGAGTCACACAAAAAATTTGAATCATTCTATATCTACTTAAAACATAAAATATGTAACAAAATATTCCAAAAAAATCCCCAAACTGTGGGCCCAGATGATTTCACTAGTATGCTCAATAAAACACTAAGGGAAGAAATTGTATAAATTCTATGCAAACACATTCAGGAAGGACCATAATCCAACTAATTATATAAGGCCAGCATTACTCTGATGCCAAAACTAGATATAAATTCTACAAGAAAATTACAATAAACTAATAGCCCTCATGAACATAGACATAAAAATACTTATTGAAATATTTAGTAAATAAAAATTGGCAACATATAATAGGGATAATCTATAATTAGGGATAATAGAGATAATCTACCATGGCAAATTGAGATTTAATGCCAGGACTGTGAGTTTGATTAACACTGAAAACTCAGTTACTGTAATTCACCAAATAGAGAGATAATAACCAAATAGAGAATATGTATATTTATTTAAATAGATGAAGAAAAAGCATTGCCCCACTTGGATACACTTTTGTCACAAAAACTTCCAGCAGGAGTGGAACTTCATCAACTTTAGAACAAGCACCTCTTGAAAACCAATAGAAAGTGAAAGTGAAAGTCGCTTAGTCGTGCCCAGCTCTTTGCAACCCCATGGACTATACAGTCCATGGAATTCTCCAGGCCAGAATACTGGATTCGGTAGCCTGTCCCTTCTCCAGGGGATCTTACCAACCCAGGGATCGAACCTGGGTCTCTCGCATCGCCAACAAATTCTTTACCAGCTGAGCCACAAGGGAAAGCCTAAAAACCAATAACCATCACTATAATGCTGAATGAGTGACTTCCCTTCTGATCAGAAATAAGGTGAAAATGTCTACTCTCACTACTTTATTCAACTTTTTCATTGGAGGTCACATATTTCCTGGAATATGGCAAGGGAAAAATATGAAAGTCATATAAATTGAAAAGGAAGAAGTCAAATACTTTTATTTGTAAATGGCATGATCTTGTACATGAGGTATACTAACACATCCTACATATAAGCTACTTGAAGACATTTTAATAATTTTGCTAGATCCAATGTATATATAACCAAAATCATTTGTATTACTGTTAGTATGAAAATTAAATTTTAAAATACTGTTTATGATACTATCCAATGTCATGAAACATTAAGAGGTAAAGTTTACAAAGTATACCTGTGGCAGATTCATTTTGATATTTGGCAAAACTAATACAATTATGTAAAGTTTAAAAATAAAATAAAATTTAAAAAAAAAGAAAAAAAAAAGGATGAAACTCAAAAAAAAAAAAAACATATAAATTAAAAACTACAAATTGCTTTGGGTAGTATAAATTCACACACCTATGGACACCTTATCTTTGACAAAGGAGGCAAGAATATACAATGGATTAAAGACAATCTCTTTAACAAGTGGTGCTGGGAAAACTGGTCAACCACTTGTAAAAGAATGAAACTAGAACACTTTCTAACACCATACACAAAAATAAACTCAAAATGGATTAAAGATCTAAATGTAAGACCAGAAACTATAAAACTCCTAGAGGAGAACATAGACAAAACAGTCTCCGACATACATCACAGCAGGATCCTCTATGACCCACCTCCCAGAATATTGTAAATAAAAGCAAAAATAAACAAATGGGACCTAATTAAACTTAAAAGCTTCCTTTGTAACTTTCCTTATAGTTTCCTTTGCACAACAAAGGAAACTATAAGCAAGGTGAAAAGACAGCCTTCAGAATGGGAGAAAATAATAAATAGCAAGTGAAGCAACTGACAAACAACTAATCTCAAAAATATACAAGCAACTCCTATAGCTCAATTACAGAAAAATAAAAGACCCAATCAAAAAATGGGCCAAAGAACTAAATAGACATTTCTTCAAAGAAGACATACAGATGGCTAACAAACACATGAAAAGATGCTCAACATCACTCATTATCAGAGAAATGCAAATCAAAACCACTATGAGGTACTATTTCACGCCAGTCAGAATGGCTGCGATCCAAAAGTCTACAAGCAATAAATGCTGGAGAGGGTGTGGAGAAAAGGGAACCCTCTTACACTGTTGGTGGGAATGCAAACTAGTACAGCCACATGGAGAACAGTGTGGAGATTCCTTAAAAAACTGGAAATAGAACTGCTTTATGACCCAGCAATCCCACTGCTGGGCATACACACTGAGGAAACCAGAATTGAAAGAGACACATGTACCCCAATGTTCATTGCAGCACTGTTTATAATAGCCAGGACATGGAAGCAACCTAGATGCCCATCAGCAGATGAATGGATAAGAAAGCGGTGGTACGTATACACAATGGAGTATTACTCAGCCATTAAAAAGAATACATTTGAATCAGTTCTAATGAGGTGGATGAAATGGGAGCCTGTTATACAGAGTGAAGTAAGCCAGAAAGAAAAACACCAATACAGTATACTAACGTATATATATGGAATTTAGAAAGATGGTAACAATAACCCTGTATACAAGATAGCAAAAGAGACACAGATGTAAAGAACAGTCTTTTGGACTCTGTGGAAGAGGAAGAGGGTGGGATGATTTGGGAGAATGGCATTGAAACATGTATAATATCATATATGAAACGAGTCGCCAGTCCAGGTTCAATGCACGATACTGGATGCTTGGGGCTGGTGCACTGGGACGACCCAGAGGGATGGTACAGGGAGGGAGGTGGGAGGAGGGTTCAGGATGGGGAACACGTGTATACCTGTGATGGATTCATGTTGATATATGGCAAAACCAATACAATATTGTGAAGTTAAAAAAAAAAACTACAAAGGACTCCTTATAATACTTACTATATTATATAATGAAGATGTGAATAAACGGAAACATATTTTTGTGGATTAGAAGGCATGGTACTGCTAAAATATCAATTTCCTCACATATTTATCTGTATATTCAATCCAATTGCAATCAAACTCCCTACTACACTATTTTTGGGGGGTAGAAATTGAAAAGCTGATGTTAATATTGCTGCTGCCGCTGCTAAGTCGCTTCAGTCGTGTCCGACTCTGTGCGACCCCGTAGATGGCAGCCCACCGGGCTCCTGCATCCATGGGATTCTCCAGGCAAGAGTACTGGAGTGGGTTGCCATTTCCTTCTCCAATACATGAAGGTGCAAAGTGAAAGTGAAGTCGTTCAGTCGTGTCTGACTCTTAGCGACCCCACGGACTGCACCCTACCAGGCTCCTGCGTCCTTGGGATTCTCCAGGCAAGAGTACTGGAGTGGGTTGCCATTGCCTTCTCCGACGTTAATATTAGGTTGGTGCAAAAGTAATTGTGGTTTTGCATTGTTGAACTTTGCCATTTGGTATTGAAATAAATTAAACGGGCTTCCCTGGTAGCTCAACTGATAAAGAATCCACCTGCAATGCCTGAGACCCCAGTTCTATTCCTGGGTCAGCAAGTTCCCTTTCAGAAGATTTAGGCTACCTACTCCAGTATTCTTGGGCTTCCCTGGTGGCTCAGACGGTAAAGAATCCACCTGCAAAGTGGGAGACCTGGGTTTGATTCCTGGTTGGAAAGATCTCCTGAAGGAGGGCATGGCACCCTACTCCAGTATTCTTGCTTGGAGAGTCCCCATGGACAGAGGAGTCTGGAGGGCTGCAGTCCACGGGGTTGCAAACGGGGTTGCAAAGAATCAGACACAACTGAGTGACTGAGAACAGTGCAAACACAAAGTGCATTTCTTGCTTAATGAGTTTTTGCTAATGACTTATTACTTGCTGTGTATTTTATATTTATTTTAGACTATGGAAATGATGTTAGACAAAAAGAAAATTCAAAGGATGTTCTTATTAGAGCTCAAAATGGGTTGTAAAGCAGTGGAGATAACTTGCAACATCAACAAAAGATCTGGCTCAGGAACTGCTAACAAATGTACAGTGCAGTGGTGGTTGAAGAAGTTTTGCAAAGGAGACAAGAGCCCTGAAAATGATTAACGTAGTGGCCAGCCATCAGAAGGGGACAACAACCAATTGAGAGCAATCATCGAAGCTGATCCTCTTAAAACTGCATTAGAAGAAGTTGCCGAAGAACTGAACACCGACCATTCTGTGAGGGTTAGGTATTTGGAGAAAATTGGAAAAGTGAAAAAGCTCAGTAAGTGGGTGCCTTGTGATCTGACCAAAAAAAACAAAACAAAACAAAAACACCATCATTTTGAAGTATTCTCTTATTCTACACAACAATGAACCATTTCTTGATTGGACTCTGACATATGATGAAACGTGGATTTTATGCAACTATTGGCAATGACCAGTTCAGTGGTTGGACTGAGAAGAAGCTCCAAAGCACTTCCCAAACTTGTACCAAATAATGTCATGATCACTGTTTGGTGGTCTTCTGCTGGTCTGATCCACTACGGCTTTGTGAATCCCGGCAAAATCATTACATCTGAGAAGTATGCTCAGCAAATTGATGAGAAGCACCAAAAGCTAACACCTCCAGCAAGCATTGGTCCACAGAAAGGACCCAAGTCTTCTCCACAAGGACCGACTGCACACTGTTGTACAACCAGTGTTTCGGAAGTTGACTGAATTACACTACAAAGTTTTGCCTCATCCACCATATTCACCTGACCTCTCGCCAACCAACTGCCACTTCTTCAAGATCTCAACAGCTTTTTGCAGGAAAAATGCTTTCACAACCAGCAGGAGGCAGAAAATGCTTTCCATGAGTTCACTGAATCTCAAGGATGGATTGTTATGCTCCAGAAATAAACTTATTTCTCGTTGACAAAAATGTGTTGATTGTAATGGTTCCTACTTTGATTAATAAAGATGTGTTTCAGCCTAGTGATGGTGATTTAAAATTCAGAGTCCAAAGCCACAGTTACTTTTGTACCAGCTCAATAATTGTATGGAAATGCAAAGGACCTAGAGTAGAAAAAAAGAGTTTCATCTGTAAAACAAAATTGTAGGATTCACATTACTTAACTTTGAGGTTACTATAAGTCTACAGACTTATAGTAATACAGACTATGATATTGGCAAACTATCAAATTTATTTATATACATATGTATGTATATATATATTTGGATATATGAAAACAGAGTCCAAAAGTAGACCCACATATTTTCAACTGACTTCTGGAAAAAGGGCCAAGGTAATCAGATGAGAAGATAATAATTCTCTCAACAAATGGTACTAAAATGAATGGATATCTACATTAAAAAAGAAAAAAAGCTCTTACCTAAGGCCTTTACAGCAAACACCAGTAAATCATAAACCCAAGGTTATAAAATTTCTATGGATAAACAGAAGAATATTCACAAATTTGGGGTAAAAAAAACAATTAAGCATAAAAGAAAAGGCTTAATACATGGAATTTAGAATTAAGAATTGCTCCTAAGCAGTTATAGCATCACAAACTTGTCTCAGTACAGGGGTTAACACCTCAGTCAAATGGATGCTTACATTGTGAAACATACCAAGTGGATGTATTTATTTTGTGTAAATTGTATCTCAGTGAGGTCTATCTGAAAAATATATAGCTCTGATAATACTTTTTTATCTTAATTTTGGTTAAATCATTTTGTATTTCTTTTATCCCTGTGTTGACAAACAAGTTGAGAGATGAGATCAGTCTTATTCTCAAGGTTTGGGCCATTTTCCATTTTGCTTCTACAATAAAGAAAAAAATGATTTAAAATTTTCCTAGTACTAATATTAATAAAACTTGGAAACATGGGTAACATTGAAGGATATCCATTCACTTCGGCACCATTTGGCCAATGCATGCGTAGTCGCTTTAGGCATGTCTGACTTTGTGCAGCATGATGGGCTGTAGCCTTCCAGGTTCCTCTTCCATGGGATTCTCCAGGCAGGAATACTAGAGTGGGCCGTCATGCCCTCCTTCAGGGGATCTTCCCAACCGAGGGATCAAACCTGTGTCTCTTATGTCTCCTGCATTGGCAGGCTGGCTCTTTACCACTAGCGCCACCTGGGAAGCACATTTGGCTAAGGGGTCTCAATCAATCCTATTAGGAACAATATCTCCTTTATTTTATTGACAGGAAATCCATAGATATTATCACTTAACTTCATAATATTTAAAAAAATATAAAATCAACTATAAAATAAAGAGGAAGAAGTTATCTGTATAAAACAACATGTAGTTCAATGTGTAAATGCTTGGGTAAAACTAGCAGGCAAAATGAAACAGAAGCCTGAGCCTACTCGGAGTCAATGTCAACGTGACAGATAGGGTGTAGATATTGTACTGGTGTCAATACCACCAGCAGAGGTGTTTTCAGTTATGAGATTTTTCTGGAATAAACAAATCTTGATAAGGTTAAAAAACACATATATTCTTTCCTCGATTTATATAGTAGATACATCCGAGGGAAAAAAAATGATGCAAAAACTTTTGCTTGTGTGCAAAATAGACTTAAATTAGGCTGCAAATATAACGTGAGGGTTTTTATCGAAATGAATGTCCAGTGGCCCTTACAGAGATGCCTGGGCTGGGGCGAGGGACTGACCCACCCATAACGCTCTAACCTCACTGTGTACTGACGCCAGTAGTCCCCCTCCTCACTGGCTCCACCAAAAAACACCCTGGACGTCTCATAAAACTCCAGTAAAGAGCTGTTCCAAATCTTATGAGAGCCACAGACCATAACACACACACACACACACACACACACACACACACACACAAACAAAAAACTAGTAAGGAACTGTCATCTGAACACGGGGTGGCAGAAAACCTTGCAGATAATTCTGCTGAGTTACAGGGAAGAAATGGGGACTGGAAGCAAGACATTTTGAATCTGAAGGGAAACGAAAAGACCTTTTATCCTCTTTGAATGCATGTTACCTGACTGAATGGAAAACCTTAATTTTTACCTTCACATTCGTCATAGACATCGCAGTGGATAAAGGGGGCTTGTTTTATTTTGCGATCCCCTCCCCCCGCCCCGCCTCTTGCTGCCTAGCCAGCCGTAAGTCTCCTGGCCTCACTGCCTCATCCGGTTCACCTTCTGCCTCCTAGTACCCTGGCAGTCATCTGGACCTTTGGGACAGACTTATCCCCAGCGTGGATCACCTGGATACGCAGTGCTCTCGCACAGCTTTGCCAGGCCTTTCTCAGGAGGTCTATCTTCTGAGCTTCGCTAAAGATCCTAGCTGTGCTGATTTCCCACAAAATTGAATGCTTTCCACGTGGAGGGATTTTACAGGTCACAAAGTGGTCTCTTATCAATGACTTCCTTCATCTTGAAGTTCAACTAACAGATGAAGCCAATCTTTTCTCGCAGTGAAGGACCTAGGCTGTAGCAAAAGGCCTCTTTCACCGAGGACCCTTTAAGGGCCTGGGCCGGGACGTCTGTGGGGCGAGGGCCAGGGAAAGGGGCGGGTGGGGGAGTGTCTTCTTTCTCCCCCAACACTCCGGCTGCGACCGAGCCGGGGTGGGTGGGGGCTGGCTCCTTCCTTTAGCCAGCAGCTGCTGCACATTCAGCTTACTAGCCCGGGCCAGGAGACCGGGCGGCAGCGACTCCAGCTCCCGAAAAGTGAATCCGCTCTGGGGACTACCGCAATGCCCCGAGCCTTCGGGGTGCTCCTGGTCCTGCTGCTCAGCGGAGGCCTCGGGGGCGGCCAGGCGCAGCGCCCGGAGCGGCAGCAGCAGCAGCAGCATCGGTGGCAGCCACCCGCGCATCAGCAAAGAGGTACAGTCGAGGCACGGGCTCCAGGTCACACGCTCTGCTGGGGCCCGCGGACCTTCTCTGGTCCCTTCGTCCTACGCTTGCTGGAGAGGGACCGCTTTCTTGCTTTGCCTTTGGGGAGCGCGCTTTGGGGCGAGAGGGTCTAAGTCTGATGCAAGTTCACTTTTAGCTCCCTGAGTTCACCCACCGTCTGCCTACCTCCCCCCAAAGAAAACGGAGCGTTTTCATCTTCCATGCGTTTCTGTGTCTACTTGCTATCACTGAACATCCTGCAAATTAGTTTCCTAAGTTTTTCTAAGAGGCAAACTTTCAACCAATTAAAAAACTTTAAAAAGTTTCCCCAAATCCGTTTCCATCCCCGCAGAGAAAGATTTCCCAAGCTGTGGCTCGTCTTGGAGCTTTATGGAGGGCAGCTGATACATCTTTATTTTTAGAGACTTTTGTTTCTAACTCTTTGAACAGGGCGTGTAAAGGCGTTTTTTGTTGTTCAGTCGGTAAGTCGTTAAGTATGTGGATTTTCTTTCTTGGCAGTGGTGCCCCCAGACTCATCTTTTATTTACCGACATCCTATTTTGGGTATGCTATTTTATTATAGTGAAATGCCTCCCCTTGCTTAAACACAGATGAAACCTCTATGTCATTTGTGTTTTAATTAAGACCACAGTGCCCAGATAACACTCTTCGCCTGACTTTGGGAAACAGTTATACTTAACGTGACACAAATAACTCTCCTCAGAGCGCCTTAATGTTTGCATATGATTTCTGAAACTCTGGGGAGACTTTGCAGGGTTAGTTTATGGTCATGAATTTTAAAAGAAGTGCACGTGCAGCATTTAACACAATAATTTATAATACAACATTTGAGCAGACTTTTCTGTAAGTTGGAAAACATGTATCAAAGTAAAAAAAAAGTTTGAGAAATATTTAAGGTTTGGTTTCAAACATCAAAATGTTTACCCTAAGAGTACAAAATCTGGAGATTAGTAGCTTTTGAAAGTTTTGATGAGACCGAATCTGCCAGAATTTTAAAGAATACTTATCCCTCTTTTAGTTAACTGGAATAAGCTATGTCAACAGTTCTGATAGTTTTTCTGCTTGCAATCTAGCATTTCTAGCATTGCTACTTTATTTTAAAGGGAGAAAAAAAATGTACTCTAAGCTCCTAGCTATAATAATAACCCCCTGATTAAAATTCCTAGAATAAAAATGACCTTACATTCACTATATAACATTTTTTTCCCTTCTATTTTGGCTTTTGCTTTTCTGAGAAGTCAAATGGGGTCAATGTGGCTTAATTAATAGAACTTATGAGAATGATTTTGAGAGTATCTTTGGCAGCTGATTTAAAAAATACTACCTTTAAATATTAACTTTACTCAGTTATGTGATGTTTTAACAAAACATAATACTTTAATACTCTTAGGCAGCTGGGAGTAAAGATACCAAGATCATCAACTCTCTGTTTACTTGAAGCTCAAAGCATGCAGAGTAGGGATCAAGTGGGTTCCTGACAGTTTTCCATGGCATGCCCCCCCCCCTTTTTTCTCTTATTCTCCCTCCTGTCTCCTCCCTCTCCCCAGTTTTATTTGAGGTAAAATTAACTCTGATTTCTATGGTCCAGGCACAAGATGAAATGAATTCAGAATGGAGAAATTATACTGCCATTTGTTGAGACATCATTTGAACATTATGCACAATAAGGAATTCTAACTATACCATAGCGTTCACTATACACTGCTATATTTTGCATTCTAGCATCAGTTATTGTGTGTTTTATAGATTATTTGCAATATATTTAGAGACTGGCTCATGGATAAATGGTTAAAGCTTGTTAATATTAAAGTTTACATAAAATATATATTCATAATGCCTTAAATTTGTATAGTGCTTTATATTTTTAAAATACCTTATATATGTGAGATTATTTTACCTCCAGTCATTATTTATTGTTAGACACATTTAAAACTTAAGGCTTGGAGTAGCTGTGACTTAAGTTCATGCAACTGATAATAACTTAATTCTTAACAACTAAGAGCACTTCTAGTATTGTTTTATGTTCAAGGTCCCATTTTATAGTACAAAAGTTTTTTTTTTTTCCATTTAATTTTTTGAGGCCATGTTTCCTTTTCAATACAGTTCTGTTAAAGCAAGGTCTCAGTGAAGATTATTGGATATGAGTTTGATTGAAGAGGTGTTCTCTTGGCTATCATCAATTTTCTCTTTTCAATTATACTAGCACTGACCTTCCTGGCCAAGAATTAATTTAGAATGAGTTCTGTCTTCCCTTATAGTATGGTACTAGTTTACTAAGAATGTTGACATGAGGAAACATTTTTAGACATTGTAACTAAGTTAGAAACTTAATCAGATTTTTTTTGTTGTTTTTTTTCTTTGAAATCTTGTATAGTTTCTAGAACACAGTGAATTGTGGTATCAATAGTATTGACTCAGCAGGAAAGATATTCTAAGGAAATTCCTTAACTAAATTTAAGATTGACAGAATAGGAAAATGATACAAAGTGGGTCTGTATTTCAGCAAGGCAGTAGATAAGATCTTATCCTGATATTTGTGTAAATAATGTGTGGAAATGGAAATGTAATAGTAGGTAAATTGCAACTGAGTGAAAATAATTTCCAAAGACTACTGCATAGTAGATCAAGATCGATCCAGGAAGAAGTCTTTAGGGCTGTGACAGAGGTTTCCTTATGCTCATTTGTCTTGGTAATGGCTTGATGGAAAATATAACATCCAAGTTTATGACAACTGCCGGTGTTCCAAAACTGATTCAGATGGCTAAGCTGATGACTATCAGATTCAGGAATCTATAAAGGTCTCTATAGGCTGATCCATGAACACAACCTACATGAACTTGGTTTTGTTATTTGTATCCAGATGTTAAGTAGTTTCATGTTGCCCTCTTTAAACATTTGTTGTGTACTTTATATGAACAGGAATGAGTACAAAGACAGGATGAGAAAGGCAGTCTGAACTGCAGCCCATTCAATATGAACATACAGTGCGATATGGTGACAGAATAGTTAACTCATAAAAAACTTAGAAGCAGGTTGGCTGGTTGGTTTAGTACACATTTGAGTGCAGCATTGACAAATGGATGCAAATCGAGAGGAGGAAGAGCAGAAAGGTTAGAAGTCTGAAAAGATTTTTAAAGGAGGATTATTCCAAGTAAAGACTGTTAATTTGGAGAAAGAAAGACTTAGGAAATCATGAGATATCCTTGAATTTTTGGAAGGGTTGTTATTTGGAAGAGAGACTAAAATATTCTTTCTAAAGCCTGAATTTAAATGCATAGAAGAGTGTGACAAAGAGGAAGGTTTAAGTTAAATAAAATGAGAGGAAACCTCTCCTCCCTCCTCTCCCTTCCCTGTTCTGAGCTGTTCAGAAATAATTGGGTTGTGCTGGAACACCCAGCTTCTGGAAATGTCCATGCAGTGATCAAATGTGCAACATGTCAGAGATGATTTAGGAAGGAATGCCTCTGCAGAAAGGAAGTTAAGATTCAAGTCTCCAGTCCTTAACCAAGTCCAAGATTCTAGTATTACATTCTATTGTTTTGAGAATGCATACTTGTATTTGAACTTCTGAATTCTTAAAAAATGTCAAGAAAATATTCAGTGAATATAAATGTGTTTTTAGATGTCTTCTGAGATTTAAAATAAAAACATCTTTGAGATGATTGTCACTCATGTTTGGCAAGAATACTTAAAAATTTAATATATAATTTCCACATCACCATAAATTGCACAGTTCTAAAACATCCTGTGCTATAAAATGTGAGAACACTTTATAAATTACCTGAGAACTTTTCAGGGGATTTATTGTGGCTGTAAAGCTGTAATTGATTTTTTTTTTATGGTATTTCCTTTTGTTACATTTGTAACTTGTTGGCTTGTTCACTACATATTGGCCTACTAGTTTGGTAAAAATGATTTATAACATATAAAGTGTATGAGTAAGAATATGAACATATTCACCATTGACTGTTATATTATGGATGTGTTAGAGTTTATTTAAATAACATACTTTATATATTCTTAAAATCTCACTTATTGGTGTATGCAAATTGCTGATATATCTTAGTCCTAAATTTTTTTTTAAGATTTCCTGCAAAGTAATGAACTGAATCTGTATCAAGAGTTTCTTGGGATTATGAAAACCTTGCACATGCTTTGCCAATTCTGTCTCTTTTTAAATTTTTTATATTTAATATTTTATTGTGTAAACAAATAGGATCTTATTCTAGGTACACTGTAATATGCACATGAGAAAGATATAGGACCTTTCTTGCAAAAGTTTGAATAAGTTTTGGTTATAATTCTGGTTAATACTTATTAATACACATCATACTCTTTTTATAATATATTGGCTGGGTCTCTTATTTTTTTATTTTAATTTTTTATGTGGAGTATTATTGCTTTACAGTGTTGTGTCAATTTTTACTGTATAGTGAAGTGAATCAGCTATATGTATACATACATCCCCCCTCCCTTGAACATCCCTCTCACGCCCCACATCCCACCCCTCTAGGTCATCTCAGAACACCGAGCTAAGCTCCCTGTGCTATATAGCAGCTTCCTACTAGTTATCTATTTTACACATGGTAGTGTGGCAATGGCACCCCACTCCAGTACTCTCGCCTGGAAAATCCCATGGATGGAGGAGCCTGGTAGGCTGCAGTCCATGGGGTCGCGAAGAGTTGGACACGACTGGGTGACTTCGCTCTCACTTTTCACTTTCCTGAATTGGAGAAGGAAATGGCAACCCACTCCAGTGTTCTTGCCTGGAGAATCCCAGGGACGGGGGAGCCTCATGGGCTGACGTCTATGGGGTCACACAGAGTTGGACACGACTGAAGTGACTTAGCAGCAGCAGCAGCAGTGTATATATCTCAGTCATACTCTCCTTGTTCATCTCACCTTCTTTCCCTTCCCACCTGTGTCCACATATTTGTTCTCTTTGTCTGTGTCTCTATTCCTGGCTTGCAAACAGGCTCGTCTATACCATCTTTCTATATTCCATGCATACGAGTTAATATACAATCTTTGTTTTTCTCTTTTTGACTTATTTAATTCAGTTTGACAGACTCTAGGTCCATCCACATCACTAGAGATGACCCAGTTTCTTTCCTTTTCATGGCTAAATAATATTTCATTGTATATATGTTTCACATCTTCTTTATCTGTTCATCTGTTGATGGACATTTATGTTGCTTTTATGTCCTGGCTTTTGTAAATAGTGCTGCAGTGAACATTGGGGTACGTGTGTCTTTTTGAATTGTGGTTTTCTCAGAGTATATACCCAGTAGTGGGGATTGCTGGCTCATATGGTAGTTTTATTTTTAGTGATTTAAGGAACCTCCATACTGTTCTTAATAGTATTTGTATCAAATAGATGGGGAAACAGCGGAAACAGTGTCAGACTTTATTTTTTGGGGCTCTGAAATCACTGCAGATGGTGACTGCAGCCATGAAATTAAAAGATGCTTACTCCTTGGAAGGAAAGTTATGACCAACCTAGATAGCATATTGAAAAGCAGAGACATTACTTTGCCAACAAAGGTCTGTCTAGTCAAGGCTATGGTTTTTCCAGTGGTCATGTATGGATGTGAGAGTTGGACTGTGAAGAAAGCTGAGTGCTAAAGAATTGATGCTTTTGAACTGTGGTGTTGGAGAAGACTCTTGAGAGTCCCTTGGACTGCAAGGGATCCAACCAGTCCATTCTAAAGGAGATCAGCCCTGGGTGTTCTTTGGAAGGACTGATGCTGAAGCTGAAATTCCAATACTTTGGCCACCTCACGGGAAGAGTTGACTCATTGGAAAAAACCCTGATGCTGAGAGGGATTGGGGGCAGGAAGAGAAGGGGACGACAGAGGATGAGATGGCTGGATGGCATCACAGACTCAATGGACATGAGTTTGAGTAAACTCCAGGAGTTGGTGATGGACAGGGAGACCTGGTGTGCTGCAGTTCATGGGGTCGCAAAGAGTCAGATGCTACTGAGCAACTGAACTGACTGACATTCCCACTAACAGTGCAGGAGGGTTTCCCTTTTTCCACATCCTTTTCAGCATCTATAGTTTGTAGATGTTTTGATGATGACCCATCTGGCTGATATGAGGTGATATCTCATTGTAGTTTTGATATGCTTTTCTCTAACAATTAGTGATGTTGAACATTTTTTCATGGATTTGTTGGCCATCTATATGTCTCCTTTGGAGAAATGTCTATTTAGGCCTTCCACCCATTTTTGGATTAGGTTTTTTTCTTTTTATATTTAGCTGCTTGTATATTTGGAGATTAATCCTTTGTCAGATGCTTGGTTTGCAAGTATTTTCTCCCATTCTGAGGGTTGTCTTTTTGTCTTATTTATGGTTTCCCTTTGCTGTGCAAAATCTTTTAAGTTTAATTAGGTTGCATTTGTTTGTTTTGTCCAATTGTTTCTTAATTCACCTCAGTTACTGTAGCTCCTAAAAGATGAGATTTCACCTCACTGTAATGACTACACTTTTCACCTTCTTTAGATGTAATTATTTAACAACTCAAATAGATACCCCAAGAGTTCTACCCAGATATGATTGCTGTAAGAAAAACATGGATTTTTTTCCCCCATGGGTGGGTTTTAGTTAAATAAAAAGAATTTCTGAAGTAGTAGAATTTGGACTTTTTATTCCTTTCAGTTATACTGTAATAGCTGCTACTCAAAAAAGTTTCCTTAAGTAGATCATTGCCACTCTTTTTTCTATTCATATATTTAATAAATACTGATTATTCATGGAAATGACTAATGTGCTAGACTTTTCAATGTGGACTGCTGAGAATGAATCATTGTTCTTTCTTCTAGTCCACATAGATTTAGCAGTGACCGATAAAAAGAAATTCATTTAAGCTTTATACGGGCTCTGACATCTCCTTTCATAATCTACTTCAGAATTTTGGAACTACAATGGTGGGCCACAATGGAAGAGGAGGAATCAAGGCCTCGTGGGTCCAGAACAGGGAATACTAATTTCTGTTTACCCTGTGCATAACAAGATTAGTGGGGTGGTTATCTGTCCTTATAGAGTCCAAAGGATTTATCAAATGCACACCTGAGTCCAGCCAGCATTAGCTGTCCAGTAGGATTTTATCCTGTGGGTAGAACATGTCTGGAAGAGTTTCCAAGAGAGTACTTAAATAAAATAGGTGACTCCAGGTCATCTGTCCAATATGCTTTACGTCCTTATTTAGCACGTGGAGACCCTGTGGAAAAGATGAGGAAGAAAACATTGACAGTGGCCAAATTGTCTAGTTTCTAATCTGGAAGACTGGAGTTTAGGAGTCTTAGTCACAACTTTGAAATGGGTAGCTAAGCAGGAACTAAGGCAGAAGCCAACTGAGGTGAATGGGAAAAGAAGGTGGGGCTTAGAGAAGGACAGCGTTAGATAGGCACATGATTCTCCAAGACTCATGCCAGGCTCAGTGTATACCAGGCAGCCAGAAAGAAGATGGATTCTGGGCTGAACCCATGGGTAAAACTGAATTCCAAGGCCAGAATTTCTGCAAGAAATTGGTGGGTTGGGCCTATGTGTATTGGAATGTGGTTAAAGAATGATTGTATTCAGTGAGCAAAAGAGAGCTCCCCCCACCCAACAACAACAACAAACTCAACATATCCCTGCTCTTATGGAGTTTATATTCTAGTTGAGACAAATATGATGGAAATATAATGAATAAGTAATATCATGAATACCTATATTGTGTAGAATGTAGCCAGTGATGGATTTCTGGACAAATACAACAAAAAGGAGTCAGGAGTTCTAAGAATGAAGGATGGTTTCTATTTTTAAATAGTGATAAAGGGATAAAGGTTGACCTCACTGAGGTCACCCTTGAGTGAACACTTGCTGAGGTTTTGGGAATGATTAATACAGATATCAGCTGGAAGAGTACTCTGAGCACAGGGAACAGGCTTACAAAGGTCTAAAGCACAATTAAAGGGCTAGAGAAGTAATGTGGGCTTGATCACTGTAAAGATTTTGCTTTTTAGTCTAACTCAGGTGGATGATACTGAAGAGTTTTAAGCAGAATAAAATGAATGAATTGAATAAATTAATATTTTTCATCTCAAGCAAGCTCTAATCCATTGGGGTAGACACAGGATAAACGTAGGATTATTTTAAATTCATCTCCTGCCCCTAACCTTTCATTTGTAGGGCATGTTTAAGAGAATCCATTCCAGAGTATTACACTTCAACAGTCTTAACATCAGGAGGCTCAGAGGCATCTTTGTAAAACTTTTTTTTTTTTTTTTTTGCTTTTGGCATCTCACTTCCATTCTACTATTAAAGAATATGAATAGCTCAAAACTGCCCAAGTTCAAGGAACTTCTACATATCCTTTTATTTTGTCCCAGTGTTCCTAGAAATATGCCTTAGGTTTCTTGGAGCATTTTTAGCTAATGTACTTGTTACAAAAATTCTCTATAATCCCACATGGATATGTATGTACCTTAGAGTTCTCTTTTTTTTTTTTTATCATTCATTTCAGTATCAGAGCTAAAGTTTAGGTACTATTATTAAAAATGACACAGTGATGTATTGATCTGATGACTTCTTTTATGAAAGGAACTTTGAAATGTTATCAACCTTTTTACAGTTAGAAGCACTCGATGCTCTGCTTCGATTTTTATAACTTCTTTAAGGATCTCTGTAAGTCTTGCAGTAATCTTTGGAATAAAGTAACTCAATTTTGGGCTGACCTAATTTTATCATTTAAAACAAACCATCTCTGTCTTCCTTCTTCCCTCCTCCCTCCCTTCCCTTTCTCCCTACCTCTGCTTCTTTCCTTCCCTCATCCCCTTCCTCCCTCCCTTTCTTTTTCCTTTAATATCCTGATTCTGAATACAATATGGTTTTCAAAGAGATGATTCTAACAAATTTAACTTCTTAGAAAGTATGAAAGGATAAACTTCACCTACATATTTCATTTTATTAAAAGTCACGGATAATTATCATATAAAGATAGTTTTGAGACATAATCTAAAATTACATTGAGAGTTAAAGCTAGGGTATTGCCTGCCAAAGATGTTAATATGAATAAAAATATAGTATTTTTCCAGTCATCTTGAATGTGGATTTTAATATGGGAGCTTTATCCTGTTTGGCACGTGACATTTAGAAGAAGATTGTAGAGGCTAGTCTATTAGTGGTTTATTACTCATAATGCTGGCTTTCTGTAGCAGGCCTAATCTAGTACAAATAGCAAGTTAATCTGTGTAAATTCTGAATGATGAACACCTGAGCAGCTATTTCATGTCTGGCTCTTGGTAGAGGCACCTTGTAGGAAGTTAACGACATCTCTCCTCTTACGGTCTTCTCAATTGACTACTGGGCTGTGCGATTTCCCAAGGCTCTTTGTTCAACTAGGTCTGCGTGCCAGATGCTTTAGATTGGTTTAATAGTATCTAGTGCATTGTGAGTGTTAATGCATTCATTTACACAGCAAAAGTTTCCAACAGGTTAATATAATTATCCTCATTTTAGAGAAGGAGAAATTTGTCAAGGACAAACACATGTTCCACTGTTAGTTCTAGAAATTAGAATATGTTCCTTTTCCTGGTTTTGTGGACCCTAAGTTGTCATCTCTTTTGGAGCTTTAGATCCTTTCTGATCCTTTATAAAATACCTTAAAAATCATATTATTTCTGAATTATGTTAGTAGTCTAGTTTTAAATTGAAGATTCACTAGGTCTTATGGAAGAACAAGAAAAATAAAACATATAGTCTTCAAAACTCATTTTCATTTAAACACACACACTACTTAAAAGTATGCAGAAATACACATGCATAATACTCAAAGCTATGCATAAATTTCAAAGTAGCCATCAAATTTTAGTCTTTAAATTTTTAGGATTTGGATTATTGGGTGCTAGACTATAACCCACTCCGGTATTCTTGCCTGGAGAATCCCAGGGACAGAGGACAGACAACATGGGCTGCCATCTATGGGGTCGCACAGAGTCAGACACGACTGAAGCGACTTAGCAGCAGCAGCAGCAGCAGCAGCAGACTATAATAAAGAATTAATTGATTATTTCTGTAAGTCACCTTACAGAAATTACTTCAGTAGGCTAGAAGCAATTGTCTTTATAACAGATTCTTTAAAAAATAGTTACTGTATATGTCTGTGAATGAAAAGAGCAAGAATCAAATGATATACGTAAGAATAAGAGCAGAGTTAATCTCAAAATTCCTTCTGAAAAGTGCAGAACCTGGCATCTTCATAAAAAGATTTAAGGAGTTCTGTTTGAAGCCAAACCTCTCAGTTAAGACAGAAAATTGTGCAAACATCCTAGAGTTTGAGAGGATTTGTATGTGTATCTATGTACCCTTTACAGTTTAATGCTCTCACAGTACTTAATATATTTAATATATTATTTGATTGTTTAATCATTAGATTTTCAGTTTTATAAGCAAAAATATAGAATAAAGGAATCTAAAAATTTCCAAGATTCTGAATTTCCAAAAAAACCTAGTTGCCTTGATAAATGCTTATAGACCACAGAATAAGCTGTAAATGGGATCATTTATAGTTTTCAGTCTGGTAGCTATACTGTTAAAACTCTAAAGTGTAATTCTTTTTAAGTTGCTTGTAACATATAAGGTCCTATTCTAAAGAGGAAATAAGGTTAGTCGAATTTGCCACATCAAATATATTTTTTCAAAAGCCTGTAGTAGCTGCCCCAATTGTCTAGCTTATTGCCTGCTATGCCTTTTTCAATTACCTAATGAGGCTCAAAGTGTGAAGGAGAACACAAAGTAGTGCAATTGTCATTTCAGGTAGCTACTTCATCTCATTGGTTTATTGTGAGGAGTATATAAAACAATGAATATAAAGCATGGTGCATCTATTAGGGACTCAATAAATGTGAATTTTCAAAGTGCCTCAAGAAAAATGAATTAAGCCTAAAAGTTGTCTTGGTGTCTCTAGCTTGAAGCAGCCTTTTTTTTCCTCCAGCCCCATGGTGTACCAAATTCAGCTGAGGCTGTTGATGAAAGTATTTGCTCATATACTTGAAAACACAAATGTATGAATTCAATTTTAATTGGAATTTATGTTGTAGTATTTCACTATTGTGAACTTCATAGCTTGTTATAAAAAAGACTCTTATTAACATACACTTTTTTTTTTTTAAGGTATAGTTGATTTACAATGTTGGGTTAATTTCTGTTGTACAGCAAAGTGGTTCAGTTATATACACATGTATACATTCTTTTTATATTCTTTTCCATTATGGTTTATCACAGGCCATTGAATATAGCTCCCTGTGTTACACACTAGGACCTTGTTGTTTATCCATTCTGTATATACTAGTTTGCATCTGCTAATCCCAAACTCTCACTCCATCCCTCTCGAACACTTCTTAGCAACCACAAGTCTGTTCTTTACAACATATATTTCTTTATGTCTTCAATTTCCATATATATTCCTCTGCTTTGGAGATAACTTGGATTAGCAGAAAAAGTATAGACTTGGGAGATGGAAGGAATTGGATTCATAGCCATGTTGCCATTTTTCTTACTGAGACCAAAAACCTGAGTCAACAGAGTTTAAATTTTCCATTCGTAAAATAGAATTACGCTAGATAATATTTGTGAAAATTGTTTTTATTGTTAAGTCACTAATTCATGTCCAACTGTTTGTGATCCCATGGACTGCAGCATACCAGTCCTCCATGTCCCTTACCACCTCCTGGAATTCACCCAACTTTATGTCCATTGAGTTGGTGATGCCATCCTCATCCTCATTTGTGAAAATACTTGGCAGTTAATCAGTAAATGTTAGCCAGTTTCTTCTTTCTTTTATTACCTGATCACAAAGCTCAAAATAATATTTTCAGTGCATATAACACCCGTTTTGCTTTGTGAAAGTCACTCAGTCGTGTCCAACTCTTTGCAACCCTATGGACTGTAGCCTGCCAGGCTCCTCAGTCCGTGGAATTCTCCAGGTGAGAATACTGGAGTGGGTAGCCGTTCCCTTCTCTAGGGGATCTTCCCAACCCGAGGGTCCAACCCAGTTTTCCCACACTGCAGATGGATTCTTTACCATCTGGATTCTTCACCATCTGAGCCACCAGGGAAGCCCCAAGAAACACACCTTCGCTGACCAGTGACTCGTGCTGGGGCCCCAGTGGTGAAAGGACCGAATCATAGCCACTAGACCACCAGGACATTTTGCTATAGAAGAGCAAAATATTCTACAAGTAGACCCTAAGAGATTATAGATGACAAACTATTTATGTCACTGCAGAGCAGTTGAAGAATTCTATCAAGGTCACCCAAGTCAATAATAGAGATAGGAAGGAACACAAAGTCCTACAATTAGCTAATGATTATGCTAGTAGCCCAATATGAGAACTTATTTAAGCAGGCAACAGAATGGAAATTTTAGTAGTACTTCGTGGCTCTTTATATTTCAATTATGATATAATAAATTTTTAAAAGGAATTTCTCCATACCATTCCCTCTGGGTCATCCCAGTGTACCAGCCCCAAGCTTCCTGTATCCTGCATCAAACCTGGACTGGCGATTTGTTTCTATGATATTATACATGTAGGGAGGTGGGAGGGGGGTTCAGGATGGGGAACACGTGTACACCCGTGGTGAATGCATGTTGATATATGGCAAAACCAATACAATATTGTAAAGTAAAAAAAAATAATAATAAAAAAATTAAAAAAAATAAAAGGAATTTCTCCTTTTTTGACTTGAATTTATTAGGGATTGATAAATTACTTTTTAAAGAGCTCAATGTATGGCACGTGACAAGTGCTTCATAAAGATTAGTTATTATTTTCAACCTATGAAGCATCTGTCTTCATTAACATCTTCTTGGGTAGAGCTGACAATTCAGCACGTTTGACACACAATGGGAATTAATTTTAGGATGGTCTTCAATGAAAAGTCTAATTGGATTGTTAAAAAGCTCTCAACATAGACTCTCTTTATTTGGACTGTCTCTATTCACTAAAGTGAAAAAACAGTCTGAATAGGGAGAAGGTTTAGTTTGTCTGCCTGTGCAGTAAGTCTAATGGTAAATTTCTGAAACAAATAAACAAAAACTACCTCAGGAAACCATGTAACCCAAACAGATCTCTAGGAAAACCTGCTTTTTTTTTTTAACTTGGGGACATCAGATTTTGAAGAAAGAAAAAAAATCAGACAAAACACTTCCTAGGACTTGGCCGTAAAGAACCCGCCTGCAACGCAAGAGACCCGGGTTGGATCCCTGGGTCGGGAAGATCCCTTGGAGAAAGAAATGGTAACCCGTTCTGGTATTTTTGCCTGGGAAATCCCACATACAGAGGAGCTGGCAGTCTATGATTCAGGGGGCCATAAAGAATCGGACACAACTTAGCGACTAAACAACAGACTTGCTATAGTCTCCTTCCCTATTTAAAAAGTTTCAATCACGTTTAACATGTAATGTACAACTAGTTAATTTTTCACTGTGGTAAATTGGAAAAAAATCACTGGATTTGTAATTGGGACTCCAGGATACAAGTTTTGCCTCTAGTCCTTGCTAAAACTGCGACCTTAAACAATACTTTAGATTCATTTAACTATTCTGAAATTCAATTGCCATCTAATAAAGAAGATTGAGAACATAACGTTCAGCTCTATCTCATGGGGTTGTTGTAAGGGTTAAATAAAATATGCCATACAAATAGTATTGTTAATAATACTACTCTGTATTATGATAAATGATAGGTTTGGTCAAAGGCATCATTGCAATATAAAGTTTTTCTTCACCCCTTTCCTTGATTTTTTTCCCTTGTGACTCTTAATATTCTTAGTTCTCCTGTATTGAAAACCTTGGCACATCCTCCTTTTATTTTTATTTACTTATTTATTTTTTGCCACATACCTCCAAGTAACACAGAAAAAGTAAATTGGTATGGAAAGGAAATATTTAAAATGCACATCCTATATTCATTGGTTTTGCAAATAGTTACTGATACACTCTGTATGTAGAAATGATACGTTGAAAAATTCTTCAAAATACTTTTTATTTTCTTTATGATCTTTCTCAAGTTTTTACAAAGTATTTTCCAATCAACTTTCAAGGGCAGATTTTATCCACAGGCTTCCTAGTATGTGCTACCTAAGATGTTCTGAGAAAGCAAACCTATCCTAAGTTTCCATATTCATCCAGGAGTCCATAGATTAAGGTCAAAGTTGGCTCATGTATATAATGAGTCTAACCTGTTTATGATTTTCATTTATGTAATAAATTGAATGATGAATCCAATCTTGTACAAACTTCAAGAGCTATTGTTATTTCAAAAAGCTAGAAGGGCACATAATTAACTAGTTACTCTTTCAAGATCTTCAGCTGTGTAATGGTTAGAAATTAATATGGTAAGTTTCATAATAATAGGACTTTTAAAATTTACTGCTCTATTTCTTGTCTTTAGACTGGCATATGGTAGGCACACAATAAAAATTGTAAAATGAAGCTACCCTTTTTGGGCAGACTAAAAGAACTGCCTTTAAAAATTGCTGTACATGTACTATATTTCCTAATCTTTTTATTGTTCAGTTCAGTTCAGTCGCTCAGTCGTGTCCGACTTTTTGCAATCCCATGAATCGCAGCACGACAGGCCTCCCTGTCCATCACCAACTCCCGGAGTTCACTCAAACTCATGTCCATCAAGTCGGTGATGCCATCCAGTCATCTCATCCTCTGTCGTCCCCTTCTCCTCCTGCCCCCAATCCCTCCCAGCATCAGAGTCTTTTCCAATGAGTCAACTCTTCGCATGAGGTGGCCAAAGTACTGGAGTTTCAGCTTTAGCATCAGTCCTACCAATGAACACTCAGGACTGATCTCCTTGAGGATGGACTGGTTGGATCTCCTTGCAGTCCAAGGGACTCTCAAGAGTCTTCTCCAACACCACAGTTCAAAAGCATCAATTCTTCGGCGCTCAGCCTTCTTCACAGTCCAACTCTCACATCCATACATGACCACTGGAAAAACCATAGCCTTGACTAGACGGACCTTTGTTGACAAAGTAATGTTTCTGCTTTTGAATATGCTATCTAGGTTGGTCATAACTTTCCTTTCAAGGAGTAAGCATCTTTTAATTTCATGGCTGCAGTCACCATCTGCAGTGATTTTGGAGCCCAGAAAAATAAGGTCTGACACTGTTTCCACTGAAGTGGAAACACTTTCCCATGAAGTGGTGGGACCAGATGCCATGATCTTCGTTTTCTGAATGTTGAGTTTTAAGTCAACTTTTTCACTCTCCTCTTTCACCTTCATCAAGAGGATTTTTAGTTCCTCTTCACTTTCTGCCATAAGGGTGGTGTCATCTGCATATCTGAGGTTATTGATATTTCTCCCAGCAATCTTGATTCCAGCTTGTGCTTCTTCCAGCCCAGCATGTCTCATGATGTACTCTGCATATAAGTTAAAAAGCAGGGTGACAGAATGAGTATTTTTATAAGATATACCTTTCAAAAAATACTGAAACACAATATGTGCAATTATGAGGTGTTGTTATCGATGCCACTAATGTGATAAAAAAAATAATTTAGAATGCTTTTTATGCTTTTGAGGCATACTTTCTTTCTTAGGATATTCCCATAAGAGCTGAGCAATTTTTAAGCTTTGGATGAGGAATGCATATTTCTTTGTTTACTCAGGACTTTTCTGTGTGTGGGGTCTCTTTTGGATGAGGATTATA
The DNA here is from genome assembly GCF_002263795.3 of Bos taurus. NCBI lineage: Eukaryota > Metazoa > Chordata > Mammalia > Artiodactyla > Bovidae > Bos > Bos taurus. Next base: position 67,005,312 of record NC_037336.1, read on the forward strand.
ATGCATAAGATTAAAATGTTTACCAGCTATCATTTAAAATATATATTAGACACTAATATTTCAGGTTCTCCACCAGTTTTGTCCCTAACCCATCAACATTTTCTAAGCTCATCATTTGGAAAGGATTTTCCTTTTTACCTTTTCTAAATTAATCTGTTTTCACCCATTTTTTTCCAAAAAGGTAATCCTCACCCTCTATGCCTTTACTGAGCTCTTTGAGCCATCAAGAAATCTTTCTTTTCTTCAGCATGCCCTACTTTTGAACATGCTTCTTTCTCTTGTATTTTTAAGATGGAGTTAAAAGCTCATTTCCTCCAGGTCCTCAGGTGTGAATACACCTCTATCACTTCTGTAACTTTAGCCCCACTTATCATTATGTATAGTGTAAAAATATTCATCCTATTATATATATAAATTTTTCTTAGGTTTCTTGATTGATTTCTGTGTTTATGAGCTGAGAGGGTGAGAGGGAGGAGTAGGAACTTCTGTTGCAATTAGCTATGTTTTCTTCCTTTTAATACCAGATGAAGCCCTAGTCTACAAGAACTCATTAGGCCATGGCAATATTTTCAATTGAAAATTTACTTAAAGGAAATAGAAAACTGACATGCTACTCCAATCTTTATTCTCTTGGTGTGTATTATTCATAGATAAAGAAACAGTAAAGTGATTGAAATGACAATATAAATCAGATAATAAAAATACTCTGCACTCAACTATTTTTTCCCCAAAACTATAGAATTATTAGCATACTGGCAAATTTCTTTCAAGTTAAATATTTCACTGTAACTGGGAATGAATATTAAACACTTTTAAAATTTCTGTTCAGCAATTAGTATAAATTTAACAGAGCAGATCCTAAAAATTAAATTTAAGTAAGCACATAACATGGTTATCATGATTTCTATAGAGAGGTATGGGTGAGCGGTGGACTGCCACAGGGGCATGGGCTCTGGGTGCAGCAGACCTGGGTATGGCACAAACCCTCTTGGAGGAGGTTGCCATTAACCCCACCATAGAGTTGCCAGAATTTACACAGGACTGGGAAACAAACTCTTGGTGGGCACAAACAGAACCTTGTGTGTTCCAGGACCCAGGAGAAAGGAGCAATGATCCCACGAGAGACTGACCCAGACTTGCCCATGAGTGTTCAGGAGTTTCTGGTGGAGGCATGGGTCGGGGGTGGCCTGCTGCAGGTTGGGGGCACTGAGTACAGCAGTGCATGCTTGGGGCCTTTTGAAAGAGGTCGCCATTATCTTCATTACCTCCACCATAGTTTGATTTTGCCAAGAGAACACACTGGTCATAGCAAACACCCTCTTCAAACAACACAAGAGAAGACTCTACACATGGACTTCACCAGATGGTCAACACCAAAATCAGATTGATTATATTCTTTGCACCCAAATATGGAGAAGCTCTATACAGTCAGCAAAAACAAGACTGGGGGCTGACTGTGGCTCAGACCATGACCTCCTTATTGCCAAATTCAGACTTAAGTTGAAGAAAATAGGGAAAAGCACTAGACCATTCATGTATGACCTAAATCAAACCCCTTATGACTATACAGTGGAAGTGAGAAATAGATTTAAGGGACTAGATTTGATAGGTAGAGTGCCTGATGAACTATGGACGGAGGTTCGTGACATTGTACAGGAGACAGGGATCAAGACCATCCCCATGGAAAAGAAATGCAAAAAAGCAAAATAGCTGTCTATGGAGGCCGTACAAATAGCTGTGAAAAGAAGAGAAGTGAAAAGCAAAGGAGAAAAGGAAAGATATTCCCATTTGAATGCAGAGTTCCAAAGAATAGCAAGGAGAGATAAGAAAGCCTTCCTCAGCAATCAATGCAAAGAAACAGAGGAAAACAACAGAATGAGAAAGACTAGAGATCTCTTCCAGAAGATTAGACATACCAAGGGAACATTTGGTATGATGGCAGAGCCATCTTTTTCACTCTCCACTTTCACTTTCATCAAGAGGCTCTTTAGTTCCTCTTCACTTTCTGCCATAAGGGTGGCATCATCTGCATATCTGAGGTTATTGATATTTCTCCCAGCAATCTTGATTCCAGCTTGTGCTTCTTCCAGTCCAGCGTTTCTCACGATGTACTCTGCATATAAGTTAAATAAGCAGGGTGACAATATACAGCCTTGACGTACTCCTTTTCCTATTTGGAACCAGTCTGTTGTTCCATGTCCAGTTCTAACTGTTGCTTCCTGACCTGCATACAGATTTCTCAAGAGGCAGGTCAGGTGGTCTGGTATTCCCATGTCTTTCAGAATTTTCCACAGTTTATTGTGATCCACACAGGCAAAGGCAACATTCAGAAAATGAAGATCATGGCATCGGTCCCATCACTTCATGGGAAATAGATGGGGAAACAGTGGAAACAGTGTCAGACTTTATTTTTCTGGGCTCCAAAATCACTGCAGATGGTGACTGCAGCCATGAAATTAAAAGATGCTTACTCCTTGGAAGGAAAGTTATGACCAACCTAGATAACATATTGAAAAGCAGAGACATTTCTTTGCCAACAAAGGTCCGTCTAGTCAAGGCTATGGTTTTTCCTGTGGTCATGTATGGATGTGAGAGTTGGACTGTGAAGAAGGCTGAGCGCTGAAGAATTGATGCTTTTGAACTGTGGTGTTGGAGAAGACTCTTGAGAGTCCCTTGGACTGCAAGGAGATCCAACCAGTCCATTCTGAAGGAGATCAGCCCTGGGATTTCTTTGGAAGGACTGATGCTAAAGCTGAAACTCCAGTACTTCGGCCACCTCATGGGAAGAGCTGACTCATTGGAAAAGACTCTGATGCTGGGAGGGATTGTGGGCAGGAGGAGAAGGGGATGACAGGGGATGAGATGGCTGGATGGCATCACCGACTCGATGGACATGAGTTTGAATGAACTCTGGGAGTTGGTGATGGACAGGGAGGCCTGTCGTCCTGCAATTCATGGGGTTGCAAAGAGTCGGACACGACTGAGCGACTGAACTGAACTGAACTGAACTGAAAGAAAAACTAAGGAGCCTCTCGATGAAAGTGGAAGAGGGGAGTGAAAAGGGTGGCTTAAAACTCAACATTCAGTAAACTGAGATCATGGCATCTGGTCCCATCACTTCCTGGCAAATAGATGGGGAAACAGAGAAAACTCTGACAGACTATTTTTTTGGGCTCCAAAATCACTGCAGATGGTGACTGCAGCCAGGAAATTCAAAGATGCCTGCTCCTTGGAAGAAAAGTTTTGACCAACCTAGACAGCATATTAAAAAGCAGAGACATTACTCTGCCAACAAAGGTCAGTCTAGTCAAGACTATGGTTTTTCCAGTAATCATGTATGGATGTGAAAGTTGGAATGTAAAGAAATCTGAGTGCCAAAGAATTGATGGTTGTGAACTGTGGTGTTGGAGAAGACTCTTGAGAATGCTGTAGACTGCAAGGAGATCCAACCAGTCCATCCTAAAGGAAATCAATCTGAATATTCATTGGAAGGACTGATGCTGAAACTATAACTCCAATACTTTGGCCACCTAATGCGAAGAACTAACTCATTTGAAAAGACTCTGATGCTGGGTAAGATTGAAGGCATGAGGAAAGGGGATGGCAGAGGATGATGATACGGTTGGATGGCATCACCAACTCAATGGATATGAGTTTGGGTAAACTTCGGGAATTGGCGGTGGACAGGGAGGCCTGGCACGCTGCAGTACATGGGGTCACAAAGTATCAGACACAACTGAGGAACTGAACTGAACTGAACTGACTAGTAGAGAAAATCAAATTCTTTCTGGTGGACTTAATTACAGCATCCTGTTCCACCGTGCTGCTCTCATATGCTTTACATTTGTGTAGCATCTGGTATCTAGGATGTTTTATTTTTTCACCACCATGTCTGTGCCTCCACACAAAACTTTTGAGTCTTGTTTATAGCAGTGTATTCCTAGATTTGGAGTAACATGGGTGTCAGTACTTAAAATGAATGATTTAACTTGATAAAAGTAAGAATGAATAGAAATAGAATCCCAGACTTTCTAAATCCCAGACATGTATTTCAGTTTTATATAAATCTTCTCTCTGATATGGAAAGTATCAATTTTTAAATGGAGAAAGCTAATATAAAAACTGAGGCTTTGTAACAGTTGAGGGAGGGTAGGGTTAAACACTGACTCTATAGATAATCTATAAAAACGTTTTTTTGATTCAGTCAAAAAAATGATGGTTTCTCATCTTTTCCAGAGAGAAAAATTCATCATTTTTTCTGTGTGTTTAAGATAATTTTTACTTCTTCTGTCACTTAATTGTATTATTTAATTGATTTTTTAACATTCTATTCATAAGTATCAGATACAGCTTAGAATACATATGTCAAATTGTTTCATATTAATATACATGCCTTTTTATCTTTCCAATAGACTTGTGTATAGTTTCATATTATTAAGGAATTATAAACTGAATTTATTATAATTCACTGAGTAAAATATTGATTTTAAAATCTAATGTTATTTTGAATATCCCCTTTGAGAGACATTGGAGACTTATAGTGAAGTCATCATTTCACTAAGATTTCTTTCTAATAAGACATGAACATTACTGGAATTATATTTTATGCATTACATTCCATTGACATAATTTTAAATTTCCATTCTACTTCACTATAAATGGAATTTCATTATGTGTGACTCCACAATAAGTGGGTTACAGTATTGTTGACATTTAGCAGGATTACAGATCTTAGTGTCTTTGTACACTCTGCGTTAAAATGCATTATGTGTGTTTTCAATTCTGTTTCAAAGAAACTACTCTTGATTTACATACTTGTTGTATAGAAGAATTCTGTTAAACTCCATTGCTTAATTTCATGGTTTTGTTTTTGTTTTTTTTCCTTTCTAAAACCAATTGAAATATTTCTTGGTGTATTTTGTGACTATCGGGTAAAAATTAGATAAAACTTATGGATTATAAATATATTTGTGGGAGTTTTCTCTAACAGTAGGTCTTTATAAAGTCTTTGTGGATCTTAAGCTGTAATTGTAGCTTTCTCTTGTTAACTGTCTTTTATTCTATATTTTATTATGAAAGTTCTTGTAGAAAATGAAGTGTTTTACATAGTGCTGAGAAAGCCTTTCTCTTCTAAAGAGTGAAATTAAAATATTTCTTTTGTTTCAAGCTCAGGGGAGAGATCTTAGTGAGAATAGACTCTTTTATCTGGAGATCTGTTTCAGGGATTTGAAAGCAGAGCTACTGCTGTGGAGGCAGAAGAATGGGTGGGCTAAGGTGACACAGAAGACGACAAAGACAATGGACTTTGGTTTTAGGAGGCCTGGTGTTGAGACCTCCTTATCTGTTACTGTAGATAATAATCTCAGATGTAGGTATCCAGTTGTAGATAACCCTTTTTTTTTTTTTTGGTAAGGAGTGTTAGACTCAAAGGGGAAATTGCCCTTAGAACAGTCTAAAGCCATTAATTCTAGAACGATTTCCTCAAGGGGACCCAGGGATGACCAAGGCCTGGGACACATCAACTCAGTCCAGTTTGAGGGGAGGAACATTTTAAATTCAACCAGGTCAAGGACATTTTAAATTCAACTAGGACTTCCCTGGTAACTCAGCTGGTAAAGAATCCGCCTGCAATGCAGGAGAGACTAGTTTGATTCCTGGATCGGGAAGATCCCCTGGAGAAGGGGTAGGCTACCCATTCCAGTGTTCTTGGGTTTCCCTGGTGGCTCAGACAGTAAAGAATCTGCCTGCAATGCCGGAGACCTGGGTTCAATCTCTGGTTTGGGAAGATCCTCTGGAGGAGGGCATGGAAACCCACGCTAGTATTCTTGCCTGGAGAATCCATGGAAGAGGAGGCTGGCAGGCTACACTCCATAGGGTCGTAGAGTTGGACACAAGTGAACTAAGCACACATAGGTAAAGATCACCTTCTACAGCTGTTTTTAAACTTTCCCACACCTCTTCTTTATGCTCTTTCTGAGGGGAGTGTTAGTAACCACCTTGAGAGAGAGATTTATATTTAATCATTATGCCACCCATAGTCTTAGTTTTCCAGCTTGGTTTGGATGTATCCAGTTGTAACTTATGGTAACAGATTTGGACTAGAGATGCCCTTGTTGTTGTTCAGTCACTAAGTCATGTCTGACTCTTTGCTACCCAATGGACTGCAACACACCAGGCTTCCCTGCCCTTCATTACCTTCCAGAGTTTGCTCAAAGTCATGTCCATTGAGTCAGAGATGCCATCCAACCATCTCATCCTCTGCACCCACATTTCCTCGTTCCCTTAATCTTTCCCAGAATCAGAGTTTTTTCCAATGGGTAGACTCTTCACATCAGGTGGCCAGATTATTGGTGCTTCAGCACCCATCCTTCAAAAGAATATTCAAGGTTGATTTCCCTTAGGATTGACTGGTTTGATCTCCTTGCAGTCCAAGGGACTCTCAAGTGTCTTCTCCAGCACCACAGTTCAAAAGCATCAATTCTTTGGTGCTCAAAACCAATTCTTTATGGTTCAGCTCTCACATCTGTACATGACTACTGGAAAAACCACATCACTGACTATGCAGACCTTTGTCAGCAAAGTGATGTTTCTGCTTTGAATACACTATCTATGTTTGTCATATCTTTCTTTCCAAGGAGCAAGTGTCTTTTAATTTCATGGCTGCAGTTGCTGTCTGCAGTGATTTTGGAGCTCAGGAAAATAAAACCTGTTCACTTTTTCCCATTTTTTCCCCACTGCTTCCACTTTTTCCCCTTCTATTTGCCATGAAGTCATGGGACCAGATGCCATGATCTTACTGTTTTGAATGTTGAGTTTGAAGCCAGCTTTTTCACTCTCCTCTTTCACCCTCATCAGGAGGGAAGATAGTTCCTCTTCACTTTCTCCCATCTGTATATCTGAGGTTGTTGATATTTCTCCTGGAAAACTTGATTCCAGCTTGTGATTCATCTAGCCTGGCATTTCACATGATGTACTCTGCATGGTGGTGGTGGTGGTTTAGTCACTGAGTTGTGTCCAGCTCTTGCGACCCCATGGACTGTAGCCTGCCAGGTTCCTCTATCCATAGGATTCTCCAGGCAAGAATGGAGTGGGTTGCCATTTCCTTCTCCAGGGCTTCTTCCCAACCCAGGAATTGAACCTGTGTCTCCTGCATTGCAGGCAGATTCTTTACCACCTGAACTAGGAGGGAAGCCCCATATAAGTTAAATAAGCAGAGTGACAGTGTACAGCCTTGTCATACTCCTTTCCCAATTTTGAACCAGTCTGTTGTTCAGGTCTGGTTCTAACTGTTGTCTCTTGATCTGCATACAGGTCTTAAGAGACAGGAAAGGTAGTCTGGTATTCCCATCTCTTCAAGAATTTTCCACAGTTTGTGGTGATCCACACATTCAAAGCTTTAGCATAGTCAATGAGAAAGAAGTAAATGTTTTCTGTAATCCCTTTCCTTTCTCTGTGATCCAGCAAATGTTGACAATTTGATCTCTGGTTCCTCTGCCTTATCTAAACCCAGCTTGTACAACTGGAATTTCTTAGTTCATGTACTGCTGAAACCTGGCTTGAAGGATTTTGGACATATCCTTGCCAGCATGTGAAATGAGTACAACTGTACAGTATTTTGAACATTCTTTGGCATTGCCCTTCTTTAGGAGTGGAATGAAAACTGTTTTCCAATCCTGTAGTCACTGCTAAGTTTTCCAAATTTGCTAGCGTATTGAGTGCAGCACTTTTAACAGCATCATCTTTTAGGATTTTAATAGCTCAGCTGGAATTCCACCACCTCCACTAGCTTTGACCATATTAATGCTTCCTAATGCCCACTTGACTTTACACTCCAGGTTGTCTGGTTCTAGGTGAGTGACCACACCATCATGGTTATCTGGTTCATTAAGGCCTTTTTGTATCATTATTCTGTGTATTCTTGCCACCTCTTCTTAATTTCTTCTGCTTTTGTTAGGTCCTTCTTATTTCTGTCCTTTGTCATGACCATCCTTGCATGAAATGTTCCCTTGATGTCTCCAACTTTCTTGAAGCAATTTCTAATCTTTCTCGTACCACTGTTTTCCTCTATTTCTTTGCACAGAAAGAGATGCCCTTGACAACATTTTATTGAGCACTTAAAATTTCACCATAAAGTAATTCAGAGAATTGTATTCCTTTGTCTCTATCTCCCAAGATAAGAGTGTCTGGAGGCCAGAATTCTAGCTGAGTTCCTTAGCATTATTGCCAGGTCAGAAAGGAGGCCTGTTAACATGAAACATGTTGTTCTGCATCTGGAATCCAGAATATAATAAGCATTGTTAATTTAGTTAGAAAAAAACAGCTGTGTAAGTTTAGCCTTGTGGGGGGGTGGTGTGTGTGTGTGTGTGAGTTAACAGAATAACATCTCTTTCCCAAGATATGCATGTTTTTCTTTTGCTTGTATGCAGATTTAATTGATGATTGAATTAATGAGCTAAATGAAATAATCAACTATTTTATAATGTTAATTGGAAATTGATCAACAGGTACTCATCTGAATGATGTTATATAGTTTTAGAAACCATATCGCTTCCAGTGGTCATGTGTTCTGGTCATGGCTTCCTACAATACAACTGTTAAGCCAGATAAAGAGGCTCTATTTCTAGAACCAACCTTCATCATAACCATTATTTAGAACCCTGGCCTAAATGACATCTGTCAGTTAAAACACTGCTGTTTTCTGGTGATGTATTTTGATAATTATCTACATTAAACACATTTATGTAGATGTGTGTAATGAGATTTCTTTGGAAAATATAGTTTGTATGTTGAGTTTAAACCCTTTTCCATTTAACTTTCATAAGCTTTAACTATTTTCCTGTTCTACAGAAGGGTTAGTACCAATTATATATCAGACTTTGTATTCTCTTTGTTTCTACTATTTCTGAGATCCCTGAGGACTGGTATTATGGTTACCATTCTAGAGAATGAGGCTGAGAAAATGAAATTCATATGACTGTAAAATATTTACAGTATGATACACAGCCACAATCTCTTTTTTTAACAAAAATTTTTTTTGCAGTATAATTTACATAGAAAATAAAATTCACACATAACTATACCTTTTGGGTGACAATTGACAAATGTACACACCTGTGTAACCACCATCCTAGTCAAGAAGTAGAACATTCCACTTTTTCAGAAAGGTCCTGCTTGTTCTTTTGCATCTCCTCCCACTTATCTGCTTAGTTTCACCTGTTCTAGAATTTCCTTTATGTGAATCACCAACTATGTTCTTTTTTGTGTCTGCCTTCCTTTGTTCAGCCCAATGTCTATAAAAGTCATCCACATTTTTGGTGTTCATCACTATTTGGTCCTTTTAATTCCTAAGCATTTACAGTGTATCAGTATATATCAGTTTAAGATTTAAAACCTGTTGACAACTTTTAGATTTCAGTTTTTAGCTATTATGAATAAATTTGCTATATACGCATGCATGCATGCTCAGTCACTTCAGGCGTGTCCGACTCTTTGTGACCCTTTGGACTGTAGCCCACCAGGCTCCTCTGTTCATGGGATTCTCCAGGCAAAAATACTAGATTGGGTTGCCACGCTCTCCTCCAGGGGCATCTTCCCAACCCAGGGATCCAACCCGCATCTCTTATGTCTCCTGCAATGGCAGGCGAGTTCTTTACCAACAATACCACCTGGGAAGCCCCTGCTATATTTGAGTCACATACAAGTCTTTCTACAGGCACATGTTTTCATTTCTCATATTTATCTAGGAGTAGAATTCTGGGTTACATGGTCAGTATACATTTAATCTTATAAGAAGTGGGAAACTTGTTTTCCAGAGTGATTATATTGCTTTACTTTTCCAAAACAAAGACATGGTCTTATTCTAGTGATGTTTACTTACATAAAGCAACATAAATGTTTGTTAAGCTAAATTTTGAGATAAGGAATGACATGACAATTGATCATTTTTCTCTCTTTTCTCTTTTTTAAAGAAAATTAAAAAAACACAAGGGTTAAAATCTTGCCTTATTTTGGGGGATCTTATTCTTTAAGTCTTTGTGATAAATTTAAGACTTAAAATTTTATAGGCAGATAAAGCAGAATAAATATTCTTTGTTTGACTTTTAAAGTAGTTTATTGTTCATCTTATCTATTTTGCATGTACTATGATCATGTGTAAAGCCATAATAATATTAATGGGAGAAGAAGAATCCCAGTTTATTCATTGAACAAGAGTGTATTGAACATGTACTGTAAGTTTCCTATACTGTAAGATGAGAGAGACATAATCTTTCCCTCTAAGAATTGTCTAAGTAGAGAAAAAAAGTAAATGTATACAATACAATTATACAATAATATTAATACAGGCACTATGTATGTGGAAAGGGATTTACTAAAACTATTTAAAATGCTTAAAAATTCTTAGTGAAACAAAGATTTTCAGCTCATAAGAGTAGAGACAGCTTCACAGAGAAGGAATTTGGCTGGCCTAACAGAAGAGAGCAGTGGCACCCCACTCCAGTACTCTTGCCTGGAGAATCCCATGGACGGAGGAGCCTGGTGGGCTGCAGTCCATGGGGTCACTGGGAGTTGGACACAACTGAGCGACTTCACTTTCACTTTTCACTTTCATGCATTGGAGAAGGAAATGGCAACCCACTCCAGTGTTCTTGCCTGGAGAATCCCAGGGACAGGGGAGCCTGGTGGGCTGCCGTCTCTGGGGTCGCACAGAGTCGGACACAACTGAAGCGACTTAGCAGTAGCAGCAGCAACAGAAGAGAAGAATTTGAATGGGCAGATTGGGAAAGGAGCAGTTCAGGAGAGGGAAGGGTAGGTCATGGGGTGTGACTGAGCAGAGGGGCAAGTTACAGTGTTGTGGAGCAGAGAACAAAGGATGAAATTTAGGCATCATCTTCTAAGGAAAGAGGTTAGTTTGTGATGAGAGAAAGAGAAGCTCAAAGTGAAATTGTGAAAATGTACTCACTTGGAGAGATTATAAAAATGAACAGTGAGGTCTCCTTCTGTGTTATTGAAATGAAATGCAGAGATACCAGTTGCTGGCTTTGATAATATCTGGGAGGTGTGAGAAAGGTCATCACTATGTCAGCATTTCTAAGTGGCTGGAGACTTAAACTTTGAAATTTCACATTTTGAGTACCTTTTCAAATTTGATTACTCTAGCCAAAGAAAAAGACATGCCGTCATTGATTTAACCACTTGTTACAGTAGTTTATTTTACTGGTGTACTTTTTCTTTAAATGACACATTCTTATGAAGAAAAAAAAAAGATCAGTTTTACTCTACTCAGGCTTCTTTTTACACTGAATAAACAACTGCAGGAACCTAAGCTGTTTCTTTATCCCAGCTGTTTAGATGCCTTTAATAATATGGTTTTTCACTTACTGCTATTAACTAGAGGTATTTTAATAGAAAATTCCTTTAAAAATTGTGTACTTGTAGTTTATTGCAGCATACGGTGTATTTTAAAGCTGCAATAATAAAGCAATCAGAGTTAAGCTCTCATAGAAGACTAGGCATGCTTATTAACAATAAAATAGAGTCAGAATATACCAGGTATAAACATATTTTTATGTGGTGGAATTACCTCAGCACATAGTTAATCTAAATTAAATGAGTTTATAATTGAGATCTGTGTGCAGAAAAAAGGGAAAATTTATCTGTTCTGTAGACTATATATGTTTTTAATATCACAGCCAAAGTTTTAGGTATCCTTTGAGAGTAAGTGTGGATGCTGTTAAATGCAGCTGTGCTCTTCGGCTGTTGGTATGGATATATGGCAAACCTGGAACAAAACTAGAAAAATTAAAAAGATATTGTGGGAAAATGGGAAACGAAATTAGAAGAGGAAAACTAGCTTCCTCATCCTTTCTTTTCTCAAGGTTGCTAGCCCAAATAATTTCCAACCTTAATAGTCATGGAAAAAATAGAAAAAAAAGCAACCTATTTTTATTTAGAAAACGGGTCTATATAGCTCATTTTTTTTTCAGTTGTTTAACTGTCACAGTTCCCAAAAGCCACGTGTTTGGGGCACGTTACGTTAGATACTTCAAACCAATGGTTTATGCTCATTGCCTTCTTGGTGTAAATAGGGAGATAAATGCTATTTAAGGAGCCTTTAGGTGCTTTTGATTTTACACTTTAGAAACTATGTGTGTGTTTATTAGAAAGGTAAATGTTGAACTTATCAAACGTGAAGTGAGTGACAAAGAAGTACTACTAATGCTAAGAGCTGACCTTTTAAATTTAGCTATGTAATCGTCCATAACATAAGTATGTAATGCTTGCTTCAATTCACCATAGCTTCTGGGCCCTGTACATCCTAGTCTGGTCTCGAGTGTGTCTAATTTTGAAATAGCTATGCTCACTTCAAAAACAAGAACTTGCTTTATTTTTATTTTATTTGTTTTGGCTTTAAAGATGTACCACCTAGCTAGGTAACAAAGTCAGCTTTCATGGACACCTCTATTTAGAAGCATCTAGTTATTGTATGGTTGCTAAGTCATGTCCAACTCTTCACGACTCCTTGGAGTCATGATTGCAACCCCAAGCACGCCAGGCTTCCCTGTTCTTCACTATCTTCCTGACTTTGCTCAAACTTGTGTCCATTGAATCGCTGATGCCATCCAACCATCTCATCCTCTGTTGCCCACCTCTCATCTTGCCCTCAGCCTTTCCCAGCATCACGGTTTTTTCCAATGAATTTGGCTTTTTGCATCAGGTGGCCAAATATTGGAGCTTCAGCTTTAGCATCAATCCTTCCAGTGAATATTTAGGCCTGATTTCATTAAGGATGGACTGGTTGGGTCTCCTTGCAGTTCAAGGGACTCTCAAGAGTCTTCTCTAACACCACAGTTCAAAAGTATCAATTCTTCTGTGTTAAGCCTTCTTTATGGTCCAACTCTCACATCCATACATGACTACTGGAAAAAACCATAGCTTTGACTATATGGGCATTTGTCAGCAAAGTGATTTCTCTGCTTTTTAGTATGCTATCTAAGTTAGTTATAGCTTTCCTTCCAAGGAGCAAGCATCTTTTAATTTCATCATTGTAGTCACTGTCTGCAGTGATTTTGGAGCCCAAGAAAATGAAATCTGTCACTTTATACACTTTTTTTCCTTCTGTTAGCCATTAAGTGATGAGACTGGATGCCATAATCTTCGTATTTTGAATGTTGGATTTTAAGCCAGCTTTTTCTCTCTCCTCTTTCACCTTCATCAAGAGGCTGTTTAGTTCCTCTTCATTTTTTGCCATTAAAGTGGTATCATCTGCATAACTGAGGTTGTTGATATTTCTCCCAGCAATCTGGATTCCAGCTTGTGATTCATCCAGGATGGCATTTTGCATGATGTACTCTGCATATAAGTTAAATAAGCAGGGTGACAATATACAGCCTTGATGAAGTCCTTTCCCAGTTTGGAACCAGTCTGTTGTTCCATGTCTGGTTCTGACTGTTGCTTCTTGACCTGTTTTGCATCTGACTTTTTGGAACCCCATGGGCAGCAGCCCACCAGAATCCTCTGTGCATGAGAATTCTCCAGGCAAGAATACTGGAATGGATAGTCATTCCCTTCTCCAGGGGGTCTTCCTGACCCAGGGATTGAACCTGGGTTTCCTGCAATACAGGCAGATTCTTTACCATCTGAGCCACCAGGGAAGCCACAAAAGAGGCTTAAGAGAATTCCTTTACCTGAGCCTTAGGGTTAAGATAGCATATTCTTTAAAACAGACTGATAATTGATCATGAATTAGTCATTGTTGAGTCCATTACTATTGAATCTAAGTATGTTTTAATTTTTAGTATCTAAAATCTGTTCTTAAATTTGGTAGGATATTCTTATAGTTTAGTATTTTACAGATTTCCAAATTCAACAGGATATTCATAATATATGGTACTTTTGAATTTGTTTCTCTTCTGTTAACAGTAATAAAAACATTTCCCCCCAAATGTTTTTATACTTCATATACATTATTGATTTTGTGTAATAGTAAAAATATTTAAGGGCTTCCCTGGTGGCTCAGTGGTAAAGAACTCACCTACCAATGCAAAAGATGTGGGTTTGATCCCTGGGTGGTGAAGATCCCCCAGAGAAGGAATTGGCAACACACTCCAGTATTCTTGCCTGGGAAATCCCATGGACAGAGGAGCCTGGCGGGCTACGGTCCACAGAGTCACAGAGTTGGACATGACTTAGCAGGCGGCATGCATACAAGAACACTTAAATGGCTAGATCCATCTGTGAGTAGTTCTACTTGGAGCGGTTTGTTACTTGACCCTATTAAGTGATAGAGATAAGGTTGAGATGGGAAAAAGTTGATCTAATTCAAAATACTTTGCTTCACATGGAACTTTGCCTGAGTGCCATTGCTATATATTCAATATTTGGCCAACAGCTGAAAATCAATATATATTTTCCTCTGTCAAAACATAAGCATTCTATTTAGACACATGACAAATGAAAGAAAGGATAATGGAAAAGTGTAGTTATTTTCTTAGGAAAATGATTACACATGCATACATACTCATATAAATATTTTCCCCTTTTAATTGCTAATCTGTTTTTCAGAGTAGTCTGTGGTTGACTTTGAAGAGTTATGGGAGCACAAGGTAAGGAGCTACAGAAGACATTTTACTGAAACCCTTTCTGTTCCCCTTACTACTTTGTGGAACAGCATGAGAGATACTTTCCAATTGTGTAGGATAAGTACAACCCACTGAATACTTCTTAACAGCAGTTTACCACAAGCCAGTTATAATGTCAAAAACATCAGAACCTTTTCTTTTCTTCTGTATTTAAATAACAATAAATGCCTTCATGCTGTGTGAGAACTATTGAAGTGTGTTTCTCAGCAGGTAAACTTGGCAGTGTCTTATATAACTCCACTCAATGGGAGTATTACTTAAACAGTGTGAAATACATTGTCTGACAAGAATTGTCTCTCAATATGGAGTGATGTTTATGTAAGCGGATAGTATGCCAGTTATTTGCAGTTTTAAAAACGGACCTCCGAGGCCACAATATAAAACCCAAGTCTTTATTTGTAGTGAAAACTATAATTGTTCCTTGTGGGTAAATATTGTAAATTCAATCATTTAGCCATAGTCCATCAAGTACGTGTGATGAGAGAGAACTTCCCTGTTCTTTACTTCTAAAATAAGGTGTATAATATAATTAATGTCACTGTTTTTTTCAAGTGTTTGAATATAATTTTGATGAAATCGAAGCATTTAATTGCATGTGTACCTAATACCTGATTATCTACTTTTTGCTTGCTGTTATTTGTAATCTAACTGCTGTGCCATTTTTTGCTGCTGGATTGTCACCATCCATCTCCCTGGGTGATGATAGTCCTGCTGCTTCTGGCAAATTCCAATAGTAATTTCATCACCCTAGCTGGGCAGAATAATAGCCAGGTAACTAAAAAGTGTGTTTGGCTAGTTGAGATATGAGAATGGAGACCAAAATTCTCAAAGTCCTTGGAAAATTTTTTGAAAGACTTCAATTCTGTTAATTCATGCTCTGTTCATTGAGTCTGTAAGGCACTCCAAAATAAATGCAATGATCAGAAAGAGTGCTAAGTGTTGATATCAATTTTAACAACTGAATTAGTTGGTATATGAATCACTGAGTTTCTGATATATGGATAACTCAGTAGTTACATGACTACTTGTGAAACAGTGTATGCAATGCTCTTATAACTGGGCATGGCAATCGAGCAATATAATCTAAAAAGTCTCATCACTATGATCATGCTTCAGTAAAATAACCAGCACTTTAATTCTTCTTTCCTTGTGATTACTTTGTCTTTATTCAACGACTGCTTTTTATGTTAGAATCTGGTTGCATACAGCTCCAAGATCCATCCCTTATAGGGTGGGGTTACTCCAATAGTGTGAACATTGAGAAGTTTAGGGGCATCACACAACTCTGAGAAGCTGTTGTATCCTGTCAACAGAGGCTGTGAGGCCAGCCCATGACTTAGGGCTGGAGGTGATGCAAAGTCTTCCCACCCAACTTCTTTCCCATCTGATTGATCAAGTAAAATTGGAAACGTGTTGGTTCTTAAGCTGGATCTTTTCTCTGTTTTAAAAGAAATGATTTGAGTAAGTCACTGTGTCAGTGATAAGTGGATCTGAAGGGGTGGAGATTTGGGAAGTAGAAAGTTTTAAGCATTAGGTTTAAGACAGGTGAGGAGTGTTGAGCACTCCTCCCCGTATCCCATTATCTTTACATTTATGTCTATTTCCCCCCCCCTTCTCCAGCTCAACCCACTTCATTCTTGTTCTCTTTCATTCCTGTGTTGGATTTCTTTCCATTTCCTCTATATCTTGATATTTCATTGCCTCTCCTTGTCCTCCCCCTTCCACAATAGTACGTGAAACTGAATCTCCCTCTTAAAAATAAAAAACCTGATAATAAAAGTAATGTATGCTTATTACTTACTCACTATAGTTAGAAACTATAAGCAAAAAGGAGAAAAATTTTCATCTTTCCAAACTAGAAATTAATCAAAGCTTTGAAGCATTGTAATTTTATATAGAGAAGTATAATTTACCTTGTTTTCTTAGCTATTTAAGGTTTTATTCTATGTTCACAATTTAAAACTTCATTTTGTCTTTTATTTTGCTTTCATCTTCCTCCTTTTCCATGCTGCAAAAGCTAAATTAAATTTTATTTGCTTTATATAAGGCCTGTTAACCTCAATGGTAAAAAGAAGCTCCTCTTGCTTGCTTCAGGGTTTATGATTTTGTGTTTAGTTTTGGAGGTGAGGAAAATAAGAGGTTGACATTAGCACTAGTTTTTACCCCTGGAATTTTAATTTCACTACAACCCATTTACTGAATGTGTACAGTCGTGAATTTATTTCATTTTCTTACATCTATTTTTCTCTCTGTTTTAGACATCCTTAGATCTGTCTTCCTTTCATCTTAATATCCCTTATCTGTCCTCTTTATTCCCTTTCATTTAACCTCATTGTTATAGAGTGGTATGAGTCAACCTAGTGTGACAGAAAGGTGAGTTTTGTTATTTTCTTACGAATGAAAGGTTGGGAACAAAAGTGATTTCCCAAGATTGATGATGTTTACCTAACTAGCATCATTACTGTATATTTTCTAAACTTATGATTCAGTTTAGTGAAGTAAGAATCCTGTACTTGGTTTTAGAAATATTGGAAACATACACTTTAGGATCTAAAGCAGCTTACTAGAATGAAGGTACATAGATTTGCATTCCAATCTGATTGTGTTTGAAACTATAAAAAGCTACATAATGCTGAGTTATCTGAAGAGAGGTAGGAGTTAATGAAAAGAAACAGAGGAATGTTGGAAGTTGAATTTGCACACTGATCATCTTCTACTCCTCTTCCAGCTGTCCTCCACCAAGCACTAGAAAAGCACTGTCAACCAAGCTTTTGTCCAGCTGGAAACCTTGTAGTCTTCCTAATGTTCACTTTCTTCATCCTCCCCATTATACCCAGTTTTTCCTTGTAACAGGAATAATCTTCATAGTGTTGTGCAAAAAATGTATGAATACATTTCATGTTTCTAGTATAGAATTTATTTGTAGCTCTGAGCTTTCAGGGTGCTTAGGCTAAGCAATTTAGTTTAGGTGTTTTTAGATAATTTCAATCCAAGCTAGTACTTTTGGGGGAGGGGTCACTTTTCAGTTTAAAACTGAGTCTTTACAAGAGTCAGCCTTCTGATATTTCTCCTGATATAAGATCTGGGTGACCATATATAGCATCCAGGGAGTCAGAACGGAGAGCTGTGCATTTTGGATCCTGATTACATTTATCAACATATAGAGTATATTGTGATTGCCTCAACTTGTGGAGCTTGGGAATGCCTTCTCTCTCTTTTTTTTTTTCAAATTTATTTATTTTTTAATTTAAGGATAATTGCTTTGAGGAATTTTGTTGTTTTATGTCAAACCTCAGCATGAACCAGGCATAGGTATACATATGTCCCCTCCCTCTGGAACCTCCCTCCCGTCTCCTTCCCTATCACACCGTCTGCTGCTGCTGCTGCTGCTGCGTCACTTCAGTCGTGTCCGATTCTGTGCTACCCTATAGACGGCAGTCCACCAGTCTCCCCCGTCCCTGGGATTCTCCAGGCAAGAACACTAGAGTGGGTTGCCATTTCCTTCTCCAATGCATGAAAGTGAAAAGTGAAAATGAAGTCACTCAGTTGTGCCCTCTAGGTTGATGCAAAGCCCCTGTTTGAGTTCCCTGAAACATACATCAAATTCTCATTGGGTATCTATTTTACATATGGTAATGTAAGTTTCCATGTTACTCTCCCTGTGTCTGTAAGTCTGTTCTCTATGCCTGTTTCTTCATTGCTGCTCTGCAAATTCTTCGGTACCATCTTTCTAGATTCCGTACATATGTATTAGTGTATGATATAGATCTTTCTCTTCTGACTTACTTCACTCTGTATAATAGGCTCTAGGTTCATCCACCTCATTAGAACTCATTCAAAGGTGTTCCTTTTTATTGCTGAGGAATAAGGAATGCCTTCTCTTAAAGTAACTTCACTATTTGCTTCAACCACACATCTCATCTGGCACATGGTTTTCTCCTAAGCTGGTCACTTTGCACTGCACTCTGGTCATCTCTAGCAAATGAACTAACTCCCCTCTGTTTCTTCAGTGATTGGCCCATGAGAGTGTTGAGAGTTTTCTCCTTCCTGCTTTGAGAACCGTGGAGCACTCAGGGATTGTTGTTTAGATTGGTTCCCTGCTTGTCTGCGTATGCAATCAACTGTTCTCCTGTTGTCTGGGTGTTGTCGGTATCATTGATCCTAATAATACTACTCATACTGCTACTATTACTATTGCAATCATCTAACAATTGTACAGTGATTAAAATTTGCCATATACTATTGAAAGTGATGAAAGCATATTAACTCATTTAATTCTCAAAACAGTGTAATGATGTAGGTAGTATTCTTTTAATTTTGTAGAAGAGAAATTTGGGGCATAAGGTTAAATAACTTATAAAGTGACAGAAGGTAATCTGACACTAGGGTCTGCCCTTTTAATTCCTAAATTTGATGTGGAACATCCATATGTTTGACTTTTTTTCTCACCTCTGCCAATTATTTTATCCTCAGTGGTTTAGGGGCTGATCTAGCCCGAGGGATGGTGGTGATGGGTTGTGGAGGAACTTGTTCAGGGAAGAGAAAATGTCATTTGCTTTCAACACTACTCCACTAATTCTCACCTGAATTCTGACCTTTTCTACGCAGAAACCAGATTTGAGCTCTTTATTTGTTCTTTTCCTCTTCGTGCCACTAGACTCTGACTCCTCCCAGTAAAAGGATGCCCCTTATAGTCTAAGATTCAGCCAGTATTGGTCACATGGGAGAAAAACCAGAAGGTATTAATGTTTCTTTTTTTTTTTTTTATTTTTTTTATTTATTTATTTTTTAAATTTTATTTTTAAACTTTACATAATTGTATTAGTTTTGCCAAATATCAAAATGAATCCATCACAGGTATACATGTGCTCAAATTGTTAATTTGTCTAGTTCACACTCACCGAAGAAGTCCAATCTATCTGATTTCCTGCAAATCTATTAGTTGAAACTTATGAAACTGCCACTTTCATACATTAAAAATGGTGAGTGCAGCAACTTCATGTGCTTCAGCCTAATATCACTTCATCAGTTTTCTTACAGGACTCCCAGTTATTACAATGATTCAGGGCACCGTCACCTCCTAACTAGATGTATCACAGCAATGTTTTAATGCATCTTCCTGCTTCTCATTTTACTCTCGCTCATTTGTTTGTTATACTTCAGCTAGAGTAAGATTTATCAAATATATTGAATATTGAGCCACTTCTCTGTATAAAATTCTGTGATGGCATCTGATTGACCTTAGTATAAAATCCAAGCTCAGTTAATGTGGTTTATAAGTCATGTAGCCACACATCCCAGTTAGTCTCTGACAGCCCTGGTTCATCCTCCTGCCCCAGCTTAATTATTAAAGGTGACCCTTTTAGTCTCACACATGGTCTGGTTTGGATGATGAATTATATGATCACCTTATTTATAAGGTGCCTTATGGCCTCTGCATCTCTCTCCAGTCTCATCTCTCACTACTTTTTAGATTATAATTTGAGCTGTGGCCATCCTATACTCCACTGGATTTATAGAACAAGTCATGCCCTCTCTCAGTTCTGAATGTGGGCCCATGATGGTATTGCTGCCTACAATACCCCTCTGTTAGCCTAATTCGTGGCAATTCGTCACAACTGCATTTATATACTGACCACTAGAAGCACATCCTGATTTCTGCTGCTTCTGCTGCTAAGTTGCTTCAGTTGTGTCCAACTGTGTGTGACCCCAGAGACGGCAGCCCACCAGGCTTCCCCGTCCCTGGGATTCTCCAGGCAGGAACACTGGAGTGGGTTGCCATTTCCTTCTCCAGTGCATGAAAGTAAAAAGTCAAGTTGCTCAGTCGTGTCTGACTCTTTGCGACCCCATGGACTGCAGCCTACCAGGCTCCTCCTCCCATGGTCTAGACCTACTTGGATTCCCTGGTTTTCTGTATTCATACTTGCTCTGTACTCCCAAGTCAAATCTTCTTCCCATTAAACCAGGTTTGTATCTGATTTCTGTGCTTCCTTTCAGAGTGTTAGTTCTGGCATGACAAAGCTCTCAGTTTATTCACTACTGTATCTCCCAGGTTTCAATTCAGTTCAGTTGCTCAGTTGTGTCCGACTCTTTGTGACCCCGTGAACTGTGGCACACCAGTCCTCCCTGTCCATCACCAACTCCCGGAGTCTACCCAAATCCATGTCCATCAAGTCGATGATGCCATCCAACCATCTCATCCTCTGTCACCCCCTTCTCCTCCTGCCCTCAATCTTTCCCAGCATGGGGATCTTTTCCAGTGAGTCAGCTCTTAGCATCAGGTGGCCAAAGTATTGGAGTTTCAGCTTCAACATCAGTCCTTCCCAGGTTTGCTGCTGCTGCTGCTGCTGCTGCTGCTGCTGCTAAGTCGCTTCAGTGGTGTCTGACTCTGTGTGACCCCATAGGTTTAATAAGTGCTTACTGTATCATGGTCGTGGTGTGGTGGTGGGTGATAGATGCTACTAAAAATATACTTATATGTGCTTAATGAATTTATGAGACAAAAGCAATTTTAGGGAGCCTTCGTACTTTGACATTTGCTCCTGACTCTCTATGTTATGAGAGAGATTTGAGAGACCATCCACTATAACAAGGCAGAATAAGAGAAAGGGAGGCCAGGAGAAGGACCAAGTCTTGAATATCAAGAGAAAAACAAATGAAAAAAACTGAGAGGCTTTGAACTGACCATTTGGAGGGACACCTATATTCCACTTCTGATCATCTGATCCTGTCTTTGCCCTGCTGCTCCCACTTATTTTAGCAGGGGCACTTAAAAAGCCTGAAACCCATGATATTTTGCCTGCAGCATGCAGACTTATTAGAGTATCATATATAGTAACATAATTTTCAGTAAGTGCAGAGAAGTAATTATGTTTGAATTTGAGGAAGTATGGAACTCTGATAATTTCTCCTTTTAAAAGTTGGTAACAGTTATGTCAAACAAAAACAAAACAATTTATGAAATGGTGACTACAAGTAAGAGCTGTTTAAATCCAATTTATAGCATTCACTTCCAGAAAATGAAAGTGGGAAGCTGTTTGTAAGCTATTGTTGAAAGCTATGGTTTGCAAACTATTCTTGTGGGTTCAATTGTATCTTCCAAAAATAAATGTTGAAGCTTTAACCCCCAGTCCCTGGGAATGTGACTGTATTTGGAATTAGGGGCTTTGCAGATGTAATAAACTGAGATGAGAAGCATACCGGGTTAGGGTGAGCCCTAATCCTGTATGATTGGTGCCATTATCAGAGGAGGATGAGAGGCACCGAGATACCAGGAGAAGGCCATGTGAAGATGGAGATAGAGATTGGAGTTAGGCACCTACAAGATAACCAATGCCAAAGATTGTTAGCCACCACCCATAGCTAGGAAAGAGGCATGGAATAGATTCCTCTACCTTGATTTCAGATTTCTAGCCTCAAGAACCACAAGAGACACAATTTTTATTGTTTTAAGCCACCTAGTTTGTGGTAATTTGTTATGATAGCACTAGGAAACTAATACAGCTATTTTAAAAAGAAAAGTATATCCAATATATTTGACATGGAAAAGATGGAGAGAGAAATGGTAGAATGATGAGAGGTATACTTATTTAGGACTTAAATTATGTTCTATGCTTTCTTATTGCTCTCAATCCCACTGCTAATTCTTTAAATAACCAGTTTCCGCATAGTAGTCTGATTAAGGTCAGGCCATGCTATAGGAACAACCCCCAAATTGTAATAGCTGAACATGACAGAGGTTTAGTTCTCAGTCATGCAATACCCAAGACAGGTCCATCCAACGACTCAGGGTCCCTGTGCTCCTCCTCTTGTGACATGTCTAACTCAGGGAATGGTTCAGAGAGGATGGGGGACAGGGGAACCAGAATTCTAATTCGTCAGTGCTTCAGCTAAGAAGTCATACATATTTCTCTGATCCACATTTTATTATCAATAAATAGTCATATGCCCTTCATAACTGCAAGGGGCTGGAAAGTGTAGGGGTCACAAGGAATATTTGGTGAGAAAAATTATCTCTGTTTAATCATAATGGCAAAGGAAAATAGTTTTCAACATCTATGAATATCACATTATCTTCTCAAAGATTCCAGTTACTCCTTAACTTTGGTTTCTTTCTTTTTATCCTAGTAAGAATCTTTTAAAAGCTTCTTTTCACATACATACAACTATTACACATCCTTCCATTGCCATCAGTTTTATATTTGTCTATGCTAGGACTACTGACAACATTGATAAACATTCTTTTCCATCTAAAATCATTCCTCATGTAATATTCATTAATGTTCAATTTTAATATGTTTGAAATGTTTATGATGGAGGAAGAGGAGGAAGGGAGGAGGAGGAGATGAGAAGTGAAAATAAAGAAGAAAAAGGACAAGAAGTAAGGGGGAAGAGGAGGCATCCACTAAAAATTTTTAGGGTGAAAGAAACATCCTGATGTTTTATGTGTATTATTTTGTCTATCAATTGAATGATCAGTTATCGGAATTTCAGGAAAAAATTCCCTTATATAACAAACTGAAGCTTTACCCAGCACTCTTCTTAGACTCATACAAATTTTACACTCCTCTGTTAGATTATTGTAAGATCTCAATGCACAGAAGTCTAGGGTTCCCTTAACTCCCCCCTAGATTTGTAGGTGCAGTGTATTCCAATGGGTTATTATCCAGCATGTAGATGCTTTATCTGACTCCACCACAAGCCAAACCACCCTTTCATATCAAGGTGGTTGCAATTACTCTTTATAGGAATACATCTGTTTTAGGGAAGAAACTCATTTAATGAGTTAACATTAAAAAGCCTTTTACAAAATATATATGCTTATGTCTCTCAGCAAAATTAAGATATGTGCTTGCAAAAGTCAAATAGGAATATATTTTGCTTGTAAAAATTCAAATGTAACCTCACACACATTAGAATGGCTATCTTAAAAAAGTGTTGGTGAGGATGTAGAGACATTAGGACCTTTGTATACTGTTGATAGGACTATAAAATGGTGCAGCTAGTTTGGGAAAAAAGTATGGCAGTTTCTAAAAAAACTAAAAATAGAACAGTGAGATATTCCATATCTAATCCTTTTTTGATTCTAATATTGTCTGGATTAATAAAATATATTACAGATAATATTTTGAATATTTATGCTCATTTTAAAAATTGATAATCTTTTTCTAAGTTTGGGAAATTTGACCTTTCTTCTGAACCTTTCACTCCTTTTGAAGTAGATAGAGACTACTCTGGCAATTAGAAATATTTAGTATAGTAGTAAATTTCAGGGTCAATAAGGTGGTTTAGTATTCAACAGAAATAATGTAGTATTATTGGTAAGATTGTGAAACAAATCCCAGTACACTTAAGCTCTGCTAACAAAGATGAAATGGAGAATGAAGTATGTATATGCTGAATCTGATTAAGGTTGACATCCAGTTTGAATACATTCATTCTCTAAGGTATAGTTTGGGTATAAATCATCAACCAAGCAGAAAATGGTGAAGTTAAAAGCTGCAGACACAAAGACCTGGTGGATTTTAAAGGACTGAGAATATTCTATGGCTGTTGAAGTGTTAGCCATAGGTGATATTTTCCTGTAACTAATAAGGTGACCAAAGCATTTCCTGATTAACATAGCAGTCTTTCTCCTTTGTCCTCACTCCAGTAGAGTAGTGGTTTTTAAACTCTTTTCTGGTAAAAAAAAAAAAAAAATTAAATTATGACCAGTTCTCTCTAACAGATGCACACATACACACACATACACAATGAAAAGGTCATAATGTGTCTTCAAGCAATACTTAGACTTATTAAAGTCAGTGCACTCTAGTATTTTAACTCTATCTTCTTCATTTTAATACTAACTTTGGCCTACTAACTTGATTTAAATAATCCAATAACAGATCGTAAAATCAATTTGAGAAATCTTCCCCAGAGTGTTTCATTGTATATATTTGACTTCACTATGAGAGTAATTGAATGTGTATTGACTGAGTAATGGATTGCTTCATATTTACCTGCACAGACAAGTAAAATATTGAGCTGGAAGCTGTGTTCAGGAAATTTGCTTGAAATTCTTTATAAAGGATTTACCTTGTTACTTCTCTACTAAAAGCTTATGCCTGTACATGCTAATGGAGAAGACAATGGCAACCCACTCCAGTACTCTTGCCTGGAAAATCCCATGGATGGAGGACCCTGGTAGGCTTCAGTCCATGGGGTCGCGAAGAGTCAGACACAACTGAGCGACTTCCCTTTCACTTCTCACTTTCATGCACTGGAGAAGGAAATGGCAACCCACTCCAGTGTTCTTGCCTGGAAAATCCCAGGGATGACAGAGCCTGATGGGCTGCCATCTATGGGGTCACTCAGACACAACTGAAGTGACTTAGCAGTAGGAGTACATGCTAAGGAAAAAGGAAAGGGAAGCCTAATTTTAAAAAGTGCAAAACTGTTACAGTGCCATCCAGAGGATTATCTTAAGTGTGTGCTTATTAATTATCCCAGTGGAGATTAGCAGCCTTCATTTTTATTTGCATGATGACCTTCTAGGAATGAGATATAAAAGCTGTAAGATTATATTAAAGAAAGACTCCTGAAGGATTTGAAATTCATAACTCTTACCAATTTTATTACTTAAAATAGAAGTGTATTTTCCTCCAGAACACCTACAAATTTTTCCTGTCTGCATTATTATTATTTTTTTTTATCATTGGTAGTTTATTCTCTCTGGGACTATGAAGCCAGTAAAATAAGATCAACATTCTCTATTGGCTCAAGAATGTGGTAAGGTCAGTCTAACAAAGCAAAATTTATAGCCTCATCTGAGCCCATAGATTTAAACATTACACATTACTTCTATGTCATTGAATATAAAATCCTTATTTCCACATTTGAACTCTTCTTTCAACTTCAGTTCCTAATTTTCAACTGTCCTTTGGATATCCTTATTTACATATCCCTGGCAGGGCTTATAACTTCATGGAGTCTAAACTTAATAACTAAGCATTCTCTGTTTGCAGTTCTCCATCCTCTACACCACTCCCCAACCCTCAGATCAACTCTTCTTACTTCCTAATTTCTGCTAAAGACACAATTAGTCTTCTAGGTTTAAGCCCTTAGAGTCATTCTAGATCCCTTTCTTTCCTCCTCTATTAGTTAGCAAGGCCTTGATTCTAGTTCTAATTTTACTCTTCTTCTTTTGATTGCCACTGCCTACATCCTTATTACCTTTTATGTGTATTGTTGCAGTCGCCTCTTGATACAGTCACTGGTACTGTTCATGGATATTTCCCATTCTCCTGGATTCATAGTAGGATTGTATTTGTCCATCCCCTGAAAGTAGGCATAGCCATATGCAATGTGAACTGAAGGGGCATGTGTTACTCCTAGACTGAGTCCTTTAAAATCCAGTGCACAGTTCACCACACTATAGAGACAAATGATCTTACAAATGGATATGTGAGTGGAGAAGATATGGATGAATGCTGCTGCTGCTGCTGCTAAGTCACATCAGTGGTGTCCGATTCTGTGCGAACCGACTCTGTGCAAACCCACCAGGCTCCTGTCCCTGGGATTCTCTAGGCAAGAGTACGAGAGTGGGTTGCCATTTCCTTCTCCAGTGCGTGAAAGTGAAAAGTGAAAGTGCTACCCACCCCCAACTCCATGGGCCCCCACATCACATGGAGCAGGAGCAAGGAATAAGTCTCTGTTAATTTAATCCACTGAAATTTGGGAATCTCTGGTTATACAATATCCTAACCTGTCCTGAGGCCCACTCCAGTGTTCTTGCCTGGAGAATCCCAGCCCTGGTGGGCTGCGGTCTCTGGGGTCGCACAGAGTCGGACATGACTAAAGCGACTTCGCAGCAGCAGCAGCAGCAACCTGTCCTGGGAGAGAGGATACCTTAACTGATTTTGCAGTTTCTCTTCCCCTTCCACTTATTCTCTATCACTGACAAATTATCTTTCTAAAATATGTCTAATTATATAAATTCTTGCTAAAATCTTTCAGTATTTCTTGTTGTCTTCACCTCACATATGTGTCTTAACTTCCTTTTAAACAACCCTGCTGCTTTTCTACATGCCACACACACTGAACACTTTCTACGTCATTTGCTTTTCTGTTTCTCTGATCCAGGATGCCATTCCCATCTAGTGCTGTCCAAGTGCTACCGATTCTTAAGTAACAATGCAAATGCCATCACTGCTGTGAGGGCTTTTCTGGACTCTTGTACAAAAAGAAGAAGCGATAACTCCCTTGTTTCCTGAAGGACTTTGAATCTCCATTATAGCTATGGGACTTTGTACTTAGTAGGTTTCTAGTTATTTTCAGGCTGGAAATGGTCTTCTATCACTTCCATATTATTGCAGAGTCTCTTGCATGATACCAGTAAATATCTTAAAATTGAATATATGAATAAATAGATTACAGTTACATTTTAAAACTTCTACTTTGCTGTAAAAAAACTTTGTGGTATTGGCAAAAATGAGACAAGCGCTACAATGACTATTTCATAAGTTAGAAAAATATAAATCCCATGCTAGTCATTGCCTTTCAAATGATCTTCTTAAAATTTATTTTTTTTCTAAGATCTGCTTTGACATTACTCTTTTACCTGACTTATTTGACTTTTAAGCATTTTTTTTATGACTCTGGTTTTTAAACAATTTGAGCATACCAATTATTGCAGAGGACTATTATTTTCAAGCTGTTACTTTCTAAATAGTGCACTTGGATGGTTACTGTAAAATCTGTTATTATTCATTTTAGATCTATTACTTTGTTTTAAAAAACAGCAGTTGCTCATTAATTTTTTTCCTCAACTTTAAATACTTTAAATACATCAATATTTTTTTCTGAGTACTATAATGACCTATGCCAATGAACAGTCTTCTATTGATACATTGCCCTAATTGTAATTATTAAAAGATAAAAATCTAAAAAATTTTATTCCATAAAATCATCCTTAAATATGCCTCTATATTAGACGGTAAAAGTAATCTTCACAGTAATTAGACACAAGAACAAGATTAAGTCATTCTTCATCACAGATTACAAGAGCTTTGTCTCTTCTCTATGAATGCTTTGGTGATATTTTCACAAGTGGAGCTCTTTGTCATTGACTGCATATTTGTTAATGTGAAATCTTTAGTATGAATGACCAGGCCTTATGCAAATCTCTCTAGTTGTTTCTTCCAGAAATGATGCCTTGGAGCCTGACAGTCAATCACTCAACAAGTATTCACTGAGAGCTTACTGATACTCAGACCTTAAGCTATCAATAGAGAGAATACCAAGTATGGGATATAATCCCTGCCTTAAGGGCTTATGTTCAAGACAAGATTCACGTATATTACAGAGAGATGTAGAAGTAAATGACTAAATTCCAAATTGTACTGTACAGCCTATAAGTGGAAAGAACTGAGAAAAATGAGAAATCAGTATGGAGCATGAATCATATAGGAGAGAAATCCTTCATAGAGGCCAGGTGTCTGTAGGTGAGCACGTGAGCAAAGCTTATGGGAACAAGCAAGAATCTCCTTAGAACTGTGTGGGAACTTTAGGATCTCTTGGAGTTAATATTTCTGACTCTAAAGTATGTTCAAATGATGGCTTCAGCATCTGCAAACTGTGTAAGATTAATCCAGTCACTAGAACTCTGTGCCTCAATTCCTTTACCTGTTTAAATGGGGATGATTGTAATGATAATATGAATACCTATCTCATTGAGTTGTTATGGGAATCAAATGAACTAGTAGGAAGAAAGTAGTTGGAACAGCACACAATATATAGTGTTCATTATTATTCCTTACAACTAATGCTTAATTAGCCCCTTACAGTGCTGGGCACTGTGTGCATGGGTTATTTCACGTGATCTCCACCACATTTATACGAAGAAAGTTCTGTTGTCCTGTGTTTGTGTTGCAGAAACACTTGGAAAGGTTAGGTTAGTTAGCATATGGAGGAGCTGGTATGCAAACCTCAGGTTTTTTTTATTTAGCCCAGGAATCTGAGCACTTCACCACCTCATCTGCCTCCCCAGAGAAGTATGAGTTTAGTGCCTGAATTCCATGGAAATAAGAAAGGACTAAGGCACTGGGCGTTAAAATTTACAACTCAAACTTGGCAGAATATGTCATTTTCAGAAGTATTCCTCCTCCTATTTATTTGTGTTTTGTTTGCTTTTGTTTGTTTCTTTATTTGTAAACATCTGTTGGTGCTTTATAAGGTACCACAAGGAAGTCCCTGGGAATACCAACAATTGAGAATGAGCAAGAGAAGAGCCAGCACAAAGACTAGAATTCTGTCAGCTTGGCTCCTAAAGCTTTCCATGTCCGGTGGTCTTACTCTCAGTTAATGACCCCTAGTGCCCGATTCAGAAACCTAGAATGACCCTACTCTTTTCTCTCCATCTGCACAGCTTGTTACATCTTTACAGTCCAGACTTCAGTATTTTCTCCTTGTACTTTCACTACAGACTTTGAACTCATCTTGCTGCTGTTAGCCTTTTTTTTTTTTTTTTTTTTTTGAGCAATCCTCTACCCTACCCTAAGTCCACAGTTATTTATTTATTTTTTCTAAAAACCAAAGTTTCTGCAACTTTTAACTTTTCATTTTCCATTCAGATCTTTCACATGCTCATTACTACTTCTACTACTACTACTAAGTCGCTTCAGTCATGTCCGACTCTTTGCCACCCCATAGACGTCAGCCCACCAGGCTCCCCCGTCCCTGGGATTCTCCAGGCAAGAACACAGGAGTGGGTTGCCATTTCCTTCTCCAATGCATGAAAGTGAAAAGTGAAAGTGAAGTCGCTCAGTCCTGTTCGACTCTTCTCGACCCCATGCTCATTACCTGGTCTAGAAAGGCCTTCCACCACAGTTATTTTTGGGAAACTCTTTCCTCTTTTATGACTCAACAAAAGTGTTGCTTTTTCATGAAAACGGACACTCTTCTATCCTTTTGATATTTAACAGTTTTCTTTTTTGTTCCTGTCTCCATAACAGCCCTTATCACAATCTGTTACAATATATCGTCCTTATGGCAGGAAAGAAGCCCAAATCAGGTACTGTCTTATTTTACTTCTGTATCCATAGGCTTGGTACATGGTAGCTATTCAATACATAAGTATTGAGTGCAAGCATGAATCTAATTATAATACCTTCTTCACTTGACTTTGAGTTTTATAAGATTTGCAACCGCTTCTAATTCATCTAATTAGAAGAGTATCTGAGACAGTACAAAACTTAAACACATTGAATAAACAAAGGTTAAATCCCCAATTGTTCTGGAGGGAGTCAGAAAAGATTTCAGTATCCAGGAAGTCTACTTAGAGATGAAAGAACAGATGGTTATCATGGTTACCAGTAGGAAAGCAGAGTCCAAAGTGTAGTGTCATAATCCAAAGGAGAGAGGAGCAGGAAGGTCAAAAGAAAGAAATGATCTATCTGGTTGAATAGAGACTAAAATGGAGAAGGCAATGGCAACCCACTCCAGTACTCTTGCCTGACAAATCCCATGGATGGAGGAGCCTGGTGGGCTGCAGTCCATGGGGTCACTGGGAGTCAGACACGACTGAGTGACTTCACTTTCACTTTGCACTTTCATGCATTGGAGAAGGAAATGGCAACCCACTCCAGTGTTCTTGCCTGGAGAATCCCAGGGACGGGGGAGCCTGGTGGGCTGCCGTCTGTGGGGTCACATAGAGTCGGACATGACTGAAGCGACTTAGCAGCAGCAGCAGCAACAGAGACAAAAATATGCACCCCTCCCTTATCTTAGTGACCAACTCCTACTTCTAGTAAGATAATTAACTCAAGCACACCTCATCTGAGGAACAAGTGTCTCTCCTATGCAGTTGCAACTGCCCTTTCTGGTTTTCTCTAAAGGCTCTGAGCAAGCCCCCATCATTGTCCTCTATAAAAAGACCCCCCATTCTTGCCAACTTCAATCTGTTGTCTTCACAGTAGCCAGAGTTGTTTGTCACTCCTCTGTTTTAAACTTACATTGATCTACCTTTACTGCTGTAAGACACACCGAAAAAGTCTCCACCATTCTTGCCGTAGTGGGTTTTGACATTATTTTTCAAGTTATGCTTGTTCATACTAGACTCTTTTGATCTCTTAAATATGTTCTGTTCTCTCTGAGTTAAAAAGTCCTTATCTATGAGCCTTCTTACTGCTTCAGAAGATCACTCTCACCTAACTTACTTATTTTTCAGACTTCCTTGTAAAGGTCTCTTTAGATTGCCTTCTTCCTCCCAACTAGATTATATTCCCTTATTAGGGGTGCTGTTTTTTTCCTATGATTTTCCTTCTTTGCACTTTTCATAGATTTTGATTGTTGACTTTTTTCTTTTAAAATTTATTTATTTTTAATTGGAGGATAATTGCTTTACAATGTTGTGTTGGTTTCTGCTGTACATCAACATGAATCAGCCATGGGTCTACACGTGTCATTGTTCATCTTTTTGAATGAGTTTATCACTGTCCCTTCTTTCTCTATTATAAGTTACAAGAGGGAAAGAACTATTTCTGTTTTCCTTACCATCTCTCTCTCTAGTGCTTAGCACATTGTTTGGCACTGGTATTCACCCAACAAATATTTGTTGGAATGAATCAACATTGAATGAGGTAATAAACAGATAATGCATTAAGAATGTATCACAATTTTGTGCTAAATATTTTACCTCCATGGCTAAACCTAAAAGTGTGCCATGTCCTTAAATATGACCTAGAAGCCATGGAAAACACAGGGAGTATGTTAGATATTCAGAATGTTATTTTAAATCTTAATGAGAGCTGTATAATAATTACCAAGATGCAGAACAATATATTCCATAGAGGAAGACGTCAAGAGCAATGGCATGGAATTAAGACTGGGGCTTTTAAGATAAGTTGCCTGAAAGAAGGTTTTCTTTGGGGATGGTGGAAAATAAGGCTTGAAGTAAAGCACGTAAGTGGAAAAATTTTCAGTCAGGAAGAGAAATTTAGATGGAATGAATTTTTTTTAAACTTTCCACAAATACTGACTTAATGTCTACTCATTTCCAGCCATTTAATATTAGATGCTAGGGAAATTGAGAAAAGTAGAATGAGGTGGGAGAGACTTATTATAAGCTCTTGAATAGTAAAGTACACAATCAAAATTTGTGTTAGGAGATTAATCTGAAAGCTTTTGAAAGACGGATCAGGAAGAGGGAGGAGGTTTGTTGAATGAATGAATCAGTAAATCAAATTAAGTAAATAAGTCATTCTTTTCATGAGTATTGTCTGCATCCTCATTTAGTTTAGTTCTCTTTACTGTAAAATTAGGCTTTGTATTTCACTAATTTTTTGGGTCTCTTTGTTTTAAGCAATTTTCAAAATATGGTTTATAAGATATAAAACAACAAAAAATAAATGACATTATGAACAAACAAATCAGCTCAGAACTAAATGAAAAGTAATCAAATGATAAATATATAAGTGAGAAACACGATAGTGAGTTTCATCATCAAGATATACCATTAAACGCAAACATATTCTCATGTGGATGCTAGTCTTATGCTCTGTGCTCAGTATGCTATAATCTACTGATGGGGATTTTTCAAATGCACCGTGTAGCTAGGGGTCATCACACAACCTATATATACCTCTGTCACTGAGCAATTAAGAGGTAGAAGATAAAGGGGGACATTCTTGGCCTCTGTTAATCTTAGCTTGAAAAGATCATCTCTGGAGAACACTGTCCAAACTTAGCTGCGTTTAAAGTTCTCCACCACAAAAGAGCAGAAAAAACAATCACGTTAAAACAAGCTCGGAAAACAACTCCAAGATGTATGGTTAAGAGCAAGCCAAACAACTGAAACACAAATACTATGACCTTCCCTTGACTTCTACTTTCACAGCTTCACTTATTCAAGTTTCATTTTGGACATTAAGCTTTGTTCATAGCCATAACTTTTGTAGTTATTCACCCATCCCATATATTATGTTTCCCCTTTGAGTTTTATAGAGTTCTTTGAGGAGAAACTTGAAAAAAATATTTATCAACAAAGATTTTCACTCAAGTGCTTTTAAAATAACATGTGTCTACAGTATCGTTTAAAAATGTCTAGTCTATTGTCATTTAAGTTACTGCTTATTGAAACTTCTCTGAAGTCTAAAGAAATCCTTTACTTTCAGCTCAGTTTAAAGGAAAAAAGTAATAAAAGATGAACAACAGCCAGAAACATTGAATAAATTATTCTCCTTTTTATTAAATTTTTAAAGCTATGCATTGACTTATTTAAATGGGTTCTAAAAGTTTGTTTTTTTTTTTTCCTGTGTGTGTGTCTGAACACTGTTATCATGGAGATTAAAATATTTATCTTTCAGTTGTATATACTGAGAATGGCAGACTTCTTCTATTTTTCCACGCAGTGATGGCAGTTTTCTTCTAGTTGATGCTTCTGTGGAATTAAAAAAAAAATGGTGTCTGTAGAATTCTGTAGATTAGACCATCTAGTTGATCATTTATAGAATTTTTTAAAAGCTTGGGCTTCCCAGGTGGTGCAGTGATAAAGATTCCACCTGCCAATGTAGGAGACATGGATTAGATCCTGGGTTGGAAAGATCGCCTGTAGTAGGAAATGGCTACACACTCCTGTATTCTTGCCTGGGGAATCCCATGGACAGAGGAGCCTGGCAGGCTACAGTCCATGGGGTCATCTTAGTTAATGGAGATATGTCAATGGAATTGTTAACATGTAGTATTATTTGGTGGAGAAGGCAATGGCAACCCACTCCAGTACTCTTGCCTGGAAAACCCCATGGACGGAGCAGCCTAGTAGGCTGCAATCAATGGGGTCGCACAGAGTCGGACATGACTGAAGTGACTTAGCAGCAGCAGTATTATTTGGATAACATTTTTTAAAAAATGACAACCCTGTATGTGAGACAGCAAAAGAGACACAGATGTATAGAACAGTCTTTTGGACTCTGTGGGAGAGGGAGAGGGTGGGATGATTTGGGAGAATGGCATTGAAACATGTATAATATCATATATGAGACGATTGCCAATCCAGGTTTGATGCAGGATACAGGATGCTTGGGGCTGGTGCACTGGGATGACCCAGAGGGATGGTACGGGGGAGGGAGGTGGGAGTGGGGTTCAAGATGGGGAACACATGTACACCCGTGGCAGATTCATATTGATGAAAACCAATAAAATATTGTAAAGTAATTAGCCTGCAATTAAAATAAATAAATTTATATTAAAAAAATAAAAAATCACATTTTTATACTGTGTATTATGGAGCATATTGAACAAATACCAGTTCCATTGGTAACTGCCTTGGTTGCAATTAAGCCCAAATATTTTTCATAGGGGACCCACTTGAGGTGGCAGGACTGACTGCAAGGTTGGCTGAAAGACATACAGAGACCTGTGGGCAGTGTCCTTACTGGCTGGATTCTACACTTGATTAGGAAGACTGCCATGTGTGCATGCTCCTTGGTTGGGCTCTCATTGTCCTGAATTTCTACATACTCTAGCATTTTTTTAAAACACAAACTATTTTTAAGACATCTAGTTTTCATTTCAGGGTAATCAGAGAATGTGTCTTGAGCAATTTCTACGTCCTGGAAATAACTATGGTTTTCAATGTGGGCTTGTGCAAATTACATTTTCCCTAGGACTAGGAAACAATGAGAGTTTCATTAAGTTTTTGTTTACTCACTTGCTTCTCAGAGAAAATTAGTGGAAATAACATTAAAAAGAAATCACCCAATACTTCTCATGAATAATGTAGATGAAAACAGTTCTATGGTATAGGTAAGAGGAGAAACATACCTACCTTGTGAGAGTACCATATGTCAAATGAGAGGCTCTTTGGGTAGGAGGCCCTTGTGAAGAAAGAGCCACAATTTAATAAAGATTTAGAGGGGCCACTTATAAAATATATTTATGTGACAAGTTCATTAGGTATATATGTAATATGATGAAATCAAGATCTCAGAAGATCATCAAAGGTTAGAGTGAGACATCTATCATGAGGCACTTCTGTAGTACTATGTCAAAGCCTTTGTGATTTGTCCCTCAAACTGATAGTTTCATATTGCCTGGTATCTCATATTTACAATCTTAGGGGATTTAGTGAACAGGAAGTTCATTAGGTGTCAGTCCTCTAATAGGATTACACAGTAGCTAATGGAATCTTACATAATTTCAAGAGAGAAATTTTCTCAAATAGTGGCTTATGGCTCACCTGAGTGGTTTGAAGATGCACTTTCAAGGGACCCTACCCAGATTAAATAATCATCATCTCCAGTAATTTGCATGGTTACCAAAATCGTTACAGGTACCCCCAAGTTTGGTTTAAAATAAGGAACATGATAGCTCTGATCTATCTTTTGTTTCCTGAATTAAATCCGGAGGACATAAACTTCAGATACCATAACTCTTAGGAGGCATGTAGATGTGGAAATGAAGGGTTGTTTGAGTAATGCCAGGGAAGATGGCCAATAATGATCATATATCAGATGAGGCTCTGGAAAGGTATACTAGTTGTCTTCAAACATTCGGGAGAAAGTAGGGGTTTCCCCAGTGGGTCCAATTATAAGGAATCCACCTGCAGTGGTAAAGGATCCCCGGGAGGAGGACGTGACAACCCACTCAAGTATTCTTGTGGAGAGTCCCATGGAAAGAGGAGCCTGGTGAGCTACAGTCCACAGAGTCTCAAAGAATCAGACAGGACTGAGTGATTGAGCACATATGCAGTAAGAAGAGTGTATTCATAGTTCAGTTCAGTCCCTCAGTCGTGTCCGACTCTTTTCGACTCCATGACTTGCAGCATGACAGGCCTCCCTGTCCATCACCAACTCCAAGAGTTTACCCAAATTCATGTCCATTGAGTCGGTGATGTCATCCAACCATCTCATCCTCTGCCCTCCCCTTCTCCTCCTGCCCTCAATTTTTCCCAGCATCAGGGTCTTTTATAATCAGCTCTTTGCATGAGGTGGCCAAAGTATTGGAATTTCAGCTTTAGCATCAGTCCTTCCAATGAATACCCAGGACTGATCTCCTTTAGGATGGACTGGTTGGATCTCCTTGCAATCCAAGAGACTCTCAAGAGTCTTCTCCAACACCACAGTTCAAAAGCATCAATTCTTTGGCACTCAGCTTACTTTATGGTCCAACTCTCACATCCATACATGACTACTGGAAAAATCATAGTCTTGACTAGATGGACCTTTGTTGGCAAAGTAATGTCTCTGCTTTTGAATATGCTGTCTATGTTGGTTATAACTTTGCTTCCAAAGAGTAAGCATCTTTTAATTTCATGGCTGCAGTCACCATCTTCAATGATTTTAGAACCCCCCCAAAATAAATTCAGTCACTGTTTTCCCATCTATTTGCCATGAAGTGACAGGACTGGATGCCATGATCTTAGTTTTCTGAATGTTGAGCTTTAAGCCAACTTTTTCACTCTCCTCTTTCACTTTCATCAAGAGGCTCTTTAGTTCTTCCCTTTCTGCCATAAGAGTGGTGTCATCTGCTTATCTGAGGTTATTGATATTTCTCCCGGCAATCTTGATTCCAGCTTGTGCTTCTTCCAGCCCAGTGTTTTTCATGATGTACTCTGCATATAAGTGAAATAAGCAGGGTGACAATATACAGCCTTGACATACTCCTTTTCCTATTTGGAACCAGTCTGTTCCATGTCCAGTTCTAACTGTTGCTTCCTGACCTGCATACAGGTTTCTCAAGAGGAGGTCAGGTATTCCCATCTCTGTCAGAAATTTCCACAGTTTTTTGTGATCCACACAGTCAGAGGCTTTGGCATAGTCAATAAAGCAGAAATTTATGTTTTTCTGGAACTCTCTTGATTTTTCGATGATCCAGAAGATGTTGGTATTTGATCTCTGCTTTTTCTAAACCCAGCTTGAACATCCGGAAGTTCACAGTTCGCATATTGCTGAAGCCTGGCTTGGAGAATTTTGAGCATTACTTTACTAGCATGTGAGATTGAGTGCAATTGTGTGGTAGTTGAGCATTCTTTGGCATTGCCTTTCTTTGCGATTGGAATGAAAACTGACCTTCTCCAGTCCTGTGTCCACTGCTGAATTTTCCAAATTTGCTGGCATATTGAGTGCAGCACTTTCACAGTATCATCTTTCGGGATTTGAAATACCTCAACTGGAGTTCCATCCCCTCCACTAGCTTTGTTCGTAGTGATGCTTCCTAAGGCCCACTTGACTTCACATTCCAGGATGTCTGGCTCTAGGTGAGTGATCACATCATTGTGATTATCTGGGTCGTGAAGGTCTTTTTTGTACAGTTCTTCTGTGTATTCTTGCCACCTCTTCTTAATATCTTCTGCCTCTGTTAGGTCCATACCATTTCTGTCCTTTATTGAGCCCATCTTTGCATGAAATGTTCCCTTGGTATCTCTAATTTTCTTGAAGAGCTCTCTAGTCTTTCCCATTCTATTGTTTTCCTCTATTTTTGAATTGATCACTGAGGAAGACTATCTTATCTCTCCTTGCTATTCTTTGGAACTCTGCATTCAGATGCTTATATCTTTCCTTTTCTCCTTTGCTTTTCACTTTTCTTCTTTTCACAGCTATTTGTAAGGCCTCTTCAGACAGCCATTTTGCTTTTTTGCGTTTGTTTTTCTTGGGAATGGTCTTGATCCCTGTCTCCTGTACAATGTCACAAAGCTCTGTCCATAGTTCATCAGGCACTCTGTCTATTAGATTTAGTCCCTTAAATCTATTTCTCACTTCCACTGTATAATCATAAGGGATTTGATTTAGGTCATATCTGAATGGTCTAGTGGTTTTCCCCACTTTCTTCAGTTGAAGTCTGAATTTGGCAATAAGGAGTTCATGATCTGAGCCACAGTCAGCTTCTGATCTTGGTTTTTCTGACTGTATAGAACTTCTCCATCTTGGCTGCCAAGAATATAATCAATCTGATTTCTGTGTTGGCCATCTGGTGATGTCCATGTGTAGAACCTTCTCTTGTATTGTTGGCAAAGGGTGTTTGCTATGACCAGTGCGTTCTCTCGGCAAAACTGTATTAGCCTTTGGCCTGCTTCATTCTGTACTCCAAGGCCAAATTTGCCTGTTCTCCAGGTGTTTCTTGACTTCCTACTTTTGAATTCCAGTCCCCTATAATGAAAAGGACATCTTTTTTGAGTGTTAGTTCTAGAAGGTCTTGTAGGTCTTCATAGAACCATTCAACTTCTACTTTTTCTGTGTTACTGGTTGGGTCATGGAGTTGGATTACCATGATATTGAATGGTTTGCCTTGGAAACGAACAGAGATCATTCTGTCATTTTTGAGATTGCATCCAGTGGACCACATTCTGTCCGACCTCTCCACCATGACCTGGCCATCTTGGGTGGACCCACACATGGCATGGCTTAGTTTCATTGAGTTAGACAAGGCTGTGGTCCATGTGATCAAATTGGCTAGTAGTCTGTGATTGTGGTTTTCAGTCTGTCTGCCCTCTGATGCCCTCTCTTGGCACCTACCATCTGACTTGGGTTTCTCTTACCTTGGTCGTGGGGTATCTCTTCACGGCTGCTCCAGCAAAGCGCAGCTGCTGCTTCCTGACCTTGGACGTTGGGCATCTCCTCTCGGCCGCTCCGCTCCTGCCCTGCGCAGCTGTGAGCAGCCAGGTGTGCCTCATTTACTTACAAATTTTTATTAACTGCGAGATGACTCAGCCTTAAAAAATCCTTTTAAACCTGTATCTTTCATTGAAAACTTTAGGGAGGAGGTATGACTTTATAATGTTTACTCATTATAATGTATTTGTGGTGAAGCTAGGAATACTCTCAACAAACACTCATGGGATAAAAACAAATTATTAAAAGTGCTTTTTAGTAGATGTAATTGTGCTTTTTCCTTCTAATGACCACCTGTTTGAATTTTAAATGCCTCAATCTACGAAAAACTTGATGTCAGTAAGATGCATTTGTTACAGCAAGCTTTTCACTTCTGAAATTTTTAATCAGCATCACTACCATCAGACTGACCAACCAGCTTGCCTGCTAATCCATTTGATCCAGGTCGCACCAATTCAGCAGCAGGTGGAGCAGAGCTGCTGTTCTAATTTCATTTCTCCTTCTATCTGTCATAGCATCCATGTGCTAATAACCAGTGATAGGTATGTCAAAAACCAAAAAGAGTTTTTACAATATCTGGAACTCAAATCCCAACTCATTTCCCATAGGAGAAAGGTAAGGTAAAATGAAAGTGAAGGTCGCTTAGTCGTCTCTTTGTGACCCCATGGATTGTATTGTTGATAGAATTCTCTGGACCATAATACTGGAGTGGGTAGCCTTTCCCTTCTACAGGGGATCTTCCCAACCTGGGGTTCGAACCCAGGTCTCCCACATTGCAGGAAGATTCTTTACCAGCTGAGCCACAAGGGAAGCCCAAGAATACTGGAGTGGGTAACCTATCCCTTTTCCAGCAGATCTTCCTGACCCAGGAATTGTACCAGGGTCTCCTGCATTGCAGGTGGATTCTTTACCAACTGATCTATGAGGGAAGCCCCAAACTTGAGTGTCAATTTCAATAGTGAAAAACAGATTTAATATTTGGAGTTGAAATTTAAATCTTTTAAATGATTGGTCTGGATGTCTGAGGATTCTGTTTGTACACAATCATATTTTGGGGCAATTAGGTTATTTGTTATGATGAGCACCCGGGGGTTACATGTGCTATATAATTACTTCCTTTTGAGTGTGAGTGGCACCTGCGAATATGATGGGATATCAATTTCATGATCAAGTCCCATCTTATGACAAAGAAGAAAAGGCAATTTCAGACATAATTCAGATCTCTAATTAGGTTACTTTGAATTAATCAAAGGAGGGATTATCCTTAAAGGGCTTGACTTGATCAAACGAATGCTTAAAAGAGCACCTAGAGGTCAGAAAGATTTCTGTGCTGGCCTTGGAGAAGCAAATAGCCAGGTTGTAAGAGGGTCACATAATGGGGAACTTTGGAGAGGCCTCAGGGACCTAAGAACAGCCCATGATTGATAAGCAGTAAGAAACTCCAGCTGGGTCAAGACCTGGATTGCAGGTTTGTGAGACACTGAGCAGAGGACCAAGCTAAACAATGTCAACTTCTGTCTCACAGAAATCTTGTGATACTAGATGCGTATTGTTTTAAGTCATGAGGCTTTTGGTAATTACTATATAGTAATAGAAACCAAATATATCAAGATTAAAAAAACAATACTACAACATTCCAGTACTCAAACGCTGAATATTTTCTTTATAATATTGAATATTTATAGGTTCTATTTATTTATTCTATGATTGTGGATTTAAGAGAATTCAGTGACAATAGAATGGAAAAGTTTGAATAATTATGTGTGTGTGTGTGTATATATATACACACACATATATATATAAATAAATATATATATATTTTTTTTTTCTTTGCTTTACAAGTTACCAAATTTTGACATTGCCTAGTTTTAATTCTCAGGTTGTAAACTGCTGAAAGTTGAGATTTTCCTATTGGTAATTCTGTTAACATTTGTACTAAAACACTGAATATTTTCTTTATAATATTGAATATATA
Organism: Bos taurus; assembly: GCF_002263795.3. Lineage (NCBI taxonomy): Eukaryota > Metazoa > Chordata > Mammalia > Artiodactyla > Bovidae > Bos > Bos taurus. Next base: position 67,045,511 of record NC_037336.1, read on the forward strand.
TAGGTTCTATTTATTTATTCTATGATTGTGGATTTAAGAGAATTCGGTGACAATAGAATGGAAATGTATATATATATACACACACACACACATATATAAATAAATATATATATAATATTTATATATATATTTATATACATATAAATATATATATATATATATATGCTATGCTATGCTAAGTCACTTCAGTCGTGTCCGACTCTGTGTGACCCCAGAGATGGCAGCACACCAGGCCCCCCGTCCCTGGGATTATCCAGGCAAGAACACTGGAGTGGGTTGCCATTTCCTTCTCCAATGCATGAAAGTGAAAAGAGAAAGTGAAATCGCTCAGTCGTGTCCTACTCCTAGCGACCCCATGGACTGCAGCCCACCAGGCTCCTCCATCCATGGGATTTTCCAGGCAAGTGTACTGGAGTGGGGTGCCATTGCCTTCTCTGATATATATATATTTTTTTTTTCTTTTTTTTCTTTGCTTTACAAGTTACCAAATTTTGACATTGCCTAGTTTTAATTCTCAGGTTGTAAACTGCTGAAAGTTGAGATTTTCCTATTGGTAATTCATTGATAAATATTCATTTGATAAATGAATATCAATGAATATCAATATATATATATCAATAAATATCAATGAGACATATTTATCAAATGAATATTTGATAAATATGTCTCATTGGGTACAAAAATTAAACTATTTAAGAAGAATGAGAGATTTGCTGTTTAAACAAGGAAAAGCAAAGTAGCTTAGTCATGTCCAACTCTTTGAGACCCCATGGACTGTAGCCTGCCAGGCTCCTCTGTCCAGGGTATTTTCCAGGCAAGAATACTGGAGTGGGTTGCCATTTCCTTCTTCAGCCAAGGAAAATAAAATTATAATTTGTATGACCCCTCTACTTCAAGAACATTGTATACTAATTTAGTGGTCTTCACCTTCTATGGCTTGTTAAATTATTTGCTATTATATTGAGCTGGAAAATAAAACATTATACCACAGATAGCTTTTCAAAATGCAAACTCATCAACTTTGTTTATTCATTTTGCTCATCAGCCCTTGGTTAGGTAGCTATCCTGTGTTCGTTCAGTTCAGTTCAGTTGATCAGTCGTGTCCGACTCTTTGCGACCCCATGAATCACAGCATGCCAGGCCTCCCTGTCCATCACTAACTCCCGGAGTTCACTCAGACTCACATCCATCGAGTCAGTGATGCCATCCAGCCATCTCATCCTCTGTCATCCCCTTCTCCTCATGCCCCCAAACCCTCCAAGCATCAGAGTCTTTTCCAATGAGTCAACTCTTTGCATGAGGTGGCCAAAGTACTGGAGTTTCAGTTTTAGCATCGTTCCCTCCAAAGAAATCCCAGGGCTGATCTCCTTCAGAATGGACTGGTTGGATCTCCTTGCAGTCCAAGGGACTCTCAAGAGTCTTCTCCAACACCACACTTCAAAAGCATCAATTCTTCGGTGCTCAGTTTTCTTCACAGTCCAACTCTCACATCCATACATGACCATAGGAAAAACCATAGCCTTGACTAGATGGACCTTTGTTGGCAAAGTAATGTCTCTGCTTTTGAATATGCTATCTAGGTTGGTCATAACTTTCCTTCCAAGGAGTAAGCGTCTTTTAACTTCATGGCTTCAGTCACCATCTGCAGTGATTTTGGAGCCCAAATAGGTGTTGAATTTAATGCAAAGTCAGGGCACATCCTTTGTGAAAAAATTACTTTATATTAATAGTAGTAATAGTATTTAACATACTCAGATACCTTCAGTTTACTGTCTTAGATTATTCATTTCTAGACTTATATAAGATTTATAATATAGGTAGTTTCTCTGATTAGTCTTCACTTCCAGGAGACAGAAATCACAATTTGGTCTCTGTTGACAACTCTTGGTATTTTGTCCAGAGAGAGCAAAGGAGACCTGATTTAACCACATGTTGACTAGGGTTTACAGTCACCTCACTGGGACTCTCCTCTCTCTCTTCTCTTCACAGCTTTCCTTTTTGTTGTTTTTAATTTCATTCAGGCTCTCTTCACAGGGTGCCTAAGTTACAGGGATAGGTGATCTTCAGCACTTTAAATCTTAGAAAGAGAAAGTCTTTCTGCTTACGGGCTCTGGATGGGCTTACATAGATCCTGTGTCCAACCATCTGTTCACAAGGGCCAAGATACTTGGCCAGCTTAGGTCATATTTCCCTGAGCATCAGATAGGTGAAAGTGCCTGATATGTATTTCATAGCTAGTCAATATCAACTGGGATTGGAATCAGTACTCCTTCCAAAAGATCACCCTGTTTCTTTAATTTTGTGTGAAAACCTATTATTCTGAATTTTATGTAAAAGCAATAAAAAAAAGGCCCCGTAATATTTTCTTCTGACAAAGAAACTAGCATTTACATAGGATGAATTTCACAAGTAGAGCTTATATTTAAGGAAGAAAAACATAGTTTTTATAAAATATGAGAACACCCTTTAATATTTAATGCCTCCTGAATTCTAACATAATTGACAGCCCATATGATCCATTTCCCAACCTCTAAATATGCCTCTTGTTAGGAAAAACACAACAGTTTGTCTGTAGTATGTATGCTAGTGTGTATGAATGTGTATGCATATGGATGTGTGTGTGTGCGTGTGTGTGTGTCAGTATATGTGTATGCACTGTGTGTGTGAGGGTCAGGGAGAAGAGGGAAAGAGAGCATGATATTAGCTTATTGAGCTACTATGATTGTTTTGTTGAATATTTCTTTGTTCTCTTCCAAACTGATAAAAAGACGATTTGGAGTATGCTGTTTAAAGAAGATAAATTTGTTCCCACCCTTTTCTGAAGGCAGTTTTAAAAGAAGTTCATTTCTTAGATGTTTCTAGTCAAAATGACAAACCTACATTTTCATTATTTTGGGTATATTTTTTTGGCAATATCCTTTAAATGTTGAATTACAGCTGATTATTCTTGATCTTTAAAAAGTTCGGGGACCAAATTATACCCTGCAGATTTTTTGTTATTGTTGTGCTAAATTCCATGTTTCATCTCTTATGCTTTAGTTCTATGGAATGTTAGATCAAGATACTTTGAAGGTAGACTTGACCCCTGAAGTTTGTCTCCTACTGCTGCTGCTGCTGCTGCTAAGTCGCTTCAGTCGTGTCCGACTCTGTGCGACCCCGTAGACGGCAGCCTACCAGGCTTCCCCGTCCCTGGGATTCTCCAGGCAAGAACACTGGAGTGGGTTGCCATTTCCTTCTCCTAGACAAGTGGAATATCTCCTAATTTCTAAAAATGTAGTCTGCGTGTTAAAAAAAGATGCTTATTTTGAGTATAAGTGTGTTGTAATTTTTAGGAGCAGAACACATTTTTCAAAGAAGAAAATATGAACCTCATAATGATGACATAATATTACTCTTGAAGGTGGCTCTTATTTTAGCTGTTACAAACAGGAAGTAACATCATGGAACATTAAAATATAATATCTGTAGCCACAGTAGCATACCATTGAATAAAGTGAAGACATGAATATTTAAATTAGGCTGTGTTTTTTTATACTATATTATTTCAGGAAGAAATTGCAAACTCTGGAAATTCTTTGTGTCTGAGTGAAAGAAGATTCTGGTTTTTATAGCTCTTTTAAAGGACTATCTGTATCAGCAAAAGATTACTAACAGTCATCATATTTGATTTTAATATTTCTTAAACACATATAGTTGTTTTTATGAAAGGGGGGTTTGTTTTCATTTTACATTACCAATTCCTTGATTTAATTTTTACTCTCAGTGCTGACCTGTCATATGAGATAAATCTACACAGCAAAGCTCTGTTGTTCTTAAGTACATTGCCAAATATAACACATTTGAATGAAGAAAATTATAAAATCACATAAGGGGATCTATTTAAGAGCTTTTTCACACAATCCTTTGGTTTAAAGCAGAGAAGTATTCTACCATGAAACACTAGACTGCATGAGATGAGTCTGTGCATGTTCCAGCTTAATTTTCTTTATTGTTCTAAGTACTCTCCACATTAATTTAAATTTCAGCAGTATTAATAAGCATCCTTCAGTGTGTCAGAAGAAGATTATGATTTATGAGCTAGATAAACCTGTAAGAAACAGATGGAAGCAAGGAAAGTACTAAAAGTAAGAATTTCTCTTCACAGGGAAATAATAAATGATAAAGTTATTTAGTAAAACATAAATGAGGCATAATGCCAGTGGAAGGAAACTCCTAATGAAAGTAAAGTTATGGCAAACCCTGACAGCATATCAAAAAGCAAAGACATCACTTTGCCAACAAAGGTCCCTATAATCAAAGCTATGGTTTATCCAGTAGTCATGTGTGAATGTGAGAGTTGGGCCATATAAAAAGGCTGAGTGCCAAAGAATTGATGCTTTCAAATTGTGCTGGAGAAGATTCTTGAGAGTCCCTTGGACAGCAGGGAAATCAAACAAGTCAGTCCTAAAGAAAATCAACTCTGTATTCATTGGAAGAACTGATGCTGGTGCTGAAGCTCTAATACTTTGGCCACCTAATATGAAGAGCCAACTCATTGGAAAAGATCCTGATGCTGGGAAAGATTGAAGGCAAAAGGAGAAAAGGGCAACAGAGGAATTGAGATGGTTAGATAGCATCACCAACTCAATGGACATGAACCTGAGCAAACTTTGGGAGATAGTGAACAGGGAAGCCTGGTGTGCTGCAGTCCATGGGGTCCCAAAGAGTCAGACACAGCTTAGTGACTGAACCCAATCCTAGTGGGCGAGATTGGTAAAAGAGAACACTGAATTGGAAACAGGATCCTGAGTGCTGCTAGAGCTAAGCACAGATTGCTGGGAAAATGAAGTGATGGGATGACCAACTGGGCATAGAATTCAGAGAAAAGTCATGGTGAGGACCTTGCCCAAGGTCACAGATATCATTGATGGGGTCCGTATTCTAACTCAAGTTGTGCTAGCTACAAGGCATCTGCTCTCAGTCACTAGCTGTGAATTTTAGATGGAAAAATCTTCATTCATATTATAAGATCAGACGAGGAGCTTAATTTTGGATGTGTTTATACTTCAGTAATATGTGACTATTTCATAAAAGACCTTATTGAATCCAAATGCCCAAACTGCATTGTGTTTCTAATATATATCTCAGTTCCCTTCCTGATAACAGTGCAGGAATATAGTGAAAATGTCCAAGTATATATTTCTTTCAGTTTTTTAATAGAAAATTTTACTTGGAGAATTGTAGATTCACATGTGATTCCTGATTCAGGAATGTCCCCTGGAGAAGGGATAGGCTACCCACTGTAGTATTCATGGGCTTCCTTGGTGGTTCAGACAGTAAAGAATCTGCCTGCAGTGCGGGAGACCTGGGTTCAGTCCCTGGGTTGGGAGATCCCCTGGAGGAGGGCATGGCAACCTATTCCAGTATTCTTGCCTGGAGAATTCCCATGGACAGAGGAGCCTGGAGGGCTACAGTCCATGAGGTCACAAAGAGCGGACATGGATGAGTGACTAAGCACAGCTCAGATTCACATGCAATTGTAAGTAATAACATGTAGAGTCTACCTTAACCTGGTGTTCCACAAAGACAATTTTATAATACAGAGAATGGCACCCAACTCCAGTATTCTTGCCTGGAGAATTCTGTGGACAGAGGAGCCTGGCTGGCTACAGTTCATGGGGTCACAAAGAGTTGTACACAACTGAGCGATTAATATACACAAGCACATATTATAAAAAAAAAAAATCAAGTTGTATATTTTAAATATATGCCATTTTTATTTGTTGATTATATCTAATAGAGCTAAAACAATTCTAACTTGATTAAGTTGTTTGAGTGTATTTTGATGTTTTATTTATTCCAAGGTTGCATTATAAAAGCAATATACAAAGAAAAATTATTGAAAAGCTTCACACAATATTTTTTCCACACTTACAGGAACTACTGTCTTTAGAAAGATAAAAAGTTCAATCTGATTATTAATGCAATTATTCTAAGGTAGTGGTAAATCTTGTGTTTACAGATGATTTATTAATGTTCTCACTAACTGTGATAAGAAATGTTGTTATTCCTATTACAAATGAAGTCATAGAGATAGAGGTTAAATAACTGGAGTGAGGCCACACAGCTATTAAGTGGCAGATCTAGGGTTTGGGCACATATAAAAAGGTGGTGTAATCTTGGTTACTTAACCACTAGACTATTGGACCACAGTAACTGAGTTAGAGAAATGACAAGTTTTAGCTTTATCAGAACTAAAAAAAAAAAAAATGTGAAAGCACTCAAAATTGGAAATACATTAACAATAGAGTAAAATGCATAGAAAAAGCCACATTTAATAGTTTCATTCTTATGTTACTTTTGTTGTTCAGTCACTAAGGTGAGTTCAACTTTTTGTTCCCCCATGCACTGCAGCGTGCCAGGCTTCTGTGTCCTCCATCATCTCCCAGAGTTTGCTCAAATTCATGTCCATTGAATGCTACCTAACCATCTCATCCTCTGTTGCTTTCTTCTCCTTTTACCTTCAGTCTTTCCCAGCATCAGGGTCTTTTCCAATGAGTTAGCTCTTTGCATCAGGTGGCCAAAATACTGGAGCTTCAGCTTCAGCATCAATCCTTCCAATTAATATTCAGGGTTGATTTCCTTTAAGATTGACTAGTTTCTTCTCCTTGCAGTCCAAGGGACTCTCAAGAGTCTTCTCTAGCACCGCAACTCAAAAGCATTATTTCTTTGCTGGTCAGCCTTCTTTATGGTCCAACTCTCTCATCAGTACATGACTACTGGAGAAAGCATAGCTGTGATTAGATGGACCTTTGTTAGCAAAGTGATGTTTCCACTTTTTAATATGCTGTCTAGGTTTGTCATAGCTTTCCTTCCAAAGAGCATGTGTCTTAATTTCATGGCTGCAGTCACTGTTTGCAGTGATTTTGGAATATAAGAAAATAAAACATCACTACTTCCACTATTTCTCCTTCTGTTTGCTATGAAGTGATGGGACCAGATGCCATGATCATAGTTTTTTGAATGTTGAGTTTTAAGCGAGCTTTTTTCACTCTCCTTTTTCACTTTCATCAGGAGGCTCTTTAGTCCCTCTTCACTTTCTGCCATTAGCGTGGTATATTTTGCATATTTGAGATTGTTGATATTTCTCCCCACATCTTGATTCCAGCTTATGATTTATCCATCTAGTATATATGACTTCTACTATTCCAATTATGAGCATTTGTATCCAGTTTGGATTTCTATATTTGATTTTTGTTAAAATAAATAAATCTGTCATCTACTGATTTATCTTCTTTGTCAAGTTTTATCTAAGGAGGGGCAAAAATAGAGCTACCCATACAAAGTTTTAACATTAAATAGAGCCATTGACTAATCATTTCAGAAACATTTAAAATGCTTATATTTCTCATATGAGAGTAAGTGGTGTGGTTGATAAGTATATGTAAATAAACTCTAGTGTGTAAAAAATTCAATGAAAAATATTTGGGGCAAAAAGGAAAAAATAAAAGCTCATCTGAATAAAATATATGTATTCATTTGAGTTAATAATTCTTATATTATCACAAATTTCACTATCACTTTTAGAGAAAAAAATTCAATTTGCAATGTGGAGAGGAATGAAAGATACCCATGACTCAGTGATATGCCTTGAGTTCATAAAGCCACAACAGTAATGTGGCACAGCTTTTTGGGCCATCGATTTTTTTCAAGGGCAATTTTAAATAATATTTTTATTTAAAGAAAACACATTATGGTACTGGCACAAAGACAGAAATATAGATCAATGGAACAAAATAGAAAGCCCAGAGATAAATCCACACACATATGGACACCTTATCTTTGACAAAGGAGGCAAGAATATACAATGGATTAAAGACAATCTCTTTAACAAGTGGTGCTGGGAAATCTGGTCAACCACCTGTAAAAGAATGAAACTAGAACACTTTCTAACACCATATACAAAAATAAACTCAAAATGGATTAAAAATCTCAACGTAAGACCAGAAACTATAAAACTCCTAGAGGAGAACATAGGCAAAACACTCTCTGACATACATCACAGCAGGATCCTCTATGACCCACCTCCCAGAATATTGGAAATAAAAGCAAAAATAAACAAATGGGACCTAATTAAACTTAAAAGCTTCTGCACATCAAAGGAAACTATTAGCAAGGTGAAAAGACAGCCTTCAGAATGGGAGAAAATAATAGCAAATGAAGCAACTGACAAACAACTAATCTCAAAAATATACAAGCAACTCCTACAGCTCAACTCCAGAAAAATAAATGACCCAATCAAAAAATGGGCCAAAGAACTAAATAGACATTTCTCCAAAGAAGACATACAGATGGCTAACAAACACATGAAAAGATGCTCAACATCACTCATTATCAGAGAAATGCAAATCAAAACCACTATGAGGTACCATTTCACACCAGTCAGAATGGCTGCGATCCAAAAGTCTACAAATAATAAATGCTGGAGAGGGTGTGGAGAAAAGGGAACCCTCTTACACTGTTGGTGGGAATGCAAACTAGTACAGCCACTATGGAGAACAGTGTGGAGATTCCTTAAAAAACTGGAAATAGAACTGCCTTATGATCCAGCAATCCCACTGCTGGGCATACACACTGAGGAAACCAGAAGGGAAAGAGACACGTGTACCCCAATGTTCATTGCAGCACTGTTTATAATAGCCAGGACATGAAAGCAACCTAGATGTCCATCAGCAGATGAATGGATAAGAAAGCGGTGGTACATATACACAATGGAGTATTACTCAGCCATTAAAAAGAATACATTTGAATCAGTTCTAATGAGGTGGATGAAACTGGAGCCTATTATACAGAGTGAAGTAAGCCAGAAGGAAAAACACCAATACAGTATACTAACGCATATATATGGAATTTAGAAAGATGGTAACGATAACCCTGTATACGAGACAGCAAAACAGACACCGATGTATAGATCAGTCTTAGGGACTCTGTGGGAGAGGGAGAGGGTGGGAAGATTTGGGAGAATGGCATTGAAACATGTGAAATGTCATGTATGAAACGAGATGCCAGTCCAGGTTCAATGCACGATGCTGGATGCTTGGGGCTGGTGCACTGGGACGACCCAGAGGGATGGTATGGGGAGGGAGGAGGGTTCAGGATGGGGAACACATGAGAAATAAAGGAATAAAAAATTTAACAACAACAAAAAAAGAAAACACTGCATTCTACAATAAACTATTTCCTCCTGGAAGTATTTAAAAAAAAAAAAAAGAAAGAAAACACATTATATAAGAGTAGACCAGAGTTTATTTGAATTTTTGCAAGGTCCAGTCAGACTCTTCCAAAAAAATTTCAGAGTTGTTACTGTCAAATTGGGGTTAAGCCACCAGACCCCAGGGTATATCCAATTTATTTTTTACCTTGAGGGAAATTTTGAAAAAAAAAGTTTGAGAAGCACTCAGATAATGCAGCTTCCCATAGTTATTCTGTTTATGGATTGCTAATAAATTTTTGATACTTATTATGAAGCTGAGAATGAAGGTGAAACATAGTGCTGAAAATTTTTATATACCTTGTATGTACTGATCTATGTTATTTGAATAGGATGGATAGGTGAAAAGTTTATTTAGTGAAAGAAAATAAAGAGAAACTCATATATAGTAAACAGATTAAAGTTATACGATATTTTTATTACATAGAATTGAAAGTATGTCTGGTAATTTTTTTCACCTTATAATTATTGCTTTTTAAAATATCAGTGCATTTTTACTGTTTGTAAAGATATCATGGCCCATTTTGATATTATCATCTACTGCTTTCATTTTATTTGCCATGCCATACAAATTCATGTTCACTTCTCAAATTCTATTGTTTTGGAAGACCACAGATAGAACTTTTTTGAAAAGTAAGGGACACTGAAATTGAATGATGGTGTGAATGAATTTTATATATGACTGAGTGTATGTGGAGTGAAGAGAAATTCAAACTAAAGTGCTCTATAGGACACACTGCATGGAAAGAGCAAAACAGTGCAATTCTCCCATAAGTGAAAGGTTATACTTTCATTCAGAAGATAACATTTTGATGGAGGCCTCTCTTCTGTTTTTGATTGTGACACCAAAAGACTTTGCAGGAAGAGAAATGATTTGCCTTCATAGTGTCTATCTCATCAAATTAGGAATGTTTTCCCAAATGTTCATTCAAGTTATTGAGTAATTATTATTTTTTAATTTTATTTTTGGCCGCACTGGGTCTTCATTGCTTCCTGGGCTTTCTCCAGTTGTGAAGATCAGGAGCTAGTCTGTAGTTGCGGTGTGTGGGCTTCTCACTGTGGTGGTTTCTCTTGTCGTGGAGCATGGGCTCCAGGCGTGGGGCTTTAGTATTTACTGCACTTGGCCCAGGAGTTGTTGTGCATGGGCTTGGATGTGGAATCTTCCTGGATGAGGGATAGAACCTGTGTCCCCTAAATTGGCAGGTGGATTCTTATCCACTGGACAACTGGGGGAATCCAGAGAGTGTCTATTATGGACAATGCACCAGGCTAATTGCTGGTTAGATATAAAGGTATTTGGATTCCAGTACTGTTCTCGAGCACATATTTTTTTCTTTGTTGTCATAATTTTTTTTAATTGAGGTATAATTGACAAGTAAAATTATGTCAGTTTCAGGTTTATGATTTGATATTTATGATTTGATATTTGTATACATTGAGAAATGATCACCACAAATTATATCTAGTTAACATCCTTCACATTATACAGTTATAATTTTTTTTTCTTGTGATAAAATCCTTAGATCTAGTCTCTTAGCAACTTTAAAATATTCCATACCAAAAAAAGGAAAAAAAAAAAAAAGAAAACAAAACAAAAAAAACAAACAAAAAGAAGAAAATATTCCATACAGTATTGTCAACTGTAGTCATCATGCTGTACATTACATCTCTAAGACTTATTATTTTATAGCTGGAAGCTTGTACTTTTTGACCTCTTCACCCACTTTTTGGCTTCCCAGGTGGTACTAGTTGTAAAGAACCTGCCTGCCAATGAAGGAGACATAAAAGACATGGGTTCGATCCCTGGGTCAGGAAGATCCCCTGGAGAAGGAAATGGCAACCCACTCCAGTGTTCTTGGCTGGAAAATCCTGTGGACAGAGGAGCCTGGTGGGCTATAGCCCATGGGGTTGCAAAGAGTTGGACAAGACTGAAGCGATTTAGCCCTTAGCCCACCCATTTCTGTTACCCACTCCCCCCATTGGCAACCATTTGAAGCGATTTTTAGTTAGTGTCAGTTTATAAACCACCAAATCCTAGAGATTTATGCTTAGAATTCCTTTTTTTTCCTGTAGTTTACCTGCCCCACAGTTTAAGGGATTTTTCAAGTACACCTTGGACATATGGTGGGTTCAGTTCCAGACCACTTCAGTAAAGCAAGCATCACAATAAAGCAAGTCACACAGTTTTCTGTTTCTCAGTTCATATAAAAGTTATGTTTATACTGTAATCTACTAAGCATGCAATAGCATTATGCCTAAAAAAATAATCAGCATGATTTAAAATGCTTTACTGCTAAAAAATCTTAGCCATCACCTGAGCCTTAAGTGAGTTTTTTTTACACTAGTAGCATCAAGGATCCCTGATCACAATCACCATAACACATAAAGTAAGTAATAATGAAAAAGTTTGAAATATTATGAAAATTATGAAAATGTGGCACAAAAATCAAGTGAGCAAATGCTGTTGGAAAAGTGGCACCAATAGACTTTTGCCAATGAAGCAGAGTTGCTACAAACCTTCAATTTGTTAAAAAAAAAAAAAAAGCAAAACAACAAAAATCAGTATCTACAAAGTAAAAAATTTGAAGCATGCCTGTATGCAGCTGGAGTTTGATACACTGTTTGTGTCTTTTGTATTTACATCATTAATTGTCTTCTAAATCTGTTCTGTAGCAACCCCTGGATTGTAATCATTGCTTTTGTCTTTTTTTCTGAGCCTTCCATTAGGTCAGTGTCCTCTCAAATTTGTGGTTACTTACAGATGTGTGAGGGGCACTTTTTGGGGCAATATATGTAGAATAATAGTTTCCCTTTGGTTTGTATTATCCTTCTTGAGGATGCCTGGTGTTTCATTGATCTTATTGGCTGTCTCAGTGGCTTAGATGTGTTATCTTTGAGCGGCACTTGACACTGTGTGCATGAAGTCCCTGAGAACTCAGAGCTCAGTTTTTATTAAGTAAAGTTTGAAGTATTCTTCCTAGGGTGTACTATTTCATACCAATTTTCTGCCTATTTTATTGAGAGTTTTCCCTGAAATATGTTTTTCTCTTTGTATTTGGCTATCAAGAAAAGCTGTGTCATCTGCAAATATAAGGTTTCACTTGAAAACCCTCTTGGCTCATACAGATGATAATTCAGTTCATCTTGAGTTGGTTCTCTATTTCCCTTTTCTGTTTCCTATTGCTAATCTATTTATTGCTTTTAAAAATTAGCATGTTTTCCTTTTCTTGGTGACAAAATATTGCATATTTACATTAAAATTTGGAAAATTCATAAAAGCAGAAATAAGTAATCCCACCAGTCAAAAATAATGTCTGCTAGCCTTTAGCATCAGAGAAGGCGATGGCACCCCACTCCAGTACTCTTGCCTGGAAAATCCCATGGGCAGGCGAGCCTGGTAGGCTGTGGTCCGCGGGGTCACGGAGAGTCGGACAGGACTGAGCGACTTCACTTTCCCTTTTCACTTTCATGCATTGGAGAAGGAAATGGCAAGCTGCTCCAGTGTTCTTGCCTGGAGAATCCCAGGGATGGGGGAGCCTGGTGGGCTGCTGTCTATGGGGTCGCACAAAGTCGGACACGACTGAAGCGACTTAGGAGCAGCAGCAGCAGCCTTTAGCATATGTTGTAATATTTCTATTTACAAATATACATTTTGTACATTTGTTATCACCTATACTTACCCTAAGGGCTTCCCTGGTATTTCAGCTGGTAAATAATCCACCTGCAATGCAGGAGATCCCAGTTTGATTCCTGGGTCAGGAAGATCCCCTGGAGAAGGGATAGGTTGCCCACTCTTGTATTCATATGCTTCCCTAGGTGGCTCAGACGGTAAAGAATCCTCCTTCAGTGCAGACCTGGGTTCGATCCCTGGGTTGGGAAGATCCCCTGGGGGAAGGCATGGCAACCCCCTCCAGTACTCTTGCCTGGAGAATCCCCATGGACAGAGGAGCCTGGAGGGCTACAGTCCATGGGGTCACAAAGAGTGGACACGACTGAGTGACTAAGATGTACTCCTGAATACCTGGCAACATGTCTGGTGCATGTAGGAATGAAAAGGATATTTGTTGAATGAATGATTTTCTGGTTTTCCACATTGAAGCTGAGGACTTGCCAGTTTTCCCCATTCCATATTTGTGATCATATTTTTTCTTCTGTAAGTCTTAAGATTATTTATGGATCCCATTATTCTGCAATTTGATGGTGATAGGTATGAATGTTTTGACACTGGAAACTCATACCTTTTATTCTTGGATTTTAATTTTTATTATTAATTATTTAATGTATTATCTATCTTATGGATCTCATAGTTGGATATTGGATTGGTCCTCTAAATTTCTATCTTTTCTCTAATATTTTTATTTCTTTTTACTTTTTTTTTTTTTTTTTTACTACTTGAGAGACTTCCTCATCTTTCTCTTACAAGATTATTTTTTATACCTTTTATTTTTAATAAATCAATTGTACTTTGCCCTTTTAAAAGTTAATATATCATCCTGTTCTTGTTTCATGCACAAAATGTATTTTCCTAGATTTCTGATGGTACTGAAGAGTTTTTACAGTTTTTTTCCTTTTGCTTTGTTTTCTGAGTTCCTTTTCTCTTCTCTGTTTTGTTTCTTGTCTTTGGTAGATGTAAAATGTCTGGGGAACTGTGACTGTCCAAAAATATTTGAGACACAAAATTGTTAGATCTGTGGGCGTCAGAAAATCTTGTTAACTCACTAAAGTATGATCAAGATGTAATTTAATTGGGAGGCTCCAAAATTCCTTGGGCTTCCCAGGTGGCCAAGTGGGTAAGGAATTTGCCTGTAATGCAAGAGACACAATTTTTGATCCCTGGGCTGGGAGGGTGCCCTGGAGGAAGGCATGGAAACCCACTCCAATATTTTTGCCTGGAGAGTCCCATGGACAGACGAGCCTGATGGGCTACAGTCCATAGGGTCGCAAGGAGTCAGATACCACTAAAGTGACTGAAGTGACTGAACACACATAAAATTCCTCATCTGAAGGCTCTTTTGTTTTCAACCATTTTTTTCCCCCCACTTTTATCTGCTAGCATTCCTGTTGGGAATTGAGTAAGGACTAAGGGTTAGGATGATCACAATCATACTATTCAGTGTGTTGATTCTTCCTTTTTTTTTTTTTTTTTAACATACATTCTACCTTCATCCCTATCCTCCACTATGTGGGGAATTGAGACTTTCCTGTTTTAATGTTTCTGGGGACTAAATCCCCTATATCCTGCTGGGTCAGCAATGGGGTGGTAGCTAGACTTTATGGGGTTGGTGAGAGCACCTGGTGGCCTGGCTAGTTTTTTTTGTTTGTTTGTTTGTTTGTTTTTCTTTTTTTTTATTTATGTATTTTTTTTTTTAATTTTATTTTATTTTTAAACTTTACAATATTGTATTAGTTTTGCCAAATATCGAAATGAATCCGCCACAGTTATACCTGCATTCCCCATCCTGAACCCTCCTCCCTCCTCCCTCCCCTACCCTCCCTTTGGGTCGTCCCAGTGCACCAGCCCCAAGCATCCAGTATCGTGCATCGAACCTGGACTGGTGACTCGTTTCATACATGATATTATACATGTTTCAATGCTATTCTCCCAAATCTCCCCACCCTCTCCCTCTCCCACAGAGTCCATAAGACTGATCTATACATCGGTGTCTCTTTTGCTGTCTCGTACACAGGGTTATTGCTACCATCTTTCTAAATTCCATATATATGTGTTAGTATACTGTATTGGTGTTTTTCTTTCTGGCTTACTTCACTCTGTATAATAGGTTCCAGTTTTATCCATCTCATTAGAACTGATTCACATGTATTCTTTTTAATGGCTGAGTAATACTCCATTGTGTATATGTACCACAGCTTTCTTATCCATTCATCTGCTGATGGGTATCTAGGTTGCTTCCATGTCCTGGCTATCATAAACAGTGCTGCGATGAATACTGGCTAGTTTTTAAAGACAGATTTGAAACCTCATTTCATACTGTTGTCTTATAAATTATTTGATGCTTCACGTTTCAGAGACTTTTAGGGATCAAGCTATTCTTCTTTCTGTCTCCCTGTCCTGGCAGACACATCCTGACCCCAGCTGTCTCTGCTCTGAGTTAGGACCATTCACTCAATCCACTCTATTTCATTCTCTATGAATTTCTCCTCTGCTGTTTTCTTCTGTCTAGTTATCTTAAAGTGGCTGTATATCTTTTATTATTATTATTATTATTATTACTTTACCTCTTACTTTAGGAGGTCTTGTAGGGTGTGTGTGTGTTGCTCAGCTGTGTCTGACTCTTTGCGACCCCATGGACTGTAGCCCACCAGCCTCCTCTGTCCATGGGATTTCCCAGGCAAGAATACTGGAGTGGATTGCCATCCCCTTCTCCAGGGGATCTTCCTGACCCTGGGATCAAATGTGGGTCTCCTGCATTGCAGGCAGATTCCTTACTGTCTGAGCCACCAAGGAAGCCTCTTACTTTAGAAGGTTTTGTAGGTTATGTAGGATTTGAATGTGTTTGTGACCATCTTTAACTAAACTCCCAGGTATGGGTTTTTAATGTGAAGCACAGATAGAATATGTTTTTTTTTTTTCCTATCCTGTTACTTGTGAGAGTCTGTGATTCTGAACCCTATGTTTTCAATCAAGTTATGTACAGATAGTGTTACACTGCTTAATTCTCTGTGCATTTCATTAATACAGAGAAGTATATGATGACTTCACAGATTTTTCAGTTGTGCGACTGTGGTGAGGAAGATGTCGAGTTTTTCTTCATCTACATGGAGACAAGGGCAATGAAAATTTAGTATAACTACATTAAAGTTTTCATTAGAACTTAGGTAGTGAAAAAAAAAGAAGTTAGGTAGTGGTTTTAAGTTATTAAACAACAAAGTAAAATTTCTTTTTAGTCCATGATTGTAAAGACAAAGAACCCTGAGTAACTTAGTCCAGGACTTCATCATCCATGTGATGTGGACCTCTTGGTCTTAAAGAGTTCTATAAATACAAATTATATCTAGATTTAACTTAAAGAGTTCTGTATGTATGTATGTAGCCAATGGCAGAGAGAATCAGTTAACCCTATGTCAAGTTTAATGGCTCCCTTTCTTTAACAACTGAATCTTCTGGAATGGCAAAAAGAAAGTTTGTCATCTACCTTCCTTATTAATGAAAGAGCAACAAGTACCCATAGTTTCCTTCCTACCTAATAAAGCAAACTAATGATGAGAGATTATGCTAATTATTTTAGTGTTTTTAATATATTTTTTAAGAAACATCATTCTGTTAGGGGAAAAATATTGGCCTGAGAAATAGCTGGCCATTTCAGGGATAGCTCTTTCACCAGCTGATGTATTTAGTCCCTGATGTATGACCACAGATAACTGTAGGACTAGATGATCTATAAGGTCCCTTTCTTTCCATTTTCCCTCCCTTTCTGTGTTTTTGCCTCTCTTCTCTTTTTGATATTATGATATGACTCTTGCTGTCAAACTGGCTTGCATCCTAGGGATAAAATTGTTGGTACACATTATTGAAAGTATACAAATAAATAATATCATATGGCCACATTATTACTATAAAAATATATGTAGAAAATTCTGGGGTGATAAGTACTATTTTTTTTTTTTTTTTTTTTACAAAATCTTGTTTCTTACCCTGCTGCTGCTGCTGCTAAGTCGCTTCAGTCATGTCCGACTCTGTGCAACCCCACAGACGGCAGCCCACTAGGCTCCTCTGTCCCTGGGATTCTCCAGGCAAGAACACTGGAGTGGGTTGCCATTTCCTTCTCCAATGCATGAAAGTGAAAAAAGTGAAGTCGCTCAGTCGTGTCCGACTCCTAGCGACCTCATGGACTGCAGCCTACCAGGCTCCTCCGTCCATGGGATTTTCCAGGCAAGAGTACTGGAGTGGGGTGCCATTGCCTTCTCCAAAGGCAGTTATTACTTCCAGTTATCGAAATGTAATTAAAATAGTCTCTCATATGACTGAGATCTTTCACATATGGTTATCTTTAGATCCTATGTTATGTAAAATTCACTGAGTATTTTTCACCAAGTGCTTTGTTTACTTTTAAAAGACCTAAAAATGTTACATCAAAGGAAAACTTTCATCAAAAGAACCTCAGTGAAACCTGAAAACAACCAAACACTCTATTCATCTGTTTAATTCTTTAGCAAAGACAGCCCTGTTATCCCAGCTTATAAGCTAACTAGACTCTTCACTTTAGTCCTTTCATGTATGCTTTTCCCGTGGCCAAATCCTGCAAATTACTAATAAACACTGGCAAGGAGAGAGGTTAAAAACAGACAAACCATTTCATTTTAGCTGAGAAAATATTTATTGAAATGTTATCCATGTGAAGTACTGGGAAATTCATCATCTGAATAGTCAGAATCAAAGTCCCTGAAGAATGTAACCTACTTGATGAGAAATTTGCCTTCAACGTTCTCCTTCTAAGTTAATTTAAACCAACATGTAGATGTTTTATATGCTGCATGTGTGGTATCCCAGAAGGTTGTGGTTTTTCCCTTTGAGTTTTGAATATGCTGATCACCTCTTACTAACAGTGCCATTCAATGCACTTAAAAACACAGTCTATCTTCTGATGTAAGCAGTGGGAAAGAACAATCATTAAAGACTGGAGTGTAGAATTGTTGTTGACTGAAAGTGTATCAAGTGAGTTGAATGCCCTGTGTTTCTAAAATGGGAACGATCTCTCCTGTTATTCAGAGAATCTACATTTATGTGATACCCAACATGGAAAAGGAATGTTTGATGAGTAGCCAATGATGTTGAACTTGCTGTATTTTCCAACTGACTTGTTTTTCCTACGAAGGCAGCATTTTGTGAAATTGTGTTTGTTTTTCTTTCTGATAGGTTCTAATTGAAGTTTGAAGGTTCATTACACAGTGCCTGGGAATATGTTGTCAAGTACAATTCACCTCTTCCATAGTGAATGTTGGCATAATTTTATAGGACAAGGGACTGCAGAGTACTCTGCTGTCATCGTATTTAGCTCCAGTTTTCTTCATCATGGACAGAATTTCTACAGTGTTTAGAATATCTACTTTCAAATATCAGTACACTGAAGCAAATATTAAAGAACAGATTTGAATCTGAGTAGATGAACATTGGCATTCAAACAGCACTTTGTAGGATAAACCTTATGTCTCTTTCAATTATGGTGAAAAAATACAACCTTGAGTCACAGGTGTATCACCTGAAATTCAAAAAACATGCTGCTTCATCAGAGTCATCTTCATTTAAGTTTAATAAGAAAAATAAAAATTAAAAACATGTTTGCTCTTATTACACATATTCTCATGTAGCAGAACATTTCTAATTTTATTTGGGAAATTGAATATTTGTTGAGAAGGCTTGGGTTGCTTGGTAAATGAGTCTGCTTTAGTGTGAGCACTATTTTTATCAACAGATTTTATAAACTGGCTTGGTAGTTTCCAGTTCTGTGGCAAGAACAATCTATCATCATAAACCCGTAACATAAATGTACAAGATACATTCTTGTTTCAAGAGCCTATAAGAGGAAGTCCCCTCATGAACAATTTATATGAGAGGATCATAAAGTGAGATTCAGCAACAGCACAAGTAACTGCATTGACTAGGGCATTGTTAAGGTCCTTTAAATCATGAAAAAATATATATATACTTTAAAGGATTTATTAATCTTACTCCAAGTATATACATATATATATATTTTGTACATAACAGTTGGAAAGAAGAGTTTATATACTTTTTTAGAAGTACTGAGTGGACCATATATTAGAAAAATAAAGCAGGCAGGGCAGTGATCTCTTGCTTTGAGTGAGATATTTTGCTGTGTTTGACATTTGGGTGTCATACGGCTGTACCAGTATCATTTTATTTTTCTCTTGTGCAAATTTGATAAAATTAGTTTATATTTTGGAAAACACAAACTCTGTTATATTTTGAGGAAAATTTTCCTCGTGATATGAATCAGATTTAATAATGTCATCAGCCAAACTATTCTATTTATTTAATTATTTGAAATATGAATTAATTAAATAGATAACGCTGTGAAAGAAAGTTGGGATGTGTCAAATTTTATTTTACTCCTATCTTCATTCTTATTTATTTGAATCATTCATTTATTCTTTCAGCTCAGAGGGGCTGAGTTCTCTAAAGGAAATGAGAAGTTATTTAAAGTGTATAGGTTTCTGAATGTACATATTTGCATACAAACAAACAGTAGCAATGGCATTATTACTTAAGGCCAGGACTTCACATTGGGTTCAACCTGGTGTCTGAAATACAAATGTTTTGATTTGCTTTTTTGCTAAATAATGATCAGAAATTGTTCATAGATTTTAGAAGGTGACTGTCATATTCTCTATTAGTACAGCTGACCCTTGAACAACATGGACTTGAACTGTATGGATTCACTTGTACATGGATTTTAGTACCTATATTTTCATTTTAAGTCTCTTTAAGTGTAGTAAAAGGTTTTCAATTAGAGATCCCAATATGTAGAATCCAAACAAGTAGAGTTTGAGTCATGGTTCTGTTCAAACTGTTTCAGTTTCCTGCCTCTGGGAGTCATTTATCAATTCTTTTGTTTCTGAGGCAGAGACAGCAGTAGGCAGATATTTTACTGGGTGGGGGTCAGTTCCCCTTTGCTCTTTACCCCCAAACTATTCAAGGCCAGTTGTATAAGTTTAGACATTAGACACTTGTTTAAGAGCAACTGAATATCTGAGTTAAATTCTTTTTAGAAAATACAGGTCTCCTCTGTAATTTTTACCTTTCACGGACAACTTCTGGAGGTCTCTTGTGTTGTTTCTGGTTAGCACACAGGCCATTCAATTCAGATACATAAACTAAAACAATGCATGAGAACAAAGACTGAAAATAAAAGAAAACTAATTTGAACTCAAGGGATTTCCTTGGGCAAGGCCTCAGAGAATGTGCCAACTCTTTTTAAGAAAGGCATTGTATTTAAAGGCTGCAGTTAGCTGAATAGATGGAAAAATCCTTATTATTTTGATTAATGGTTCAATTGTTGTCTCAATGCTAAATATTCATAAAAAGTATCTATTCACTCACATTTTAAAAAGGAGATAAATTAAGGAAAAAGTAGGTCAATGTGCTGAGAAATGAGCTTTTCTTTATCAAATGGTTAATTCTGTGCTCTTTTGAAAGAGCAAAGATCAGTTTGGCAAATAAGGTACTTGGAATAATGAAAGTACAGTACACAGGGAAACTGTCCTTCTGTTTTGAATCTAGAACTGATTAATTAAATTTCATTGTAGAAGCATTGCATGAAACACATTTCACGGGCAAAATTCTTCCTCATTACACAAGCTAGTGAAGAGCCAAATTTCAATGACTAACTCGAGTGTAGGTGGGAAAATGTGCTCCCAAACTTTATGCAGATTTTTAGAGAAACCTACATAAGGTCACTGGAAATAGGGACCAGGGATGTAGCTAGGAGTCAGCAGCCTCCATTCACTCTTGATGCTGCAGAGCTTTGAGGGTTAGGCTCTTTGCACTGAGATAGACAGCAGCATGAGGAAAGCTTTCCTTACCATGCGTGCCCAGTGGGATTTTTGTGAATGTTAATGAGCATAGATTGAAGCTCTCTACCATTCCTCAGAACATACATGATCAAACAGTAATAAAAAGAGAAATATTAATGAAATCAATCTTGAAAAGAATTGTTTTTAAAGTTATCAAATAACAACACAAATAACAGTCAATATCCATTTTTATATTCATTGATTGAGCCAGATATCTGTATGGGCTCTATTAGATTGACCTCCGGTGCTTTGCATGAATACCCACTTGCTATAAGTCAAACTTGGAGACATACATGACTAGTTTTCATGGTACATGTGACCATGTACCTGTGTCTGGTACTGTGCTGAGGAGACCAGAAGAATCTATACTGAGCAATGTCTGATGAATGTATTTGCTAGGCATTTAGAAAAACTCTCTCTCATGCTCAAGAATGTAGGGGAATCCCTGCCAGTCAAGAGCACAAGGTTTGCAGAGGTTTCAAGGAGGAAGACTCGATTCTCTACCCAGGAAAGCAAACATATTACTGCTCAG
The DNA here is from genome assembly GCF_002263795.3 of Bos taurus. Lineage (NCBI taxonomy): Eukaryota > Metazoa > Chordata > Mammalia > Artiodactyla > Bovidae > Bos > Bos taurus. Next base: position 67,066,846 of record NC_037336.1, read on the forward strand.
TGGATGATGCAAATTGGAGTCTGAACTTTGCACCTCAGGTTGTTTCTAAGTTACTCAGTCTCCAAAGAGCTTTAAGAGTCTCAGCCTTGGGTCTAGCATTGCTTAAGGATAAGATTGCAGAGCTTGTTCCTGCATTGTTTTCCTCCAGCCCAAATTGTGAAGATAGGAAGGGCTTTTCCTTCAGTCTGGTGAGCAGCTTCCTTGCTGACTACCCTGGGAGGTCTTTACAATAACTGAAATGAAGTTATAGCTGCCCTAATATCCCAAGCTGGAATCAAGATTGTCGGGAGAAATATCAATAACCTCAGATATGCAGATGACACCACCCTTATGGCAGAAAGTGAAGAGGAACTCAAAAGCCTCTTGATGAAAGTGAAAGAGGAGAGTGAAAAAGTTGGGTTGAAGCTCAACATTCAGAAAATGAAGATCATGGCATCTAGTCCCATCACTTCATGGGAAATAGATGGGGAAACAGTGGAAACAGTGTCAGACTTTATTTTTTGGGGCTCCAAAATCACTGCAGATGGTGACTGCAGCCATGAAATTAAATGACACTTACTCCTTGGAAGGAAAGTTATGACCAACCTAGATAACATATTGAAAAGCAGAGACATTACTTTGCCAACAAAGATCTGTCTAGTCTAGGCTATGGTTTTTCCAGTGATTATGTATGGATGTTAGAGTTGGACTGTGAAGAAAGCTGAGTGCCGAAGAATTGATGCTTTTGAACAGTGGTGTTGGAAAAGACTCTTGAGAGTCCCTTGGACTGCAAGGAGATCCAACCAGTCCATTCTGAAGGAGATCAGCCCTGGGTGTTCTTTGGAAGGAATGATGCTAAAGCTGAAACTCCAGTACTTTGGCCACCTGATGCTAAGAGTTGACTCATTGGAAAAGACTCTGATGCTGGGAGGGATTGGGGGCAGGAGGAGAAGGGGATAACAGAGGGTGAGATGGCTGGATGGCATCACCAACTCTATGGATGAGAATTTGAGTGAACTCTGTTAGTTGGTGATGGACAGGGAGGCCTGGTGTGCTGTGAATCATGGGATTGCAAAGAGTTGAACACGACTGAGCTACTGAACTGAACTGAATGTCCCAGACTTACCTGCCTACTCTGGGTGAATATGTATGAATAAGCATATTGGGATATAAAGCATATTCATTCATTCACTAGCTCATTCATTGTTCAGTAAATACTTTTGAGCTTATGTGCCAGACACTGTTCTAAGCAGTGGGAAAAGAGAAATGGACAAATCTTTGGTTTTGTTATGTTTTCATTTTTGAATGGAGAGGGACCAGGGAACAAGTCAAAGAGCAAGGACACAATCAATCCACAAAATAATTTTGTAGTGACAAGGAGTGGGAAGAAAATAACACAGGTGTTGTGATAGTTCATGGAGTGAGAGTCAGTTTGGGTGGTCAAGAAAGGCTTTGCTAAAAGAGGCAATAGATTAGCTGAAGCTCAATTAAAGGACTTTCCAGCTATGAGAAATCTAAGGTGCAGGTGGTTTTGCATGAACAGAAGATTCAGAGATCCTAAGATGTGAAAGAATGTCTCATGTGGGATGAACAGAAACAAAGCCATAAAAGCTATAATACTAAGAGTCAGGGCAAGGGTGGTTAAGAGGTAGAATCATAAGACGTACAGGGGTCAGATCGATATTGTAGGGTTTTTTAAATGGTGGGGCTTTGAGTCTTGTTATAAGTACATGGGAAACCAATAGAAGGTTTTGAAACTGCACTTGTTTAATACTGTGTTAAACAAGTATTCTCTGGAAATCATGTTATAGGGAGACAAAAGAGTTGGAAGCAGGCAATGCTGCTGCTGCTGCTGCTAAGTCATGTCAGTCATGTCCGACTCTGTGCGACCCCACAGACGGCAGCCCACCAGGCTCCCATCCCTGGGATTCTCCAGGCAAGAACACTGGAGTGGGTTGCCATTTCCTTCTCCAATGCATGAAAGTGAAAAGTGAAAGTGAAGTTGCTTAGTCATGTCCTACTCTTCGAGACCGCATGGACTGTGTAGCCTACCAGGCTCCTCTGTCCATGGGATTTCCTAGGCAAGAGTACTGGAGTGGGTTGCTATTGCCTTCTCCGAGAAGTAGGCAATATTTGTAGTCAAAGACTCCATGGGAGACTTTGCCAAGTTCAGTTTCTGTTATTCCCATTCTGAAGGAGACCACTAGGACTTCTTCCTTCATTGTTGTCATTTGTTACAGGCCAAGATAACTGAGCAGACAAAATTTGGGATCAACTACAACTGTTAGTTCTGGCTCACACCTTGGACAGTTGAACAATGCTGGGTGTGCTTAGTCGCACAGTCGTGTCCAACTTTTGCAACCTCATAGACTAGCCTGCTAGGCTCCTCTGTCCATGGGATTCTCCAGGCAAGAATGCTGGAGTGGGTTGCCATTTCTTTCTCCAGGGATCTTCCCGACCCAGGGATCAAACCCAGGTCTCCTGCATTGACTCCTTTACTGACTGAGCTAGAGGTAAACCTAGTTGAACAGGGTTAATGCAACTATAAGGAAAATGACAAAGGGAAATCTTTTATTTATTAAAAAAAAAAAAAACTTTGTCTTTGGTCTCTACAATATGCAATAACTTTTAAAAATAATCCTAATTGTGCAATTTAACAGAACTTTTGAAATCTTAGTTTATCACTGGTGTTCCAATTTCTAAAACCAGTTCATTGAATATATTTTAGTTATTACAGCTTACTGTGTAGTTTTGAATACTTGGGTTACTATTTTTTATTTTAATGAAAATTAACATTCTGCTTACAGAAGCCATTGCAATAATGTTATTATTTATATAGACAAGGAAAATCACAAGTGCTCTGTAAGTGGAAGGTATCACATTGGTGTTGCCACAGAGGTGGGCTCAGGTCTAAAGCTGGATGAAGATCAACACCAAATACAATTACAACTGGTATGCAGTTATTTTGAGGTCCAGAAAGAGATAATAAACATTGAGAATCTGGATAGAGAATTACTAGAAATAATTTTTATTTCAGAATTAAATACCTTGAGTGAAATAAAGAATCTGTTTTTTTGGGAAAAAGTATGATGCCATTTTCTTTAAAAGGTATAAGTTATAAGCTGCAAATCACTGGTAGTATTATGATTGCAAATTACCAAGTTTAATTCTTAGGAAAACTGAAATAATCTTCTAGTCCCACATCATATTTTAGTCACAAGTCTTTTTGTTTTGTTTAATAATCAGTACTTGAAAGAATGCAAACTTTTGGTGACTTTCATTATGCTACAAGGTATTTTTAAAATGTTCCTTCTGGATAGACTATCATAGAGTTTGAATTCAGGAAGTAAAGGTCGAAATTAAAGTGTGAAGTGCCTTCAAATATACTGTCACTTTAAATAGTTCTCTTCTATATTGCATGACCTACCAGTGTTAAGAGTCTGTATGAGTTTTTGCAGCTGCATTTGATTTTACCAACCGCCTGTGGGTACAGTTAAGAAGATGGCTTATTTAGGGGTTATAACTGAAATTGGATAAGGTTCAAAGGTTCAACTGATATAAACACACTTTAATTAAGAAAAATAGTATATTAAAAATTACTCAAACAGCTTTTCTCTAAAATTCATTCCTGAACATTAACAAATAAAATTTCATTCATGATAGAAAATTCAGAAATCATATTCTGTCTTATTCTGATAATTTATTTCTCTTTACTTGTTAGGATACTTGTTCTTAAAATATGATGGATGATTAATGATAATTGTCATCACTAAGTTGGTCATTCCATGTGATTTTATCTATACTAGTTAGCTATCTTTTGGTGAAATGAATTAAGTTTTAATTTAGAATGACTGTAGCCAGGTGGCTCAGTGGTAAAGAATTCACCTGCCAAAGCAGGAGACACACGAGATTTGGGTCCGATTCCTTGGTCAGAAAGATCCCCTGGGGGAGGAAATGGCAATCCACTCATGTATTCTTTCCCGGGAAGTTCCATGGACAGAGGAGCCTGGTACACTACAGTCAGTGGGGTCACAAAGAGTCAGACGTGATTGAGCGACTGATCACACACAAGCCTACAACTATGAAAACAGGTAGCTAAAGTGTCGCTTGTGAGAGGTGCTAGCTTTCTTTTGCATGTCACTTGAAGCAGGATTCATTTGCTGAAGGGCTGTTTTATTAATGACTGTGTGGAAAGGTCTGAATAGGAGTCCAGATTACTCCTGTCATTTCCTAGCAGTGGTATCCTGTCTTCTAGTCTTCCCGTTGACTCAGGACAGTTTGGGTAGCCAAGGCTTTTGTAATCAGGAGGAGCTTTGCCCTCCTTCACTTGGTACTGGAAAAGCATAGTGAAGACTAAACGAAAAAAATATTTAACTTTCTTGTATGGAGAAAACATTTTACAGCATTTTGTTTCCTGTATATAAGATTTAACATGATACTTCTATTGTTAACCTAAAATTCAACACATTATATTTTAGCAGGCACTTATTAACATATTTTATGTACTTAGAGTTGTTGTAGGTATAAGTGAAGCAGGTTACCTACCCTTAAGAAAGTGTACAGTTGACTCTTGAACGACATGCATTTGAGCTGTGCTGGTCCACTTATACTCCTATTTTTTTCAATAAGTACATCCAATACTTTGGCCACCTCATGCGAAGAGTTGACATTAGAAAAGACTCTGATGCTGGGAGGGATTGGGGGCAGGAGGAGAAGGGGACGACAGAGGATGAGATGGCTGGATGGCATCACTGACTCAATGGACGTGAGTCTGAGTGAACTCCGGGAGTTGGTGATGGACAGGGAGGCCTGGCGTGCTGCGATTCATGGGGTCGCAAAGAGTCGGATACGACTGAGCGACTGAACTGAACTGACTGACATGCTATTGTTGATCCTTGAACAATGAGTTGGTGGGGTTAGGGGTACAGATCTCCAAAACAGTTGAAAATCCACATATAACTTACAGTTAGTGCTCCTTATCTGAGGGTCCTCTGCATCACTGGATTCAGTCAACCCGTGGACTGTGTGTACTGTAGTATTTACTGCTGAAAAAGAAAGTCCTCACTGCTCACACCCATTTTCAAGGATCAGTCGTATCGTAGTGCACGATCCTTGGCTGGTTGAATCCACAGGTGCAGCACTGAAGATAGCTAGGAACTGTGGCTATGGAGGGACAGCTGTAAAGTTATACATGGATTTCTGGTGCCCCTAACTGTGCTGTTGTTCAAAGGTCAGCTGTATAATTATATTATGGATAGGAAAATAAATGAGTGTTCATAGGACACTCAGCCTCAGCCTGTTCCACGGTGTGATCTGGGGAGAGAATTGCATCAAGGAATGGGGTGTCAGGGTTCTATATTCCATGTCAGTCAGCCGCTGGGTACAAACTAGGGGATGGGGTTAATGCAAGTGATGTACCTCTCTGGGTGTCACAGGCCAGGTGACTCTCGCCCACAGAGGGCAGGTCTCTGGAATGGGCACAGCGTTATGCCATTAGCAGCCAACCCTGGCTGCAGCTAGGAGAGGAGTTCTCAGGCCTGGCTAAGTGTTCTGGGCATGGCATCAACGGAATTTCCCATGCTGGGGAAATTCATGTTGGGAACATAGAGTATTAGGTGTAAGCAATGAGTCCAGCCTGCTGGGCAGTATCCATTAATGCAGGTTTGTCAAGGCTTCTAACTGATAATACTATAATACTATATTAAACATTAGTTGCTGTTCCCTTATGCATTCTGATGAAATGAGAGTTTTAAAAAAAATTTACTTTGTAAAAGATCCATATCATTCCCTTCCTTGTAGATTGAATGGCTTATTGATTAAGAGCATTTTACTTAAACCCTGGCTTAGCTCTTGCTGTACAAATAACTTTAGGTGAGTTACTGAACTATGCTGAACCTCAGATTCCATCTGTAATGTGTGGGTTATTATGTCTGCCTCCAGTTTGTTGTATTAAAGCAGTAATCCATGTGAAGCATTCAAGAGAATGCCTGCTGCTGCTGCTAAGTTGCTTCAGTCGTGTCTGACTCTGTATGACCCCATAGACAGCAGCCCACCAGGCTCCCCTGTCCCTGGGATTCTCCAGGCAAGAGTACTGGAGTGGGTTGCCAGTGCCTTCTCTGAGAGAATGCCTGGTACATAGTAAATGTTCAATGAATGCCATTTATTACTTAAAGTGAATAAAAACTTTATTCTTTCAATAAAGTGAATAAAAACTTTATTCTTTCAATACTGGGTATTTGGAGCCTCTGTTGATTCTTTCTGGGGCTTTATTGGCAAAGACTCTGACCAAGGTGAGGTGGATGAGATGCCTTGGGCATCTGCCTTCTTAAATTTTGTGTCATAGGGTACTTTCCTCACCTCATCATTGAAAAGTAAATCTTTATGCTGAATTAGATAAAATTACATTGACAAGAATGGTTTATTGATATGCTAGAGCATCCATAAAATTCATTGCAAAGGTAAAAATATTAATAATGAGATGATTTTAGTGATACTTCGAGAATAGCTCTGATTCCAAATGATCTCTGTGCCTCTTGTCTATGTCTCTGTGTCTTTTTTAATGATCTCTTTAGTATTAATATACTTTCACTGTTGAAATACAAAATTTCAACTGAGTACAGGAGTTGAGAATACATAGAAAAATAATGGATACAATGTAATCAACTAGCTTATTAATTTAAAGGTGGTTACTAGTAAGTGACTATATGGCAGTAGAAAAAAAATTAATACTGGTGATTCAACAATCGCTGCCCTAATAGCTGAAGTCATTTTTATGTGGGGCAATCCTAAATCAAAGTCCTTGTAAGACATTACAGATCTCTTAATAGCTTGGCTCATGTGCTAATGAGCCCAGGACATTAGAGCTCATTTGAGAGCAGGATTCATGATTTCTTTATTGTGCAGTGCTCCTACCTCTTCTTTGGCTCAAAGACATAGCGGTACAGAGAAGGACACTGATAATAATAGAGCTTGACATTTTTATAATTTTTCTTCTCTCAGCAGAACTTTATAATTCTTGAGTCAAAACTAACAATGAAGTTATTTAAAAAAATAGAAGCCTAATTTGAAATACAGTATTTTGTGCCTTTTTCTTTCTTTTAGAACAACTTTAAAAACTATTCTGGTGACTACAAATATTGAAAGCACAACAGTATTTATGGCATGATTTTAAAATCCTCCATCTCACTATATGTTTCTCTAGCTAAATGGTTTAATATTTGCTTAATTGTCTCTAGATAGTATTAATTATAAGAGTTTGCTGCGTTGCTTCTTGGGAATTAGAAGCTGAAGGAGGGAGAAAGGAGGTTTGGATGGAGGAAGAATGGAAACGGCCTTTTTGACCCTTGAAAGAAGCTTCAAATGGCAAGAGCTGAAAGGGTCTCTGAGACAAAGGACCCTTGAAGCATAGGGTTGGGGCTTCCCAGGTGGCACTAGTGGGAAAGGACCCTGCCAATGCAGGAGATGTAAGAACTGTGAATTCTGTCCCTGAGTGGGGAAGATCCCCCGGAGGAGGGCAGGGCAACCCACTCCAGTATTCTTGCCTGGAGAGTCCCATGGGCAGAGGAGCCTGGAGGTCTACCTTCCATAAGGTCGCAGAGTCAGACATGACTGAAGCGAATTAGCATGCATGCATGGGGTAAGAAAAGTATAAAAATGTTTATATTAAGCTATGTTCAAACATATTATGGTATATAATTCTACACTCATATGCAATTTTCAGATAACCCTCCAACTTAATAAATTTTCTGAGGTACTAATTCATAGACTCTTCTGCCAGTAGTATTAATGCAGAAATGTTTGAGAAGCGTTGTGCTGGACATCATTGATTTTCAGATAAATATTTGCAAAGTAAGTCAATTAGACCTACTAGAAATGAAGCTATGGATTCACTGATTCATTTATTCATCCATTGATCCATTCCATCCATCCATCCATCTATCTGTTCATTCACACTATATATTTATCAAGTCACTCTATGGGCTAAATCTTTTTCTTATTAACTTAGACTATAAAAATTAATCAAATAGGAATTCTGTCTGCTCCATGATGCAATCTATTGAGAAACAATTTTTAAAGTAAACAGCATATGGTGAGCAAAGTACAGCCATAAATGAAACAAGATGTTGTAGAACCATATGACAGGAGAATAATATGTTTTTAGAAGAGTTAGAGAAGATTTCCCAGAGGAAGTACAACTAATCTGAGATTTTTAAGGATGAACAGAATTTCAAGTAAGCAGAATTTGCAGTGAGGTTGGGGATGGGAGGATGGGACAGAATGTTTCAGGCAGATCATTTAGCACTTTATCTTGTGAGGAGAGCCCTTGGTGAGAAAGTGTCTAACTTTTCCCAGAACAGAAAGTAGTTTGGAATGGTTGAAATTTAAGTGTGGGGACAATGATGGAGATGGAGGAGGAGCAGGGATCAGAGGGAAAGAAGTGGAATTACATGGAACAATCTGATCATGAACTACTTTATAAAACTCTTGATAAAGAGATTCAGGAAATCCCTCTGATGGTGGTGAGGAAAATGAGTCAGAGGGGTCAGGATGGGACAATCCATTAAGAGGTTCTTGAGGTAATTGAAGGAATTGGTGATAGTGACCCAAACTATGATGGTGACGAAGGAGATGGGCAGGCATGGATGGACTGGCAGATTGTTTTTTAGTAGTTTGACTCAAAGAAACTTGGTAACTGATTAGATGTAGAATATGAGGAAGAAGGGGTTAGGCATGACACTCAGATGTCTACGTTGGTTTAAAAAAAAAAAAAACACAGAAAGATTTCAAGAGGAAACAGAGTTTCCACTTGGAATTTTTTTCCTTTTTATTTCCAGTGCCTGATAGATACTCACAGGCAAGTATTTAAGTGTTAGTTGAACAAAGTCAAAGCTCAGGTGATAATGATTTGGGAAATTTCAACATCTAGTCATTGGAGCCTAGGGGAATGGGAGATGTTGTCCAGGAATAATTAGTAGGGTGATAGAAGTCGTGATAGGAGCACTGTGAAAGACATAAACATGGAAGAGGAAGATGCTTTGCTTGAGGATACAGTCTGCATCTTGATCTTTCCCTTTGAGAGAAGCATCATAACAAAGGAAATTACTTTACTTCCATATTTCAGGCTATTTTACAGCAGTATCTCACTGATGAAGAATGTGTAATGTGAATGCTGTTAGCATTCATGAGAAATGTGTTGCGGGGCCTTCACATCTGTAAATGTCATTTTGGTACACATGAATCCCAAGAAATTCTAAGTTTTAGGTTCATGGTTGTATTGCAAGATATTCTTCCAATATATCTTATGAAACTAATCCATACAGTAGCCTGTGATCCAGTGCCAATATATAGACTTAAGTTATTATTTCTAGAACCCCAAACTGGGATTCCCAGTATAATAGATCAAAACTACTACGTGCTACAAAATAGAAGACATAATTTGGTTATTTCTCCTCTTTGGATATGTTCAAAGATGTATTTTATTCTGGTGATATCTGTGATGAATGCCTTTTTTGGCCTATAACCCTTTCCTGTATGATCAGTTTTTGTGCAAAAAACTTCACAAGTCTACATGATCACGTTTCAGCCTCTCTTCTTATTTATTTTTTCTTTTTTTGAGAGAGAAAGATCCTCGAACTATGTGAACTAAATTTTATTAATACTTATAATAGTCAATGGTTCACTGGCTTCAATATTACTTTCAGCTTCTGTTGTTTCAGAGGAGTGATTACGTATACTTTGCATTTCACCTGATTTAGGTGTCCGTTGGGACAATCATTTTCTGACTATGTCCTCACTTCTCACAATTAATTTATTTTCAACCTCTCTATAGTTTTATCATTATTTAGATAAATAGTCTTATAGCAGAGGCAAACATATTGAAACAATTTCAAGACTTTAAAAATTTTTTCTTGTTTGCCTCAGAGAATATGTTTTATTTACTCCCCCTCCAGAGTGGAAATACTGTAAAACCAATGTTTTACTTTTGCATAAATCCCACATGTATCTATTCTAGTTAAGAAGCTTTACCACTACCAGTTGACTTTCTTCTAAGGGGAACTTCTCTTTTAAAAAGAACCCATTAAAAATTATTTCCTGTTTTACTCTGTGAGAGAAGATGAGTATGGAGTAGCAAGTCTGCAGTAGAAAAAGTGTCCTGGGTACCAGCAGCTTCACTGACTAGCTAATGAACTCACACATTAACCAAACAATTTTGAGATTCAGAGTAGGGCCTGAGAGGAACTTCCAGTGAATATTTGTAATAGATTATTGTAATTGCTTGTAGATAGTTGAAACTTCAAATAAGTCTGTGTATCCCAAGAATCCAAGTATTCTTTCAGCAGTTACTTTTCGGAACACCTTCTCTGTGTCTTAAGTCCAGACATTGAACTAAAAGCAGACCTCTTCTTTCTTTAAAGACCTTTGTAGCCTGTGGGAGAAACAGGCTATACCCAAGTACTCAAGCTAACAGCAGTATAATTCAACATGAGATAAGATGAGAATTGAGGTTCTCCAGAGTGTGTCATCAAAGAATATGATCTTCAGGACAGGCAACAGTCATGAGTCACTTCTCTGAGAAAGTGATTCTTGAGTGTGAGTAGAATCTAGGGAAGCAGTGTCTCGGGGAAGAGAGTGTTTAAAGAGAGACGTTTTAAAGATTACGTTAAGGATTTCTTTCATTATCCTAATTAAATAATGTTGACCATTTAGGTCCCAGTAGACAAGCTTGCTTTGTGGAGGGTCAGATAATAAACATTGTTGCAGTTATTCAACTTTGTTCTTGTAAGGGAGAAGCAGCCATAGACAACAGGTGTGTGAGTTCTGTGGCTGTGTTTCAATAAAACTTCAAGTGTGGTATCTTGCATACTCCCCAACTGGGTAAAGTTCCCGCCTTATTTCCAAGTTTCTCCACTGGAAGTGGCCCAGGGATATTTGGGAGGACATTAATAGTGCATAGTCAGCAAGCATAGATGCACTTTATATGTGGAAAATTGGGTTAAGAAAAAAAAGCTGGGCTCCTTTGATTTTCCTTTGAACTCATCTCGCAAGAAGAAAGTGGCAACCTGATTCATCTATAAGAGACAAAGTGAAATGCCAGAAACTGGATTACTAGAGGGAATGAATACTAAGAAAATGTTAAAAAGTTTTCTTGAAAAGCCAAAATCAGTTGGGAGGTGAACTTGTTCAAAGCATGCATTAACTTGCCTCTCACAAGAACAAACTATGTTACCAGGCTGTGCTCCAGCTTGTCTGTTATACAGCACCCATGGTCTCCATAGATAGCAGACTCTGTACTTGAAAAATATTGAGTTTAGTGCTCATGCTGTAGAGAAGGATGTAGTGTTCAGATGAAGTCTGGTAAAACTAAAAAGACTTTTAAAAAGTGAGTTTGAGTTACCCTTATAGTACTAACTTTTTAGAGTAATTTCACAAAACTTTTTATGCTCGTGTCCAGTTCATAAAATGCTTGTCAAAATCACATAGTATAATAAAGATATTTTGGAGTTATAACACTGGGCACAATGTAGAGAAGACATTTATTACTCAGCATGGCCTAGGTTATGCTGCAAAAAGAAACAACCCTAAAATCTCAGTGGCTGTAAGCAACCAACTTTTTTTTTTTTTGTCCCTCACAATATATGTTCACTATAGTCAGCACGGGGCTCTCTTAATCTTAGTCACTAGTGGAGCTGTTATCATCTCAGTGTTGCAGGTGGCCACAGTGAAAGACAGAGCTGACTCTGGAGCAATTAAACGCTTAGCCAGGAAGTGACTCATATTGCTTCTCACAATGCATTGGCCAGAACTAGTTAAATGGCCCCTACATACCCATAGTGAGCCAGGATATACAGCCTTACTATCCATATGTCCAGAATGTTTAAAGCTGGGAATATTTGGCAAACAAGACTCTAGGACATGACACAGTTTTATAGTTGCCTGTACAACTGGTTTATTAATGCTTATCTCTTTAGCTTGATAGGGAATAACATAAGAGCAGGGGCTGTAGTTGATTTTGCTCAGTTTCCTCTATGTGGTGTATTAAAACAGTGCCTGGCACAATAAGGGGCTCAAAAAATAGCCATTAAGTGGATGAAACTATTTATCTAGTTTAGCCCTTTGATAATAGATCATGTAAGATAATGTGCCCTTTCTTGTCATCAAAGTCTTCAGAAATAGGAGTTCTGTGTAATATTATCCTCAAAGTAGATGTAAAGTCACTATCGAAAATTATAGCCCTATAGTTTCTCTTCAAAACAGATGTTTTTTAGAAGGAATTGAGGTTAATTTTTTTAAATATCCCCTTTTCCCATGATAACAAGGGAAACAGTTGAGATGGTGGCACATTTGACCTTAGGGAGTTTGCTCTATTTGTTCATGTTAATCAAGATTATTCTTCTATAATAAGCAATCCCTCAATTTTAGTCGCTGAATACAGCAAGGGTTTTATCTCTGTCTCTTTCTCTTTACTGGTCCAACTTAGATTACTAGGGAGGTAGAAAGAGGAGCTCTGCCCAGTATGGGCACATTAGGACTGAAATTAATGGGTGCTCCACTGAATGGACAGTTGCTGGACCCCTTGACTGATGTAGGGACACTTGGAGGGTCCCACGCATGTCCTCCTTTCTTGGCCAGGATGATAATATCACTTATACCTGTAGGTCACTGGCCAGAATCCCATCACATGACCTCAGCTAATTCAAGGTATCTGAGTGACATGGAAGAGCAGATGGGATATTTGGAGAGCACCACTTTTTCTACCACACAGATAATCTCTACAGAGATAGTTGAAAGGTCTAAATATTAACATGTAGATATGTGGAGGATTACTTTTATAACTGTGGGGGTTTTATTTTGGATATGGAATGCCCTAGAAAACAAACACATGTTCAGATCATAAGGGATAGAGAAGCTCAGTCATGGCTTGCAAAAACTATCAATGTAACTGATATGATAATAAAATGATAGGAAGAGTTTCAAAGAGGAAATGAATTGGATTTTTAGAGTCATGGCTGGTCCTAATAAATACAGGCTGTTGCTGCTGTTATGGAACAAAACAGTGAAAACTCTGTCTGCTATTAGGGGAGATGTTTTATGAATTTTATGAATTGATATCAAAGAGTCATTTTTGATGTCATATATTAGAATAGTGCAAGGGAAAATGGTTATTTTTCTTTCCTAAATTGGTGTCGTACACAGTAACATTTGTTGTATGTTTTAAAATGTTTTGTTGTTTGACCTGTAGATCCACAGACTTCCTGCACTGTAGCCTACTTGAAAGGACAATACTTCAAGTACGTGAATAACATGCCAGGTTCTAGACTTTCATATTGATTAAAGAGGTTCTCTTTGGTATTGCATTTTCTTTGTAACCAAAAAAGTCCATTCACTTTTTTTTTTGAGGGACATTTCTCATGGAATAATGGGTCATATTAGGTTAAGTTTAGGAAATTTGTGTTTATCAAGCTGTCCACATATCTGTTAAAAGAATTTCACATCTATAAATAAGTAAGCTTATTTTTCCATGGTGCCAGAGAGATAATGAAACTTTTATATAAAAATATTTCTACCAGCTGAAATATCATGATTGTTATTCTGATGTTTCCTCCGCAAATAGTGAACTGTGTGTCTGTTTTAGAAAGTTGGAGTAGATACTTTTTTTTCTTGCTGCTTGAGGACTTTCAACAACAACAAAAGCAGATTTAATTTTAATGTGTATATCTTAAGATTTCTTTGGACCAGAACTAATAATGTGAAAATAAATCTGGGATACCAATCATTGAACAAATGTAGGATTGGATAAAAGATAGTATTCAGATAGTCTTAGTTCTTATTCTTCCAGTTTACAGTCGTGATCAACACTTTCCCCAAACCCCAAGCTACATACTCTTTCCCATATCCCATGTTTGGTGAAGGAAATCTCATTCATTCAGATGCCTAAGCCAGAGTCTGGCGTCTCTTTCCTTTCTTTCCGCCCCATCCAGTCGCGTGTAACTTAGTTCTGTAGTTTTCAGTTCCTAAATACGTCTTGATTCCCCTCCCTTTGCCCTGTTGTTTCTCTGCCAGTGCAAGTCATGTTCAGTCTCCCTGCAGTGGTCTTTCTATCATCTATACCTAGTTTTATCTTTCCTCTGATTAAATGGCTTTGGCTGCTCTTCATTTGTCAGGATACAGTTCAGATTCCTGAGAGTTGGATATATTTCCTTTCAGGATCTCATCCTTGTTTGCTTTTCTAGCCTCAACTCTCTTTATCTGTCTACACACTATCTGAACCTAAGACACTAAAAATGACTTCTGGTTCCTCTGAAATATCCTGTTCTTTCCTGCAGCCTTTCCTTTGTAAATGCTGTTGGTACGGCCTTCAGTGCAGAAACACAACCCCCAGCTCCCAGTTCTTCAACTTGTATTCATCTTATATTTAAATATGTAGTGACTCGTCTGGAAGCTGTCCTGTAATCCTTGGTCAATTAGATAGCTACCTTCTCTGTTATCACAGCTCCGTCTAGCCCTCTAGCCTAGCATTAGTCACACATTTTCAGAATTGTGCTTTTCCTTGATTGTGTTCTTCACTGCCTTGCTCTTTGAGGATATTAACTGTGTTTTCTTTGTTTATTCATTTTTTATGCTGAGAAAATTTAATAATACAGAAAAAAGAAATACATTCTTCTTAGAAATAAGAAGTCTTGACATGTCATGTTTCTCTTTTTCTTACAAAAGAATCAAAACTCAACTAACCTCTATCTCTATCCTAAATCCGACTCCTTTTCTGCCTCCCTTACACGAAAGCCCCATCATGAGTTTGTGGAGATTTTCCATTGGACTAAAAATACATTTACATATATATTATGTAAACATAGTAAATATTGCACATTTACATTTTTACAGTTTTTAAAATGATTTTGTACATTGCACAAGATACCATTTACAATTTTATTTCAATATTATGCACATATGTTGTTGTTTTTCAGTCGCTCAGTCGTGTCCCATTCTTTGCGACCCCACGGACTGTAGCACTCCAGGCTTCCCTGACCTTCACTATCTCCTGGAGCTTGCTCAGACTCATGGCCATTGAGTCAGTGATGCCATTTAACCATCTCAACCTCTGTCACCCCCTTCTCCTCCTGCCCTCAGTCTTTCCCAACATCAGAGTCATTTCCAGTGAGTCAGTTCTTTGCATCAGGTGGACAAAGTACTGAAGCTTCAGCTTCGGCATGAGTCCTTCCAATGAATATTCAGGGTTGATTTCCTTTTGGATTGATTGGATTGATCGTGCTGTCCACAGGACTCTCAAGAGTCTTCTCCAGCACTACATTTTGAAAGCATTAGTTCTTTGGCACTCAGCTTTGTTTATGGTCCAATTCTCAGATCTGTACGTGACTACTGGAAAAACATTAGCTTTGACTATACAGACCTTTGTTGGCAAAGTAATGTCTGCTTTTTAATATGCTGTCTAGGTTTGTTGTAACTTTTCTGCCAAAGAGCAAGAGGCTTAATTCATGCCTGTAGTCACCATCCGCAGTGATTTTGGAGACCAAGGAAATAAAGTCTGTCACTGTTCCCATTGTCTCCCCATCTATTTGCCATGAAATGATTGGACTGGATGCTGTGATCTTAGTTTTTTGAATGTTGAGTTTTAAGCCAGCTTTTTCACTCTCCTCTTTCACTTTAATCAAGAGGCTCTTTAATTCCTCTTTGCTTTCTGCTATGAGGGTGGTGTCAACTGCGTATCTGAGATTATTGATATTTCTCCCAGCAATCTTGATTCCAGTTGTGTTTCATCCAGTCCAGCATTCACATGATATATTCTGCATATAAGTTAAATAAGCAGGGTGACAGTATACAGCCTTGATGTACTCCTTTCTCAATTTTAAACTAGTCCATTGTTCCATGTCTGGTTCTAACTGTTGCTTCTTGACCTGCATATAGATTTCTCAGGAGGCAGGTTAAGTGGTTTGGTATTCCCATCTCTTTAAGAATTTTCCACAGTTTGTTGTAATCCACATGGTCAAAGGCTTTAGAGTAGTCAATGAAGCAGAAGTAGATATTTTCCTGGAATTCCCTTGCTTTTACTATGATCCAGTGGATGTTGGCAATTTGATCTCTGGTTCCTCTGCCTTTTCTAAATCCAGCTTGTGCCTCTAGAAGTTCTTGGTTCATGTACTGTTGAAACCTAACTTGAAGGATTTTGAGATGACCTTGCTAGCTTGTGAACTGAGTGCAGTTATTCAGTAGCTTGATCATGCTTTGGCATTGTCCTTCTTTGGGACTGAAATGAATACTGATCTTTTCCAGTCCTGTGGCCACTGCTGAGTTTTCCAAATGTGCTGGCATATTGAGTGCAGCAATTTTCAGCATCATCTTTTAGTATTTCAAATAGCTCACCTGGAATCCGTCACCCCACTAGCTTTTTCCATATTAATGCTTCCTAAGGCCCACTTCAGAGAAGGCAATGGCCCCCCACTCCAGTACTCTTGCCTGGAAAATCCCATGGATGGAGGAGCCTGGTAGGTGGCAGTCCATGGGGTCGCTAAGAGTCGGATACGACTGAGCGACTTCACTTTCACTTTTCACTTTCCTTGTAGAAGGAAATGGCAACCCACTCCAGTGTTCTTGCCTGGAGAATCCCAGGGACAGGGGAGCCTGGTGGGCTGCCGTCTATGGGGTCGCACAGAGTCGGACACGACTGAAGCAACTTAACAGCAGCAGCAGCAGCAAGGCCCACTTGACTTCACATTTAGGATGTCTGGCTCTAGTTGAGTGATTACACCATCATGGTTATCCAGGTCCTCAAGACCTCTTTTGTATATTCTGTGTATTCTTGCCACCTCTTCTTAATATCTTCTGTTTCTGTTATGTATCATTCTCAAAAATATAGTATTGAGTGAATATGTCAAGAAGTAGAATGTTGCATACAGTTTAATTTTCGTCAGTTTTATCAGTGAAAATGTTATATCATTGTGGTCTTTGTTTACCTTTTGGATTATTAATGGATTGAGCATTTTCCCATTGGTCTGTCAGATGCTGCTGACTCTGCTGCTGCTGCTGCTGAGTCACTTCAGTCGTGTCCGACTCTGTGCGACCCCATAGACGGCAAGCCCACCAGGCTCCCCCGTCCCTGGGATTCTCCAGGCAAGAACACTGGAGTGGGTTGCCATTTCCTTCTCCAATGCATGAAAGTGAAAAGTGAAAGTGAAGTCGCTGCAAATTCATGTGCTTTTCCTAGAGAATGAAAAAGTGAATGTTTGCAGGTTTGAGGAAGTGGGAGTACTTTAATATGCATAGGCAGGCAGTGTGGTCAGTAATCACTTTATTGTGAAAGAATGATAGAAGGAGAGGATGGTGAGGAAGATGGAAGAGCATGATGCTAAGAAGCTTGGATTTTATTATCTGGTGATGGAAATTTATTGATGGACTCTAACTTGGGGAGCAACAGCTTCAGAGCTGAGTTTTAAAAAATGAGTTTTGAAGGATACTTTGAAGGTCAAGGCAATGGGGAGGCAAGAAAAGGGCTTAGGAAAATATTGCAGTGGACCAGACAAGAAATGATAATGGTCTGCAATGAGCAGAGGGAGTGGAGACAAATGGTTGCACTTGCCAATTATGTAAGAAATTGAATTTCAGGGATTTGGGTTGGGTCAAGTACACAGGTAAGTATTTTGTGCACAGAATACAAATATTAATTGTGACATTTATTTAATATGTACCACTGACAGTTATTTTTCCTTCATTAAACTGAAAATTAGGGTAATCAGACCCTATTAAACATTGTCCTCTATTAATCATTTTATATCCAGCGCTAATATAGAAAAAGTATACAATGAATTAATATAATAGACACATGCCACGACTACTTGCATTTTGTGTATTGTGGTTATCCTTGCAAGTTCCACCTTTTCCTTTCTTCTCAGTCCTTCTCATTTCCCCATGCTCCAGATATGGTTCAACAAACACATGGTTCTGTTTTGTTTTATTTCTTTCCTGCTGTGATGCTGGGACAATTCAGAACTACTAGCAAATTCTCATATTTAGTCTGACATGATCTTTTTCTGTTCATCAGCTGCTCAGGCTCTTGCTGTGCTATAGTTATTATGTATCAGTATAAGCTGTTTGAGTAATGCTTCCTCATTCCTGCCAGATGTTTAAAAACTTACCTCTGTCCTTGAGGACATATTCATATGTGTTTAAACATGAAGATCATTATAAACAGGTGTCTGGATGTGAACTCTCCTCCTTTCCTTTTCTCCAGGCTTTTCATTTTCTCTGTTTAAAACATGGCCATCTTTCAACTTTCTGGATACCTCTAAAGGAAAAATGCTGTGCCTTACAAATTCTGCAGGATCAAATTACAAATTTCTCATGGTGAAAAGCATTTTTCTATGGAAGAAACAAAGTACCTTTGTAGAGATGAAAAAGTTAATGATGTTTTTGCAATGAGAAAGACATTTCTCATGAAACTTGCTGGTTTCCCTCTGAATTTCTTGGTAATTTAATCTTCATAGTCACTTTAGATGACGGCAGACATGGCTTAGTTACATTTTATTCGATTCCTTAGTTTTCTGGGGGAGTGCCTGGGCTGTGTTTGTATTACAAAACAACATAAGTTGCCTATATACACCTTGGGCATCACTTGACTGAATTGAATCGGGATGGAAAATAAAGGTTCATGAATATTTCAAAACTTTACTGGAAACCATCATTTTCTTGCTCTTCTGTGTCGATCTTCTACAAATTAATTAGTAGGTCTGAAATTCATGATTTTTATTATGCATTCAAAGACTGTATCACTTTTTATTCATTTGATATAAATCATAATGTAGTGTCTTGTAAGTACAGCTTTTAAAAAACTCTTGTTCATAGCCCGCTTCATTCCTTTTAGATTTATATCCATGACATGCATGGTCCTGAATGTGGAATGGGTCTCTCTGAAGAAAAGTGGGTCAGACAGTTGCTTGTGCAGATTGAGGAGAAACTGATAGCTTCCCAGGCTCTTTTGAAGGGCCCTGTTTTATAATATGGATTAGTCAAGGCTTATAGTGCAGTTACCAGCCTGAACACTTCAAACCACTGAGCAATTTTAAACTATTCCGTGCTTATGGCAAAATTCTGGCCTTTTGATGTTGGGGAAGGGGTAGATGTTGTATTGGAAAATGAGGTGAAAATAAAGACAAAAACACTGGGTGGTTTTGGGGAAGGGAATTGACTTTAATAAGAAATTTTGACTCTTAAGATCTTGAAATATCAACAAATGGCACACAAAAGCAAAGCAAAACTTCACTTTTTGCTTTTTGTATCCCACTTTTTGTAGCCCACTGGATAAGCTGATTTAATCCTCCAATATTTAAAAGATGTTTTATCACGGAAAATTTCAAACATTAAAAATAATGAATGTATATACAGAGCTCCCCAAGTATACATTGTGTTAGTCACTTAGTCATGCCCGAGTCTTAGTGACCCCATGGACTGTATCCCACCAGACTCCTCTGTCTATGGAATTCTCCAGGCAAGAATACTGGAGTGGGTAGCCATTCCCTTCTCCAAGGAATGTTCCTGACCCAGGGATTGAACCCCTAGTCTCCTGCATTGTAGGTCGATTCATATAAGTAAATATTAGTCACTTAAATAAGTACTACTCATCAACTAGTTTTTTTTCAGTCTGAAACCTTACTGACTATCCTCTTTCCTTGCTGGATTCTCTTGAAAGAAATCCTGAGTAACATATCATATATAATCTATAATCTGAAAATATGTAATGTCTATAATCTGTAAGAATCCTAAGAAACAAGGGTTATTTTTAAAAATATAATCCCAATATCATTACACACTAAAAAGTAAACAATAATTATTTTGTATCATGAGTAGTCAGTG
Source organism: Bos taurus (assembly GCF_002263795.3). Taxonomy (NCBI): domain Eukaryota; kingdom Metazoa; phylum Chordata; class Mammalia; order Artiodactyla; family Bovidae; genus Bos; species Bos taurus. The sequence goes on from NC_037336.1 coordinate 67,086,685, forward strand.
ATAATCTAATGTTCCTTTTTAATGTTCCTTTTAATTTGCTGGAATACTTATATTAAAAAAAAACAAACTTTTCATCAATAACTATTTTTTGAAACCCAGGTGGAGTTCACACAGGAAAACTGATTAAATACTTGATATTTTCTCTTTATTTTCCAAGTTTCTGGAAAAATCATTTAGTTGGTTCATTAATAACCTTAAATGGTGGGCAGTTTGTTTTATGTATTTTTTGAAAATTTTTATTGGATCATAGTTGATTTACAATGTTGTGTTATTTATAGTTTTAGATGTACAGCAAAGTGATCAGTTATATATATACACATATATATTCTCTTTTTCTCATATAGACCATTACAGAGTATTGAGTGGAGTTCCCTGTGCTATACATAGGTCCTTGCATGCATGTGTGCTAAGTCGCTTCAATTGTGTCTGACTTTTTGCCACCCTATGGATGGTAACCCAGTAGGCTCCTCTGTCCATGGGATTCTCTAGGCAAGACTACTGGAGTGGGTTGCCATGCCCTCCTCCAGGGGATCTTCTCGACCTAGGGATTGAACCCGTGTCTCTGATGTCTACCTGAATTGACATATGGGTTCTTTACTACTAAGGCAACCCTTACTGGCTATCTATTTTATATTCAGTACTGTATATATGTCAACCCCCTGGTAACCATAAGTTTGTTTTCTGCATCTGTAACTCCATTTCTGTCTTGTAAATATGTTCATCTGTACCCTTGTTTTTAGATTCCACATATCTTTTTGAACTCATGGATTTTAAACATATTCGATGTCTTTCAGTTTATTGTAATTATCCTTTTCAATGTTTAAATTGCCCCTCCCTTGTCTAGTGGGACTTCCCTGGTGGCTCAGACAGTAAAGCATCTGCCTACAATGCAGGAGACCCAGGTTCAATCCCTGGGTTGGGAAGATCTCCTGGAGAAGGAAATGGAAACCCACTCCAGTATTCTTGCCTGAAAAATCCCACGGATGGAGGAGCCTGGTGGGCTACAGTCCATGGGGTCGCAAAGAGTCGAATGCTACTGAGCACCTTCACTTCCTGTCTAGTGGGAATGTCTTTGACTTAGCTTTTTAGTCTTTTAAGCTCAATTTCCTTTGCTGTTTTCCGTACTTTCTGGCATCTGAAAATGCTGCAGAATTGTCTTACTGATTTCCTGCCCTACTCTTGGAAACAGTCATTTCACGAATAACTCTGGTCCTTAGGGAATGATGTTTAGAGGCCACTTCTAGGCCTATGGACCTCCCCATGTGGTGCAGTGGTAAAGAACCCACCTGCCAGTGCAGGAGACACAAAAGATGGGGATTTGATCCCTGGGTCAGGAAGATCCCCTGGAGTAGGAAATGGCATCCACAACAGTGTATTCTTGCCTGGAGAATGCCATGGACAGAAGAGCCTTGTGGGCTGTAGTCCAAGGTGTTGCAAAGACTTGGACACAACTGAGTGACTGGGCATGCGCACACACACATTCTGGGCCTGGAGGGCGATTCACTGTTAATATGTTGGTAGATTTCAGGTCTTGTAGTGGACCATGTGGGAAATATGTATTTTTTGATAGAGAAAATCCATCATGAGTTCATGCTGGTATGTCCATTTAGGATTATGAGGCTGTGTTTAACCTTTTATATTTTATATTGTATTTATTTTCTCATCTACTGAAAATTTTCATTCCTAATAACTTATTTGCTCTGTCATGTTCTCTGTCTGTATATGTGGTTTCAGAATAATACTAATATTATACAATAATATACAATATACAATAATACTAATATTATACAACATAGTTACTAAAATTATTTTTTTTTTAATTCCTAGTCATTATTTTGTATTTTTTAAACATGTAACTAGGCATTTACAGTCAAAGTAAATTTTAAAAAAAAAGATTCACTTGAAAAAATTCTTTTATAGTTAAGCTGCCGCTGCTGCTAAGTCACTTCAGTCGTGTCCGACTCTGTGTGACCCCATAGATGGCAGCCCACCAGGCTCTGCCATCCCTGGGATTCTCCAGGCAAGAACACTGGAGTGGGTTGCCATTTCCTTCTCCAATGCATGAAAGTGAAAAGTGAAAGTACCAACTCTATAATCACAGCTTCATTTATGTGATTTTTTTTCTTTAAGGCATTACAATTTTTAAAGTTTTATTTCATAAACATTTTAATAATTCCAAAGTCAGAGAAATCTAGACTCCATCTCTCTCCATCCATCTTGTTTGTTCCCTCCCTGATGTGTAACCGTTTTCTTTAGCTTTAGATTATCTTTCCAGTTTGGGGGGTTATCTCAGAATAGTTATACAGAGTCCACTTAAGGGTATGTTTTCCAGTCTTCTGCTCCTACAAGTAGACTGCAAGCAGTTGTTTAGTGTATGTCTCTCTCATCTGTTTTTCAGTATCTATTTAGTTAGATTCCTAAAAATGTGACTAGTCAAAGGATAAATGTGGATATAAATTAGATACTGTCAAATTCCTTTCTATGTGTGTAGGACCATTTTCCAAGGTCAAGATCAGTATGTGATAGTGTACTTTCTCTTGCAGATTATCTAACAAGTCGTGTGTCTAAACTCGATGTTCCAAAGATTCTCAGAGTATGTCTGATGGTGAGGGAAGAGAAAAAAGGGAAAACTCAATTTAAAAGGAATAACCTCAAGTTAGAAGACCCAGGTTCAATTCCTGGCCAGTCAATGATGTTTTAGACCTTAGACGGGTTAGTTATCTTTTTTCATTTGCCCCATAGATATGTGGTGAAGATTGTGCTGACTGAAGGAAAAAAAAAAAAAGTACAGTGTGAGAGTTGTGAGTTAAGTTTTATTTGGGACAAATGAGGACTGTACCCCAGGGGATAGCATTTCAGATAGCTCTGAGAAACTGCTCCAGAGAGGCAAGTGGGAAGGTCAGTATATACGTGCTTTTGGTGAATGGGAAGTACACACATTTTTGCAGAAGGTTGCTATTAGTCTCGGAGAAGGCAAAGGCACCCGACTCCAGTACTCTTGCCTGGAAACTCCCATGGATGGAGGAGCCTGGTAGGCTGCAGTCCATGGGCTCACTAAGAGTCGGACACAACTGAGCGACTTCCCTTTCACTTTTCACTTTCATGCATTGGAGAAGGAAATGGCAACCCACTCCAATATTCTTGCCTTGAGAATCCCAGGGACGAGGGAGCCTGGTGGGTTGCCATCTATGGGGTCATGCAGAGTCGGACATGACTGAAGCGACTTAGCAGCAGCAGCAGCTGTTAGTCTCATGAAGACTACTGCTAGTCATAAAAAACGGACATCACCATGAAGAATTTTAGTGCTTTTCTAGATATGAGGAGATACAAGCAAGAATTGGGCTTATAACATCTTCTCCTGAAAATATCTTGATTGTCTGAAGACTTGTTCTACCAGTTTTCCTCAGAGCACAGAGGGCCTCCTTCCTGATCTCCACCCTGAACTCCTTTCAGGGGGTGTTGAAGATCAGCAGCTGCAGCAGCTTGTAATTTAATTCTTATAGAGGTAAATGGCAAGTGCCAATTGTATGTGACAATTGAATGGAGTGATATTATCAAATATATGATAGAATACCTTATCATAGTAGATACTCAGCATGCAGTTTTTAAAATGTAAAGCAACTGAGACTTTTTTTTTTAACTATCTGGAATTTTCCAAAAGTCTTTTGATGGGCACAGACAAGGTAATGTCTATTACTGACCAGTGATTTTAGGATCACCACTGTCCTGGATGTTATGATAATCTCTAGTGCCGCCTCAAAAGACCAAAGTCCATGTTGAACAATAATTAAATAAATAAAGTTTAATTATTACTTGTGCATTCTAAAAGTAATACATGTTTGATTAAAATAAATATGTGTTACTTTTAAAACTTACATGCCAAACACTTTTCCTGAATTAAAAATTATATAATTATAATTATCACAGAACTCTGTCATATAGAGGGCATTATTAACCCCATTTGACAGATAGGCAAACTGGGATAAGAAAGGCTTAGTAAAAAAAAAAAAAAAGAAAGAAAGAAAGGCTTAGTAATTTCACAGATTCATATAACTACCATGGTTGAATCAGTTTTTGAAATTGACAGTCTGCAAATGTACGTACATGAGTGTGTGTGTGTGTTTGGGTTTAGGGGAAGAAAAAAGTTCATTTCAACAAATCAAAACCAATTTAGTGCCTTATAAGTAGTATGACTCATGTCCTTGTTTGCCCGGGACCATGCTTGAATAAGCTTGATAACCTAACACACCTGCCAGTAGCACCAGCTCTCATTCTTAGAAATGACCCTACTTACGAGTGAAAAGACACTATAACCCTGTAGACAATTTGTGAAGTGGTTTAATGTTATAGTTGTTCAAAGTGTTCAGTGGAAGAATCTTCTCTCCTAAATTAAAGGGAGACCTTTGGATACATCACCCTCCTGGTGGGTGGTCTGTTAACTTCTTTATAGTAGCTGGGGGTTAATTCAGCCTGCAACTGTGATAAACATCCCCTTAGAGTTTGGGTCCCTGATGGGGCTCAGTCTGAAGGAGAGAAGAAACAAAGCAGGCTGCTCTGCATGCTGGTCAATGGACTGATTACTTAATGTTTTTTGAATGAAGAATGAGACTCTTAAATTGGTCTCTTGCTGCTTTGATGGACATGGGTTTTGGTGGACTCTGGAAATTGGTGATGGACAGGGAGGCCTGGTGTGATGCGGTTCATGGGGTCCCAAAGAGTCAGACACGACTGAGCAACTGAAGTGAACTGAACTGCTGCTTTGATGAAGATCAAAATTTACTTAACCAGAGTACACACTTAAGTTGAGTACTCGCCTAAATAGGTACATTCACATCAATTCACCCTCTTCTTTCAGAAAAAAATGTCACCATTTTTACATGTATATATCAGTTCAGTTCAGTCACTCAGTCGTGTCCAGCTCTTTGGGACCCCATGGACTGCAGCACGCCAAGCCTCCCTGTCCAGCAACAACTTCTGGAGTTTACTCAAACTCATGTCCATTGAGTCAGTGATGCCATCTAACCATCTCATCCTCTGTCGTCCCCTTCTCCTCCTGCCTTCAATCTTTCCCAGCATCAGGGTCTTTTCAAATGAGTCAGTTCTTCGCATCAGGTGGCCAAAGTATTGGAGTTTCAGCTTCAGCATCAGTCCTTCCAATAAATATTCAGGACTGATTTCCTTTAGGATGGACTGCTTGGATCTCCTTGCAGTCCAAGGGACTCTCAAGAGTCTTCTTCAATACCATAGTTCAAAAGCATCAATTCTTCAGTGCTTAGATTTCTTTATAGTCCAACTCTCACAATGATACATAATTCTCTATAGTCCAACTCTCACATCCATACATGACTACTGAAAAAACCATAGCCTTGACTAGACAGACCTTTTTTGGCAAAGAAATGTCTCCGCTTTTTAATATGCTGTCTCTATATATAACTGTATACACACACACACATATTATTTTTCATATTCTTTTCCATTATGGTTTTTCATGGTCTATTGAAAACAGTTCCCTGTGTTGTGACAGTAGGGCCTTGTTTTTTAGTCATAGCTTCATTTTCTTTGTTACTTTTAATTTGTGCAAGTTCTGCTCAACATTTGATCTGGTAATTAACACTTGAAATGTTAGTCAATTTAGAGAGTGCACCATGAAAGGACCCGTGAAGGAGTTTTAAGAGGGGGCATGCCCAATGCAGATTTAGTGGGGAAAAAATAAAATGTTCACTTGTGTAACACAATAGGCTTGCTAATGCCAAACCCATGCATAGGCATGAAACTGTGATCCTGGTCAAGTAACATTTTATTTTCCCCATCAGATGCATTTTTTCAATAAAAAATAAAACACATGAAGTAAAGATTACTCATGGATAAATGTTTTACTAAAGAAGCTTTAGTTATTAAATGAAATCTGCATGCATTGGAGAAGGAAATGGCAACCCACTCCAGTGTTCTTGCCTGGAGAATCCCAGGGATGGGGGAGCCTGGTGGGCTGCCGTCTATGGGGTTGCACAGAGTCAGACACGACTGAAGCGACTTAGCAGCAGCAGCAGCAGGCCAGCCTAAGACTAAGGCGTTAGAATAACATACATGACATCTGCTGCTGTGGGCACAAGAAGGGCTCGAGAGGCCTGAATACCTAAGCGTTGAATACTGAGCCTAAGCCTGAAGAGCCTGGACAATTAAGTAGGATTGGTATCTTCACATGTTATCAGAATTTAAACTCAATTAGAAATTTTTCTTTAAATTTCTGAAATCACAAGACTAAGAGAAATTTGCTTCTCCACATTTATTTTTTATATTAATGGAGAATAAATTTCATCTGAGATGAGCCAAATAAATGAAAACTGAAGCATTTGATTTAGAAAACTCAGAGATTTCTTTAGGCTAAATTTGTCTGAATAATGTCTAAATATTTTTGGCTAAATAATGACTAAAAGTGTCTAAATATTTGGCTAAATAATGTCTATTAGATTCAGTTCAAATTAATAGGATATAGAATTAAAATTAAATTATCCTTTCCTAGACAATTAAATGAAAAAATAAGATAAAATTATTTTATAAAGTAATACATATTTAGTTTCTAGAGCAGAAAGTGTTGTCTTCATACACACAAAAGCATTTTATAAAGAATGGCGGTACTGGTGACGTATGGATGAAGCCTGCTGAATAATGATTATATAGAAGACATTGTGACTATGTTTGAGTCTGGCTTCTTGAATTCTGTAGTATTTAGTTAAACAGGTTGTTGATACTTTATATGTGTTTTTATTTATTTAAATGGCTGAAATAGGGTCCATCAAAATTCTAACAATTGAATTGTTCAGTTTAGTGCAGTTGCTCAGTCATGTCCGACTCTTTGCGAACCCATGGACTGCAGTATGCAAGGCTTCCCTGTCCATCAACAACTCCTGGAGCTTGATCAAACTCGTGTCCATTGAGTAGGTGATGCCATCCAACCATCTCATCCTCTGTTGTCCCTCTTCTTCTCCCACCCTCAATCTTTCCCAGCATCAGGGTCTTTTCAAATGAGTCAGTTCTTCACATCAGGTGGCCAAAGTATTGGAGTTTCAGCTTCAACATCAGTCCTTCCAATGAACACTCAGGACTGATATCCTTTAGGATGGGCTGGTTGGATCTCCTTGCAGTCCAAGGGACTCTCAAGAGTCTTCTCCAACACCACAGTTCAAAAGCATCAATTCTTCGGCGCTCAGCTTTCTTTCTAGTCCAACTCTCACATCCATACATGACTACTGGAAAAACTGAAGCTTTGACTAGACAGATGTTTGTTGGTAAAATAATGTCTCTGCTTTGTATATGCTCTCTAGGTTGGTCATAACTTTTCTTCCAAGGAGCAAGCATCTTTTAGTTTCATGGCTGCAGTCACCATCTGTAGTGATTTTTTTAGCCTCCAAAAATAAATCTGTCGCTTTGAAGTCTGTCTGTTTCCACGGTTTCCTCGTCTATTTCCCATGAAGTGATGGGACTGGATGCCATGATCTTTGTTTTCTGAATGTTGAGTTTTAAGCCAACTTTTTCACTCTCCTCTTTCACTGTCATCAAGAGGCTCTTTAGTTCCTCTTCACTTTCTGCCATAAGGGTGGTGTCATCTGCATATCTGAGGTTATTGATATTTCTCCTGGCAATCTTGATTCCACTTTGTGCTTCATCCAGCCCAGTGCTTCTCATGCTACATTCTGCATACAAGTTAAATAAGCAGGGTGACAATATACAGCCTTGACATACTCCTTTCCCGATTTGGAACCAGTCTGTTGTTCCATGTCCAGTTCTAACTGTTGCTTCCTGACCTGCATACAGATTTCTTAAGAGGCAGGTCAGGTGGTCTGGTATTCCCATCTCTTGAAGAATTTTTCACAGTTCACAGATTTTTCACAGATCACAACTGTGTTGTGATCCACACAGTTAAAGGCTTTGGCATAATCAGTAAAGCAGAAATAGATGTTTTTCTGGAACTCTCTTGTTTTTTGATGATCCAGCGGGTGTTGGCAATTTGATCTCTGGTTCCTGTGCCTTTTCTAAATCCAGCTTGAACATCTGGAAGTTCATGGTTCGCTTGGAGAATTTTGAGCATTACTTTGTCATCTGAGTTAAATTCACCCATTCCAGTCCATTTTAGTTTAGTCCAATTGAACTGTAGTTAAGAATATACATGTGAAACATTTGTTCTTAATTTAAGAATTGTAAAAATAAATATAAATTATGAGAATGGAGTAATGCAGAGAAAGATCATGTGAATTTTAGTTTTTTTTTTTTTTTGAGTGAATGAAAATCATTATGATGCTCATATATGCTCAAATTATAAAATGTCAGTTTACAAAATAGCATTCCATTTGCCTGAATAGGTTATGTAGGCATAGACCTTTGAATCTGTGTTAAAATTTGTGGTGTATCTTTCTTAGCTGGGCTACTAGAAAGCAATACACTTTCCTCTCATGCCTCAGGTTCTCTTTCTATGAACTCTCTGCCTCACAGTTCTGTCCTAAGGATTACAGATAATACATACAAGGACCTGGCACATAGTAAGGGCTTATACAGTATAACTTAACTATATTTCATTTGTTTCCCTTGTGGCTCAGCTGGTAAAGAATCTGCCTGCAATGTGGGAGACCTGGGTTTGATCCCTGGGTTGGGACAATCCCCTGGAGAAGGGAAACGCTACCCACTCCAGTACTCTCGCCTGGAGAATTCCATGGATTGTATAGTCCATGGAGTCACAAAGAGTCAGACACGGCTGAGTGACTTTTATCATATATATATATATATATGTTTAATATATATATTATATAATATATAAATATATTATATAATACATATATTTATATATTATATATATTTCATATATATATATGTTTCACCTCACATCAACTTCATTGATATTTATAAAGCCAGCTTTCTTGATAGTTTGCTGAATAGAACGCAAAGTTCTTATAAATATTTATTATTTTAAAATGCTTTCTATTTATTATGGTCCCTGCTAAAATATTACCAAGGTCAAAGTCATAGCACCAGCCAGGATATCTTATATAACCGTTTCTGAGGAGTTTTTAATCAGGCTTCCACAGTATAAAATATGTAGGTAGCTTTTTTTAGTTTTCAGCTCCTCCTCAGCCTGTGCTGTTTTGGAAAAAAAAAAAATTCTCTTTTGTATTTCCTATTGGTTCCCTGAAGGGTGCAATTATTGATTATTTATGGTTTAATGGGGGAACATTTTATTGTAACTCATAGGAATGAACCAACAACAAATGAAATGCATGTGAAACATCTCAGAAATGTGTATCCAACAATGAAAACATACATCTTCAAATATGAATATGCATTTAGAGCCTGGCTGGCTGCCCAAGCTCCTAAGTTGTTCTGTGCTTCAACTTCCTATTATAATAGATTCTGCTAATGGAAGCTCTGGGTCTACAGATAGAGGTAATAACACCCACTAGAGCTTTGTGTTTGGGAATAAGTGGGCTTCTTTGTGGTGAGGTATTAAATATTTATCAGTTTGCCTTAAGCCAAGTACATGGAAAAGACTAGTTTGTATTTATGTTTTGTTTTCAAGCAGGCCACTTTCACTCTTATTTATCTTGCTTAATCAGAGAGTTCATTGTTGAATGCTTTAGTCTAAAATGCTTTCATTGTGTTGTATGTTTGCTACCTAAAACAAATAGCTAAAAATAGTTTTTAATTGAGCTGTAAGTGAAGGCCTGCCAGTGCATAAATCACACAATATTGTATACTCCTGTATAAGCATAAAGAGGATATTTTAATTAGCATGTGTTCCAATATTTAAAGATGGAAAGAATTACTCTACAGAGCTAAGAATATAGGTGTTAAAAATGCTTTGTAATCATTATAAAAAGAACAGTTTCAATGTGTTTCTTTATTATTGGGTAGAAGGTTGTGATTTAATCAGTTTAAACAAGTATAAATATAGAGATGATCATTTAGGTTGAATTTTGATTCACAGAGTAAATTCTTGACATCTGGGCTATTGTACAATCTGTCCCATACAAGGGGAAAATCTTTTTTTTTTATGAGAGCAGCATCCTGCTGGGAAGCTTATTTTATTCTCCTAGGTTTGCTTCCTTCTGCTCCCCCCCTCCCCACCAATAATGATTACTGGTTTGCAAATAGAAATTTGTATTAATTGACACAGTCCTTTTTCCTTCTGCTGTCCTGAAATGTGAAACAGTATTGCTATAGTACTCCCCAAAATTTAAATGGATGAAAATGCTACAATCTATTATGGAAGCAAAAACATCTTCATATTTGCTGTGCAATTTTTTCAAAGTCAAATACAGTCATGTTTGTATCATTACATACAATTCATTTTAGAATTGTTCACAAAAAATTTAAGAAAATAAAGCAATCTGGTTCTTATATTAGTGAAGCAAAAGGCGTGATTTTAAAAAACTCTTTTTGTGTGGTTAGGTACAAAAGTCTGTGACAGTTGCTAACTTCTTTAAGAGGCCTTTCAAAAGGAGAATCTTATGGTTGGCAATGAAATTTATTTTAGGACAAAATAAAATGATATTGGAATTACATTTATAATTAAGTAGTGAAATATTTGAGCAAATTGACCATTTAAGTCTTAATTTTCATAAGTATTTCCTATGTACTCTTGATATGTGTTTAATTTCCAATGAATGCAAAATCCTGGAATTAGGCTTACTTGAGTATTAACTTGAGAAATTCATTCATAGTCTGTAATATTCTTTTATGTCCATATTATTTTAATCACAGCATAAATTTGCCACTGTGTTTTATGTCCAGAGCACATTTATTTGTGAATTATTTAACCCTGTAGATAGCATGTTCAAAAGCAGAGACATTACTTAGCCAACAAAGGTTTGTCTAGTCAAGGCTATGGTTTTTCCTGTGGTCATGTATGGATGTGAGAGTTGGACTGTGAAGAAGGCTGAGCGCCAAAGAATTGATGCTTTTGAACTGTGGTGTTGGAGAAGACTCTTGAGAGTCCCTTGGACTGCAAGGAGATGCAACCAGTCCATTCTGAAGGAGATCAGCCCTGGGATTTCTTTGGAAGAAATGATGCTAAAGCTGAAACTCCACTACTTTGGCCACCTCATGCAAAGAGTTGATTCATTGGAAAAGACTCTGATGCTGGGAGGGATTGGGGACAGGAGGAGAAGGGGATGACAGAGGATGAGATGACTGGATGGCATCACTGACTCAATGGACGTGAGTCTGAGTGAACTCCGGGAGTTGGTGATGGACAGGGAGGCCTGTCGTGCTGCAATTCATGGGGTTGCAAAGAGTCGGACACGACTGAGCAACTGATCTGATCTGATCTGATGTTATAGCTTATAGTATAGAACAATCGACATAATCAACTTAAAAAGTTTTAATACAGTGATAGAGCCTTGGCATTTATAGATTTATCCTTTACAGTTGTAAATCTTTTAGTTTCAGATATTTGTGAGAAATTGCCATGGTACGTAAAACAGTTTGAAATTTTCTAGGACAGTAATTTGTGCTCTGACTTTAGTCACTAAGAACCTGTAAGTGAGACCAGCTGACTACCCAATATCAATATTGCAGTGTGGTTGTGAAGTAATTGGCAGCTTATATTAACTTTTAAAAAGTAATAAAAACTTTGTTTTATAGCAGGAAGTGATACTGAAAAAGTTCAACTATTAATTATTTAACGTTTTATGTGTTATGAGATTTGTGATCTCAAGATATACCCCTCAAGAATGTTACGGTTTTACTAAAGTTAATGGTGGTGGTTTAGTCGCTAAGTTGTGTCTGAATCTGTCCATGGAATTCTCCAGGCAAGAAGACTGGAGTGGGTTGCCATTTCCTTCTCCAGGGTATCTTTCCCACCCAGGAATTGAACCCCAGTCTCCTGAATCACAGGCAGATTCTTTACCCACTGAGCTACTGGAGTTAGACATTTCTTATTCTGTGATCAGATTATTTTAGTAGTTGGAATGTAGCTCTCCATTAAATTAGTAAACTTGCAAATTAGAAATAGTTTGCAACTACAAAGCATTCAAGTACTTATCATCTTTGATAAAAATCTTAGGGTATCTGTATATGAGACCCAGGAAATGGCATTTAAGGAGAACCACACACATGCATGGGGTTTCCCCGGTGGCTCAGTAGTAAAGAATCCACCTGCAATGCAGGAGATGGCAGGTTTGTGCCCTGGGTTGGGAAGATCCCCTGGAGAATCAAATGGCAACCTAATCCAGTATTCTTGCCTTGGAAATCCCACAAACGAAGGAGCCTGGCAGACTACAGTCCAGGGAGTCACAAAGAGTCAGACACGACTGAGCAGCTACGTGACAACAATATATGCATATACACACACATCATGCTTTCACATTTAAATGTAAATAAAATGGCTATATTTTACAGCATCCAATTACATTTATGTTTAGTGAAGAGAATGATGAATATAATTCTTGCCTGGCTAGGTTAGGGTAGGAAGAAACCAACTGTATATTTTGTACAGTAACATTTCAGTGTTTCCTCATGGCCTTTGTCCTTTTTGTCTTCACTTTTAATTGACGATTTTGTTGTAGGTACTTCATGTACATTACCTCATTGAATCTACTGCTGTGAAGAAAAACCTGTAACTAAAGTTGAGACAATGTCATAGTAAGGTCCAACTTTCAGTTATATATAGGGCTATCCAAAAGGAGAATGGATATTTCATTTAGGATAGCATAATGTTTTGTCTTAAGTAAAGATAGTTTGGGTTTCATATGCCAGATACATCACTGGTACTATTTGATTTCTCTGTCAATGAGAACCATCCCTGAGATGCATTACAAAATCTTTCTGTGGATGAAATCACTTAACCCCAGCAGTGAGAGCCATGGATTATTTATTTTAAATGACAACAGCAACATTTTTATGCACATATATCGATCATGCCAAAAACATCTTGACTGGGAAGCTGAAAAGAAAATGAAAAAGCACTCTCTTTTCCATATGAAAACATTACTAGCAGCAGAAACCTGAAAGACTATCCACCAAGAATTTAGATTTAATGTAGATAGTTCCTGACTTAACAATGAATGGTTACTTCTCACAAATTTCAGTAACATTGTCTTGACAGTAGTTCTGGGTGCCTACATGTTACTAGGCAACTCAAAAGAGGATGGGGAATTTGCACTCAAATTTACTTATATATGTTAGATTTTATATGTTAATATATTATATTGAGAATATATTACATCATTACGGGCTAGCTGTGCATTTCTATTCTCTTTCCTGTGAGTTTCTCAGGACTTGTATCCTGAGATGTACTTACTTGCATCCTTGCTCCCCTCTCTTTGGTTTTGAAAATTAACATAGTCCTAATATACACATTGTTATGGTTGAGTCTCCTGGCTACATGAAAGAAAATATGTGGACTTTTTTGATGCAGAATAATAATAAAAAAAACCCATAAACTTTACAATGTGTCTTTGTGTGTGTGTAATGTGTCTGTGTCTGTGCATACATGGGAGAGAGATTCTTAAACAAGAAATCTATGAAAGAAAGGAGCCGTCTCTGTATTCTACGAGCTCCTTTCGTTTAATTAATGTGATTTACAGATTCAGAAGAAAAATTAATAGAATGTTTAAATCCAGTGAGATATTAAAGGTCCAAATTGTGGATATTTGAATTAAATCCAAAACTAATCAACTTGGATTTTTTGAACAGTATTCTTTGGCATTTAATATACTGATAGCATAATTTCTAGCAGGAATATTGTGCTTGAGAAATGTAACAGTTTTATGAATCAGATTTTAAGGGTTAATGCTATGTCAATGCTATGAACCAGAGAATTACATATTTATGACATTAAAGCTTTAATGAATGATGGATAATGGATTGTGATAGCTGAAACTGCTGAAAATTGATGGTCCCAATCAAAAAGATAGATTAGGAATCTTTGTGGTATGACTGCTGCTGCTGCTGCTAAGTCACAGGTCGTGTCCAACTCTGTGCGACCCCATAGACGGCAGCCCATCAGGCTCCCCTGTCTCTGGGATTCTCCAGGCAAGAACACTGGAGTGGGTTGCCATTTCCTTCTCCAATGCATGAAAGTGAAAAGTGAAAGTGAAGTCGCTCAGTCGTGTCCGACTCTTAGCGACCCCATGCACTGCAGCCCACCAGGCTCCTCCGTCCATGGGATTTTCCAGGCAAGAGTATTGGAGTGGGGTGCCATTACCTTCTCCTACATACCTATAACTGTGAGAAATACAAGTGAGAAAAGCAAGTAATATGAAAGATTTTTCTCTGAAGAACTCCCAGGATTTGGGATACTCGTTATTTTATTAGTTTAGTCAGTTTCCCACTAGTTGAATGGCCCAGATTTGTGAATGAAGATGTTTTTATTGTATCACACCAAGGTTATGGAACCATTCCAGGACTGTAGGCCGGAGTTTCTAATATGAATGCTATAAAGGAATACTAAAGGGTTGAATCTGAGCTATTTAGAGTCTGTAACACTTTGAGTTCCTTATGGTAGTTTGAATCAGTGTTTAATTGAGTACTTTTTGTTTATTGATTTGTATTATTCCCATTTGATTGAACCTATGTAGTTCTATCTTTGAAACTGAAGATTAAATTGAATGTAGGTTCTACTGTATATTTTTCCAAGGTTACTTTTATTGATAACACTTATACAAATTCTGATAATGTATATAGTATAATCTTCTACCCTGTAGAAATTTAAAGATACTTAAAAATTATCATTATAGGAATAGTTTTTTGGCAGAGGAAATGAGCATGTAAATGTTTATCATATTGAATTATATAGAGAGCAAATAGAAATCATTTTGTGAGTGAAAATTCTCATAGATATCATATGTCATATGTCAGATGACATATGTATTTAACATACTTGTATTATACTTAGCATGATATTGTATTTACCTGAGTAGTTGAATAAGACTTCTGTAGGATAAGTTTGAGAGGTGTTGGTAAGAATCTAGTATTTAATAAAGAAATCTCATGTTTTTTTATATTTGTGACTCATAAATGATATATTCAGTTACTTAATATTTGTGAATCTCAGCATTTTATGGAAATATGCTTTAGCATATCTTTGTTATTTAATAATTTAAATCTGATTCTCTTATAGGTGAATTTCTGATTTCTATCTATAATTTTCCAAAAATTAAATTTATATATTGCTTCCTTATTATATGTTATGAAACAACCCCCATTTGATTGATGTTTCCCTTTTTTATTAGTGAAATTTTATATCTGTTATAACCAGTTTTTGCATAAAATTACATTTATATGGCTTAATTTCTTCTTTATAGCAACCAAAATAAAAGCATAATTAGTAGACTTGGTGTGTATACTAACTTTGGGGGGGTATTTATGGGTAAATAAATATTGAACTCTTTTTAAACTATTTTTAGTTTTTCTTTCTAAATCATTGTTTACTTGTTCACTTATTTTTCTTCCAGTTATATTGAGATTTAATTGATATAAAGCACTGTATAAGTTTAAGGTGTACAGCATAATAATTTGACTCACATACATCATGAAATGATTATAATAACAAGTTTAGTGAATATCCATGAGATAAAACGTTAAATAAAAAAATTTGTATGTGAAGAGAACCAACAGCTTTTACATTTAATATAATGCCTTGTTAATTATATTTTTCATGTTGCTTACATTCCTAGTACTTAGCTTATAACTGGAAGTTTTTATTACATTTTGATTGCCTTTATCCAATTTCCTTCCCCCTCCCTTTATTTTTTTTTTACTAGTTTTAGATTTTTGACAGGTCTGTAATAAAACCTTACCCTCATCTTCTCTTTTATTCATTCTGTTAATTGTATATGAATTTAATATCTGTTAAGGCTTCCCTGGTGGCTCAGAGGTTAAAGCATCTGCCTGCAATGTGGGAGACCTGGGTTCGATCCCTGGGTCAGGAAGATCCCCTGGAGAGGGAAATGGCAACCCACTCCAGTATTCTTGCCTGGAGAATCCCATGGACAGAGGAGCCTGGTGGGCTCCAGTTCACGGGGTCGCAAAGAGTCGGACACGACTGAGTGAGTGACTTAAGGTTAATATGTAGTATTAAAGTGAACAAAATAAGGCCCTTGTCTTTATGGAATTTTCAAGTCAAGTGCAGGAGATAGCCAGTTAGTAGTTAAACAATATAGCTATATATTCAGTATGTGCTATGAAGGAAATAAAGCAGTGTAATAGAAAGTCATTGTGTCAAGTTATTTTAGATGAAATGGTTGGAGAAGACTATGTGTAGAGGTGACATTGCAACTGACACAAAAGAGAGTGAGAAAGAGGCTAGCAATTCAAGAGTTAGGGAGATAAGCTCATAAGACATAATGATGAAAAAGTGGATAGGCATAATAGTAAGAAAGGGTTTGATGGGTTCCAGAAATGGCCAGTGTGGCCAAAGTATTAATAAGTGAGGCGAAGAATAATATGGGTCAAGATTGGAACTGTAGACACAAGCTGGCTATTTGAGAGTCCATACCTATAAAAAGATGTTCAGAATTTTCCATGAGTTTTAAGTAAGTGAATAAAGTAGATTTCTTAGAAGAGAAGTAGAAGCGGGGAGGTCCGTAATGCAGTGATTTTAATGATGGATCTTGGAATCATTAAGCCACAGGAGGGATGATGGCAGGAAGGAGGAGGTGGAGAAGAGAAAGGAAGGACTTGTTGTAATGGGGTACAAGAGTGAGTGAGCTGGAAGGATGGGGTGGTGTGGTGAACGCCAGGTCTAGGGAGGAGCCCTGAGAAATGGGTACCAGAGATGGATAATAGTAAAACTTAGTAAAACTTTCTCGGTTCGAGGAAGTCAGGGACCTGAATACTGGGTGAGTCACATGTGTAGATTTTGCAGCAGAGGCGGGAAGAAAGGTGAACCGAAAGCGATATCTTTGAAAGGCCTGAAAGGGTGGTTTTTTGAAAGCAAATGGGGGACGTACTATGTGGGATAGCTTGATTATAGAAGATTCAAATAAAAGTGAGATTTGTGGAGGGAAAGAGAACATTGCTTTGGTAGTAGCAGTAAAGAGGAACAAGATGGACTTGTAAACTACTGCTAGGTCTTGAAATATCTTTTAGAAAAATCAGTTTCCAAACCAGGGGTATGATGATGATGGTCATTTTCAGTCAAATAAACTCATGTCTCAGTACTCACTGATTTACACCCATATGTATTTCTGAACAATTTAGCATGAGGCATTCTGTGAGAGCAGGGATCATGTTTGTTCTGTGGACTGTTGAATCCTTAGAACCTGACATACTGTCTTTTCAGTAAATACAGTTTGACCCACATTAATTGACTAAATTATAGACTGAGTTTCTTGTTTTTCTTATTTTTATTTTAATTTGAAAATTAAGAACAATGTACTTTTCTTATTTTCTAGCTTTATTTCTAAATTTTTTATATCCTGTTACAGTATATGCTCATGTTTTGACACATTCTAATTATTGTCAAATTATAAATACTATTAATATCTTTGACAGTTCATAATCTATTATTTGAAATTTAACACATTTCCCACTAAATGCGTTTTGGGACATACTCATAATTAGTGCTTATTGACGTAATTTCATCTTGATTTCGATTTATGTGATCCAAATTTTCAAGTAAAACCTTAAGGGATTATCAAATTCCTCAATAACATTACAAACTTCTATAAAATATCTGCTGGATTTTCATAAATTTATTTTGGAAAGACAAAAAGTAATGGAAATAAAATTCTATTTAATGTGTCTTATTTTGGATAAAAACTTCTGTAAGTCATGTATTTATTGGGTTTTTTGTGTGTAAAAATACTAGTTTCTTTCCCAGAGTTTATTCAGTGTTAATGTTGGCCACTGTGTTCATGTTGATTAGAATTGTATAATGCATTGAGTTTAAATTCTCCTTCATTTTCCTCTCCCCATCCTTCTTTCTTTGTTTTCTTCCTTCTTCATTAATTTTTAAAGATATACATCTCACACATTTTTCTTGGAGGAGTGGATAGTGACTGCCTCATTCTTAGCCCACTCAAATAGCTCAGCCTTGAAATTAAAAAAAAAAATGATTTACTAACGTTATCTATTGTTTTCTACATAATAACAATATAAAGAAAACTTACTTTTTTTCACATTTTAATACTGCTATTTTACCACATTTTGGGGTAATCGATACCTTGCTAATTTCTCATTACTTTAAAATATTTCCAGTAATAGTAACTATACAATTTTAATTCCAGCTCCTCTGCTAAATACACAGAGACTAATAAATTGTTCTTGAAGGAATAGTTGCAATAGTTTCATTCTGGATAAGATTTCCAGTCATTCTAAAGTTTTACAGATTGACCCAAAGATGCCTCAATGAAGGGAAAGAGTATATATAAACATATGTGTGCTCAGTCACTCAGTTGTGTTCTGACTCTTTGCAACCCCATGGACGATAGCCCACGAGGCTCCTCTATCCATGGAATTTTCCAGGCAAGAATACTTGAGCTTGTTGCCATTTCCTACTCTACAGGATCTTCCCAACTCAGGAATAGAACTCATGTTTCTTGTCTCCTGCATTGGCAGGCAGATTCTTTACTACTGTGCCACCTGGGTATTGTGATCTCTTATTTCTTCTTCTGTATTCCTGATCTAGATGAATGGCCCCATTCACCCATTATCCACACCACAAGCCACACCAGGGAGCTGGTTTATACAGCTGCCACCCACTCAGCCACCAAATGCTGTGGGTATTGCCTCTAACGTCTTTCTAAAATCCATCTGCTGCTTTCCATTCCTACAGTCAGTACCTTCATTCAGAATCTAAATATATTTCTTCCTTTGATTTCTGTACAGCCTCTTAAGTTAGTTACCCGCCACCCTTTCTTCCTTCTCCCATTAAAATATCTCTCTTGCTTAGTATTCTGTGGGTATCATGATCTTCAATATAAAATTTATATTTGGACTTTTAATAAGACATGCATCCCCTCTATAATCTGGTCCTTTGTTCATCAGCCCAAGCTAATCTTTGACACGCCTCCCATTGACACATTGAGCTCTTGTAATGCTGAGCCCTTTGTAGTTATTGTACAGTCAACTTGCGTATACCTTCTCAAAGGCTGCCCCTTCTGCCTCCCTTCTCCTAAATTTCCTCTTATTTACATGGGTAATGTGTCCTCACCCTTTAAGAATTTCCTGAAATTATCCCCTGACATCCTAATCCCGTACTAGTCATCACTCTGGGCTACAGTGGTCTTCATAGTTATGTCATTTATCCCACGATATTGCCACTGAAAGTTTATGTCTGTTTCCCATCATGGGCTTAAGTGGATCTGCAGAGGGCTTAGGGGAAGTAATCTGGTAGAAGGGGGCCAAGGAGACTTGTCTCTAAGATACATTGGCAGAGCAGTGTTTTATTTAGATCATATTTACTTGAGATGGTTTTAGGGAAGCTCAGAGAGAATACTGGGGAAATGCGAAGTATGACGATCCTAAGCAACTCTTGGTACCATTGCTGATGTTTCCTTTACTGTAGATGACATCCTGGAAAACAGAGACTGTGCCTGTCATCTTTGTGTCCTCTGAGCATTGCATCAGTTCAGTTCAGTTCAGTCGCTCAGTTGTGTCCGACTCTTTGCAACCCCGTGAACTGCAGCACGCCAGGCCTCCCTGTCCATCACCAACTACTGGAGTTCACTCAAACTCAGGTCCATCGAGTCGATGATGCCATCCAGCCATCTCATCCTCTGTCGTCCCCTTCTCCTCCTGCCCCCAATCCCTCCCAGCATCAGAGTCTTTTCCAGTGAGTCAATTCTTTGCATGAGGTGACCAAAGTACTGGAGTTTCAGCTTTAGCATCATTCCTTCAAAAGAAATCCCAGGGCTGATCTCCTTCAGAATGGACTGGTTGGATCTCCTTGCAGTCCAAGGGACTCTCAAGAGTCTTCTCCAACACCACATTTCAAAAGCATCAATTCTTCAGCGCTCAGCCTTCTTCACAGTGTTGGGCAAATAGATTGCATGCCTGGTATGCAGTAGGTTCCTAACTGTTAAGTGAACTGGGGATTCTAGATGCTATACATGAAACTTACTCAATTGCTTTCAAAACATAATTTCCCTGTAGCATTGGAATCTATTGAAAATACAACCATTTTTCCTAATGAAATATCTGATCACCACTATTTGATTAAGAGATGTGGACTCAAACAGGATTATCAAAGTGTTGCCATATATATGTAAATCACACATGAAAACTAGTCTAACATTCTGTCCACTAATGGAGATTTAGTGAAAGGAATCTCTTTGGCCAGAGCTTTTCTGGTGGAGGAATACATTAAAAACATTAACAACCAGCTTTCTCCATTTTAGGCTGCCATTTTTTCCCTAAGAGCTGCTACACATTAAGTATACCTAAATTGCCTTTCTGAAATACGGGAACACGAGAGTATTGTCAGTAAAATGGTCTGTGTTGATTAGTTTGTCTTTGGGGTGCAGTTGATTCATCAGATGATGGAGATACTGCTGGCGTTTCATGCAACCTGCCATGGTGCGCTGGCTTTATTGGCTTCCCAGCAGCATCGCTGACACAAATTGTCAGATTTTATGGGCAATTTTAAACCTAATGAAATAGATCCTCTAGAAACTTGCCTTACTGTTTTAGTAGCTGTACTGTTTGAAAGAAAGGAACCAATGTATACAACGGACTGAAATCATGGAAGATGGTGACAACATGCTTATTTTGTTCATGCACATACTGTCATTAACTGCGCAATGGGATGCTGATGTTGCCTTAGAGGCTGGTATTAATCTTTGTGGCAGAGCTTGCAGAAACCCTGCATGCCTTCACTGACGTAAGTGTTGCTGTCCATCTTTTTGATCGTAAGATTACTCCTTTAGGATATAAGGTAATATAAGGCTGCCAACCTTTAAAAAAACATTCCAAGTTAGTAAAGGTAAAAGATGTTCTTTTTCTTCCAGTACTGAAAATTGAGTACAAAGTCACATAAGAGTTGACATCTATCATCCAATTTCATCATAACTTTGGGAGAATGGAAATAGTCCTGTTATATCCATGAGAACTGTAAGTTTTGCTTGTATTTGATCCTAGGTCTATTAGAATCCTAGATGTTGCTTTAATTCATACTATATGGAGTCTCCTCACAAAGCACTAAATTCTTGCTTTTTGTTAAACCTAGATACAAAAAAAAAAAAAAAAAAAATTTCTGTTTCCACAAGTAAAGGAATGCTGACAAAACATTCAAAGATAGCTAATCTTTTCATTTTTTTCCCCTACCTTTAAAATGTTCCCTAAATAGTGATAGAGTCAAGGTCTGTATATTGCCAGGATCTTTGTCAGGGAACAATTACATTTGGATAGAATCACTTGTAGGAATTTTCCAAATGATTCACACAGAATCAACTTAATCTTCTGGAAAACACTGTAGGGACTACAAATACACATTGTACCCAGAATGTAGAGTGCTTACTGCAGTGTGGTCTGAGAGTTTTCTTTTGGCATGCGTAACCCAAAGACCTAAACAGAGATGGCTGATTTTATCACTTCTACTGTAAAACAACTTCCTATAGGAGAATAACTTAATTCTTATTAAACATACCAGTATCTACCAACTACAATTAATTAAGAAAGACATGCCATTGAAATCTCACCTGGTGGTGTATCTTCTCCCTTGGATGTCTTTGAAGAGTATAGATGTTAACTCTTTAGTAAAATAAAGACTCATTTAGTATAAAAATTGCTTATAAAATACTTGAGTCAATGTAGAAATAAGTTAACTATCTTCCTACCCAGACCAAAATCTCTGAAGTATTAGGAATTCTCCCTTTTGGCTTCCAAGCACTTTGGAGATAGTGAAAGTTTTTAAACACTAAAAATGGAATTTATTTTTAAAATTAGGGTATAAAAGGATTCTTCACTTGTCAGAAGGATTCATCTTGAGGTTTTTTAATATTGACTTTTTCCCCTTACTGTATTCAGAGCTTGTAATTTTATTTTTCAAATTTCAGTTCACACAAATTTTTAAGGGGACCACAATTGCAGAAGATAAAGCATGCTGCTGTTACTTTTGTGTCATAGATAGTAAAAACTGAGTCACCAAGTCTTGCTGAGAATCACAAAAACTCAATAATAGAGTCCCCCAAATTTTGACTAACATTCCACAATTTCCTCTAATTGGGATAATTATTTTTAAAAGTCACAATGTACTTACTCCAGAAACCCAGGCTGGAGATAGACATTAAAATGAGTCTTTAGAAAAATGAAGAAATTTGTTGAAAAGCAGAGTCATTAATTAAATATTTGACCTTTAGTGGCTTCTCAAATGTCCATTTTCAAAAAGGTAGAAGCAGTTAGAAGGAAAAGATATGAATGTAGATTCGGGGCCAGAGGACAAAAATAGTTTAAATTGCCTTAATATATGTTCACAGATTGCAAATGAGCACTTCTTAAAATTTAAACCCTTGAATATGATATCTCAGGCACTGAGTTTTTTACATATACAGTGTGATTCTTACTGCCTTCCAGCTGTGTTCTGATTTCAGAAAATGACCTTCCCTCTAAGTTTTATATGTAACTCATAAAATGCATGGCTCTGGAGAACAATTATCAATGACAGGGAGTATGCTTTCTTGATTATACGGTGGGGTCCTGTTCCCCACCTCTGTTTTTAAAGGATATTAAGGTAAGATTAAAAATGCTCCAGTTGTTCTGCTTGCTTGATTGTAGCAGTGAAGGAGACAAAATTGATTCTAGATTATGGCTCAGTGTTTCAATGTTATTCGGCTGCACCTGTTGGCCAGCAGCTGTTGGGGATTATTGCAAGTTTCTTTGTAAGGAACAATGTGGCAACAATAATAAATCAGATTTAAACTGGTTACTGAATTGGTTTGTTTAAAAGGTTTAAACATCATTTTATGATCAAAGATGTTAATTCTAAATGGTGAATGCTAATGAACCTGCATATATCTTGGGGCCAAATTATATTTTCTAAATCTGGGTAATGACCAACCATACATGTACTAAAGCCAGAACAATTTTCGCCCAGAAATATAGCAACATTGAAAGTATCCCTATCAAACACTCCTGAAAATATGGGAAAGGTACAATATTCTTTTAATTTCTTTTTTTTTTTTTTTTCTTTTTGGTTCAGGTGAAATGGAGGATACAGCTCTGATAATTAGAATTTTTATATGGCAAATGCTCACATACATAGTGGATTTGAGGAAATCAATTTTCACTAATCTAGAAAATTCTCTCAAGAGAGAAGGGAGGGGGAGGAGCCAAGATGGAGGAGGAGTAGGACGGGGAGAACACTTTCTCCCCCACAAATTCATCAAAAGAGCATTTAAACGTCGAGTAAATTCCACAAAACAACTTCTGAATGCCGGCAGAGGACATCAGGCACCCAGAAAAGCAATCCAACTCTTCGAAAGGAGGTAGGAAAAAATATAAAAGACAAAAAAAGAGACAAAAGAGGGAGGGACGGAGTTCCGTCCCGGGAAGGGAGTCTTAAAAAGAGAGAAGTTTCCAAACACCAGGAAACCTTCTCAATGCCGAATCTGTGCCGAGCTTTGGAAGCACAGAGGGCAACATAACAGGAAGAAAAAATAAATAAACAATTAAAACTCGAAGATTGCGAGTCCTACGGTAACTCCCCCAGCAGAGAAGCAGCGCAGACGCCTGCACTCGCCATTAGCAAGTGGGGGCTGGGCAGGGAGGCGCAGCGCGGGCTGCATCGCTTAGAGTAAGAATCTGGCCTGAATACCCTGAGCACTATCTGAGCGAAATAATTTGGGCTAGCAAACCAGACTATGGGATATCTACCACGCGAAAAGCCAGCCCTAACCTAAGACCGCCAGGCCCACGCACGGAACAAAGGACTGAACAGAGATAGCCGGCTGCAGACCTTCCCCCTCCGGTGACAGGCAGCCAGAGCAGGAAGGGGGCAATCGCAGCCCCAGAGAGACATTATCTATAAAACTGTAAGCAGGCTTCTTTGCTAACTAAAACTTCTTGGGGGTCTGGATGGTTAACATCTGCCTGAGAAGGTGCGCCGGTTTTACACCCAGATAACCGAGTGGCGGGGAGGCGATAAGTTGGAGCATTGGCGCTCGCCAAACACCTCATCACTTGAGCTGCTCGGACCTGGGAAGAGCACAAAACTCAGGCCCAACTGAGTCTGCGCCTCTGAGGACTACCCGAGTGCCTGAACCTGAGTGGCTTGGACCTGGGAGGTACATGCAACCCAGGGCCAGCCTCGGATTGTTCCCGGCGGAACAACCTAGAGCCCGAGCAGTGTGGGCAGGGAGGCTACACGCGCCGTGAGCGGGGGCAGACCCAGTGTGGCTGAGGCACTACGAGCACACGCCAGTGTTATTTGTTTGCAGCATCCCTCCCTCCCTCCCCACAGCGCGACTGAACAAAGAGAAGAAATACAGCTCCACCCATCAGAACACCGACACAAGCTTCCCTAACCAGGAAACCTTGACAAGCCACCTGTACAAACCCACACACAGCAAGGAAAAGCCACAATAAAGAGAACTCCACAAACTGCCAGAATACAGAAAGGACACCCCAAACTCAGCAATTTAAACAAGATGAAGAGACAGAGGAATATCCAGCAGATAAAGGAACAGGATAAATGCCCACCAAACCAAACAAAAGAGGAAGAGATAGGGAATCTACCTGATAAAGAATTCCGAATAATGATAGTGAAATTGATCCAAAATCTTGAAACTAAAATGGAATCACAGATAAATAGCCTGGAGACAAGGATTGAGAAGATGCAAGAAAGGTTTAACAAGGACCTAGAAGAAATAAAAAAGAGTCAATATATAATGAATAATGCAATAAATGAAATTAAAAACACTCTGGAGGCAACAAATAGTAGAATAACAGAGGCAGAAGATAGGATTAGTGAATTAGAAGATAGAATGGTAGAAATAAATGAATCAGAGAAAATAAAAGAAAAACGAATTAAAAGAAATGAGGACAATCTCAGAGACCTCCAGGACAATATTAAACGCTACAACATTCAAATCATAGGGGTTCCAGAAGAAGAAGACAAAAAGAAAGACCATGAGAAAATACTTGAGATAATAGTTGAAAACTTCCCTAAACTGGGGAAGGAAATAATCACCCAAGTCCAAGAAACCCAGAGAATCCCAAACAGGATAAACCCAAGGCGAAACACCCCAAGACACATATTAATCAAATTAACAAAGATCAAACACAAAGAACAAATATTAAAAGCAGCAAGGGAAAAACAACAAATAACACACAAGGGAATTCCCATAAGGATAACAGCTGATCTTTCAATAGAAACTCTTCAAGCCAGGAGGGAATGGCAAGACATACTTAAAATGATGAAAGAAAATAACCTACAGCCCAGATTATTGTACCCAGCAAGGATTTCATTCAAGTATGAAGGAGAAATCAAAAGCTTCTCAGACAAGCAAAAGCTGAGAGAATTCTGCACCACCAAACCAGCTCTCCAACAAATACTAAAGGATATTCTCTAGACAGGAAACACAAAAATGGTGTATAAATTCGAACCCCAAACAATAAAGTAAATGGCAACGGGATCATACTTATCAGTAATTACCTTAAACGTAAATGGGTTGAATGCCCCAACCAAAAGACAAAGATTGGCTGAATGGATACAAAAACAAGACCCCTACATATGTTGTCTACAGGAGACCCACCTCAAAACAGGGGACACATACAGACTGAAAGTGAAGGGCTGGAAAAAGATTTTCCATGCAAATAGGGACCAAAAGAAAGCAGGAGTAGCAATACTCATATCAGATAAAATAGACTTTAAAACAAAGGCTGTGAAAAGAGACAAAGAAGGTCACTACATAATGATCAAAGGATCAATCCAAGAAGAAGATATAACAATTATAAATATATATGCACCCAACACGGGAGCACCACAGTACGTAAGACAAATGCTAACAAGTATGAAAGGAGAAATTAACAATAACACAATAATAGTGGGAAACTTTAATACCCCCACTTACACCTATGGATAGATCAACTAAACAGAAAATTAACAAGGAAACACAAACTTTAAACGATACAATAGACCAGTTAGACCTAATTGATAGCTATAGGACATTTCATCCCAAAACAATGAATTTCACCTTTTTCTCAAGCGCACATGGAACCTTCTCCAGGATAGATCACATCCTGGGCCATAAAGCTAGCCTTGGTAAATTCAAAAAAATAGAAATCATTCCAAGCATCTTTTCTGACCACAATGCAGTAAGATTAGATCTCAATTACAGGAGAAAAACTATTAAAAATTCCAACATATGGAGGCTGAACAACACGCTGCTGAATAACCAACAAATCACAGAAGAAATCAAAAAAGAAATCAAAATTTGCATAGAAACGAATGAAAATGAAAACACAACAACCCAAAACCTGTGGGACACGGTAAAAGCAGCCCTAAGGGGAAAGTTCATAGCAATACAGGCACACCTCAAGAAACAAGAAAAAAGTCAAATAAATAACCTAACTCTACACCTAAAGCAACTAGAAAAGGAAGAAATGAAGAACCCCAGGGTTAGTAGAAGGAAAGAAATCTTAAAAATTAGAGCAGAAATAAATGCAAAAGAAACAAAAGAGACCATAGCAAAAATCAACAAAGCCAAAAGCAGGTTCTTTGAAAGGATAAATAAAATTGACAAACCATTAGCCAGAGTCATCAAGAAACAAAGGGAGAAAAATCAAATCAATAAAATTAGAAACGAAAATGGAGAGATCACAACAGACAACACAGAAATACAAAGGATCATAAGAGACTATTATCAACAATTATATGCCAATAAAATGGACAACAAGGAAGAAATGGACAAATTCTTAGAAAAGTACAACTTTCCAAAACTCGACCAGGAAGAAATAGAAAACCTTAACAGACCCATCACAAGCACGGAAATTGAAACTGTAATCAAAAATCTTCCAGCAAACAAAAGCCCAGGTCCAGACGGCTTCACAGCTGAATTCTACCAAAAATTTAGAGAAGAGCTAACACCTATCCTGCTCAAACTCTTCCAGAAAATTGCAGAGGAAGGTAAACTTTCAAACTCATTCTATGAGGCCACCATCACCCTAATACCAAAACCTGACAAAGATGCCACAAAAAAAGAAAACTACAGGCCAATATCACTGATGAACATAGATGCAAAAACCCTTAACAAAATTCTAGCAATCAGAATCCAACAACACATTAAAAAGATCATACACCATGACCAAGTGGGCTTTATCCCAGGGATGCAAGGATTCTTCAATATCCGCAAATCAATCAATGTAATACACCACATTAACAAATTGAAAAACAAAAACCATATGATTATCTCAATAGATGCAGAGAAAGCCTTTGACAAAATTCAACACCCATTTATGATAAAAACTCTCCAGAAAGCAGGAATAGAAGGAACATACCTCAACATAATAAAAGCTATATATGACAAACCCACAGCAAACATTATCCTCAATGGTGAAAAATTGAAAGCATTTCCTCTAAAGTCAGGAACAAGACAAGGGTGCCCACTTTCACCATTACTATTCAACATAGTTTTGGAAGTTTTGGCCACAGCAATCAGAGCAGAAAAAGAAATAAAAGGAATCCAAATTGGAAAAGAAGAAGTAAAACTCTCACTATTTGCAGATGACATGATCCTCTACATAGAAAACCCTAAAGACTCCACCAGAAAATTACTAGAACTAATCAATGATTATAGTAAAGTTGCAGGATATAAAATCAACACACAGAAATCCCTTGCATTCCTATACACTAATAATGAGAAAACAGAAAGAGAAATTAAGGAAACAATTCCATTCACCATTGCAACGAAAAGAACAAAATACTTAGGAATATATCTACCTAAATAAACTAAAGACCTATATATAGAAAACTATAAAACACTGGTGAAAGAAATCAAAGAGGACACTAATAGATGGAGAAATATACCATGTTCATGGATTGGAAGAATCAGTATAGTGAAAATGAGTATACTACCCAAAGCAATTTATAGATTCAATGCAATCCCTATCAAGCTACCAACAGTATTCTTCACAGAGCTAGAACAAATAATTTCACAATTTGTATGGAAATACAAAAAACCTCGAATAGCCAAAGCGATCTTGAGAAAGAAAAATGGAACTGGAGGAATCAACCTACCTGACTTCAGGCTCTACTACAAAGCCACAGTTATCAAGACAGTATGGTACTGGCACAAAGACAGAAATATAGATCAATGGAACAAAATAGAAAGCCCAGAGATAAATCCACGCACATATGGACACCTTATCTTTGACAAAGGAGGCAAGAATATACAATGGATTAAAGACAATCTCTTTAACAAGTGGTGCTGGGAAATCTGGTCAACCACTTGTAAAAGAATGAAACTAGAACACTTTCTAACACCATATACACAAATAAACTCAAAATGGATTAAAGATCTCAACGTAAGACCAGAAACTATAAAACTCCTAGAGGAGAACATAGGCAAAACACTCTCTGACATACATCACAGCAGGATCCTCTATGATCCACCTCCCAGAATATTGGAAATAAAAGTAAAAATAAACAAATGGGACCTAATTAAACTTAAAAGCTTCTGCACATCAAAGGAAACTATTAGCAAGGTGAAAAGACAGCCTTCAGAATGGGAGAAAATAATAGCAAATGAAGCAACCGACAAACAACTAATCTCAAAAATATACAAGCAACTCCTACAGCTCAACTCCAGAAAAATAAATGACCCAATCAAAAAATGGGCCAAAGATCTAAATAGACATTTCTCCAAAGAAGACATACAGATGGCTAACAAACACATGAAAAGATGCTCAACATCACTCATTATCAGAGAAATGCAAATCAAAACCACTATGAGGTACCATTTCACACCAGTCAGAATGGCTGCAATCCAAAAGTCTACAAATAATAAATGCTGGAGAGGGTGTGGAGAAAAGGGAACCCTCTTACACTGTTGGTGGGAATGCAAACTAGTACAGCCACTATGGAGAACAGTGTGGAGATTCCTTAAAAAACTGGAAATAGAACTGCCTTATGATCCAGCAATCCCACTGCTGGGCATACACACTGAGGAAACCAGAAGGGAAAGAGACACGTGTACCCCAATGTTCATCGCAGCACTGTTTATAATAGCCAGGACATGGAAGCAACCTAGATGTCCATCAGCAGATGAATGGATAAGAAAGCGGTGGTACATATACACAATGGAGTATTACTCAGCCATTAAAAAGAATACATTTGAATCAGTTCTAATGAGGTGGATGAAACTGGAGCCTATTATACAGAGTGAAGTAAGCCAGAAGGAAAAACACCAATACAGTATACTAACGCATATATATGGAATTTAGAAAGATGGTAACGATAACCCTGTATACGAGACAGCAAAAGAGACACTGATGTATAGAACAGTCTTATGGACTCTGTGGGAGAGGGAGAGGGTGGGAAGATTTGGGAGAATGGCATTGAAACATGTGAAATGTCATGTATGAAACGAGATGCCAGTCCAGGTTCAATGCACGATGCTGGATGCTTGGGGCTGGTGCACTGGGACGACCCAGAGGGATGGTGTGGAGAGGGAGGAGGGAGGAGGGTTCAGGATGGGGAACACATGTATACTAATTAAATAATTTTCTATTAAAGAAAAAAAAAGAAAGAAAAAAAGAAAAAAGTGAAAAAAAGAAAAAAAAAAAGAGAGAAGGGATTTAAAAACTTTCATGATCTATTTAAATTCAACATACCTTTCTCCTATTTCAAATAGGTAAAAATGACTCTAAGGTCATAATGTGGCATTGACTTCTCCCTTCCTAGTATATTATGACATCTCACATTAAGGCAAAATAGGAAAAAACATTCACGGGTGAAGTTGGAGGAGACAAATGTAGTTTCTTTATTATTTTTCATGGTGATACATATTTTATGCAATCCATCATTCCTGGTTCTCTAAATATGTGTTTTCCCTAAGGTAGAGTCTCAAAACTTTGGAAAGATGTTTTAGTAGTTCTGCTGGGAAGGTGAATGGTTTAGAGCTAAAGCAAGTGTCATATGACTTTTTATTTAATGTATTTGTTTCCTAGTCTATGACTTTATCTCTGCATACATGTATATCCATATGCCAAAAATTCATGTTTGTTTTTTCATATTCAAATTTTATTCATGAGAAAAGCAGATTTATTCCTAATTCCATTTATCTGTGTGGACAATAGCCCACCTCATCCATTTTACTTTGCAAACCCACTCCCTTTTCTTCTTACCCCTCCTTCTCTTTCTTTTCATCCTTCACTAATAGACCCTTCAACTTCTAAGGTCAGACATCCAGGACTACTTTCCTAGGAGTAACAAATTAAACACATACATCATTTTGGTGGCAAACTTGGCAGTCACCAGTCGTTTATAAAATCAGGTCTCTGCTCTTTTGGTAACTGGTGTTAAGAAGTGCTCCACTAGCTCCTCCTGTCAAGAAAAGAGATCTGATTGTTCTGTTTGGAAGCCTTAGCCCACCCCTACATCTTTGCACATTTATGAAATTACTGTGAGTTGTCTCTTATGTCTTTTCAAGTATTTATGTAATTAGGTTAGGCTCCACTTAACAGCAGCGAAGGCAATGGCACCCCACTCCAGTACTCTTGCCTGGAAAATCCATGGATGGAGGAGCCTGGTGGGCTGCAGTCCATGGGGTCGCTAAGAGTCGGACATGACTGAGCGACTTCACTTTCACTTTTCACTTTCATGCATTGGAGAAGGAAATGGCAACCCACTCCAGTGTTCTTGCCTGGAGAATCCCAGGGACGGGGGAGCCTGGTGGGCTGCCGTCTCTGGGGTCACACAGAGTCGGATACGACTGAAGCAACTTAGCAGCAGCAGCCACTTAACAGAGAGAAGGAAATGGCAACCCACTCCAGTGTTCTTGCCTGGAGAATCCCAGGGACAGAGGAGCCTGGTGGGCTTCTGTCTATGGGGTCGCACACAGTCGGACACGACTGATGCAACTTAGCAGCAGCAGCAGCAACAGAGAGAAGTTGCTCTTATTCTCTGCCCAGGTGGTTCATCCATCTCTGTGTCTTTCTGAGCATCAGAGGTGGCAGTAATATGCCTGGTATCAAGACTGAGCAAAGAAAAGACCTTCACGAAGATATACTCTTGAAATCTGTTCTGAGAACACCTGTTTTTCCTACCATTTACTTCAGGACTTTCAGGGTTAGGAGGAAAGCTTTAAATCTGGTTCATTTACAAAACTATTTTTGGTAGTTTTTTTTGTTTGTTTGTTTTAAACATGTGCCTGGTAATTGATTTTAAATGGTAAAGGGAAGGGGATAATGAGTAGATAGAATTCTAAATGTACTGAGGCTCTTTTATCATTCTGTTTGTTTTTTTTTTTTCCTGTAAATTTTATCTAACATGCAAAAGTTGTAAAAGTGAGTAGGTTTAATGTTGTTGAATACAGAAAATTTATTGAACAAGGGCAAGGCAGTACTAAGCTCCTAGACTATGGCTTATGTTCTCCATTTACTTCCTCCAACCCAGGACCCAACTATGGACTTTCAAGGTTAATTTTAGTCATTTCATGCAATACCATACTGTACCTTGTCTTTCTGCAAAGCAAAGATAATATTGTAGTTCAAAACTCAGCCATCCACAACTCTTAGGTAATGTGGGTTTTTTTATTTCTCGGTAGGCGACATTTAAAATTTCTTTACCTACATTTTGCTCTTATTTGAAATTCTCAAACACAGAATGTAGATGATAAATTTACTGATTTTTGTAACTCATTCACTATTAGTATAGTTATAGCTCTGATTTAAATACAGTAACATTATGAACTGTTAATTTATTTAAAACTATCTCAGCAAATAACTCGTTTCCAGTACTATTGTCCCCCTTAAGTTGTTTCCTTAAAACTGCTATAATTTGGAATTAAAATGATTAAAATTGTTATAATTATTTATGAAGAAAAAAATTTATCCATTTTCCTATAGATAAAATGCATACTTATTTTG
The DNA here is from genome assembly GCF_002263795.3 of Bos taurus. Classification (NCBI taxonomy): domain Eukaryota; kingdom Metazoa; phylum Chordata; class Mammalia; order Artiodactyla; family Bovidae; genus Bos; species Bos taurus. The sequence continues at coordinate 67,118,701 of NC_037336.1, forward strand.
GATATTAATAATATTTTGTTCATTTTTGGAATACTTCCTTCTTATTAGATATTCACTGGAAATAGCTATCATTTTTACATGTCTCTCAAAATTATTTCAATTTCATTAATGATAATGTGTTTTTGTTTTAGTGAAAAGATTCTGTGAAAATGATGCGTTCTCACTGAAGGACAAGACTAATACTGTATTTTTTTTTCCTGGTTCATCAAGGTGATGGTTCATAAAGAATAAATAATGTTCCATTAACAATGCTAGTTATGTATTTTAGTTTATTAAATTAATTAAAGCACAATGGAAAGAAGATCATTTTCAAACCTGCTGTGCTTGGCTCAAAAACTAATTATGTTTTTGTCTTTGGGATATAGATTTTAAAGGCTTTATATAGAGTCAGTGACAAATGCACCACTCATATGTAATAAAATATAAAATGTTTACCTTAAGTAGGAAGGTGCTGTAATGTCCCCTTCTCCTTCAACATAATCGTATTACAAATTTCCATCTCTTCTTGAAGTATTATCTATAGCTATCAGACTATGGTATGAAACTCACTTTTAAAAATGAAGCCAAGTATGTCCAAATATCAGTAGTCTTTCAACCTGTTTGTATGTTCTTAGTTTTATTAAGTTTTTAAATATGTAGACTGATAGGATAACAAATGACCAAATAGTTTTTAAGGTGATCAGGGAAGACCTAGTAAAATAATCCACAGTTGCAAATTATAGGAGCCAGTAGAAAGCTGTTATGACTGGAGCATTGAAGGTATGGGTTAGAGAAATAGAATGTTCCTGTTCTAGAAAGAAATGTCCAGAGAAGTGAAGAGGGCTAGAGTACATAGGGCTTTGTAAGCCAGGAGAGACATTTGCATTTTATTCTAAATAGATTATAAGTAGAGATGTGTATTATTTCTGACATATTTTAGAAATATTTCTATTGCTACCATATGGAGAACTTATTATTAGGATGCAAAAGCTGACGTAAGGAGACCAGTTAGGACACTGAAGGAACCCAGATGTGAGGGTGGCTTATATAGGGTGGATTTCATGGTAATGAGAAAAAACAGATGTGTATGGAATACTTTAGCAGGCAGAATAAACAATACTTACTGCTGAATTGGATGTAGGTGATAAGAGGAAGGCTGTATACTGTCACCCTGCTTATTTAACTTATATGCAGAGTACATCATGAGAAACACTGGGCTGGAAGAAGCACAAGCTGGAATCAAGATTGCTGGGAGAAATATCAATAATCTCAGATATGCAGATGACACCACCCTTATGGCAGAACAAGAAGAACTAAAAAGCCTCTTGATGAAAGTGAAAGAGGAGAGTGAAACAGTTGGCTTAAAGCTCAACATTCAGAAAACTAATATCATGGCATCTGATCCCATCACTTCATGACAAATAGATGGGGAAACAGTGGAAACAGTGTCAGACTTTATTTTGGGGGGCTCCAAAATCACTGCAGATGGTGACTGCAGCCATGAAATTAAAAGACGCTTATTCCTTAGAAGGAAAGTTATGACCAACCTAGATAGCATATTCAAAAGCAGAGATATTACTTTGCCAAAAAAGGTCCATCTAGTCAAGGCTATGGTTTTTCCAGTGGTCATGTATGGATGTGAGAGTTGGACTGTGAAGAAAGCTGAGTGCCAAAGAATTGATGCTTTTGAACTGTGGTGCTGGAGAAGACTCTTGTGAGTCCCTTGGACTGCAAGGAGATCCAAACCAGTCCATCCTAAAGGAGACCAGTCCTGGGTGTTCATTGGAAGGACTGATGCTAAAGCTGAAACTCCATTACTTTGGCCACCTCATGCGAAGAGTTGACTCATTGGAAAAGACCCTGATGCTGGGAGGTATTGGGGGCAGGAGGAGAAGGGGACAACAGAGGATGAGATGGCTGAATGACATCACTGACTCGATGGACATGAGTTTGGGTGAACTCTGGGAGTTGGTGATGGACAGGGAGGCCTGGCATGCTGCGATTTATGGGGTCGCAAAGAGTCGGACATGACTGAGCAACTGAACTGAACTGATAAGAGGAAAAGGATAAAGTTTAATTAAGGTAGTTAGGAAAGGAAAATCAAGGATAGATCCTGACTTTCATCTTGAGCAATTACACAAATAAGGATGCCATTGAATGTGCTGGGAAAGATTGGGAGGAGAGTAAGATTTTAGGGAAGAAAGGTGGGGGAATAAAGAGTTGAATTTGAGGCATCTTTTAGACATCAAAATAGCAAGATTGCCTTGAGAAAGTGGGAGAGGCTGTAATACAGACTTTACAGACCACATGTGGAGAGGTTGGTGTTTGATAAAAGAGTATTTTTTCCTCTGTAGCAACAGTGGTATGAACATGGGAGGACCGTCTCATTGCTTCTTATTTCTTGAAGGGGTATGAGGCAAGACCAACATTGGAAACTAAGTCAGAGGAGGAAGGAGTCTAGCGTGCTTGACGAGAAAGATGATACGGATCCCTCAGCTATGTCTTTTCTGGTCCTCTTACTTTGTAACCAGGGCTTCCCTTGTGGGTCAGCTGGTGAAGAATCAGCCTGGAATGCGGGAGACCTGGGTTTGATCCCTGGGTTGGGAAGATCCCCTGGAGAAGGGAAAGGCTATCCGCTCCAGTATTCTGGCCTGGAGAATTCCATGGACTGTATAGTCCTTGGGGTCGCAAAGAGTCAGACACGACTGAAGGGTTTTCAGTTTCACTTCACTTTGTATCCTGTGTACTTTGCACGTTTTCTGCACTACCTAGCGAAATCAGGAGCGAGGGGTGTCCCCTCTGCACTTTTACTATCTCAGTGGGCAGGTTTGGTTTTAGATTCTACATCTTTTGGTTCATTATTCATTCATGCACAAATGTTTATTGTTTCAACTTATTGAGTACCAGAAACCACATTTAATCATTCCAACTTCAAGTTTTTCATCATTACATCATCTAGATTTCAGCTGCATCAGAAGTCATATAAAATCTGCCTTCAGATGGCTCATTAGTGTTACTAAGATTCCCTGAAGTTATGTTTTCTGAGTACAAAGCAGAAGAAATACACCATTCATCCTGTGCACACTTTCTAGATATATGGCTATGGCAGAATTATTTAAATTCCCATATTTAAAACAAGGAATATAAAATCTAGCTAATAAGCAGATAACATAAATATGAATGAGTAAGGACATAAGGATACTGTGTGTGTGTGTGTGTGCTGAGTCATGTCTGACTGTTTTTGACTCCTTGGACTATAGCCCACCAGGCTCCTTTGTCCATGGAATTCTCCAGGCAGGATATTGGAGTGGGTTTCCCATTTCTGTCTCCAGTATGAAATAATAAGCATTCAACATTGTCATTGGAGTCTAACCAATAATGAATATATCAGGTATTATGTTCTGTCAGGAAGAATTATCAAGCCTTAATGCTTTGAAATAATAACTAAGGGAACTCTTAAATGATAAATTAAATAGAATTTACTCCAAGGTAACTGATTAATGCTTTTCAAAATAGCTGAGAACACTCTTGTCTGAGATTGAACTCAGTATAGATCATTTATCATTAAAAATGTAAACATAGTAACTAAATGATACCAATTTGGAGGTTAAAAACTGCATAAAATCTTATTTGGAGACACAGGTCAAGTACAGATATTAAGAAGAAGTTATCTTAATTAAGCATATCAAATCTTCACAGAGTTTCCCCCCTTTCCCTTAAAAACGTGTATGTAAGTTTAGGCTGATCAGGATTGTCGTTGTCTTTACTATGAGATCATGAATGTCATGTGTAAATGTATGAAACATTGGTGACAAATGAGAGGCAGAAAGGGGGAGGAGGCTTGTGAACCCCTAAAGAAAAGGAAACACGCAGCATCTCAGCCACTTTTGCTTCTCCCTACAGTTTATCTTTATGATGGATTGTAAAGATACTTTTAAAAATGTATTTTGTTTAGTGTAATATTGTTCACAAGTATTTCACCATGAAAAGTACCAAACAGTTTAAATGTATAATATGAAACACACTATCTTTGATAAATATTTTTATTGACATATTCTTGTCAACTCTAACTTTATTAAGAAATTTAATACCCTAACACTCAGAATTTTAAACTTGTTCTAGTTTTTAAAATTCTTGTATGACTATGAAAGGAAGGTATTTCTTTAAATAAATATGCTTTCCTCATTGTTCCTAATCAAAAGATATTTTTTATGTAGTCTGCACAAGAAAATGGAAATGATGCACAAAAATATAGCTTTTTATCTTGTGAGTTATTTATGCATCTTGGGTTTGCTTATTTTTGCAATAGTATGCATTTTAAAAACCACCATTTGTATTTTGTATTCTAGCTTTTGACTGTAGTGGAAATTTGGACTGAAGACAGTGGGAACTAGATGTACAATATATAAGCTTGCTTCCAACTGAGAAAAACCACCACTCTTGTCTGTACTTCAATCAGCAGGAGATTTTCTTTGTTTGTTTAGAAGAACCAGGTCCTGTCATCTGCATAGAATACAATATTTGACAGAAAAACTTTTTTTTACCTTCTGTGGCTTAAATGCTGAATTCCACAGAATCTTCTGTCTAGCTGAAGAACAGTTTAAACTATCATCTACGATGATGGGTAACAATAAAACCAAGTAAAATTTTAAATTACTATGTATAATAGACCAAGAACCATTGTCTGAATACCAAACAGAGCCAAAATTTCTCTAAGATTCAGATTAGACATAAAAACATTTTAAAAACATGTAAGCAGGTATGTAGTATAAACCATTTTTGAAAACTCACTGGCATTATTTATTGAAGGTAATAAATAATACTCTGCGAAGCTATAATTCAACATGTAGGCAAGTAATCAAGAGAAATGTGTACTCCAAACATGCATTCCAAGATGCTTATAACAGCGCTGTTAATAACGTCTAATGCTAGAACTAACCAATGATGTTAATATTAGTGTGGATAAATATTTTTGGCATAATTATGTAAGGAGTGCTTCTCTTGTGGCTCAGCTGGTAAAGAATCTGCCTGCAATATGGGAGACCTGGGTTTGATTCCTGGATTTGGAAGATCCCCTGGAGAAGAAAGGCTACTCAATCCAGTTATTCTAGCTGGGAGAATTCCATGGACTATAGTCCATGGGGTGGCAAAAAGTCAGACATAATTGAGCGACTTTCACTCACACACATGTAAGGAACCTATTCAGTTCAGTTCAGTTGCTCAGGTATGTCTGACTCTTTGCAACCCTATGGACTTCAGCACACCAGGTCTCCCTGTCCATCACCAACTCCCGGAGATTACTCAAACTCATGTCCATTGAGTCAGTGATACCATCCAACTATCTCGTCCTCTGTCATCCCCTTCTCCCCACAGCTTCAATCTTTCCCAGCATCAGGGTCTTTCAAATGAGTCTGTTCTTCATATCAGGTGGCTAAAGTATTTGAATTTCAACTTCAGTATCAGTCCTCCAATGAATATGCAGGACTGATTTCCTTTAGGATGGACTGGTTGCATCTCGTTGCTGTCCAAGGACTCTCAAGAGACTTCTCCAACACCACAGTTCAAAAGCATCAATTCTTCAGTGCTCAGCTTTCTTTATAGTCTAACTCTCACATCCATACATGACTACTGGAAAAACAATAGCTTTGACTAGACAGGTTAGATCAGATCAGATCAGTCTCTCAGTCGTGTCTGATTCTTTGCGACCCCATGAATCGCAGCATGCCAGGCCTCCCTGTCCATCACCAACTCACGGAGTTTACTGAGACTCATGTCCATCGAGTCAGTGATGCCATCCAGCCATCTCATCCTCTGTCGTCCTCTTCTCCTCTCGCCCCCAATCCCTCCCAGCATCAGAGTCTTTTCCAATGAGTCAACTCTTCGCATGAGGTGGCCAAAGTAGTGGAGTTGCAGCTTTAGCATCATTCCTTCCAAAGAAATCATAGGGCTGATCTTTTCAGAATGGACTGGTTGGATCTCCTTGCAGTCCAAGGGACTCTCAAGAGTCTTCTCCAACACCACAGTTCAAAAGCATCAATTCTTCGGCGCGGTGGTCTGGTATTCCCATCTCTTTTAGAATTTTCCACAGTTTATTGTGATCCACATAGTCAAAGGCTATGGCGTAGTCAATAAAGCAGAAATAGATGCTTTTCTGGAACTCTCATGCTTTTCTGATTATCCAGCAAATGTTTGCAATTTGATATCTGGTTGCTATGCCTTGTCTAAAACCAGCTTGAATATCTGGAATTTCATGGATCACATATTGTTGAAGCCTGGCTTGGAGAATTTTGAGCATTACTTTACTAGTGTGTGAGATGAGTGCAATTGTGTGGTAGTTTGAGCATTCTTTGGCATTGCCTTTCTTTGGGATTGGAATGAAAACTGACCTTTTCCAGTCCTGTGGCCACTGCTGAGTTTTCCAAATTTGCTGGCATATTGAGTGCAGCACTTTCACAGGATCATTTTTCAGGATTTGAAATAGCTCAACTGGAATTCCATTACCTCCACTAGCTTTGTTCGTAGTGCTGCTTTCTAAGGCCCACTTGACTTCACATTCCAGGATGTCTGGCTCTAAGTGAGTGATCACATCATCATGATTATCTGGGTCGTGAAGATCTTTTTTGTATAGTTCTTCTGTGTATTCTTGCCACCTCTTCTTAATATCTTCTGCTTCTGTTAGGTCCATACCATTTCTGTCCTTTATCGAGCCCATCTTTGCATGAAATGTTCCCTTGGTATCTCTAATTTTCTTGAAGAGATCCCTAGTCTTTCCCATTCTGTTGTTTTCCTCTATTTCTTTGCACTGATTGCTAAGAAAGGCTTTCTTATCTCTCCTTGCTATTCTTTGGAACTCTGCATTCAAATGGATATATATTTCCTTTTCTCCTTTGCTTTTCACTTTTCTTCTTTTCACAGATATTTGTAAGGCTTCCTCAGACAGCCATTTTGCTTTTTTGCATTTCTTTTTCTTGGGCATGGTCTTGCTCCCTGTCTCCTGTACAATGTCACAAACCTCTGTCCATGGTTCATCAGGTTTCTCTTGAGAAACCTGTATTCAGGTCAGGAAGCAACAGTTAGAACTGGACATGGAACAATAGACTGGTTCCAAATAGGAAAAGGAGTACATCAAGGCTGTATATTGTCACCCTGCTTATTTAACTTATATGCAGAGTATATCATGAGAAACACAGGACTGGACAAAGCACAAGCTGGAATCAAGATTGCCGGGAGAAATATCAATAACCTCAGATATGCAGATGACACCACCTTATGGCAAAAAGCGAAGAAGAATTAAAGAGCCTCTTGATGAAATTGAAAGCAGAGAGTGAAAAAGTTGGCTTAAAGCTCAACGTTCAGAAAACTAAGATCATGGCATCCGGTCCCATCACTTCATGGCAAATAGAGGCAGAAACAGTGGAAATGGTGGCTGACTTTATTTTTTGGGCCTCCAAAACCACTGCAGATGGTGACTGCAATGATTGCAATTTCATGGATTGATCCATGAAATTAAAAGACGCTTACTTCTTGGAAGGAAAGTTATGACCAACCTAGACAGCATATTAAAAAGAAGAGACATTACTTTGCCAACAAAGGTCTGTCTAGTCAAGGCTATGGTTTTTCTAGTAGTCATGTATGGATGTGAGAGTTGGACTGTGAAGAAAGCTGAGCGCCAAAGAATTGATGCTTTTGAACTGGTGTTGGAGAAGACTCTTGAGAGTCTCTTGGACTGCAAGGAGATCCAACCAGTCCATCCTAAAGGAGATTCAGTCCTGGGTGTTTATTGGAAGGACTTATGTTGAAGCTGAAACTCCAATATTTTGGCCACCTGATGTGAAGAGCTAACTCATTTGAAAAGACCCTGCTTTTGGGAAAGATTGAAGGCAGGAGGAGAAGGGGACGACAGAGGATGAGATGGTTAGATGGCATCACTGACTCAATACATGAGTTTGTGTTAAGTCCGGAAGTTGGTGATGGACAGGGAGGCCTGGTGTGCTGCTGTTCATGGGTTCGCAGAGTCAGACACAGCTGAGCGACTGAACTGAACTGACTAGACCTTTGTTAGCAAAGTAATGTCTGTGGTTTTTAATATGCTATCTAGGTTGGTCATAACTTTCCTTGGAAGGTATACTATAAAGCAGTAGAAATGAAACTATACTTGACAGCAAGGGTGAATCCTTGAACATAATGTTGAGCAAAATAAATTAGACATAAAAGGTTATATACTGCATGAATCTACTTATGCAACATTAAAAAAAATACAACTGAGCTATCATGTTAGAAATCAGAAGAGTAGTTGCATTTAAGGAGGGTGAATACAGGAATTGAGAGGGTAGACTCGTGGGAAATAGTCTGTCTTGGCCTAAATAATGGTTATTTAGGTTTTTACTTATGATAGTATACTGATAATATTAGTATGATAACACATTAAGATTTTGCATTTAGATTATGCAAAGATAACACATCTGTACATGTATAATGTTTATACATGTATAATGGGCTTCTCTGGTGGCTCAGACAGTAAGAATCTTCCTGAAATGCAGGGGATCCAGGTTCAATCCCTGGGTTGGGAAGTTGCCCTGGAAAAGGAGACAGCTACCCACTCCAGTATTCTTGTCTGGAGAATTACATGGACAGAGGAGCCTGGTGGTCTCTAGTCCATGGTATTGCAAAGAGTCAGACATGACTGAGAATATATATAAATATATAAAATGCATAGCATTTATAATATATAGTATGTTGGTATGTTGTTGTTGTTGTTCAGTCATTAAGTCATGTCTGACTATTTACGACCCCATGGATTGCAGCACACCAAAGTTCCCTGTCCTTCACTATCTCTGGAGATTGCTCAAACTCAAGTCCATTGAATTGGTGATGCCATCCAATCATCTCATCCTCTATCATTCCCTTTTCTTCCTATCCTCGATCTTTCCCAGCATCAGGGTCTTTTCCAATGAGCTGACTCTCACTGGAATGTTGGAATGTAGCATGTACCAGTTTTAACAATGCTTTAAAAAGAAAAAAAATTCAGGATATAAAAAAAATTTTCATTTTTCTTTTCATTAGAGATAATTCAATTATGTACAAGTTGGTATACAGTAGGTATATATAGTAGGTGTATATGTGTAAATAAGCAATTCACCAACCCCATTTAGATTTTCTGATGGATCACAAAATAGAACTTAGTTACATTTTTTAATCACTGAAAATTAAAGTAAAAACTGTTTTTTTTCTTATATCATCAAGTACTTTAAACAAATGTAACATGATTTAATATTAGTTTAAAAGTTTATAACTCAGAATCTGTTAAATTTATCTCAATTTTCATTAAGTTCAACAATTCACTAAATTTTAACTAAAACATTTTATTTTGCTCCTACTCTATGTGAGGCACTATGATTTTCATATAATAAATGTTCCTATTGTGGCATTCCAGTTAGAAAATTTTGTACATAAGAGTACTGTTGATTTCATCAGTGAGTATATATATGTGAATCTATAGATTTGTCACCTAATGTTCAGAAAGTACATTATGAAAAGTAGAAGATCTGTGTAAACATGCCTGGCATCTGGCAACTGAACTTGGTAACATCAGATCAGATCAGACCAGTCGCTCAGTCGTGTCCGACTCTTTTCGACCCCATGAATCACAGCACGCCAGGCCTCCCTGTCCATCACCAACTCCCAGAGTTCACTCAGACTCATGTCCATCGAGTCAGTGATGCCATCCAGCCGTCTCATCCTCTGTCGTCCCCTTCTCCTCTTGCCCCCAATCCCTCCCAGCATCAGAGTCTTTTCCAATGAGTCAACTCTTCGCATGAGGTGGCCAAAGTAGTGGAGTTTCAGCTTTAGCATCATTCCTTCCAAAGAAATCCCAGGGCTGATCTCCTTCAGAATGGACTGGTTGCATCTCCTTGCAGTCCAAGGGACTCTCAAGAGTCTTCTCCAACACCACAGTTCAAAAGCATCAATTCTTCAGCGCTCAGCCTTCTTCACAGTCCAACTCTCACATCCATACATGACTGCTGGAAAAACCATAGCCTTGACTAGACGAACCTTTGTTGGCAAAGTAATGTCTCTGCTTTTGAATATGCTATCTAGGTTGGTCATAACTTTCCTTCCAAGGAGTAAGTAAGTATGTTTTTCTTAACATAAAGTCTAAGAAAATTTTATTATTCAAATGTATAATGTATTACTAAAAATACATTCATAATCCCTTGGGGTGCATTATGTAGGAGGATGATAAATGTGCTCAGTGCAGTTCAGTTCAGTCGTTCAGTTGTGTTCGACTTTTTGCGACCCCATGAACTGCAGCACGCCAGGCCTCCCTGTCCATCACCAACTCCCAGAGTTCACCCAAACCCATGTCCGTCGAGTTGGTGATGCCATCCAACCATCTCATCCTCTGTTGTCCCCTTCTCCTCCTGCCCTCAATCTTTCCCAGCATCACGGTCTTTTCAAATGAGTCAGCTCTTCGCATAAGGTGACCAAAGTATTGGAATTTCAGCTTTAACATTAGTCCTTCCAAAGAACACCCAGGACTGATCTCCTGTAGGATGGACTGGTTGGATCTCCTTGCAGTCCAAGGGACTCTCAAGAGTCTTCTCCAACACCACAGTTCAAAAGCATCAATTCTGTGCTCAGCTTTCTTCACAATCCAATGCTCACATCCATGCATGACCACTGGAAAAACCATAGCCTTGACTAGACAGACCTTTGTTGGCAAAGTAATGTCTCTTCTTTTTAATATGCTGTCTAGGTTGGTCATAAGTTTCCTTCCAAGGAGTAAGCATCTTTTAATTTCATGGCTGCAATCATCATCTGCAGTGATTTTGGAGCCCAGAAAAATAAAGTCAGCCACTGTTTCCACTGTTTCCCCATCTATTTGCCATGAAGTGATGGGACCGGATGCCATGATATTAGTTTTCTGAATGTTGAGCTTTAAGCCAACTTTTTCCCTCTCCTCTCACTTTCATCTAGAGGCTCTTTAGTTGTTCTTCACTTTCTGCCATAAGGGTGGTATCATATGCATATCTGAGGTTATTGATATTTCTCCTGGCAATCTTGATTCCAGCTTGTGCTTCATCCAGCCCAGTGTTTCTCATGATGTACTCTGCATATAAGATAAAGTTGGTACTAAGCTGCTATTTTCTACCAGTCATGTGCCAGGAACTTAGTGCTGGCACTAAGTTGATAATATACATGATACTATATTTCTAGAGAGAGTTAATTTAAGCAAGGATTTTTTTTTTTTTCTGTTTTCCAATTTTGTCAAGTGGTTTTCCTAAAACCATTATTTCCTTAATCGTTGAAAGAGAAAATTGACCATTTTTAAAGAAGAATGCCATCCTTGGATAGTTACCCTTCTGGATCTTTAAAAATTCATTTAAAAAGTTAGCATTAAGGGATGAGAAAAGCAAATGCAATTATCTTACCTTAGATCTTATAGATATAATACATGCACAGAAATACCTAATATCTTGAAACTAGCAGTTTTATTAACCGATAACATCTTTTTCCATTGCATGATTTGAAAATTTAGAGGGATGTTCCTGTCTACTTTGCATGAAAAAAAAAAAAAGATTGAGAATATTTCTTTGCCACATCTATTTGCCTTGGATCAAGAATGAATGAGTGTGTTGGATACTGTAAAGTGTTTTTGTTATTTCAAGTTAGAGTTGATTGTGAAATAATAGTGTCACACTGACTAACACAATTTCTTTTAGGAAGCAATAATTATTTTACAAAAGGACCTACTCAAAGAAAGCACATAATGATCTTTTATGTAGCTTTAAGAAGCATAATTGTTGTTATTATTGTTCAGTAGCTAAATCATGTCCTAATCTTAAAAAATTTTTCTATTATTTTGTCCTATATTTTTTATAAACTTCTCTTCATATTTTTCAATTTGTCAACTTTATATCTTATCAATTGATATTCTGTTTTTATAAGTTACAACTTAGCTTTCTTACACACCATCTTTCTGACCCTTTTGTTGTTTAGTCACTAAGTTGTTGCTGACTCTGCCATCCCATGGACTGTAGTTAGCCAGGCTTCCTCGTCCTTCACTATCTCCCGGTGGTGGTTTCGTTGATAAGTCATGTCCAACTCTTGTGACCCCACGGGCTGTAGCCCTCCAAGGTCCTCTGTCCATGGGGTTCCGCAGGCAAGAATACTGGAGTAGGTTGTCATGTCCTTCTCTAGGGAATCTTTCTGACCCGGGGATCAAACTCGGGTCTCCTTCATTGCAGGCAGATTCTTTACCCACTGAGCTACAAAGGAAGCTACTCTCTCCCAGAGTTGGCTCCAATTCATGTCCACTGAGTCAGTAATACTGTCTAACCATCTCATCCTCTGCTGCCCCCTTCTTTTGCCTTCAGTCTTTCCCAGCATTAGGGTCTTTCCTAATGAGTCTTCTCTTCGCATCAGGTGGCCAAAGTACTGGAGCTTCAGCTTCAGTCTTTCCAATGAATATTCAGAGTTGATTTCCTTTAAGACTGACTGGTTTGATCTCCTTGCTCTCCAAGGGACTGTCAAGAGTCTTCCCCAGCACCACAATTCAAAAGCATCAATTCTTTGGCACTCAGCCTTCTTTATGGTCCAACTCTCCCATCCATACATAGTTTTGACTTGGTTGGCAAAGTGATGACTCTCTTTTTAATACACCATGTTTGTCACAGCTTTTCTCCCAAGGAGCAAGCATCTTTTAATTTCATGGCTGCATTTACCATCCACAGTTACCTCATTATTTTATTTCGTATCTTTTTATGACATATCTTAAATAGCTTTTATGATGTAAATATGGTTCAGTTTAAAAATATCTATAATTCTATTTACATACCTGATCTTGAGAGTTATTTTTTATTTGTTTGTGTTTCCTGGGTTTCTAATTCTTCTACTTCTTATACTATTTTCAGTTATATTGTTCCATCTCTCAAAAATATGTAATACATTAGTTTGTTTCTAAATATTCCTACTTTTCTTTAGATCTGCTTGCCCAGAGTCCTCTGTATTTTGCCTGAACTGGAATTCATTACTCCCTAGTGTACTGTAATGTTTTCCTTTATTGAATCCACTTTATCTAGGAATTCACACTTTCCTCTTTCTTGGTTTATTTTCTCTTTGCTGGAGTACATCTTCAAATAGTTTCTGAAGAAATGTTACATGGACACTAAACTTTCTGAGTCCTTCTAATAAAGTGTAAATCATTGTATTATATAAAATTTCAAGTTTGGGTAATTTATCCGTTTTTTCTTAATAGAATTTCTTCCATCTAGTTTCTTCATTGTATCTTTTTGATGTTTCTTTTCTTCAAACTTTACCTTTTTGTATTGATTTTCTATTTCATCTTTCTCCTATTTTTAATCTATTTTTCTTTTGCTTTTCTTTTATAGGCAGTGCATTCATATCTGTCCTCAAAAGTTGTATTGAAACTTTATTTTAGAAATAATTGTAATATTCCTTTTTCACCTTATTCTTTTTCTCCTCTCAAATCTCTCCAAGAATATTAATTAGATGTTTCTTTTTTTAAAAAAAAAAGTAGTATTATCAGTCCTTTGTATAATCCATCTGTCTTCCAATTTTTTTCCTGCTTAATCTTGGTTCTTCTTTTCTATGAAGTACTCTTTACTAAAAATCTGCATATCTTTATTCCTTATTAATATTTTGCTGTAAGATGATCTGCTTGAGGAGCTGATTGAGAGGGCTGAGGCCCTGGGCTATGAGGGCAGGACATCAGGGTGATTAAACAGGGTATCAGTTCTTCTGCAGGGGGCAGTGTCAAATGCAAGAATATGATTGTTTTCCTCTCGGATTGCGTCATTTCCCCAGGAGGTAACCTTCATTCTTTTTCCTGGGGGAAAAGTAGCTACAGTTATTTGGAGCCACAGCTGTTCCTTGGCTGCAAGGAGAAGTGTTCACCTATAGAGAAATGTTTTAATTATTTTTGTCCAATTACACTTCTTAGTAGAATCAGATCTTATGAATAACTTTTATTTCACATAACTGATTCATCGAAGAACATTTCATAACTTGAATCCCCCAGTAACTCTTTGAAGTTTCTCCCTTTTGGATTCAAACTTCAGTGTGTAGTAGGCTTAAATCTTAGTGTTTGCAAAATATCCCGGTTTTTGAACTATAATCCACTTAATGATGTGGAGCCTTGGTTGCTAAATTATAGTATCTCATGCACTGAACAAAATATTGAGTTGTTTAGCACATTTATCACTTATTCCAAAATATTTTATCTATAAGTTGACTGCTCTTTTATGTTGACTTTTCTTCATACAAAAATTAACAAAGGCAAATTATTCTGAAATTGCATTTTCATTGATTTCAAGTAAATTATAAACCGAGAATTAGATGCATGCTATATGTAACATAGCTTATTTCTTAAAATTATACAGTAAATGCACATAATTCTGGAAATAAAAATGTTCAAGTGCTACTTGGTATTAAGGGGTGAAATGGGAGTCCCACTGGAACACCAGCAGCTTTTGACATGGGACCTGTGGTTCCCAGCCTTCCTGTCACCGTCAGTGCTTATCTTTTGGCTGGCTTTCTGTGGTGTTTTCTCTTTCTGTCTTGAGTTTATAAACTGGTTATTCAAGTTATTGTAATATACTTTCAGAAAAGCACACGTGTTATAAGTGTATCTTTTGCAAACTGAACACACCCATGGCGCTTGTACTTGGACAAAGCAATAGAATATAGAGCAGGGCGGCATGCCCCTTGCATCCCCTCAGCATCGATGTTCAGGTGCTAAGATACTCTCTCCTGTTGTTTTGTCCTTTTTCTTCCATTTGCTACACACACGGACACACAGATACATATAGTATATTTAGTTCTGTAGCCATAGAATTAGCAGCAGTTTGGGAGAGAAAAGGTGAGAGAAAGAATGCCCTGAGCATCCTTTTGAATAGCTCAGGCAAGAACAGGTGTTATTATCCCAGGAGGAAGCTGGAAGTGACTTTTTTGTAATTGGAAGTGTGTCCTGCCCTGATAAGAACTTGTGGATCAGGAAACAAGAGGCTGGTAAATAGCCAAAGGGAAGAAAGCCAGAAGAGCTTGCTGTGTTCCTCCACTTAAATATATGTCATTTCTTTAGAGACTGCAGGTTTTACAAAAAGATAGGGACTAATTTGGGATGCTACTTACCTCTATTTCCAAAAGAAAAATACTCCTCTAAAATATGATTTTAAGTAGGCCATGGACCAAAAGTAGGCCATAAGGCTTGTCAGGCAACTTTATGAACTTCAAGGTTCTAGGAAATTTCCTCCATTGGAGAGTTCCCTCAGTGTTTGAAATAATATTAGAAAGAAAGGCAGCAGTGAAAACTCAGCCACTCCAGTAAAATCCTCTCCCACAGGGAATTATGGGTGGTAGAATCAAAGTAGTCTCACTGCTGCTTGGCTGTTGTTTAGTGGGTTAGATGGTTTGTTCTGGATATTTGCTTAATTCTTGGCTTGTTGATTTTCCGTATTTAAATAAAACTTTGCAAAGCCACCTCTTTTTCATATCTTCTGCTTCTGTTAGGTCCCTACCATTTCTGTCCTTTATTGAGCTGACTTAATTTTTCTGGGCTCCAAGATTGCTGCAGATGGTGATTGCAGACATGAAATTAAAAGACGCTTACTCCTTGGAAGGAAAGTTATGCTGCTGCTGCTGCTGCTAAGTTGCTTCAGTCGTGTCCAACTCTGTGCGACCCCATAGATGGCAGCCCACCAGGTCCCGCAGTCCCTGGGATTCTCCAGGCAAGAACACTGGAGTGGGTTGCCATTTCCTCCTCCAATGCATGAAAGTGAAAAGTGAAAGTGAAGTTGCTGAGTCTTGTCTGACTCTTAGTGACCCCATGGACTGCAGCCTACCAGGCTCCTCCGTCCATGGGATTTTCCAGGCAAGAGTACTGGAGTGGGGTGCCATTGCCTTCTCCCTGTGACCAACCTAGACAGCATATTAAAAAGCAGAGACATTACTTTGTCAACAAAGGTCCATCTAGTCAAGGCTATGGTTTGACTTGAAATTGACTTGAAATTTCTAAGAAAAGTGCAAATATTCATATACATTTTCTTCACATTTAAAAGAATATGTAGTCAGACAATGCTACCATTTAAAAACTTAAATGATTAAATCATAAATTTTGGTTTTTTTAAGCTTTTTTTAAAAATAGTGATCTGACAATAGTTATTGTTCTTTTATAAAGGTAGAAATATCACATTTAGCTTTAATATAGCCACGGTTACTCTTTTCATCAGTAGCTTTGTTAGTAGGTCAAGGAGAAATCATATTTAAGAAGAAGGGTCCATGGAGTAAAGAGATGAACCATATCAAAATTAAAATTAAATTGAAAAAATTTAAATCATGGAAACCATTTTTGCTTCTTTCAATATGATGTGCAAATTCATGCATTTTAAATGGGAAATGGGAAATTTCATAGCCGCTGAGCAGCAGTGATGTTAGAATGTGAGCTCTGTGGTCAGGGTGGAGAGAGGGTGCCATGTACAACTTTTGCTCATTTAACAAAATTACATTTGAAACGTTCTGACTACTTTATGGACTCACAAGAAAATTTGCAGTGATTTCTTTTTAGTGGAACAAAGTACTTGCTCTTTTTCATCTCAGAATCATTTTCTGATTTTGCTACTCTTAAAGGGGAGTGCATATTCAGTCATAGATATATTTACTATACACATACCTGTACACACAGTCACATGTCCAAGTTTACCAACTGTCTATATATCATTTGTGTGTCAAATTTATCCATCAATTCAAACTTACGTTTTAGTTTGAATATTAATTTATCTCATCAGCAAAATGCTCTTCACTTTCTTTCTTTCTAGGCTGTCTTATCTACGATGTATTTGTGATGTTTATGTAATAAAATTTGGAATAGAATGGAAGGTTGTGGGAAATTAAAATCATGGTATTGGATTATCTTTCTATCACGCAGAAGGAAATAAGTATTTTGACTAGGTATAAAATGTACCTATGACAATTAAATGCATTCACACTACAGCAACTGAGTTTGTAGAATATTGGTTTCTCTGCTAAGTGATATAACTTTTACCTGGGCTATTTGCAACTTGATGGTGCAAGTGTGTCCAGTGGCAGAATTTGCATTAAGACAGTTGCATAAATGTGCACTAAAATTGAATCTAACGGCAAAGATGAGTACAGTGTTGACAAATTTAAAAAGAAATCCAAAAATAAAGCTGTTTAGAAGCAATTAGTATTTTGTGAATAGATATGTAGTAATTCTTTCAGATGTCAAAATTCTGTTTCCCAAGTAACTCCATTCAGGTAAGCGATACGCTTCATGTGAGACAGGTTTCAGCTTCCAGCTGTTTTCTGATATTGGAAAGGAAAGCGCTAGGACTTGAAATGGTTCTGGGGACACAGCCTTTCCTGTCAGGGATTCTGGCAGATGCTGATATAATTTAATATTCGTGGAAGACAGAGCAAATATAGAATAGCATCAAATTGATTTTGCAGTTTTCAAGCCAGATGTCCCTTGGCATTTACATGGAAAAAGTCTACAGTGTACCAAGTTGCATATTTTTGTGTGCAAGTTCTCAGCCATGGTATGTAGTCACTGGTGTTTTGACAGCCATCTGCTCAGGCCCTACTTTCTCTATTCAGCCATAGCTAAAATTGAACATTTTCAAAGTGGAAAATTCCAGGTAGTTTTCATTATAAGACAACATAAAACTAGTATTCAATATTAAAAAATAAAAGCAATATATATCTTTTGCCTGGCACTAACCCTTATATTAAGAAGAATGCCATAAATAGCTGTGAAAAATAAACAAGCTCTTTATTTTTTTTTTCAACTGTTAAAGGAATATTTACTGATGGTTGACTGTACAAGGTGTGGGGGGAGTGAAATACAGGTTTTTTTTTTTTTCCCTATTCCACTTTAAACAAGCTCTTTAACAGAGCACTTATCCTCTTATTGATTGAGTTTATTTTAATTGTGAGTAGGACAATATATATCTTTTGTATGGCACTAACCCTTATATTAAGGAGAATGTCATAAATAGCTGTGAAAAATAAACAAGCTCTTTTACAGAGCGCTTATCTTCTTATTGAGTTTGTTTTAATTGTGAGTAAGGCTCTAGAGAGACACTAAGTTATAGAAATGAATAATTCCACAATGCTTTAGGCCAAGGCCAGTCTTGTCTTGTATACAAGACCTCTATAAATATTTGCTGAGTGAATGAATGAATGAATATGTTAGAAACCATATGTAATAACCAGTTTATTTGTAGAAACTTTTACCCAGTAACTTACAGGTTTTAATATGTGGAGAGATATACCTGCAGACTCATACACACATGTGTGTGATAAGTATGTTTGTATACTGTAAGTGAATGAAGGAGAACTTAATAAGAACTTTTGAGCACTGTACCTATATGCTAGGCATTCTGGTGATTTAAAACAAGTATGTAAAATTTTTTGTCTGATTTTGTAAGTATATTTTCACAAAAAGTATAAAATAAAGAACATTTATTAAAATGATAAATTATATGGTAAAAATTGTTTCTTTTTTAATTCCAAAAGATTGAGAAAGAATTTATATATTTTTTTAATCAAGATTTTGAAGGAAATGTTAAACTTAGACCCATGGAGAATAAGTCAGGTAGGGAAATTAATACAACCTAGGCAAGTGGGTAATGAGATAGTGTTTTCAGAGTAAGATACAGAAATTACTTGAGCATGAAATTTCCATTGAGAATAATAGAAAATTTTAGAAAAATTTAGGTAGAGAAAGTGGATTAGAGCAAGATTATGGAATACTTTAAATACCTAGATGAAACAATTATATTTAATTTTAGAGTCAAGTGAGAGTTATTAGAGGATCCGAAGTTGAGCAAGAACTTGAATAAAGTGGACTTCTATGAAGGTTATTTTAACAATAATGCACAGGAATGTAACACATTATTATAGTCTCTGCTTTTAACAAAAATTGGATTTAGTTTGCATCAGCGCAGATGGAGGATAATGTAAATTTTGCTTATATTTTGAAAAATAAGTATAAGACCTGATGATTTAAAGATAAAGAGAAGACTTTGTCTTAGATCACTCTAAAACAGTGTGAATACAGACATACAGTTAAAATCAAATTGTAAGCTTAATCTCTCAGATGTAAGTTTATCTAATTCGCTTAATCTCTCAGATGTAAGTTTATCTAATTCATATTGGAAACCAGCCTTTTAGGTTGAATTCATACATTACTTGATTTATTTATTGACTGTTTTTTTGAATATTTTCTTGGGTCCTGCATTACATTAAGCACTTATGTTATTAAACAAGTTTTCAGTTTGGTTCAGAATGATGGAGGCAGTAAGCAACTATTATTATAAATGTCTAGAAATCTTAAATCCCTAAATCCATCTATCAGTTTCATGAACATGATTTACAAGCCTACTTCATTCCTCACAAGATTGACAAAGTATACATCTCTAAAGAATAACATTTTACTGGGCATGTTTGTTATAGCCAAGCAAATATATAGTATTCTGAAAGTGTTTAAATCTCTTGTTTCTACATGTTTGGGACCAGTTAATGTTTACAGTTTTGTGAGTGAATAAATCTATATACTGAAAACATTTCATTCAATAAGTTAACCTTCTTGAGTTTTTAATAAATCTTGAAGCCTTAAGTTTAATCTTTTATATGTGTCTGCATTTAATCTCTTTGTATTGCTAACTCTTTATCATTAATATTTTAAGTAAAATAATTACCTTTTGGAATATTTTACTCTGACCAGTAACTTCTGGCCATAAGCCAGTCTGGTGGCAATGATGAGATTCAGTATGAACAAGAAAAAATCACCAAAAATGACCAACCCTTGGCTGTCTTGACATGACTGAATCCAGTGATACATATACATACATATATGTATATATATATGTATGTATCACTTCTAAATGATTCAAGACATTATCTAGATATGGTTTTAGATGATGTGTATTATTAATCAATAGTGCAAAAATAGATTAAAAATATTAAAGATACAAGGAGAGAAGTTAGAGAAATGGGCAGACAGAAATCATAAGTTTCTTATATAAAACTGAAGAGCAATTTACTTTGGAAGCAAAAATCTCATGACACTAAAACAAGATGAAGGATAAATTACTGTGTGTGCAAGTGTGGAGAAAAAAATAGCTTGTGATACCATAGTGATGTGAGAGCTCATTATACATCAGCAATGAAGAGCTCTAACTACCATGCAATTAAAATACTAGAGAGTATAAATAAGGGTACATCATGTGTGATGGCATATAAAAATTCAGAAGTGGATGGAACTTTAGGAGAATGATACTCTTGAAAAGCAAGACTGATTAGGAATATTTAATTAGATAACAGTCACACAGACAACTTCTGTAATATCTTTCAAGCAAGAATGTCTCATTTGGGATATCATACTTATAGTAAGAATGATAAACCAAAGATGCATCATCCCTGGATGCTGATAGCAATGTTCCTGTTCATGGCCAGTAGTGTATATCCTAGACTCCATTAACATCTCTTGGTCACTTGACTGCCAAACAAGATTGAGAACTGAGTAAGTTTCAATGTGGATAGTCAGTAACTGCGGCAAATTATACAGAATCCTATTCCTCTCTTCTCTGTGACCCAAACTCATGGATTCTAGTGACAATAAAATACTTTTTAAAGATCTTTGAAATACATATAATGGTATTTATTTGGGGGCAGGGGCAGACTCTAAAGAGAATTAAAACATTTAAAGGTGACTGAAGTGAAGTTATTAAAGAACATAAAGTTGGTGAGGATGATGTCTTAATGTCTACTAATAACTGAAGAAACAAGACATGCTTCCACATAATTGTGAGAAAAACTGAGGAAAAGCCCACGCAAGATCAAAGGCAAGTTTTAAAAATGTTTATAACCTGCAAGATAAGCTATTTTGGATCATATTTCGACAGTAGCTTTTCAGAAATTTTCAAATTGTGAAAAAGGTAAGTGGATTTTTAGGAATGGGATGGTTACTTTTTCCTCAGATTTCTAGAGCAACTAATTGTAGAGCTTTCTTGCCTTTACCCATTGGAAAGGCTCCGTCTAGAGCAAAAAATACGGTTTTTCCCTTTGAAAGTAGCTGGCTCAGAATCAGATGGGCTTCTCTAGGAGCCGTAGCTTTAATAGCTTCATCGCCAAACTCAGATTTCAAGTCCTTGCCCACTTGTCTAAGGTGAAGGTTAACTGACTGATTTCTCTGGGCTTGTATCCACATTTACCTTGGGACACCCTCTAGGCTTGACCTCTTGACCTCTGGCCAGACTTATTTTGAGGATCTCTGAAATTCTCTTCATGCTACCTGCTGTCACCCACTTCTCCAGTCCTTCACTTATTGTTTCCAAGGTGAAAATGTTTCTAACATAACTTATACAAAAATTCTATTATATAATTCTCTTGTACTAGTCTGAAGCTCTGTGAAAGTGAGAGGGCTGCCTTGTAGTTCATTCTTAAATTAGCTGCCTCGTTGAGTGCCTGGACAGTTGGAGAAATTCAATGAATATGTTACATGTAGTCAAAGAGAAATCGGGATTGGATTTGAAAAATACAAGTTCTATATTTAGGAAATGGTCTATCATTACTCATGTTCTATTATTTTATCTATATATTCAAGCAAATAATACCTATGCTATCTATTTTATAATTTTATGGTGAGAGTTAAGAGAAAATATTTTATAAAATTCAGTGCTACACTTTTTAAAAATTTTATTTATTTTTGTTGCTTGTGGGAATGTAAATTGATACAGCCACTATGGAGAACAGTATGGAGATTTCTTCAAAACCTAGGAATAGAACTACCATATTACTCAGTAATCCACTACTGGGCACATACCCTGAGAAAACCATAATTGAAAGAGACCCATGTACCCCAGTGTCCACTGCAGTGCCACGCTTTTATTATGATCAATGAATTGCATTACTCAAACAGACATTAACAGTACAATGCAACAGTACTATGCAACAAAGGAAAGTTCACGGTTCTTGGTTTTGTTTTTGTTTTAGATCAAACTAGAACAAATATACTTCAAAATTTTAAAAGAGAAATTAGAACTGATATGATGAAATCAATTCACAAATGTCATTCATTAATGAGATTCTTTAATATTTGAATCTTAACTGAGCATTTGTTTGATGTCACTTTTACCAGTTGTCTCTAAGAATAAAAAGTTTTGTGAATCATGGTCTCGGCCCTCAAGGAACGTAGAGTTTAGTGGTCAAAGAATGCTGGTAGAAAGGCAAAAGCAAAATTGAAAAAACCTCATTATATCTGAGTTTATATACGCTTGGTAAATGAAGTATTATTAGCAACACTATGCTAAAAGACTGTAAAATGCTGATTTTTTTCACTTCAAGTATTTACAAGAGCAAACAGAATATTTGTGGGTTTTTTTGCATATTTATGTGTGTGTTCAAACAGCTGCTGGAGAACAAAGTGTTTTGCTATAAACACTGTCAAATCTTACTTTGGAAAAAAAAATCGTCTATAAAACAAGTATTTCCATAGATATACTGAAACTGCATAGAATTTGCTTTTAAAGCATAAAACTGAATTAGATGCTTAAGTCAGCTGTGAAGTGTTTTTTCATGCAACTCTCATTCTAAATCTTCACCCTATGGATCAGGCTAAGAGCCTGTATAATTTGGAAGGGAGGAGACAGCATAAAGTTTCAGCAAAGAGCATAACTTTGTACTTATTAGAACATTTATATTCTTCTAAAGGGTTTATTTTTGTAGGGAGACTTTTGGAAGAGGATGGACATGGACTGGGAAATACATCATGGATTGGGAAATACATCATTCAATAAATCTAACTTCTGATTTATCAACCAAACCAATTGAATCCCAGAGAGAATTCACAGTGGCTCACACAAAACACAAAAGACAGTTTGTTTATTTTCCGAGACAGAAAATAAGAACCTACCCAGAGCTTAGGGACATGGATTTAAGAAGACAGTTAACTCAACGAACTTTATGAAAATAATGGCTTTAGCCCTGGATGCTAACATTATGTATCTTGTGAAGTCACTAAAACATTAAAAGAGAGGTATCCATTTTTTGTATGTTATTTTTGTTGTGTTTTGCTTTTTCCATGTTTTATTCTTTTGTATTTTGACCAAATGAAGTTCTCCACTTCTTCAGAATGTGACTATACCCTAAGTTCTAAGATGAGTCTCCTTCTAGAATGTTTTGAGCACCTTTGTGTGTCCAGCCATGGCTGGGCTCAGAGATGGCAGTGGCACAGAGTAAACAAAGGAACTTGTTTCTTCCATCATGGAGCTTCAGTTCCAGCAAGGGAGATAGACCTTGGGTAAATAATCATTATGTAAAATTACACATGGGAAAAACACAGCATAATTAGGAATTATAATGGGGAGTTGTTTAGAAACTGTTAGGAAAGATATCAGAAACTTTAAGGTATAAGGAAGAAAGATTTGTGAAAGGTAGGAAGGTATGAAAAGTGGAGGAGAATTAAGGCACAGGGATTTCTAGGCAAAATCCTGAGGAAAGAAAAAGCAGAGCCTTGTTTTAGAAGCCGACTGAAGGCAATACTCTTTGAATATGATGAAAGAATATTACATAAAATAGGATAATTAAAATTTTTAACCTAAATGCAATGGTATTCCCATGAAAGATTTTAAGAGGAGTGACTTGATCAGATTTGCATTGTAGGAAAATCCATCTCATTGAAATAGATTGAAGAAAGGCAAAGGGTAATCAAGAGCTATTTAAGAAGCCATTTAAGAAGCTATTGCAAAAGTCCAGACGTTAAAAATGCCTGTGGCTTGGTACTGACACTAGGGAGAAACATATGGGTCTGAGATTAATTTTGGAGTTAGAATGGTGTTTGGTGATGGAATGCATCAACAATGACTCCTAGCTTTCTGTATGAGACACTGAATGAGTAAAATAAAATGTATTGAGCTAGTGAGAACTCAGGAATAGCTAACTCAGGATGGCTATTAGGGGGATGGTGGTGGTGCTTAGACCCTGGAAATCACACGCTCTTCTTTGGGTGAATTAAATTTGAGATGCTAGTGAGAGACATCTAAGTGGAGGTGTCAATATGGTATTTGGAAAATTAAACCTGGAACTTTAAAACGTATCTGGCCTGGTGATATAACTTTGGTATTATTGACTATGCAGATGATATGTAAATATCTTAGAAGTAGATGAGATTACTGGGGATTATTTGGAGATTATTTGAGGATGAGAATGAAGTAAGAACAGGATTTAAGATCAAGCCCTGAGGAATTCTAATACTTACTGATAAAGACAAATGAAAAAAGAGCAAAGTAAATGAATATGACTTTTTCTTTTGGCTAGATCTTCTAAGCCAAAGGAAGCACAATGTAGAACAATTTTTTTTTTTTAAACTATCTGTTTCATCATTAGAAATAAGAAATTGTGTAGCAGTTCTTAAAGAGCTGGACCCATGGGGAACAGCATCTTTCCTACTGTCATTATGTGCATCAAAGCTTACATGAGTCTCTTCTGATATTTTTGTTTGAGGGACATAAATACAAGCTCATGCTCTTTGCATAGCAATTAATTTAGAGATTTGTTACACTTTTATACTTTGGATTGTCAACAGCAGACACAGAGGTTTTAAAATTTGTTTTGTTTTTTTTTTTTAAGTCAAAGTATTTTATTTGGTGTAGTGAAATTATATATTTCATTTGATAAAGATGGCACTCTAACAATACAATAATTTATCAATGTACCTTTAGCAACTACATAGATCAAATCATTTTTTTGGAGATACATTTTTTTCTTTTGTTTCTTTGTCTTTTCTTTGCTCATTAGCCCATTTAAATTCCTAATATATTCTTGATTAAATTTTTACTTAATGCATAGAATATAGGTAAATATGAATAAACATTCAATACTTTACTTTTCATAAAAATAATTCAATTTTTCTAGGCTTGTAAATGGATTAGAATATATATTTCCAAATATACTGAAATAGATACTGTCACATTAAAAAAAATTTTTTTTTAAATCTCCTGGTCTGTAGTTATGTCCCCTTTCTCATTTATAACATGGTCATTGTCCCTCCTTTCTTTCTTCCTCCCTTTCTTCCCTCTACCCTCCCTCCTTTCCTTCCTTCCTTCCTTTCTTCCTTCCTCTCTGTCTTTCACTCCCCCCACGTTATTTCCAGATTTACTGAAGTCTATTCTATCTTTTTTTTAATTTTATTTTATTTTTAAACTTTACATAATTGTATTAGTTTTGCCAAATATCAAAATGAATCCGCCACAGGTATACATGTGTTCCCCATCCTGAACCCTCCTCCGTCCTCCCTCCCCATACCATCCCACACCTCTGCTTGGGTAATTGCCAATTTAAGGCTCTAAATTTAATTTTCAGTGACTTAAAAGTGTTTTTTGCATTTCTTCTCCTTTACCGTTTTTACTTCTCATTTTGAATTTGCAGACAGGCCTGCCAAAGAGACATCTAGTTTATAGGCTTGGTTTTGGAAGCCAGGCAGGAGAGAAGAGAGGAGATAATGAACATATGCTCTGCTGATATTGATGAAGTGAGGTTGGAGGAAGCAGGGAAACAGTCTATTTCTCCCCAGCTGCCACCCCCTCAGTGAATATTTTGGGTACCCTTATGTTAGTATATACTAAATAAATGCCCTAGGTATAATAATTATTTTTATCATGTGATTTTGAAAACCTCTAGGATGATTCCAGATTTTTCTACAAGTGGAGCATAAAAAAAATTAAAGCAGTTTATGGATACTAATTTTAAATGGATAAAGGGTGAGATTTCTATGCAGATTGAAAGGACTAGAAATTCTGTGGCCAGGGCAGTGTCCACCACGTCCTCAAAAAATAATTGAAATGCCAATAGTGGGGACCTGTATTTTGGGGATATAAATTTAAAGTTAGATAAAGAATCTATTCAATCTAGCCCTACAGATGATATTTTGCTGAGCAAAGATCATCTAGTCAAAGCTATGGTTTTTCTAGTAGTCATATATGGATGTGAGAGTTGGACTATAAAGAAAGCTGAGCATCAAAGAATTGATGCTTTTGAGCTGTGGTGTTGGAGATGACTCTTGAGAGTCCCTTGGACTGCAAGGAGATCCACCCAGTCCATCCTAAAGGAAATTAGTCCTGAATATTCATTGGAAGGACTGATGCTGAAGCTGGAAATCCAATTTTTGACCACCTGATGTCAAGAATGGACTCATTTGAAAAGACCCTGATGCTGGGAAAGAGTAAAGGAAGGATAAGAAGGGGACGACAGAGGATGAAATGGGATGACATTACTGACTCAATGGACATGCGTTTGGGTAAACTCCGGGAGTTGGTGATGGACAGGGAGGCCTGGCATGCTGCAGTACATGGGTTCGTTAAGAGTCGGACATGACTGTGCAACTGAACTGAACTCAATGAATTTATCCATTTCAAGAAGTCTTTATTGATGAGATGCAATGTGGTCAACTTCAATTTACTGTGCATACAGTAGTCAGAGATTTGGTTTAAAAAATATATTTGGAGGCGTTTGAGAAACTTTGAGTACAAATGCCGTACTTTGAGTCATTGTGGTAGAAATGTCATGTCCTCCCTAATGTATCTGTTAGTGTTCTTAACAGAAATCCATGTCATAGTGGCAGTTATTTTCTTATGTATATTGTTTTAGATTACTGAAAATTGATGATGTATTCCTACCTTAGTAAGGTCAATGATTATCCTTTGTCTGAAATTCAATAAAATCCTATAGCGCTTGGTTGAGTTAAGAGGCTAAGATGGCACTTGAGTTCACTATGGCTAGTGGAGTCCTTATTTTAGCCAGAATATCTGTACACAGAGTTGATATTCTAAAAGCAAAACTTGCTAAAGACCCATTGGAGTATGTGTGTTTGCATCTGGTTTATTTTGTTTCCTGTGATATTCAAAATACTTAAATGTTCATCTTAATCTGCTTAGAATGAACAAAGTAAACAATTTTTAACATGAGCTAAGTAGAAAATGTACTTTTTCTGATTAAAAAAGTAGAAAGGAGACTAAACCAACCCTTAAGCCTCCAAGAATATCCATTTATTTTTGGAGACCCAAGCTGAAAAGTGGAGAACTAAGACACATTTGAAAGGCTGGGTAGGACTAGAATAAGTGCCCTTATTTTCTCTTTTTTTTAATTCTGAACAACTGGATTTAGCATTCTTTTTTCCTCCAGCTTACAAACATTGTTTTGTCTAGATGGCTATTAATTCAAATTGGACTGATTTTCTACTTCTATAAAACTCTTCATCTGCATCATGGATCAAGAGCATTAAGTTGCTTCCTGCAGTGCACAGCTGGAAGTCATTCTCTTCAGCAACACTTTGTTTTGTCCCATTTTTGTTTTATACCAATCTGATCCTACACACCCACATAGCTCAGGATTTCCGTCAAGTATCTTCCTTTTTCCCTTGACAAGTCTTAGAACATTTTAAATTGGCAGGTTCTCTTTTGTCTTTCAAATGCTGAATTACTTGCAAACATCTCTGTTTGCCTGCATGAAATTTTTAAAAAATGCTTCACAGACCTAGAGACTGAAATGGAAAGTTAGAAACATTCAAACAGACAGTTTTCTCTTATTCTTTTGAGAGGAGAGAGATGCTTAGCATAAGCAAGCAAGAGAAATTTGTGAACCAAGACTAGGATGACAGGGGAGGAGAGAGAAGGAGAAATGTGTATTGTGTTGTTGTAAACACTATGTGATGATTTTTTTAAAGTTATTTATAAATTGAATATATTGGAGAGAATTCATTGATTGGATGACTTTCCCATAGCAAACCTTAGGTACTGTCTGTAATCAATTACATTAATGATGGCTGTTATGAGCTGGACTGTAGATGTTGACAAGAAACATTTGAAATTAAAATACATATATCAATATATAAATATGTTTATCAATATCTATGAATGTTAATTAAAAAATATTGTAATATGCTAGGCACAGGCAGTGAAGACAGCTACTTGACAATATTCATTTAGTTTAAACTGATGAAAACTAGAAAATGTGTTTAGGATTTCTTTTAGCCAAACTACATTAGGAAGATTTTAAGATATGTATTAGATCACTGTCATTTTAAAATGCTGGTTTACCAAACTTCACACAAAGATAATCAAAACAAAGAGCATGTTGGAAACAAAACAACCTGGAAGGAAACTTTCACCAGGAAACACTTAAAGTGACGCTGTGGCCACTCTTGGAGATGATCGTGAATCAGCCTTGGGTCTTTCTGTAAAAGTTGATTGTTTTCACTACTATTGTTTCATACTTAATCCTAAGGATGTTTGGATGAAGTAACTATATTTATGTATATGTATTTATCCATGCTGCTGCTAAGTCGCTTCAGTCGTGTCCGACTCTGTGCGACCCCATAGACGGCAGCCCACCAGGCTTCCCCGTCCCTGGGATTCTCCTGGCAAGAACACTGGAGTGGGTTGCCATTTCCTTCTGCAATGCATGAAAGTGAAATGTGAAAGGGAAGTCGCTCAGTCGTGTCCGACTCCCAGCGACCCCATGGACTGCAACCTACCAGGCTCCTCTGTCCATGGGATTCTCCAGCCAAGAGTACTGGAGTGGGGTGCCATTGCCTTCTCCGGTATTTATCCATACTGTTATTTTAATAAAGTTGTTTTCTCAATCTTCCTATCTTCACTGTATGTGTGTGTGTGTGTGTGTGTGTGTGTGTGTGTGTGTGTGGAGACTTCAGTTCAGTTCAGTCACTCAGTCGTGTCCAACTCTTTGCGACCCTAACTCTTTGCGACCCTATGAATCGAAGCACGCCAAGCCTCCCTGTCCATCACCAACTCCCGGAGTTCACTCAAACTCACATCCATCGAGTCGGTGATGCCATCCAGCCATTTCATCCTCTGTTGACCCCTTCTCCTCTTGCCCCCAATCCCTCCCAGCATCAGAGTCTTTTCCAATGAGTCAACTCTTCACATGAGGTGGCCAAAGTAGTGGAGTTTCAGCTTCAGCATCAGTCCTTCCAGTGAACACCCAGGACTGATCTCCTTTAGAATGGACTGGTTGGATCTCCTTGCAGTCCATGGGACTCTCAAGAGTCTTCTCCAGTTCAAAAGCATCAGTTCTTCGGCACTCAGCTTTCTTCACAGTCCAACTCTCACATCCATACATGACTGCTGGAAAAACCATAGCCTTGACTAGACGGACTTTTGTTGGCAAAGTAATGTCTCTGCTTTTGAATATGCTATCTAGGTTGGTCATAACTTTCCTTCCAAGGAGTAAGCATCTTTTAATTTCATGGCTGCAGTCACCATCTGCAGTGATTTTGGAGCCCCCAAAAATAAAGTCTGACACTGTTTCCCCATCTATTTCCCATGAAGTGATGGGACCAGATGCCATGATCTTAGTTTTCTGAATGTTGAGCTTTAAGCCAACTTTTTCACTCTCTTTCACTTTCATCAAGAGGCTTCTTAGTTCCTCTTCACTTTCTGCCGTAAAGGTGGTGTCATCTGCATATCTGAGGTTATTGATATTTCTCCTGGCAATCTTGATACCAGCTTGTGCTTCTTCCAGCCCAGCGTTTCTCATGATATACTCTGCATAGAAGTTAAATAAGCAGGGTGACAATGTACAGCCTTGATGTACTCCTTTTCCTATTTGGAACCAGTCTGTTGTTCCATGTCCAGTTCTAACTGTTGCTTCCTGACCTGTGTATAGGTTTCTCAAGAGGTAGTTCAGGTGGTCTGGAATTCCCATCTCTTGAAGAATTTTCCACAGTTTATTGTGATCCACACAGTCAAAGGCTTTGGCATAGTCAGTATAGCAGAAATAGATGTTTTTATGGAATCTCTTGCTTTTTTGATGATCCAGCGGATGTTGGCAATTTGTTCTCTAATATATGAAATTTATATCCCTCTGACTTCGTGATCACAAGCAACAGAAATCACCAAAACTATTTAACTTAAGCAGAAATGTATTTGAAATCTATCACAGAACTGGCACAATTGCTGGAAGGATTTGAAAACCAGGCTTAGGAGATGATGAATATCAATGTGATTCCTCCTTTTCACTGCTTGAAAAGTCTAGTCAGGTCCCTTTGTAGACATTCCTGTCATCACTTCCTTTCCTACTCGTACTGGTTCTATTTTCTTTGCACTATTTGATCTTATTTTCCTTTTCTCCCCAGCTCTATGTGTCAGGTGCTCCAGAGTTGGAGCCCAAGGCCAAAATCACATGCACAAATTGCCCAAACTGTTAGAGGGAGGGGAAAAGAAAGATCTCCTTGACTTCCATATCCTTGGCAAATGGTAGGGTACTTCATACCTTTTGTACTGAATACAATGCCAGTTAGCTAAGAACAGAAATGGAGGTTGGGTGTTGGACAAATAAGCAGCGATAGAGGTCTATTGCATTTTTAAAATAGCTTGGGTTTCTTGAATTATTTAAAACAGAGTTCTGTATTTTTACTAAATCAAGGATCTGATTAGTTTATTAGTTTTATTTGCCAGATTTCTCTCCAGAAAAATTGTACAAGTGTACAAGCACATGAATTTATTCTCATTCAATAAATTTAAATTTGAGTGCTATTATATGCTACTAGTGCTATCCCTGTACTCAGTAATGTTATATATTAGAGATCCATTGTAAAAGATATTAAAAATTTCAGTGTGATAAGGGTTATAGTAAAATATAAACTAAGTACTATGTAGATACCAGGAAGGAAATAACAAATCCTGTGTTGGAAAGTCAGGAAACACTTTCACAGAAAAGTGGATATTTGAGCAGGGTCATGCAAAATGAGCAGATGACCATGTATGCAAAAAAGGAAAACATTCTATGTAGGATGGACAACATAATGTCATGACAAAGAATTTTCAAAACATCTGATATATCTGTAAACAGTAAGATGCCAGTACTCTGGACATAACATTAAGCTGGAGACAAAATAATTCATTGGAAGCAGAAATCTTCGGAGTAGGCAATGGCACCCCACTCCAGTACTCTTGACTGGAAAATCCCATGGATGGAAGAGCCTGGTAGGCTGCAGTCCATGGGGTCGCTGAGAGTTGGACACGACTGAGCAACTTCACTTTCACTTTTCACTTCCATGCACTGGAGAAGGAAATGGCAACCTACTCCAGTGTTCTTGCCTGGAGAATCCCAGGGGCGGGGGAACCTGGTGGGCTGCCAGACGGGGTCGCACAGAGTCGGACACGACTGAAGCAACTTAGCAGCAGCAGCAGCAGAAATCTTAGAATTAAGATTAGCAGTAAGGCATATTTATCCTTAAACTACCATAGTAATATTTTCTGGTTTCTATGCAAAAGCATTTCATTATTTTATTCACTTATTTAGTAAGAATGGCAGATTTGGAGGATAAAGATTATTGTGAATCAGTTATCAGTGTTTTTGTTGATGGTCTTCATGAAGTCAGTCAACAGGGATGAGCACTTGGAAAAGTTGGATGATTTCACTTTTTAAAAAGTTATGAGTGACAGTGAGAGGAACAAATTTATAAGTAGCATTTAGAAGTCAGAAGGAGACTGTTTTTCCTCTCCCTGCAATTCTAGGGATCCACAGGGAGATCTACGGAAGTGTGACTGTCAGAGGAAATCAAGACTTCAATTACAATAAGAAGGTTGAAGGAGTGCTTTCTTAAAATGGAAAATTTGAAATAGATTATGGACTTGTAAAACTGTGATGGAAGTTGGCTTGTGGTGTGCATATAGAAGAGAAAAGGAGAACTAGATGATGCAAATCTCAGGAATGACATAGGAGAAAAGGATTTTCATTTAGATCAGGAAGGGGAATGAGACAGGGTGGATCTTTAATGCTGAAATTAGTTCTAACTTATTTGGGTTTGCAATAATTGTGTTTGAAAATCAGCTGTGTGACTTAGTTTCTGGGAATTATTTTCCTCATTTGTAAAATTCACATTTGAAATAGGCTTCTTTTTCCTACTGGATAACAGCATTCTAGATCATCACCTAAAGAAACATTGCCTAAATCCTAAGGAATGAATCTGAGTTGTGCCACACAATAGGTCACTTACTGATATGTTAAATGCATTTCTCTCTGACTCACTTGTAGTTCTTCAAAAGACTACACATACATATTAAATATGATGCTAAGTCAAAGTTCTTCATTTTTATGAAATAAAAAGTGGAAGGACTGGAAAGCTATATAAGGAAAATAAATTAACCTGTTAATTGCCAGCCAGTAAGTGTCTTGGATCTAGAGCCAGACAACTGGAATGTGAAGTCAAGTGGGCCTTAGAAAGCATCAGTACGAACAAAGCTAGTGGAGGTGATGGAATTCCAGTTGAGCTATTTCAAATCCTGAAAGATGATGCTGTGAAAGTGCTGCACTCAATATGCCAGCAAATTTGGAAAACTCAGCAGTGGCCACAGGACTAGAAAAGGTCAGTTTTCATTCCAATCCCAAAGAAAGGCAATGCCTTTCTTTGGGAATGCTCAAACTACTGCACAATTGCACTCATCTCACACGCTAGTAAAGTAATGCTCAAAATTCTCCAAGCCAGGCTTCAGCAATACGTGAACCGTGAACTTCCAGATGTTCAAGCTGGTTTTAGAAAAGGCAGAGGAACCAGAGACCAAATTGCCAACATCCGCTGGATCATGGAAAAAGCAAGAGAGTTCCAGAAAAACATCTATTTCTGCTTTATTGACTATGCCAAAGCCTTTGACTGTGTGGATCACAATAAACTGTGGAAAATTCTGAAAGAGATGGGAATACCAGACCACCTGATCTGCCACTTGAGAAATCTGTATGCAGGTCAGGAAGCAACAGTTAGAACTGGACATGGAACAACAGACTGGTTCCAAATAGGAAAAGGAGTACATCAAGGCTGTACATTGTCACCCTGCTTATTTAACTTCTATGCAGAGTACATCATGAGAAAGTACATCACAGACTGAAAGAAGCACAAGCTGGAATCAAGATTGCCAGGAGAAATATCAATAACCTCAGATATGCAGATGACACCACCCTTAATGCAGAAAGTGAAGAGGAACTAAGAAGCCTCTTGATGAAAGTGAAAGAGGAGAGTGAAAAAGCTGGCTTAAAGCTCAACATTCAGAAAACTAAGATCATGGCATCTGGTCCCATCACTTCATGGGAAATAGATGGGGAAACAGTGGAAACAGTGTCAGACTTTATTTTTTGGGCTCCAAAATCACTGCAGATGATGACCGCAGCCATGAAATTAAAAGATTCTTACTCCTTGGAAGGAAAGTTATGACCAACCTAGATAGCATATTCAAAAGCAGAGACATTACTTTGCCAACAAAGGTCCATCTAGTCAAGGCTATGGTTTTTCCAGCAGTCATGTATGGATGTGAGAAATGGACTATGAAGAAGGCTGAGCGCTGAAGAATTGATGCTTTTGAACTGTGGTGTTGGAGAAACTCTTGAGAGTCCCTTGAACTGCAAGGAGATCCAACCAGTCCATTCTGAAGGAGATCAGCCCTGGGATTTCTTTGGAGGGAATGATGCTAAAGCTGAAACTCCAGTACTGTGGCCACCTCATGAGAAGAGCTGACTCATTGGAAAAGACTCTGATGCTGGGAGGGATTGGGGGCAGGAGGAGAAGGGGACAACAGAGGATGAGATGGCTGGATGGCATCACTGACTCGATGGATGTAAGTCTGAGTGAACTCCAGGAGTTTGTGATGGACAGGGAGGCCTGGCATGCTGCGATTCATGGGGTTGCAAAGAGTCGGACACGACTGAGCGACTCTACTGAACTGAACTGAAGTGTCTTGGAGAGACATTCTAGTGTTTGGCTAATCCAGTGCTTTCTTTCACTCAGTTTTTCTGATTCTGAGCAAAACTGAAAAGACTATTTCCCTTTACACTGTCTAACCAGATTTTCCATATTTGATTTGAGTAATGTCAAATTGAAATTTTATTGTTACTGGTATTGATAACTTGTAAAACCCAAATAATGACATAAATCTTATATACAGAAATGTATATATATATGTATATGTGTATATATGGTTATTCACAGATATATACTTATATGTGTGTGTATATATAGTATTTTTATATATTGCCAAATTTTAAGAAAACTTTTCCCCATGTAGAAAAGTTGTAAGAATCATACAATAAATATCCATATACTTAGCCTCTAGATCTAAAATTAGTATCTCTCTGTATATGCTTTACCATACTTTTGTCCATTCATATGTAAGTATCCATCTTTATACTTTGATCTGTTGCACACTTTGTG
Source organism: Bos taurus (assembly GCF_002263795.3). Taxonomy (NCBI): domain Eukaryota; kingdom Metazoa; phylum Chordata; class Mammalia; order Artiodactyla; family Bovidae; genus Bos; species Bos taurus. Next base: position 67,152,938 of record NC_037336.1, read on the forward strand.
CCAAGCACTTCATCATGAATATCATAAATTAAGTTTAATATTGGTTTACTTTTTCATGGTAGAAGTTACACACAGTAAAATGCACAAGTGAGTGCAACATTCGTTCATCAGTTTTAACACAGAGTTTTAAAATATATATATATCTGTATAATACAAACTTAAGAATATTACCATAAGCCCAGAGATTTCTTTTATGCTTTTTCCTAGCCTATCCCCATAACGTCAGCCATTTTTTAAATTCTGTTTTATTTTCACAATATGTTTGCCTGTTCTAAAAGATCACATAAATGAATAACAACATATGAACTGTTTTGTAAACTGTTTTGTCTTTTATTTGGCATAATGCTTTTGGGATTCATCTTGTGGCATATATCAATAGTTTGATCCTTTTTAATGCTGAATAATATTCCATTGTATACCACAGTTTCTGTATGAATTCTCCCATGGATGGAAACGTGAGTTGTTTTTCTATTTGGCTATTATGATGAAAGCTTTTATGGGCATTCTTGTATAGGGCTTTTCATGGTCATATACCATTATTTCTCCTGAGTATTTTCTTAGGAGTGGGATTTGGGGGTCATGAGGAAGATCTAGGTTTAGATTTACTTAAAAAGGCCTGTTTTCTAAACAACAATGGAGTGGAATTCCAGTTGAACCCCAAAACATTTAAACATTTGGTACTGTCAGTCATTTAAATAATGTACTGCTTAATGTAAAGCAGAAGAGCCTTACTGATTTGTGTGTCCATTTATTGTGATCCCTCCACCCACCATTGCTTTGCTCTAATTGTCATGTCTTACACTGTACCTCCCACAGGGTCGCAAAGAATGTGATACAACTGCACAACTGAGCATGCACATATGCAACATTACAATTTTTCTTAACATTAATATATATATTTAAACAAGTTGGGAAAAATCTGTTAAATTATATTCAAGTTTAGTTATTTGAGTCTGACATTTTTTGCTGATCTCATGTAATGATTTTTTATTCTAGATATTGCATTTTTCAGTTTTAGAATGTATATTTGGTATTTTTGTAGTTTCTAGTGACTTTATTTTTTATTATAAGCATTTGTGTGTGTATGTCTGTGATCATAAAAGAATGAAAGCTGATTAAAATTGTTTGTATACTGATTTCAACATCTGGTTGATATCAGTGTTGTTTTCCATTCACTGCTTTTCTTCTAAGTATGGGTGGCATTTTGTTTCATTTTATGTCCATCTAATATCTCTTTTACACAATTGCATTCTGAATGTTATAAACAGTCCTTGGTAGAAAATTCTGGATTCTGTTATGTTCTTTTGAAGAACAGTCATCAGTCTTTTAGTTTTGTGTTATATTAGTTACTTATCTGGACTCCATCTCCAAACTTTAGGCATGCCTATGGAATGCAGCAACTATGATCACGTGTTCTAATCATTTGTTCATTTATTCCCAACCAGTGAACTTGGAGCCTGCCTAAGGCATATATGTATATCTGGTATTGATAAGAGACTTGGGAAAAATTTGTACGCATATTTTGAGGTTCTTGTGGCTTTCTTTTTTCTAGTATTTCTTCCTCACTTTATAGCAGCTGTAATTGTCCTTAGTTCTGTTTCTGGTTCTTCAAGACAGTAAAGTTAAAAAAAGACAGTGAAATGTGGGTTTGAGTTTTAGTCACCTTGCATGCGCAGTCTGAGACATCCATTATCTTCCTTCTAAGCATGTACATCCCTCCTGGTTTACTTATCTATTTTGTGTTACTCTTCAGTGTCTTCAAGTATGAAATTTTAAAACATGTATTTTGTTTAGAATTCATAGCTGTTATCTGTGAACAGTTTAATAGTAGCTACTCCACGATTGGGCTTCCCTTGTAGCTTAGCAGTAAAGAATCCGTCTGTAATGCAGGAGATGCAGGTTTCATCCCTGGGTCTAGAAGATCCCCTGGAGAAGGATATGGCAACCCACTCCAGAATTCTTGCCTGGAAAATCCCATGGACAGAGGAACCTGGCAGGCTACTGTCTGAGGGGTTGCAAAAGAGTCAGACAGTGAGTGACACAACAGTAACAACTCCACATTAATAAAGTAGAATCTCTATATGCAGGTTTTAAAGATGTCTCTGCCATTTGAAACCAAAATGTGGGATTTTAAGTCAGATCATCAAGATCATACAAAATTCCATGAATATAGCACAGTGTTTGAGCAAGCAAATGTAATCTAAAAACATTCAAATAAAAACAGTGAAAATTTGGCACATTTATAACTGTTTACCATATGATAGCAGAATTTCTATTTTTCACATTACATAAACTTAGCCTTTTTCTAGATTATTTACTAAATGTATATATTACAGAACAGAGTATGTTTTTTATTCTCTGGTGTACATATTCTAATCTCTAATGAAATATAAAGCATAGTGAAAATAAATATTATTTGTTTTCTGTTTAGACTTGGTTTTTAAAGCTACAAATCCATCTAAATTTACGTAGTCTAGATACTATTCAGAAGAAAAATGTCAGTCATAATTGTGTGGGTAATGATGACTGGCTTTTATGTCATTAACATTACATGACCTCAGTTTGAATTGAGGTTGTAAGTCGATACTCTATAAAGGTTCACCATCTACTTGTAGTTCATTTACACTTGAAATGTTTATATAATCTTTAAGTAACCCATATTGCATATAGCAGTAAATATTACTCTGCTGCTTTTGAATGGAAATAAATAGGTACAGTCTAACAGATTTAACTTATAATGAAGTGGGCTGCATTCTATAATATGACCTGCTGAAGATTCAATAAAAGCTCAGATATCGACTGACTCTTCAAATTGGTCATTAGCAACTAACTGGGGACTTTCCTTGACCAGTACACTTTACTGATTTTTAAAAATAAACAACAAAGTAACTAATAAAATTTCAAAAGGCCACTGTTCCTTGACCACAAAGCAAGGCAAGTAAATTATGAAGAGGTTAATTTCAAGTACATGATCAATAAGTGTAACAGAAACAAATCAATGGAAAGAACTGAAAGATAGTAAATGTAAATTTTATTGATGTCTTTAGTTTATGATTGGAAAACTCTGAAACAACAAAGGGGTGGAGGCTGGATAAGTTATTTCTTTTAATAAGTATGTAAATTGATAAGCTCTGCTGAGAACCAGGTTTTGGCTCTTCTTTAAGCCCCAATGAGAATTAGCGGTCTGAGTTAAAGAGCTAAATTCAAATCTTAGTTATTGGTCTTGCTAATTCATAACGGTGCATATTGTTTGTCTTCTTTGAGCTGCATTTTCTTCACTTATAAAGTGGGACTAATAAAAAGTACACATGGGGTTAGCGGGGATTAAATCATATTATTTAAGGAATATGAAATAGCTTCTTAATCAATGTTACGTTTATACCCATAATCCTTTCATAACCATGTAATTTTGCTCACATTTATATATTTAATATGTGAGAAATTTAGGATATAATTCAGTTCTATATTTTGGAACATAACAATATATAGAAAAATAATTTTCACCAGTCATCTTCTCCTTTTGTCTTCCTCCCATGATTCCTCAGATCTGAAAAACTCCAGGCCTAACCAACTCCAATTAAGCCCCACAGTTCAGTTCAGTCACTCAGTCATGTCTGACTCTTTGTGACCCCATGGACTGCAGCACGCCAGGCCTCCCTGTCCATCACCAACTCCCAGAGTTTACTCAAAGTCATGTCCATTGAGTCAGTGATGCCATCCAGCCATCTCATCGTCTGTCTTCCCCTTCTCCTCCTGCCTTCAGTCTTTCCCAGCATTAGGGTCTTTTCAAATGAGTCAGTTCTTCGCATCAGGTGGCCAAAGTATTGGAGTTTCAGCTTCAGCATTAGTCCCACAGGGCTTGCACCAAAGCAGGGCATGGAGAGTCTCACCCATACCTTCAAAATGGAATCCAAAGTCAGGGTCAAGGTCAGGACTAGTCAGAAGTGAGGGAGACAAATATCACAAAGTGAAACTGACAGTATTCTGGGGGAATTTTAGAGGTATTGGCTCCTGCCTGAGAAGAATTGTATGTAAATAAAGTTGTTTTGTTTGTAGAAGCTTGCTGTTCAGTTGCTCAGTCGTGTCCAACTCTTTGAGACCCCATGGACTGCAACACACCAGGCTTCCCTGTTCTTCAGTATCTCCTGGAGTTTGCTCAAACGCATGTGCATTGAGTTGGTGATGCCATCCAACCATCTTGTCGTCTGTCCTCCCCTTCTCTTCCTGCCTTCAATCTTTTCCAGCATCAGGGTCTTTTCCAATGACTCAGTTCTTTGCATCGGGTGGCCAAAGTATTGGAGCTTCAGTCTTAGCATTAAGTCCCTCCAATGAATATTCAGGATTGATTTCCTTTAGGCTTGACTGGTTTGATCTCCTTACTGTCCACATTACTCTTAAGAGTCTCCTCCAACACCACAGTTTGAAAGCATCAGTTCTTTGGTGCTCAGCCCTCTTTATGGTCCAGCTCTCACATCCATACACATGACTACTGGAATAACCATAGCTTTGACTATACAGATCTCTGTTGGCAAAGTAATGTCTCTGCTTTTTAATATGCTGTCTAGGTTTGTCATAACTTATATAGACATAATATAATCTACACATAATCTAATAGATTAGAACAGTTACAAACTCAGTCCTCTGTCAATCACTCAGCATCCACGTAAGCTTTCAGAATAAAGTCTATACTCATATAATATTCCCTCTGCCTGGCATGTTTGTTTTTTTCCCTTCATTTTCTATACCAAATACATTTCTATTTTTTTCTCCAAGATACAGTTCAGGATCACTTCCCACAGTAAGCCCATCTTAATGGTATTTTCATTCTCAAATCTTTTTTTTTTTTTCATTCTCAAATCTTTTATGGTATCTGGTGTAGTGTGTGCTCAACATATATTTTATAAAATAATAATTGTACAGCTAGATGCAAAACTGGAGTAGGAAATGGCAACCCTCTCCAGTATTCTTGCCTAGGGAATCCCATAGACAGAGGAGCCTGGCGGGCTACAGTCCATGCAATTGCAAATGAGTCAGACATGACTGAGCGACTAAAGTAAAATAAACAGACGCAAAATAGCGGTGAAAGACAGAAGAGAAACCTTGTTTATTTAATCACATATTATTTACTAGCATAGAGAATTTAGTGTATAAAGGTAGATAGAGTATGTTCCGGGATGAGCTAATTATTTTAAAAATTGTAACCTGACAACTTTCACAAAACAGCTGAAATGCAGGATGGAAATTTCAGTAAGACTTGTGCCAATAACATGAGCAGACTTTTTAAAAGTGTGTTTTAGAGACAGGACTTTCTAATTATGTAGTAGAGGTTAAAAATTAAGAAGATAGTTTTAGAATTCATACTTAAGACTCAGGAAAAAAAATGCTAGTTTGATAACACATGCTATTTATGTAGTATACTTAATTAAGTCAGATATTAATTATCACTGATTATTCTATTTTCATTTAATGCTTTGGAAAGCATCCTATCTTAATTTCATTTTAAAATGCAATAAAATCATCCCACACACCTTCATTTGTTCATCTTTTTCAGGTTTATTCCCTGCTGTCCTGAATCTTGCTTCCAGTGCCCTCATCACCACAAATGCAACATGTGGAGAGAAAGGACCCGAAATGTATTGCAAATTGGTAGAGCATGTTCCCGGGCAGCCAGTGAGGAACCCTCAATGTCGGATCTGCAATCAAAACAGCAGCAATCCATACCGTATGTATTTAGGATTAACTTGTATGGAATTGGGTGGAAGATATCACTGAGAATGTTGAGGCCAAAGTGCATTAAAGTGAAAGGGCTTGTCTTCTCAATTTCTAGATCCTTTCTTCTATTGTGAGCTTTACAGCCCTTCTCTGTCTCTTGACAAACATTAGAATTCCCTATGTGTAGTGGGTATGGTGCTTGTGGAGAGTTTTCTAGCTGAAGACCTGTTGCAGTCATTGACTTTACTGCCTGCAGAAAAGTATGTGAGGGTGTGGTTATTAATAAAGGCTTTAGTAGGTCAGTAGTCACTATGTCCAGGTACTGTACTAGGAATACAGAAGGAATAAGATGTGGTCTCTGGCTCAGTTGAAGAAGTGGCAAGAAGCAGCTTATTGCTGTAGAGTGTGGTAGGTATCAAGGAAAGAATGAGCATAGGGACTTCAGGGAGAAGGAGAAGAGTCACGGATGATTCGGTCCAGGTATAGCTGGAGGCTTGCCGGAAGGGCATCTGAACTGAGACCCAAGGGCAAATATGAGCTGAGAATGTAAAGAGACAGAGGGAAGAGGAGGAACGCCAGGAGGAGGGGCTCAGAATAAAATAGAAAACATACTTGCTGGGAGAACTACAAGTAGTTAGAAATGGCTGCAAATGAAAGTGTCAGAGGGCTGGAACCAGTCTGTGTGCTTAAATACCACAGGAACAGTGTTTTAAGGAGAAGTGTCATACAAAGGCCTCTTGGTTGGCCTCTAGAAACCACACTAATATCTAAGACCCATTCATGCATTTATTCAGCAAGCGTTTGAAGACAGGCTCCTGGTAATGCATTGTTCTGAAGCAGAGTGTTGACTCATACATAGCCCTTGACTTAAAGACATAGGAAGGGAAATAGGGGAGACAGAAAAGTAAACTGAGTGCGAAGGGAACATCTAAGGACTCCTGGGGGAAAAATGACCCATATGCTTAGAAAATAAGGGTTAGTAAGTTGAAAAGGGGGAAATTTATATATATATATATAAAGCATACAGAAATTTGAAGACAGGAAACAGCATGATATATTCAGAGAACTATAAGAAATTAGGTTCACTAAGTAAGGCATTTATATGGATAAAGGGAAAATAGTGTGAGATAATTCTAGACATGGGAGTTGATTTGTAGACATATATTGAGAAATCATCAAATATTGGAGATATTAGTGCAGTGAATACTTACTATCAGTGAGGCAAACTACAATAGAGATACAGTTTCACAATTATATTATTTTAAAAATTAGTTTTCCCTCTCTTTTGTTTTAAAGTTGAGATGCTTATAAAGTGAAAAAGCTTTTTTCTCAGAATTTATATTTTTTAACTTGAAAGAAAGCTGGGAGGTACCCTGCATTCTTTCTTGGAGCTGGTTAAAGGGAATATTGCATAGTCCTGTCTCTATTATACAGTTTAGAGATGCTGAAAACTTTAATATTGTTATGTTTGAAGAACTGGGACTTTTGTGAATATGAAGCTGGTCTTATATATCGCAGAATGTTTTTAAGAAACAGTTAAGAAACCAAAGATGCCAAGCTTCAGAAACCTTTCTTACCTTTTAAATGACTCTCATTATTTTCTCAGATGTAGATTGTTATTGGTGTAGGAGGGGGAATATTAGAACACATCCTATCTATTTGCTATTCTTGTATAGAATAGTATGGGCCAAAGCTGAGGTCAGAGTAAGGGGAAACATCAGGACAAGAAAATTGAGGTAAAGGCTAGAAAATAAATAAACTGATGGACTATGAATTGTAGGTTCATTAGGGAAGAAGATGAAGCTTCATGGGAAGAAGGTGCAAGAATCGGTGGCCTTGATTTCATTGAATGTGAGAAAGCCTGGAGACAGGAAATGATTGGGAGGGGATAATAGGGGTGGTTGAGGGTTTTTGAGGATGGGTCGGGCAGAGAGAGAGTTAAAGTTTGTAAAATCATATATATGTGTATTTGTATGTGTGCATATATACATGTATGTGTATATATGTAGGACCATCTATACATGTATGTATATAAATATAAGTATTTATAGTTCCTGTCTATAAGTACAATGTCAGGATAAACAGCATTTGGGTATAAAAGGCAATTTAACAAATATTCAAGGGAGTAAATTCAGGTCTATACCTTAGGGTACATGTCATCAATGATAAAGAATTTTGAAGAAAGAAAACATCAGTGGGACCTGAGGTAGCAAAAGAGTTCCAGGAAGGTTGACAGACTCAGAAAGGGTTTAAAAACTTGAATTACCTGTGATTAGAGGGAAAGGCATTCCAGAAAAGGAGAAACTGAAGGAAATGTGTATACAGATACAGATGGAAGGAAGGTACAAAGATTCAGGTAGACCATAATTGAGTAGACGTTTTGTTAGGAAAATGAGTGAGATGTATTCACCAAGTTAAGTCCTTGAGTGAATGTCACTCTGCTCTTCAGAATTCCATATTCAGGATCTCTTGTTTCTCAGTGGAAGACATCTATATTTTGGCAAGACAAAGAGTGAATAAGTGTTTTAGCAAAGCAAGACAAATATGAGTTACATTTCCCATTTCCCATTTTATTTACTTGTGGTAAGTTTTTAAAACTTATCACAGCCTAAATTTATTTCATGTGATTAATTTTGAATGAAATGTAATGCTTCATTACATTTCAAAATAATGTTTTTGGAATCAGAAATTTAGAAAGAATACTAGCCCACAAGAATTTAAAAAAATAGCAGTAATCCACATGGATATAGTTTAGTAAAAGTTGGAGCAACAGATGATAAAATTCCACAAATTGACTGAACAGCTAGAATGAATCTGGAAGGTCTGTACTTAATTACCACACAAAGAAAGGGAAATTTGAACCTCCTGGCTATTAATGGATTGTGCTTTCCAATTAAAATAGCAGTTTGAGTTTTACTTCATCAACGATTCCCTTGCCAATTTTCAGTTGCAGTTAGCCTTTGGATTGACTTGAGTAACTATGAGAATGTTATAAGTTTCTATCTCTTTTTAAATGAGGGGAATATGCCAACAATTAATCAGTACTTGCAAATTAATTATGATTAAACTTTCATAATAGGGATTATGGTTAATTGTTGATTCATCTCCCAGTCTTCCTTTTCATGACTAATTTTCATATCAATTTAACCTGAGGTGGTAGATTTCAAAATTTCCAATTAGATAGCTCCTCTCACAATTACCTACAAGCCACAAGTGCGGTTTGGAAATGTGATTGTGTGCGTATTTTTCTATCACATGTTAAACCCACAATCTGGAAAGAAGGTTCTGGAGGATGTTTAAGGAACATATGCTGTGATATTTATTTTTCTTCAGAAGCAATGGAGTAATATTTCATTTATGGTTCTGATTTCTAATGTGCCGATTTCAGTACCCACTCATACCACCATTTGATATTTGGTTATCTTCAGCTATTTGTTGTTATTATAAAGACCTAACACTTTCCCTGTCTTCAGCAGAATAAGTTAACTAGTGCTAAATTATTAAACTTATTCAGCAATTTTGCTTTTCATTAATGAGATAAGGTCTCTCATCTCAGTGGACTGCTGTTATAATAAGACATGGTAGAAAACAAAGTCCATCAAGCTGTTCATTTGAATTAAATAATTTACCAATATAGATTATTTTTGTCTTGTCCTGTAAACTCATATTACCATAAGTAAATCAAAGATAAAAACCTTTTACTTTCAGTTAAAGAATTTATAGCAGACTACGTTAATAAAATTAATGTATAATAAAACTGTTCGCAGTCTGAAATTGGCAAATTTAATAAATATTCTGTTTTTATAAACTTTTTGAAAGATGATTTTATTTTATTTTACCCTCAGATTTCTTTTGCATTGAGGCCTGATTGGTTTTTATTTTAAAAATTTTTATTAAATATAATTTATCTCCAGTAAAGATTCAGAATCCTGCATATTTTGAACATATATATAATTCATTCTATGTATATGCTCCAATATTTCCTGGAGAATTCAATGGACAAAGGAGCCTGGTGAGCTACAGTCCTTGGGGTTGCAAAGAGTCAGATACAACTAAATGACTTTCACTTTTCACATATACATAATCGTGGTTAGAATATTAATGACTATAATGTTCTTCTGGTAGCTCTGTGAGTTGAGAGTTCCCATCCAAAATATTTTTACTGGTCCATGGCAAAATTGTTGTTTTTAAACATCCTCCATTTTATGAAACAGGTGATGATATCTTAAATAGCAATAGTAGCAACACTAGTCTGGATGCTACTATTACTTGGAGAAATAAAGAGCTGTAACTCCGATTCGAGTTATACCACAAATTGTGATGTAACTCCACAATTGGTATATATTTTGGAGTCATATCAATTCCACAAATCTCTTTCACATATATATATATTTTTTTACTTTTTCTGAAAGTTAAGATTTTGGGAACTTGTACCATGAATAGAGTTTTATTATCCTCACTTCAATAATGACACAGTTTAAGTGACTTGTCCATGGGCAGTTAAATGCTAAATGGTGGATCCAGGTGGACTATCCAGTTTCTCATTCTCCAGAGCTTCATGGTTCAAATCTCACATGCTTTCATCACCAGTATCTTTAAAACACCTGGCTATATTACTGCATTATGTCCACAGATTGAGTCCATGATTGTTCCTCATAGTAATATGGTTTGTTCATTATTTGAAATATTCCTTCAATTTGCAAAAAAAGATTATGTTCTAATAAAAGAATATTCTTAAGCCATTCATTTGAGACAGCCTTCCAAAGGATTAGTGTTATAAAAGTTCTCAGGACTGACGCTCCAAATAATTAATCCACATTTACCAGAGAGCAGCAGGAAAGCTAACCTCTTCCCTGTTTACATTTCTGCACGCAAATAGGCTGACTTCCAAGTGCAATGTTAGGGAGTTAACTCTTACTGCAGCCCTGGGAATAGAAATAGGAACATCCTCAACAGCCTTTCACTCGGGCCATCCTCACCTATTCCTGAGCTGGGACGGATTAGGAGCAGAACTTGTATTACTTGGGAAATAAGTAGCACAGATACAGACAAGAACGAATGACTGTAAACCAAACAGGAACAAGAATTTTGGCATTCCAGAGGCAGTGGTTGCTGTTGCAAGATGCATGCAACTAAGTGGGAGAAGACAAGGAATCCGTGAGTTTTGAGGATTATAAGAAGGAAGGAACTGTAAGAAAGGACTGTCAAGGGAGGTGGCAACAGTTATCCACACCTCCTCTTTTCTGTCTCCAGTCTTGCTTTAATTCTCACAATGGGTCCCATTCTCATCTATTTGGAGTAAAGGCAAGGGAAGATCCATGCTTTATCGGTAGGATGGAGGTTCATGTGCCATCCTATCCTTGTCTTTATTGTCCAGAACCCCACTGTTAGTGATTATGGGGATGAATGGGTACCATCCTGAATGGGAGATTTGGAGTATCTTTCATTTTATTTTTAAATAATGGTTTAAATACAAAGTTGGCAGATTGAGGACTGACTGCAAAAAGCCTCATAGGATGGATTTGACAGCATTTTATATTAAAACCAGATACATATTGAATTGCCCAAGTCTTGGTAATAATGTATGTGTCAGAAGGGCAAATCTTCAAGTACCTTTCAACCACAATTCAGGATTTTATGTTTCTGTTCACAAAGTTGATGGCATACTAGAGCCAGCTCAAACAGTAGAGTTTTTGCTTCTGTGAATGACTGACACATCAATTAGATTTCAATATTATTTTTCACACTTAATTTCTGTAGTTATCTTTAAAGTTGCCCATTTTAGTTGATAGCCAGAGTGCTGAACAGCATCTTCTCATATAGTTTAAGTGTTTAACCATTTCATACTACTTTGCAGAGTGCTGTGAAAAAAGTCTGCATTAAGCCAGTTCTTTTAGAGATACAAATTGCTCTCTGTTTCTATTATTTTAATGTTTGACATTCATATGGTTATAGTTTTAACTTAGTTTTGCTTTTTGCTTGTTAAAACAGCTATAAATTCTTTATATGATCTTTTCTTCTTTTATATGTTGCTGCTGATTCAATAGAGAGGCACCCGATTACAAATGCTATTGATGGCAAGAACACTTGGTGGCAGAGTCCCAGTATTAAGAATGGAATTGAATACCATTATGTTACAATTACACTGGATTTACAGCAGGTATAGTGCCTCTTTTTATTTATTGATTTTATCATTTTCTTCTTTGAAATTGTATTTGTATTTACTATTTTGTATACTTACTAATTCTTGGGTGAAAGGATACTCTTTCATTACCCTCCATTATTTTTTTGACACAGTGACAAAAGGACTTATTCATTTAGTATATTGTTATTTAAAAATATTTGGCATTTATTTTCTAAAGCACATTAAAACGAATTCACATGAGGAATTTAAAACTGAATTAGGAGCTGACTAATTAACCCTATAACTAATGAGGATTAATGATAAGAATATTGATCAACAAAATTTTACAAAAATTTAAGTTTGATTTTTGTTGATCACACCACATGTCTTGTAGAATCTTAGTTCCCCAACCAGTGATGAAACCTGCACCCTCAGCAATGGAAGTGTGGAGTCCTAACCACTGGACCACCAGGGAATTCTCATGTTTTAACTTTTAAAATAATAGAGTGCTACTACTCTGTTCATGGTGTGTATACTAAAAGGTTCTTGGATAACAAGGCTCTTGAGTAAATTGCCTCTCGTTACTGAGACTTAAACAAGCTGTGGCAGTTGATTCTTAAACTTGGGCCAGTAAATGAGGTAACAAGCGTTGTAGATGTATAAAAGTTGATGTTAGAATTTGTGTGTTTGTGGCACACAGGTCTAGGTGCCTTCTATGCTTAATTTCTTTCTCCTTTCTGTTCACCATATTCAGCTCAGGTCGAAATGTTTAGTCAAGAATAACCATACGCCCAAATTATCTAGGGTTGCAAATAGGATGGAATCTGGAAGAATGTTCCTATATTTTACTGTTATTCCAAATACAAATTTTCTTTGATTGACTGAAGGCTGAGACTGGAAATATTGAGCCTAGATGACTTCTTTAAGTCAGCCTATTCCTCCCTCACTCTCTGCAGTCAGCACAGGAAAGACTCTCAGCCAGTCCTCCCTGACACTGTGGACGCAGAGCAGCAGAGGAGTTTGGGGTTAGTGGAGAAGATGTAGTTAAAATAGCTGATGACAGACACTGTACACTGTAGAGGTTGTGTTTTCACGTGTGGTCACAGTGGAGGAACGCACCAGCCATTGGGAGTTAGTTACGTTCTCAGGAGGCCAGATGGGCACCAGGCATCTCCCTAATGGATGCTGTTCATCATCAACAGGAGTACAAACTGTCCCCCTTAGGTTCAGGACCCATTATGGCCAGGGTCCCCAGATTCAAGAATTGCAAAGAGCTATTTGGTGGGCCTCAAGGCAGACACTCTTTCCACCTATCTGGAACTCATTTTGACCTGAGCAGCAGGGTAGTGGCAGGGACTCAGTACTATAGCAATTGCCCACAGGTGTGGATTTATTTCTACTCATCATGTTAAGTTGCTTCAGTTGTATCAGACTCTGCAACCCCATGGACTGTAGCCCGCCACGCTTCTCTATCCTTGGGATTCTCCAGGCAAGAATAAGGGAGTGGGTTGCCATGCCCTCCTCAAGGGGATCTTCTTGCATTGCAGGTGGATTCTTTGCCTCTAGCACCATCTGGGAAGCCCTTACTCATTTTCTACTCATATGGGCAACTGAATAGCATCTTCGAGTTAATAGTATTTGTCAGGAAGTCTCAGAGTACAATCAGGGAAGGCAGGCAAACTACTACACTGATGAATTATACTTTAATGAAATCTTGTACATGAATTCCCTTAAAATCCTAGCCTCAAAACAGACTTCATCCCTCTCTGGATAAAGACAGCTTCGTCCTTTGCCAGTCACAGCAGTCGTCCCCTGTCATATGGTCACTAAAAGTTGCCGTCTCACTTTCCAGTCAGGAATGAGGCTGCTGTCTATTGTCTTGGGTCATCTCCTGGGATAGAGAATCAATAAATAGTGATGTTTCATTGCTCAGGTTTACTCTCCACCTATGCTTTTAGATCACACATGGAGCAAGACACTCAACTATTAATATAATTTGGTCAAATTATGTATACTATTCTTTGAGCTCAACCACAGTAATGTTAACAGGCAGAGCTCATTTGATTGTGATTCATTTTATTGTGTTTCACAGGCATTTCATTTTTTTTTTCTTTTTTTAAAAACTGGAGGATTGTGACAACTCTGTGGCCAACAAATCTCTTGGCACCATTTTCCCAACTGTACCTGTTCACCTCATGTCTCTGTGTCATATTTTGGTAATTCTTTCAGTATTCCAAACTTTTCCATTATCATTATATTTGATATGTAATCTGTGATCGGTGAGCTTTGATGTTGCTATTACAGCTGTTTTTTTGGATGAGTAGAAAATGAGTAAGGGTTTCCCAGATGGCCCTAGTGGTAAGGAACCCACCTGCAGTGAGCTTGTTTAGAGGCGTCCTGCACAGGGTGGTTGGGTGATGCCAGGTCTTGTATTCAAGTGGTTTCCTTTGTGTGAGTTCTCACTCTTTGATACTCCGTAGGGTTAGTTCTCTGGTAGTCTAGGGTCTTGGAGTCAGTGCTCCCACTCCAAAGGCTCAGGGCTTGATCTCACAAAGGATTTTTTTCTCACTCTTGCAACGTGATTGTAAGAGTCAGCTGTGGCCTTCCTCTGCATCATCTTCATTCTGTGACTCAGGTGGAGGAAGAAATACCCTTGCACCCCTGGCTTGTGCCAAGTTAAGACTGCAGCCCTGATGATGAGACTTCTCATTCAGTGTCCTTTCCTCCATTCCATTTCCCCAAATGTGGCTGCTTGTAGAGGTGCTTACAACGTGGCTGACGCTCTGCCCGAGCCATACATGGAGGCCTGGGCTCTGGTACCTTAGGGCAGAGGATATGAAGGCAAAGGAAGCCAGCAGCCTTCCTTCCGTGGGACTCACCCTAGGTAAGGTGGCCACAGCAGGGATGCTCGTTACCCCAGAGGCAGAGGGTACGACAGAGCACATGACACAGTGGCAAGGGGCGTTGTGTTCCAGGTGCCAAAGCCACAGCTCCCCAAAGATGCCAACCTGGTGATGCAAGTAGGGGGAGAAACCTCTTCACCCAGACCTCGTGAGATGAGCCGGGTCAGGTGGAGGGGGCGGACCAGCAAGGTCTATTACAACTTTTTGGGGTCCATGAACCATGGTCGTATATAAGAAGATGAATTTAGTAACTGTTGCATGTGTTCTGACTGCTCACTAATCAGTCATTTCCTCATCTCTCTTCCTCTCTTTGGGCCTTTCTATTGCCTGAGACATAAAACATTGAAATTACTAACCCTGCAGTTAATAACCTTGCAATAGCTTCTGAGTGTTCAAATGAAAGGAACAGTTGCATATCTCTCACTTTGTAATCAAAAGCTAGAATTAAATAAGCTTAATGAGAAAGGCATGTCAAAAGCCAAGATAGGCAGAAGGCTAGTCCTCTTGCAACAGTTAGTCAAGTTTTGAATGCAAAGGATAAGTTTTTAAAGGAAACTAAAAGTGCCACTGCAATGAATACACAAATGATTAGGAAGCAAGGTAGCATTATTGCTGAACTGTGAACATTTTATTGATCTTGACAGAAGATCAAACTAGCTATGCTGCTAAGTCACTTCAGTCGTGTCCGACTCTGTGCGACCCCATGGACTGCAGCCCACCAGGCTCCTCCGTCCATGGGATTTTCCAGGCAAGAGTACTGGAGTGGGGCGCCATTGCCTGGAACCTCAACAAATCTCAGGCACTCAGGAACACACTATCTATACAATATTCTGACACTCACTAGCATATTCTGACACTCACTAGCATATTCCAGAACTCATACTGCTCTGATTCTCCCCACACTGACACACATTTACATACCTCTGTCACTAAACCCACATGAGCAGTCACTAGAACTTCATACATTACCCTGCCTCTTCTTTATAGGGCGTCCTGGTGGCTCAGATGGTAAAGAATCTGCCTTCTATGTGGGAGACCAGCCTTCCCTTAAGCCAAAGCCTAATCCAGAGCTAGGCCCTCAATTCAGTTCAGTCGCTCAGTCGTGTCTGACTCTTTGCAACCACATGAATTGCAGCACGCCAGGCCTCCCTGTCCATCACCAACTCCCGGATTTTACCCAAACTCATGTCCATCGAGTCAGTGATGCCATCCAGCCATCTCATCCTCTGTCGTCCCCTTCTCCTCGTGCCCCCAAATTCTCCCAGCATCAGGGTCTTTTCCAATGAGTCAACTCTTCACATGAGGTGGCCAAAGTACTGGAGTTTCAGCTTCAGCATCAGTCCTTCCAATAAACTCCCAGGACTGATCTCCTTTAGGATGGACTGGTTGGATCTCCTTGCAGTCCCAGGGACTCTCAAGAGTCTTCTCCAACACTGCCCTAGCTCTGTTCAATTGTACAGAGGCTGAGAGAAGTGAGGAAGCTGCAGAACAAAGCTGTGAAGCCAGTAGAGAATGATTTATGAGGTTTAAAGAAAGAAGGCATATCCATAACATGTAAGTGTCAGATAAAGCAGCAAATGCTGATATAGATGAGATGCAAGCTGCAGCAAGTTATGCAGAGGATAATCATGAAAATAGGGCCAACAGATTTTCAATAGTCTTCTATTGGAAGAAGATGCCATCTAGGACTTTTATAGCTAGAGACAAGAAGTCAATACATGGCTTTAAAATCTTTAAAGGACAGGCTGGCTTTCTCTTAGCCTGTAAGGGCTAATGTAGCCAGTGACTTGAAGGTAAGGCCAATGCCCATTTACCATTCCAGAAATCCCAGGGCCCATGTGAATCATGTTTAATCTATTAATACTATGCCTGTGCTCTATAAATGGAACAACAAGGCCTAGATGATTGCAAGCTGTTTTCAAGGTGGTTTACTGAATATTTTAAGCCTACTGTTGAGAACTATTGCTAGAAAAAAAAAAGATTCTTTCATAATATTACTGCTCATTGACAACACATCTAGTCACCCAAGAGCTCTGATAGACATGTACAGTAAGATTTATGTGGTTTTCATGCTTGCTAACACAAGATCCATTATGCAGCCCATGGATCAAGGAATCATTTCAACTTCTATGTATTATTATTTAAGAAATATATTTTGTAAGACTACAGCTGTCATAGATAGTGATTCTTCTGATGTATCAGGGCAAAATAAATTGAAAATTTTGGAAAGGATTCAACATGTTAGATGACATTAAGAAATTAGTGATGCATAGGAAGAGCTCAAAATATCAACATTGATAGGAGTTTGGAAGAAGTTGATTTTAACCCTAATGGATGACTTGGAGCAGTTCAAGACTTTACTAGAGAAAGTAACTACAGATGAGGTTGAAATAGCAAGAGAACTGGAATTAGAAATGGAGCTTCAGATATGATTGAATTCCTGCAACCTCATGATTAACAGATGGGGAGTTGCTTTTTATGGATGACCAAGGAAACTGGTTCCCTGACATGGAATCTACTCCTGGTGACAATGTTGTAAGGAGTGTTGACATGACAAAAGAAGGAATTAGAATATTACATATCTTAGTTGACAAAGTAGCAGCAGTGTTTGAAAGGATTGCCTCCAGTTTTGAAAGCATTTGAGTGAAATGCTATCAAATAGCATTGCATGC
Source organism: Bos taurus (assembly GCF_002263795.3). Taxonomy (NCBI): domain Eukaryota; kingdom Metazoa; phylum Chordata; class Mammalia; order Artiodactyla; family Bovidae; genus Bos; species Bos taurus. Next base: position 67,170,349 of record NC_037336.1, read on the forward strand.
TACAGAGAAATTGTTCATGAAAGGAAGAGTAAATCAATGCAGCAGTGTTGTCTTATTTTAAGAAATTGCCACAACCACCCCAACCTTCAGCAACCACTACCTTGATATTCAGCAGCCATTAACTTCCAATCGAGACTCAATATCAGCAAAAAGATGGTGACTCGCTGAAGGATCAGATATATTTAGCATTTTTTTAGCAATAAAGTATTTTAAAATTGAGATATGGTTGTTTTTTTTTTTAGACACAGTATTGTTGCTCACTTAATAGGCTTCAATATAGTGTAAACTTTTATATGCACTAGGAAACCAAAAAAATTCATATGACTCACTTCATTGAAATATTCACCTTATTGCAGTGGTCTGGAATTGAACCTGCAGCATCTCCAAAGTATGCCTGTATTTGTTATTAAAAAGAGTAGCATTTTTTCCTTCTAATTTATAACTGAATGATGCAGTCACAAGTTTTTACTAAATCATTTTTATTCAATATACTGACCATTATTAATTTGACAGGTCAAAGTGTGCATCTGAAAACCCATTTTTTCAACAAAGTTATTTCGATTTTCCCATTTTCTTTGCATCTCCCCTCATACATTCCCACATGGTATCTCAAGAGGTATTGTGGACTTGTTTTCCTATTCTTTCATTTATCTCTTTCGTTTAATGGCCTTAAGTTGAGCGAATACTCAGACATCTTTTATGGTTCAGTCTTCATAACAAGTGGCAGAAATATGTTTATAAGATCGATTTACCTGTCTGAAATACACCTGGTGGAAGTGGTATAGAGATGTGTCCTCATATGGTCTCATAACCCCAGATGGCACCCACCCATGTCCTTATTCACTTCAGCCCTTCTTACCGCCTGTAAATCAACGCATCATGTGTTCAAGAGAAGGGGAAAACAATTTACAAAATAAAATAAATCCTTATTTCTGCTTGTCTCAAGGTTTTAATTTAGGCAATGATTTAATGATATAAAAAGCTAAACAGGTTTTGTTACCAGATTTTATACAGGAATTCCACAGACAGGAAAGGGCTTTAGACCTCTTGTTTGGCGTCAGGCTTTGAGTAACAAACTGAATAGGTTCTTAGAACCTATTCAATTAAGGAGCAAAGCTGCAGGAAGGCATATTATAATGCATTGGCAACATAGAAAATGTGGACATCTTTATTACTTCATTTGTTTCTCACAATTAGCCTATAAAGTAGCTAGTATTATTATCCCTTTTAATAGTTGAAGAATGCTGAGACTTTAAAAAGTTAAGTGACTTGGCCTTTTAATAAAGTCTGTTACAGGTAGGACTGGAATTTCATCCTGAGTTGTCTGAATTCGGACTCCAAACTATGCCAGTATTTACTAAATTGGCATCTGAAGACCTAATTTAGGGAAAATTTTTGGTATATAGTGTCAAGGGGTCCATACATTGTTTGGGTTCAAGAAATACCAGATTATCCTCTCAGTTATATGGGAAAGTACAGCCAACATCTCTTTTGTCATAAAACATCTCATTTTCTACTACACTTCAGCATGTCTTCAAAATAGCATAACTTCAGTCTTTTTCACCTACAGCATGAAGGATTAAGAGGTTATTCATCATTATATGGCTATTATTCAGCTAGGAGACAAGGGCATCAGTTTTATAATGAATAGGTAAATATCACTAAATGTTTATTTGCCATTGATTCGGCAAGAGGTTTGACCATTTATTAGTTCTCCTTTTTATTTTGAAATGCATGAATTTCAACAAGCGCCAGTTTTATTTTTTTTTTTGTCATTGATATATAGTTGGCTTCTCTGTGAAATACTTTTAATAAATTGCTATTTTAAATAGCAGTCACCACTACATTTCCTTGATTGCATCATTACAGATTATACTGGGGAATTTCTCTGGTATTTTAACATTCAAGGTAAGTATTAGAAAAAAAATATAATACTTACTGAGAAGAAAGTAGGTACTTATTTTACAAATTTAGGTTTTTATTATTATGGAATTATTAATTTTTCCCAATTCTACTATTTACTCACATCATATATTGAGCAAATAATTTAATCATGCTGGTACCCCGAGTTCTAGATTAGCAAAATAAATATTATAACATCATGGCAAGAAATTGAAATAAGGATAATAGCAATGTAACAACTAAATTCCATCTGACAATTACAGTTATTGTAAACAACCTAGTATCAGCATAAACTTGAAAAAAAAATCCCCAGTATAATGGCAAAGATTAATAAGATGTCTATCCAACCAGATTTTCACTATAATATGTGTTAGAATATCTGATCTCATTTTGTTTCTTTTTAAAATCTGGCCAGTTTCTTAGACCTGCCCTTTGGTTTGTTTAGGAAGAGAGTTGATTGGCAAGTAGGTTAAAACACAGAGGGGCAGCTTTTTAAAAGACCTTTAAAAACCAGATTCATATTCATTCCTATATAATCCAGGTATGCCACAGAATTAGTTATGTGGGAATCTCCATTATTTCAATAAGTAATTCCCTTCTCTTCCTGATTTATCCCCCAAAACTAAAAATACATTTGTCAAGAAAAATTGTCTTCCAACTGCAGAGGTCAACTCTATATCTTATTGACCTGAATGTTTTATTCATTGACCTTATAGAACCATATCTAGTGAGACTGGTTAACAGTTTAAAAAGACAGCTATGCTTTAGAGGAGATTGAATTAATATTTCTGTATAAATATTACTATAGTTTTGAAATCTGTGTGAATAGTATGCTGTTGTTGTTTAGTCACTCAGTCATGTCTGACTCTTTTGCGACCCCATGACTGTGGCCTACCAGGCTTCACTATCCATGGGATTTCCCAGACAATAATACTGGAGTGGGTTGCCATTTCCTTCTCCAGGGGACCTTCCTGCCTCAGAGACTGAACCCATGTCTCCTGCATTGGCATTCAGATTCTTTACCACAAAACCATCAGGGACTCTTGTGAATTACATAGAACCATTTTTTCTTGAACTGTTAATGTAATTAATCCCTTATGTAATAATAAAGCATGAAAAGCATAGGATAGGTACAGTTAACAGGTAGAAAGGGGTTGTAAATGATATTTGTGCATTTAATATCCCTTTATATAAATTAAAGGGCTTCTTAGATGGCTCAGTGGTAAAGAATCTTCCTACCAATGCAAGAGATGGAGGAGAAGCGAGTTCAATCCCTGGGCTGAGAAGATCTCCTGAAGTAGGAAATGGCAACCCACTCCAGTATTCTGGCCTGGAAAATTCCATGGACAGAGGAACCTGGCAGGCTACAGTCCATGGGATCTCAAAGAGGCAGGCGTGACTGAGCATACACACATCTATAAATAAGGAAGACACACATGTGATATATTAAAAAGTCAGGCAAGATTTACATAGTCCCGTTTGAATATGATTCTCTTCAACAAAGTCTATTTGATCTGTCTCTTGGAGACCTGCTAGACTGCACATTCTTGAGGACAGCGTTCACAGACTGTTTCTACCCCTCATGGCACTCAGCATCTGTCAGGAATTCAGCAGATGTGATGAAAGTATGGTTCATGATTGCTCTTCAAATCACTGAATTTTTTTCTTGGTATTATTTGTGTCACTGCTAAATTGATGAATATATAACTATAGTGGAGATTATAATCTACACATTCAAAATTTCCTATATGACACGTCTTGTTTAGTATAGCAGAATATAATTAAACTCACAGTTCCTTACTTTAGTGTTTTTTTAAGATCATTGATTCATGTTACAAGTAGGATATGTGGTTAATTACAAAGCCTATTCTCTCTCTAAATAAATTTGTGCTGACCTGTTAATCACTGCTTTCCTGTGTAGCTCAGTTGGTAAAGCATCTCCCTGCAATGTGGGAGACCTGGGTTCAATTCCTGGGTTGGGAAGTTCCCCTGGAGAGGAAATGGCAACCCACTCCAGTATTCTTGCCTGGAGAATCCCATGGACAGAGGAGCCTGGCAGGCTACCGTTCATGGGATCACAGGAGTCAGACACGACATAGTGCTATATTTCTTTTCTTTCTTTTAAATCACTAATAAAGGTGACTACCAGCTTTACTGTCTTATGCAGAACATTAGTTCTGGTTGTCTCCCCTTCACTTTACTTTCAACACTGCACTCACATTGATCTTAGCACAAAATCAGATCAGATCTTACAAAATCAGATCAGATCACTCCTTTCACAAAAGCTTTAATGGTACTTGATGGAAAAAGCACAATTACCCACATGGATTTATAAGCTCTTTACCTTACCTGCTTTCATCTCTGGTCTCAATCTCCCCTTTCCAGTTACTCCACTGGCTACTTTACTGGCTCTTGAAATCCTTTGCACTTGCTGTTTCTTCTGTCTGGAATCATTTTCCTCTCTTTTCATATAGTCTGTTTCCCTATTTCCTTTGGATTTTTACTCAAATATCCTGTTCTTTGCAGGAATTTCCTTGATAATCTTACTTAAACTTGCAAACCCCTCCCTACTTACTAACTCATTTCCCTGCTTTATTTTTCTGCATAAAATTCATGGCTATCTTGTTCATTTGCTCAGTCATGTCCAACTCTTTATGACCCCAAGGACTGCAGCACATCAGGCTTCCCTTTCCTTCACTGTCTCCCAGAGTCTGCTCAAACTCATGTCCATTGAGTCGGTGCTGCCATCCAACCATCTCATCCTCTGTTGCCCCCTTCTCCTCTTGCCCTCAATCTTTCCCAGCATTAGGATTTTTTCCAGTTGGTCGGTTCTTCACATCAAGTGGCCAAAGTATTGGAGCCTCAGCTTTCAATGAATATCCAGCATTGATTTCCTTTAGGATTGACTGGTTTGATCTCCTTGCTGTCCAAGGAACTCTCAAGAGTCTTCTCCAGCACCACAGTTTGTAAGCATCAATTCTTTGGTACTCAGCGTTCTTTGTGGTCTAATGCTTAATCTGTACATGACTACTAGAAAAACCGTATCTTTGACTATATGTGCCTTTGTTGGCAAGGTGCTGTCTCAGCTTTTTAATACACCCTCTTGTTTTGTCATAGCTTTTCTTCCAAGGAGCAAGCATCTTTTAGTTTAGTGGCTGCAGTCACCATCCATGGTGATTTTGGAGCCCAGTAAAATAAAATATGCCACTGTTTCTACTTTTTCCCTATGTATTTGCTATGAAATAATGGCTATCTAACTTACTAACTTGGCTGCCTAACTTACTGCATATTTTTTTTATAGCTTTTCCTCAACTTATGAGATCGCATTCCAATAAACCAATAACAAATTGAAAATATTATAGGCTGAAAATGCATTTAACACACCTAACTTACCAAACATCATAGCTCAGCTGAGCCTGCCTTAAACATGCTCAGAACACACACTGAAAAAATCACCTAACACAGGCATTCCTTATAATAAAGTGTTAAATATTTCACCAGTAATTTATTGAATGCTGTACTGAAAATGAAGAACAGAATGGTTGTGTGCGTTCAGAGTGTGGTTACTAAGTGTATCAGTTTCTTACTCTCCTGATCCTGTGACTTGTGACTTGCTGTTCATGGCCCTGTTCAGCATCATAAGAGAGCATCATTCCACTTATCTCAAGGCTGGAAAAGTTCCAAATCCAAAGTCTGAAGTGAAGCATAGGAAGTCTAGGACCATCTGTATTTATGTTGAATGTTGTTTATCTCGCCTTTTAAAATTTTCATGAGAGTGGAGATACTTTTTTCTTTTTTGTTTTTGAATTGCCACATTCTAAACCCTTGGAGTAGTACTCAACATATAAGAGATATTCTATATATTTATATTATATTTTATAGATTTATATTAAATGACTAAATGATTGAATGAATAAACAGTTAAAACATCAACTCATAGTGTAAGAATTTTATTAAAGCTGATACTTGAAGAAATATTCTCACCGTGTTTCTTATGATAAAACATGCTGTGCATTTTTAAATGTATGCTTTTTCCTTTAAGTCTCAGGTTAAACAGCATGAAGTAAGTTTTCTTACTAATCCTTTTACTAAACATGTTCTAAATGTCAGTCATATTTGCCATAATCTGTGTGACTTTACCACATTTATAGCTTTATTTGGGTAAAGCAGATTTTAATTTTTAATAAATTTTAAGTCTTCCTTTGTAACACAGAAGTCTAGAACTGTAATTTTTTAATTGATATTTTAAAATTTTCTAGTGGAAAATGTATATAAGGGGGAAAATGCCATCAGAGTGCTGTTTAAACAAGATTCTAGACAAAGGATATTTTGTGTTTTGATGTAAATAGCTAATAAATAAATTCTTGCAACATCATGAAAATGTAAATTTTTAGGAGATGCAGGTCCTCTTTCAAATAGTGTCAAGATGACTGCCCTGGGAAATGATTCTTGAAGCCAGGGCGTAACTTAGAGAATTGTTTATTTAAAAATAGAGATAATAATACATGATGAAAACATCTGTTAAATATCTGTGGGAAACTATCTGTTAAAAATTTTAAATCATACTGATTCTGTTATGAAAAGTCTGAACAGGACTGCCTAAAATAGACTGAACGTGGGCAATATTTCACAACTGTCTGATGACTTCCACACATGAAATACAACTATTTCCTCATGTTGGTGGATTATTGTGTATTCTCCTGCTATATTCTTGGAGTCTAGTTTTCACTTACTATAATAATTATATATAGTTATACATTATATACTGTGGTTAGTCATTCAGTCATGTCCGACCCTGCGATCCCATGGACTGTAGCCCAGCAAGCTCCTCTGTCCATGGAATTCTCCAGGCAGGAATACTGGAGTAGGTTGCCATGCCCTTCTACAGGGAATCTTCCCAAGCAAGGGATAGAACCCAGGTCTCTGCAATGCAGGTGGATTCTTTGCTATCTGAGCCACCAGTGAAGCCCAGTTATACACCATCAGTCAGTCAGGTCAGTGGCTCAGTCGGTCCGACTCTCTGCGACCCCGTGAACCGCAGCACGCCAGGCCTCCCTGTCCATCACCAACTCCCGGAGTTCACTCAGACTCACGTCCATCCAGTCAGTGATGCCATCCAGCCATCTCGTCCTTTGTCGTCCCCTTTTCCTCTTGCCCCCAATCTCTCCCAGCATCAGAGTCTTTTCCAATGAGTCAACTCTTCTCATGAGGTGGCCAAAGTACTGGAGTTTCAGCTTTAGCATCATTCCTTCCAAAGAAATCCCAGGGCTGATCTCCTTCAGAATGGACTGGTTGGATCTCCTTGCACCATGCTGCTGCTGCTGCTGCTGCTGCATTGCTTTAGTCATGTCCGACTCTGTGCGACCCCATAGACGGCAACCCATCAGGCTTCCCGTCCCTGGGATTCTCCAGGCAAGAACACTGGAGTGGGTTGCCATTGCCTTCTCCAATGCATGGAAGTGAAAAGTGAAAGTGAAGTCGCTCAGTCATGTCCGACTCTAGGGACCCCATGGTCTGCAGCCTACCAGGCTCCTCTGTCCATGGGATTTTCTAGGCAAAAGTACTGGAGTGGGGTGCCATTGCCTTCTCCGTTCTTGCACCATATGCACATATCAATTAGAGGTTTTTTCCTAGAAGTTGACTGCATATTTAACTATATATTTAAGTTATGTGATAGCATGTGTGTTTTAATTTGTAGATCATACTTGTTTTCAGTATGATCCTGAATCTTAAAAATACAAAAATGGCAAGAAGGATGAGTATGAGGCTAGGAAGGAGTAGATATAATTTTGCCCACTTCTGTTTCCTGATCTATCACTTGTAAGTTCATCTTCATTTGGTAAATTGTCCTACTTTTATGCTCCTCAATTTGCTCATATGGAAAATAGAATTAATAGCACCACTTCTTTCTGAAGAAGACTGTTATAAGAATGAAGTGATGTAATATAGGCAAGTAGCCAGTATGCTACCACACAGTAGTTGATAGTAAGTAATACTTCCTGGCCTTCTACACTGGTAATGATTCTGAGCAGAGAACAAATAGGCTTCCCTGGTAACTCAGCTGGTAAAGAATCCACCTATAATGCAGGAGACCCTGGTTCAATTCCTGGGTCTGGAAGATCCTGTGGGAAAGGGATAGGCTACCCACTTTAGTAAACATGGGCTTCCCTGATGGCTCAGATGGTAAAGAATTCTCCTGCAATGGGGGAAACCTGGGTTTGATCCCTGGGTTGGGAAGATCCCCTGGAGAAGGGAATGGCAACACACTCCAGTATTCTAGCCTGGAGAATCCCCATGGACAGAGGAGCCTGGCGGATTAAAGTCCATGGGGTCACAAAGAGCTGGACACAACTAAGTGACTAAGAACAGCACAGAGAACAAATGGGCTAGAATTGTAATGAGCGTGACTTAAAAAAGCAAAAGTAAAGCTGGTTCAACAGTTCAAAAACAGCTTGATTGTTGGGGTATTTGAAGGCTACCTATAAAGTTCACTTGGCATGCAACTTGAAGAAATTATGTCCCCTCCCTCTTGAACCTCCCTTTACCCCCACCCATTCCCATCCCTCTAGGTCGTCGCAGTGCACTGGGTTGACCTCCCTGTGTTATACAGCAACCTCCCTGGATAAACAAACAATTCAACTACGTACTACTCACAACATATATGCCTTCAATATAAAGACCACAGAATGAACCCAAAAAACTATATTATGTAAACACTAACAAAAAGGAAGCTAGTGAAGCTACAAGAGTAAATCTTCCATTTGAGAGTGTAGGATTGAAACATATATGTTACCATGTGTAAGGTTTACTTTTGGAGTTTCACTAGCTTCCTTTGTTAGTGTTTACACAAAATAGATTTTTTGGTTTACTCTGGGGTCTTTATATTTAAGAAGTGTCTGTTGTAAGCAGTATGTAGCTGAATTGTTTATTTAACTAGTCTAGTGGTCACTGCCTTTAAATTGGGTATTTAATTGTTTGCATTTAATATCAATCACTGTTAATATTTGGGTTCAAAATGCCATATTCCCATTTGTTTTCTGTTTGTCTTATTTTTGTCATATTTTTCCATCTGACTTTAGTTTTTTTAGATATTGAAGATTTTTTCCCATTTACTCTATTTCTTCTTTCATTAAATTATTATTAAAAATTATTATAAATTATTAATAAAAGATCCAATGCAATCTTTTATTACTTGCATTAATTACCATAAATATTACAGCATGCATTTTTGATTTCAGAACTTGCTATAAATTGGTACTTTTACCACTTCCCAGACAAGGCAAAAGACCTTATGACATTTTAACTCTATACTCTCCACTCACCCCCCATTTTCCCTCACTCCAGTTAGATTGTGACCTATAGTTCTGGTGTGTTTAATCCTATGTATATATTAAGCTCCAGAAGTAGTCATTACACTATCATAAATAAGCCATATTCATTTAATTTTAAAAACGTGTTTAACTTTTTCTGTTGCTCTTTGTTAATTCTTTTGTTAGTATACTTTTGTATAAGGTCATTTTCCTCTTTTTACTTTTTGATGATGTGCTGGTGACAGATTCTCTCAATTTTTTTCCCAAAAGTGTTTATTTTCCCTTTAATTTTGATTTATATATTTCATTAGGAATAAAATTATAATTTAGAAGTTTTTGCCAACACTTTTACAATTTTGTATCATCATTGCCTGACTTTGATAATTTATATGGTGAAGTCAGTAAGCGTCTCATTGCTTCTTCTTTGAAAGGAAGGTGTCTTTTTTTTTTACTTTGAAGGTTTTATGTCTTTGTCTTTTGTTTTACAAGTTTTACTACAGTGTGTTTAGGAATGATTTCATTTGTATAAATAAACTGGTTGGGATTCAAAACCTTCTAGATTCTATGGTTGATGTATTTCTCTGGTTTGTTCATCTCCCAGCCAGTATTTCCTCAATTGGTGTTCCTGTCCACTTTTTCTCTTCTATTTCTGGGACTTCAGATACACATATGTTAAATTTTTCCTAATGTGCATTATATATTTTATACTTGTCTTGATTTTCTTCTTTTCTCTCTCTCAGGCTTTCTTTATACATATTCTGGTGTCCTATTTTTTCAGTATATTAATGCTTTCTTTTGTTTGATCTCATCTTCTATTAAATGCATTTACTGAATTCTTAATTTCAATAAATCTATTTTCCAGTTCTAGAGTTTCCATTTGACACTTTAAAAATAGATTCCAGACTACTTTTTCATTTAGTCATCTGGAACACATTAATTATAGTTATTTTTAATTACATTTCTGATTACTAACATTTGAAACATGTGTGAGTGTGTTTCTGTTTTCTTTTTCTCCCTTCTTGGTTAACTGGTTCATGGAAAGATTGGTAGTTTTTTTTTTAATTTTAAGTAATATATATTGTGTCTGAAATTTTCTAAAAATTCTCTTAAATGACTTTATTTTCATTCTGGAAAGAGTTGGAGTAGGATCAGATTGCCTTGATTGAATCAGCTATTTAGATTTTTGTGGCTTGATCAGGAATTCTGATGGCTATTTCTGATTTTCCCTTATTTCTATGGGTAGAACTTCCAGGGTTCATAACTGAAAGGTTTTTCTTTTTTTATTGGCAGACTCTGAGCTTTAACTTTTGTCTTCTCAGCTCTGTGAAACTTACCAAAGATCTGCTTAGCTCTTGTGAGTTACCTCTTGTGAGTTAGTTTTTGCATGGTGTTTATCTTCTGGCTCCTTTACCACTTAACTTGTCAAATCTCTTGAAGACAAAAGCTGAGCAGAATGTGAGGTTTATTTCTCTATGGCTCATGGCTCTTCACATGCTAGCTGACTTCATAACCTTGATCTTCGGTGTTCATCTTTTCATCCTGTGAGACTGAGGCAAGCTCTAGGATGTAACTTTGTAGAGCTTTGAAGATGTAGAGGAAAATGCCCAGCTCATCTTGATTTGTGTCTCTTTAATCAAGTCTGGCTGCTCTGTTTACTCTGTGATGCCTTAAAACAGCTGTTTTTAGTATTTTATTCAGCTCTTACAGTTTTTCTATTAGAAAGAAAATATGTATTTGTTTTGTTTATAGTTAAAAACCAGATAATATTATCTGATAATAATTTTTCAGGGTTTTTGGGTCAATTTAAGGGGCAGTTTCAATTATTGCTTCAATATTTAAATATACTAATTATTGGAATATTATGATGGATTATGAAAAAAGCAAGAAAGCATATTTAAAACAGGGATCATCCTGAAAAATCTTAGAGGCATAAAATTATCATCTGAAGCAATCCTAATCAAAGTAGGTGTGTGATCCTAGGTAGGAAGCACCATGCCCCCATGGCATCTGGCCTAAATAATACATAAAGAAAATAATTTAACAGTAATACACTTGAAAAATATTTATTGAGTACTACATGATGGGTACTTGTTAAGCCTGAAAGTCTGATTATGAAGGAGACAGAGATTCTTGTTTTCCAAGATTTTATATTCCAGTTGTAGGGGTTGTTAGGAAGATGGAAGGGACATGGAAAATTAAGTAAATAGTTGACAGTAGTGAAAATGCCATGGAAAAAACAAAACAGGACAATGTGATAGCAACACAAGTGGCTGATTTATTTGTATGGTCTATCTATGCATTATTTTAAAAAGTGATATTTGAGGTAAGAATTACATAACAAAGTGTCAATCATGAAAAATGCCAAGTAAAGTTTATACCATGAAGGGATAAACTTGATAGGCTGAGGAATGAAAAGAAAGTCAGTGTGGCTAGAGCATGGTGATGAATAGCAGAAGTTATATGAAATGATATCTGGGAAGTATCCAGGTCTACTTACGGTAGGAGAGAGTTGTCCATCACGATAAGGAGGTAGATTTAATTCTAAGTGTAATGAGAGAAGCACAGTGGGATTTAAGAAAGAGGTACTATGATTTCATTGATTTTGTTAAAAATATTATTATGCCTGCTAAATGGAGAATGTTTATAGTGAAATAGCAGTGAAAACTCAGTGACAGGTAGGAAACCATTGAAATGTTCTAGCCAAGAGGTGATGGTGACTTGGACTGTAGTGGTAGGATCACAGATGGATGGAAGTGGTAGCTTGGGATTTACTGTGGAGGATGATGTGACTAGATCTAATGGTGCAGTGGAGAAAGGAGAGGGGCAAAGATGTTGACTCCTAGGACATTAGCCTGAAGAAATATAACTTACTGAGACAGTTATAGACTTAAAGAGTAACAGGATAGGGATGGTAGGTAGGAAATAAGGGCTCTGTTTTAATGTGTTATGTTTGAAAAGCATATTAACCATCCAGTGGAAACATTAAAGGCATGATTGAAATTATGAACACTGTATTTAATAGTAAGGCCCTATTTAAGATCACCTAAAAAGAAAGTACAGAGTTAAAAGGAGGAACTGGAAATGAATCCTAGGCACTTCAAATTCAGTGGTGAGCAGAGTAGGGAGGAGAGAAAGTCAGAGAAGCCAAGACAGAAGTCAGAGAAGCCAAGATAAAGTCTATCAAGAAAGAGGCAATGGTCAACTGTGGCAATGTAGCTGCTAAGAGGGATGAGTTCAACCACTCAGGTATTGGAAATACCAGAATATAGGGAGAAAAAATCCCATATTAAATTTCAGTGAGTGACAGCATTTTTTTATTAGATTTAATAAAAGTCGAATGGCTCCAAACACCAAGATTTAATTTGAAAACTTTCACCACAGCAACACCTATCAATGTTCAGTTTATTTAAACACACATGTGTTGATTGTCTAATTTTCAAATTAAGGTGATAGCTAATAAGACAGTACAGAAAAAATAGATTACAGCATCCTTTATTTATTAGCTAGCTTGTGTCTAAATATTAAAAGTAATACATGTCCTGTCAAAATATTTCAGTTTTCTTTGTTTTTACAAATATTTTAATGCGATATTTCAGCCAAGTTTGCTGTTGGAAGGTCATGGTAGATTAATCTCAAATTAGCTGAAACAATGAACTCAACTAAAAGAAAAATCAGCACCGTAATGTACTATAACCAAGGAAATCAGTCCCAAACCTTAATGAGCAGTTGCCTCTCTGCATTGGGTCATTATGATTATATTAATTTAACAAGCCAGGTGGGGAAGCACAGATGAATAATCTTCCAAATGCACAGTAAATACTTAATTTATAGCAATCTGCCCTCATAGTATTGACTGTTTCTATAATAAAATCTTGCATTTGAGAGATGGAATATGTCATCTTCTCAGTAATAATACATAAATACAGTTTCCATGTTTGCTTCATCATCATCATCACTGCCACTTTCCTCAGTTAATTCATTTCAGATGATAAGCTTTTCCATCCATCAGTGTTAAGAATGATTTATTTAATGATTCTAGAAGTATAGTACTCTTTATAAAATAAATTAGGAAATGGAGTAAGACATTAAACAAGATATTTTTTACTGCTTTTAGAATATACTCAGGAAACTTTGTACCCATTAAATAGTAACACTGCCAGTTCCAGCCCTGGCAACCACTCTTCTACTTTCTGTCTTTATAAATTTAACTATTCATAGTCAGCATATTGAAAAGCAGAGGCATTACTTTGCCAACAAAGGTCTGTCTAGTCAAGGCTATGGTTTTTCCAGTGGTCATATATGGATGTGAGAGTTGGACTATAAAGAAAGCTGAGCACAGAAGAATTGATGCTTTTGAACTGTGGTATTGGAGAAGACTCTTGAGAGTCCCTTGGACTGCAAGGAGATCCAACCAGTCCATCCTAAAGGAAATCAGTCTTGGGTGTTCATTGGAAGGACTGATGCTGAAGCTGAAACTCCAATACTTCGGCCACCTCATGCGAAGAGTTGACTCATTGGAAAAGACCCTAATGTTGGGAGGGATTGGGGGCAGGAGGAGAAGGGGACGACAGAAGACGAGATGGCTGGATGGCATCACCAACTCAATGGACATGAGTTTGGATGAACTCCAGGAGTTGGTGATGGACAGGGAGGCCTGGCGTACTGTGGTTCATGTGGTCGCAGAGTCGGACACGACTGAGCGACTGAACTGAACTGATTCATATAAGTGGAATTATACAGTATTTGTCTTTTGGGCTAGTTTATTTCCTGGCAACCACTGTTCTACTTTCTGTTTCAATGAATGTGACAATTCTAGGTACGTCATGTAAGTGGAAATATACAATATTTGCCTTTTGGACTGGTTTATTTCATATAGCATAATGTCCTCGAGGGCCATCCATGCCAGAATGTTGTAGCATGTCAGAATTTTCATCCTTTTAAGGCTGGAAAAAATCCATTGTATGTATAGACCACAATTTGCTTGTCTGTCCATTCATCTGTTCATAAAGACTTTGGTTGCTTCCTTCTTTTGGCTATTGCTAATAAGGCTGATATAACATAGATGTACAAAAATCTTTTTGAATCCATGCTTTTGTTTCTTTTTTGAGTATATACCCAGAAGTGGAATTACTAGATCATGTGCTAATTCTGTTTTTAACTTTTTGAGGAGCCATCCTAGTTTTCCATAGCAGCTACACCAATTTATATTCCCAACAGTACATGAAGTTTCTCATTTTGCATACCCTTGCCAACCCTTGTTATTTTCTGCATTTTTCTCTAGAGTTGCCATCCCAATGATGTGAAGTGATAATGGTTCAGATTTTCTTTCACAGTTTTTAATCTTTCTTGTGATAATTCAGAGAGAGAGATAAATTTTAGACCATATGCTGTTGGAAAGAATAGCTATAAAGAGTGCCCATGTAAAATTTGAGACTCTTGAAAAATGACAGAAAAAAGACAGATAAAATTTCATGTTGCTGAAATGTGTCATCAATAAGAGGCCTATGATAAATCTGAGTCAGTTAGGAAATGAACTGTTTTGCTTATCATAATTTATTTGTATAAATTATGCTTTTTATAATATAATATGTAGAGTACCTGTGTTTAGAAATACAGCAGAGGCATTTTTATCTAGGGAGTTACTACTGGTACTTTTTGCAAACCTGTTTTGTCCAAGACATGGGGCAAAATGTTTTACATGGGTCATCTTCAACTTTATAAGACACTATTACAGATGAGAGATTTAGTAGCTTGATCAAAATTTCACAATTGGCAAGAATAGAGCCAGAGTCCAAACCCAGTTCTGCTTTCAGAGCCTGCCCTCTTTACTCCCAGTAGACATTCATGTAACTTAATTCCTTACCTGAATCTTAGGGTAATTAAGAGCATAGAACTTCTCTGTATACCATATACATTTGCATGTATAATGGCACGTGTATGGCAGTTATTGCATTATTAAATGCTATTCATTGCTCTATTTAAATATGTTTCATTTAAGGAATCCTGCAAAATTCATGGACCTCTATATGTTCTTTGGGCAGTTAAAACTGTAATAGACTAAACGCTGTGCTAGAAGATTTGAAAAAGATTATCATTGATTCAGTTTGGTTAAAATGACTTCTAGAAGTTTAAATCCTTATTTCTTCATTTTTAGTGTTATTCATTGATTTTCCTAAGGAAGGGCTTTTAAACTTCTCTCCTGTAATCACAATGAAAGCCTGCCTGAATATTTGCCTATCAGCATAGCTTTTAAAGTTCTTAGTGCTTACTTACACCAGGGCTTCCCTGGTGGCTCAGAGAGTAAACTAATCTGCCTGCAATGCCTGGAGACCTGGGTGCAATCCCTAGGTTGGGAAGATCCCCTGGAGGAGGGTATGGCAACCCATTCCAGTATTCTTGCCTGGAAAACCCCATGGATAGAGGTGCCTGATGGGCTTCAGTCCATGGGGTCGCAAAGAGTTGGACATGACTAAGTGACTAAGCACATAGCACAGTACTTACATTAAATAGAATTCCATACTCTGCAGATGGTGACTGCAGCCATGAAATTAAAAGATGCTTAATCCTTGGAAGAAAAGTTATGACCAACCTAGATAGCATATTGAAAAGCAGAGACATTACTTAACAAAGATCCGTCTAGTCAAGGCTATGGTTTTTCCAGTGGTCATGTATGGATGTGAGAGTTGGATGGTGAAGAAAGCTGAGTGCCGAAGAACTGATGCTTTTGAGCTGTGGTGTTGGAGAAGACTCTTGAGAGTCCCTTGGACTGCAAGGAGATCCAACCAGTCCATTCTGAAGGAGATCAGCCCTGGGATTTCTTTGGAAGGAATGATGCTAAAGCTGAAACTCCAGTACTTTGGCCACCTCAGATGCTGGGAGGGATTGTGGGCAGGAGGAGAAGGGGACGACAGAGGATGAGATGGCTGGATGGCATCACTGACTTGATGGACGTGAGTCTGAGTGAACTCCGGGAGTTGGTGATGGACAGGGAGGCCTGGCGTGCTGCGATTCATGGGGTCACAAAGAGTCGGACACAACTGAGTGACTGAACTGAACTGAACTGAACTGAAGCGACTAAGCACATAGCACAGTACTTACATTAAATAGAATTCCATACTCTGAATTTTATATAAAAAGTATCTCTGAAGGTACATAAAGTAAGTATAATTTTTTAAACAGAAAAAAATGACATGCTTTGTTGTATCATTGTTAAATATAGAAAATGAAGGTTAATGTGCTAAAACAACTTGCTAGGAAACAATGATCTATTATAAACTTTTTTGACCTGCATATAAAATAGCTGGGGTTTTGAAAAGTCATGCATATCAATCAAAATATTTCTAAAAACATGGTGATACCTTTGACAAATCCCAACAATCTGTGGAAAATGCTTAAAGAGATAGTGTTTAATACCAGACCACCTTACCTGCCTCCTGTGACACCTGTGTGCAGGTCAAGAAGCAACACTTAGAACCAGACATGGAAGAACAGACCAGTTCCAAATTGAGAAAGGAGTACCTCAAGGTTGTATATTGTCACCCTGCTTATTTACTTATATGCAGAGTACATCATGAGAAGCGCTGGGCTGGATGAAGCATAAGCTGGAATCAAGATTGCTAGGAGAAATATCAATAACTTCAGATATGCAGATGAAACCACCCTTGTGGTAGAAGGCAAAGAGAAACTAAAGAGCCTCTTGATGAAGGTGGAAGACGAGAGTGAAAAAGCTGGCTTAAAACTCAACATTCAAAAAACGAAGATCATGGCATCTGTTTCCTGTCACTTCATGGCAAATAGATGGGGAAACAATGGAAACAGTGACAGACTTTATTTTCTTGGGCTCCAAAATCACTGCAGGTGGTGACTGCACCCATGAAATTAAAAGATGCTTGCTCCTTAGTAGAAAAGCTATGACAAACATAGAGAGTGTATTAAAAAGCAAAGACATTACTTTGCCAACAGAGGTCCTTCTAGTCAAAGCTATGGTTATTGCAGTAGTCATGTGTGGATGTGGGAGTTGGAGCATAAAGAAGGTTGAGTGCTGAAGAATTGATGCTTTTGAACTGTGGTGTTGTAGAAGACTCTTGAGAGTCCCATGGACTGCAAGGAGATACAACCAGGCCATCCTAAAGGAGATCAGTCCTGAATATTCATTGGAAGGACTGAGGCTGAAACTCCCATACTTTGGCCACCTGATGCAAAGAGCTGACTCATTGAAAAAGACCCTCATGCTAGGAAAGATTGAGCACAGGAGGACAAGGGAGCAAGAGAGGATGAGATAGTTGGATGGCATTACGGATTCAATGGACATGAGTTTGAGCAAGCCCCGAGAGTTGATGAAGAGCAAGGAAGCTTGGTGTGCTGCAGTCCATGGGGTTACAAAGAATTGGATATGACTGAGTGAACAACAACAACCTTTGACAAAATAATATTTTATACTTGAAATGAAATGTATACTGAATGATTGGGTTAAAAGTCATAATTGCATATGATACTATTTAAATATAGAAATATGTAAGAGTTTTTCGTAATTCCTTTACAAATTTTCTTTCTTTCTTTTTTTTTTTTTTCTGTTGACATAATTGTTTATTCACCATGGTGGCAAAGTAATACCATTTTACATAACTGAACAGGTTCCACAGTTTAGACATTTAATAAATCAATTTTTAAATTACTGAACTTATTTGCAAAATTTTAAATAAATAACCTTCTGTGGTTATTTACTCTAATGTGCAATAACATTGTTCTTACCATAACCTGACCTGCTTTTCTTGGTTTATAACTGTGCTAATACTCTCTAGGATCTGTGGATATTGGTGACTGACAATAATAGTTGCCTAGTAAATAGCTGATGAGTAAACTGATGGCTTTGCTGAATCCTTCTGTTTTTCTGATAACTCAGTTGCTAAAGAATCTTCCTGCAATGCAGGAGACCCCAGTTCGGTTCCTGGGTTGAGAAGCTTTGCTGGAGAAGGGATAGGCTATCCACTCCAGTATTCTCAGGCTTCCCTTGTGGCTCAGCTGGTAAAGAATCTGCCTGCAACGCAGGAGACCTGGGTTCGATTTCTGGGTTGGGAAGATCCACTGGAGAAGGGAAAGGCTACCCACTCCAGTATTCTGGCCTGGAGAATCCCATGGACTGAAGTCCATGGGTTGCAAAGAGTTGGACACGACTGAGTGACTTTAACTTTCTGTCTCTGAGCTTTCTTCTTTGTGTTGCTATGTCATTACCGTCTATCACTCCTTTATAATAAGATTATATAAATTATTCCTTGCTCGGGAATAACATAAATTGCTAATCCAGCTTGTTAGATTTAACACTGATTTTCAGTAATCTAAGTGTCTTAAATGCCCATGGATATCATGTATGACTTCTGTAGTAGGTACCTACTCTCAAGTTTCCAAAAAAAGTTCGATTTCAACAAGAAATAGTTAAACATTCATATCTACTGATTATATAATGTCAGAATTCTGTTTTGGGAACACAAAGTAGATGATATATTAAATTGTAAAAAATAGGACTCATATACAATCCTTTCTAAATGAATCTATTTTTAGTTTCCTAGGAATAGCTTTTTTTAATCTGAATACTGACTGTATTGACTATCTTTAATTCTTTTGATTTTCATTAAAACTCTGCACTCCAGATTAATTTTTAAACTACATGACAACATAAAAATATACTTCATCAAACATCTTTATCTCTTCAAAATCATTTCATTTTACTATTTCCAGTATGGTTTAAATGAGCAATTTAAAATTTTATTCCTTGGCATTGAAACATGTATAATATCATCTATGAAACGAGTTGCCAGTCCAGGTTCCATGCACAATACTGGATGCTTGGGGCTAGTGCACTGGGACGACCCAGAAGGATGGTATGGGGAGGGAGGAGGGAGGAGGGTTCAGGATGGGGAACACATGTATACCTGTGGCGGATTCATTTTGATATTTGGCAAAACTAATACAATTTGTAAAGTTTAAAAATAAAATAAAATTTAAAAAAATTAAAAATAAAATAAAATAAAATTTTATTCTTGAAACATTTTCTTTTTTCCATCTCTACTTTCCTGTTGATTGTTTCTCTCTTGTGCATATTAGGATTTTTTACCTAGGTTTCATAGCAAGCTTGGCTATACTTATAGATTTTTTTCCTCATGAACTAACTTCTTGATGTATATATTCTACTTTATTAATAAGAAAAGTTAATAGCAATAACATTCAGTTTTATTTTCTTTCAGTTCTCTTCTACACACATGTACATACTCACACATATACCCACACATGTGCACATATATGTAAAAGTTACATATACATTTTAAATTGGTAGCCTACTGTAGATAAGTTTTATCTTCTTTTCAATTATGTTTTTTTTAACTGGATATTACATTATGGGCATCTTCCTCAATTATATATTCTTGACAATCTAGTTATTTAAAAATTAAATAGCAAATATATAGTCTCATAGACTACCTTTTTCCAGACTTCTTAGAAGCTGTGGATTCAGTGGAGTACAGGAGTAATATTATTGTGACAGAACACCTAGCCAGATCACAGGAAAACCATAGACTTTATGGTAGCTGCAGTATCATGGGAGAAAACAATATGACCTTTCAAAATAGGTAATAAATCTCAATAGTAAATCAGTTTAAAAGTGTTTTCTACCTTTGCATTATTTATAATCTCTTTTCTTCATTTTTTATTTCTTATAATAGTAAAACAAAAAGTGAAAATGTTAGTCACTCAGTTGTGTCTGAGTCTTTGTGATCACATGGACTGTAGCCTGTCAGGCTCCTCTGTCCAGGTAAGAATAACTGGAGTGGGTAGCCATTTCCTTCTCCAGGGGATCTTTGAACCAAGGATCAAACCTGGGTCTCCTGCATTGCAGGCAGATTCTTTACCATCTGAGCCACCAGGGAAGCCCCTGAATACATGCATAGAATACATACACGTTCTATGTTTTGGCTAGGAAATGGGTGAAAGTATGGCTACCTAATATTTAACGAGTATGTACTCTGATCTGAACACTGCTGTAAAACTTTATGTGTATTGGACTTTGTAATTTTCACAATTTTGTGATGGAAATGCACTATTATTTCCATTGTCCATATGAAAAAAATGAGGCACAAGAAGGATATGAAATTTTCCAGGTGGCAGTAACCCATTTAACACTACTCTGTCTTGGTCTCAACCAGTGACTCCACTTGGATCTCTAGTGGAACACCACATATTTTATAGTTCGAAACAGAGATCTTGGTAATTTACTTTCTCCAAGCATATACCTTCTCAGGAATAGCACCCACTTTAATCCTGTTTTTTTCAGGCAAATAAATAAATACAAACAAAACCTTTGGAATTATTTTTGATTATCCCTTTTCCTTCATCCCCCTTATCCATGTTCTGAAAACTCAACCAGTATTATTCACAATAATCAATATATGGAAAATATTGCAAAATGTATCCTGAGTTTGGCCACTTCTCATCTGTACCACTACCACCCTAACCTAAGACACCATAATCTCTCACTTGGACTACTAGACCAGTCCCCTAACTAGTCTGCCTGCCTTCCCATTCCCTATTTATAACCTCCTCACCAAGCAGCAGTCACAGTAATCTTTTAAAAATATATGTTGGATGTTATCGTCTCATTGCTCAAAATTCTACAATGATTTTCTGACTTAGAGAAAACAGAATCCACACTTCTTGCCACATCCTGTAGAACCTGCACGACCAGGCTCTTGTGTGCTTCTCCAACATCATAGCTGACAAGGATCTGTTGCTGCTATTTTAGTCTAGCCACATTGGCCTTCTTGAGATAAATCAAGTTCATTTCTGCATCAGGCTCTTTATATGTCCTATTTCCTTTGCCTTATATGCTCTTTTGTCAGATCTTGATGTGGCTTCATCTGTCATGTCCCTGGTTTCTGCTCAATTCAAAATTTTTCTCTGATCATCATCTATTTATAGAAATCCCTACCTAAAATTGCATTATTGATTCATTTATCTTGTCTGTTGCAGTGGAGTCCTGGCAGATGTTGAACAGTTGATTCTCTGGGGGAACAAAAAAGCCTTGATTTGTAGTGTTGGCCAGTGTTCATGGTGTAAATATTCACATCGGGACTGATTTCAAGCTACCAACATGATTTCACTAAACGAGGAATTAGGAAGAGATAAACACAAATGGCTTTAAAAAAAATTGAAGTATGTTTGACAGACAACATTGTGTAAATTTGATATGTACATGTTAATTTCATACATGTATATTTAATGATATGAGTGCCATTATGGCAATAATTAATATCTCTATCATACTATATAACTATCATTTATTTTGAGTGGTTGTAATAATTATGGTTTCTTTGTAAGTTTGTTGATTATAATGCTGTATTGTCTGTGTTCACCATATTGTACGTTCGATCTGTAAGACTTAATTTGCCACACGATGGAAGTTTGTACCTTAAACCACATCTGTCCTATTCCTTTACTCCCCATCCCCTAGTAACCACCATTTAACTTTCTGTTTTTACTAGTTTGGCTCTTTTAGATTCTATATATAAGTGATATCATATAGTGCTTGTCTTTCTCTGTGTGACTTTTCTAAGTTAGCATAATGTAGTACTCAAGGTCATCCATGTTGTTGCAAATGGCAGGACGTCCTTCCTTCTCATGGAGAAATAACAGTCTATTGTGTGTTATGTGTATGTATGTATATATGTATAAAATCTCTTCTTTATGTATTTATCCATCAGTGGGCACTTAGGTTGTTTCCATATTTTGATTATTGTGAATAATTCTGCAGTAAAGACAGGAGTGCATATATCTCTTCATTACTCTGTTTTCAGTTCCTTTGGGTATATACTCAGATATGGAATTGCTAGATCATATGCTAGATGTGTTTTTAATTTTTGAGGAATCTCCATGTTGTTTATCCGATTTATATTTCCACCAACAGAGTACAAGAGTTCCCTTTGCTCCACATCTTTACCAAAATTGACTTTTGAAAGTCAGTGCAGGCTGGCTCCAGCACACTCCTGGTGTGTTGTCTGTTTTTCTGAGCCACCAGAGAATCCCCATGTAATCCCCATGAGACAACAATTTTGCTATCCTCATTGCTGTATTTCAACTCTTAGGTTAAGGGCTGACACAACAAATAATGTTTGTCTTCATGATATTTGTAGAATAAATGAATCAGTGAACTAATTTATATATCAGTATGTGAGCCTTTAAAATATGTATGGAAGTACAGAATTTTAGAATCCATAATAGGAATCTTGGAACGAAAAAGGGAGAGTAACACTAGCGCAAGTGAATTTGACTCCAGGTACAACTGTCTTTCCCATCCTTCTTAATCAAGTCATCCCTGTTCTCATTTGAATATATTCTTTTAAGCCTCTAAATAGATTACTGAGAATGTGGACATTGAAATGTATTCTGTTTATATTTAAATAATTTCATTTATGTTTAGTCCGCAAAAATTTACCTTAAGTTATTCCAGTATGTTGTGTTCTTTAAGCACTTGATGTATTTTTAAAGGGTTGTCCATGTCAATAATATATACAATTCAAATCATGACCTTCGTTTGGTTTGTACTATTATATTAAAGTGACCTAGACACACAAAGGATTAGACTAAAAATTGTTAGTGCTTATACAGCTATTCTTCATTTCTTTCACTTCTTGATACTTGATAGTGTGCTATGCTGAAAAGGCAAACAATGGGAAAAGGTCTCCTTCACACACACAGTATGGTAAAATCTTCATTCAATAAGTAACTGTATTTACTTCCTGCTGTTCATGGTCACTATTTGTAATACCGTATTTATACTCACTGTAGACATGAAGCCTGGAAAAGAAAAAAGTTCCTCAGTCTTCACACCTCTTATAATGCTTTGCTAATAGCTGCAGTTATTTTGCAGTAATCCATAGTAGAGTATGGAGAAGGCGATGGCACTCCACTCCAGTACTCTTGCCTGGAAAATCCCATGGACGGAGGAGCCTGGTGGGCTGCAGTCCATGGGGTTGCTAAGAGTCGGAACTGACTGAGCGACTTCACTATCACTTTTCACTTTCATGCAATGGAGAAGGAAATGGCAACCCACTCCAGTGTTCTTGCCTGGAGAATCCCAGGGACGGGGGAGCCTGATGGGATGCTGTCTATGGGTCGCACAGAGTCAGACACGACTGAAGCGACTTAGCATAGTAAAGTGTAATAGTTGCTCAGTTGTGTCTGACTCTGAGACCCCATGGACTGTAGCCTGCCAGTCTGCTCTGTCCATGGAATTCTCCAAGAAGGAATACTGGAGTGGGTTGCCATTTCCTTCTCCAAGTCCACAGTATGTTTAGGTTTAATGGAATCTTGGCTTAGTAATGAAGCACTTCATTAAAGTGCTGTTTATAGTGTTTCTATTCACAGTGTTTCTATCCCATATATGCTTATGGTAGAATTGTATGGATGTTCTGCTCTCATCCATTCTCTGCTGTTTAGACAGATTCAGTTTATAGTGTCAGATTTTACTCTTGATGATTTTGTAGTTTTATCATTTGACGTTGAATAATTGTAGTCAGTCAAACTGTGTAAGAAGCTGTATGGATTCTGTTTTATGCCTTGGGTATCATAAATGAGATAGAGTTTGATTCCATATTGATGAAATACTACTTCTGTTTCTCTGAGATATATTGTTCTTTACAATTTGTTTCTAGACATTGTGATTAAATGTTCTATTGGATAGCAATTTCAGTATCAGAGTACAATGACATTTTGCCATGCTTTAAATGGAAATGTGTGTAGGCTTTTTCTAGTGAAGGCTTTTATATAAATTAATCATGTTCAGGGCTGATAGAATGTTCACAGCAGGACATGTAGTATTACAGAAAATGTCCAAAGCCATTTGCTCTTTTTCAGGACAACTATAACCATGACTTTTTGTGACATTCATAATCTGCTTAATTGGATGAATTTCAGTGTCAAAAAATTGTTCTATGTCACTTTTTAAACTTTTTTTACCTCCCTCCTGTGCTGAGTCGTAATTTGATTAGACTTGATTTTCCTCTAGGGGGTGAGAGTTTAAAAAAAAAAAAAAAACAACTTTCTACTTTGGTGCAACCAATTAATTAGTTATGCATGGAAAGTTTTGGAAAAATCAATGAGCAGTCAAACTTGATGATGGAGTAAAACAGGTTTGTGAAGGCAGCATAGAGAAGACAGTGGAATTCCCAAAGTGTTAACTGGGCCCCATGGATTCTTTCAGAGCTTTGGAAATCCAGCTCAGCACTTCATAAATCATTTTTGCCTTGACACACCAAAGTTCTATGATGACTTGGTACATATCTAACCAACTAAAAATCAAGAGCTATCTAACCAAGATTGCCAGGAGAAATATCAATAACCTCAGATATTCAGATGACACTACCCTAATGGCAGAAAGTGACGAACTAAAAAGCCTCTTGATGAAAGTGAAAGAGGAGAGTGAAAAGGTTGGCTTAAAGCTCAACGTTCGGAAAACTAAGATCATGGCATCTGGTCCCATCACTTCATAGGAAATAGATGGGGAAACAGTGGAAACAGTGTCAGACTTTATTTTTGGGGGCTCCAAAATCATTGCAGATGGTGACTGCAGGCATGAAATTAAAAGACGCTTACTCCTTGGAAGCAAAGTTATGACCAACCTAGATAGCATATTCAAAAGCAGAGACATTACTTAGCCAACAAAGGTCCATCTAGTCAAGGCTATGGTTTTTCCAGTGGTCATGTATGGAAGTGAGAGTTGGACCAGGAAGAAAGCTGAGTGCCAAAGAATTGATGCTTTTGAACTGTGGTGTTGGAGAAGACTCTTGAGAGTCCCTTGGACTGCAAGGAGGTTCAACCAGTCCATCCTAAAGGATATCAGTCCTGGGTGTTCACTGGAAGGACTGATGCTGAAGCTGAAACTCCACTACTTTGGCCACCTCATGTGAAGAGTTGACTCACTGGAAAAGACTCTGATGCTGGGAGGGATTGGGGGCATGAGGAGAAGGGGACGACAGAGGATGAGATGGCTGGATGGAATGACTGACTCGATGGACATGAGTTTGGGTGAACTCTGGGAGTTGGTGATGGACAGGGAGGCCTGGTGTGCTGCGATTCATGGGGTCGCAAAGAGTCGGACATGACTGAGTGACTGAATTGAACTGAACTGAGGCAGGATAAAAAGAGCAAAGAATTTGCAGGGTGGATTTTGTAAGAACTTTGTCTGTGTCCTCTTGGAATGGTACCCTTTCATACATATTTGTCATAACTGTTGGCATTCAGTCTATAGAAAATGTCCATACAGTTAAATGAGTGGCATCTATCCTTATTTTAAAATCTTAGGGAAAAGGATACCAGGCTCTGCCGATCTCTCATTTTCATTTCATTTACACTTCATGCTTCACTGGCAAGTTAAGTCACCTGTTTAAAATCTGGGGTAAAGGCCGCTTGACAAACCTCAACAGAATTCTCTTTTTTGCAGATTTTCATTTCAGAGGGAAAATATGTGAGTTAGACATATATAAGACTGTTATCTTGGTAGCAGTTCCCAAGGAAATTGGGAATGATGAAGATTATGTCATTTGTACTTATTAATATTGAATGGTGCTAGATAAGTTCACTCTTCAGGTGCTTGTAGAAA
The DNA here is from genome assembly GCF_002263795.3 of Bos taurus. Classification (NCBI taxonomy): domain Eukaryota; kingdom Metazoa; phylum Chordata; class Mammalia; order Artiodactyla; family Bovidae; genus Bos; species Bos taurus. The sequence goes on from NC_037336.1 coordinate 67,196,206, forward strand.
TCACTCTTGTGGTTCCTTAAATTATTTCAGAGGTGGCATTCCATTTTTGATCACCTATTCTGTTGAATTTTAAAAATAATTTATAATCTATTATGTGTAAGGCATTAAAAGACATCTGTAAAATATTCTACAGTTTCTACTGTTAGCAGCCTATATCTTAGTTTTGATGTTAAAACAAGGGCAAAATTAATTTTTTACAAAGCAAAATTAAGTTGTTATCAAAGATGTTAATTTTTTAGAAATATAAAATGGGACATGAGAATGTGGTTAGATTAGAAATTGATATATGGGAGGGGTGTTCAGGATGGGGAACACATGTATACCCATGGCGATTCATGTTGATGTATGGCAAAATCAATACAATATTGTAAAGTAATTAGCCTCCAATTAAAATAAATAAATTTATATTTTAAAAAATTGATATATGGGAAATATCTGTGTGAAGGAATTACTTGAAATAGTCATAGACATGGAATGTATTATTGTACAAAAGCAAAATTTATTATTGTACAAAAACTAGATGTCTAAAATTCATCCATAATTTACTAGTCATGTGAAATGGAACAAGTTACCTAATGTACTGGTTTTCCATTGCTGTCATAACAGGTTGCCACAGATTTAGTGGCTTAACACAAATTTATTATCTTATATATTTATAATAGGTTAGAAGTCTGACATGAGTCTCATTGTCCTAAGGTCAGGTGTGGGCAAGGTCATATTCCCTTTTGAAGGTTCTAGAAAGAAATTCATGTCCTTGATTTTTCCAACTTCTGAAGATTGCCTGTATTCCTTGGCTTGTGTTCCCTTCCTTCGTCTTCAAAACCAGACATGGGATGGGGCCATGTTCCATCACTCTGCCCACCTCTTTCACTTCCCTCATTTATTTTTAAGGATCCTTGTGATAATTTCGGGCTCACTTATACAATTCAGCATTATCATTACATCTCAAGGTCTTTAACTAAATCATATCTACAAAAGTCCCTCTGACATGTAAGATAATGTATACAAAGTTCCAAGGATTAAGATATAGACATTGTCGAGGGGTCATTATTCTTTGTACTACACAGATTAGCATTAACTCTCTCATTTCAATTTCTAATCAGTTCCTACCTGTCTGATAGAAATCTTGTTAGCAGAGACAAACTTGTGCAGGCTGACGTGCTTGGCGAAAGCAAGGCACTAAATATAATGCTACTTTTCCCAAGAAAAGATTATTAGGATATAGAATACTGGGATACAGCTTAATGAAATAAATTCAAATGAAAATAACCCACAGCAGGCACACCCCCCACAGTGCTCTCTTCTGAATATTATTTTGTCTTCTTGCTCTCCTCTCCTATTGTTTACTTTCCATTTTGGGAAAAATGTCATCTTAGGAAAACATGTTTTTCTTTTTTTAAAAAAAATCCCTGAATTACAAATAAATATCATTTTTCCAAAGATAAAGGGAATTTCAGATGGGGGAGAGCAGTATAGTCAAAGGCTATAGAGATTTCAAAGAAGATGAGGTTGGAGAAACAAAACATGTATTTTCTCACCAGGTAACTCTGTTGAAAATAATTCAAGTAGGGTGTTGAGTGGTGCATGCGCTGTAGAGGGTTAAATAGAGAAGAGGTGCTAAGGTGATAAACAGTGGAGGTTACAGACTACTCTTACGAAAGTCCCTAGAGAAGGACAAGGAAGCTGGGCAGTATATAAGCATGAAAATAGCTGATGCTATTTCATTTGTAATAGCTAAAATTGAATAAGTGTTAAGTGACTCTGATCTGTTGAAAGAATTCATGAGCCAAGATCAGAAAGCTTCATCTGTCTTTGATTTGTTATTCTCTGCTGTTAACATTATATGTCCAACTCCTCTCATTACTACAAATCTTTGCTATTATTCCCCAAATGCTTTGAACTAGAGTGATTCATTCATGTCTGCACTGTCATAAATTGAAGAAGGCTAGGTTCTTCTTACCCTGGTAACTATAGAAGCACAAAAACAAAGGCAATGCTGGGTATTTCTCCAGGGTGAATAATTTTTAGAAGGGAGGCTTTAAACTGTCACATTTCTGATTGTCTGTGATTCACACCAATATTGTGTTCTGTGATGGCTTCATTGAAAGGACTGTCATGTTCTATGGGGGACTCAGCCTACCTGCTCTTTTACCAGTGGCTGGTGTGAAAGCCATGCTGTGCCAATGACTTGTTCACAGGAGGCAGGTCAATCTTTTGAAACCATGGATTGTTTCAGATGAGAGAGAAATATGTGAGGAGAGAATAGATGTCAAGGGCAGTGCTGAAGAGAAGGAAAACGCTTGTCTGAGTTTTACCTGCAGCTGACATTGTTAAAAATGATAGCAACTTAATGAAGCATGGAGCACTAAATGCATTAATAAGCCAAGGGAGGACTTTGCTCATTGCAATTTGGATTCTATTTATTCGTGTTCCTGGTTTTCTAAGACAGGACTAAAATTTGGGGCCAGCAATGCCCTTTAGACTTGATAATTAATTTGAAAGAATTAAGATACATTTCTTAAGCTCTGAATGCAATGTAGTTGCAGTATGAATCAGAATTAATCATTTATCAAGACAGTAAACCTATTTTACTGTTACAAACAAATATTTACTTTTTAAGAGCAAGCACTGAATTACCAATAGTGTAAAATCATTATGTAAGAGAGTCATTTGTTTATTAAAATGAAATGTATTAGTAATCTTTTTAAAAGCTCTGATTATGATAATTTCCCAACATACACAGAAGTATAGAGTAGAATACTCTAGACCCACATAACTGATACCCACCTGTAAAAATTAAATCATGGCCCTTCCTGTTTCAATTCTATGTTTATCCATACCCCATCCCACTCACCAGATTAAGTGAGTGAAGTGAAGTCACCCAGTCATTTCTGACTCTTTGTGACCCCATGGACTGTAGCCTAACAGGCTCCTCTGTCCATGGGATTTTCCAGGCAAGAGTACTGGAGTGGGTTGCCATTTCCTTCTCCAGGGGATCTTCCTGACCCAGGGATAGAACCCGGGTCTCCAGCATTTTAGGCAGTCTCTTTACCGTCCGAGCCACCTTATTTGGAAGCAAATCCCATGCATATTACATCCTCTACATCCTCTATAATTCAGTATATATCACTGAACTTTACAGCTCTTTAGTAAACAAAATCATTGTCATACCTAAAAATACTATTATTCTTCTTTAATAATAACAAATATTCAGTCAGTATTAAAATACATCACATTTGCCTCTCAAGCTTTAAACAGTTGATTGAATCAGGATGTACCTGAAGTCACATACTGCATTTATTTGATATCTCTCTTAAGGTCTCTTGATCTATAACCTCATTATTTTTTATTGTCTTGCAATTTATTTTTTGAAGAAGCCATACTGTTTGGGTAGTAAAGATTCTCACATCCTGAATTTTGTTAATTGTATCCCTGTGGTGCTGTTTTCATGGTCCTTAGATACCTTATTTCCTGTAAACTGATAGTTAAATGTAGAGACTCACTCTGATTTGGGTTCACATTTTTGGCAAATTACTTTATAGATGGTGCTGTATCCTTCCATTACATTGCAGAAAATATCCAGGTGTCTCTCTTTTGGAAACGTTAGTGGCCATTTTGACAGTTAGTGGTCATCACAGATTCATCATTTCAAAAAAGGTCCTTTTAGTAAACTGCAACATCCTGTATAATTGAGTTTTCTACAGGTTGATTTTTTTTCATTTAATAATATATTCCTGCATCCATTGCTCTTTCTTATTAGGTTCTCTTGGCTATTCTTACTTGTTAATTTTTTCAAATCAGCTTTACAATAAACTTATCCAGTTCTAGGGACTAATAATAAAAATTGTATTGATTTAGATTTGTATATTAACTTAGAGCTGAAAAGTAACTCATGTTATTTTTGAGAACGAGAGGTTGAGATTTTCTTTATTACATAATGAAGTGGAACTGTCCTTCAAATACTTTCCCATGGATAGTTAGGCATTGATTAAAACTCTTCTCAAAAAACAAATTCAGCAAATGAACATTTTATCTTCAGAAGATTATCTTTAGTCATCCAGTTAGATTATTATTTCTTAGAAATTAGATAATGATAGAGTGATTCATTTTCATATGTATAAACTTTATATGAGCTTAATGTGAGTATAAAAAAGTCTGTTTTAATTGAGGGCAAAGTATTTCTGTTTCTCTGAAAACAGAGGAGCCACTTACCCTGAGGTGAAATGGCACATTTGCTTACCTACAACTCATTAAATTCACACTCAGCAACTGTAGTGTACACTGAGGAGAGGGGAAATGTAATTGCCCTGTACATTACAACTGAGTGACAATTACAAATCATTTCAGTCTTTGAAATTATTGTCAGTAAATTTGAAGGGACAGGCAGACAAGGAGGTTATCCCATATGGACTCCCCACCAATCCTAGGTTTATTGAAGTAAGTGTAAATTTGCAAGGGACATAAAACTCACCCAAAAAGTAATAATTGAAGTCATTTGTAGGTTAACTGCTTTAAGTTTTAAACTTAAAGCATCATTTAAAAGCTTCTATTGTTTAGTTCAGTTCATTGGTTCAGTCATGTCCAACTCCTTGCGACCCCATGGACTGCAGTACGCAAGGCCTCCCTGTCCATTACCAACTCCCGGAGTTTACTCAAACTCATGTCCATTAAGTAGGTGATGCCATCCAACCATCTCATCCTCTGTCGTCCCCTTCTCCTCCTGCCTTCAGTCTTTCCCAGCATCAGGGTCTTTTCAAATGAGTCAGTTCTTCACATCAGGTGGCTAAAGTATTGGAGTTTCAGCTTCAGCATTCCAATGAATATTCAGGACTGATTTCCTTTAGGATGGAATGGTTGGATCCCCTTGCAGTCTAAGGGACTCTCAAGATTCTTCTCCAACACCACAGTTCAAAAGCATCAATTCTTCGGTGCTCAGCTTTCTTTATAGTCCAACTCTCACATCTATTGTTTAACCTTGATCCAATAGGTCCATAATAGTATTTTCAAAATCTGTATAGTGATTTCTTCAGGTAATTTTTAAGATTATAGTGAGCCACTTGTTTCCTGTGATTGCTTAGAAATTTTTGCTGGGAAGTAAAAATTTGGTTAAGCTTCCCAGATGGCACAATGGTAAAGAATGTGCCCACCAATGCAAAATACATAGGAGACAAGGGTTCTATCCCTGGGTTGGGAAGATCCCTTGAAGTAAGAAATAGCAACTCACTCCAGTTTTCTTGCCTGGAAAATTTCATAGAAATCGGAGCCTGGTGGGGTCACAGAGAGTCAAACATGATTAAGCATGCACCCCCCCCCCCCCACACACACACACAAGAATTTGGTTAGGGCTTCCCTGGTTGCTCTGCCAATGCAGGAGACACAGGTTTGATCCCTGGAGAAGTAAAAGGCACCCCATTCCAGTATTCTTCCCTGGGAAACCCCATGGACAGAGGAGTCTGGCAGTCTATAGTCCATGGGGTTACAAAGAGTTGGACAGGACTTAGAAGCTAAACAACAACAAAAGAATTTGGTTACATGTGTTTTGGTAGGGTGGGTCTTTGAGTGAAGCCTCTATTAAACTCAGACTTTAGATGAATTTCCTGCATTCAGCCCCACTTCTCACCCCTGCTTCTGGCCAGACCTGCTTTCGTGAGTTTCTGCTGGTCTTGACCCAGGGCAACAGCCACTCTCAGTACTTTAGGCCATGATCTCTGCTCTCCCTCTACAGCTGACTCCTATGGACCTTCCAGAAAAAAATAATGAACCTACCTCATCCTCTTTGTTGTTATTATTATTTTTTTAATTTACTTATCTTTCTTTTAGGTCTCAGTTGAAAGATCAGCTAATTATATGAACTATCAACTCAAACACAGAGACGTGTGTGTGTTTCTGTAAAGCTTTCCAGATTATTCTAGTGGGTACAAAGCTTGAAACTCTTGATTCCAAGGATCCTTTTTGGTTCGATATTGTATAGTTCTCATTGCTTTCTGAACACCAACATACCTGTATAAATGAATGAGTATCTGACGTACATAATGCTAGAATTAATAATACACAGAAGTGTCCAAAACATTTTAGAGATGGCATCGAGTTTGTGGAAATGTTTAAATTCATAACACTGGCAAGAGCAGGCATTAGAATATTGCAGAGCCTCTTTCACAATTAAGCAGTTTTGTTATGTGGACAGCTATTTGCTATAGGGAGTTCACAGAGAGACAGCATTAGAGGGATAAAGGTGGAGCTTATCAGTGGCAGAAGTTAGAAGGCCATGTGTTTTTCTCTTGACAAATTAGGAAATAGAAATGGAAGAGAGTAATTCAGGTTAAGTTCTGTGAGAAAGATGAAGTACCATCTTCCACAGAGAGTGAAAGTGAAAAAGTTGCTTAGTCGTGTCTGACTCTGTGCGACCCCATAGACGGCAGCCCACCAGGCTCCCCCGTCCCTGGGATTCTCCAGGCAAGAACACTGGAGTGGGTTGCCATTTCCTTCTTCAATGCATGAAAGTGAAAAGTGAAAGTGAAGTCGCTCAGTCGTGTCTGACTCTTAGCGACCCATGAACTGCAGCCTACCAGGCTCCTCCGTCCATGGATTTTCCAGGCAAGAGTACTGGAGTGGGGTGCCATCGCCTTCAGGAACATCTAATTTAATGCTACATTCGTGACATATGATTGTGATTTCATGATATTTTATTATGTGATGCACAAATGAAATGTGAAATAGAAAGTTCTCTATGTTACTGTAAACTGTCAAACATTTGGCCTTATTTCAAAAGTTATTTGGAATTTTTTAGCCACCAGTATGTAAAAAGTACCCTCCTACAACAAAAAAATTGGATATAGTGTATTGAGATCTATGATTCCTAGAGCCTAGCCGTCTTAGTATTTTTATGCTTATCATAAGGTATTTGCTTGCCTTGCTGCATCTCATACAGACTTTTTTTTTCCACCTGGAAATAAGATTTTATAACTAGTGATTTTGAAGAGTCTTTATGCTGAAAACACAAGGCAGAATTAATTAAAGTAACATAGGTACACTAGAGAATTATTCTGTTGAAATCATTAAAAATTTGGCATACTTAGAAATATAGTTAGAATTTTTACAGTCTTTTTCTGACACAGTCAAAGAATACTTCTATTCATTGTGTTTTTCAATAATGCTGTCTACCAGATTTTAAAAAGTTTATTCAGAATACTACATGCCAACTAATTTAATTAATTTTGCATGAAATGTGAAAGAATCCATAGAAAATAAATGAAAGAAGGATATTATTTTGAAATGAGGTGACTTTAATATTCTTGAAGGCAATGACTGCTTTTCCATGTCACTTAATGCTGGCTGTTATATTGAATTATAGAAAGAGTCTGTGCGGTTTCTAGTACAACTTCTTTTTTAGAGCCAACACAGAAGCTCTGAAGTCATAAATCCATGTTGTAGCTCCAAGACAATTTGGCCTTTTCCTATATTTGCTTGCTGAGTTGTTTCTAAACAAAGTTCTTTATCCATACATCAGTGTGTCTTTATTTTTCTTATTTGTACCTGCAATCTGTAATTATGCTTTGATATTTCTCTTTTGGTTTTCCACTAAAAAAAAACTGTGCACTTTTTCTTTTTCTGGATGGAAATTTGCTAATTTAAAACATTTATAGAGATTCTTTTTTCCAAAGAGCACATAGTACTTTATTATCTCTTCCATGGTTCTTACTTTGAAAAAGATACACTATGGAACAGAGGGTAAAATAGTTTAAGAAATTTTCTCAACTCATAGAGATATTAATTGAATGAACATGCAAGAAATGTATGTCTTAGTTCCTGCAAGTGACAAAATATGCTGGTTTACTGGAATTCAAGTTCGAACAAACAGAAAGAATAGTATTAATCTAGTAAGAAGTCATATGGAAACATGTACACTGTTTTGATTATTCAATTAAAACTAATAAAATGGAGTATTATTCAGCCATTAAAAAGAATACATTTGAATCAGTTCTAATGAGATGGATGAAACTAGAACCTATTATACAGAGTGAAGTAAGCCAGTAAGAAAAATACCAATACAGTATACTAACGCATATATATGGAATTTAGAAAGATGGTAACAATAACCCTGTGTACGAGACAGCAAAAGAGACACTGATGTATAGATCAGTCTTATGAACTCTGTGGGAGGGGGAGAGGGTGGGGAGATTTGGGAGAATAGCATTGAAACATGTATAATATCATGTATGAAACGAGTTGCCAGTCCAGGTTCGATGCACGATACTGGATGCTTGGGGCTGGTGCACTGGGACGACCCAGAGGGAGGGTATGGGGAGGGAGGAGGGAGGAGGGTTCAGGATGGGGAACACAGGTATACCTGTGGCGGATTCATTTTGATATTTGGCAAAACTAATACAATATTGTAAAGTTTAAAAATAAAATAAAATTTAAAAAAAACTAATAAATATAAAATATACATTATTTCAAAAGAATTTTACTAAAGATTATAGCACCTCTGCCCTTTAGGAGCTCACAATTTAGTTATTTATATTCTTTACCAGTTTACAGATTTTTGTCATGAATAATTTAGAATTAGCAGAAATTAGGAGCAAAGTGTATCAGATTTTCATAGAAATAACTACCTTTCTGTGTTCCATCAGATTACTCAGTAGGGTTTGTCTTTTAGTGAATTCATTTTAAAGAGGTTCCATGTGTATTTATTGAATACAGAGTGTCTAAGAGAAATAATCCCTATTGAATAGCACCTAAAAATGCAGAAATAGCAAATACTCTAGATTATGTTTGGTTGGCTTCTGTACATCTCTTTTCTGCCCACATAACCTGTACTGGGGGCTTCCCAGCTGGTACAGTGGCAAAGAAGCCGCCTGCAATGCAGGAGACAGGAGTTCCATCCCTGGGTCTGGGTTGGGAAGATTCCCTGGATGAGGAAATGACAACCTGCTTCAGTATTCTCGCCTGGGAAATCCCACGGACAGAGGAGCCTGGTGGGTTACAGCCCACGGGCTTGCAAAGAGTCAGACATGGCTGAGGGTCTGAGCACGCATGCGGGCACATGATTGATAGAGTATGTTCCATCTTACTCCCACTCTTGTCCTTCCTTTGATATTTATTTTTAAAAATATTTCCTTACTTTAAAAATAATTTTATTAAAAACTGAGACATTTATGTTAATGCAATTAGTATAGCAGGATAGTAGAATTTTAAAGCTCTTTTTTTCTCCTTGACTCCTTATCCCCAAACCCCATAGGTCACATCTTAAATATGTCCATGTCTGCCCTTCTCCAAAATGTCTAAGTGTATTCCAGTAATTACAAATTCATACATATATATACATGTCTGTCTATAGTTATCTGTATACCTTTGTAAATAAAAATTCATAATATTTCCCATACGGAGTGATAATACATAAAATAGAATGGTCAAAGCCCAGACTAATCAGATAAGGTATCTTGGCTGTTCCTTGCAATCCCTAGGTTACCCAGATGTTCTCTGGAAAGTGAAGGCATTTGGGAGGCTTGGACAGCAGTTATTTACCAAGTACAGAAGTATTTCAGTATTTTAACTACCAGTATTTCCTTAACTGTGCCTAAGAAGCAAATGGTATCCCTACTTTTGCTCATTAAATGGCTCATGATTTTCCCCTCAGTGCACACAGATAAAAATGCTCATGTTCTAGTAAGGGTCTCAGAAGACCAGCATCCGAGTCACCTCTTTCATCTTAAATACCAACTTTTCATATTTTTAAATTCAGTCCCTTAGAGTTTGTCATAAACAGTGTGCATGTATTCCTGAAATTCTCATGTCAAAACTATGAAGCAGATAAGGTATATTTTCAGAATATTACTTTCAATCTCCCCCCTAAACAGACCCATTAACCATCTTTTAACAGGTTTGTCCTCCATTGTATCTTTTCAGTGACCTCAATCAGCCAGAATTTAGGGTTGGCAAACTCCCCCATCTCACTGAATGTACTAAAAAGACCATATACTATTGCTTTCTTACTAGCATACTTTTAATGTATCTCATTATTGCAATTTATTATCAACTCATAGATGGTGGGACTATACCTTGAAAGCAAATTGCTCAGTTGTGTCTGACTCTTTGTGATCCCATGGAATGTAGCCTGCCAGGCTCCTCTGTCCATGGAATTCTCCAGGCAAGAATACTAGAGTGGGTTGCCATTTCTTTCTCCAGGGAATCGTCCCGACCCAGGAAAGACATATACTATTGCTTTTTTACTAGTGTACCTTTCATATATCTCATTTTTGCAATATATTATTAACTCATAGATGGTGGGGCTATATAAACTACCTTGTATTTATCTATCTACCCAGGACATCGCAAAAAATGTCACTCAGTAATGTTTATGCATTGTTCTTTTGGACTTTTGGATTGGATTGGTAAAGATGCACATATGTACCATCACAAAACATCTAGAATATTTATTTTGTATGTGTTCAAATAGATTTGAAAGCAGAGGATTGCCATATTCCATTCAGTGGTCACTCTGTTGACTTGTAGTAACTTGCTGCCTTTATTTTCCTTTTCTTTAATACATATTTACCTCTTATACAGGAGGTACAGAAACCCTTCATTTACTCTATTCCAGTTTCAAACAGCTGCTGAGTATACTAGAATTTTGTCTCCATTATTTTCTATTAGGGAATGTGGAGGAATTGTCACTTACTGAGTAGTTACAGCCAAGTCCTTTGCTAGGTACTTTGCATACATTATTTCATTTAGTCTAAACTGTCTCTCAGTTGTATACTTAGTGTTCTTACTATTGACCCTAATTAACAGAAACGGGAGTGAGAGTTGACGAAGTAAGTCGCATGAATGTTGGGATCACAATTTAAATACAGGACTGTGCCTTCAAAGTGCTATGTTTTCTTTTTGTTTTTTCCTGTACCACAGTAACGCTATGTAAATGGTACTTGTCTGAGGATTAGGTGATACAAGTAACTGTTTTCTAAACTATCAAGCACTATTCACACATGGAATTTCTAACTCATAATCTCCAATAGAGTAATGTGAGTAAATTGGTATGTACCAAATACTGTAAGTGATTGTGATTACAATGGAACTTCAAAAAGTAGATGAAATGATGTTAATGAGTTGTTGGAGAACTAAAATCCAATTTTAACCCATTTCTTTGAAAGTCATGAGTGTCAAGATGGAACATATCATTTTAGTAAAAAGGTATTAAATATGGACATGTAACTGTAAAAATATAGAGAATACAATTTTCTTGTTGTTTAGTTGCTAAGTAGTTTCCGACTCTTTGGAACCTATGGACTACAGCATGCCAGGCTCCTCTATCTATGGGACTTCCCAGGTAAGAATACTGGAGTGGGGTGCCATTTCCTTCTCCACGGAATCTTCCTGACCCAGGGATCAAACTGTGTCTTCTGCATTGGCAGGTGGATTCATTACCACTGAGCCACCTGGGAAGTCCAGAGAATATAATAGGGTTATGGAATAATATCCGAAATAAAATTATTATAGCCTTAGGCCTTATATTTGATATGCAGTCCATGGGGTTGCAAAGAGTCGGACACGACTGAGCGACTTCACTTTCACTTTTTACTTTCATGCCTGGAGAAGGAAATGGCAACCCTCTCCAGTGTTCTTGCCTGGAGAGTCCCAGGGATGGGGGAGCCTGGTGGGCTGCCGTCTGTGGGGGCGCACAGATTCAGACATGACTGAAGCGACTTAGCAGCAGCAGCAGCAGCAGCAGTGAGAAACGTTGGAATTCAGAGTTACATGTTGCTGTTGTCACACTTCCCCAGGTGTTCCAGATTGCGTATGTGATTGTGAAAGCAGCTAACTCCCCTCGACCTGGAAACTGGATTTTGGAACGCTCACTGGATAATGTTGTTTACAAGCCCTGGCAGTATCATGCTGTGACGGACACAGAGTGCCTAACCCTCTACAATATTTATCCCCGTACTGGACCACCGTCATATGCCAAAGATGATGAGGTCATCTGCACTTCGTTTTATTCCAAGATACACCCCTTAGAAAATGGAGAGGTAAGATGAGAAAATTCACCCTCAATACATTTAAGATGGCAAAATAGGCCTGTCAGAAAGACTTGAATATATCAGTCACTGATGTCAGGGAGATTTTAAAATAGGATTTAGCAGAAGTACATTTAAAATAACTTATTAAATAAAAAGAAAAGACTGAAGGGTATGAGAATTTTAACTGCCTTCATCTAGTATGTATCTTGTGTGTCCAATAAAGATCAGAGAAAGGAAATGGGTTTAAGTTGGAAAGTCAGTGATTAATTTTAAAGAAACTTTTCTGACAGTGAGGCTTGCTAATTATTGAAGGATTGAGACCTTAGAAGAAACCTTAAATCTGTGTGTGTGCTCTAAGTCTGAAGATAGGGACAAAAGAGATAAATTCTGGAAGACATAATTCACATGAGAGACCTAAAGAGAATGAAATTTTGTTAGTTTTTATGTGTTTTTCTACTGTTGCCGCATAGGGCTGCAGTGGACTTTCTTTCCTGTGTTCAAGTTTTGTTTATTATATGCTTAATTTAAATCTGTTCAACTTCTCCATAGCATCTTTTTTTTTCCTGTGGTTAAGATTTTAAATTGATTCATTGTTTTCAGCCACAGATTCAAACCATAACTTCACCTTTACCAACTGTGTGATCTTGAATCAGTGCCTTAAGTTGTCTGTGCCTCCGTTTCATCTCCCATAAACCAGAAGCAATAACAGTAGTCTTATTTCTTATGATTGTCAAGATTAAATGAAAATGTTTAAAACATTATAATAGTACTGACAAACATATGTACTATCGCTTTGTAAGCATTAACTATTTTTGTTACTGTTATAATAACGATAACCATTGAGATTGGTGGTGGTGGTGCTGGTGGTGGTTGCTGCTGCTGCTAAGTCGCTTCAGTCGTGTCCGACTCTGTGCGACCCCATAGACGGAAGCCTACCAGGCTCCCCTGTCCCTGGGATTCTCCAGGCAAGAACACTGGAGTGGGTTGCCATTTCCTTCTCCAGTGCACGAAAGTGAAAAGTGAAAGGGAAGTCACTCAATCATGTCTGACTCTTAGCGACCCCGTGGACTGCAGCCTACCAGGCTCCTCCGTCCATGGGATTTTCCAGGCAAGAGTACTGGAGTGGGGTGCCATTGCCTTCTCCGGGTGGTGGTGGTAGCCCCCTCTCAAATACCCAAACCTAGACCTAGTGACTCTTGGATCCCTAGTTTTATTTCCCTAATCAGTCTCCCTTCAGTATATAAAGTCTAGCTCTTTTTGTTCTACTTTCTTATGTCCATTTCTGTTTATACTCATGGCTAATATTCTCTCCTCACCAGTTCACATGCTTGAAGCTAGTATCATTTTTTATATTTATATTTTCATAAAATCCATATTCATGCACTATCATGCCCATCTCAACCAATCTGAGACTATTTCTTTGAACACTTCCAGGAGTAAGTTAGATTTTTGACATATATTGATCGCACTCTCTTTTGGCACTATTATTCTATGAATGTCTCCCAGTGTCTCACTATATTTCAATTTCATGTTCAAAAATATCAGTTTTGGGTGAAGAAAATTCCAAATGGTGCTCTCAGCAGAGATCTCAATCTGCTAAACAATGAGTCAAAAGCAGTGAGTCAAACAGCTATTCAACCTGCTTTGTGCCCAGAGACATCCAAGTACTGGCCAGACTGGCCTGAGGATATGGGAGTAGGGAGGGAGGGCAAGGAGAATATATTTGAGTTGAATTCGTATAATTTTTTTCTTGGATCCAGTATTTACCCAGGACTAATAATTATGTAATATTTATAAAGCTATTCTTTATCTTTAAAAAATGAGCCAATTCAGAAATTTGTTTAACAATATAAAATGTAGCCAGATATGTAACACACAAGTTGCATGCATAGCCCAAAGCATGCTAACACTACATAGATGGTGGTTCTCCATTCTTTAGACTTTGTCAACTTACCAGTGTGGAACAGATATTCTATTTGTTTGTGTTTAACTGGCTACACTGTTTTAGACACTGACTATAAACTAATCATTACTGTTGACTTTTAAGAACAACTTATTCAACTGTCTCTGTGACATGCTTTTTAAAGTCTATTTCTCTCTCATTGGAAAGTGAATGAGGTGAGGAATGGAAAATAATTCAAAGTATTTGAAGTAGATTGATAGTATTTAAAAATATAAATGAAATCCAGACCTCTCCTGGAATATCTGTTTTATTTTATATCTTAGTCTGTGAAACATGGTACTTTTTGGAATGGACAGGTTCAGCGAAGGTAGGGGATGGTCTCCCAAGACAGGCAGATCAACTGGTGACAAAGTTGAGATAAGAATCCAGATCCCCTGAGTCCTACATTAGTGTTTCTTTCATACTCTAATAAAGACTGAAGGTTGATTTTTTAAAAGCCTTGGTAATTGCTAAACTCAGAAATGATTTAGAAGAAATATTGACGTGCTGTATCCATTAAAGTAGAAAGATTGCTAATCCTGAGATATGGTGATGTAGAAGAATGGGATTAGAAGACTGGGTTCTGCTTCTGCTACTAGTTCTTATGGGACATTGAACAGGTCAGTTAATCTGTGAGTTTGAATTTCTTTAATATATGAATTATTTTGATATATAAATTATCCTAAGGCATCTTTCAGTTCTAAAGTAGTACAGTTTCGGATATCACCTACAATATAGCACTGGGAATATTTTACATTTTTTGGATGCTTGTCTCCAATATTTCCCAGACAAGTGATTGTGAAATAAATCTTAGTATCATTAATTTTTAGTTTTAAAAGCGTTCATATTTAGGTACCATCTGAAATCTAATTATTAGGTGCTTATATTCAAAACTTCCCAGAGAAGTGACATTCAAGTAAGAAAAACAAACATATAAATGAGTAAATGCAAAATGATAGTATAAATGCCACAACAGAATTGTTTACAGAAAGTGGTAAAGTTCTGGGTGAGTCAAAGGAAGCATGCTGGAAAGATGAATTCTCAGAGTACAGAGAAACATACAAAATTTCTTAGTATCTCCAAAGTTTTGAAGACAATTGCAAATTTATTGCCAATATGCTTTAGACATATAACAGAATTCACTCCATTATTGAAGGGTATTTTTATTTGGTTTGAATTGTAGGCTTGTTATTATTTTAAATGTACATAAATATAAGAAGAGGACAGAGAATCCCTGTGTCCCTTTTACCTAGCTCCCACTAAGGATAATATCTTACATAATCTACATTCATTTGTCAAACTAAGAAATTATTATTTATAAAGTATAAATTACAATTATTATTGATACTCTATTACCTAAACCACAGATTTGTTCAGATTTCATTCAGATTATCATTAATGATTTTTTTTTCTCTCCTGGGATCCAGTTTGGAATAGAACGTTACATTTATTGCATCATTGTGTCTCAGTCTCCTCTAATCCATGACAGTCTTAATCTTCTTTTGTTTCCCTTGACCTTGATCACTTTTTGAAATTGCTCTTTGTTGTAATGTTTTTATTTATTTGACTGCACTATGTCTTCTCTGTAGCCTGTGGAATCTTTAGGTACGGCAGGTGAACTCTAAATTGTAGACTGTGGGGTCTAGTTCCCTGACTAGGGATTAAAACCAGGTGCCCTGCATTGGGAGCATGGAGTTGTAGACACTGGACCACCAGAGAGTCCCAAGTCTGATCAGTTTTAAGAGTACTGGTCAGATTTTTTGGTAGCATATTACTCATTTTTAGTTTGCCTGATGTTTTTTAATGATTATACTGGGCTTCTGGGTTTGGGGGAAAAATATCACAGAGGTGAAACAACTTCCTCATTTCATCATTCCTATTTATTTTTATATCCACATCTCCTATTTCCTTTTTATTGGTTTATTAGTCTTACTGTTTTCTAGATAAGATTTTATTTTAGACAACACTATCTAGATATTTACCATGATTTGAAATGTATGTTCTTGACTAAGCATCAAATGATCATTTGCTTCCAGATCTTGAAAATACTCTTGAAATATGAATTTAAGTCAGAGAATAAGAGAAATAACAGCAGAGTATTTTTAAGACTTTGGAGACCTGGGTTGGGAAGATCTCCTGAAGAAGGGAAAGGCTACCCATCCAGTATTCTGGCCTGGAGAATTCCATGAACTGTATAGTCCTTGGGGTCGCAAAGAGTCAGACATGATGAGAGACTTTCACTTGACTTCACCACACTGTGAATAAGGCATTAAGAAATAAACATACATCAATTATAGCACACTAAGCAATAATGTTTATGTTATAGGTACATAAAGTTAATAGAAAATAGTCTTCTGTGACTAACATCAGATCTGTTGAGTCTAATGTTTATTACATTGTCATTTGTCTGCAGAATTTTGGAGACATGTGCCAAAACATTTAGAACATTCCAGTATATCGTGTTTCAGGTGGAAAGGACATCATTTTAGAGCCGAACAATACTTTGGGCGAATTCCTCGTCAATATACTATAGGATATCATAGCTTTGACTTCAGCATCTATATCCAAACTTCAATACTATCCTTTGTCCATATTATCACTGAAGGCTATTTAGTCTTTCCTTATGGCCTCTTGAGTCTTAGCAGCAGCATCTCTGCTTATTTCTTCAGTATTGTTTTTTGCTCCAGCCACCCCCACTGTTCTGCCCCCACCCTCTAGCTTGGTCCGTTCTCTGCCTTCTACCTCACATTGCCTGCAAGAGATCAACAAATGTTGATCATGTGGATTCACTGGAAAGGTAGTCCAGGGCACATAGCCTGGATGACTGGGTTCACCTGCCTCCAAGGAGAGCGTAGCCCTTCAGGTACCATCCTGGGCTTGCACCCAAAGGGAGAAAGGGAATTCACTGAGCTGTGAGATCATCACACCTCAGGGCTGGCAGAAAAAAATAATACAAGGCAATGAAGACAATGGTAGACCCAGTATATTGTTATCTGGACTGTAAACTGAAAGAGACTTTGAGCAAAAGCCTTCCGAGAGCTTCATTTGAGAAAGCCAGTTTGGTGTCTATCAGTACCAAGAGAGGGCTCAGCAGGAACCCTGCTTGCCTTGCTTTGTGAAAATGGTCCTGAGCTCCAGAGTAGGAGTTGTGTGGTGTAAAGTAACAGATGGCAGCAGGCCTCCATCACTTTGAGGCCAGCCAAAGAGAAAAACTGTGGTGGGTACAGCTGCATGGACAGACATCACCAGCAGTGCCATAGGGTGTCAGCTCCGTCCAGAGCTGCTATCTGCCTAAGTGCTGCCTCTGCTGAAAGCGCTTGCCCCTGGGTGCTATTAAGAACTGCTAACAAGAACTGCCACTTGAAGGCGCCACTGTGTGAAATCACCCCTGCGTGTGTGCTAAGTTGCTTCAGTCATGTCTGTCTGTTTGCTGCCCTATGGACTGTAGCCCACCTGGCTCCTCTGTCCATGGAATTCTCCAGGCAAGAATGCTGCTGCTGCGGCGGCTGTTAAGTTGTTTAAGTCATGTCTGACGCAGTGTGACCCCATAGATGGCAGCCCACCAGGCTCCTCCGTCCCTGGGATTCTCCAGGCAAGAATACTGGGGTGGGTTGCCATTTCCTTCTCCAATTCATTCATGAATGCTAAGTCGCTTCAGTCGTGTCCAACTCTGTGCGACCCAGTGGACAGCAGCTCACCAGGCTCCTCTGTCCACAGGATTCTCTAGGCAAGAATACTGGAGTGGGTTGCCGTTTCCTTCTCCACCAGGCAAGAATACTGGAGTGGATTGCTATGCACTCCTCTAGGGGACCTCTCCGACCCAGGGATAGAACCTGTGTCTCTGATGCATCCTGAATTATTGGGGCTATTTGAAAGAGCTATTTCTGGGACCAGGGTTTTTAATTCAGTAGTTTGGGAAAGGCTCAGGAAGCTCTATGTATATGTTAAATAAGTACTCCTGGAGACTTTGATGCTCCTTGCCTTAGCTCATTGTTCAGATATTTCTAGCTTTCCCAAATCCTGGAGATAATAGATCATTAATTATTTAGAGAAAGAGTATCAGACATGCTGCTGCTGCTGCTGCTAAGTTGCTTCAGTCATGTCCGACTCTGCGACCTCATAGACGGCTGCCCACCAGGCTCCCCCGTCCCTGGGATTCTCAAGGCAAGAACACTGGAGTGGGTTGCCATTTCCTTCTCCAATGCATCAAAGTGAAAAGTGAAAGTGAAGTCACTCAGTTGTGTCCAACTCTTTGCGACCCCACGGACTGTAGCCCACCAGGCTCCTCAATCCATGGGATTTTCCAGACAAGAGTACTGGAGTGGGGTGCCATTGCCTTCTCCAGACATGCTAACTCCTTCTAACTGAGGAAAGAGACTGATATTTTCCAACAGGAAACATCATTGGCTTTGGTACACTGAATCCGTGGGTGGGTTTGAGTTGAATAAATCAGCATTGAGCTGTCCCTCAGTTATAGATGATTGAAGGAGCATCTGGGAGAGGATAATCACATTGATAATACTGACAAGAATGGGGCTGAAGAGATGATACTACTTTAGGGTTCCTAGAATTAAAATTGTAGTGAATGTGTTTCTGTTATATGATGCTCCTTTTTCTGTGACTGGGATTATTACTTTTAATTTATTTGGATTGTCACTAGACTGATAACTAAATATTCATGGTTACCATAGTAATTTTTGCTTCAGCTTCCTCATACAGACACCTTTAAGTTATTTATATATGATTTCCTCTCATTTTTACCACAATTCTTCGCATCTCTTAGGACTGCAACTCAATTGGAACTTAGATTCACTTTGATTCTGCTTTTGAAGGATGGCAGGCTTGTATAGAAATTCCCTAGAGAAACCATCATTAATTCTTGAAGATAACATTTTTTCCCTGTAAACTGTGTGTAGAGCTTTGATATTATTTTGATTTCATATGTGACAGAGTTTTATATATACAGACAAAATATTTTTTCCCCTGTTTTCATCACCTGACATTATGGTGATCCTGAGAATTGCAAATACTGGAGAATGAAGAAACAAACCCAACACTGTGTAAAAAAACTTTTTGTGAGATTCTTTGATGTGATATTGTTCAAGGTATGGGATGATTGCATGGATGAGTTTTTGTGGAACTGCAGGAATGGAAATGAAGAATCAACCTTTCTCAATTACCCTTGGAGTTGTTTCCTTACGGAGAAGTCACAGGGTGTCACTAATTTATGTTGGTTATGAATAGAGATTTGGGGAAATAATGATTGGGGGTTTCAGACTTCCTTCCTCTAAAAATAGTTCTTGCATTAACCAACATGAAGTCAATTAGTACCTGGAGCAGCAATGTGAAAGTGCCTCATTACAATGGGTTTACATGGCTTCCTTTAAAACCTCGCTGCATATTTCAACTCCAGTTGAAATATACAGAGCACTTGAAATGTTTTGGAATTACAAACACAACTCATTTTAGGTAACTGTACTATATTTCAAAAACATGCCTTTGACATTATGATGAAATTAAAAGATTGTATTCCACCTTTCTATTAGTCAGTTTATAGACTCCTGCCAACAATTCGGTGCCTAGAAAATATCAGTAAATCCTTGTTAAATTAATACCGTGTTGTTGAAAAATCAAAGCCCAGAGAACTCAAACAAGACTGGAATCTTGATGAGATAACACCAATTTTTAAAAAACTCTTTATTTTGTATTGGGATATATAGCCTACTAGCAATGTTGTTAGTTTCAGGTGAACAAAGGGACTCAACCATGCATATACATTTATCCATTTATCCCCCAAATCTTGAGGAGATAACACCAATTTTTAAGACCTGATTATCTCATTGTTGTAAAATAGGATCTTCCACGATTCACTAAAATGGAACAGAATAGGCTCATGTTAGGCTGGGTAGGAAAGTTCAGGGTTATGGTAGAAGACACAAAGACACTCTCAGATATAGCTCTGCCACTGATTAACCAGGGAGCTTGGACAGATGAGTCAATAATCCAGTGTGTGCCCCAGCTAGTTCACATGACTATAAAGTGTTAATTGCTCAGTTGTGTCTGACTCTTTGTGACTCCATGGACTGTAGCCCCCTAGGTTCCTCTGTCCATGGAATCCTCCAGGCAAGAATGCTGGAATAGGTAGCCATTCCCTTCTTTAGGGGATCTTCCTGATTCAGGGATCAAATCTGAGTCTCCTTCATTGCAGGCAGGTACTGGAGTAGGTAGCCATTCCCTTCACCAGGGGATCTTCCTGACTCAGGGATCTAACCTAGATCTTCTGCATTGCAGGCAGATTCTTTACTATGTGAGCCACCAGGGAAGCCTTCATTATGACTATAGTGAAGACGGTAATGCCTCCTTGTAATCTATATAATAGGATAGTAAATACTCCTGCTCAGTAGCTAACATTGGCTTAAGGCCCCTCTCCCCCAGTGGTGAGATGTCTGGTCAATCAGTACTAATATCACTGTTATATAAGGAAATCTGCAAAGGGCAAAATAAAATTTAATTCCCTGATGAGTCAGGGCTTCCCCAATGGCTCAGCGGGTAAAGAATCTGCCTGCAATGCAGAAGACAAAAGTTTGATCCCTGGGTCAAGAAGATCCTGTGGAGGAGGAAATGGCAACATGCTCCAGTATTCTTGCCTGGAAAACCCCAGGGACAGAGAAGCCTGGTGGGCTACAGTCCAAAGTGTTGCTAAGAGTTGGACACGACCAAGCACACTGGCCAGAGAAGGCAATGGCAACCCACTCCAGTACTCTTGCCTGGAAAATCCCATGGACAGAGTAGCCTGGTAGGCTGCAGTCCATGGGGTCGCTGAGAGTCAGGCACAACTGAGCAACTTTCAGTTTCACTTTTCACTTTCATGCATTGGAGATGGAAATGGCAACCCACGCCAGTATTCTTGCCTGGAGAATCCCAGGGACAGAGGAGCCTAGTGGGCTGCCATCTATGGGGTTGCACAGAGTCGGACACGACTGAAGCGACTTAGCAGCAGCAGCAAGCACACTGGCATGTTGATGCAGCTTATACATTTAATAATTTTTTCCCACATAAATATTGTAGACACATGTGCATAAGTTTTAAGTTTTGTGAGCACCTTGTAGAGGAATTTCAAGGAAGCTGGGTAACCCAAATTCCACTTGTTGTACTATGTTAAAGTTCTCTATACTGGAAATTATATTGTTAGTATTTTGAATTCCAATTCTAAAGCACATTGAAATTATAAAATTATGAAACAGAAATTTGTTTTGTTGTGTACATAAAGAGGAAAAAGAGCTATTAAATATACAGGACATTATAAGAAGTATCTGAAACCATTGAAACTTATCTTGGGGCTTTTAAAATCAAGTCTGAAGTCCTGAGCAAATATTCCATAATAGAATGGCAGGTCATACTAGACTTAATGTTGTCATCATTTTTTTTTTCACTTTACCAAGGTAGGGAGTCTTTCAGTTAAAATGTAAATCCCACGGGAAGGAAGAGGATTTGTGGGTACTGTTGTTATTGTTATCAATAATGTTGGCAATGACCATTTTGGGTATGGTGCTTCATCAGTTACAAAGTGCTTGTCATACACTCTTCCATCTGAACTTTACCAAAGCCTTGAAGACACTTGAAGTCAAAATTTTATCATTTTTATTGATGGAAGTTAAATAACTTGTGTGGTCACATGATGATAAAAGTTCAACATTAATCTCTGATCTAGGTCTGGTTCAAATTTTCTGATGGCAAATCTCATAATCTTTCTACTTCATAAACCGAACCCTTTGGTCCCAATCAGCTACCTTCTAAATGTGTGTTTATTTACCATTTGTCCCCAGGGCTGTGTGACATTGTGTGGTATTTAAGTGCCATGCACCATCTCTACTGGGAAAAATCTGAAGACCTGAGTGGGTCAGTTAATTGCTTTCACATAGTAAAGATAATATGCTGTTATCTTTATTGCAGAAGTATACTTGAAAATACAACAAAGGGTCTTGAAACTATTAAAATAAACTTCTGATCCTTAGGGAGACTATTTCAATACCAGGGCTATCATCAAAAGTCCTTGAGACAAGTAACCCAGGAGTGAATCGTTATGATAATACTTTACAAGCAAACTTAAAAAGATATCAGGAGCCGTTTTACCAGGTTCCCTGCTATGAAATGAAACTAGAGAAAAATCTACTGCAAAGCATTTTAGCCTGAGAATGTGTACTGTTTTGCACTGTGATGGACTGATGGCAGTCAAATATTTTCATTGGAAATACCTAAATGAATAACTGCTGAATTTTGCTACCTGTGAATCACATTAGACATACAATTTAAATCCTAATCATGGGTAGCAAAAATCTTATGATATTCATTTTGCAATGGAGAATGGCAACCCTGGCAAGATTACAAGTTAGAAAATTATATTCCTCTTGTATAAATTTGTTCTTCAGGTTCATTCAATAATAATTATTTATTTTCTTATTCAGCAGATAAGTGCCTTATAAAAGCAAGCTTACTTTTAGATTGAGCCATATGAAATTGCCAATATTTGACTGGTTTTAGACAATAAATATGCAGTTTCATATGGTTTTAACTAATGTACACTAAAGCATGAATTGAAATATTTGCAGAGATTTAAACTGTCCTCAACATAACCTCAGTTGAACACATTATTTTAGCAAAAGCATTAAAAGGAAATCACATCCCTTCACTGAAACAATAATTTATAGTAACTTATATTAGTTTTTTTGTGAAGTTTTTTTTTAAGTGTGTTAGTTATTTGGTAAATAGTAAGCTAAAATGAAGGCAATGGCACCCCACTCCAGTACTCTTGCCTGGAAAATCCCATGGATGGAGGAGCCTGGTAGGCTACAGTCCATGGGGTCACTAGAGTCGGACATGACTGAGCGACTTCACTTTTACTTTTCACTTTGCTGCATTGGAGGAGGAAATGGCAGCCCACTTCAGTGTTCTTGCCTGGAGAATCCCAGGGACGGGGAATCCTGGTAGGCTGCCGTCTCTGGGGTCACGCAGAGTCGGACACGACTGAAGCGACTTAGCAGCAGCAGCAGCAAGCTAAAATGAACCATAGTGCATTGTTTCTTGATTTTGAGTGAGGAGGAGAACAGTAAATAGCACTCTGATATGAATAATGAAGTGTTACATCAGTACCATGGGGAGCCATGTGGGAGATGAAATATATTGGTTACTAGGAATAGGTTTGGGGGCTGAGGAGCTTTGGCTCATAGAATGTAAAGCATGGTTGTGTATATCTGTGTTTCTACACAAACACATTCCAGTGCCCATATATGTGCAGCATAATCATGCGAGTCGATGTTAGTTGTATCAGGAGTGAGAGCTACCACCTTCTCAGAGGCATTTCAGATATTTTTAAACCTGGCATCTGTCTTATAGCAGTTACCCACTATTCTCTTCAGAGCCTCCATGATGGCTCAGTTAGTAAAGAATCTGCCTGCAGTGTAGGAGATAAGAGTTCAATCCCTGGGTCAGAAAGATACCCGAAGAAGGACATGGCAACCCACTCCAGTATTCTTGCCTGGGAAATCCCATGGACAGAGGAGCCTGGTGGGATAACAGTCCATGGGGTCACAGGAGTTGGACATTACTTTGCCCCAAACTACCACTATTCCCTTCAATATGAACTACCCTTATCGTAAGATTATTGATGACAATTCTTAAAGATTATGTTGTGCGGGGGAGTCATAGCAATGATTCCATTTTACTTTCTTATCTCTACATTTGTTCTTTTTGTCAGTGGATGAAAAAACATTTTGTTCTTCCTCCTTATGTTGCATCCATTTATCTTATAAAGATAAAATTTGGTATTGAATTAGCTGCAGTAGAGCAGGTTACACATAAATCACTACAAAGCCAATGCATTACCCAAAATGATAGGACATGAAAAATATGGCCAGGTTACAGTTTCAACCACCAAATGATTTGATATTATGAATGAATGTTGCAGGTATATATAGCTTGTGACTAGTCCTTAACATTTAGCTGTTGGTTATTTTTTTTTTTTTCCAATTAACAAACACTGATCACCAAATATGTTACAAAAAGTCTCTTAGGTTTGGGGGATAAAAGACATATTTGAGGGGGTAAGATAAGAGATTCAATAAATCAGGGTGGTAAAGGCATATGTAGCACAGAAAAAATCTTGGTTACAGAGCAGGTGGGGGAAGAAGAATGAGAATGAATGTCAGTGACCTGTCACTCTAGGGAATGAATGGTGCCACATAGGAAGTGTGGGGCGGGGGGGGGGGTGATGGAGACAGGGTTATGCTCATAGCAGTTGCTTTGACTCACCATGATTACTTCAGCTATGGAATATCTGAATAAATTGAGTAGAGAGACTGTCTATATTGAACTGTAAAACAGTTTCAGAATGAGAAAATTCAATTTTAAAGTTATACCCAGAAAAAAAACCCAAACATCTGCCTTGCAGAAACGTATCACAGAAACAGAGTTTAGGGCAGCAGAATTCTTTCCTGTACAATAATTATGGCTAGGTGCTTGTTAAAAATAAAAAGAAAAGGATGTTTATCAGCCTAAGGAATGAAAGCATTTTACTTTTATAAAATGTATGCTGTTTCATAATTCTTTTCCAATAAGACTCATGTACTGTGGAGTTTACCCTTTAACATGAGGGACCTTTTACTCCAGTTGTGATATCTGAGTCCATTTTTTCTGTGTTCTGATCAGCCTTTTCATCAGGAGGTAACATTTGTATAATTTCCTGAAACAAGTACAGAGTAATTAATCTCCAAGTTACTGCCAGAAATGAAGCAGTGCACTTGGTAAAATATCCATGTACCCCTTGATAGCAGGGCTCTACACTAAGGAAAGCATCTACATTTTTCTTGAGAGAAGTGAGGAAGATAGAACTAATACAACTGAAGGAAGAAAAGCCAAAATCAAAATACTACCCTTAGTGTTCCATATACACTGGGTTCCAACTATCCTGTGTCATTTTATAAGGGACTTGAGTATCTGCTAAGATGCTAAGATCATGGCATCCTGTCCCCCCATCACTCTATGGCAAATAGATGGAGAAAGAATGGAAACAGTGACAGACTTTATTTTCTTAGGCTCCAAAATCACTGAAGATTGTGATTTGCAGCCATGAAATTAAAAGACGCTTGCTCTTTGGAAGAAAAGCTATGACCAACCTAGACAACATATTAAAAAGCAGAGATGTTACTTTGCTGACAAAGGTCCATCTAGTCAAAGCTGTGGTTTTTCCAGTAGTCATGTATGGATGTGAGAACTGGACTCTCACATAAAGAATGCTGAACGCCGAAAAATTGATGCTTTTGAATTGTGGTGTTGGAGAAGACTCTTGAGAGTCCCTTGGACTGCAAGGAGATCCAACCAGTCCATCCTAAAGGAAATCAGTCCTGAGTATTCAGTGGAAGGACTAATGCTGAAGCTAAAGTTCTAATACGTTGGTCCCCTGATGCGAAGAACTGACTCACTGGAAAAAATTCTGATACTGGGAACAATTGAAGGCGGGAGGAGAAGGGGATGACAGAGGATGAGATGGTTGGATGGCATCACTGACCTGATGGACATGAGGTTGAGCAAACTCCAGGAGTTGCTGATGGACAGGGAGGCCTGGCATGCTGCAGTCCATGGGGTCTCAAAGAGTCGGACACGACTCAGCGACTGAACTGAACTGACAGAGCATCTGCAGATTTTGGTAGGTAGTCCTGGAACCAGTGCCCCTCGTAGATTTCAGAGACCATTGTAACCCATTTGTCAGCACTTATATTGTGCTGTCTAGGTGCTGTGACAAAGTCTCTTCTAGTTAGTTCCAGGCATCTGATGTGTACTGAAGTGCTAACACAGATAATGTTAAATACAAGCAAACAGACAAATAAAAGCACTTCTCTGTGACCACCTAACGAATATCTAAACTTGGACTGAGGATCATGAACAGTGTTCTCAAGAAGCCAGATCATTAAGGCAGTAGCAAAATGAGGGGAAATGGTATCCAGGGAATGCAATGCTTTATACCCATCTTCTTACCCGCAGAGCCATTCGGCTGAAATTGGCGAAGGCTCATTAGTGTCTTCATGGTCCTGAGGGGAGGGGAGCCCAGGATATCAGGCACCCTCAGCCTGGCCCTGATTAAGGCTCTGCGTTAGTACTGCGAGGAGAGATGGTTCGGGGCATTTTATCTCTATCAGTGGAAAAACAGCACAGTTGGTGCCTCACTTTCATTTCTGAAAATAGCACAGGTGATTTTTCAGCCAAATGAATCTTTATCAAAAGAGGAAACAGAGGCAGAATGTGGAGAGATGCTGATATCAGCTTAAAATATACTAAGAGTTGTTTTAAAATAATAAGAGAAACAGTATCCCCAGGCACTTTAGAGTCTAAAATTGGAGGTAGATCAAATAATGACAAATAGGATATTCATCCTTTAAAAAGAGGAAATGCATAAAGCATAAGGTAAATGCAAATCAGTCGAAAAGATATAAATAATTAGGTCAAGAGCAATCAGTAAAATGTATGCCAAACCAAACAATACTTTGATATTGTGGTCTGGAATGAGGATTTGGGGTTATTTTGAAAAATAACATCACTATGACTCTGTCCAGAACTCAACAGCTGCAGAAACAGAAGTAAACAAGTCATCCTATTAGAAGATGGGAAGGTTAAAGAACAAGCAAAGACTCAAAACTCAATGAAATTCTTCTTGGTGCTCAGTGATATGGTTACCACGTATTCAATTCCCTATAGGAAAACTACAAAAGGATGTTTCTAGAGATAGGAATGAAAATACCATTTTTTCATCTGTTTGTTTTTAAATCAGATAACAAGAATGAAATGAGGTAAAAGATGTTTTCTGTATTTGCTTTTAAAAGGTATCTCCATATTTTATATTCCATCATTTAACATAAAATCTTTTCCCACTGCCATAGGTCATTAAGTAAATGATGGATACTGCTGTTGTCCAAGCATTGCTAAAAGCTATTAAATTCCACGAGGGAGGGAAATATGACTTATTCCTTTTTGCATTTTCCCATTCCATAGTTTACATCATGTAGACATATGTATAAAGTCTTCCATGCAAACAGCCAAATTGATTTATTCGTGCCTGGGAGTAGAATGTGGAACTTGACTTATCTAGTTCAACTTATCTCGACCAATAAACCCGATAACTTTCAAATGTGTAACAGGAAAGTAACAGTTTAGAATTTTTTAGTATTTACATGTGTCATTCATTTATGTGCTAAAGTGACACTGAACTCCCAGGGAAATCAAGAACTAATTCTTAATTTGAATTTAAGCATTCACATAGAATATTAATGTTGGTCACTCAGTCATGTCCGACTCTTTGTGATCTCATGGACTGTAGCCATGGAATTCTTCAGGCAAGAATTCTGGATTGGGTAGCCATTCCCTTCTCCAGGGGATCTTCCCAACCCAGGGATCAAACCGAGGTCTCCCACATTGCAGGCATATTCTTTACTGTATAAGCCACCAGAATAGATAAAATATATTTGTATGACAGTTTTTATTTTGTGTCTCATATCTCCTGCGGGTACCTAAGAGACCTATACTTTTTCTATCTGAAAGTAACACCTAAGCAAAATGCTACAGAGACCCCAGAATATTATCTTGAAGACTGTGCATTAATTACTCATTAGGAAACTTAATTTTGCAGCCTGATTCTATCATTTAAGAGAATAATTTCTAAAAAGCAGAGAAATACCCAGTCTCCTGTAACTTAGCAAAAAATAAAATTGGTATCTTCACCTTGATTTCTCTTTTGAAATTAATTTCCACTTTGGTTTTCTTTTGCCTCTAGTGCTCTGGATGATAATTTTGTAGCATCTGGATAATTTTATGTTCACATCTGGAATTGAGAGGTTTTTTTTTTTTTCACTTATCTGCTGCATATAGAATACTTCTGTAAGAAATGTTATTTTCCCAGCTGCTGTTTATTCATTTCAAAAAGACATGGTTAAGTGAGTGTAACAGCCTCTAAAATTCCTGAGGAAACACAAAGCATGTTTAATACAAAGTCCTGCCAGTTGACTGTCTCTCCTACCAGCTTTTCCCATGGCAGAAATGGTTGAGAACTGTAGAGGAGGAGAGTTTTGAAAGGTAACAGGTGGTGTCCTTGAACACATGGGCTTTGAAATCAGGCTTGGTTTGGGAATTTTGGTTTGGTGGCCAAGAGCTCTGTAACCTTGGGTAACTCTTTGAACTTCAGTTTCCTTATCTCAAAAGGGAGAAGTATAAATACATGTCTTCTAATGTTGATCATATTAAATTAGACAATTTATATAAATTATCTGGATCAAGGTGGGGACTTAATAGGTGGCAACTGTTATTAATATTACCATTTAGTTGTGTGTATTATGGAGTGCAACTTAGAATTTCTTTTTCTGACCTCCTAGGGCTTTTATGTGTTTAATCAGCAGTTTGGCAATTTGTACAGGTTTTTGAGAACTGTGATGGAATCTTTTTAAAAAATTGCTATTTGAATGGAAAGAAAAGGAAGGAATCAAGCTAGGTAAAGGCATTATTGAGGAAATCAGAGAACACTTCTTTCTGAGCTTCTGTAGCACAGGTGATGATGTGTGCTTGCAAAGGAAATTGAATTTGTAAGCAATCTTTAGGATTCACATACCAAAATAAAATCTATTAATTTACTATCTATTGTACTGTGAGGTATAAAAGAGTTTTACATTCATAATCATGAGTTAAATGTTGTTTGAAAGGTTTTAGAACTCTTATTGGAGTCTATTATTTTTATATTGATGACTTCATTATCCACTCTTCACTCTAAATGACATTTCTTCATTCCCCTACCCCTAAATATTCACTTGCAAAGATGAAATTTTGTAATCTTGACTTAGTTAAAAGAATGTACTGATGGTTCTGAACATAGATAGCCCTGAGGAGTTACAAAGTCTCATCAGTGCTGTTGGGATATGTGTAGAACCAAAGCAATTAATGTAAAATCTTTTTCATTCATTTCGTTGTAAGATTTTTTGATCTCTTTGTTAAAAAATTAGCAGCTTCATTTTACATTCACAGAAGGCAGTTTTTAAATGAGCATGAGTTAACAGAGGTTCAGAGAAATGATTTTAAGAACATGGGTTTCACACATTGATCTGAAAAACCAATGCTTTTCTTCTATATTTCCTTCATTATGCTCCTATGCTATGGGTTTACAGACTTAATTTTTCATTCTTTCCCAGATACTTAGTAGGGTTGGTACACAATAATACTAGGTAATAAAGATGAGTGAATGAAAGAAGAGATGATGAAATAAATGAATATATTACCATTATTTTTAAAGCCATATCCCTTCTAATACCTCTGCTTATTTCCAAGAAAAGTTTGTTGTGTTATGGCCTACATAACACAACACCACTTTAAACTGACAAAAAGAGAGAAAACTTAATTAGACAACACAAATTTCAAGGGCATGTTTACTATTCATCTGGAATTAGTTATTGCAGTTGAACTCTTAATTCAGAATTTTCAGATAATTAGGGCAAAAAAAGAGAAAAATGTTAAATTGTAGAGTTTCCTTGTCTGACAAAGGACAGCTTCCAAATTTTCAAGAAGAACATTTTCTTGGCAATGAATTCTCAGAGAACATTTTAATGCAATCCTTATGTAAAGACTTCAGATAGCAGAAAGTGCAAGATCTTCAAGCATAACTAGTACTATTACTTTTTATTTCTTCCACATAAGAAAGGTAAGAAGATAGTCTTAAATTTTTCACTCAATTATCATATATGTGTCTCTGAAGAATTAAATTAATATGATTCAATTTCATAGCTTTCTGACATGTGTGCTTGTGCTCAGCTGTGTCCTACTGTTTGTGACCCCATGGACTCTAACCCACCAGGCTCCTCTGACATTTCCCTGGAGTGGGTTGACATTTCCTTCTCCAGGGGATCTTCCCAACCCAGGAATCAAGCCCACATCTCCTGTGTCTCCTCCACTGCAGACAGATTCTTTACCCACTGAGCCATTGGTGAGGCCCTTATAACTCTCTGACAATCTAACTTAACCCAGGAAGGAATTCTGGGGACTGATGGGTGCTGTGTTCATCTTGATGTCACTCTCAAATGTCAAATGCACAAGCAAAGCTTCAGGGTTGAATTACTTGACAGAGATGTAAGCATCCATGTTCTTAATGAATGTTGTTCTGGGTAGTCTTCTCGGTGGTTAACATAAAGAAGGAACTCCTAGCCAAGTGAGAGCCAGCCTCCTATTACCCAGAAGTGCGTTGTCAGGTGGCCTGTGGTTAGAACCAATATATTTCCCCAAGGATTACATTTTGAGTGAGAGTTGCTAATGTTTACTGATTACTTGGCACATGCCAGATACCATTCTAGGTGCTTTGCATCTCTTGACTCATAAAGCTTCCTTAGTAACCTCATGCCAATGCCATAGACGTTGTTGTCATTCCCACTTTATGAATGAGGAAACCGATGGACAGCATCACCTTGTCCAAGCTTATACTGCTTATAAAGGACAGAGCCAGGATTGGAACCCAGGATGATGTGACAGCCTGGGTGCTTAACCATAGTCATGAACTTAACCTAACTATCTGTGAATCTGTATTAGCATGTAGACTGGACAAAAGAGAGACTTTAGACTCTTATAGTGTGTGGACATGATCAGTGACTGATAAAGGGAGAAATAGCTAAATTTTTCTTGCCTTAACAATTAAAGAACATCACTGTAACTCCCTGGCTAGTATCTGTTTATGAACAGAATTGTATTATCAGCAGGTTGAAATGAAGAAAGCAAGAAATGTATCCTGAAATAGCCAAATGAATGGATCAACTTATTGCATGGCCTCAGGCTCAAAAAGAGTGCTCGTCTTGTGAAAATGGTTGTGGTCTAATTGACAGTGCATTGGATTTGAAGTAGAAGCTAAATATAAACACTGTTTAATTTCCAGTTCTACCACTCATGGTCTCTTTAATCTCCTAGTCTTTACTTTTTCTGGGGCCTTTGATGTGCCTTCTTAAAAGCTCAATTTTCTTATCCGTAAATTGGATAAAGATTCCTGCTCTTTCTACTCTCAAACTTCGTTGTGACAAAATAGTGTATATGCATACCGTTGTGGATTCTAAAGCAATCTACAAGTGCACAGCATTCAAACATTCTTACAGTAGGTGAAAGGCATGCCTGCAAGTAATCTACAAGCTGTACTAGAATGGCAACCCATTCCAGTATTCTTGCTTGGAGAATTCATTGCCATGGACAGAGCAGCCTGACAAAGCTACAGTCCATGGGGTCACAAAGACACGACTGAACAACTAACACACACAAAGCAATCTAAAGGGTACAACATTCACAATAATTACCGTAGGTGAAAGGCATGCATCCAAGTAATGTACAAGCTGTACCAAGTTATTTTAGTTCAGTTAAAAAGACAAGCAGCTTATCTGTAGGCCAATTTCATGGTATTTAAAGTTGGAATTTCATCATTGTAAATTTGTTCTTAACTACTCTGATTCTGTCTTTGAGGAAGCTTTAATAGACTGGAATATATGCTGAGAGAGTATAGAGTCAGAATCTCTCTAAGAATCGAAAGCTGATGAGAAACTTTGCAAAACTGTGGAAAGCATGTTATCATTTTGAACTACTTCCCCCAAGAATGGAACAAGAGAAGCAGGACTAGTAGAGCCGCTGATATGCTCCTTATCGTAATGCTTAGGCGTGAGGGGTCCAGTCTAAAAATTTCTTTAAAGAGGCAAAACGTTTTATAGCATGCATCAAGTTTTGTTTTAGTGTTTTTTAAATGCCAATTGAAAAAAAAAAACACAGTACAAAATTATAGAACGGAATTATGTGAGGAGAACTGCACTATGATCAATAGGCCAGGACGAGGGGGAGAGTCCTCCCTCTCCCCCTGCTCTGTCCACTACTAACCACTGTGAACAGTTTGGTGTGTATTCTCCTAGATATCACGTGCAATGCACGTACGGAAATGTGTAGAAGATGTATTGCTGTGTTTAGTCGCTCAGTCGTGTCCGACTCTTTGCCACCCCGTGGATTGTAGCCCACCAGCCTCCTCTGTCCATGGGATTCTCCAGGCAAGAATGCTGGAGTCGGTTGCCATGCCCTCCTCCAGGGGATCTTCCCGACCCAGGGATCGAACCCAGGTCTCTGACATTGCAGGTGGAGTCTTTACTGTCTGAACCACTTGTATTTTTTTTTTCCACAAATGGGATTATCCTCTACATGTTATTTATGGTTTATTTTTTCACTCACAATGCTATAGACAGTTGTTTTTTTTTTTCCATTTCAGCATTGGTGAATTTACATTGTTTATTTTAATTGTGATGTAGTACTTCACTGGAAAATAGGAGCCCTACAATTTATTTAATTATATCCTCATTAATGGTTCTTTATTTCCAACTTTTAATGATTATAAATAATGCGGTAATGGACATCTTGTACAAGTATGGTTATATTTGTCCATAAATATATCTGTAAGTAAATCTGATAAGATGAATCACTAGACAAAGGATATACACATTTTTATTTTTATATGCACTGGCTCAGAATTGAGTGAATAAACAATAAAAAGATATTTCTAGGGGAAAAAGAAGTTATAAATTATTATAAATTATCACTTATATTAGTTCTAATTATATCTATGATGCAATCAACTTAAAAAACTTTATGACATTAGTATACAAGTACTGGAAATTGTATTTTAAAAGTATTCTGTTTGTAACCAGAAACTTCCAGATCCACAGGAAAATCAAATATGTCAAAAGTCTGTTTTAAGTTGTCAGAGCAGATTTCAGGATGTACTAGCCTGAGTTCTTCAGATACATATTTTTGTTCATTCAAAGTAATCAAAAGAATTTATTTAAATACCCAAAATTTCATTCTCTCCCTTTTCTCCTTTTTTCTCAAGAGTCTCTTTATAAGTGAGACATTATTGACATGGTAATGTAAAGCTCAAAATTAAGTTTTAATGTTTTGGGATTTCTGAACCCAATTAGCAAAAATCTGTAAATGGGCTAGCATTTTCTAAGTTTTAAAAGTTTATTTTCCAAAAAATGAAAAAAAAAGTCAAACTTAAATAAAACAATAGGTTTTGTTCTTCAAAACAGCATCACACATAAAAATTGATATTCAGATCAGATCAGTCGCTCAGTCGTGTCCGACTCTTTGCAACCCCATGAATCGCAGCACACCAGGCCTCCCTGTCCATCACCAACTCCCAGAGTTCACCTAAACTCATGTCCATCAAGTCAGTGATGCCATCCAGCCATCTCATCCTCTGTCATCCCCTTCTCCTCCTGCCCCCAATCCCTCCCAGCATCAGTCTTTTTCAATGAGTCAACTCTTTGCATGAGGTGGCCAAAGTACTGGAGTTTCAGCTTCAGCATCATTCCTTCCAAAGAAATCCCGGGGCTGATCTCCTTCAGAATGGACTGGTTGGATCTCCTTGCAGTCCAAGGGACTCTCAAGAGCCTTCTCCAACACCACAGTTCAAAAGCATCAATTCTTCGGCACTCAGCCTTCTTCCCAGTCCAACTCTCACATCCATACATGACCACAGGAAAAACCATAGCCTTGACTAGATGGACCTTTGTTGGCAAAGTAACGTCTCTGCTTTTGAACATGCTATCTAGGTTGGTCATAACTTTTCTTCCAAGGAGTAAGCATCTTTTAATTTCATGGCTGCAGTCACCATCTGCAGTCATTTTGGAGCCCAGAAAAATAAAGTCTGACACTGTTTCCATTGTTTCCCCATCTATTTCCCATGAAGTGGTGGGACCGGATGCCATGATCTTTGTTTTCTGAATGTTGAGCTTTAAGCCAACTTTTTCACTCTCCACTTTCACTTTCATCAAGAAGCTTTTGAGTTCCTCTTCACTTTCTGCCATAAGAGTGGTGTCATCTGCATATCTGAGGTTATTGATATTTCTCCTGGCAATCTTGATTCCAGTTTGTGATATTAGACTAATAAAATTTTGAACTGACAAGATTTTATGAGAATCATACTGACTAAAAATGTGTAATTATTTTGTAAATAATAATGTTAATGATATTTCAGATTAAATCAAGAAAAGTGAAAAAGTTTATTAAAAGATAATGATTACTGTACATGAATTTTAGATATGAGTTATATGACATTACAAGTCAGACCTTTCTCCACAGATTACTTTTGTCTCCTAGTGTTGTTTTGTTTAAAGACTTATTTATCCTCCATCAAGTGGTCTTTCTAAGGCTTTTTAGCATGTCTTTTCCAACTGATTGAGAAATCTTCTTCAAGTAAATTAGTATCCTCAGCAATCTCCATTGTCTTTGGCTATTGTATTTGCTGTGACTTAGAACAAAGGCAGAATACAGGGAAATGTGGAAGTGAACACTCTAGAAGAATCCAAATGTACCTAATGTCTTCTCATGCTGCTGCCTTATTGCCTTTAATAAAAAAATAGCTTTTGAACTGCAAGGATATTTTTAAGCCACGTGAATCAGTATGCTCCTTTAGCTGGACTTTTCAAGGAGACTTTTTGAATGCTGAAATTATTAACAGCATCTGAAGTGAAATTGCGCAAACTGTGGTGTAGTAATAGTGGATGGGAATACATATGAGCCTAGAGGCCCCTGCTGAGCGCAAAACGAAACCCTCCTTCCCCATTGTCCCTCACCGATGGTGGGCCTGGGATTTCAGAAATAATTACTTACAGAGCGCTTATAAAAACAAATGACTCAGCCTCTTCACGGTGCTTGTTCTGTTTGGGGAAGTTTGTCAACTAGGCTGTTAAATTGGGAGATTTACCAATTTAATAAAAATATTTGGTATCTTTTTGAAGACCTCAGACTCTCCTGCAAATACAATTTCAGTTTTTTATTACAAACCTCCTTGATACTATTGTTTTCCATATATTTTTACTTACTCTGGATATTTTAATTTAGCATGAGTCATTCCTGTAATGACTTTTCATCCCAGCTCTGTCTAGCATTATCTTCTATGTGTTTTCAGCAGTGTGTCTGCTATTCCAAAGTTCTTCCTAAACTTTTCACATTAGACCTGTAGAGCCTCATGACACCTGGAGTAAAAGCTGAAAACTCAGGAAGGAGGTGCTAGCAAATAACTTCGATTCTAGAAATAGTATGCTTTAGAAAAATGAAATCATCTTGTTAGTGAAGTTCCTGATTGAAGTGAAGTGAAGTCACTCAGTCGTGTCCGACTCTTTGCGACCCCCTGAACTGTAGCCTACCAGGCTTCTTTGTCCATGGGATTTTCCAGGCAATAGTACTGGAGTGGATTGCCATGATTAAACCTTCTAAAAACCAGTGTAAATCAATTTTAAGAAAATTGTATCTGGAGCCCCTAAAAACTATAGAAAAGGCTGTGGAGCAAAGAAATTAGAAGGCAGTAGCAAATTGTAAATAATATATTTTGAAATTATAATTAAAATTTACCAGGGTTAATTTTCTGAGGCATTGAGCTATTAAAGATTTATGTTACCTAAATCTCAAATCTTTCTGAGGTAATCGCTTCAGTTGAGATAAAGGGAAGTTATCTTATTTGCTGCTTCACTGCTTAAAGCAGTATGAAAAAAATCAAATTTATGATTATTACCAATTACTATGTTTATTTGAAAATTATGGTTAACTGTTAACATGAAAATAAAGATTACTAAATGTTATTTTAGTCTTTCGTTAAAACTTAGAAACAGAACTTAATAAGTTTCCTATACCAATTAATCTCTACTTGAGTATCCTGCTCAATGTCCTATGAAAACTTTAGGTTTAACTCTATGTAATACTTTTATAATATCAGATGAGAATTTTAAATGGTTAACAGAATATTGAAGGAAATGTATATTTTTCTTTTCATCACATTTATACAGTCACCATTTATAATGTGATATTGAAAAAAATCTTGTATCAGAATTGCTTCCCTATTTGTCAAATGTTCCTTCCTGAGATTGCACCGATACAGACAACAGAATTTCATTCTGGGGCACTTCACTAGGAAAATGTGCTCATTATTGGAAACACAGCCTTATTGATACTTGTGGCTCAAAGTGATAATTCAAAGAAATGGGACTCAGAATGCCTTCATGCTATTTTTTGCTTCATGCCTTTGGAAATCTTTGGGAGGCCTAATAGCACTAGACAGAACATTGGAAAGCAGGATGACATATGAAGTCTACAACCTGATTTTTGTAAATGGTGCTTATGTGAACATTTTGCAATTGTGTTTTTGTGGGGATTGAACAATGTATGGGTTTGTGGGACAGGAGTTGTGCAGAGGAGGCGTCTGTGGCAAGTACATTCCACTCGGGTTGCCTGCCCCAGCTTACCTGCACAGCTCCACAACACAAACTCACAGTTGGACTGTCCTAATTCTGTCACTTCTAGCTTGTTTACTCTTGGGAAGGTTATTTAACCACTCTGAGCCTGTTTCCTCATCAGCAAAGATGAGGAACATGGTGAAAGTGAAAATGTTAGTTGATCAGTCATGTCCAACTCTTTGTGACCCCATGGACTGTAGGCTCCCAGGCTCCTCAGTCCATCGAATTCTCCAGGCAAGAACACTGGAGTGGATTGCCATTTCCTTCTCTGGGGGATCTTCCTGACCCAGGGATCGAACCCTGGTCTCCTTCCTTGCAGGCAGATTCTTTACTGTCTGAGCCACAAGGGAAGCCCTCTGAGGTAAAATTAAATGATAAAATTAGTTTATCAATACCCATTTAAAAATTATTACAACTTAAAACCTAATTCCTGTGATGTTTTCTTGAAATAATAGTTATATTTTGGTTAATAGTGGAGATTTGAAGCTTACACCTAAATTCAGATGACACACCTTGATAAACTGGTTATAAATTTTGATACCAGAAGCATTGATCTTTGTTTGGGACTGTCTTTTCAAGACTATATATAGAGTGAACATTCCTAGAAAATAGTGATAGCGTCCCCCTGTGACATCAAGGGCAGGTTTGCTTACAGCTGTGGAAGATGTAAGTGGTATCTCCCTCCAGAGTAAAAGATTTGGGTTCTTTCTGCTCAGAATTCTTCATCTGTAATAGAACCTGCTGGAGCTCTAGTATCAGCTGGTTCTCATTATATCTCTCTGTGTGGCAAAGTGAGGCTCAGGAACTGGCCTCAAATATGCTGATGCTCGTGATACCTCCTGTACTCAGAGTGATAAAGACCCTTTTCCCATTGTTGGAGTCTGGTGGGTTCTGCCAGCATCCAGGAAGCTTGTTATCTTATAGGTAAAGTAAAATAGGAAAATCTTACCTTAACAGTTTATTTAGATATAATTCACATACCACAAAATTCAGAAATTGAAAGTGTACATGTCAGTTATATTTAGTATCTTCATCAAATTGTGCCACCATCATCACAATCTATTTGTAGAACATTCTCAACACCTCAAAAAAGAAACCCAATACACTTCAACAGTCCTTCCCCTTTCCTGTGTTTCTGCCCCTCTCCCTGGCTGTCTTGGGTTGGTTAGCACATAGGTGGGGAGGGTAGAAGCAGGAGAGCAGTTAAGAGACATTTGCAGTACTTCAGGGGTTAATGATAGTGATTTAGAGCATGGTGGCAGGAGCAAAAGGTGCTAAGAATTGTATTTTTAAAGTAGTGCCAATAGGATTTCCTGACCAATTGCATCTGCCAGGAGGATTTGCAGATGAGTTTTCCATTAGGTGTCTGAGAATGAGATGAGTAAAGAATGAGTCTACAGTTTTTGGCTGGATTGACTGGAAGGATTGAGTTGCATTAAACTTGTTGGAGAGGACTGTGAGTATAGCAAGTTTTGATGGGCAAAAACAGGAGTTCAATTTTGGATATGTTAAACTTGAAATGTCTATTAGACATTATGGTGAGGTTGAATAGGTGGCATATAGTATTCTAGAGTTCAGTTGATAAATACTGCTGAAATATATGAATTTGAGAATTTAAAGCTGGAAGACTGCATGAGATCACCCAGGAAGTACATGAAAACCAAGAAGAAAAATAGCCCTAGGACTGAGCCCTGAGGCATTTCCACCTTTAGAGGTCAAAGAGATGAGGTAGAACTAACAAAATCAAAGAGCAAACACACAGTTTTGGACAGAAAAATTTCTCACAGGAACATTGCAAGCATTACATATTCTCTTTGTTGCAGGATGTGAAAATAATCTTTTGGGAAATGTGCACTCAGACCTTGGTGTGATTTATATAATAAGCAATGGACTATTTGATAATTTCATTTGATTCCTAAGAAAACTAAATGTTATTTGTTATTTAAAAAAATATCAGGGGAAGGGGCTCCAGGCTCATAAAGGAGAACTTGATTAGGGTTTTCCAGAAAGGTATAGGAAGCCCAAATGTTATTATATATTAAACAAAAGCAAACTAGCATATACTGATTTTATGTCCTTCAATCTCCACATTCCAAATTGTTATATCAAATCTTATATATCATATATTCAATCATGTATCACAATGGTACATTCTTGAAATAAGATATAAAGGGTGAACTCTGAATTTAGAGACTTGCTTTGAAAAACTGTTATGATATAAATAATTTAAGTAATTTTGATCTAGCTCTTGGCTGTATTGGTAAAACTTTGAAAGACATTTATTTTTAAGTGCAGTTTCATTTCTCTATCTTCAAAGCCTTGCCAGTCAAATTTTACACATTAAGAAAAAAATAAAGCACCCATCACATCATTCATATTAGTTTGTCCTCCACCATAAAGTGCCAGAATTAAAAAAAATTGGTAAAACTAAGTTGGTATCTTCTGTGATGCCAAACATCTGGGTGAAACAGAAACATATAGTTAGTCATCAATGTTTATTACCGTCTTGATATTTTGTGTCATGGAAATGATAAATCATAATTAGCACTTCAGTTTGTCAAACAGATGTTCATTGAAATACAAACACAACCTATTCCAGAAGCTGGAAGGACATTTTAGATGACCCATAATTATTCTTCTGCTTCTCAAAGTTAAAGAGAAAAATAATATTAACATCATTCATCCAATGATGTGTAAAGATAGGGGAAATTATTTTATAAAATGAGACTATACACTAAAATGATAATGTGTTGAAATTAATTTAACTCATTATATTTTAATGACATTAATGACTGAAAACAGCAGACAGGATTATATATTACATTTAAGATTCAAGCATAGTGTATATTTTTGTCAGGTTTTCTTCTTTTAACTCTATTTTTAAATGAGTGACATTGACATAGCAAACCCCTTTCCATCATAAATGATTATTTGTTTTCAATGGGCTAACAAGTATTTGATTTGACAAGTGAAAAGATGTCTCAAGTAAATTCTCTTTGCTTGCCAGTTTCTTTCTTAAATGTTTAATATTTCCCGAAGGCTTTCTGTTGTTGATTCTTTAAGAATACTAAAACTGTAAGGAGTTCTGTAATTCTGGGTAGTGGAGGGAAAATGTAGGCAGGCTTTGCTAACTGTATCTTTCTCTATTTCCAATTTGAATTTTTTATTTCTATCCTGACCTTTAATTTTTGTGATTCACTTTTCTTTTCCCCAATAACCTTTGTTTTTGAAGTAGTCGTCCTCCTACCACTTAAAGAAAAACTTCAGGAATAGAGAAAACTGCAAGGAGTGTTAAAATGATTAAGGAAAAGACACTATTGTTATAAATAGAACGCTGAAAATAATTATTTTGGAAGAGCAACATTCATTTGGGTGTATAAACTCTGTAATGCTTCTTTAAAAAAAAAGTTTTCACTAGTTTGTTGACCTACATACATACTGTATTTTTATTTAAAGGACGAATGGCATTGCTGGTGGTATATGTGCACATCTGTAGAGATTATAAACTGATGATTTATATAATTCATGATGATGTTTATAAGAGAATGTTTTCTCTTTGTCAATGCCATTTTTCCTAAGTGGACTACAGGAAGGAAATAGGGATTTACAATTGTGAAGAAAGAGATTCTGGTAAATACAAGGTGGTGATTTAAAATTGAGGGTAATTTTTATTTAAAATATGACATACTTTTGAGTCCCAGTTAAAGGGACTTTAAAGAAGCTGAGGTATAGATGTGGCAGTTGAGAGGAAAGGCTACTTCTGCTATAGTGAATTACTGGAAGATGGACAGGTCATGAGATAAACCAGTGAAGAGCTCAATTATGA
This sequence comes from Bos taurus, assembly GCF_002263795.3. NCBI lineage: Eukaryota > Metazoa > Chordata > Mammalia > Artiodactyla > Bovidae > Bos > Bos taurus. The sequence continues at coordinate 67,236,310 of NC_037336.1, forward strand.
TAGAGAAGAAAAAGAAGGGGAGAGAAGGTGAATTGTTAGGAAAGAAGGAATGAATATTGATCAGATTTTCAGAAAAATCTATAAATAAACAACAGCCCATACTAATGCCAGTCATAGGCCTGAGTTTTTTGAAAACTAGTTCTATTTCATTGTGAATAAAGCTGTTCTTCGAAGCATGGCCTTTGTGTTCTCTGGGCCTGGGCTATGGAGTGTGATGACTGGATAAGAGAAGTCTAAATGTCATCTTTCCACATTAGGTAATCAGCCTAACGGGGATGCCTATAGATAAGATTTCAGAAACTCTTCTTTGTGTCTCTCAAAAGGCTGCCATAACTAGTCATGTAATAAGGAATGACATCTCCTATTAATGAGTCTATGTTTTAATAAGCATCTCATCAAACTTAGAGATACTGAAGATGGCAGGGATGCTGATAGTGGTGGGACATGGAAAACCTAGAGAAAAGATAGAAGTCTGTGATGAGAGAAAAGGTAATTTTGGAATGGAGAGACTGGAAACATTGCATTCTGGTCTTGTGAATATTCACCAGACTTACAGTGTTCTTTTATTTCAAGGAACCAAGTTCACAAAAGCGACATAACATAATAATCATGTTAGATATCATTAGGTATCTTAGGTATCATTAGGTGTCATTAGGTATCATGTTAGATATCATTAGGTATCTTAGGGATCATTATTATAAACTATCTCGAAAAAGAGATTTAATGTTAACTTTTTATTTTGGAAATATACATAATAAGAGGAAAGAACAAATGAAATAGTCTGGTTGCCATTTCTCATTGGAGCCAGTTTAGAAAGAAAACAAACCAAAAAAATTCTTAAGCCCAACAGCGACATTTATAACAATTTTCCTAATTTAACTCCTTTTCTCTTTTGCTAAGGAGGAACAGTTGTATTTTTGTCATTAATAGAAAAGGGAACAGTGCCTAAACAGCCTATTATAAATTCTTCTGGGAAAGCATATTACAAATAATTGAAAACAAACCTGATTCTGTGAACTTGGCAGCAAATGTGTAACAGAAAGCAATTCAGCCCTGGCCCCTAGATGATTGATTAAATGTTTTATTCCCTTTACCTTTCATTCATGCTGTGTTTGTCAGAGGAAAGAGAAAAGGGAGTGTTGCAAACAAAATCCACTTTAAGGAAATAACTTAGGATAATGATCAATGACCTTCAATCAAGTGTTAATGTCTCTGAATATTCGTCATTATGTGTGGGTTCCTGCAGAAACTGAGTCCCTGAATTTTAGCACCCTTCCCTCCACCCCACCGCTCCCTCCACCCCCAGCTAACCAACAGCACAAGCTGCATTTGAGCTTCTTTTAGGGCAAGGCCCTGCAGCTTCCTGTAGTCAGTTATTAGTGTGAGTCCAGCAAAGGAACAAGAACACTGTGTACTCGGTAAATCTGCAGAAAACCTCCTCTTCCGGTTGTGTGGGAGGAGAGGTCCCTTGGTACATTCTGTTTCTTTGAAGGGACTAGAGATCTGTTGGTGCTATGCAGATGTCAGCGGTGCGCAGAGCCAACATCTTACAAACCTAGTAAATAAATGATCACGATCCAGTTCTATACAGAATAATGGTAAGAACATGAACTTAAGCTACTGTTGACATGGATCATATTTGTTGTTCAATAAAGAGTGTAAAATTAACATCAAACCTCGTCAATGAAACACTGCCTTAGCACCTTGATATTTTCAAATGATATCTAGTCATCTGTGTACATCACAGTACTGTGTTGCAAACCTGGTGACTCCAACACAATTTTAAGTATGATGGCACATTTATAGAGTCTCTTCCTATATCAGATCCTCTTCCTTTTCATCCTGCTCTTCTCAAAAACTACTGCTCAGATGTTGGTAATTCTGCAGCCTCCTCTTCCCATAGCCATTGTGTTGGCACTTGGTTACGTGCTCTGTCCTCAGACCCCAAAGCTGTCACATCAGAGGATGGGCGTATATGCCATCCCCAAAGTGGCAGTCCCAGCACTGAGCTGGAGGGTGTAGAAACTACAAAGTCCTGTGATCATTCTTTCTCTTAATTGCTTATCTGAAATTGGTGATGAACTAGGAGGCAAAACACAGTCAGAGGTCCTGCTCTTTCTTCTTGATGCACTTGAACTTCCCACTGAAGTTCAATATTTTCAGCACTTCCAGAATCACCTCTCCATTGTGAGTGGGAACTTTGTCTCTACTACCTCCTTTGTCTGAGACTATTCCCAGGTGGTGCTAGTGGTAAAGAAACAGCTTGCCAATGCAGGGGACATAAGACATGCTGGTTCCATCCCTGAGTGGGGAAGATCCCCTGGAGGAGGGCATGGCAACCCACTCCAGTATTCTTGCTTGAAGAATCCATAGACAGAGGAGCCTTGTGAGCTACATACAGTCCATGGGTTTGCAAAGAGTTAGACATGATTGAAGCGACTTAGCCCGCATGCAGATTGCTGATAGGTAACTACTGCAAAGGGTGCAGCACATCCTGCTTAGCAGAGACACAACCATTTGTGTTATTTTCCGTACTCTTTTGAAAGTAACAACAACTAACAATAATTTTTCCTGTGTGCCAGGCATTTTCCAATCAGGTTGCATGAATTATCTTCTTGAATCTAGCAAACAACATAATAAGTAGATATTATTATTATTACGTGCCTTTTACAGGGGAAACTGAGGCAGAGAGCAATAAAGTCAATTGCTTAAATTCACATAAGTAGTAAGTGACAGAGTCAGACTTTGAACCTGGCAGTCTGCCTCAACATATATGATCTTCAACTGTAATTAACTGAACACACACAACACATGTCCACACATTCATTCATACAAAGCACCAGAAATATTATTACCCCTAAATTTAAAAAGCATATATATATATATACACAACATCTTTGTAGTCTTATAGTCAAACTCAATGATACTCAGATTTACACTTCCACTGAAATAAAAATCCTTCTGTAATCTAAGTATAGAATTTTGCTCTGTAAGGAAAAACATCTTATTTTGTTAATTATTTTACTCTTTGTGTAATGAAAAATCTTAGGATTGGAGAGGTGAAATCTGTAGTTTCTTCTCACAAAGCTAAGGCTATAGGCCATATTTAAAATAATAGAACATGTGACTTCACTTGAAAGCATAGAAACGTGCTCAACTGTAGATGGACAGTTTCTCTGTAAAGATGAAATAAAATGAAGCAGAGCAAGAATAAGAAGCATGGAAGATGAGCAGAGAATAAGCAAAGCTATTAAGAAGACATCAAAAAATTAATGATGTGAAGGCAAAAAAAAAGAGAGAAAGGTGGCAAAAGGAAAGAACATTCAGAGAATGAGCCTGTCTTTGCACTGGTGAGAGGGTGGTGTGTGTAGGCAGTCACTCTATACTAGGAGACTAATTTGCATACACAAAGGTTAGGGATGTTAGACAGGGCTAACCTAGGAGGCGTGCTCGATCTTGAAGACCTTGTGCTATGTTCAGTCCCATCCCTAAGTATTAGTATGTTTCTGTCCTTTAAAGTCTCTGACATCTTGTGGTTTGACATCGAAACTTTCTGAACATTAAATTAATTGAAATTGCCAGTGACCATCCCCACATGCTCTTCTATGTAAGCAGAAAAAAAAAAATGAAGTAATGTATCTTTACAGACTTCATTTATATACTTGCAACATACACATACACATTTCTTTGAGGAACCCTTGAGCCAGAGAAAGAATGAGAGGCTGCATTTCTTTTTCAAGTACACATCTAGGTTTTGTTCCAATCTGATGACGCAGGATCTGGCTTTGTATCTAGACCTCTTGCTCCAAGATTTTATTTTAATTTTAAGCAAGTGTTCCCACACAGGGACTGAAAACAAAACAGGAAAATGTTGCTTAAGTTTCCTTTGTGCTGTTATTATATGTCTTTCAAGTGTACTGATTGTTCTGTCCCACTAATGTAGGTCATTGTACTCTGAGTTGTTTTTTTTATATTTGGAACTGTCTCTAATAGTCCTCCACAGTAAGGAATAGCATGTCAATTTCACAGATATTTAGTTTTGATATTAACATATTATTTTCCCCTTCTCTCTATAACTTGAGATTTTAGTACTCCCTACATAGTAGAAATTGCCATGAAGTATAAATTAATTTCTTTTGCATACCAATAGGTGGTTTTTATTTACAAAGATGCTTATACTAAACCTGTCATAATCAATTTCATTTATTATGATGTTAAGACCTTAGGTGTTGTTTCTTTGAAGAACAATTAATACTTTAGCCTTCAGTTCTTGACAGGCTTTGATTCTGGTTTTATTAATGTAGAGCTTTGCTTCCATTTACCAGAAGGTTCTCTACTGCTGTGGATCAATGCCAGGAGACCTGATCTGGATCCCAGGTCTGGGACTGTCCCTCTGTTTAGTGATCCTCTGTGCTTTATTTTACTTCATTCTTGCCCCTTTGCAGGAGCCTGGACATCATCTGACCTGGGGATGGGTCCTGAGTGGTGACCTGGGGTAAACCACTTACCCAAAGAACTCTAGAATGGATAAAACTTGTAGGATAAACTTGGTGCAACTTCATGAAACAAAATCAAGAGCTAGGGAAAGTGAACAAGCTAGATAATTCCAGAGGAGGAGGAGCAGGATAATAGAGAGAAAATGAAGTTAAAATACCAGTGTTAGTCACAGACAGGTTTGGAATGGAAATGAGACAAATAAATAATGGAAGGAGTGCATGGAGAAGATTGTGTCACCAGTGGTAAGCTTAATGTTGTGGCAAGTCTTTAAATAGTGCCTGGATAACCAGCTGTTATTCATTCAACAAATGCTTATTAAACTCCTACTCTGTGAGATAGTGAAATGGTGAGCTGAGGAACTCAGCTAATGAGGTTGGACTAGAATCAGAACACATCTTGGCTATATGAGCTTAGCCGTGCTTGTTAACATTTCAATGTCGGTTTTCTCTTAAAAAAAGAGATCATAATAACACCAATCTCATGAGATTGTTGTCAGCATTAAGTGAGTTAATACTCTATCAGTTAGTACACACAGATCACCTGCAAAACTCTCTGAGTGTTTAAATCACTTCAGTTGTATCTGACTCTTTGCAACCCCATGGACTGTAGCCCGCCCGGCTCCTCTGTCCATGGGATTCTCAAGGCAAGAATACTGGAGTGGGTGGCCATGCCCTCTTCCAGGGGATCTTCTGACCCAGGGATTGAACCCATGTCTCTTTTATCTCCTCCATTGGCAGGTGGGTTCTTTACAGCTAGCACCATCTGGGAAACCTACTAGAGTGTCTGGTATCCAGTAAATACACAATATAACCACTATTGTTTTCATATGTAAGCTCCTGGATATTCCAGAGCAATTTCTTAAATAGCTATGAGGTGGGAATAGATGCCTAATGATTTATTCTCTCAGTCTATCTTTGGTTGAGGCACACCCAGAACAAAATTTGGAGCAATGAAAATGTTTGAGGAGAGTCAAAATTTTTCTTCTTGTGTTTTCCCCTCATGCTCTTCTCTGAAGCTACTCCTCTTAGATTCTTTCCTTGCTGTGAATTTCAGATGATGTCTCTATCCCTGTAAAGTCTTAGTTTGACAGCACAAAGATTTAGTAATGACATCTGCATTTGATACAATTTAAATGAGATATTCCCAAAACAGACTGAGGAAACTCATTTTGACAATTTTTCTTTTGTCCGTGCTAATATTGTATACTTTAACTGGAGGAAGAAAAACACAAATGATAAATGAAAAGTGTGCAATTTGGAGTACTTATATAAGTTATTATTTGAAAATATTTATTAATTTTAAAATAAATGTAAAATGAGCTCATGTGAGTCAAAGTTCTTTTAGAGGAAAAAAAAAAGATGATATCTACATTTAGTAATTATTTCCTTTTTTTCAAAGCTTCAGGATCTTAAGTGTCATTGTTTCTTTTATACATCATGACCAATGGGGTATTTTATTCAATTATGATGGATTACATGTCACCCATCTGGACATGTTCCAGATGTAACTAATCTAAGATCAAAGTACTTAGAATTAAATGCTTTGCTGGATTGTTTTGACTTGAACAAAGCAAGAAGACCATCAGAAGCTTTTTGAAGGAAGGACTATACCAATTTTGAAACTTTGAGAAAATTGGAACTCCTAAACTAAGAATTTGCTTCTATTTTTTATCTTTCCAAACCACTTAGCCCTTCTATATGTTAATTCCATAGGAGTTAAAAACTGCTGCTGCTGCTGCTGCTAAGTCGCTTCAGTCGTGTCCAACTCTGTGCGACCCCATAGACGGCAGCCCACTAGGCCCTCCCGTCCCTGGGATTCTCCAGGCAAGAACACTGGAGTGGGTTGCCATTTCCTTCTCCAATGCAGGAAAGTGAAAAGTGAAAGTGAAGTCGCTCAGTCGTGTCCGACCCTCAGAGACCCCATGGACTGCAGCCTACCAGGCTCCTCCGTCCATGGGATTTTCCAGGCAAGAGTACTGGAGTGGGGTGCCATCGCCTTCTCCAAGTTAGAAACTACTACCACATGAACTCTGGTATTGGTATAAAAACAAATAACTCTAAATAACTCTTGATACAGAGAGAGATATAGAGATATAGAGAGAGACAGAGAGGCTGAGAGACAGAGAGAGGTGCTTTTCTTTGACCAAGAGAGAAGCTATACAACCTTTAGAGCACAGTGTTTTAACTAATTTCACTAGGATAGGAGAAAAATAAAAACAAGATGACCAATACATTGAAGAAAACTAATTTTCTTAATCTACTGCAGTTTGTTAACAACCATTGCTTTGGCAGTGATGAATCTGAATAAATATTTCTTGGATAGAAAGGAAAAGCTTTCATCCAGAAATAACAATTTCAAGAATTGTAATTCCAAAGAAGAGAAGGAAAGCAGTTTAAGTCTCAGGGGCAACTGGAAGCAGTTCAGTTCAGTCGCTCAGTTGTGTCCAATTCTTTGCAACCTCATGCACTGCAGCACAGCAGACTTACCTGTCCATCACCAACTCCCAGAGTTTACACAAACTCATGTCCATTGAGCTGATGATGCCATCCAACCATCTCATCCTGTGTTGTCCCCTTCTCCTCCCACCTTCAGTTTTGCCCAGCATTAGAGTCTTTTCAAATGAGTCAGTTCTTCAAATCAGATGACCAAAGTATTGGAGCTTCAGCTTTAGCATCAGTCCTACCAATGAACACTCAGGATCGATCTCCTTGAGGATGGACTGGTTGGATCTCCTTGCAGTCCAAGGGACTCTCTCAAGAGTCTTCTCCAACACCACAGTTCAAAAGCATCAATTCTTCTGTGCTCAGCTTTCTTTGTAGTCCAACTCTCACATCCATACATGACTACTGGAAAACTATAGCCTTGATTGGATGGACCTTTGTTGGCAAAGTAATGTCTCTACTTTTTAATATGCTATCTAGGTTGGTCATAGCTTTCCTTCCAAGGAGTAAGCATCTTTTAATTTCATGGCTGCAGTCACCATCTGTAGTGATTTTGGAGCCCCCAAAAATAAAGTCAACCACTGTTTCTCCATCTATTTGCCATGAAGTAATGGGACCAGATGCCATGATCTTAGTTTTTTGAATGTTGAGCTTTAAGCCAACCTTTTCATTCTCCTCTTTCACCTTCATCAAGAGGCTCTTTAGTTCTTTGCTTTCTGTCATAGGGTGGTGTCTTCTGCATATCTGAGGTTATTGATATTTCTTCTGGCTTCCAGCACAAGCTGGAATTGGAACCAAGTAGGTGTCAAAAAGCAAATAGTTTATGGGTTAGTGAAAGACTGTTAAGACTTAGCTCAGGGTACATTTGTCAGTGATACAGTCATATTTCTTAAATAGCTCATTAAGCTGACATTTCCTTGTATTTTTTTTTAAAACTTTATAATATTGTATTAGTTTTGCCAAATATCGAAATGAATCCGCCACAGGTATACCTGTGTTCCCCATCCTGAACCCTCCTCCCTCCTCCCTCCCCATACCCTTCCTCTGGGTCGTCCCAGTGCACCAGCCCCAAGCATCCAGTATCGTGCATCAAACCTGGACTGGCAACTCGTTTCATACATGATATTATACATGTTTCAATGCCATTCTCCCAAATCTCCCCACCCTCTCCCTCTCCCACAGATTCCATAAGACTGATCTATACATCAGTGTCTCTTTTGCTGTCTCATACACAGGGTTATTGTTACCATCTTTCTAAATTCCATATATATGTGTTAGTATACTGTATTGGTGTTTTTCTTTCTGGCTTACTTCACTCTGTATAATAGGCTCCGGTTTCATCCACCTCATTAGAACTGATTCAAATGTATTCTTTTTAATGGCTGAGTAATACTCCATTGTGTATATGTACCACAGCTTTCTTATCCATTCATCTGCTGATGGGCATCCTTGTATTCTTGGAATAAGTTAGTTAATGGAGTTAATATCATGCACAGTCTTCAACATTTTATATATTAAACTATTACTTTTCAAACACCAGAGTAGTCATCAACCTTGGAAGTGTAGTTGTTTTTGTTGGGCTTATAAACTTCTAATGATAGTGTGATATTTATTAAGGACTTTTCAAAATAATTCAGTACATTGTACATGAAAAGAAAATCTTTCCAATTCTGATAAGTAGGAATATTGAGGTACCTAAGGATATACAGGTATATTACATTATTATACCTGATATATATATATATATATATATATATATTATATAAAAAAGTCTCTATTAGTGACTTAAATAATATTTTTTGTGATTCATCCAAATGTTGGGATTACAGGAATCCATATATAATGTTTTTTAGATACTTGAATTATTATACCCATAGTGAGATTTATTGAAGTATGGCAAATAAAATATGTACTAAAATTCTTGATGTAAATCCAATAAATCCAATTTAAAAAATCAGTGAAATATATACAAAGTCAAAATTTAAATAATATACACAATGCAACAGTTGTGAATGTTTGAAGAGTTAATTCATTGGAAATTCTATCACAATCTGTAATATTTAGGCACTGATGATTACTCATTCAAATTATTGAATCTATTATACACTATTCATTCGTTTAATCAGTAAAACTGTACTGTAAATAAGACAAAGTTCCTATTCTTGGCAGACAGAATAAAGTAAATGGGCAGTGATAATAGCGGAGCTTGGAGAATTCATAGGAAGAGTCCTAGACAGCCATGGAACTATGCCTGGAAGAAAGAGAATTGACATCTTAGCTGAGACCAGAAGGATGTGTAAAGTACATCTGTGCTAACGAGAGCAGTAGGGAGACATAAAACATGTTTGACAAAGGCTCATAAATGAGAGAGATTTATGACACAGAAGGGAAAGTGAAAATAATTCAGTGGCCTGGAATGTATTAATAGTAAGCATCTAATAAATATTTCTGAATGAATGAGAGACTGACTGACTAAATGAATGAGTTAGAAATATTGAAGTATGAAGAGGTATACCAGAGATAAAGTTTTGTAAGCATGTGTGTTAGGCCTTCAGAGAATTTCATTTTCTGGATATACAAATGAACAGTATTTGGGTGAATAAAAATTACAATAAAACAACAACCATCAGTTGGAGGAAATAAAATATGGGGAAAAGAAAATGAAAAAAGGACTTCAATAAACTGTGCCTGATAGAACTGGAAATAATGGCTTGAAAAATGGTTATAATACCCCATTTTCTCACTAAGATCCTAAAGATTCTTTCAAAATATTATTTATTTACTTTTGGCTGTCCTGGGCCTTTGTTGCTGCACGGGTTTTTTTCTCTAGTTGTAGTGAACAGGGGCTACTCTCCAGCTGCAACCTGCAGACTTCTCATTGGGGTGGCTTCTCTTGTTGCAGAGCATAGGCTTTAAGGCTCTTGGGCTTCAGTAGTTGCAGCATGTGGGTTCAGTAATTGTGGTTTCCAGGCTCTAGAGCACAGGCTCAGTAGATGTGGTCCACAGGCTTAGTTGCTCCATAGCATGTAGGATCTTCCTTGATAAGGAATCCAACCCATGTCAGTGGTATTGGCAGGTGGATTCTTTACCACTGAGCCACCAGAGAAGCCCCAAGAACCTAATGATTCTTGATAGAGAAATCTCTAGTCTGAAATGTTTAAATATTTTATTAACTGGTTTTATGCATGACATTTTGTAAATTGTATTGTTTATCCAGTGTATTTTTATTACCCATGCATTAATTTTCATATATTCATATATTTTCATATTTTTAAGACTTTAAAAGTATTGCATTGATTTGGAAGAGTTTTGAAAACAAACCACACTGAAATTTTTCTGATGAGATAAGAAAGTTTATTTTTCAATAACTAGTTATATATAGTAAACATAATGATAACCCATAAAGATAATACATTTAGTAATAAAATTTCCTTCTAAAGACAAGGTAGTATGTAACTGTTAATTAACTTTACTGATAGCTATTGCATATTCATAGGGTTTAAAGAATCTATAGTTTAAATATACTGTTGTGTTTTCATGGACTCTAGTGTAACTAACAGCATACCAATTTATAGTTTGGACTATGAAATAGAATATCAATGGATAGATTTACTTTTCTTGTGCTAAAATTAAGTTGAATAGTCCTTACATTGAAATACAATATCTTAGGACATGTGTGTCTTTCTCGGCTGAAAATAGCCTGTTGAAATAAAACTTAAAGTTAACTAATGTTTAACTAATAATAGCAAATATAGTAGACCTTGATGTAAGTAAATTGTAAGATCAAAGCTGTTAATTCCTAATTATCTCTAAATCAACTTAAAATGCTTTGATAGAAAATGATATAAAGGATTACTGATTTTAATTTCATACTATGGAAATACCGTACTCAAAGATTTACTCATATAAAAACAGAAAAATTGATTACTCTATGAAATTGATCTTCAAGTAGGAGGCCAGTTAAATATTTAGAATTTATGTTTCTTTATCCAAATATTTTTACTTAGCACTTATATTTTTAAGGTGCTGTACTGTTTTCTGGGGATATATCAGTTAACAAAGTAGATTAAAAATCTTGAAATGCTTGGGACTTGTACTCTAGAGAGTAGAGAGAAATAATCAACAAAGAGGTAAATCATATTCATGGTGTGTTAAGAGGAAATGTAGTGTGGAGAAAGATGAAGCAGGTAGAGGAGAATAGTAAGTGCCAGGATGAAGTTTGCATTGGAATTAGATAGTCTTGGAAGGACTCACTGAAAAGGCCTAATCAAGGAGATCAGCCCTGGGATTTCTTTGGAAGGAATGATGCTAAAGCTGAAACTCCAGGACTTTGGCCACCTCATGCGAAGAATTGACTCATTGGAAAAGACTCTGATGCTGGGAGGGATTGGGGGCAGGAGGAGAAGGGGATGGCAGAGGATGAGATGGCTGGATGGCATCACTGACTTGATGGATGTGAGTCTGAGTGAACTCCAGGAGTTGGTGATGGACAGGGAGGCCTGGTGTACTGTGATTCATGGGGTCACAAAGAGTCGGACACGACTGAGCTTTTGACTGAACTGAACTGAACTAAAGCAAGATTTGAAATGAGAAAGTGAGCATTGCAATATCTGGGAGAATAACATTCCAGGCAAGGGACCCAAGTTTAAAAGCCCTGAGGTAAGATCCTATCTGGCATGCCCAAACAAAATTGGCAGCCTGGTGGGAGCAGTGTGGTTGAGGGATAAAGTAGGAAAAGAGCTCTAGAAAATCATTGTTTTCTTCTTCGGCAGTTTTAGTGGGTAGGGATGGGGCGCTGACATTGCAGATAGTATAGGATCTCTCAGTTCATTGTAAAAATTTGGCTTTTATTGACAGTAAAATAGAGAACCACTGGAAAGTCTTACAGAAAAGCATGACATGACCAGGGTTATAGTTTATAAGGCATATTTAGAGAGCTCCCTGAAACAGATGCAGACCTCAACACAATTTGAAAGCCCATTTTTGAGGCACCAAATGATGAGGAGAGAATAAAAGCTTTTGTTCTCATTCAGGAAATAATGACTTTTGGGCAGTTTGATGGTGATGAATGTGGTTATGGCATGAGGCTTGAGATGAGAATAGACCTCTTTTGCTATGGTTTACACCATTTTCATAAAGTTAATGACCAGCTTTTAGCTTTTGCATGAACCTATTGAAGAGGAATTTCTTTGTAGAAGTTATTGAAGATCATCTGGCAAACAGAAGGAAAGAAATCATAGACCAACTTGCAGTGTGAGTAAGAGCTGGCTTTGTTTGGTTTACAGTATTTTAAATTATTAATGTTAAACTTGTGGTTTTTGTTTTTAAGAAATACAGAGAATGAATTGATGGAAACATTTACCAAAAACTTAGGAAAAGAAAAAACAAAAGCAAACAGAAAAACATCTGCTATGTTGCCAAAAAACTCCTAAGGAGCTAAGAGCAGTAGCAGGGTGACCTGTTCAGATCATTATTGTAGTACACAAGTTCAAGGTGATGAAAGCCTGGACCAAGGTGGCTTTAGGGGAGATGGTGAGAAGTGTTTGAATGCTGGGTATGTTTTGAAGGTAAAGTCAACAAGATTTGCAGAAAAACTAGTTGTAAGAAGGAAAACAAAAGCAGGCAAGCATGACTCCAAGTTGTGAGTCCAGGGTAGTTGAAAGGATAAAATTATTTAATGAGATTGGAAACACTGGGAGATGAAGAATAGAACTCAATTTGAGATACAAGTTTGAGGTACCTATTAGACAGTCACTTAAAGGGATTAAGAAGGCAGTTGGATTCTGCATCTGGACCTCAAGAGGAGGGGTCAAGCCTGGAGATGTTAAGTGTGGCAGGCATCAGTATAGGTGACATTTAAATCTGCAAGCTTTGCTGAGATCACTATGTGGGTAAGTGTGGATCGAACAGAAGACAAGGCCAAGGACTGGGCACTGTGGTATTCCAATTTTAGAAAGTTAGGGAGGAGAAAATGTAGTAAGTCTTGAGCGGGATCGAGAAGAGTAGCTGAAGATGTAAGAGGAAAAAAAAGACAGTGTGGTGTCCTGGAAATCAGTGGAGCAATCAATTGTTTCAAATGCTGCTATTAGATCAAGTATGATGGAGGCTGAAAGTTGATCATTTGGGGGTTTCTGTTGACCACCTAGAGCCCGAGTCAGAGCCTTTGTTTGCTTTGTGCTGGAAACACAGTGACACGCCGTCACCTTTTCTTAACCTTCATATCGCTCACTCCCTGTCTCCAAAGATACGCTTGCTTTCTTTTTTCCCTCCCACTGGATAAAATACAAGTGATTGAGTTCATTTTTCAGAGTTTTTATTGTGATCTTATTCTCCTTCTCTGAACTAATATATAAATTATGATTAGATCTAAGAGGTTCCTCAAGGCTTAGCCACTCGTTTATATACACATTCTTTAACCATACCTATAGATAGTTGAGCTCATCTGACACATATGAAAATTCTTGTTGTATCTCCTGATGTCACCTTACTCTCAAACTGTTGTACCTGTTTCTTTGGCACACCTAGAAATTGATGAATCAAAGGGGATTTCAAAATGTTCATCAAGTTGTCAGTTTCATCTACTTCCATTTCTCATTTCAAAGATTCTTACCATTATTAATGATCCTTAAGTAGCCTTCATTCTTTCACGTATCCGTTTACTCAACAAACTTGTATCATTGGGAGGGGTATTAGGAGTGTAGCTCTGCCAGTAATCTAAAGCAGATGTAGTAATATAATAGAAAAATATAATAATAATAATATGAACATAATTACCTAGATTAAAAATTGTATTACTTGCTTCATAAATCATTTTTAGTTAAATTCTAATCATTAAGGTAAAAATACCCATAGAGGCCCCCAAATCTTAGCCATCTGCAAGTAAATGTGATTTATATGGTATCCTTATACTAAAAAAAGATGATGGTTTCGATGGGTAGAGCATATTAATTTGGTCATTTGGTCATAAAAAGAGACGTTTCTTTTTTTCTTTTTATCTACAAAAACTAATTTCAGAGAAGAGTAACTTTTAAATCTAAAACCAATTGTTTAATCAGGCTGATATTTTCAGTTGGAATGAATTCCTTTGACAGCTTGAACATACATCCACCGACATGTCTGTAATGGAAATCATTTCAGAAGACACTAGACTGACACAGACTTCCCATGGCTTCGCAGCAAGACAGTGGTAGTCTTGAGGAATGATACTTTTCATCTTTTTGAAGATAGACACTCTCCAGTTGTCACCCCACAGGAAATCAGGAAGCATGCTAAACTCCAGTGGACTTGGAATTACACAGCCAAGTGCCAGTGGAAATAGCCTATCCAATATTATGATTCATTTTGAAGGAGAGTTTAAAAAAAAAACGGAAAAGGAAAAAAATGGAAGTAAGCTGCAAGCAACATGGCCAAACAGCTGTCTGGTTTTCTGTCTCAGAAACAGCTTGGAACTAACTATTCTCACAAGATCTCTTGGCAGAGTAGCCTGATGAAAATACAAAAGCTGTGAGGAGAAGTGTTCTTTTGCTGAATCCTTTCTGTAGCTATCATATGGTGTATGATATGATTTAGGTGTTCAAATTTAGGTGTTCAAACCTAAATTTGAACATGTGCATCATTTTTTTAAAGTTCCTTTATGTTTAAATGAGGGACTTATTAATTCTATGTACGGAACAAGTGCAGTTCACTGTAGCATTAACACCAAATAAGCCTTAATAGTTTTTAGAAACATTAATCCTGGACATGTTCTGATTTCCTTTTTTTCAAATGGCTTTTTTAGAAGCAGTCAAGGAAGATCTTGCTAAGACAAATTTAAGTGTGAATTCAAGGACACTGGTGATTTTTTGGGTGCCAAAATTAACCTCTAAGGGGAACTCATTTTAGCTGCTGTATACATCTATTTATTCATTCTTTAACATTTAATGGATACCGTCTTAAGTAGTAGAGACAACTTGACTTTAAATACACTTCTGGCTCACCTGCTAGATGCCAGAACTGTGAAATATACAAGATCTATGTTACTCTTCAAATGTTCAGTGTCAGAGGGAGGACATTCAGCATTTCGAGATTCATTATTTTAGGAGACCTTGAATTTTATCATCCTCAAATGTTGATTAAGTGAATTTATTTTTTATTAAGTATTCAAAGTAGAGTCAATTAGCTGGGACATTTCATATTTTTATCATGAGGCATTTTGAGTCTATCCTTTGTGACATCAGAATTAGTTTCTCATCTCAGAGTTTGCTGTGTTTATTCCTCTAGTGACTCAGTAGTTTATTGGCAGTCAGTTTGTAAAATGCTCTCGGGGATTATCTAGATGCAGAATGTTAGGAATGGAAACACATATTGCTTCTCCTGTCAAAAAAATGTATTTAACACACATGATATATCATCTTGCAAAAGTGGATGAAAATTCCAGTGGGTGACCTCAAGTCACAGTTTCCAGTGACTTACAGACTGTCATGTTTCTGAATAGCTCCCAGCCTAGCACAGGGCTCCTTTCTTCTTGTAATCCTGTCTCTTTAGCCTCCTGTTTGTGCATATACACAGTATGTGCATGTGTTCAGCCCAAAACCCACCACTCAATTTCAATTTCTTTAACAGTTTTGATTTGATTTGGTTTATTGCATAGGTAAGAATGCTTTTACAAAGTACAAAAAATTGAACGTACTTTTTCCTACCTGTATTTTGAGAATTTCCTCATTCTTTTGTGTGGTACACATAATTCACTATATAGATGTATAATTTATTTAACCCATCTCTTATTGATGGATATTAGGTTCTTTCCAGTCTTTTGCTATTATCAAAAAATATTTTAGAAATGCGGTGCATTTTTGCATATCATTAATTACATGTTAATTGTATACACACACACACATATACTAATAAAACATCTGTGTAGTGTAATTTCCCAGAAGTGGAATTTCTAAGTAAAAAACTCTGTGCATTTGTAATTTTGACAGTTATTGCTAAATTCACCTTTATAAGGACTTATACCATTTTACATTCAACCTGTAAATGTGTAATAATTGTTGTACCCCTTTTAGTCTTGTCATCAGGGAGTATTATTAATATTTTAGGATTCGACAACTTGAAAAAATGGAGAAAGCTTTTAGAGTGGATTTAATTAAGAGTTCTGTTATAAATGAGGTTCACTATCTTATCAGAAGTTTAATAGCCATTTCTATTTCTGTTTCTTTAAATAGTTATATTTCTGTGTTATGTCATCAGTATTTTTTCTTGTTGATTTATAGAAGTTCTTTAGGCATTAGAAAAATAATTCCTTTATATGTGATAGAAGTACTTCTTATTTTATGTAACCGTTTACCTCCCCCCAACCCCCATTAGAATTTTCTGCTCTCGAAATCCCTGTGAGAGCATGTGGGCCTCAATTCACCTTTGAAGGATAATCATTTCTCTGATTTTTTATGGAAAATGGCATGGTTAGATTTGATTTCTTCTGGTGTCAATTTTGCAAAATTATTTTCCTAAAGAATATTCCATTCTACTCAAATTTTAATATATTTTCAAACAGCATATTTTTCGTAGAATGTGTTATAGCCTTGGTAAATTTTGCCTTCTTAAGCTATCATTTTCTAAAAAAGAAATAACAAAAGCCACCTTATGGAAATGTCTCACTGTGATTGGAGATTTGCATAATTTTTCTGGTAATGTGTCAATTTTTACTCTCTTTATACATTTTAAGACAATATAATTAGATACTTTCAAGCTCAGAATAAAAATAAATTTGAGTTCCTGATGATTTCTTGTTTTTGTCTGATATTTTGTTTTCTGGTTTCCCACCAGAAAATATATGGGAATATATGCCAGAATCTTAAATAATTTTTGGCTGCAATAATTTTCAGAAAAAGAATGACTGATTTAAGAATTTTTGGAAATCCTAGGAAGTTCAAGTAGATGCACTGACTTGGAACATAGAAACATAATTAATTGCAGTATATAGAAAATGCCTGAAATAGAAACAAATAAATTGCAGGTACATGTACATTCATCATATTCCTCAATTACTTCACTGCATTCTAGTAAATATGAACCTGTATCTGCCTAACTGAGAGAAGGGGAGCTTAACTATTTGTCTAAGAAAAGTTAAATAAAACCAGATATGTAAATCTTGGTAACTTAATTGTTAAATTATTTCCCAAATTGTGTAGATTCATATTTCTTTGATCAATGGGAGACCGAGTGCTGATGATCCTTCTCCTGAACTGCTAGAATTTACCTCTGCTCGTTATATTCGCCTGAGGTTTCAGAGAATCCGCACCTTGAATGCCGATTTGATGATGTTCGCTCACAAAGACCCAAGAGAAATTGACCCCATCGTCACACGAAGAGTAAGTTATGAGGAATCATATTGGAATCTGTGAATAATATTGGGCCTATTGTTTTAATTGCCTGTTAAATAGTTTTACTTTAAAAAATTTTTTAATGATGTGATTCATTTATGGTTGTGCAGGGTCTTCATGCTATGTGGGTTTTTCTCTAGTTGCCGGGAGCGAGGGCTACTCTCTAGCAGCGGGGCGTAGACTTCTCACCGTGGTGGCTCCTCTTGTTCCAGAACATGGGCTCTGGTGCCCACAGACCTCAGTAGTTGCGGCTTCCAGGCGCTAGAGCACTGGCCCAGTGGCCGTGATGCATGGGCTCAGCTGCTCTGCCGCGTGGCGTCTTCCCAGGCTGGGGATTCTTTACCACTGAGCCTCCAGGAAAGCCATCAGGCATAATTTAGATTCTAGTTTTCCATGCTCCTATCTGCTGAGAGAGGCTTGGGAGCTGGGAGTCCTCAGCCACAGTCCTTGGCTGTGCCATCAAAACCTCTGGGGCCTCTGGGGAGCGCCTGCTCCTCCCTCAGTCGTGTCTGACTCTTTGCGACCCTGCGGACTGTAGCCCGCCAGGCTCCTCTGTCCATGGGATTTCCCAGGCAAGAATACTGGAGTGGGGTGGCATTTCCTTCTCCATAATTGTCTGTTAAATAGTTTTAAAAAAATAGTTTTCAGTGGAGGAATGAAAGACTTTAAAATTTCATGGACCTTCCTTTGTTTAAATCCAGCCTCTGGGCCACTTATTAGATGTGTAAAAAATATCAAACTTTTTAACATTTCTAAACTTTAGTTTCCTCTTGGTACAGTGGAGCTCATACTGCCTAGTGTATTCTCTTGATTTTGAGGACAAAGTTAGTTTTTCTACACTTTGGGTTATCTGTACAACTATTATAATTGGCCTTGTGGGCTTGTAACCCACACTAAGAAATACATTTTATATCATGACTCAGTACATATACACACACGGGCAGACACTCACACCACATCACATCCTGATAAACTTTAATATGCATGGAATCAACTGGTGATGTTGTGGAAATGCAGATTTGAATTCAGTAGATCTAGGACAGAACTGAAAAACAGTAATTCTAACAATTTTGCAGGTGATATGGATGCCACTGGTCCATGGACCATTTTATCTAAATAAATAATTTAGCTTCATGCTTCTTTAATGAATCACAATGCATTTCTAGTTCAAAAGAATACAGATACTAGGGAAAAAACTGATTGTATACACTTTTATTTTCCTTTATGAATTGAATATCAGGAAAAATAATGATTATAGCATCCTTTCAACATATCAGTGGAAACAGAAGCTAGTAAAGGTGTTGTTTTCAAACAGAAATTTGAGAGATTATGACATAGATGATCTGCCCAGGTTCAGGCAGTTCAGTTCAGTCGCTCAGTCATGTCTGACTCTTTGTGACCTCATGAACCACAGCACACCAGGCCTCCCCGTCCATCACCAACTCCCGGAGTCCACCCAAACCCATGACCATTGAGTCTGTGATGTCATCCAACCATCTCATCTTCTGTCGTCCCCTTCTTCTCCTGCCCTCAATCTTTTCCAGCATCAGGGTCTTTTCAAATGAGTCAACTCTTTGCATGAGGTAGCCAAAGTATCAGAGTTTCAGCCTCATTATCAGTCCTTCCAATGAACACCCAGGACTGATCTCCTTTAGGATGGACTGGTTGGATCTCCTTGAAGTCCAAGGGACTCTCAAGAGTCTTCTCCAACACCACAGTTCAAAAGCATCAATTCTTCGGCGCTCAGCTTTCTTTATAGCTCAGGTTGCTATGAGTCATAACTATGCTTCCTCCTATTCCCATGTCCCGCCAGGTTCTCTGGTTTATGTCATCTCCCTTTTATGCATGTATGCAACCAAGACAGTATTAGCTAGAGACTCAGTTCAGTAGTAAATCCATAAATCAAATACATGCAAACAGAATATCTACTGTGTGACTAGAAGCAAAGGAGAAAAGAGGATTGTAGGGAGAAACTGAGATTGTGAGACAAAACATTGTTCCACAATGACCCTACTGGGGTTCAACTGTTGCCACCAGGTAGCAAAGTGCTGAGCCTACAGACTGAATATTGAAGGGCAGTGCTTTTCACAAATATGTGAGGACTCCTCATACATTTTCTCATTGCTTAACTTCCTCACACCTAACTTCTCCATCATTACAAAATAACTTTTAAAGTCTTATGTCCTCATAGAACACATGTTGGATGTTTTAGTGCCCTTTCCAAACCTGAAATAATTTTGCCTTGTATTATATTTCAGTCTATTGTAAATTGTCTTCTGCAAAAGTAATCATTATTTTACAGCAAAGTTTAGATTCCTCACTTATTAAAAAATCACTTTTAATTATAATTTTGGCATGACTTAAAAATACACACCAAGGAAGACTGAATAATTTTGAAGTGAAATTTAATCTTTCCTGACAGTATATCTATCAAAGAAAAAAATCAATGGAAGTAAACGTGTTCCTTTTATCATCTTTTGCTGAAGGCAGAGAGGGTGTTGGGGTGCACATCTATTATTTATAACTTCATTGTATATGAACCTTTAAAATAGTGCAGTAAAGTTCAACATTAATTATGTTTTTGGAAGTACTCAAGTTCTGTAAACCCTACATATAAATTTAAATGTATAAAAATAGGATATTGAATTTTAACTCTTCTTCATGACTTAGAAATGAAGCATTACACATTTATATTTAAAGCAGTTTTAAAAACATCCACAAAACTTCTGTATCAGCATTCTGAGCAACTATGCCTGTTTTATCTGTATTATTAGGTGATGAAGTTAGTGAAACGCAGAGTTTAACGTCTAAATGAAATATAAACTTCCTTGCAAGTTACAATAGTGTGAGGTGTAAGTGTATCAAGTAAGATAAAGTAACACAAAATATTATAAAAGATACTGTATGTAAACAGCAAAAACAAAAAGAAAAAATGTTTAAAAAAGAAGTAAATTAGAAAAGAGAATTTGTGGTCAGAGAACTCAGATTTGTATCTATCTATTTATTCTCACTAAATATGTGTGTGTGTGTTTAGTGTAAATAATTGGAATAATAGAACTATCTACCACTGTGATGACTATTTAGATTCCACAAGATAATATGAAGTACTTTCACAACTAACTATAACTTGTGATATACAAATTAGTTAAAATTTTTTAATTGTTCAGTTGTATAAATTATGAGTAACCTTTCAAAAATAGCTAGGTAGATGAAAATAATTTGAGGCAGTCCTATGTTAACCTAAACAGAAAGGTAATTGCATGAACATTTTAACATAATAATGAAGAAATAGTGTTCTGCACATCTAGTTTATGTCTTGCATTATATTAAACCAATCTTGTAGTTAATTACTTTTCATGTGCTTCTTGATATGCTTAAGAAATGTGTCATCATGAGCACCCTTTCCCTTACATTTGTTGATTCTTTTCAAATTCATTAAGTAGAACAGTCTGCGTATGATTCGTGAACGCTGGCATTCCTAAAATGATAATAAAAGACGTTTTCTGTCTTTCAACTTTTATGAAGAATTATTGTCCTTGCTTCCCCCGACCCCGTAACAATTTGCTTTTGATAATAAATGCTCCAGCATGGAGTTTCTGTACTGTGCAGCACTTTGTATTGTTGTGGGAAATAAATTTCTAAAATGCCCACCTAACATGAACTATAGAGGCATTCTGCCCCTGGAACATTGTTTCAATGTGAGGAGTTACTGGATACTCTTGTGAGCCTTCAGTTGTTCTAGAGCTTCCAACTAAGGGTAGAAGCATAAAGCCAAGTTTTTAACTGAATGCTCCTTCCACCTTGCAGTAGTCTTAACAGGATTTCTCTCTGGATTGCTTTTTGCAGTATTACTACTCGGTCAAGGATATTTCGGTCGGAGGGATGTGCATCTGCTACGGTCATGCCAGGGCTTGTCCACTTGATCCAGTGACAAATGTATGTATATTTTTAGGCTGCTTAGGTAAAATGAAGCTCTGAACTGTAAAATGCTTCATGAGAAGCTTTGCTGACAGGGACGCTGTGAATGGGTGTCAGATCCCCACTTAGACGGCGTAACAGAAAGCCATGCCAGGGTGAAATAGAGCTGGCAGTTAGGATGATAGACTTTGAAGGGCGCCATTACAGTATCAGAAAACAGATTAGTTTTTTCCCAAAAAGGCTCCAAACCAGTCTATCTATTTTGAAACCTCTCTAGCTATGACAGCCTGCTGTATGATTTAGCTTTAGAGAATGCCTGTCATCAATCAACCTCTTTCTTTTATGAATTTTCATCAAAAAATATTAATGCAAACAAATGAAAAATGTACCTGGAAGTAAATATAAATGACCATGGAACCAGAGACCAAGGTAAGATGGGGCAGTAAGGAGTAGAGTAAAAGAGAGTATTCAAGAGAGCTTGAAATCGCGAGGTCAGAAAATGCTGGAATGGTTTTAGGTTGCATTTTTCATTAATGACAATGTATTAAGTGAACATAACCTAAGCAAAGAAGATGAATGAGCATCTGTTTTTCTCAGGCATAAACAATCTGGTGAAATACAGAATCATCTACTTTATGTATGGCAGAAATATTTTGGATAGTAAGATCAGTGAATGTAGCTACCTAGGTAAACACTTTTTCCTACGACAACTGTAATACAAATGATATTTCTTTCAAAGCTAGTTTTCTGAGTAATGCATCATAGTATTACTTCCTATGGAAGATTCAAATCCCTGGAATAGTTTTCTTCACAAGGTTGTGGTCCTGCTTTCTGCAGGGTGTGGGCACTATCTATCAGATGTACTGAGGAGCAGTATTTCCCAAGATTTGAGAACCTGCACAGCAGCCTTGGAAGGACGGTTCCATGCAGTGAAATAAGACTGTACTCAAAACACTTGCAGACAGGAGATTCAGGCTTGGAGTATTAGATTTCTCCTCTATCCCTGCCTCTCCATGCCTTGCCATCTACTCTCTCCCCTCTTCCTATGCTAAATGCTAATAGTCAGTTCACTTCAGTCGTTCAGTCGTGCCCAACTCTTTGCAACACCATGCACTGCAGCACACCAGGCTTCTTTGTCCATCAACAACTCCCAGAGCTTGCTCAAACTCATGTGCATTGAGTCAGTGATGCCATCCAACCATCTTGTCCTCTGTCACCCGCTTCTCCTCCTGCCCTCAATCTTTCCCAGCATCAGGGTCTTTTCTAATGAGTCAGCTCTTCGGATCAGGTGGCCAAAGTATTGGAGCTTCCACTTCAGCATCAGTCCTTCCAATGTTAATAGTACTTTGATGGAAACCTTAAAATGGATACATCCAACCCAGAAAACCTGTGGATCTCAGGAATTAGAGAAGTGATTCTAGTCTTCAAGACCACTCCTGATTGGGCCTTCATTCTCTGCTCATCTGAGCCCAGTGATTCCAGTACCAGCCTGAACCTCCCTCCCAAAGCTGGTGATCAAATATGTTCATCACTCCCGCTGCTGGAACCTCTTCCTTCCCAGACTGACAGGAGTTTTAGATTTTGGTTCAGAGGCTCCATGTTTTCTCTTGTCTTCATTCTACCTTTCAGGAGAAACCCCTCATTTATGGTTCCAAAGAATGCTGAAATATGCTTCCCCACCCTGCCCCCAACTTTTTTTCTTTTTTTACTAGAAATCCCGCTGTGAATGTGAGCATAACACGTGTGGTGATAGCTGTGACCAGTGCTGTCCTGGATTCCATCAGAAACCTTGGAGAGCAGGCACTTTTCTGACCAAAAGTGAATGTGAAGGTATGTTCCAGACAGTCAAACACCATGTGTAAGTCTTCCTTTCCTGGGGCACAGGTGGTGTAAACACATGCTGATTTCAGGTGAACTCGTATGTCAAATTCATATGCATTTCATCCAAGACAGTAGCTGTAAGCTCTTTTACTCTCCTGTTTTAAAGTTTTCAAGATTTTATTTTTTTGACAAATATTTACAAAATACTTATGAATTTACCACTATGTGAGAATGCAGCCTACCAGGCTCCTCAGTCCATGGGATTTGCCAGGCAAGAGTACTAGAGTGGGCTGCCATTGCCTTCTCTGAGAGAATTATGAGATGTAGATAAAAGCATAATATACACTTACTGTTATCAGGTGTGAATCTAAAGTTTATAGCATAACATATATGAACTTCTGAAAGTGTTAGTCTCTCAGTCATGTCCAACTCTTTTGTGGCCCCAGGAACTGTAGCCCACCAGACTCCTCTGTCCATGGGATTTCCCAGGTAAGAATACTGGAGTGGGTTACCATTTTCTTTTCCTGGTGATCTTTCTAACCCAGGGATTGAACCCAGGTCTCCTGAATTGCAGGCAGATTCTTTACTGTCTAAGCCACCAGGTAAGCCCCTATATGAACTTCTGCTAAACTATAAATCCAAACAACTAGCCAGAAAGCCCCATTTAACTAAATTCAAATATTACCATTTTAGCAAATCACATTTAGTGAAGCACCCAATCACATTTTTTTTTCAGTTCAAGAGGTACATATGGCCTCCAACACAGGCTTGGAAGACATTTTAAACTAATAGTAATAAACTATTACTATTTTAGTAATAGTACACACACACACACACACACATAGAGAGAGGGAGAGAGAAATGTAAATAAACATACAGTAAAACCTACTGGATATAGAGATTACCCTTCTAAACAGGTATGTTTATAAAATGCTTATCAAACCAGTATAGCTGCAGGTTCTCTGCCTGTTCTCCTTTTATATAGTTCCTCCCCTAGTAAATAGCTTTTGAATACCTGTCATCTAATAAATGGAGAAAACCAGAGGGGAGAGATCATACCCTAAAGCTTAGACTCATTTTATTATCTGGGAAGAAGAAGGCCCCTGATTCATTAGTTATACTTAGTAAAGGGTAGGGTATGGGGACAGTAGTTGTGAAGAATAGGAGAGAAGGTAACTGGGAGAGGGCAAGAAATCAAATGAGTGGAGAAAGAATATCTATTTTAGTAATCCATTAATATTTTCAATGTGTCATTTCACATTAATAATAATATAAAATGCTAATATTAGAAATGGTATCAGTGACAATCACAGAGTGCCTGATGAACTATGGACAGAGGTTCTTGACATTATACGGGAGACAGGGATCAAGACCATCCCCAAGAAAAAGAAATGCAAAAAAGCAAATGGCTATCTGGGGAGGCCTTACAAATAGCTGTGAAAAGAAGAGAAGTGAAAAGCAAAGGAGAAAAGGAAAGATATAAGATTCTGAATGCAGAGTTCCAAAGAAGAGCAAGGAGAAATAAGAAATCCTTCCTCAGCAATCAATGCAAAGAAATAGAGGAAAACAACAGAATGGGAAAGACTAGAGATCTCTTCAAGAAAATTAGAGATACCAAGGGAATATTTCATGCAAAGATGGCTTGATAAAGGACAGAAGTGGTATAGACCTAACAGAAGCAGAAGATATTAAGAAGAGGTGGCAAGAATACACAGAAGAACTGTACAAAAAAGATCTTCATGACCCAGATAATCACGATGGTGTGATCACTGACCTAGAGCCAGACATCCTGGAATGTGAAGTCAAGTGGGCCTTAGAAAGCATCACTATGAACAAAGCTAGTGGAGGTGATGGAATCCCATTTGAGCTATTTCACATCCTAAAAGATGATGCTGTGAAAGTGCTGCACTCAATATGCCAGCAAATTTGGAAAACTCAGCAGTGGCCATAGGACAGGAAAAGGTCAGTTTTCATTCCAATCCCAAAGAAAGGCAATGCCAAAGAATGCTCAAACTACCGCACAATTGCACTCATCTCACACACTAGTAAAGTAATGCTCAAAATTCTCCAAGCCAGGCTTCAGCAGTACGTGAACCGTGAACTTCCAGATGTTCAAGCTGGTTTTAGAAAAGGCAGAGGAGCCAGAGACCAAATTGCCAACATCTACTGGATCATCGAAAAAGCAAGAGTTCCAGAAAAACATCTATTTCTGCTTTATTGACTCTGCCAAAGCCTTTGACTGTGTGGATCACAATAAACTGTGGAAAATCCTTTAAGACATGGGAATACCAGACCACCTGATCTGCCTCTTGAGAAATTTGTATGCAGGTCAGGAAGCAACAGTTAGAACTGCACATAGAACAACAGACTGGTTCCAAATAGGAAAAGGAGTACATCAAGGCTGTATACGGTCACCCTGCTTATTTAACTCCTATGCAGAGTACATCATGAGAAATGCTGGGCTAGAAGAAGCACAAGCTGGACTCAAGATTGCCAGGGGAAATATCAATAACCTCAGATATGCAGATGACACCACCCTTATGGCAGAGAGTGAAGAGGAACTAGAAAGCCTCTTGTTGAAAGTGAAAGAGGAGAGTGAAAAAGTTGGCTTAAAGCCCAGCATTCAGAAAACAAAGATCATGGGATCAGGTCCCATCATTTCATGGGAAATAGATGGGGAAACAGTGTCAGACTTTATTTTTTTGGGCTCCAGAATCACTGCCGATGGTGACTGCAGCCATGAAATTAAAAGACGCTTACTCCTTGGAAGGAAAGTTATGACCAACCTAGATAGCATATTCAAAAGCAGAGACATTACTTTGCCAACAAAGGTTCGTCTAGTCAAGGCTATGGTTTTTCCAGTGGTCATATATGGATGTGAGAGTTGGACTGTGAAGAAAACCTAGTGCTGAAGAATTGATGCTTTTAAACTGTGGTGTTGGAGAAGACTCTTGAGAGTCCCTTGGACTGCAAGGAGATCCAACCAGTCCATTCTGAAGGAGATCAGTCCTGTGTGTTCTTTGGAAGGAATGATGCTAAAGCTGAAACTCCAGTACTTTGGCCACCTCATGCGAAGAGTTGACTCATTTGAAAAGACCCTGATGCTAGGAGGGATTGGGGGCAGGAGGAGAAGGGGGCAGCAGAGGATAAGATGGCTGGATGGTATCACCGACTCGATTGACATGAGTTTGAATAAACTCCGGAAGTTGGTGATGGACAGGGAGGCCTGACGTGCTGTGATTCATGGGGTCGTAAAGAGTTAGACATGACTGAATGACTGAACTGAACTGAACTGAACTGGTGCTATAGTAATTATTAGACAGTGACAACCAAAAAAGAGCCAGTAGTGAGAAATCATAAAAACAACGGGCTATGTAAACATGTGCCAACAAGCACTCTTTTATACTTTAATATTGAATGTTGTCATTTTTGAAAACAACCCATATGTCCAGTTTTTCCTGAAGGGAAATACCCAAGAAACATAACAGATGACTGATATTGTCATATGTAGCCTAGTATTGCCATCTGTCCCGTAA
Source organism: Bos taurus (assembly GCF_002263795.3). Taxonomy (NCBI): domain Eukaryota; kingdom Metazoa; phylum Chordata; class Mammalia; order Artiodactyla; family Bovidae; genus Bos; species Bos taurus. The sequence goes on from NC_037336.1 coordinate 67,262,884, forward strand.
TGGTGACAGGGATTCTAAAGAAACCTGTGTTTCTGGAGATCTATTCAGGCCAAGATGAGACCTAAAAACAAAAACTTCTGCGGAACTATAAATCCCAACTAGTCAGAAAGCCCGATTCAATTGAATTCAAATATTAATATTTTAGCAAATCAGTCCCAATCACATTTTTTCAGTTCAAGAGGTGTCTATGGCCTCCAAAACAGGCTTGGCAGACATTTTAAACTAATGCCAACTTTATATATGAATTGAATAAAATGTATTTGTTGTGTATCATGTATCAGACATGATAGGTCCTTAAAATTATTGAATTATAAAAGAATTTAATCATAAATTATTTCCTAACTATACGTTATCTTTTAAGCCTAAGATTCTGCATATACTACAGTGTCTTGAGTCTCTTCGTTTTCTGCCCTTACCTCTTTTGCTTTTTGATTTGTGTCTGTGTGCTTGTGAAGATATTTTGGGTTAGAAATCAGTCATTGTTCTGAGAAGTATCTGGAGGAATGGGGCCCCACTACGTAGTGGTGTAAAGGGGTAAACCTTAACAGCATCAGATGCCCGACCTTTCGTTTTTCTCCCTCTACTCCCAACTCCATTCCTGATGATCCCTCAGGATCTCCACAACTTCTGCCAAATGAGAGCAGACTTTCATTCCTAAGGCTGAGTTTGAGTTGAATGACACCATGAATATCTCTTCTCAGATTTCCTTAAATTTAATAAATTTCTCTTCTGCTTGAGGAATATCAGCAGTTACAGGTGGGAGTATCATTTGCGGGTAGGGATTCCTCCCGTTGTCTCTGACTTTCTATCACACAGTTATCATAATGCAATGTTAAGTGGATCTGCAAAACCCTTTACCACTCTCCACTAATATATATCTGTTTAAACAAAGAAATGGAAAGGATGGATCAATTATTAGGATTATTAGCCGTAGGGATAGACAGAGCAACACAGAAGGAAATTTCTACTTGCCGCTCTATACATTTTTAAAAATACTGTTATTATAAAACAATTTTATCTTTCTTTGTGGGAGAGATGGGAGGTTGGATTTACAAACTGAAAAAAAAATCTATAAAATAAAGATAGGGTTTTTAACCATAAAACCTTGTATACCTAGTGCTTTCGGTGATATATATATATATTCATAAGAGTTTATATGAAAATTTTAGCTTCCAAGCTGAATGGTGTTCCAGTCACCTCTGAAGATTTAGAAACATCTTTTTGCAACATGACAAATCCCTCTATAAAATGAATTGTTGTTTAGTCACAACCTACAATGATTGTATTAAGTTGTGTATAACTCTGTGTGACCCCATGGTCTGTAGCCCGCTAGGTTCTTCTAACCATGGGATTTTCCAGGCAAGAATACTGGAGTTGGTTGCCATTTCCTTCTCTAGGGGATCTTCCCAATCCAAGGATTGAACCCGTGTCTTCTGCATTGGGAGGCAAATTCTTTACCACTGATCCACCAGGGAAGCCCAACCTCCCATCTCTCCTACAAAGAAAGATAAAATGAATAATTTCCTTCTAATTCACTTGAATTTAATTTGGATTTTATCAGTCTAGCTTATTTGAGGCAGGATGTATCTATAAAGTGCAAAGGGTATGTATTCCATTGCTAAGCCTGTACTAACAGACAGTTTCTATCATGTGTCATGAACATTCAGTGAAATAACAAACTGCTGATGGCAGAGTGTAAAATGGTTGTTTGTGAGTAGGTACTCTCTGTGTCCTCTGAGGCTTTAGATGGAAGATGTGCAGGTCCAGGACCTTTAAACAGCAGCCAGAGCTGTAGGCAGAGGGCCCTCATATGTGGAGTGTATGCTTCTCAAACATCAGTCTTTACCTGCCTTAGCTCATGGTTATAAGTACAGTCAGCAATACAAGTTCTAAATAATGTGAGAATAAATTTGTATTCCTCTGTGTTTCTCTCTAGTTATACTGGTAGCAGAAATCTTGACGGTTACTTGCAATATATTTTTACAGTAGATTTTTAAGAATTCTTGTACATTGTCCTAAAGATATAAAACTGCATATCATGCCTAGTGATTTATATTTGTGATTATATACTTCCCTAGAATAAAGTTTGAAAACTCTCCATTAATACAGCAACAGTGCTATATCCTAAATCAAAGCCAACAAACTGAAGAAGCTATTTGCAACAAACTGGACAAGGGGGAATATATCTTTACTGTATTAAGAGTCATAGCAATAAGAAATTTTTTTTAAAAAACTGTTAAAAATGAGCAAAGATTGAAACAGGCATTTCTCAGGAAAAAACTATGACATAACCATATAAAAAATTGTCACACTTATTTATGATTAAAGAAGTATCCATTAAAACAATAAAAGTACTTTTTAAAAACTTACCAAGGTGTTCTTTCATTCACTCAACATATGTTTAAATGTATACTATGTCTAGGAGCTGAATTAAAAATGTTGATAATACACAGTGTAGGTGAGGCTGTAGGGGATCAGTTTTAATATGTCTGTTGGAGGGAAAGTAATCCAATATAGAATTTTTAGAGAGAAAATTTTCAAGTTAATTAAAATTAAAATTCTAGCCCCTGACTAGAAATTGTACTTGCAGGAATTTAATCTGTAGATGTACTCGATTTCTCTGTAGGACCTCTTATAAGCCTTGTCCTTAGTTGTTTAATCACTAAGTGGAGTCCGACTCTTTTGTGACCTGCTACTGATATTTATGGGCTTTCCAGGTGACACTAGTGGTAAAAAATCCATCTGCCAATGAAGGGGACATTAAGAGACCCAGGTTCACTCTCTGGGTTGGGAAGATCCCCTGGAGGAGGACACGGCCACCCACTCCAGTATTCTTGCCTGAAGAATCCCATGGACAGAGGAGCCTCTCGGGCTATGGTCCATAGGGTCACAAAGAGTTGGACATGAATGAAAAGAGGATACCCAAATCCACGACTGGCACAAAATAGCATAATCTCATCACTGAACAAAGCTCTCCTCTTGTCCTGATTGCTGCTGCTGCTGCTGCTAAGTCGCTTCAGTCGTGTCCGACTCTGTGCGACCCCATAGACAGCAGCCCAACAGGCTCCCCCGTCCCTGGGATTCTCCAGGCAAGAACACTGGAGTGGGTTGCCATTGCCTTCTCCAATGCATGGAAGTGAAAAGTGAAAGTGAAGTCGCTCAGTCGTGTCCGACTCTCAGTGACCCCATGGACTGCAGCCTACCAGGCTCCTCCGCCCGTGGGATTCTCCAAGCAAGAGTACTGGAGTGGGTTGCCATTGCCTTCTCTGATTACTTTGCACTAATTGCACATCTTTTCTCTCTTATTAGATAACTTGAAGGGATTGTGATAGAGATTGACCCTAAGACTCTGGAGCCTAACTTCAGAGTCTGGCTTACAATTCTGATCTCGTGACTTTTTACAAGTTATGGTTTAGTTGGTAAGTCGTGTCCGACTCTTGCAACCCTGTGGACTGTAGCCTGCCAGGCCTCTCTGTCCCTTGGATTTTCCAGGCAAGAATACTGGAGAGGGTTGCTGTTTCCTTCTACAGGGGATTTGCCTGACATAGGGATTGAACCCAGGTCTCCTGCATTGCAGGTAGATTCTTTACTGACTGTATTATATCTAAGCCTGCTTTACAAGTTATAGGTGGTTTTTTTTCCCTAAATGCAGACAACAGAGCTGCAGTGCTACACAATCTTCAGTTGGTCGAACTGGGGAATGAGAAACCAAGAACGGGAAGGGCTGACTGCAAAGTTATACTCCAGTTTTAAATTGTGCAAAGGGTTGACACCCTTAATCCCTGTGATATTCAAAGATCAAATGTACATACACTAAACATCCTTCTTTACCCATAGGATCTAATACAGAGATTCACATATAGTAATTATTCATCACAGATTATGCAAATGTTAATTATTCAGTGTCATACTTCAATAATAATCTGTTTGTTGTAATAGGAAGCTATAGGTTGAATTATATGAAATATCAGTTTTGTAAGATAAAAATCAGTCAAATATTGGCAATTTCATTGTTTAATTTATATGTTTTAAGTTCCATTAATATATATTTATTAATTTATCTAATAGATTCATGTACTTTCTAGGCATATTGGCTTTGTATGTATATACATATAATGTAATATAATTTACCATATGGTATAGAAATCTCTTATGTAACAAAAATTATTTTTATATATATCTGAAAGTTTATGAATTTATTTTTCCCTAATGCAGCCTGCAATTGTCATGGGAAAGCTGAAGAATGCTATTATGATGAAAATGTTGCCAGAAGAAATAGGAGTTTAAATATACATGGAAAGTACATTGGAGGGGGTGTGTGTATTAACTGTACTCGAAACACTGCTGGTATAAACTGTGAGACATGCATTGATGGTTTCTTCAGACCCAAAGGGGTAACGTATGCTTTTTCTTTCATGAAGTATTATTTTGGATTTTTCAGACTGAGGTGTATTACAGGGAAAAATAATTGTGATTGCTTCTTTAAATAGTTGGACTTCAAATCTCAAAGGTGACTAGAAATATTTCATAATAGAAGCTGATATAAATCATTGAGGATGTGATATAAAATATTTCCATCTCTCCAGAAAGTCCCATGGTGACTCATTCCAGTCAATCCTTACCCCCAGGCAAACTTTGTTCTGATTTTTGTAGCATAAATTAGTTTTGCCTCTTAGTGAATTTTCTAAAAATGAAATCGTAAGTTCACAAAATTTTTGGTCTTCCTTTCACTCAATGTAACAGGTTTAAATTTACCCATGTTGTACACACCAATTGTATTTCTTTTTTAAAAAATGCTAAGGAGTAGCCCTCTGCATGAATGTATCTTAATTTTAAATCCATTCTCCTATATATTTGGGTCATTTCCAGTTTTTGGTTAGTTCCTGCAAATCAATTTTATAAGAGTCTTTTTGTGGTCATGTGTTATTAACCTTGCATAAGTGTCTAGGAGTATAATAGTTTCATAGAATAGATGTATGTTTGACTTTATAAGATACTGCCAATGTTTCATCAAGTTAATGATACTATTTTACATGTTCACCAGAAATATGTGTGAGTTCTACTTCTTCCATCTCTAACATTTGGTCTGGACTATCTTTTTGAAGTAGTCCTCCTAGTGGATGTGGGTGTAGTGGGTCTGGCAGGTCAGTACTAGGCAGCCACTAAGTCAGTCCTGTCAATGCTGAGTGCTACAGCACATCTTTTATGAATTTACAGCAGTTTTTTTTGGACTAAATTTCTAAGTGCCTGCTGGCTATTCTGTATCCTCTCTTGTGAAGTGTTTCTTCAAAATTTTTCTTTTTAATTCTAGAAAAGTCATAATTTTGTTTTAGGGCTGTAGCCCATCTCAAGTAAATCTTTGTGTGAAGTAATGATTGAGATCTACATGCTTCACCTGTTGTTCCAGCACCATTTTTTGAAAAACACTTTTTTTCTCTTTCAAATTGTTTTGAGCCATTTTTTGAAAATAAGTCGATCATTTGGGTTAACATCTGGAGCCCCAGTTCTATTCCATGGGTTTGTTTTTCCATCTTGTGCTAACAGCACACTGTCTACACGACTAGCTGGTTCCCATGACTTCAGAAATACTTTATGCACATCATTACAATTTATTTAAAATAAGTTTTTATTCACATTGTGATTTGTTGTCTGTTGTTTAGCTTCTAAGTATTTGGGCTTTATTAAGTAATCCAGTGGTTAGTGTTAGTCACTCAGTTGTGTCCAACTCTTTGCGAGCCCATGGACTATATCCCTCCAGGCTCCTCTGTCCATGGAGTTATCCAGGCAAGCATACTGGAGTAGGTTGCCATTCTCTTCTCCAGGGGATCTTCCTGACACAGGGATCAAAGCCAGGTCTCCCACATTGCAGGCAGATTCTTTACCATCTGAGCAACCAGGAAAGTCCCATGTATGAATATTACTTATTATTAAAATGGAAACTTTATATTTTGTTTTCATTTTTATAGATGTAATCACTAAGAAACACAGTGCAGCTAAATAAGTAGACAGAACTGGGAGGGAACTTGTTATAGCCCTGTACTCAATGTATTATGGTCTTTTTTGGATTTCATTTATTCTTATGAGAAGGCAGCCATCATTTGTATTTTTGTTCTTCTGTATGTAAGATGTCTATCTTCTCTAACTGATTTCAAGATATACTCTTTATATTTATCTTTTAGCAAACTAACCATGTATTGGTAAATTATGGCCCCTAGATAAAATTTGACCCATGGCCTATATTTGTATGGCCTGCAAAAAACAAAAATTTTTTTCTTTATATTTGTAAATACTTATTTTAAAAAGAGAGGGAGGAGGAGGAGGAGGGGAGGAGGAAATGAAGGGAAAGGGAAAGGAGATGGAGCGAGAAGAAAAAGAAAACCCCAATTAAGAAGAAGAGCAAGAATAAGATGGATCAAAAGCTAGGAGGAAGAGGAGGAGGTGAGGAAGGGGAGTAGAAGAAGAAACAGACCTTAGGTGACTTACAAAACCTACAATGTTACTCTCTAATTTTACAGAAAAAGTTTTCCAATCTTGGTTAGACCATGTTTGTCTAAATGTGGCTTTCTTTGTGCTTATATTCTTGGTTACTAAACTTCTTGTAGTTATAAATTGAGATTGCTGCATTTTGGACATTTTAGGCCATTATCTCCTTACATATTTTTTTTTGAACTGTGCTCTCATCCTTTTGTGACTCCAGCTACATACAGTCTAGGTTGCTGGACTGTGCCTATAGGTTACTGAGGCTGTAATAATTTTTTTTTCTTTCTTTGTGCTTCAGATTGGATAATTTCTATTTATCTGTAATCAGCTATACTACTTTTCTGCATGCCATCAGTTATCTGTTGCTAAGCATATCCAGTTAATTTTTCAGCTTTATAGACTACTTATGTTTTTTTTATAGTTTCCTCCACTCTGCTGAAAAAAAATCATGTATTCACTCATTATAAACCTTTATGCTCTTCAGCATATCTAGAGACCTATACAAGTCTTTGTCTATTAATACTTGGGGCACCTCACTGTTTTTGTTGACCTGTTTTTTTTTCTTGAATAAGGACCATGCCTTAGTTTTTCTCCTCATGTCTAGTAATTCATGATTAACACAGGAAATTTTGGTTGATACATTGTAGTGACAAACGATTCTGTTATCTTCTTCTGAAGATTTTTGGATTTTGTTTCAGTTTGTAGTCCGCTTACTGACTAATCACTATGAAACTGGAGGCTTGCTTTTATACTTCTCTAGAGCAGATTAATAGAAAACTAAAGGTATGTATCTAACCTTTCTTGGTTGATAAACTAATTTCTATTTAGATTATATCATGTAGACTAGAAAGTCTATTCAGGTCATTCGGCTTTCCTGCTGTTGCTTCGGGTGGACCCCTTGGAGTCCCCAGAATTAATGTGCAATTAAGGAATCAGTTAAGAATGGAGGGGTATTGATATGTAGATTTTGTTGTTACCCTTATAAGAACATGAATCTTATCTAGTGTGTTTTTTCTTTCAAATCTCAAATCCTTCTAATTTATGCATGCTCTTGATTATTCTTCCAAGCCCTCAAATATTTGATTTTTTATATTTGTCCAGAATTCATCATTGTCATTTTAGGATGTGTTGGACCTATTAAAGACACTCTGCCATTATTAAAACTGGAAGCTTGATCAAGTTTTTAATACAACTTATTAAGTGAATCTGAATCTAGAATTTTATACTTTAGCACATAAAAATATGTATGCTATATTTTGTGCTAAAAATTCATCTATTTCAAGTGTTTAGTATTTGGGTGAAAATTCCTTATGTTTTTATGAAGATATAGAAATAAAATTTTTGTACACTGTAAATTTTATATCTTAAAAACATATATCTGCATTATTAAAAATTATTGCCCTAAAATCTAATTTTAGGTATATCTACTAAGTACATATATTTAACAATTAAAACATATATGTATATATATATGCTTATGGCCATGTTTACTTTGAGAATTAGTAATCTTATTATTTTAGTAAAATTAAAAATAAAGCATAAAATAGATATATTTATAGAATATCTTATGTTAGAAGGTTTCCTTTGTATCATTTCTTTTTAGATTCCACATATAAGGGATGTCATACAACGTTTCTTATTCTTCTGTCAGACTTACTTCATTCAGTATGACATTCTCTAGGTCCATGTTGCTGCAAATGGCATTATTTCAATCTTTTTAATAATTGAGTAATATTCCATTGTATATATGTACCAGATTTTCTTTATCCATTCCTCTGTTGATGGAAATTTAGGTTGCTTCCATGTCTTGGCTCTTGTTAGTGATCCTGCAATAAGGGGTGCATGTATCCTTTCGGATCATGTTTTTCTCTGGATGTATGCCCAGGAGTGGGATTTCAGGGTCATCTGGTAGCTCTAATTTTAGTTTTTTAAGGAACCTCCATACTGTTCTCCATAGTGGTTGTACCAATTTACATTCCCACCAACAGTGTAGGAGGGTTCGCTGGAAGTTCTCCTGATCAGCAATCTGATTCAAGCAGATTTTCCCAATTACTGTAAGGAAGGATAATAAATTAAGAGGTTTTGGTTTACTCAAGCTCATCATTGGAATCATAAATCATATTCATAAAAGCTAAGAATTTATCCTAAAGAAATTTATTGCTATATATCCCCAAAGAGGTGTTTTGTTGTTTTTGTTTTTTTTTTTTTTTTTGGTGTTGCGGTTTTCTCTTGGTTAGAAAGTCCTTCTCCCAGTTCTGCCCTCAAATTGCTACTCACCTCAAGCTCTAGTCTAAAAGTTACTTTTTCTGTGAAACGTTGCTTGTCTTCATTATGTTCTTACTACTTCCTCTTCTGCTCCAGAACTCTCTTCTCTGTGTCTATTTTATCACTCGGCACATTCTATTTAATCAATATCTTTCAAGTCTGCTTTTCCAGTAAGCTTCTTTAACTCAGAAAGCAGGCCTTACCTATCTGGGCTTTGCATGATCCTTTCTTCACAATAGAAAGTAAATGAATGAGTGTTAAATAATGATTTTGAAACAGATCTATGGACTTAGAAGATTAAATTCTATCAGACATGTAAATATTTTTCTGCTTATGATACTTTGACTTATTAACAATCAAGTTTTCATTATAAATTAAATCTAGACATATATATATATATATATATATATATATGTAAACTGTATTTGGGGACTTCCCTGGTGGTTCAGTGGTTAAGACTTTGCCGCCTGGCCCTGCAGGGGTTGCAAGTTCAATCCCTGATCAGGGAACTAGGATTCCACATGGCTTCTGGCCAAAAAACCAAAACATGAAACAGAAGTAATACTATAACAAATTTTAAAAAGACTTTAAAGATGGTCCACATCAAAAAAAAAAAAGCAATATTTTATAGGAAATAGCTTATATACATAATTATATGTATATTCAGCAGTATTTTAGTATTTCCTAGGCAAACAAATTTAGTTGCTTTTTTATTCTTATCCTATTACATCTAGAAAATAAATGTTTTATGTATGGTACATTGGCACAGTCTAGGTTTATTTAATTAAAATATTCTAATGTTAAAAGCTACATGTATTATTTTATATATGTGAGAAATCTTATGAGATAGTTTCTGTTATTCCTCTTAATTTTAATTTAATAACATCACTATGATTGCTATTATTAATCTCATATTACCAGAAAGTAAGGTGCAGAAGACTGCATAGCCAGTAAGTGTCCACAATGGAATGTGAGCTCAAGGCTTCCTAATTATAGAATCTACATTCCTCACCCCAGATTATGCTCACTCCTGAGAAAATCAAAATTTTAACATCGATATTTAAGATTACCTTTTCTCAAGCACCAAATTTAATTAGTTATATTGTGATCAATGTGAAAAAGGTTTTGAACATTAAAAATTTGGGGGAAAATTACCAAATTTGAACTACATTGTAATAAAACAAAAAAGTAAGGAAGATTTTATCATGGAATGTGTATTTCTCTTACATTTTCTATATAAGCAAACATTGATATTTTGTTTCTATGATGATAATTGTGATTATAAAAGAAAGAGGTACATTCTAAAATATGTAGAGATTAAAAAACTATTTGGGATTTTCTTTAAAATTTTAGCAAAGAATAAAGCATGATGAAAGTTATGTGGTAAAATCCTGGTAATCATTGAATCTAGGTAACAGTTACATAGGAGTTTATTATATTATTCTCTTTACTTCTATATGTCCACTTAGAAGAAATGGATTCTAGCAATTTTGAAAATATAGTAAAGACATTTTCTTATGTTATTATTTTCTCAATATAGTTTCTTATTGCATATCATTAAATTGGGAAAATAAAGAATTTTCTTATATTATCATTTTATCAATATAATGTTTTACTATATATCATTAAAATGACCTCTAAGGCTTACTGGATCAAAAAGTATTAGTGTTTTTATTACAGTTGACTTAAAGCAATTTAATATTTTTGTTAGGTATCTCCAAATTATCCAAGACCATGCCAGCCATGCCACTGTGATCCAGTTGGTTCCTTAAATGAAGTCTGTGTCAAGGATGAAAAACATGCTCGACGAGGTGAGAATTTGGTGGAGGGCCATTGTTCTGATTGAAAGTGAAAAAATGTTAGTTGCTCAGTCATATCCAACTCTTACATCTCAATAATTATGTTTATGTTTAATTATACCTTAAAAGCAAAAAGAGTTGAATTGTTTTACATTAGTTATACATGTATATGCATATATTTACATACCTCCGTGTATGTGTGTGTATATATATATATATATATATACACATATACACACACACATAAACCTTCTAGTCAATTATAGATCTGTGGTGTATGAACCTTTTGATGTTTTGTTATTTATTAGATTACTTTGTAGCTGGTATGGTTTCTGGGGTGAAATGACAGTGATCCTTGAGGGATGTGTGTGCTACAAAGGAAGAGCGAATAGATGAGATCACAGACTGAGATGTAGTTAATAATATAGAAAACAAGAAGTGTGCATAAAGCACTATAAAAGGCAGTAGGAATGAGTTCATGAAGGAAAAGAGGCCGACATTAATTTAAGCTAATACCTGCTTTGACGATTGAAATTCATGGTGAACTCCAAACATTAAGGAATCAAATGCCAAAATAACTCCTGGATGTAAAAATGTTTACAAGCTACTTCCAGGAAAGTTGCTTGCCAAGGTTATGTAGAAAATTCATAGAATATATCTGGAACTGTTTCTTTATATTTAGAAGACTGGGTTCTTCTATCCTGTGCGAAGACTAAAATAAATCATGGCTATTGTATAGGCTTTTCCCCCAAAGACTTTTGAGTTAAAAGGCTGGCAACATTTCTTTGACAGTTTAACTTACCTGCTTTCTTTACAAAGCTATATGATTATGTATTTAGGCCTTAGACTCTTAAATCTTAAAAGATTAAAAAATGATTATTTAAAAATCCTACTGGTGAATTATTGGTATCATTTTTTATTTTATGGTTCCTTATCTCTTTATGATAATAACTAAATCACATTATTTTTAAGATAATTTAATTTTATTCCCTGAGTTTAAACAGTAAGTATTCTGCTGTTGAAAAAGTGATTTAAAAAATGTAGAAAAGTAGAAAAATGGGCATTCAGTGCAGTGGTAACTCAAATACTATTATTAACATTTGTGTGTTAACTTTAGATGGTGACTTTTTCCCCATATCTGTTCATATTTCTCTGAAATTTGGTTTTAGCTCCTAAATAACAGTCCTCAACTCTGAAAGATATTAAGATTGTTTCCAAATTTTGTATATTTTAACGAATATATGATGAAGATCTTTGTATATAAAATATTTTTCATTTATTTTTCCCTCTGAGATCTAAATTCTTTTTTTTCAAATTGAGGTATAGTTGATGTACAATATTATATATGTTACAGTTGTACAATACAGTGATTTTTCAGTTACTAGGAAAACAACACATGGTCAACTAAAATTTTAACAGTACAAACGGAATAAAGTAGATAGCAAATACTGTCCTCTTTAACCTATTCAACCCTAGTCTCATTTCCAAATGTAATCACAATTTAAAATTTTTTATAGAGTAATGTACCAAAATTGGAGAAGGCAATGGCACCCCACTCCAGTACTCTTGCCTGAAAAATCCCACGGATGGAGGAGCCTGGTAGGCTGCAGTCTATGGGGTTGCTGAGGGTCGGACATGACTGAGTGACTTGACTTTCCCTTTTCACTTTCATGCATTGGAGAAGGAAATGGCAACCCACTCCAGTGTTCTTGCCTGCAGAATCCCAGGGACGGGGGAGCCTGGTGGGCTGCCGTCTATGGGGTCACACAGAGTCGGACACAACTGAAGTGACTTAGCAGCAGCAGTACCAAAATTCAGAAAACTCACTTTAGCTATAATAATGACATTATGTTAAAATCACAATACATATTAATTTTTTTATTGAATTTCTTATGTGCCTTTATAATCTTCCCTGGAGAAGGAAATGGCAATCCACTCCAGTACTCTTGCCTGGAAAATCCCATGGACAGAGAAGCCTGGTAGACTACAGTCCATGGGGTCACAAAGAGTCGGACACAACTGAGCGAATTCACTTCACTTTATAATCTTCAAATTCTTATCTACTCCAAAATAAGAAAATTATTTATTTCTTTAGCTCTTATTTCTTTCAATTCTTCCAGTTTTATTGCAATATAATTGACATACAGCACTGTGTAAGCTTGGGCTTCCCTTGCGGCTCAGTTGGTAAAGAATCCACCTGCAACGGGAGACCTGGGTTTGATCCCTGGGTTGGGAAGTTCCCCTGGAGAAGGGAAAGACTACCCACTCCAGTATTCTGGTCTGAAGAATTCCATGGACTGTATAGTCCATGGGGTCGCAAAGAATTGGACACAACTGAGCGACTTTCACTTTCGCTGTGTAAGTTTAAAATATTCAACATGATGATTTGACTTTCATGCTTACCACAATAAGTTTAGTGAACATCCATCATCTCAAGGATTACTTGAACACAAGCACGGCAATACCTTGACAGCCAATCTGAGAAACAAGATGGCTTTCTAAGTGATCAGTGGGATGGGATCTACTGGAAAAAGCGATGGCTCATGTCCTGGGCAGGACAGAGTGGGATGATGCAACATTTCATCACTTACTCAGAATGCAAAAGTAATGAATTGTTTATTTCTGGAATTTTCCATTTGATATTTTTCAACTGGGGTTGATCACAGGTTAACTGAAACCATGAAAAGTGAAACTACAGATAAGAGAGGAAATATGTATGTTTATTTTACAATTTGTATATGTTAGTAGTACTCTCTGCTATCTATTTGATTCTGCAGTTTGATTTTTTGGTAAGTGTTTATCTGGGCCTTGTTTTCTGTGTTTTTCCTAACTGTGTGTGTGTGTGTATGTGTGTGTGTGAGTGTGTGTGTGTGTGTGTATGCACACATGTGTATTTCCTAGTTTACCCTTTCAGGAGTCTTGAGTTTATATGTAAAGTTCTCTGATATGTCATCCTACCTTGAGTAGTATCTAGAATTTGTCTTTTGTTCAATAAAACCATGCTCCACACTCTAGACTACTTAATCAGAATTAATCAACTTGAGGAAAGACACTCGGAAAAGGCAATGGCAACCCAACCAGTACTCTTGCCTGGAAAATCCCAAGGGCAGAGGAGCCTGGTAGGCTGCAGTCCATGGGGTCTCGAAGAGTCGGACACGACTGAGTGACTTCACTTTCACTTTTCACTTTGATGCACTGGAGAAGGAAATGGCAAGCCACTCCAGTGTTCTTGCCTGCAGAATCCCAGGGACGGCGGAGCCTGGTGGGCTGCTGTCTATGGGGTCACACAGAGTCGGACACGACTGAAGCGACTTAGCAGCAGCAGCAGCAGGAAAGGCACTGGTTTAAGAAATGGCTTACTACTCTAGAAAATAATTATAGTTTCTTCTTCCAAGGGATTTCTCTGCTTCATAACAGCACAATCATTATATATATATATATATATATATATATATATATATCTGTCTGCCAATTTCAACCTGCACAGTCAAGTGTTCTGAACAAGACATTTAGTTTGTAGTAGTACTTTCAGAAACAAACATTGAAATAGACATTTTTTATCACAAAGTTATTTCTCTGTTTAGTCTTGAGGTCTGGAGATTTTAATATCAGAAATAAATATTAATTGAGGGGAGTGTTTCTGTGGCCTTTATTGAAGTGAACAGATGTCTTTTTCATTTGACTTCTATGTCTGATTAAGAAAATAAATTTATTGATGTTCAACAATGCAGACATAACTCAGAGATATTACAAGTTCAGTTCCAGACCACTGTAATAAAGCAAGTTCCAGTAATTTTTGGTTATCCAGTGCATATTAAAGTTATGTTTACATTATATGGTAATCTATTAAGTGTGTAATAGCATTATGTCTAAAAATACAATACCTTAATTCAAAAAGACTTTCTTGCTAAAAAATGCTAACCATTATCTGATCCTGTAGTGAGCTGCAATTTTTTGCTGATGGAGGATCTTGCCTTTAGGTCAATGGCTACAGGGTGGTGGTTGCTGAAAGTTGGGATGGCTGTGGCAATTTCTTACTATAACTAAATAATGATGTTTGCTACATTGACTGACATCCTTTCAAAAACAATTTCTCTGTAGCATGTAATGCTGTTTGATAGCATTTTATCCACAATAAGACATCTTTCAAAATTGGAGTCAGTCTTCTCAAACCCTGTGGCTGCTTTATCAGATCAATTCAGTCAGTTCAGTCGCTCAGTCATGTCCAGCTCTTCGTGACTCCATGGACTGCAGTATGCAAGGCCTCCCTGTCCATCACCAGCTCCTGGAGTTTACCCAAACTCATGTCCACTGAGTCAGTGATGCCATCCAACCATATCATCCTCTGTCATCCCTTTCTCCTCCTGCCCTCAATCTTTCCCAGCATCAGGGTCTTTTCAAATGAGTCAGTTCTTCACATCAGATCAGATCAGTCGCTCAGTCGTGTCCGACTCTTTGTGACCCCGTGAATAGCAGCATGCCAGGCCTCCCTGTCCATCACCAACTCCCAAAGTTGACTCAGACTCACGTCCATCGAGTCAGTGATGACATCCAGCCATCTCATCCTCTGTCGTCCCCTTCTCCTCCTGCCCCCAACCCCTCCCAGCATCAGAGTCTTTTCCAATGAGTCAACTCTTCGCATCAGGTGGCCAAAGTACTGGAGTTTCAGCTTTAGCATCATTCCTTCCAAAGAAATCCCAGGGCTGATCTCCTTCAGAATGGACTGGTTGGATCTCCTTGCAGTGCAAGGGACTCTCAAGAGTCTTCTCCAGCACCACAGTTCAAAAGCATCAATTCTTTGGTGCTCAGCCTTCTTCCCAGTCCAACTCTCACATCCATACATGACCACTGGAAAAACCATAGCCTTGACTAGACGAACCTTTGTTGGCAAAGTAATGTCTCTGCTTTTGAATCTTCATATCAGGTGGCCAAAATATTGGAGTTTCAGCTTCAGCATCAGTCCTTCCAATAAACATTCAGGACTGATTTCCTTTAGGATGGACTGGTTGGATCTCCTTTCAGTCTAAGGGACTCTCAAGAGTCTTATCCAATACCACAGTTCAGAAGCATCAATTCTTCAGTGCTCAGCTTTCTTTATAGTCCAACTCTCACATCCATACATGACTACTGGAAAAACCATAGCCTTGACTACATGGATCTTTGTTGGCAAAGTAATGTCTCTGCTTTTTAATATGCTGTCTAGGTTGGTCATAAATTTTCTTTCAAGGAGTAAGCATCTTTTTATTTCATGGCTGTAATCAGCATCTGCAGTGATTTTGGAGCCCCAAAAAATAAAGTCTGGCACTGTTTCCACTGTTTCCCCATCTATTTGCCATGAAGTGATGGGACTGGATGCCATGATCTTTGTTTTCTTAATGTTGAGCTTTAAGCCAACATTTTCACTCTCCTTTTTCACTTTCATTAAGAGGGTCTTTAGTTCTTCTTTGCTTTCTGCCATAAGGGTGGTGTCATCTGCATATCTGAGGTTATTGATATTTCTCCTGGCAATCTTGATTCCAGCTTGTGCTTCTTCCAGCCCAGCGTTTCTCATAATGTGCTCTGCATAGAAGTTAAATAAGCAGGGTGACAATATACAGCCTCGGTGTACTCCTTTTCCTATTTGTTGTTCCATGTCCAGTTCTGTTACTTCCTGACTACATACAGATTTCTCAAGAGGCAAGTCAGGTGGTCTCTTTCAGAATTTTCCACAGTTTATTGTGATCCATACAGTCAAAGGTTTTGGCATAGTCAATAAAGCAGGAATAGATGTTTTTCTGGAACTCTCTTGCTTTTTCCATGAAACAGCAGATGTTGGCAATTTGATCTCTGGTTCCTCTGCCTTTTCTAAAACCAGCTTGAACATCTGGAAGTTCACGGTTCACGTATTACTGAAGCCTGGCTTGGAGAATTTTGAGCATTAATTTGCTAGTGTGTGAGATGAGTGCAATTGTGCAGTAGTTTGAGCATTCCCGAAGAAAGGCATTGCCTTTCTTTGGGATTGGAATGAAAATTGACCTTTTCCAGTCCTGTGGCCACTGCTGAGTTTTCCAAATTTGCTGGCATATTGAGTGCAGCACTTTCACAGCATCATCTTTCAGGATTTGGAATAGCTCAACTGGAATTCCATCACCTCCACTAGCTTTGTTCATAGTGATGCTTCGTAAGGCCCACTTGACTTCACATTCCAGGATGTCTGGCTCTAGGTGAGTGGTCACATCTTTGTGGTTATCTTGGTCATGAAGATCTTTTTTGTACAGTTCTTCTGTGCATTCTTGCCACCTTTTCTTAATATCAACTAAGTTTATCAACTAAGTTTACATAATATTTGTTGTCAGTTCAATAGTCTTCACTACATATTCACCAGGAGTAGAATCTATCCCAAGGAATCACTTTCTTTCCTTATCCAGGAGAGGCAACTTTGCATTTGTTAAAATTTATCATCATATTGTGGCAATTAAGTCCTGTTTTCAGGCTCTACTTCTTTTGCTGTTTCCACCATATCTGCAGTGACTTTCTGCAACAGAAGTTGAATCCTCCGTAGTTATCCATAAAGGCTGGAATAAATTTCTTCTCAACTTCTGTTAATGTTGATACTTTGACCTCTTCCCGTTGTTGGGGGAGTTTGTAGTTTCCTCAGTTCTGTCTCGTTGCAATAAAAATTTGATGGACAGACCAGCATTACAGCTCTCAGATGGATCAGTGTACAGCTCTTGAATGGAGCACTGTTATAGCTCCAAGTTACAGCTCAGTTTTATTTAGAAAGTAAAGGAAAATACATCCTTGAGGCGTGAGGGCATGCTGACCCAAAAAATACGAAGAGAAGAGAGGCCCCCCAGCCCAATTTTGGCTCCTCTTTTTATGTTTTTTCTCCTCCCCCTGGGCTTGCCGTATGTAAATTGGGCTAGCCAGGAGTGCTGTTTGTTTTACCAGGGTTCCTCACTCTGGTGCTTGGACCCTCCTTTGTGCTAATTTTTTGGGCTTTTTCCTTAGTTGTCTTTTAGCCACTGCCACTCTGGACTCCATTTTCCTATTCTAACTACCTAGCATTACCTGCTCAAGAGATGGGAGGCCTAATTCTTTGGGAATAGAGGCATCGAGGTCTCTCTGGCTACTTCCTGATGAACTGGGATGGCAAGGGGCATTGGGCCTCACCCTCTTGCGAGTCTCAAGTCTCAGAGTCCTTGTAGTGGTGTCCATTTAAGGGTGAGTGATGTTTTCCATGGTCAGCTATTGTTTTATAATCCTTGTTGAACTGGCACTGCATGTTGTAGCTTGTTGACCTGGGCAGAGACAAAATGGGTTAGACAATTGATAATACATGGGGCAATCATAAGCCGCATCAATATGGTGATAACAAGGTAGGGGCATTAGCCAACTCCAAATCCCCCCTCACCAGGAGAATCCCCCAAAGAAAGATTGTAGCCACCCCAAGAACTCTCCAGTTCATTCTTTGAGATCCTGTAGGGTCTGAATGTTTCTCTTGAGGACTGTGAGACTTTCTTTAATTTAGCTGGATGTATTTACCCAGAATCAAACGTCTCATTCAAGATGGCTCAAGTCCCTCCTTGTTCAGGGATCAGGAGATCTATCTCCTGTCTGTTTTGCAGTACAACCCCTGCAAAGCTGTGTTGGCTCTTTAGAGCTTCCCTGAGAAATATTAACCCCAGAAACTTAATTTTGGGAGTGTTCATTAGAATGGCACTCATTTGTAGTTCTGAATAGGTACCTGAGATCTCCCAGGGGCTCACAGGTGTATTGAGTGTCCTCTTCCATTTTCTTCCATGGCTTGACTCATGAATAGTCAACCCAGGAGTTATGTCCTAGTACCTTAACTGCTATTGGGGTAGAAAATATTACAGGGTAGGGGCCCTTCCATGTAGCCTGGGGTTAAGCCTTTGGGGACCCATCTTTCCAGACTTTAATTAGGTCTTGAGTCCCTGGAGCATATAATGGTGACTCTATTGAATCTTTGGGGTTCTGGTTGACACCGCATAAGTGTATATCCTGTTGGAATTGCCCAATGGCCATGGTATAAGACTGGAGGATCTGAGCCTCTGGATCTAGGAGGAGGTCATTGACATAAACAAAAGGTCTCCCATATAGCATCTCATAAAAACTAAGACCAACCTGTTCCTTAGGGGCAATACAGGTGCAGAGGAGAGCTATTGGGAAAGCCTCCTTCCATCCCAGGGAGGTCTCCTGGTTTATCTTTTTTATTTCTGATTTTAAGAATTGGTTGGCTCCTTCTACTTTTTCTGAAGACTGAGGCCTCCAGGCACAATGGAGGTAATGAGTAATGCCCAATGCTTTAGAGACCCCTTGGGTGACCTTAGAAGTAAATGATGTCCCATTGTCATTTTGTAATGACCTGGACAGACCAAATCTCAGAATGAATTCATGGAGCAGTTTGTTGTTGTTGTTGTTTTTACCACCCCCTCAGCCATCTCAGTCCAGGTGGGAAAGCTTTCACTCCATCCTGTGAGTGTATCTATCATGACTCAGAGGTATTTATACCCTTGAGAAACTGGAATCTGGGTGAAGTCCATCTGCCAGTTCTCTCCTGGGTAGGTCCCACGTCGTGGGACAGGCTGGGCCAGCTGGGGTCTTTGAGCTCCTTGGGCATTAATTGGCAAGTGGTACAAGAGGAAACCACTTATCTTATAGTCGCTTGGAGGCCTGTTCCTTTGAAGGACTTTTCTAGTAATCTTTGGAGGGCCTTTTCCCCTAAATGAGTGGTGGCATGTAAGGAGTTAACCAACTTCCATTGGAAGTTTCCAGGCAGAAAAAGGAATCCCTCCTTTTGGAACCACCCCATGCGATCTTCTTGAAAGTCCTCACTCTTAGCTTTAAGAGTCTCACCTTCAGTATATGAAGGAGTTTCTGGAAAATTAGTTTGTGGAACTAAGGTGGCAACCCCTATATTAGATCATGGTTCTGTAATGCTGTTCGCTTAGCTTCCTGATTGGCTGCTTGGTTACCTCGTGCCACTTCCATGCTCCCTTTTTGGTGTCCTTTACAGTGGGAGACTGAAACCTCAGCTGGCAGATGAACTGCCTCCAAGAGACTAAGGATTTGGTCACCATATTTGATTGGGGACTCTTGGGTGGTCAAGTGGCCTCTTTCTTTCCAAATAGCAGCATGTGCATGAAGCACCAGAAAGGCATACTTGGAGTCAGTGTAAATGGCTACTCTTTTTCCTTTTCCCAGCTCTAAAGCTTGAGTCAGGGCTATGAGCTCAGCTAATTGGGCTGAAGTACCTGGTGGCAAAGGTTTAGCCTCTATGGCCTCAAAATTGGAGACTGCTGCATACCCGGCTCTTCTTTTTCTATCCAAGACAAAGCTGCTTCCATCAGTGTGCCAGATTTTCTCAGGATTGGTAAGAGGATCTTCTGACAATCCCTCTCGGCATTTTGTCCAGCAGTCCAAGGTTTCTAGGCAAGAATGAAAGAGGAGAGAGCCCTTGGGGGTAGGCAGGAGGGTGGCTGAATTAAGAATCTCACAAGGGGATATAGTGAGGCCTAGATTTTCCATCAGCACTACTTGATATCTGAGGATTCTTTGATCAGACATTCATAAATGGCCTCTCCCATTTAGGAGTTGTTTCACTTGTGGTGGGTAAAAACAGTTAGTTTGCCCCCCAAAAGAGAGTTATAAAGCATCTTCTATCAGGATTGCAATAGCTGCAAGATTTGAAGGCAGGGAGGCCAGCCTTGGGCGGTTGGGTCTAGCCTCTTGGAAAATAAGCTACAGTCTGGGGCTCAGGTCCCATACTTTGAGTTAACACTCCCCAAGGCTATTCCTTCTTTTTTGTGGACGTAAAGTTGGAATGCTTTTTCTGGGTCTGGCAACCTCAAGGCAGATGCTTTAGTTAAGGCTTGTTTTGGATTTCCAGTTGAGCTATTTCAAATCCTAAAAGGTGATGCTGTGAAAGTGTTGCACTCAATATATCAGCAAATTTGGAAAACTCAGCAGTGGCCACAGGACTGGAAAAGGTCAGTTTTCATTCCAATCCCAAAGAAAGGTAATATAAAATAATGCTCAAACTACGTCACAATTGCACTCATCTCTCACACTAATAAAGTAATGCACAAAATTCTCCAAGCCAGGCTTCAGCAGTATGTGAACTGTTAACTTCCAGATGTTCAAGCTGGTTTTAAAAAAGGCAGAGGAACCAGAGATCAAATTGCCAACATCCGCTGGATCGTCAAAAGAGCAAGAGGGTTCCAGAAAAACATCTATTTCTGCTTGATTGACTATGCCAAACCTTTGACTGTGTGGATCACAATAAACTGTGGAAAATTCTGAAAGAGATGGGAATACCAGACCACCTGATCTGCCTCTTGAGAAATCTGTATGCAGGTCAGGAAGCAACAGTTAGAACTGGACATGGAACAACAGACTGGTTCCAAATAGGAAGAGGAGTACTTCAAGGCTGTATACTGTCACCCTGCTTATTTAACTTCTATGCAGAGTACATCATGAGAAACATTGGGCTGGAAGAAGCACAAGCTGGAATCAAGATTGCCGGGAGAAATATCAATAACCTCAGATATGGAGATGATACAACACTTATGGCAGAAAGTCAAGGAGAACTAAAGAGCCTTTTAATGAAAGTGAAAGAGAGTGAAAAAGTTGGCTAAAGCTCAACGTTCAGAAAACTAAGATCATGGCATCCGGTCCCGTCACTTCATGGCAAGTAGATGGGGAAACAGTGGAAACAGTGGCTGATTTTATTTTTCTGGGCTCCAAAATCACTGTGGATGGTGATTGCAGCCATTAAATAAAAAGACGCTTGGTCCTTGGAAGGAAAGTTATGACCAACCTAAACAGCATATTCAAAAGCAGAGACATTACTTTGCCAACAAAGGTCCATCTAGTCAAGGCTCTAGTTTTTCCAGTAGCCATATATGGATGTGAGAGCTGGACTCTAAAGAAAGCTGAGCGCTGAAGAATTGATGCTTTTGAACTGTGGTGTTGGAGAAGACTCCTGAGAGTCTTTTGGACTTCAAGGAGATCCAGCCAGTCCATCCTAAAGGAGATCAGTCCTGGGTGTTGGAGGGACTGTTGTTGAAGCTGAAAGTCCAATACTTTGGCCACCTGATGCAGAGAGCTGACTCATTTGAAAGACCCTGATGCTGGGAAAGATTGGGGGAAGGAGGAAAAGGGGACGACAGAGGATGAGATGGTTGAATGGCATCCCCGACACAATGGACATGGGTTTGGGTGGACTCCGAAAGTTGGTGATGGACGGGGAAACCTGGCATGGTGCAGTTCCTGGGGTCGCAAAGAGTCAGACACGACTGAGCGACTGAACTGAACTGACTGCCTTCTTTGAGGAGTCCCCCACGTCAGTGGGATTGAATCATCCTGTCCCTTCAAGTTTTCATATAAGGACTGGGCAATTAGACCATAGCTGGGTATTCAGATTCTACAGTGTCCAATTAGCCTTAGAAAAGCTCGCAATTCTTTTCAAGTCAGGAGAGGGCAACTGAAGGATTCCTTGTACCCGATCAGAGGATAGCCTCCTGGACCCAAGTGTAATCTCCCAGGTAAGTGACCTTTGTCTCAACCATCTGTGCCTTAGCATGGGAGACTTTATATCTCCTCTCTGCCAAAAAATTTAGAACCTGAATTGCATGTTGTTGGGCATTTTTCTCATCTGGAAAGCAGATTAGTAGGTCATCTATGTATTGTAGCATTTTCCCGTTAGGTCCCAGGTCCAGATCTAGGAGATCATGGCTAAGAGCCTGCCCAAACAGGTAAGCGCTCTCTCTGAACCCCTGAGGTAATACTGTCCAAGTCATCTGTTGGTGTTTTTCTCCTGGGGCCTCCCACTTGAAGGCAGAATGATATTGGTGTTCTTTAGCCAGTAGTATGCAAAAGAATGCATCTTTGAGATCCAAGACTGTAAACCACTTGGCACTGGGTGGGATTTCTCCTAAGATTACATAGGGATTGGGTTGTGGGATGGAGGGGGACTACAGCTTCATTTATGATTTGGAGATCTTGAACTATTTGACAGGTTCCATCCTTTTTCTTTACAGGGAGGATTGGGGTGTTACACAGCGAATTGGTGGGGACCAATAGCCCACAGGAAAGGAATTTATTTATTAGAAGTTGTAGTCCTTCCTGAGCTTCTCTTCTGAGGGGATATTGTTTCTGGTTAGGAAACTGAGTGGGATCTCAGAGGACAATGATGACTGGTTCACCTTGGTGGGCTCATTCAGGAGTCCCCTGGTCCCACACCTGGGGGTTAATTTTGTCCTCCCATAGTTTTTGGTTCCTCTCTATTGGAGAGGGTGTAATGGGTTCTTCAGTAGTAACCAGAAGCTTTAGGGCTCTAGAGGCTGAAAAGCTTCCCATCACAAGGGTGGTCCCCAGTTTAGTGAGTATATCTCTTCCCAATAAGGGAGTAGGACTCTCAGGGACTACCAGAAACTGGTGGGAAAATATTTGTCCATCCCAGCAACAAAGAAGTGCTCAGGTGAATCTTTTAGTAATTGTTTTTCCTGTAGCACCCACAATGGTACAGGTTTGGGAGGAGAAGGTTCCGGAGTAGGAGGTCAGGACAGAGCAGGTAGCCCCTGTGTCAACCAAGGAGTTCTTGGACCTACCTGCCACATCCAGTTGCACCCTTGGCTCCAGCCCCATGCTGGTTATCTGTGACAGGCAGGTTGGCTGGAGTGGGCCATTTCAGTCCTGTTGAACCATTGTGAGGGAAGGCTTGGTGTTTGCCCTTGAGGCTCTTGGCTCCCGAGAGCAAGTTGCCCACAGGGACATTGCCGCCCAATGTTCCAATTGATGGCACTTGTAGCAAACCATTTTAGGAGACTTGTCATGGTTTGGACACTCTTTGGCCCAATGCCCCGCCTGTCTACAGATTAAGCATTTGCCTCGTTCCTTGTCCTTCAGGGACTCAGGGTTTGCCATAGGGCTTCCCTGGAGGGTGGCCAGCACCTTGGCATGCCTTATCCCTTTCCTTTTCTCCCTTTCCTGGGCCTTTGCCTCCCTCTCCATGGGTGGACTTCCTTAGGGGTGAGTCTTTCTGAAGCTTATTCTACCCAGTACTGTTGCAACCTGAGAGCCGGGTGTCCCCGGATCAGGGTGCAGATCCCCAGGCAAGCTGAGCCATGATAGCCTCCTGGAAAACAAATCCTCAGGCAGGTCGAGGCAGGTTGGCCTCCAGAGAATTGGGTCCCTGGGCAGGTCAAGGGATCTCAACCTCCTGGGACCCCTGGACTGGCAGATCCCTGAGCAAGTTGAAGCGTGACAACATTTAGAGGACCAGATCCCTAGTCAGGTCGAGGCAGAGCGACCTCCTGGGACGCCCAGACTAGAGCTGGGTGTCCCTAAGGTCTCCAGTGTGACCAGTACTGGGTAAGATTAAGGGATTGTAGTTTTAACTCATTGCCAGTTTGTTCACGCAGATGGGAATAGATATCATGATGTAAAGCAGGCCAAGCCTGTGCCCTAAGACTGTGAACCTGGTGAAGCAGCCATAAGACTTATCCTCTTACTGCTCTAAGGGAATGTAAGTCACTGATTTCCTCTCCTAGTCGTCCATAAGAGTAGATTAGGGTGACTCCAATGGTAAACACGGAGAAGGCAATGGCACCCCACTCCAGTACTCTTGCCTGGAAAATCCCATGGATGAAGGAGCCTGGTGGGCTGCAGTCCATGGGGTCGCAAGGAGTCAGACACAACTGAGCCACTTCGCTTTCACTTTTTACTTTCATGCATTGGAGAAGGAAGTGGCAACCCACTCCAGCGTTCTTGCCTGGAGAATCCCAGGGACGGGGGAGCCTGGTGGGCTGCCATCTACGGGGTCGCACAGAGTTGGACACGACTGAAGTGACTTAGCAATGGTAAATATTTCATCGTCATAGACCCACTTTAGGTAATAACAAAAGTAACAACAAAGGAATGGGTTATCTGGTCCTGTTAGAGGCATTCAGTTCAGTTCAGTTCAGTCGCTCAGTTGTGTCCGACTCTTTGCAACCCCATGAATCGCAGCACTCCAGGCCTCCCTGTCCATCACAAACTCCTGGAGTTCACTCAAACTCACATCCATCGAGTCGGTGATGCCATCCAGCCATCTCATCCTCTGTCGTCCCCTTCTCCTCCTGCCCCTAATTCCTCCCAGCATCAGAGTCCCTTCCAATGAGTCAACTCTTCGCATGAGGTGGCCAAAGTACTGGAGTTTCAGATTTAGCATCATTCCTTCCAAAGAACACCCAGGGCTGATCTCCTTTAGAATGGACTGGTTGGATCTCCTTGCAGTAAGGGCCTCTCAGGAGTCCTCTCCAGCACCACAGTTCAAAAGCATCAATTCTTCAGCACTCGGCTTTCTTCATAGTCCAACTCTCACATCCATACATGACCACTGGAAAAACCATAGCCTTGACTAGACTAACCTTTGTTGGCAAAGTAATGTCTCTGCTTTTCAATATACTATCTAGGTTGGTCATAACTTTCCTTCCAAGGAGTAAACGTCTTTTAAATTCATGGCTGCAATCACCATCTGCAGTGATTTTGGAGCCCCCAAAAATAAAGTCTAGGGGGATTGGATATTATACAATATTTCCCTCCCAAGGGCCAGCTATTTTCTGGTTTCCCTCCAGAAGATTGTAGAGGCAACATTGTGGGCCCAGACGGGGCTCAGGAAAAGAGCATGAAACAGGAGGGAAGGGAGCAGGGCACAACTTTTGAAAGAAATGACAGAGCCCAAGGGCATATATAAACTGATTAAAATCAAAGGAGTCCAAGATGACAAGTCAAATTCAACTAAACCCTGATCCCCAATCTGCAAGCTGAATGACACACCCAGAGGTGCCAGGACAGTTCCAAGGCACTGTCAAAAGACAGAGGAGTGAGTGGTTCCCTAATTGTTGAAATGATCCTCCCATTCATTAGCATGTGAATTCACCCAGCTTTAGCCACACCACATTCTATGGCCACTGCACTCTCCTTTGTGATGGCCCACACCCTTTGTGGAGTGTGCTTCTCTCTGAATACTAACAAATCCACTTCTTACCTATCCCTGTGTCTCTAACTGAATTTTTTGCAATGAGACATCAAAGCCTGAGCTTCATTAGGTCCTGAAGCCAGGCACCATGGGATTTGGCGGGGCTCAAGTCCTGGGAGAGAGGAGCTGAGGATGGGAGGAAAAGGCAGTGGGAAAAACATGCCAAGGAATCCTTCATAACCTGCCTGAAAACCTGCTAAATACCTGATGGGTGCTCACAGTTTTCATTGGCCTGATCCTTGGCACAAATAAAATTAAGGACAGAAGAACCTCCCCACCCGCTTGAGTAACAGCTACTAAAGCGCAGAGGTTAGTGAAGCCTTCAGAACACACTGGGGAGTAGCCTCTCCAGAGTCCCTCAGTTGCACCCACTGCTGCTCGCCTGTTCTTGTGGGGTTCAAGGAAACAAGAGATTGTAAAGAAATTAAGATTTTGTTAGGCATATATCCTTTCAGCCATAGGAGCGAGGCCCTCCTTCCTTAACCAGAGGTCTTCTGGAATCAGACTGAGCTGTGTGAGCTTTCTGCTGAGTTTGTTTTTCACTGTCCTGGTTTCCAGCATGCCAGGCTTCTTGTCACTTCCCCTGCACTGGGTTGTCTTCTCATTCAGCTTCCACCACAGGAGCTTTCCCCGAGTTGGGCCCCTGCTGTGCTTGGTCGCCTCCTTGCAGGTTTGGGGGTGGGGGTGGCAAGCCAAGGTTGTTTCAGCCAGTTAAATCCAAGAAACGGCACCATAGATGTCAGAGGAGTTTGTAATTTCCTCGGTTCTGTCTCGTTGAAACAAAAATTTGAAGCAACGGACAGACCAGCATTACAGCTCTCGGATGGACCACTGTTACAGCTCCATGTTACAGCTCAGTTTTATTTAGAAAGTAAAGGAAAATACATCCTCGAGGTGTGAGGGCATGCCAACCCAAAAGACACGAAGAGAAGAGAGGCCCCACCAACCGAATTTTGGCTCCTCTTTTTATGTTTTTTTCTCCTCCCCCTGGGCCTGCCCTATGTAAATTGGGCTAGCCAGGAGGGCTGTTTGTTTTACCTGAGGTCCTCACTCCAGTCCTCCGACCTTCCTTTGTTCTAATTTAGCGGGCTTTTCCCTTGCTTTTTAGCCACCGGCATTCTGGACTCCTTTTACCTAACACCATTAACCTGTAATGTTCTTAATTGCATTTAGAATGGTGACTCCTTTCTAGAAGGTTTTTAATTGACTTTGCCCAGATCCATCAATGGAATCACTATCTAAGGCAGCTGTAGCCTTAGATATATATTAATAATAGGACTTGAAAATCAGAATTACTTCTTGATCCATGGGCTGCAGAATAGATGTGTTAACAGGTTTGGAAACAATGTGAATCTCACTGGACATCTCCATTGGAGCTCTTGGATGACCAGGTTCATCATCAAAATGTTCAGTAATATTTTGAAACTTTTTTTTTCTTCTGAGCAGTAGATCTCAACACTGGGCTTAAAATGTTCAGTAAACTGTGTTTTAAAGAGATGTACTATCAACCAGGCAGAAGTGATTTAGTAGAGGGCCCTGGGATTTCTGGAATGGTAAATGAGCATCGGCTTCCACTTCAAGTCATCAGTTGCATTAACTCCTGGGAAATTCCATGGATAAAGGAGCTATAGTTCATGGGGTTGCAAAAGAGTCGGCCATGTTTATTTTGGGTTATCTCTGTTAGATTTTGATGTCATGTATTCATGAGCTTCATTACATTCCTGTTCGTTTTTTTATATGTTAAATACGAGTTTCGAACATTGAGAATACTGTAAAAATTAACCAGTACTGAAATATTTTGTGGGAATTCTTTCATCATCTGTTTTCCTTTGATATCCTTAATTAGCCTTGCTAAGTTTCCTTTTTATTTGCTTCCTTTTCATTTCTTTTTGTTTATGTTTCAAGTATCCCTTGCTTCCTATGGTATTCATTTTGTTTTACATTTTTTATAATTACACGAATTAAGTTTCAATTTGTTTACATTTTTTAATAATGGAAGTATTTAAGCCTAAAAGTTTGGCTTCAGTTTTTCTACATCCCATTGAATGTAGCTCTCTGTGCTGTACAATAGGACCTATCCATTCTCTATATAAATAGTTCGCATCTGCTAATTCATCCTTCCCACAATCCTCTCGTCTTTGGCAATCACAGATCCTTTCTCTGTGTCTGTGAGTCTGTTTCTGCTTGGTAGCTCAGTTCATCTGTGTCACATTTTAGAAGCTACATGTAGGTGATACCATATGGTACCTGTCTCTTTCTGACTTATTACTTTACTTAGTATGTTAATCCCTAGATCCATCCATGTTGCTGCAAATGGCATTATTTCATTCTTTGTTATGGCTGAGTATTATTCCATAGTATATATATGTCGTATCTTCTTTATCCATTCATTTGTTGATGGACATTTAGTTTGAATACCCTTAGTCTTTTTCTTTGTTTTACTTAGATGATTGTTATTATGTTTTTGTTTTAAAGTAGTATATTTTTACCCCCAAACCACTTTTCCATCTTGTGATAGTCTCAGAAGGTTTATGAGTTAATTTGAAGATACTGATATGTGTTTCATCTTTTATTAGGTCTGGCACCTGGATCCTGTCATTGTAAACCTGGCTTCAGAGGGGTGAGCTGTGATCGCTGTGCCAGAGGTTACATTGGCTACCCAGACTGCAAACCTTGCAACTGCAGTGGTGCAGGGAGCACAAATGAGGACCCTTGTTTTGGACCCTGTAACTGCAAGGTACCTTGTTTACTCAAATAATGCCCCATTGTTTAGAGCAAAGGTTATTTTCCTTAGTTTCTCTCTTATGTTTGTGCACATCGAGCGATTGGAGCTTCTGTAAATATCCAGTCTCTATTCTATGGTAACACTCCTGTAAGTGTCTTTAGAATCAGGTTTGGTTCAGCAAGACACATGCCTTTTGTCTAAAAACTTACAAATACAGAAGTCATCTTAAGAATGTGTTATTTTATAACAGAAACACATTTGTCCCCTTACCTATCTAGTCTGTTAATTTTCAAATATACAACTCTAAAGCTAGCAACTCTTTAAAACTACTGTACAGTCAAATCTACTTTAGCTTCATATCTTATCTAATTCTGAAAAGAATTCTCTCAAAGGTTTCATTCTAGATTTTTCAATAATCTTCTGAAGTTTGAACCCAGATAGGTCTGAAAATACCATGTTCAAAATCTTCTATTTAATTACAGAAAAAATGTGAGAAACCCCAGTGGAATTGATTACATGCTCAGTAATTCCTCCCAAGAGTACTTTCAGAAATGCAACCTTATTTATTGTACACACTGAGATAATAGGACATCATGCTATCACCAAGGGACACACTGTACCTGCAGCTTACAGAAGGAGGAAACATAGAAGCAAGTACAAATTTGAAATTATAAAACTGGTTTGCATGCATGCATGCATTGCTTCAGTTGTACCTGACTGTGTGACCCCATGGACAGCAGCCCACCAGGCTTCCCTCTCCACGGGATTCTCCAGGCAAGAATACTGGAGTGGGTTACCATTTCCTTCTCCATAAAACTGGTTTACTTTACAGTAATCAGTTCCAAACATTCAGATCAGACAACGTTAGCTATATTAGCTGAGAGAATAAACACTGAATTGAAAAAGTTAGAATCCCACACAAATATAAAAATAAATGTTACTTTTTTAAAGAAAAAGCATAGATGAAACTTTATTAAGAATATTTCCTTTATTAATTCATTAGTCTTATCTGCCACTGCTGCTTTTTCACTTGTGTCTGACTCTTTGTAACCCCATGGACTGTAGCCCTCCAGGCTCCTTTGTCCATGGGGATTCTCCAGACAAGAATACTGGAGTGGGTTGCCATGCCTTCCTCCAGGCTCCACGGGAATCTCCCCAACCCAGGGATTGAACCCAGGTCTCTTGCATTGCAGGCGGATACTTTACCATCTGAGCTTTTAGTGAAGCAGTCTTATCTAGACAACTATAAATTATATACTTATAGTTGTTAAGTGTGCATATGTATACAAACATTAAACCATAAAATAAGTAAACATTAGTATCCATGTTGAGAATACATTTGTTGGGACAAGAAGCTAAATATTGTAATAGTTATAGAATTAAATATGTGTTATATCCAGGGCTATTTAGATACCTATCTTGGAACACTGAAACAATAAAACTCCTGTCTACATAAACATGAAGAAAGTCTGCAGTCCATGGTAAAGAGTTGCCATGTGTTGAAAAATAGTAAATTAACTACATCTAGTACCTTTTAGTCAAATAATATCTGAGATGAAGACTTACTTGTAGATCAATACCAGAGTGGTCTGTGAGTGATAACTTGCTAATGGACACCACCTCTCTTGTGGTGTATATCTTTTGGAGTAATCCTAGAAGCATCTCTAATATTTACAAAATATATTTCCTGTATGTGCTTTATTCCTTTCCCAAAACTCCACGGAAATCTCTTAGCTTTATCACTTGCTCAAATAAAGGACAGGCACAGCTGAACTTAAAGTGAAAGAGAAACCTTCTGAGTCTTTGGAGTATAGGAAATAAAACTGGAAAAAAAAGGAATGTTGTCATACACATACTATTCATAGAGGGAAGATGCCTGGTATTTGCAAAGAAAGAGTAACAAATGAATGAAGGAGGCAGGCCCCATTCATCTTCTTTGATAAATATATCAGAAAGGCTAGAACAGGAGAGTTGTCGTCATTAGCAGAGCTCCAAGGGAGAATTGCTCAAGCCACTGGCTGGTCTCTGCCTGCCTCAGAGAATGATTCCAATCCTAATAAGAAAAATGCCTCTTACAAAGACACTTGAAGCTCTACATAGACAATTAGAATACAACAATAAACAGTCATTAAGAAATCATAAAAGAGAATGAAAAATTAAGTAAGTAGTAGCATTATTAAAAGAGTTCCCTTCAACTATGTGATATTTTAAATAGATGACTATAAGCTCTTCTAAACTAGAATGCTTTATAGGATAAAAGTGTACAGAGAGCAAATTTCATTAGATATCTAAATAATTTTAGAAGTGTTGAATTTTATGCATGTTTCACAAAAACATCATTTGACATAGGATTGTCAGCTGATTACTCAAAACAACATGGACCAGAATGCTGTTTAACACATGAAATGTTATTTAGAAGCTAAGTATAGACTTAAACTCAAATAAGATGCTATCTATAAAAGCATTCATCTCCAAAATGTGTATTAACCAGTAAACATTTGCACATTTATTCTTTTTTTCTGTAATATATATTAGTTTTCCAAATTTTTCATTAAAAAAATACAATAAGTTTGTGAACATTTTAAGAAATCACCTTGTTGTAAAGTCTTGGGCCTAAATTTATTTCTAGTGTAAATTGTGAATGACTAACTTTCTATTTAAATGCAGTACTGAGAAAAGTGGACACCTTATTCCCATATCTTCCATTTTGCATACAGGTATTCTGGATAAAATGGAGCAAAGAAATTTGCAGTCATGTAGATTCAGGAAAGGGAATTTCCTAGATATCAGACCAAAGAAGGAAATCTGAGTTAAGCATGGTGCTGTTTAGTCGCTAAGTTGTGACTGATTCTTTGTGACCCCATGGACTGTAGACCATCAGCCTCCTCTGTCAGTGGGATTTCCCATGGCAAATACTGGAGCGGATTGCCATTTCCTTCACTTAAGCACGTGGAGTGAAGAGAAAGCGCTAGTCACTCAGCGGTGTTTGACTCTTTGTGACTATAGCAGCTAGGCTCCTCTGTCCATGGGGAGTTATCCAGGCAAGAACACTGAAGTGGGTAGCCATTTCCTTATCCAGGGGATCTTCCTTATCCAGCCATTGCACCCAGGTCTCTTGCATTTCAGGCAGATTCTTTACCATCTGAGCCAGCAAAGAAGCCCATAAACTCAAACAAAACTATACAACTAAGGTCATGGCATTGGAGATAGGAGGCTGGTCTTAATGCTGAGATAGGGGTTCAAGTTCAGAGTTTTAATGGCTTCTCTAAACCTTGACACTAAGATTTGGAGCCACTGAGGGAAACAGGAACTGAATACATTTAAACTTGGACTCTAGAAATGCTCCCTAGCAGTCAACAAGCAGGCACTAGAAAATTACACCCAGAGGCTAGGCATGTCAACCAGAAAACATTCTCTTTCTTTTGGGGCTCTAGGTAGGTAAAAATTAGTGCACTGTCAAAACCCCAAATCTGTGTGCCACATGGGAAGGGGGTCAGTTTTAATCTCCCTTTATGTGCTAGAATTCTTCAACATGTCAAGCAAATAGTATTTCCACAGGGAGAAAGTATAGCCTTAACTGACAGTGAACTCACCATAAAGTAGTATGCTGCGCAATAGGAAAATAACTGCAAGAGGAAATTGGAAGTCAGAAAAGTCAGAATATTCATAAACTAAAAACAAGAAAGAATCAGATAACCTGAAAAAATTGTACACACAAAAATATTTAAAAATTTTAATAATGTAAATCACAGAAATAAAATATGTAAAAAATGAATAGTCATAAAAATATGAGAAGATAAAAGCACAAAGAAAGAAAAATAGGGGGAAAAATGAAAAAATAGAGTACTATATTAGAAGAACAAGCAGGTTTGGAGAAAAGTTAATGTAATTTATTTCTAGAAATGAACAAAAAAATCAGATATAGTCACTGAAATTTAAAATTCAGTGAATGGGTTGAAAAAGAGTTTAGAAACTGTTGGATAGAGGATCAAAAATACAAAATGGAGTAAAATACTTATACATTGTCATAGGGAGGGTAAATAAAAACATGAAATGCCAAGTGGCATGGTTGGTAGAATAATAATATTCAACATAAGTTTAGCAGAAGTGGCCAAAGAAGATATTAGATGAAACTGGGGAGAAACAGTATTCAAGAAATAATGGAGTAAATTATTATAAAGAATTAAAGAAGATTATATATGCTCAGTTTGAAGAAGATAAAAAAAAGTCCACCACCAGGGTTTATAGTAGAATCCCTGCCCACCAGTCAAGGAAAAATATTAAAACCAGAGACAAATATCAGTTTATTGTGAATGTTCACCACCAGCAGTTCAACTTTACTGAAAAAGCTCCTCAGTGGCATATGTACTTTAGTCAACGAATATTGAACCCAGAAGAGTTTCAGTGGGTTGAAGACTGTAAAAATCAGCTTATGGAAACCAGTAGCATTTCTGTACACCAGCAATAGCCAAATAGGAAATGTAATAATATTTAGAATGGCAACAAAACGATGTGGTATTTAGGAATAAATGTTCTCAAGTAGAGGTATTTTAAAAAGATTATTGAAGATCATAAAGTAATATTTAAAATGGGGAGATAGCTGCTAATTTTAAGTGCTGGTAAAAATCTGGGGGAAATAAAAGTGTTCACCATTGCTCTTATTAGAATGAATTAGACTTCCCTGGTGGTCCAGTGTCTAAGACTCCGCACTCCCAATGCAGGGGGCCCAGATTTATTCTGTGAGGAGGGCATGGCAACCCACTCCGGTATTCTTGCATGGACAATCCATATGGGCAGAGGAGCCTTGCGGCCAGGAGTCCATGGGGTCACTAGGAGTCTGACACCACTGACCAACTAAGCATAGCACAGCAAGGAACTAGGTCCCACATGCTGCAGTGAAGATGACGAAGGTCCCACATGGCACAACTTAGACCTAGATCAGATCAGGCGCTCAGTCGTGTCCGACTCTTTGAGACCCCATGAATCGCAGCACACAAGGCCTCCCTGTCCATCACCAACTCCCAGACTTCACTCAGACTCACATCCATCAAGTCAGTGATGCCATCCAGCCATCTCATCCTCTGTCGTCCCCTTCTCCTCTTGCCCCCAATCCCTCCCAGCATCAGAGTCTTTTCCAATGAGTCAACTCTTCACATGAGGTGGCAAAAGTACTGGAGTTTCAACTTTAGCATCATTCCTTCCAAAGAAATCCCAGGGCTGATCTTCAGAATGGACTGGTTGGATCTCCTTGCAGTCCAAGGGACTCTCAAGAGTCTTCTCCAACACCACAGTTCAAAAGCATCAATTCTCCGGCGCTCAGCCTTCTTCCCAGTCCAACTCTCACATCCATACATGACCACAGGAAAAACCATAGCCTTGACTAGAGGAACCTTTGTTGGCAAAGTAATGTCTCTGCTTTTGAATATGCTATCTAGGTTGGTCATAACTTTCCTTCCAAGGAGTAAGCATCTTTTAATTTCATGGCTGCAGTACTATCTGCAGTGATTTTGGAGCCCAGAAAAATAAAGTCTGATACTGTTTCCACTGTTTCTCCATCTATTTCCCATGAAGTGATGGGGCCGGATGCCATGATCTTCGTTTTCTGAATGTTGAGCTTTAAGCCAACTTTTTCACTTTCATCAAGAGGCTTTTGAATTCCTCTTCACTTTCTGCCATAAGGGTGGTGTCATCTGCATATTTGAGGTTATTGATATTTCTCCCGGCAATCTTGATTCCAGCTTGTGTTTCTTCCAGCCCAGCGTTTCTCATGATGTACTCTGCATATAAGTTAAATAAGCAGGGTGACAGTATACAGCCTTGACGTACTCCTTTTCCTATTTGGAATCAGTCTTTTGTTCCATGTCCAGTTCTAACTGTTGCTTCCTGACCTGCATACAGGTTTCTCAAGAGATCAGGTGGTCTGGTATTCCCATCTCTTTCAGAATTTTCCACAGTTTATTGTGATCCACACAGTCAAAGGCTTTGGCATAGTCAATAAAGCAGAAATAGATGTATTTTCTGGAACTCTCTTGCTTTTTCCATGATCCAGCAGATGTTGGCAATTTGATCTCTGGTTCCTCTGCCCTTTCTAAAACCAGCTTGAACATCAGGAAGTTCACGGTTCACATATTGCTGAAGCCTGGCTTGGAGAATTTTGAGCATTACTTTACTAGCGTGTGAGATGAATGCAATTGTGAGGTAGTTTGAGCATTCTTTGGCATTGCCTTTCTTTGGGATTGGAATGAAAACTGACCTTTTCTAGTCCTGTAGCCACTGCTGAGTTTTCCAAATTTGCTGGCATATTGAGTGCAGCACTTTCACAGCATCATCTTTCAGGATTTGGAATAGCTCAACTGGAATTCTATCACCTCCACTAGCTTTGTTCGTAGTGATGCTTCGTAAGGCCCACTTGACTTCACATTCCAGGATGTCTGGCTCTAAGTCAGTAATCACACCATCATGATTATCTGGGTCATGAAGATGTTTTTTGTACAGTTCTTCTGTGTATTCTTGCCATCTCTTCTTAATATCTTCTGCTTCTGTTAGGTCCATACCATTTCTGTCCTTTATGGAGCCCATCTTTGCATGAAATGTTCCTTTGGTATCTCTGATTTTCTTGAAGAGATCCCTAGTCTTTTCCATTCTGTTGTTTTCCTCTATTTCTTTGCATTGATCACTGAAGAAGGCTTTCTTATCTCTTCTTGCTATTCTTTGGAATTCTGCATTCAGATGTTTATATCTTCCCTTTCTCCTTGCTTTTCGCTTCTCTTCCTTTCACAGCTATTTGTAAGGCCTCCCCAGACAGCCATTTTGCTTTTTTGCATTTCTTTTCCATGGGGATGGTCTTGATCCCTGTCTCCTGTACAATGTCACGAACCTCATTCCATAGTTCATCAGGTACTCTGTCTATTAGATCTAGGCCCTTAAATCTATTTCTCACTTCCACCGTATAATCATAAGGGATTTGATTTAGGTCATACCTGAATGGTCTTGTTGTTTTCTCTACTTTCTTCAATTTAAGTCTGAATTTGCAATAAGGAGTTCATGGTCTGAGCCACAGTCAGCTCCTGGTCTTGTTTTTGCTGACTGTATAGAGCTTCTCCATCTTTGGCTGCAAAGAATATAATCAATCTGATTTCGGTGTTGACCATCTGGTGATGTCCGTGTATAGAGTCTTCTCTTGTGTTGTTGGAAGAGGATGTTTGTTATGACCAGTGCATTTTCATGGCAAAACTCTATTAGTTTTAGACCCAATACACCCAAATAAATAAATAAATATTTTAAAAAATTCGGGTGAAGTAGTATCAAAACTTAGGCCAATATGGCATTATCTAGTATTATCATTAAAGGTATTTAAAACCTGTCAGCCAGCAACTCAGTATCTAGACTTTTACCCTAAAGAATCTTATGCTACATGTATAAAGAAGCATATGAAAGATATTCAGCACATTCCTGCTTGTTATTATGTAAATCAGGAAAAATCTAAATATCCATAGATAAGAAAAATAAATTGTGATATATTCATATAATCTGATACAAGAAACAAGTGAGTGAAATAGATCTTACATGTAAAAACACTGATAAATTTCAGGTGAAGTGAACAAAACAAATGCCGTTATCATTTATGTAAAGATGTAAAACATAAAAAAAACTATGAATACACAAATAGAAATTTTAGAAATTTAAATACACTGATATGACGTGTACTAATTTCAGCAAGACAAGGCTCAAAGCATCCTCCTCCTCTCCTAGTGTCTTCCCCTCCCCAAATCTGCTTCGTCTCTCATGTCCTAGCCTGCCTCTTATTCTTTCAGAAGTATATTACTTAACTTGGGCTCTTGTTGGATTTCATTTGATGTTTTGTTGACTATATTTGCATCCACATTCCTCAGAGAAAGTGGTCTGCAATTTTCTTTTTTTGTAGTATCTTTGTCTGGTTTTGGTGTCAGGGTGATGGTGGCTTCATAGAATAAATTTGGAAGTGTTTACTCCTCTTCAACTTTTTGGAACAGTTTGAGAAGGATAAATTCTTTATTGTACAATTTGGTAGGATTTCTCAATGAGGCTGTCCAATTCTGAACGCTTGTTTGGAGAGAGGATTTTTTGTTTGTTTGTTTGTTTTTACAGATTCTATTCTACTTCTAGTGATGTTCTGTTCAAGTTAACTCTTTCTTCTTGACTCAGTTTTGACAAGCTATATGTTTCAAAAACTTTTCCATTTGTACAATTTGTTAGCATAAAACTGTTCAAACTGGAGAAGGAAGTGACAACCCACTCCAGTATTCTTGCCTGGAGAATTCCATAGACAGGGGAACCTGGTGGGCTATAGTCCATGGAGCTGCAGTCAGACATGACTGAGTGACTTAACACTTTCACAACTATTCATAGTATTCTCTTATGATTTTTTTATTGAGCATTTTTTGTGTCTATGTTCATCAGTGATATTTGCCTGTAACTTTCTTTTTGTGGTATCTTTACCTGGTTTTGCTATTGGGGTGATTGTAGGGCTGGGGTTGGGGAATTGTAACTGCAGGAAATGAGTTAGCTGTGCTGCTGCCTAGGATCTGGGCTGCCTCTGTGGTAGACTTCTTCTGGGACCTGTCTACTCCAGATCTAGTGCTAAGCTGTGGTGTGGAGGGAGCAGAGCTCATGTATTCTTGCTGGAAAACCAGTCACTGAATATTCCTGCCCAGAGCCTCTCTGCCCAGATTTAGCAATTGGCCACCGTGTGTTCCTATGGCACTAACTGGTGCATGCATTGACAGTGATCATCTCAGCTCTACCCAGATCACAGCCCAGGTGCCCTGGTCTGTCTAGATTGAATCGTTGCCTTATTCTTGCACCAGGCTGTTGAGTGGAGCTGCGGCATTCACCCCTTCAGACTGGGAAGTGCAGCAAAGTGGCAGCCACCATTGCAAACCTCTCTCTGCTCTAACTGTTAGCAAGTCAATGCTCCTCACCAGTAGAGTCAAGGTTTCCACAGCCTATCTGTCTTAGCAGATTTTCCAGCAGGCAAGGGGGCTTGTATCCTCCATGCAGGACCCCAGGACTGAGATGCACAGAGTGAATCAATCTGCTTTCTCTCCAAGGTGAGAGCCACAAGTGTGGCCCTTCTCTTTCTTCCAGATCTCTCCAAGGGGAGCAGGTCCTGACATGATGCCTTTTTTCCCCCATTCTATCTGAATATGTGGAGGTCCTTCTTACAGTTTTGGTTGTATAAGAGATCTTCTCCTGGTTTCCCATTAGTTTTCTTGTGAGAATTGTTCTGCATGTAGATATATTTTTGATGAGTTTGTGATGAGCTCCATGTCCTGTTCCACCACTTTGATCCCATTTCAGATATTTAACTTATCAGTTTTGGGAGGGGTGGATGGGACATTCATCTATACTTTTTTTTTTTTTATTGTCTGATTTTCTAGTTTTAAACTATTCTAGAGTTCCTAGAATAAGTAATAGCTGATCTTATGCTTGGGATAAAAAAAAAAAAAAACTTGCTCTCTTTAACTACCAATAATAATCATTAGCTTTTAGGGGTACATACGGACTGGCCTGGAAAATCTCATGGACAGATGAGCCTGGGAGGCTGTAGTCCATGTGGTCACAAAGAGTTGGACACAACTGAGCGACTGAACATAGCTGAAACACACAGGGGAAAATATTCATATTTTTAACTTCTAGGTTGTGGGTAATGGATAGTTATCATATGTACTTTTCTAATGCTTTGAAGTAATTCTAGATTTAAAGTTTCTCTAATTGAGGGGAAAAAAAGGATTTCCTAATTTAAAAAGATATAAAAGCAATTTTTAGCTTAATATAATATCAACTACTGTAATGTCTACACATAAGATTTTCTGTTATATCCTTGTTTAGATAATATTACTGAACACCATCCTAATTATATTTCAAAATATGAAAGCAATGCAACTCAAGACACAAAAATATTTACTAATTTTATGTATTATTAAAATGTTTAAAATGTCTCTTCTGGTAAATTACAAGAGACAAGCTAATTTCAGATATATGACAAGGCAATTAAATTTAAATGCTCTTCTGACTCTTGGCATTTGTTTTAAGTACTACATGCTAATATTTGGCTCTTTTGAAGTTTAGTATCATATTCTCTATTCAAAGTGAATTGAATTGCAGGCTCTGATAAATAATATAAATGGACCTTGATCTAGGTAGAAACGTGCTTTTATTTTTATCGAAGTCATAATAGACAAATAGTGAAGTAAAAGACTGGAAATCAAAGTCTATATTTTTATCTTGTTTTGCTTTTTTTTTTTGACTTCACTTTTCATTACCTTCTTACTGGCACACAAAATGATGTGATCTGACCATGATTTACCTCTCCAGAATATTCTTGAGTTTCAGCCTCTGTCTTCTAGCCTCGCTTAAATTTCTTGAGTCACCAAGCTCTTTTTAACTCTGGAATTTTACAGATTCTATTCAGATTGCTTGGAAAACCTCACTCTGACCTTTTCCCCTTGCTTACCTAGGCAGTTTTCAAGGCTCAGTTCCATTTCTCATTAAACTATCCATTATCCCCCAGTGAAAGCTATTCTTCTACCATAGTCACTTGTCATCGTTTTTCTTGATTATCTTTTCACAATTTGCAATCCATTTAACATCTATTACACCTCTGTGATGACATCAATTCTGTGTATTTTCTTCATCATTAAAAAATAAGATAGCACAGTGGCTCGTACACAAAAAGAAGGAAAGGAGAAAACTAAAAAGAAGTGTGAAGCTTTGACAGTTGCTTAAACTGATTCATATTTCTTAATCCATAAAATGATATTGCATCTTTCTTGCCTAATTCTCTATAGTTGTAATTGTAACATTGAAACCCTGTACAAAATATAAAGTATAATCATAAATGCCTGCTGGTTTATCTCTTGTTTATATATTTTTATAAGTCGAGATAAGTTTCCATTCTTTTCCCCAATGGGATTTTTAAAGTGTATGCTAGGATCTTTATTGGCCTGGATTTCCCACCTCTTTTCCATTTATGTACAGGAATGTTTATCTTACTTTCTTGTTAGGTTCAAACCCAGAGCATTTTTACAAAAGGCATTCAATTTATATATTTGATCCCAAATCTAAATTACAAATGTAAAATTTTTAGCATAAAAAGTCTATGCCATAATTTGTCTTCTGTGACAGTTACAGTTCAAAACTATTATGTTAATTATTTTTTTATATTAAAAGTTAAGATTGTAAAAAATTGAGAACTGATTTTCATCTCTTTTTCTAACCCATCAAGTATTACTTAGCTTTAGAACAGTGTATTTAAAGAGTATACACTCAACAAATAGTGCTAATTATCTAATTATCATTCTTTTGTTAACTTCTTTTAATACTAGGATGCATTAGAATGAAGGCCATAACAGAGGGAAAGCTTTAATTGACTACAAACACCCAACCAACAGTCATGGCTGCAAATTTTTCTGAAGAAATTATCACCAAAAAAATAACTTAAATGTCACTGGAGATATTCCTGGTAGCTTCATCAGTAGAATTCCCAGTTGGCTAACAATCACAGATAAACATATACTGTTGAAGTTGTCCCTAATTTGTAAGAAGGTAACTTCATGAGAAAGAATACAGGGAAACTATTATGACTCTACTTCTCTAGAGAGAAACTGTGCTGAGGAAACTATAGCAAAAACAAAACTGATGTCAACCCAACAGTCTCTAACTTCAAGAAAAAAGGATCTAGTCATATTTTTTTAATTCAACTTTATTTTTAGGAAAAAAGAGTACTAAATAAAAAGGGACAATTATTACATACTTTTTGTAGGGTAGGTCACAAAATACCTAATTAGATACTCAGCTAAATATGTTCAACAGAAATATGTATGTAAAACACATATTTCTCCCTAAGGAGATGAAAATTTGTTCTTGAGGGGCAAAAATATATCCATTTTATGTATAAGGCAAACATTCACGCAGTGCATTAACACATACATTATATCTGTAGAATTAAAATTTCATTGTGGTGATGAGTAGAACAAAATGACTAAGAGGTTCCTTAGGGACAAGATAATGAAAACTAGGTTGAGAACCACGGGTCTGAAGTGACACTTTTTATTATCAAAATATGTAAGAGAATAAAAATACATGCTATGTGGATTAATTTTTGACAGTGAAAAAATAAATGACTATTATTAGTTCCTGTTTAATTTTTGTTAATATAACCAACTGGAATAATGCTTTAGAAATGAAAAAGCTAGAATATTTGCTTTTAGGAAAATAAGATGATATGAGGAAATGTTAGTCTCTAGAGTGAAAGTCTGGAGCACTCTGAAAATTAAATGTGGAGCATTTTGGAAATTACCTAGTTCATAGGCCTATGTGTAAAAAAATCACCATTAAATTTGGAAATTAGAATACTATTGAACTCTAAATAAATAAAATATTAAAATTACTGGACTGATGAGAGCTGCACATTTAAAATGCCAAGAGACTATATTGGACCCCATTTTGTTTAGATAAACAATTAAAAAGACTTTTAACATTTTTATTAAATTATATGCTAATAACGCTTTTTAAAGTTGATCAGTATAGAGAGCTAAAAGAGAGAAATCTCATAATGACTAAATTAGTATTTGGGCTAAAAGTCATAGACTCTTACCATCATTATCAAGTATTTAAGATCAGTTATTTTCACATTCATGCTTTAGAGACTGAGTTGGATGGTGACACATAAGAAGATAAGGTATTTGTCCTTGAATATCTCAATAATATAAGTGGCAAAAAAAGGACATAAATGATGGTTTTATTGTTTGGATTGATTGATTGACTTAAAAAAAAAACTACATAGACATTCTTACATCTGTAAACATTCTAATTAAAGAGAACAGTGCTGCAGCGGCCCATTTTAATCTGATGATGCAAACCTTGGGATATATTACATTTTTTTCTTTCAACCTTGTGGCTTTTCTGTCTTATTTTTCCTTCAGTAGGCTGGAAAACTTTGTTCATAAATCTAGTGTCAGATCCAGAGCATGTACTCAGTACCCCTCTTAAGACAGTAATTCCCTTGTGCTTTATATTATATTTACTGGTCCATGTTCTTACTTCCTTTGCTGTAATTCTCTTGAGGACATTTTTTATATTCTCTTTGGCATTTCATATAATGCCTTGTATGTAGTATGTCAGCTATGATCTGATGAATGAGTGAATAATAACAGAGAATAAAGGAACAGTGAGAAGTGATATACAGATCATTTATTAATAATTTAATATTGATAGCAAAGGAAATTAAAACGCTCAAAGAACCTACCCATAAAGCAGATAGTTCATTCTCAAGTTGAAAATGAATTAGGAATACAATCAGGGATTCCTTCATGGATGATAGTTGTTAATTACTCCTAGAGAAATTTTGAAAAAGCAATTGTGTACCTGGGAACACATAAAAAGAATTGAGACCCAAGCTTCCAAGATCATGTGTATTAGAAAACTACTAAGAAGTGGAGAACCTCTGTCTCTGTGAGGTATAATAAAAGTCCTGGAGCACCATGCTTCTATGTCTGAATTGTGCCACTCTAAAATATATTAAATATCAAACTGTAATGTCCTCTAGTAAGCACTGTTTTAAAACTAGTATCTTTTTAAAGAAAATTCTGGAGTCCTTAAATAAGAAATTACTTAGATATGCACTCTCTTAAGGGAGATTAGAAAGCTAAAAAGGAAGTAGAATCTGATGTAATAATTAAGTCTATACATATCAGAAAGCAGAGTGCTAGTGAGGAGCTAAAAAGAAGTTCTCCCTGATTCATTATTTTCTTAGCGGCATCAAGAGGCTCTTTAACCAGTCCATAAGAATGCACATATAAGAATTATTATGTCCACCAATGGATCAAATTGCCAACATCCATTGGATCATAGAAAAAGCAAGAGATTTCCAGAAAAGCATTTACTTCTGCTTATTGACTACGCCAAAGCCTTGACTGTGTGGATAACAACAAACTGAAAAATTCTTAAAGAGATGGGAATACCAGACCACCTGATCTGCCTCCTGAGAAATCTGTGTGCAGGTCAAGAAGCAACAGTTAGAACCAGACATGGAACCATGGACTGATTCCAAATTGGGAAAGGAGTATGGCAAGGCTGTACATTGTCACCCTGTTTATTTAACTTATATGCATAGTACGTCATGCGAAATGCCAGACTGGATGAAGCACAAGCTGAAATCAAGATTTCTGGGAGAAATATCAATAACCTCAGATATGCAGATGACACCACCCTTATGGCAGAAAGTGAAGAGGAACTAAAGAGCCTCTTGATGAAAGTGAAAGTATAGAGTGAAAAAGCCGGCTTAAAACTCAGTATTCAGAAAATTAAGATCATGGCATTTGGTCCCATCACTTCATGGGAAATAGATGGGGAAACAATGGCAACAGTGAAAGATTTTATTTTCTTGGGCTCCAAAATCACTGCAGATGGTGACTGCAGCCATGAAATTAAAAGATGCTTGCTCCTTGGAAGAAAAGCTATGACGAGCCTAGACAGCAATATTAAAAGCAGAGACATTACTTTGCTGACAAAAGTCCTTCTAGTCAAAGCTATGGTTTTTTCTAGTAGTCATGTATGGATGTGCAAGTTGGACCATAAAGAAAGCTGAGCACCAAAGAATTGTTGCTTTTGAACTGTGGTGTTGGAGAAGACTCTTGAGAGTCCCCTGAACTGCAAGGAGATCCAACCAGTCCATTCTGAAGGAGATCAGCCCTGGGATTTCTTTGGAAGGAATGATGCTAAAGCTGAAACTCCAGTACTTTGGCCATGTGATGTGGAGAACTGACTCACTGGAAAAGATCCTGATGCTAGGATAGATTGAAGGCAGGAGGAGAAGGGAACAACAGAGAATGAGATGTTTGGGTGGCATCACAGAGTCAATGGACATGATTTTTAACAATTCTGGGAGTTGGTAAAGGACAGGGAAACCTGGTGTGCTGCAGTCCATGGGGTCGCAAAGAGTCTGACATGACTGAACGACTCAACTGAAGTGATATTTACCATATTTAGTATTGACTTAATATTCAACTGTAGTAGAGGTTGAGAAAAATCAGAACCAAGGACTTTTCTATTGAGTGATTCTAACTCAATCGATTAGGAACTACACTCAATAAAGGAAAAGTATGG
Source organism: Bos taurus (assembly GCF_002263795.3). Classification (NCBI taxonomy): domain Eukaryota; kingdom Metazoa; phylum Chordata; class Mammalia; order Artiodactyla; family Bovidae; genus Bos; species Bos taurus. The sequence continues at coordinate 67,306,325 of NC_037336.1, forward strand.
TATAGACTCAGGACTAAAAATGAAGAAGTCTAGAAACTTAAAGTTGTGGTTTCAAGCTGGGGTACTATGCAATATTATATAAGGTACATGCAGACTTAGAGCTGATAATTGTTTTCCAGCGAGTTGAAGTGAATTGAGTGGTAGGATTCACTGAAGTGAATTAGTATACAGATTAAAAACTGTAGCAGGATCTAAAGTATTTTGCCTCAAGATTTGTTGCAATAAACAAAGTAAAACTAACAGTTGGTTAACCTGTTTTTATAGGTGTAGATATCCTACTATCCTTACCATTTTGTATTGGTAAAGACCACACTCATTTTGAATGATTCACTAGAAAGATTCATAACTTTGAAAAGCTGTTATAGTCATGGTTTATTAAAGTAAAAAAGGGGATTAGTGGTCCAGTGGTTAAGACTCCACACTTTCAATTCAGGGGGCACAGGTTCAATCCCTGGTTGGGAAACTAAGATCCCAGCTGTGCACAGTGCAGACAAAAAAATAAAAAAGATAAAGTGAGAATGATACAGGTCAAAATCCTATATCCTTTTGTATGCAACAACAGGTGCATAGGAGAGAATCAAGGAGAGACCAAGCACAAACTTCCAGTTATCCTCTCCCAGTAGAGTCATACAGAGAGTGGTTAATTCTCCTAACAACACTGTTTTAAAACACATATGAGTTATTATCAACTAGGAAAACTCACTGAAGTCTTAGTGTTCAAGGTTTGTGTTGGAGGTCAAATTAAATAGATATGGAGTACTCATATGACTGACTGCTGCTGCTACTGCTGCTAAGTCGCTTCAGTCATGTCCAACTCTGTGCGACCCCAGAGACGGCAGCCCGCCAGGCTTCCCCATCCCTGGGATTCTCCAGGCAAGAACACTGGAGTGGGTTGCCATTTCCTTCTCCAATGAATGAAAGTAAAAATGTGAAAATGAAGTCGCTCAGTCATGTCCGACTCCTAGTGACCCCATGGACTGCAGCCTACCAGGCTCCTCCGTCCATGGGATTTGCCAGACAAGAGACTGTAGTGGGTTGCCATTGCCTTCTCCGTGACTTTGTCTACTCAGTCTCAACTACCCCTAGATCAAACTGATACATAATGACAAGGACCCTACATAAACAAAACTAGGCATTTACCATAAGTCATATTATTAGCATAAAATATCTCATATGACTCCTGGTTTCGGTTATACAAAGACATTCTTATCAGGCAGGATATTCCAAGGGTTTAGTGGGTATGTCCCAGGAGCTGGTCAAAGGACAGTTTTTTCAATTTAGAATGTGGGTTTGAATACTCTAAGATCCTTGAATTAATCCTTTACTGCACCTTATGATATTGAAAAGTTTCTTTGTTCTAGTGTCTCATGTTGTGGATACTTTACTTACTATTGCCAGGTTAAACATCTCAAGTATAGTTGTGTTGATTTATCTCCTACTGAATACCTTTTAATGACTTTTCATCAATTCCTATGTGATAAGATCTGATTTCTTAAAGGTTTATTATATGAAGTTAGGGGCCCTGGAAACCAAGCACAAGATTAGGATCCTAGCATAAGGGAAATATTCAATATAGTTTTTTAAAGATTACTGAATGAAACTTCTAAGCTTTGGATTATTTATTCCTATTATTTTTGCTAACGAGGTCTCTCTTCTATCCCCTCCATCATGATGAGTTTTTAAACCATGTTCGAAGGCTTAGGTCAAATTTCACTCTTGTCATAAAGCCTCTTCAAGGCTTCATAGCAGAAACCAGCCCTTTATCCTCTGTGTTCTTATAATTTGTTTCTAATATCTTCTTTTCATGTTCTACCTTGCATTATGTTGATTGTAAATGTATCTTCTTACTCAACTCTAGATGTTGGCTTTTAAAGACAGAGATCTTGACTCACTCATCTTTATAGTACCTAGTATTTCTACCATAATGTGATACTTTGGTTTATTAAATTGAATATTGTAATTATTTAATCATTACTTTTCAAGGTCATATTGCTAGGCTAAACTAACTAACAAAAATGTAACAAATGTCTGAAAGTTTCTAATTGTTAGGCTCAGTATGAATCTCAGAAAAGTGGTATTACAAGCTTTCAAATTAGAGTAAATGAAAGAAAATTAGACCAAGCACATAAGAACACAGTGTACAGAACAGCTGTACTATATCCTTAATGGGATAAGCTAAATTATCATTATTGATATGTTTCATCTTTCCTGCCTGTGTCCTCTTCTGAAGATGCTCTCAGGTTCAGGATTTTGGGGATATATTTGCCATCTTAGGTCTGAAATTAGTTTGATTAGTTTTGTTGACATCTATCATCTGAAAATATCTGAAATTTACCTTAGAAATAGCAAGAATACTAGCAGGAATATCAGTGCAATAATTAAATTTATGTGCATATTGGGAGGCTGAAGTTTGACATGTGAAACATGTCTAGAGACACTCTTTTGTTTAGGCTCCTGGCAATGTAGAAATGGTTGAGGTGGTAAGTAACACATAGAAATCAAGCCCCAAACTTAATTTCAAATATATTATTCTCTTGGATATCAGGAGAATATCTTTGTTTATTTTTATAAATTTCTCTATTTTTCATGCTGTTGTTCTTCTTCTATCTTTCCCCCTATATGCTCACATTTTTATTGTCCTATCTTCTGCCCAGTCTTTATTCAAACATGTTTTTATGAAACATCTTCTAGGTGCACAGCACTTCACTGCATGTGAAAAATATGACCACCAAGAGATTTATTTAAACTTAATACAGCTTTATTAAGCTAGTATTCAGTGTTGTACCAGAAACACTTCCACTTTTGGGGTATAACAAAGGCAGGTAAGACAGGGTTCTACATCTGAATAGATTATGGTATGGCTGGAGTGAATGATCTTAGAAGACACAGTGGTACTTTTCTGTGGTTATAATAGAAGAATGACAGAGGCTCTGGGAACACATTTGAGAAAGAAGCTAGTTTTCTAAGGAAAAGGAAAATTTCAGAATTGAAGTAATAAGAGAATTCAAGGAAGAGGGAAAATGTGGGGCAAATTCATACGTCGGGACTACTATGAATCTATCTCCTAAAAAGCAGGGAAATTTCATATGGAAGACATTAGTCAAGATTAACCATTCTTTAACTGAGAGATTATAGCCTTCCCAGTCTTTCATCATATAGTAAACTTTCTCTGGCTTGAGTTCCACATATAAACAAATAATTTTTCAGTATACTGGGTCTAGGATTAATGAAGCCAATCTAGAGAGCAGTCACCAAATGAGAATAATTGTTTCCCCATAATGTTACTCTATGATTAACTGACTATGCCAGTGTGTTAAAGGAAACACTGTGAAAAGTAACTTGGGAAAACTTTCTTTCTTTCCTACTGTATCTCATCAGGGAAAAAGTGTGACTATTTGCACAGTTTCTCTACCTGTCTCATTCTTAGGCTTGCTTCAAGGATTTGTACTTTTCATATGTGGTGTGAAAAATATTTTACCATCTGTATAATATCAATGTTCTACTCTACCTCTATGTATCAGCTTAATATCTTTTATTTTATCATGTATCATGTGTTCTAAGAGGAAGCAGTTCAACAACATAGATGGTTAAACACTGAACCAAATGTCTAAGTCATTGCTGGATTTATCATGACAGGTACTCCACTCTGGACAAAGATGAAGATCAAATTGTAACTTGGTGCAGTAGATTAGACTACTGTTTGATAATAATCAAGCATTATTTCCTATTAGTGTGGTTAGGACAGCATATAGTTAATAAGAAGTTTTTGAGATTTTAAAAAATATGATTATACATTAAATAAAGTTGAGAGGTAACATGAAGAATATACAGCTTATATTTTTCTTAAGCAGAAATAGGGACATTGTTCTATTTTGAAGGGCACCTGTGTTAATAACCTACTTCTCTGTTTATAGGAAAATGTTGAAGGAGGAGACTGTAGCCGCTGCAAATTTGGGTTCTTCAATTTGCAAGAGGATAATCATAAAGGTTGTGATGAGTGCTTCTGTTCAGGAGTTTCAAACAGATGTCAAAGCTCCTACTGGACCTATGGCAACGTAAGCAATAAATAGCCTTTGAATTCTGTGTGGTGCTCCATGGGGCTTCTTGCTATTGTCCTTCTGTAAGAAATTAACTTTTTTTTCTTGTAGTGAGTTTCTACTTAAACTAATCTTGGAGAAGTGATGGAATTTTCTTTCAAATACTAGCTGTCTCTTTGACCAAAGCCTTTAAGGTTTTGTACCAGTGTGTAAACTAGAACTTCTTATAATAAGTCAACAATGGCACCCCACTCCAGTACTCTTGCCTGGAAAATCCCATGGACAGAGGAGCCTGGTAGGCTGCAGTCCATGGGGTTGCTGAGGGTCGGACATGACTAAGCGACTTCACTTTCAGTTTTCACTTTCATGTATTGGAGAAGGAAATGGCAACCCACTCCAGTGTTCTTGCCTGGAGAATCCCAGGGACAGGGGAGCCTGGTGGGCTGCCGTCTATGGGGTCACACAGAGTCGGACACGACTGAAGTGACTTAGCAGTAGCAGCAGCCTTTTCAGTGTCCATGATTAGTATGTGAAGCAATGATGGAATTAATGCTGCTTTTGCCTCAAGGGCAGACAGTTCAACAGAGAATACATCTGATTGCCATAGGGAGGATTATGAATTGCATTCACCAGTATTTTTGGTATACACATTAAGAGAAACTCCTTTAACAGCTATGTACATAATACCTATTACCCACCAGTCTTTAGTTGTGATTTGTTGTTACCATAGCTCTTTCTTTGTTAAAAGGAGAAACTAAATTTGAATAATATCTTCATTCTTAATTGATTTGAAAAAGTTCAAGTTATTACATGTTTAGTGGTGGTGATGGTGGTTTAATCCAACTTTTGTTGCTTACTCCGTGGACTGTTGCCTGCCAGGGTCCTCTGTCCAAGGGAAGAATAGTGGAGTGGGCTGCCATTTCATTCTCCAGAGGATCTTCCCAACCAGGGATTAAGCCTAGGTCTCCTGCATTGCAGGCAGATTCTTTACCACTGAACCACCAGGGAAGCCCTGGGATATTCTTCCTCTACCATAAACATAAACATGTTTTCCTCCTACCTCCTTTGCCTATCATACACTCATTGATTTTTCATCCCTTCACAGACAGCAGTTTTCCTCCTTATGAAAGAGGACCTTCAGGAAATTTCAAATAGTTTTTGTGGCAGCACTTAGTAGTACAAAATACAAGGAAACAGGCTGGAGAAAGGAGGAGAAGCCTACAGAGGGGATGAGAAACTAGACATACATGGTTGAGTTTACTAAGAAGTTGAGCTCTTATCCTTGGAGAGTATGTAACTGAAGGATTGTAACAGGGGGTGTTGTGATTAGAGTTGGACTTTACAAAGATCACTCTTTTAATAAAACTGAATTCCAAACACTGCTGCCTTTCAGCTTTAATCAGCTAACTAATCCTTAATACAGCTATGAAAATTTTCTCTACTTGTGTTGCTTTTAAGTCTGAAATATTATGAGTAGTTTCTGATTGTACTCTTCATACCTAAATGAACCTGTGTGTACTTTATCAAATATTGATTGTGGAACAGATTTCATAGAACCAACAGCAAATGAACAGCTAGTCTAACTTCACCCTCTAGACTGTTCCATTAATGTACAAAAGTTTTATGGTTAGCAGAGGAGCAGAAGTAGCATTCAGCCTTGTACTTCAGAAACTAGGTTCACTGATAGTTGCATTTCAGGAGTTTTTCTGGAAAGAACTTTCTATGAATCTCACTGGGCTGTCCTTGGAGGTCTGATGAATGATGTTGGAAAGGGAAGAGAAGTAGCATGTATCTTGCTGCTTTTCTGTCCGATAAACTTTCACTGACTCTCTCTCGACAAAGGCAGTCCCAGCAGTTCCACAGCTTTAGAAGATATAGAATCAAATGACCTCTACATGAAGAAATTTTTAAAATATTTCACCCATATGTGATCACCATTACCATTCTGCTACCCATTACCCACAATGCCAAGCAGCTCACACATGACTAGTGGGTCCCTGGTAGCTGCAAACCTCTGTATCCAGTGTTATGTCCTGACTAGGTCGGTTCGGTTCAGTCGCTCAGTCATGTCCGACTCTTTGTGACCCCATGAACTGCAGCACGCCAGGCCTCCCTGTCCATCACCAACTCCCGAAGTTCACTCAAACTCAAGTCCATCGAGTCAGTGATGCCATCAAGCCATCTCATCCTCTGTTGTCCCCTTCTCCTCCTGCCCCCAATCCCTCCCAGCATCAGAGTCTTTTCCAATGAGTCAACTCTTGGCATGAGGTGGCCAAAGTACTGGAGTTTCAGCTTTAGCATCATTCCTTCCAAAGAACACCCAGGACTGATCTCCTTCAGAATGGACTGGTTGGATCTCCTTACAGTCCAAGGGACTCTCAAGAGTCTTCTCTAACACCACAGTTCAAAAGCATCAATTCTTCAGCGCTCAGCCTTCTTCACAGTCGAACTCTCACATCCATACATGACCACTGGAAAAACTATAGCCTTGACTAGATGGACCTTTGTTGGCAAAGTAATGTCTCTGCTTTTGAATATGCCATCTAGGTTGGTCATAACTTTCCTTCCAAGGAGTAAGCATCTTTTAATTTCATGGCTGCAATCACCATCTGCAGTGATTTTGGAGCCCAGAAAAATAAAGTCTGACACTGTTTCCACTGTTTCCCCATCTATTTCCCATGAAGTGATGGGACCAGATGCCATGATCTTAGTTTTCTGAATGTTGAGCTTTAAGCCAACTTTTTCACTCTGCTCTAAGTAGGATGGTTTAAATTTAGAATTGTTGCTGTGTGCCACACATAGCTGGAGAATAAACATGTCAAAGCAAGTCATCTTTCCCTAATTCCTTCTTAAATGTTCTTTCCTTTTCTGGGCAAAGGATCAAGACTAGGAGTTCTTATAGCACTTCTGACCCCATGGGAAGGAATAGGAACAGTATTGGGAGCTGGTGTTTTCAACTATCCTGGAGCCTCAAGTTGAAATTTAAATATATGAAAAGGAAGAAACTAGTAAATGAAAATCTACCTTTTATATCTTATCTCTTTTCTTCCTCTTATTTTCAAATGTATATATAATACCTTTTGAAATAATTGTTTCCATAAGAAACAGGAAAGCACTAATGGAGTGAAAAATGTGAAATTCAAACTTCAACTATTTGATAATTTATACAAAATTATGTGTGATTTTAAATGACTTTTTAAGAAAGTAGTATTTGAAATCATAATTTTTAAAAATCACACTGGATTAATAAAAACAGTTTATACTATAATATCATCCAAACTCCTAGAAACATCAAGAAAAAAAATAATGGTGAGAACATATGAGATGTTTAATGATATACACAACTTTTATATTTTCCTAAACGATCATAGTTTTTGTGTTTTCAATTTTCAAAATATGAACACTACAGAAATAGGAAAGAGAAGTGTCTGGGTTCTTTTCCTAAGTGACAATGATTGTATGTTTTCTTTAAGATACAAGACATGAGTGGCTGGTATCTGACTGACATTTCCGGCCATATTCGAGTGGCCCCCCAGCTGGATGACTTAGACCCACCTCAGCAGATCAGCATCAGCAGCGTGGAGGCCCGCCAAGCCCTGCCCCAGAGCTACTTCTGGAGTGCACCAGCGCCTTACCTAGGAAACAAGGTGAGTCCATACAGTGCTAGCTTCTTGCTTCAATTGATCAATAAGGAGAATGGGTTTTATATAGTCTTTCTTTAAAGGAAGATGAGATCAAATATATACTGATTGGATTGCTGCTACTGCTGCTGCTAAGTTGCATCAGTCGTGTCCGACTCTGTGCAACCCCATAGATGGCAGCCCACCAGGCTCCCCCGTCCCTGGGATTCTCCAGGCAAGAACACTGGAGTGGGTTGCCATTTCCGTCTCCAATGCATGAAAGTGAAAAGTGAAAGTGAAGTCGCTCAGTCGTGTCCGACTCTTAGCGACCCCATGGACTGCAGCCTACCAGGCTCCTTCATCCATGGGATTTTCCAGGCAAGAGTACTGGAGTGGGTCGCCAGTGCCTGGAACCAACTAAATCAGATTAAGTTGGACTTTTCCACCCTGCCCCATGGGTGGTTGCATCCCCACGTCACAGTTCTATATAGTTGCTATCCTGTGTTAACATTTTGGAAGAAAAAATAAACCAATGAAACCTTTAGATTTTTTTTTTTTTTGCAAAACAGATTGTAGATATTGGAAGAAGCAGTGTCATGTTTACTTGAAATAGCTGTTTCTCTAGAACTGTCTGTGGTGCAATACTTACTGAAGTCTTTCTCATCTGTTTCTATTTCATTTCAAAACTGGTATTCAGGAGAGCTACTTTCTCTACCTTGTCGGAATGTTAATTGGAAATGAAATTTATTACATAACTAATTTAATACTTGCCATGAAGCTTATAATAAACACCATATTTCCTGGAGCTCAGGAAGAGAACTACTATAAAAGAACAGCCAGATTGAAAGCACATGTTTTCAAGCCCACTGACACACATATAAAAACACACACACAGATAAACAAATGTAGCACTTTCAGAGATGAAGGTACTTCTTTCTTCCCCTCTGTTGTGAATTAACTCTAATTGGATAGGTTCCTTGGCTTTTATCATTTTATTTTATTTTGCTTAACAATTCATTGGAAACAAAATTTGATATTGAAAATCTAAATGAGAATACTTGATTGATCTGTGGAACTTAATATCTTGTCAGCTCATAATTAAATGACCTGATCACACCAGAAATTGTGACAGTCCCAGAAAAATCCTTTAGCAAATTGATGCTATTTAAGACTAGTTTTCAACTATAAGAATATAGCTTACTTTGGAAAAAATCTTCATGAAAAATAAAAATATTTTAATAATTAGTGGTGTGTGAGCATTAAGACAGAAAATCTTGCTAGTTCATATGAATGGAAACTAGTAGTTTTATCTGATTGAAAACGTAACTTTTGGCCTGTTTCTTATTTTTACAGGCCTCTAAATATCATTATGAAAAATGTGTAAATGAGTAAAACACATTTTTCAATGAATATGTATTTTTAAAGAGACTGTTGCATAAAATTTCCCAGCTGTAATAAAAATCTAATTAAACTGTTACTTCAAAGCCCTTTCCAACAAGAGGTCATTCTATCCTATTCTATTTAGGAATTCCTGAATACCTGACAAGAATAAAATAGCACATAGGACTTGAATGTCTGTAGCTTAAAATTGCCAAAAAACAAAACAAACAAAAAAACCAGAAGCTGTCTTTTTTTCCAACTGCTCTGAGGAATTTAGAGAAGAACCATGGGTCAAAATTGGATGAGTTTCAGAGGTCTTACTTTTCTTACCACAGGGAAGTTTACTTATAGGTAGTTTTTTAAAATAGAATATTTGCCATATTTTCCATCATTTCTTCTTTGCCCATATGCTTTTTCTTTCTGTTGGCTGAAAATCAAACTGACGGAAGGCAAGCAAATGGGATATGAAATAGCATCAGAGCAAAGCATTTGGACATCCTGTTCGTAGAGTTGGTTCCCAAAGATAACTTTCCTTATCCTGTCTAGACTGCTCCTTGTAACCACCCACAATGAAGTACTTCATATCCTGCAAAGATCATGTTCACATCAAAAAGCTGTGTTTGCCTGTGCTTCAGTTTCCATTCAGTGAGCAAAATACTGGTAACAGGGTGTGCAAATTGTTTGAATATGGAAGACATTTTTTAATGTAATGTGGAAGCCCTCGGTGGTTTACTGTCAGACATCTCAGTATGAATGAAACAATTTGCTTTAATAACTGAACCATATAAATTTTTGATACTACAATAATACTGCAAGCTCTCACAAATTACCGCAGTACATCTTAACTGTCATGTCACATCACGTAAATTACAGTCATGATGACATGCTTAGCTTGGTTGATATAATATCTTGCTAAGGAAATGGAAAATTGTAGGGCCTTATTTGTAAATCTAGTAAAGTCACTTTTCTAAATAGTTGAGGCTAAATTCTTTCCCAGTAATTGCTGTTGGACTCAGAGCCATTGCCAAAATCTGACAGAAACAGTATGTCAAGAAACTAGTATATCTGCTTAGATACTGAATTTGATTTGCATCCATGACCAGGAAGCTCTGGATATACAATCCTTCCTTTGCCTTTTTAGTATTAATTTCTAAGTTGAAAAAAGTATTTATGAGATGCTATTAGCTTTTCCTAAATATTTGTATAACCAATTTTCAAACATTTTCTAAGTTCCTTGGTGATAAATTCACTTATAACAGATGGGAGATGTATTGTACATATTTTATTTTAATGAAGGTGCCACATGCCAATCTTCCTGTGTTTTGGTAACCTAACCCCAAATAATAAAACTGCTCTCACTTGACATACACTTTGCTAACGTAGAAACCTGCCTGGTCATAATTAAATTCAAGAGCACTAGCCAGTTTAGCAAAGGAATACTTTTCATATTAAGGAACATTTTTATTGACTACAGTCCCTCTTTGGAATAATGAGGAATACAAAGGTGGATATAGTTGTGTATGTAGATAGTAGATGAGGCCTGGAAAAGTTAGCATATTTTTATACTACTCATTTAAAAAATTTCCATAATCTTGTTGTCTATGGCAAGTTTGTGTGCTGAACCCACAGTGAGGCCAAATGAACTGAAACATCGGAGTTTCGAGCTGAAAAGGGCCAAGCAAAGAGAGTGAGGCAGCCTGTGATGCTCAAAGGACCCAAACTCCTCAAAGCACTTTTAGAGGCAAAGTGATGGGGGTGAGGGGGGGATATGTCACATGGTATGTGATCAGCTTGTGCACAGTTTTCTGATTGGTTGATGGTGAGATAACAGGGCAGTGTTACAGGGGTTAACATTATCAGTCCTCAGGTTTCAGTAGGAGGCTGTGTGCTCATGGTCATCAAGTAGTTAGCTTCTTCGATTTGATGGAGGTTTTAGCATCTGTAAAACAACTCAGGCAATGTGCCTTAGTGTACTGTTGTCCAGGTGCTTTAGGGAGGAGCTAAATATTCTATGGCTGTCATATTTAAGGTTTATTGTTTAAATTCTTACCAGTTCTCCTGGACCAACTGCTATTTTTGTCACTACATGTTCAATTCCTTCAAGCATTAATTTCTTTTGTTGTTGTTGTTCTGGACTTTATTAGTAATTCTTGAGCCAGGCTTTTATGACTCAGGAGGCCTGGGAGACTACAACTTTTCTAGGAATAAAAGACCAGCAGATGACATGGGGAAGGACTCTCTCCGGAGAAGGTCCCATGGAGCCCCACTGGGTTATAATCTCAACTAAGAGTTAATCCCTCAACAGCAACCTGGAAAATGTTTTTTTCCCATAAATGTGTGAGCATTCAGCACAGTGTTCACAGTTGAGTGTTAATTCCCTGCCCCTTCCACTGTAGACATTCAAAGAAAATTAAGTCAGGCACCCACAGGGCTCTACTTGGCAGCATCTTATTTTCTCCAAATACTTGACAGAGGTTAATGCTTGGTTTTAGGGCATTCGTGTAAGCATGGAACCAGGCATGAATGTAAAGTGCTAGAGCACAGAGTCCTGCTGACTTGCTACAGGCCACAGCTTTGAGAAACAGTTTGGGTGTTTCAGAGTTGGAATAATTTACTGCTTTAGTAAACTAAGTGCTATTGGAACATCGAAATAGTTATTTCTTTTTGGTTACCCTAGTGATCTGAATTAGATAGTGCAGCCTCCAAAACCAGTTCTCTTCCTGTTTGTAAAGAGCCCTGAGAATCTGACTTGGCCTATCGATTGTTCCCCCATTACCAGTAAGGTTTGCAAATCTGTCTCTGGGTGCTATTAAATTAATCTTCTGTGATTTGGTCTTTATAAAACAATGCTTATTTTCTACAACATGTATACTATCTTTTTCTGTTTGTAGCTTAGAGGAGCTTTTAAATTGTTTCGTTGTAGTTGCCAAGAATACCTATAGTATAGCATAAGCTGCATATTATGAACAGCTGACAAAATAGCATCAGGTTTTAAAAGTAATCTCTGGTATTTCTTTGCTGTGCTTGCTTGACTTACAGTTCTACTTCTAACATCCCTAATTAAAGCTGTGGATTTGAAGGAGATTGATATTTGAGATTTATATGACAGAGTAGTTCTTGTCAAATGAAAGGAACTTTACAAATATTTTGTGATCAATGCTACCTTTTTAACAACAACAACAGAATAGTTTTGATTAGATTTCTCAGAAATGACTGGAGTTGAGATTTAAGTTAGAATTGAAAGATGATTTCCATCTTAGTAAAAAATTAAAACCTCACTAATAAGCATGAGTTGCTCTCCTTTTAGCAACATAATTTATATTTCTGATGTCTTTACTTTATATTCCGCAAAATTATTCAAAGTAAAGGTCAGACTCTCTCCCTCATCCTTAATGTCCTCCAAATTAAGTCTCAGAGTAAATGGATTAATTAAGAATGTATTATATATGTGGAGAATGGCATGGCTATAAAGGTAAATAAGATAAACAAACTGTGATTGAATTTTTATTCCATAAATCGGATCATATTAAAATGATTTGGCAATAGACTAATACCAGAAGACTATCTGTTGTCAAGAATAAACCAGATATATTGTTAGGGGCAAATGTTTATGAAAAAACAAACAAAAATCATAAGAACTCATTTATTACATGTAGTTCTGATAATGTCTACTCTGCAAAGTTAGCCCAACTATGAGGACTCACAATAAAATTTCTAGAATAATAAAAATTAATAAAACTGACTGAGGGGGAAAATGTTAAAAATCATATGAACATTAAAGCAATTGAAGCAGTAGCCAAAAAATTATTTCCATAAGGAAAACAATGGTTTTATTTATTTATGTTTAATTTGTTAAATCAAATTTTGAACCTTAAAAACTTTTTTCAATCTTACACAGCTTTACAGAGAACAAAATAATGACTACTCCTCAAGTAATTTTATGTTACTTAATATCAGGGAGGCGTGAAAAAGGAAATTTCTGCCCAAACTCACTCATGAAAATCGATGCAAGTATCCTAACCAAACCATGAGTAATCAGAATCCATAATGTATGAAAATGGTAAAATTAGCTTTTATCATAGGAGTTCAGTGTTGATTTAATAGAAAAAGACAGTGTAATTGACAGTATTGATTAAATAAAGGAGAGAAACTGTTTCAATAGATGCAGAAAAAATAGATAAAATTTAATGATGATTCATGATGTTTTAAAAAATGTGTAAACTAAGATTGGAAAGGTGCTTCTTCATTTGATGAAGAATAGCTACACAAAAACAAATAACATATCTACTTTATTATAAAATATGGAAAGAATGCTTTAAGATCACAAACAGTTTTCACTCTGACCACTTTTATTTAACATGGTACTAGCAGATTTGGACAGTGCATTAAGATTTAAAAAAAGAAGTTAAAAGATACAGAAGTTAAAAGGGAAGAAATAAAATTGCATTTATAGATGATATGATTATCTGCTTGATATGATTATGAACTCAGAAGATAAATTATTAATAGGTGAATCAAGAAGGGAACTATATACAAAGTTAATATGTAAAAGCCTGTTGACTAAAAAGTTAGTCACAACCAGAAAGTAGAGAGTTATTTTATTTGGTGGGAATGTTAACGACTCTGAGCCCCGGAGGCAGCATCTCAGTTGCTGTTCAGTGGATAAGTCATGTTCTGCTCTTTGCAACACTATGAACTGCAGCATGCCAGGTTTCCCTGTTCACCATCTCTCTGAGTTAGCTTAAACTCATGTCCACTGAGTTAGTGATGCCATCCAATCATCTCATCCTCTGTTGCCCCGTTTTCCTCCTACCTTCAATCTTTCCCAGCATCAGAGTCTTTTCCAATGAGTTGGCTCTTTGTATCAGGTGGCAAAAGTATTGGAGCTTCAGCTTTAGCATCAGTCCTTGCAATGAATATTCAGGGTTGATCTCCTTTAGAGTTGATGGTTTGATGTCCTTGCAGTCCAAGGGACTCTTGAGTCTTCTCCAGCACCACAGTTCAAAAGCATCAATTCTTTGGCACTCAGCCTGATTTGTGATCCGTCTCTCACATCCATGCATGACTACTGGAAAAACCATAGTTTTGACTCTACAGACATTTGTTGGCAAAGTGATATCTCTGCTTTTCAATACACTGTCTAGGTTTGTCATAGCTTTTCTTCCAAGGAGCAAGCATCTTTTAATTACATAGCTGCAGTCATCATCCACAGTGATTTTGGAGCCCGAGAAAGTAAAATCTGACACTATTTCCACTTTTCCCCCAACTATTTGGCATGAAGTGATAGGACTGGATGCCACAATCTTCATTTTTTGAATGTTGAATTTTAAGCCAGCTTTTTCACTGTCCTCTTTCACCTTCATCAAGAGGCTCTCTAGTCTCTCTTTACTTTCTGTCATTAGAGTGAAATCATCTGGATATCTGAGGTTGTTGACAAATCTTCCTGCAGTCTTGATTCCAGCTTGTGATTCATCCAGCCTGGTATTTCACATGATGTAATCTGCACATAAATTAAGTAAGCAGGGTGACAATATACAGCCTTGTCTTAGTCCTTTCACAATTTTGAACCAGTCCATTGTCCCATGCCCAATTCAAACTGTTGCTTCTTGACCTGCATACAGGTTTCTCAGGAGACAGGTAAGGTGGTTTGGTACTCGCATCTCTTGAAGAATTTTCCACAGTTTGTTGTGATCCACACAGTCAAAGGCTTTAGCATTGTCAGTGAAGCAGAAGTTGATATTTTTCTGGAATTCTCTTGCTTTTTCTATGATCCAATGGGTGTTTGCAATTTAATCTCTGGTTCCTCTGCCTTTTCTAAATCCAGCTTGAACATCTGGAAGTTCTCAGTTCACGTATTGTTGAAGCCTAGCTTGAAGGATTTTGAACATTACCTTGCTAACATGTGAAATGAGCACAGTTGTGCAGTAGTTTGAACATTCTTTGCCATTTTTCTTCTTTGGGATTGGAAAGAAAACTGATCTTTTCCAGTTCTTTGGTCACTGCTGAGTTTTCCAAATTTGCTGGCATATTGAATGTTGCACTTTAACAGTGTCATATCTTTTAGGATTTGAAATAGTTCAGTTGGAATTCCATGACCACTAGGTTTGTTCATAGTAATGTTTCCTATGGCCCACTTGACTTCACTGGAAGCCAGACTTCCAGGATGTCTGGCTCTTGGTGAGTGACCACACCATTGTGGTTATCCAGGTCATTAAGACCTTTTTGTGTAGTTCTCCTGTGTATTCTTGCCACTTCTTCTTAAACTGCTGTAGAAGGCCAGAGAGAAGGAGTCAGGCCATATACAACTTCGCAACAAAGAGGGCAGGCAGTCTGAACACCAAAGATTATTGTTAAATAAAGAAAACCAGATATTAAGCTAAGGAACTTAGCATTATTCTATGGGAATTTACAAGCCTCTGGGCTCGCTGAATTCTTTCCTTTCATATGTAATGCAGCTATCTAAGACCACTTCCTATTTCTTGATTGTTTACAACCTTAATTCCTTGTTCACCAGGAGGCATGGCAGAGGATAGTTGCTTCCTGCATTCCTCTGAGCTCCTTTGCCATCATTGCAGGGGTGGCAGCATTTGCTGGGTCAAAGCTATTGTGTTCCCTTTTGGGAGCCCTCATTCACGTTTGGAGGCCCAAAATCACTGATGGCTGTGACATTTCTTGCCCACTGGTATGTCAGGAAATATTTCATTTTACAAGTCAATTGTGTTTCTTTACATCAGCAAACACCAATTAAAACAGCCCTTTAAAAATAAGTCCTGGGCTTTCCTGGTAGTCTAGTGGTTAAGGATCCATCTCACATTGTAGAGGACACTGGTTTCATCCCTGGTCCAGGAAGATCCCACATTCCACAGGGCAACTAAGCCCCTGAATCACAACCATTGAGTCCACGTGCAGCAGCTACTAAAGCTGGTTACCCTAGAGCCCCGTGCTACACTGTAAGACAAGCCACAGCAGGGAGAAGCCTGAGCACCACAGCCAGAAAGAAGAGTGGAGAAGGCCCACTCACAGTAAGGAAGACCCAGTGCGGCTAAAAAGAAATAAAATAGAAATAAATAAATATTAAAAAATAAGTCCTTTACAATAGTAACAAGTAACAAAATACTAAGGATAGAATCTATATAGGAAAGCAAAGAGCTTTTCAAATAAGAAAAGGAAATCCTAAAGAAAGAAAGAGATGGGGTTTGAATCAAAACTTACCTGATAAAAAGACTTAGGACTCATTTTTAAAAAAGAAATAATGATTGAGACAAAGTGCTATTGGTGTGAAAAAAGATTAAAAATGATCAGTGGAGTTGAAAAAATAGCCCAGAAATATCCCATGCATATATGGATACTTGATTATTAATAAAATAGAAATTGCAGATCAAAGACAATAGAATAGAGCATATAGTAAATGTTATTGGTACCACTGAGTATCTAAAAAGAAAAAAAATGACCATACCTGTATCCCTACCTCATATTAGACATAAAATAAACTCTAGTTGAAACAAAGGCTACAGCTTTCAAAAATCATACTATAAAGCGCAGAATTTTTACTTCTGGCCATGATTGAACAAAACTTTCTTAGACAACAAGATAATTTGAGAAAAAATGTGAAACAAGTTTTTAGACACTTTACAGCAGATGTTGTAGAACTTTGATCCCTGAGAGAAAAAAAAGAACCAGAGGAATTGAGGCTTAACAGCTGTCAAGGTTGTTGCCTGGGTGTTGTTTCCAAGGTAAAGTGCATTGAGAAAGTGAAAAGTGAAAGTGAAGTAGCTCAGTCATGTCTGACTCTTTGCAACCCCGTGGACTGTAGCCTACCAGACTCCTCCCTCCACGGGATTCTCCAGGCAAGAATATTGGAGTGGGTTGCCATTTCCTTCTCCAGGGGATCTTCCCAACCTCGGGATCAAACCTGGGTCTCCCGCATTGCAGGCAGATGCTTTAACCTCTGAGCCTATCATGGCCAGAGAGTGTTTTATGTACTGAGTTTTCGTATTTAATCCAGTGTATATATAGTGTTTAATTGTTGATGGTAGTGGGAGAAGCACAAGATGGTGGGAATGGATGGGACACAGATATGAATGAAGAGGGGCTTCTGTAAGCCAAGGAGAAAGGCCTGGAGCAGCTCCTTATTTCACAGTCCTCTGAGACCAGTCCTACCGACATCTTGATTATGGATTAGCAAAGGAATAAATATATTGGGCATCCCCGGTGGTGATAGTGGTAAAGAAACTGCCTGCCAATGCAAGAAACATAAGAGACTTGGGTTCAACCCCAGAGTTGGGAAGATCAGCTGGAGGAGGACATGGCAACCCACTCCGGTATTCTTGCCTGGAGAATTCCATGGACAGAGAAGCCTGGTGGGTTACACTCGATAAAGTCACAAAGAGTTGGACCTGACTGAAGCAACTTAGCATGCATGCAAAGGAATACTTTATTTCTTCCTTTATTTTTCTATGCATATCTGTGTCCCATCCTTCCCCACCATTCTACTCTTTACTCAAAGCTGTTATTTATGCAAGGGAAACTCTGGTCAGTTATTTCAGTGTTTTGATCCTTATGCTTTTCACAGATCTGATTCAAATGCTGCATCTCTTCCTTATTATTTCTGTAATCTTGAACACATCCCATTATTTAGTTGACACTTTCAATATCTGCAAATTGAGAGTTCTAGCACCTCCTCAGAGTTGTGCAAAGCCCTCAAAAATGCCTTTAGCACACAGAAGCTGTTCAATAAATGCCAATTGCTTTGAGAACTTCTGTAGTTGTATGGTGCAGCAGTTTATATGAGAGGTAAATCTTTATATCAATAAAGCACATTTGTTAGAGAACACTTTGTGCCTTGCTTATTATTTCTATCTGATTGAGCATCTGGTGGTGGTAAAGATAGATCAGATTAGATCAGATCAGTCGCTTAGTCGTGTCCGACTCTTTGATACCCCATGAATCGCAGCACACCAGGCCTCCCTGTCCATCACCAACTCCCAGAGTTCACTCAGACTCATGTCCATCGAGACAGTGATGCCATCCAGCCATCTCATCCTCTGTCGTCCCCTTCTCCTCCTGCCTCCAACCCCTCCCAGCATCGGAGTCTTTTCCAATGAGTCAACTCTTCGCATGAGGTGGCCAAAGTACTGGAGTTTCAACTTTAGCATCATTCCTTCCAAAGAAATCCCAGGGCTGATCTTCAGAATGGACTGGTTGGATCTCCTTGCAGTCCAAGGGACTCTCAAGAGTCTTCTCCAACACCACAGTTCAAAAGCATCAATTCTTCAGCGCTCAGCCTTCTTCCCAGTCCAACTCTCACATCCGTACATGACCACAGGAAAAACCATAGCCTTGACTAGACGAACCTTTGTTGACAAAGTAATGTCTCTGCTTTTCTAGGTTGGTCATAACTTTCCTTCCAAGGAGTAAGCGTCTTTTAATTTCATGGCTGCAGTCACCATCTGCAGTGATTTTGGAGCCCCCAAAAATAAAGTCTGACACTGTTTCCACTGTTTCCCCATCTATTTCCCATGAAGTGGTGGGACCAGATGCCATGATCTTCATTTTCTGAATGTTGAGCTTTAAGCCAACTTTTTCACTCTCCACTTTCACTTTCATCAAGAATAAGATAGCATTAAAAATAAAAATGGACAATCACAGAGGGTTAACTTTAGAAAGTAAGTCAATTATATGACTCTTAAACAGCAGTTTGTGAAAATGTGAAAAAATTGTCATCTAGCTTTTGGAGAAACCTACTGAGTGTTTTGTACTTTATCTTGAAGATACCAAAATAAAGCAAATGAGCATCATGTCACATCTTTCTAAGCAAATGATGTGATAAGTAACTATTTCTGCCTTACAGAAGTATTTAAAGGGATTTAAGATTTCTGCCCATCAATAACTGATTAGGGAAGTAAACTTCATTGGCGTTATAAGCAGCATTATACCTTGCGGCTATAGTGTAGCAAGTTAAAATAAGGACAGTAAAGTCGACCCAAACTCAATACGACTGTTGCTTAGGTGCTAAGTCGTGTACTACTCTTTTGCGACCCCATGGGCTGCAGCCCCCTAGGCTCCTCTGTCCATGGGATTTCCCGCTGGAATGGGTTGTCATTTCCTTCTCCAGGGGATCTTCCTGACCCAGGGATCAAACTTGTGTCCCCTGTATTGGCAAGCAGATTCTTTACCACTCAGTCACCAGGGAAGCCCCAATATAATTTATATCTTTATAAAAAGGGAAAACCTGGAGACAGATACTCATACAAGGAGAATGCCATGTGAACATGAAGACAGCCATCTGCAAGCCAAAGAGAGAGATCTGAAACAGATCCTTTTCCCACAGCCTTCAGGAGGAGCCAACTCTGCTCCTTCGGTTTTGGACTTGTATCCTTTAGAGCTGTGAGACAATGGATTTCTGTTTTTTGAGACGTGTAGCTTATGGTTTTGTTGTGGCAGCCTTAGTAAACAAATCAAGCAAAATATCAATTATTTTCAAAGATTTTCATTTTGTTTTAATTTGTTGCAAACAAAAGCCTAATCTCATAGCTAAAGAAATTATAGAAATTGATAACAAAGACCAACACTTGAACAAAGAAATGGGCGACACATATGAATGAACAGTTCATAGAAACAATACAAATGGCTCTTAGGTATAAGAAACCATGTACAACCTGACTCATAATACAACTATACTGAGAAACTGTCATTTACCTTAGAAGAGACAACAAGATGGTAAAATGGATAGCATGCTATTTTAAAAATTATTTATTTATTTTTGGCTGTGCTGGGTCCTCATTGCTGCACAGGCTTCCTCTAGCGGCAAGCGCCGGCTATTCTCTAGTTGCAGTGCGCGGGCTTCTCATTGCCTTGGCTTCTCTTGTTGCAGCGAATAGACTCTATGGCATGGGGGTTCAGTAGTTGAAATTCCTGGGCTCTAGAGCACAGGCTTAACAACTGAGATGTGTGGGCTTAGCTGCTTCGTGGCATCTTTCCCAACCAGGGAATGAACCTGTGTGTCTCCTGCACTGGCAGGCAGATTCTTGACTGTTGAGCCACCATGAAAGCCTGGATAATACGCTATTACTGTGATTTTAAAAGGACAAAGATCCTTATAATATTGGTAGTGGGGATATGTATTAATGCAATCTAAGAAAACTAACTTAGAAATTTTTACCAAAGTTACAAATGCACATGTGTTCATATATTTCTCTTCTGGAAATTTTTCCTATAGGGAGACATAAAGTGTGAAATGCAGTTATTCATTCACAAATGTTTGTGATAAACACAAAATTGTTACTGATAGACTGATTAAATGCATTTTGGTACATACACACAAACACTACAATAATGTGGAATGATCTGAGGTATATGGTTAGAACAGTGTATATGACCACCATTTGTGTATAAAAAAAATAGTGGAAAAAAAGAATCTGCATGTAATTATAAGGTAGCCTAGCTGTTTAAAGTCATAGCCAGCATTTGATTGGAGGTGAACTTGTCTCAGAGACTGTCTGCTGCCCCACTCAAGAACATAATATTGTTAAAGTCATAAAATAAGGTATTTTAAGTATATGGCAAAAACCAATCCAACATTGTAAAGCAGTTATCCTCCACTTGAAAATAAGTTTTAAAAAGATGTTTTATGTAGAATAATATTTCTGTTTTGCTCTATTATAAACTATTAATTTTCTAGTCTAGACTTCATTGTGAAGATTATTGTTTTGATGAGGATCACTCAAGATATGCCGCAATTCTCTAAACTAAAATTTGGTTGTCATGCTTAATTAATCACAAGGATTCCAATAACACTCTTATCTTTCCAGATAGTTTCAACAAATTCTGTTAATATCAGCAGGGCCTGCTGGGGAAGCATAAAGCTTACACTTCTAGGACTGCGGTCTTCCCATGACTTCCAACAGTAGTAGTTGAGTAGACACCCTCTCACCTTATTTTTTCTGAAGTTCTCCCTCTATTACTCGGGTCTGAGACTCCAAGTAGTTAAAATTCAACATTTGCCACATGGAAAAAGGAGCTATGTGATA
This sequence comes from Bos taurus, assembly GCF_002263795.3. Lineage (NCBI taxonomy): Eukaryota > Metazoa > Chordata > Mammalia > Artiodactyla > Bovidae > Bos > Bos taurus. Next base: position 67,327,391 of record NC_037336.1, read on the forward strand.
AGACCCCGATCTGAAATGTGATGAATTATTAAACAGGTAGTTTGTTGGGTGATTGAAAATTACCTGTGAAAGAGTGCTTATCTCCTTGAGGCACGTCGAACACTGACGGAATTGAGCCAATTAGACTGACTGTCTCTTCAATGAGTTGTGACCTCTCGATGGTAATAGCTTATTATGATGATAAATGAACCCATCTCTTCAACTGAAGCCTGAGTACACACTTCAGCAGTTTCCCTGAATCATGAGGCCATTACCTCTCAACTTCAGATCGACAGCAGTGACAGCCCCGGGAGCAGACGGCATGCATGGCTAGACACAGATGATTGTTTTACGCCTATGAATATATTTACAGCTATTTCCAAAGAAACGGGACCTCCTTGCACACTGTGTGTTCACACCTGAAATAGTTACTATATGACGTCTCCTTTAACAGGAAGAAGGCTGCATCATTTTGAGATAACTAGGTGTTTTTTTGTTTTTAGTTTTTGTTTGTTGTTTTCAGTGTTTAAATTGCCAGTCTTGGTCTCCTGGTGGAGTAAAATTTCAGCAAAAAAATATATTTTTACAATAAATATGTTTGTAGTATACAGACAAGATTTTAAATTAATTAATTTAGTCTTAGTAAACCTCACAATTTGTGTTTGATGTGAATTAGGGAAACTACTCAGAAACTTCTTTTATTTGTAGAGAACTTTTGTAAAGACTTCTGTTTTTCAGAATCACACATGCACAAATACTTTAGTTTTTATATTCCCACATTAAGGAAATGTCAGAAGTTCTTTTTTTAAGTAGTTACTGAAACTTCATAATCAGTTTCCTGATTCTGCTATAGTAATATCTCTGGATTGAGGAGAATTAGAGGACAACAGGTTATTTGTTATGTTTATAACAAAATACAGTCTTCTAATTCCTGTTCATTATTAAGCAGATGTAAGTTGCCAACTTCTCAAATATGGGCCTGAAAAAACCCTATTAAGCAAAACTAAGTTTATGAAGTTACTGCAACAAGGGAAAACATCAACCACCTTGACAAAGTCCTAGTAGTATCTCAAAAGAGGAAAGATCAGAGGAGGATTGTCATTGTTGTTCAGTCGCTAAGTCATGGCCAACTCTTTGTGACCCCATAAACTGCAGCATGCCAGGCTCCTCTGTCTTCTACTATCTCCCAGAGTTTGCTCAAACTCATGTCCATTGACTCAGTAATGCTATCCAACCATGTCATCCTCTGTCACCCCCTTCTCCTCCTGGTCTCAATCTTTCCCAGCATCAGTGTCTTAACCAATAAGTTGGCTCTTTGCATCAGGTGGCCAAAGTACTGGAGCTTCAGCTTCAGCATCAGTCTTTCCAGTGAATATTCAAGGTTGATTTCCTTTGGGACTGACTGGTTAGATCTACTCACAGTTCAAGGGAGGAGGATACTCATGGGTTTTAGTGGAAAGGTTGGATGATTTCAAAGCAAATCTTGCATTGCAGGTAATTGGGCAGACTTTGTACCATAGCTTTGGATGTGTCACAAGAGTCTTGAAGTGTTGAAGAGCATGTTGATAGTATATAAGTAAGCTAGTTGAGACAGGTAAGGTTTTCTCAGAGCTTGTTTGCAGAATTTTTTAAAATAAGAATAGGAAATTATACTCATTCCAAACCTTACCATAGGAATAGGGAATTACGTTGACTTTAGTTCTTACAGACAATAGCTGTGAGATCACAGTAAAGTTACTTAGTTTTCTTTTGCCACTGTTTCCTCATGTTTAAAGTGGAGATGATACTAGTGCACATTTCAACAGAATCATTTTGAGGATTTAATACATATATAGCACTTAAGATACTTCTTGATAAAAAATAAGCACTCAGTGTTAGCTATTATTTTTTAAATTTCCTTTTAATTGAAGGATGATTGCCTTACAATATTGTGTTGGTTTCTGCCATACATCAGCATGAATCAGCCATAACTATTATTTTTAATTCCATCTGGGCCTATTTTGAGGTCAGCCATAATTCCATTGAAATTTTAGAAAGGCTACCCATGAAGAAAGGGAAGGAAGGAAGGAAAGAAAGAAGAAAGGGAAGAAGGAAGGAACAGGGCAGAAAAGAAGAATCTGTTCATATGTATTTCATTTGTAGGGTATTTCATAGGTTAGAAAATAACTATCTATGGGGACATACTTCTTTTAGCCCAGCTCTATCAAGAAGTGGTTTGGTCTTTGAGTAAAATGCCTTTTTGTTTTCCAGTTTTCTTCTGGGGCTGAGTTTGACATGATTATCAGCCTCAGTGTTCCTGAAATAAGTCCTTTATAATGAAATGGAACTGGAACTGAAAGAAGTTTTGGCAAGCCATTGAAGGTCTCCAAGACTGTTTACTGCATTAAGCTTATTTTTACTTATCATCACAGGAAAAAAAAAATTAGTGGAGGTGTTTTTCTTATAGCAAAGTTTTAAATTAAGATGTGACTTTTAAAATAAGAGTCAAAATGCTTTATTTTGATTTTTCTTTCAAAACAAGTATAGTGATAAAATTTGATTATGTTAACATCTAATCTTAATTCTGCTCTTGAGAAACTTGAAACTTTACACAGGAAACAACACAGCAATTTAATGGATCTCACTGTCTAACAAATTTTTGGAGGATGAAGGATAGAATAAGTGTTTGGAAAAAGAAATAACTTTCTGTTGTGCCAAACACATGAACTTTGTGTTTGGTGAAAGATATTTAGACTAAAGAAAATATAAACTATGCTGGGAATGAACCCCACGACCACTTGATCCTGTAAGATTTAGCAGGGATTGGGTTTGTTTGCATGTCCCTGACTTATGTGGTGCAATAATTTTACTTAAAAGAGACAAGCCAGGTTAAGCAGTTCAGCAAAACCATTTAGATCAGCTCTTTCTTTTAAAATCTAGTTAGATAGAGTTACAGCAGTCTCTCAAGTGTGGCACTCAGACCCACATCAGAGTCATCTGGAGTCTTTATTGAAAATGGATATTTTTGGCCTCTATCTTGGATTCAGTCAGTCAGGAGATCTGGGGGAAATATGTGGAAATCTACATTTTTAGGCAGCCTTCCCCAAGTGATTGTTTACTTATAAAATTTTGAGTCACTCTTGTGTGATTATTTTTTAAAATTACCAATGATCAAATAAGTATCCTTACATGGTTCCTAAGACTAAACTTCCCAAAGCTTAAAAAAATTTTAAAAATTCAAAAGTCCCACAGCATGTTTTAATCTGAATTTCAAAGTTGACTTTTTTACCTGATAGTCATAGTTTTGCCTTTGCCAGGGAACCCTCAAATAATATGTTGTTAGCTACCACAAACTGTGTAAATCCAAATCTATATATCTATCTCATTACAAACAGATACACACACACACACACATTACACAACATACACAAAAACACATATGGGAAGAAAATGAATCTTGGAAAGAAGCTGTTTTCTTAACGGAAAGTCTAAAATGCACTGCCATTGTTATCTGGAATGAGGATATTCAGCAAGACGAGAATGCAACTTGGGGATTAGGGACAGTTTCAGATCCTAGCAAAGTTTCCAACTCTTCCTGAATGTGTATGAACAGTTTTGCTATTTGAGCTCACCGACTCAATGGACGTGAGTTGGAGTAAACTCCAGGAGTTGGCGATGGACAGGGAGTCCTGGAGCGCTGCAGTCCATGGGGTTGCAAAGAGTCGGACACGACTGAGCGACTGAACTGAACTGAACTGAAACACAAGCAAGATCCTCAACTTCATTGTGTTTAAAATTTATATTGGTGAAGTTAGGAGGAGATTATAGTTTTAATAACAGAACCTGTTTTACAAGCAAAATCTTTTATTAGAACACACAAAATCAAGAAAAATCATCCAAGTGGGTGACAGGGCTTGTGCTGGTTACCAGGGGAGATGGGAATGGTGCTGGTTACAATAACTGGCAGGGGGGTTCTGGTTATACTGGGTGACAAGGACAGGAGCTCTGTGTGCATTGTTTTCCATAGCCTTTGTAGTTTCCCCCAAAAATACCAAGGTTTTGGAAAAGACTTAGCATGAATACAAACAGACCAAATGAATGAGGAAAGTCTCTTACAGATTTAAAAATTTTATGATTTAACACCAAACAGAATCATACATTCACCTGACTACTAACAATGAAATAATAACTGTGCAAAGTATGATAAAGAGGCTGCTGCTGCTGCTGCTAAGTCACTGCAGTCGTGTCCAACTCTGTGCGACCCCACAGACGGCAGCCCACCAGGCTCCCCTGTCCCTGGGATTCTCCAGGCAAGAGCACTGGAGTGGGTTGCCATTTCCTTCTCCAGTGCATGAAAGTGAAAAGTGAAAGTGAAGTCGCTCAGTCATGTCTGACTCTTAGCGACCCCATGGACTGCAGCCTACCAGGTTCCTCTGTCCTTGGGATTTTCCAGGCAAGAGTACTGGAGTGGAGTGCCATTGCCTTCTCCGAAGAGGCTACTTGATACCAATTGAAAAAATAAATGTTTCTCAGCCGAACTATTGTCCATATCCAGATACCTTGATGATACATATGCCCAGTCATAGAAAACGTGGGACGTTATCACAGCAAAGCAACTAAAATGATTTAAGGCACTGAATAGCCAGTGTTGAGCTCACATCATTTCTTACTTAAATTACAGAAAAAGTCATTTAACATTCTGCCTCCAGCCTCTGCATTCTAATGCTTTATTCACATACCTGATGAAAGAAGATCTTTATAAAACTCAAATTTTATTGCCTTGGCACTCCATTGAAAACCCTGTGTCTTAAGAATATGAGAGGTCTCTGAGACCATTCTGGACTTGTACTCAGGACCGAACTCCATGGACATTCAACTGTCCGTATGTATTCCATGCTCCCTCAGACTTTCACGTCTCAGTTTCCTTTTGTCTGATGTTCTCTTGAACCAGTTTCTTGAGTGACTAACTTATGTTCGTCCTTCAAAATGCAGTTCAAGTATTGACTTCTGTAGGAAACTTTTCTGACCCCATCTCCCAGAACAGGTTGAGTTAGGTCTTCCTCTGTGATCTTCCCCTGAGACTTCCCACCACCCAGCATTCAGAAACCTTCCCCCTTAAACTGTGAGTTCCTGGATGCAACTGGATTCTGTTCACCTTTGTACTTCTAGGACATTGCTTAAAGTTGTTTAGGAGCTTAATAATCCCCTGTCAAATAAATAAATAGATGCTCTGTGTGAATTGTTATTATTTCTGTTTCTATAGAAGATGAACGAGAGGAAATATATGTGGAATTGTCCTAAATTAAAAAAAAAATTTTTTTTTTAACCCATAAAAAAAAGAACTTGGTTGGAGCTTCTTTGGAAGTTCCTGCTGGATTTTATAAATATTTAAAAAAATAATTCTGGGATCATTTAAGGCCAAATCCATTCAGAGCCAGACAGATGACCTAAATCATCTGCCAAATTCTTTTCTAGCCCGCAGATTTTATGAGTCTGAGCAGCATTGTTTGAGTAAAAGTCTTGTTCTCTGTGGATCAGTAAGAAGTTATGATGTTGTGAATGTTTACAGAGAAACAAAGAATTTCAGAACTGGAAATCATTTGAGCCATATTCTATCAAACGGCTTTTGCACTGTGTTCTGTGTGGTCTTCCTCTGCTGGGACAGGAGGCAAGATGGACAGGCAGGGAGCCCCCTTCCCTCTTTGACCAGGGTGTCTTTATCTGTTTTGCATGCTGAGAATACATGGAATGGGATGGGGAAGACAAGACTGTGAGAGTTTAAGTCACTTGAACAAAGGTATACAGCTTCTCCAGAGACCAGGCTGATGTTAGAGTTATGATTCCCTGACTTTCCCTGAAGATCTCTTTCCATTTTTCTCTGCAGCACATGGTTAAATAAGAGCAGGTTATATATTTTACAGTCAAGCTGAGTTGAAATCATGACACTGTTTTGAAACATCAGTTTAGAGTTCATGCCATCAAATTAAGTTTGTTAACTAAGTTTAATTTGCTTTCACTTACAAAGCAGCTGTCTTTCAAGATAAAAAAATTAATAGATACAATAATATTTGGTCAGCTGCAGCTTTTAATGTAAATGTTTGACTCGGTACTATTTAGTCTGCTGGATTCCAGAACTTTTGGAGAGAGGTGTATGCATTTAAAAGCATTTTAAATGTTTCTTGTGATGTTCTAGGTCTGTTGTCTGTCTTTCTGTTCATTTAAGTAGACTTGGTGTTGCTTTGGAAGCACATATTTTACAATATATGTGTTATTTTCATAGTCTATATATTTTTAGAAGATGTAGCAAATATGAAATAGGCCATTTTCTTAGTGTCTCCATAGTTTTCTCTTTAGAGTGTTATGTAGTTGGAATCATAAGTATATAGTCTTTCCTGGTGGGTTTATTTCAATTAATAGAATGCATTTAAGATTTATTCATGTCTTTTGATACATTGGTGGTTCATTGCTTTTTAGCACTGAGAAATATTCTATTTGGGGTATATACTGCAGTTTACAGGAGACAGGGATCAAGACCATCCCCATGGAAAAGAAATGCAAAAAAGCAAAATGGCTGTCTGGGGAGGCCTTACAAATAGCTGTGAAAAGAAGAGAAGCGAAAAGCAAAGGAGAAAAGGAAAGATATAAACATCTGAATGCAGAGTTCCAAAGAATAGCAAGAAGAGATAAGAAAGCCTTCCTCAGCGATCAATGCAAAGAAATAGAGGAAAACAACAGAATGGGAAAGACTAGAGATCTCTTAAAGAAAATCGGAGATACCAAAGGAACATTTCATGCAAAGATGGGCTCCATAAAGGACAGAAATGGTATGGACCTAACAGAAGCAGAAGATATTAAGAAGAGATGGCAAGAATACACAGAAGAACTGTACAAAAAAGATCTTCACGACCCAGATAATCACGATGGTGTGGTCACTCACCTAGAGCCAGACATCCTGGAATGTGAAGTCAAGTGGGCCTTAGAAAGCATCACTACGAACAAAGCTAGTGGAGGTGATGGAATTCCAGTTGAGCTATTCTAAATCCTGAAAGATGATGCTGTGAAAGTGCTGCACTCAATATGCCAGCAAATTTGGAAAACTTAGCAGTGGCCACAGGACTGGAAAAGGTCAGTTTTCATTCCAATCCCAAAGAAAGGCAATGCCAAAGAATGCTCAAACTACCACACAATTGCACTCATCTCACACGCTAGTTAAGTAATGCTCAAAATTCTCCAAGCCAGGCTTCAACAATATGTAAACCGTGAACTTCCTGATGTTCAAGCTGGTTTTAGAAAAGGCAGAGGAACCAGAGATCAAATTGCCGACATCCTCTGGATCATCGAAAAAGCAAGAAAGTTCCAGAAAAACATCTATTTCTGCTTTATTGACTATGCCAAAGCCTTTGACTGGGTGGATCACAATAAACTGTGGAAAATTCTGAAAGAGATGGGAATACCAGACCACCTGACCTGCCTCTTGAGAAATTTGTATGCAGGTCAGGAAGCAACAGTTAGAACTGGACATGGAACAACAGACTGGTTCCAAATAGGAAAAGGAGTATGTCAAGGCTGTATATTGTCACCCTGTTTATTTAACTCATATGCAGAGTACATCATGAGAAACGCTGGACTGGAAGAAACACAAGCTGGAATCAAGATTGCCAGGAGAAATATCAATCACCTCAGATATGCAGATGACACCACCCTTATGGTAGAAAGTGAAGAGGAACTAAAATGCCTCTTGATGAAAGTGAAAGTGGAGAGTGAAAAAGTTGGCTTAAAGCTCAACATTCAGAAAACGAAGATCATGGCATCCGGTCCCATCACTTCATGGGAAATAGATGGGGAAACAGTGGAAACAGTGTCAGACTTTATTTTTCTGGGCTCCAAAATCACTGCAGATGGTGATTGCAGCCATGAAATTAAAAGACGCTTACTCCTTGGAAGGAAAGTTATGACCAACCTAGATAGCATATTCAAAAGCAGAGACATTACTTTGCCAACAAAGGTTCCTCTAGTCAAGGCTATAGTTTTTCCAGTGGTCATGTATGGATGTGAGAGTTGGACTGTGAAGAAGGCTGAGCGCCAAAGAATTGATGCTTTTGAACTGTGGTGTTGGAGAAGACTCTTGAGAGTCCCTTGGACTGCAAGGAGATCCAACCAGTCCATTCTGAAGATCAGCCCTGGGATTTCTTTGGAAGGACTGATGCTAAAGCTGAAACTCCAGTACTTTGGCCACCTCATGTGAAGAGTTGACTCATTGGAAAAGACTCTGATGCTGGGAGGGATTGGGGGCAATAGGAGAAGGGGATGACAGAGGATGAGATGGCTGGATGGCATCACTGACTCGATGGACGTGAGTCTAAGTGAACTGTGGGAGTTGGTGATGGACAGGGAGGCCTGGCGTGCTGCGATTCATGGGGTCGCAAAGAGTCGGACACGACTGAGTGACTGATCTGATGTGATCTGTTCTGAGTGCAGTTTAATTATCCATTCACCTTTATCTTTGTTGTTTCTATGCCTGTTCAGTTGCTCAATTGTGTCCAACTCTTTGCAACCCCATAGACTGTGGCCCACCAGCCTCCTCTGTCCATAGTTTTCCAGGCAAGAGTACTAGAGTGGGTTGCTACTTCCTACTCCATGGTTGTTTCCAAGTTTAGGCAAAAATGAATAAAGCTGCTGCAGATATTCAAAGACAGGTCTTCCTGTGGGCATAGAATGTTTTATGGGCTTAAGTTTTCAACCTCTTTAGGTTATGGTAAGAGAATGTTTAGTTTCATAAGTAACTGCCAGTGGCTTTTCAACATAGTTGTATCATTTTGCATTCCCACCACCAATAAATGAGTGTTCCTGTTACTCGACATAGTTGCCAGTATTTGGTTGTCAGGTTGTGAATATTAGGTGTCCTAACGGATGTGTTGTTATTTAGTTACTAATTTTTGTCCAGCTCTTTTGAAACCCCATGGACTGTGGCCCACTAGGCTCCGCTGTCCATGGGATTTCTCAGGCAAGAACACTAGAATGGTAATAGGTGTATAGTGGTGTCTCATTTTTTAAATTCATGATTCTCTAATGATGTATGATGCTGAGCATCATTTTATGTTTCTTTGCTATCAGTAAAATCTCTGGTGAGCAGTCTGTTTAGTTTTGACCATTTTTTAAGCTGGATTGTTGATTTTTTTATTGTTAAGGTTTAAACATTCTTTGTGTGTTTTGTAGAAAAGTTCTCTATTGGATTCATCTTTTGAAAATATTTTGTCTCAAACTGTGACTGTCCTCTCATTCTCTTGACAGTGTCTTTTGCAGAGCAGATCATTTTTCATTTTAATAAGTCCAATTTATTTGTTTTTCTTCCATGCTTTTGATACTATATCTAAAAACTCATTACCAAACTTCAGATTATCTAGAGTTTCTCATATGTTATCTTCCAGGAATTAAAGACTGAATAGAGCCCCAAGGGATTATTCAAATTAGAGATTTTTATTCCCAATAGAGTCATAAAGAATTGTTTACAGTATACTAGCAGCAAATATAACCCAGTATCAAAGCTTCTGATTTAGACCACTCCCCCATAACCATAAGTCCTTTTCTTTTCATCAGTAAGAAGTAACTGGAAATACTGCTTTGCTGTTGCATGCCACAATGCTGTATTTCTGGAGAATGCTAGGATACCCAGCTCATATATACTACTCAAGGCTATGTAGCATTGGATTGGCTAGAGAAGTTTGCTCGGGATTTTTTCTGTAAGATGGTATGGGAAAAGCTGAACAAACTTTTGGCCAACCCAATATAAAATCAAAAAGTATGGAGGCAAACAGACATGATTTTGTTTTTTAAACATAGCATTTACTAGCTGTGAGATTTTAGAAAAAATTCTTTCACTTCATGTGCTTCATTACTTTAGTTATAAAATGGAGATTGCAAATGCTGCCTCATAGAATTAAGATGATTTCATTTAATAATACATAAAACATCTGGTATGTAATACGAACTGGATTATTATTTACCCCTTTGGTTTTCCTTGATAGTCCCATAAAAAATTACTTGATTCAATATGCAAACTTATAGGATCAGTGACTACTAAAAAATTGCTTCCTACTGATTCAATATGAACAGGGACAGTACTGGTTGTCTGTGCCCTACTGTGCAGGCAAAAATGAGCTCACTAAATGATAGAAATCATGAGTTAGAAAGCAAATTCTGTTTTACAAATGATGGTTAGCTACAAATCACCTAGGAAATGCAGTCTCTGGTTATACAGCTATGGTAACCTATAGTTACAGTCTAGGAATAAACACCATTGTAGAGATGGAAACTTTATTGTTTATATTTTATGAAAATGGTTCTTCTTTGTGAATTTGAGGATAGGAAAATATCCTTTAGGGCAATACATGCCTTTCATATTTTAGGGCTCATATTTTAGAGCACATTCTGGCACATTGTATAAATATTAAATAATTTCTATAATTAAAATGATGTTCCTTGAAATGAGGAGGGAGACACATGATTACCTAAATAGCCTTGAGGTAGCTTTGCAATAAGTAGTCTTTTGCTTTTCTAGAATGTGTAATGAATAATGCTATGTTACAAGTAGGTATTAATGGATGGCTGAAATACAAAAGACATTTTCTTGGGATTATATAATTATATTACCACCACAGGTATTTATCATGATAAATGCCAGTTAGTATTGAATCATGGAGGGACATAGGAGATCCATTTTCCTTCTTAATGGAAATTATGATTGTATTTTATTAATACAATATTAATAAAACTTAAAATTATTAAGCCTTATTAACTCAATAAATAATAAAATAACAATATAAAGTACCATTCTTAATATTATATTTATTATGCATGATTTTTGTTGCAAAATTATAAAAACTTTAAAGTTATTGAGAATACTTGAGATAAATTGTAGTTATTGGAAACACATACTGTATCCTAAACATGGGTTAAGGCCTTTGTTTTGAAATTAGATTTTGGATCAGGAAAATCAGCTGTATAATTATGCTTAAAATGCAGATAAATAGAAAGAGTGTGTTTTGAATATAAAATACATGTTTTTAGAATCTTAAATCAATAAGTTACTTCTTTTCATATATAAGTCCCAATATCTGGCTTTTGTACTCAGTTTATGTCTATTAGGCTTGTAATAATGTTAGTTATGTGAATGCATGTGAGTAGCAAATCATTGGATCAGTTTTAGAAATCTTTTCAGCAATGTACTCTTGGAGTTGATTTCAGCCTTCCCTTTACGCTAGAGCAAAGAATGCTAACAGACTACCTTTGAGAAGACCACCGTAGTAATATGGAGAACTACATCTTAGTTTACCTCAACAATTTTTCTCCTATAAATGTTTCCATTGGATTTTCCATGAAGTTCATCAGTTACTAACTTGTAAATAAATTCAAATCTTTCCTCTTTTAAAACACTTTGTTCATATTAAAACATGAAATGTTTCTTGCTTTGAAATAAGATTGTTAAAAGATCTGGTTGATACCCTTTTGAATATTTTTCATAGAGAAAAAAATGAAGACAAGTTTAAACAAATGTCAGAGTTTCTGAAAACTCCAGGATGTAATCTATTCTAGACTGTCATTCACAAACAAAGACAGCTTCTTATTTATGAACTTTGGGCAGTTCAGCCTCTATAACTTGAAGAATTGGTTCCAAGCTCAGATATAAAGAAATCTTGTCACATTTTGCAAAATGTTTCTAAAAGTCCCTTGAGAAAAATAAACTTGGACCAATAGCCAGTAGTTTGTGTTCTAGAAATTTCTGTGTAAACCTAATAAAGTCAAGAAGTATCTTTCTCTCTTCTTAGAAATGTACAGAGCAGAAGATAATTGTCACTTGTATGCCAACCACAATTCTAGAGCCAAAAGCTCTTGGGTCACATCACCAAAATTCATAGTTTTTTCCCCTTCAATATTAGAAACATCAATTTTTTTTTTTTTTTTTGCCATAGAGTTCACAACATAGTCTCATGTAAGCGCGAAACCTATGAGTGATGAATCAAGGCTTAAACCACTGAAGTGTACAGTGTAAACTACATCTAGACAGATAATATCCCCAAATTCATTACTGCAGATGACATTAAAAACAGTCTTGCTATTACCACAGATGGCATGGCAATGAACCCTTAATATATCAAAAATACAAGTGCACTCATATAATCGATAGTATGATTAAGACATTCCAATTGAAATGTCTTACTGTATCATGAAAATGTATCATTTGTATGATGTTTTCCCTCCTCCCAACTTTAAACTTCTTCAAGGGAGGAGCAGTATTTTATTCATCTTAAAGTGACTCTCTTCAGGCTGCCTTAAAGCTAAAGCCATGTGTGTGCATGTGTATTCAGTCATGTCCAACTCTTTCTGACCCCATTGACTGTAGCCTGCCAGGCTCCTCTTTCCATGGGATTCTCCAGGCAAGAATGCTGGAGTGGGTTGCCATTTCCTACTCCAATTCAACACTGTTAACTGTATTCAATTGAACTGAATAAATCTGAGTTAAAGTTGCTTGATATACATTAAACATACTAGTGCAAATTTTAAAGCATTTCTTAGAAACTGGCTAAAGGATATTTAGTTGTTAAAATTCTAGGGGAAAAAAAAAAACTGATTAGACGTGAACTACCTTCACATTATAAAATAGCGATAGGCTGCAAGTTAAAATAATGATTTTTCAATCTTTCAGTAACATTCATTAAATGCCTATTATAATTCTGTACTTTTTGAAAATTTATCGTGATGAAGAGATCCTTGCCATTATAAAATTGTCATCTAGCCACAGATAAAATAAATGAGAGCATTACAGTGATTCAACTACAGAACCAAATTGAAGAAAAGATGAATTTATATTTTTAAATATCTTAGTGTTCATTTTTGAATTTTATGTTGAATAAAATACTGTGGAAATATAATGTTTTAATTTATAGATGCTTAAATTTAGATACATATTTAAAATTAATCATTTTAATTAAATAGCAGTGTCATTTATAATTAAATATTTATGTATAAGGCCTTAAACTGATATATACTTTAATAGTGGCATAGTCATTAAAGTACTTGTGTATAGTAGAGATTTGCCAATTATTCCTTCAAGCATTTTTGGCAGTTTGCTAGTTTTCATGAGTTAGGTTAAAAAGAATGCCCTAAATGTAGTGGCTTAAAGCTTGTCAAAATATATGGGTGATAAGGTCACTCTAAATCAGTAGCCTTCAAAAACTTAGGAGGTGTTCCATCTATAGATGTTTATGTGGGAGGAACATTAGGACTTATATATTCATATTTTATTTATGAATTAAGAAAAAATAAAGACTTTTCTAATGTTCAGTGTATGAATTGACACTAGCCCATACACTTGGCTGGGTGCCATGCTCAAGGTGTTCTGAGAGAAAAATTAGCATTTAAGGTCAGAGCATTATAGTGGTAAAGCAGCTTGTTCATTAACTGACATATTGTCGTGCTGTGCTTAGTCGCTCAGTTGTGTCATCTCTGCGTCCCCATGGACTGTAGCCCACCAGGCTCCCCTGCTCATGGGGATTCTCTAGGCAAGGATACTGGAGTGAGTTGCCATGCCCTCCTCTACGGGGTCCTCCTGGCCCAGGGATCAAACCCAGGTCTCACACAGTGCCAGCAGATTCTTTACCATCCAAGCCAGAAGGGAAGCTCAAGAATACTGGAGTGGGTAGCCTATTCCTTCTCCAGGGGATATTCCTGATCCAAGAATTGAACCGGGGTCTCCTGCATTGCAGGTGGATTCTTTACCAGCTGAGCTACCAGGGAAGCCCAACGGACACGAAATATTATACTTTAATTTTGCTCAGCTAAGCTGTTTTATGAGTTATATTACCTAGCTTTTTAACTAATATAAACTCACCCAAAAAAATGCATGTGTGTACTATATCCCTTAAAAGAGTTACAGTAAAGATAGTATTGACAATGCACACAGAAGCGAAGAATAAGACAATACTAATGTTTACTATTACTTTATGTAAGAGCTTTTGACAATCATTAAATAAAGTAAAAGTAAAGACAACATCAAACATGAAAAAAGTTTATCAATGAGTAAGAAATTGTTTTTTCAAAATCAGCTGTTATTATAGAGAAACAATTTTGAAAACAGTTGTCCAGAAATTTTGTCTTTTTCTGGCTCAAATTTATGATACCCTACAATGATAGCCTAAATATTTTAATGTACTATTTATTTTTTTCTCATACTTTTAAATCCTTATCTTTGTTCTTATATAAATATACAATATGCCATAGCATATTATTTAAAATAAATATATGGAATGAGTATATAGATACATGTGAGCATGTATGTACTCATCTTTCTCTATATTTGTTGTTGTTCAGTCACTAAGTCATGTCTGACTATTTGCAATCCCATGGGCTGCAGCATGCCAGGCTTCCATGTCCTTCACTGGCTCCCAGACTTTGCTCAAATTCATGTCCATTGAGTCAGTGATGCCATCCAACCATCTCATCCACTATCATCCTGTTCTCCTTTTGCTTCTGTCTTTCCCAGCATCAGGGTCTTTACCAGTGAGTCAGCTCTTCACATCAGGTGGGCAAAGTATTGGAGCTTCACCTTCAGCATCAGTCCTTCCAATGAATATTCAGGGTTAATTTCCTTTAGGATTGACTGGTTCAGCAAACTAAACTCTTCTTTTTAATATGCTGTCTAGGTTTCTCATAGCTTTTCTTCCTAGGAGCAAGTGTCTTTTAATTTCATGATTGCAGCCACCGTCAGCAGTGATTTTGGAGCCCATGAACGTAAAATCTGTCACTGTTGACACTTCCCCCCCAGCTATTTGCCATGAAGTGATGGGACTATAACACTTCTTGGTGATGATCACTTCTTGCCATGATCTTGGTTTTTTGAATGTTGAGTTTTAAGCCAGCTCTTTGATTCTCCTCTTTCACCTTCATCAAGTGGCTCTTTAGTTCCTCTTCGCTTTCTGCTATAAGGGTGGTGTCATCTGCATATATGAGGTTATTGATATTTCTCTGGCAATCTTGATTCCAACTTGTGCTTCATCCAGCCCAGCATTTTGCATGATGTACTCTGCATATAAGTTAAATAAACAGGGTGACATTATAGAGCCTTGACATACTCCTTTCCCATTTTGGAACCAGTGCATTGTCCTATGTCCAGTTTTAACTGTTGCTTCTTGACCTGCATACAGATTTCTCAGGTCAGGTCAGGTGGTCTGGTATTCCCATCTCTTGAAGAATTTTCCACAGTTTGTTGTGATCCACACAAAGGCTTTGTGTAGTCAGTGAAGCAGAAGTAGATGTTTTTCTGGAATTCCTTGCATTTTCTATGATCCAATGGATATTGACAGTTTGATCTCTGTTCCTCTGCCTTTTCTAAACCTAGCATTTACATCTGGAATTTCTTATTTCATGTACTAGTGAAGCCTAGCTTGAAGGATTTTAGCATTAGCTTGGTAGCATGTGAAATGTGCTCAGTTGTACAGTAGTTTGAATATTCTTTGGCATTGTCTTCCTTTGGGACTGGAATGAAAACTTTTTCTGGTCCCATAGCCATTGTTGAGTTTTCCAAATTTGCTGGTGTTTTGAGTGCAGCACTTTAACAGCATTATCTTTTAGGATTTGAAATAGCTCAGGTGGAATTCCATCACCTCCATTAACTTTGTATTAATGCTTCCTAAGGAAGGCCCACTTGACTTCACACTTGAGGATGCCTGGTTCTAGGTTAGTGACCACACCATTATCTGGGTCATTAAGACCTTGTTTGTATAGTTTTCCTATGTATACTTGCCACCTCTTCTTAATCTCTTCTGCTTCTGTTAAGTCCTTGCCCTTTTTGTCCTTTATTATGCCCATCTTTGCATGAAATGTTCCCTACATATCTCCAATTTTCTTGAAGAGATCTCTAATCTTTCCCATTCTGTTGTTTCCTCTATTTCTTTGCATTGTTCACTTCAGAAGGTTTTCTTATCTCTCCTTGCTATTCTCTGGAACTCTGAATTCAGTTGGGTATATCGTTCCCTTTCTCCTTTGATTTTCATGTCTCTTATTTTCTCAACTATTTGTAAGGCCTCCTCAGACAACCATTTTGCCTTCTTGCATTTCTTTTTCTTAGTGAATGTAGTTTTTGTTCTGGAGGCTATGGACAAAAACCACAAACATAGAATGCTAACCAAAATGATCACATGGATCATAGCCTTGTGTAACTCAATGAAGCTATGGACCACGTTTTGTCAGAACTCTCCACCATGACCTGTCCATCTTGGGTGTCCCTGATCATCAGAGCTGTATATATATGTGTACTCTCATATATGTGTGTATGTGTGATGTGCTCAGTTGTGTCCAACTCTTTGAGACCCTATGGACTGTACCAGGCTCCTCTGCCCATGGAATTTTCCAGGCAAGAATATTGGAGTGAGTTGCCATTTCCTCTTCCAGGGAACTTTCCTGTTCAAGTCCATGTCTCTTGAGTCTCCTGCATTGGCATGCAGATTCTTAACCACTATGCCTGGGAAGCCCATATATGTGTATATTAATGCTAAAATAGCATATTTGTTGCTAAAATTGTAAACCCAGTTCTGGCAACCCCCTACTGTAGGTAACTGCGTAGTGCAGTAAATCCAGCCCTAAGAAAAATCTATGGAATAGATCAAGCATATCTTCCATGTATAATTAATACCCTTCCATCTGTGGCCTTCATTCTTCAGATGATTATCTTGGATTCTTCTATTCATCTTTCTGTTGATGGGTGGGGCTATGTTCCCTCCCTTTTATTTGACCTGAGGCTAAACTATGGTGGAGGTAATGAAGATAATGGTGACCTGCTTCAAAAGGTCCCAGGCACAAACTTATGCACTCAGTGCCCCCAACCCTGCAGCAGGCCACTGCCGTATCACGAACAAGACCCAATTTCCCCCTCAGTCAGTCTCTCTCATCAGGAAGCTTCCATAAGTCTCTTATCCTTCTCCATCAGAAGGCAGACAGAATGAAAACCACAATCACAGAAAACTAACCAGTCTGATCACATGGACCACAGCCTTGTCTAACTCCATGAAACTATGAGCCATGCCATGTAGGGCCAACCAAGATGAACAGGTCATGGTGGAGAGTTCTGACAAAACATGGTCCACTTGAGAAGGGAATGGCAGACGACTTCAGTATTCTTGCCTTGAGAACCCCATGAACAGTATGAAAAGACAAAAAGATTAGGACACTGAAAGATGAACTCCTTAGGTCAATAGGTGCCCAGTATTCTACTGGAGATCAGTGGAGAAATAACTCCAGAAAGAATTAAGATACGGAGCCAAAGCAATAACAACACCCAGTTGTGGATGTGACATGATGGAAGTAAACTCTGATGCTGTAAAAAGCAGTATTGCATAGGAACCTGGAATGTTAGGCCCATGAATCAAGGCAAACTGGAAGTGGTCAAACAGGAGATGGCAAGAGTGAACATTGAGATTTTAGGAATCAGCAAACTAAAATGGACTGGAATGGGTGAATTTAACTCAGATGACCATTATATCTACTATTGTGGGCAAGAATCCCTTAGATGAAATGGAGTAGCCCTCATAGTCAACAAAAGAGTCTGAAATGCAGTACTCGGCTGCAATCTCAAAAACAACAGAATGATCTCTGTTCGTTTCCAAGGCAAACCATTCAATATCACAGTGATCCAAGTATATGCCCCGACCAGTAATGCTGAAGAAGCTGAAGTTCAACAGTTCTTCTTTTTTTTTTCCCCACTTATTTTTATTTTTTATTATTTTTTTAAATTTTATTTTATTTTTAAACTTTACATAATTGTATTAGTTTTGCCAAATATCAAAATGAATCTGCCACAGGTATACTGAAGACCTACAAGACCTTCTTGAACTAACACCCAAAAAAGATGTCCTTTTCATTATAGGGGACTGGAATGCAAGGTAGGAAGTCAGAAATACCTGGAGCAACAGGCAAATTTGGCCTTAGAGTACAGAATGAAGCAGAGCAAAGGTTAATAGAATTTTGCCAAGAGAATGTACTGGTCATAGAAAACACCCTCTTCCAACAACATGAGAGAAGACTCTACACATGGACATCACCAGATGATCAATACCGAAAACAGGTTGATTATATTCTTTGCAGCCAAAGATGGAGAAGCTCTATACAGTCAGCAAAAACAAGACCAGGAGCTGACTATAGCTCAGATCATGAACTCCTTAATGCCAAATTCAGACTTAAATTGAAGGAAGTAGGGAAAACCACTAGATCATCAAGGTATGACCTAAATCAAATCACTTATAATTACACAGTGGAAGTGACAAATAGATTCAAGGAATTAGGTATGATAAAGTGCCTGAAGAACTACGGACAGAGGTTCCTGACATTGTACAGGAGGCAGTGATCAAGACATTCCCCAAAAAAAGAAATGCAAAAAGGCAAAATGATTGTCTGAGGAGGCCTTACAAATAGCTGTGAAAAGAAGAGAAGTGAAAGGCTAAGGAGAAAAGGAAAGATATACCCATTTGAATGCAGAGTTCCAAAGAATAACAAGGAGAGATAAGAAAGTCTTCCTCAGTGATCAGTGCAAAGAAATAGAGGAAAACAGTAGAATGGGAAGACTAGAGATCTCTTCAAGAAAATTAGAGAAACCAAGGGAACATTTCATGCAAACATGGGCACAATAAAGGACAGAAATGGTACGGACCTAACAGAAGCAGAAGATATTAAGAAGAGTTAGTTAGAATACACAGAGGAACTGTACCAAAAAAAAAGATCTTCATGACCCAGATAATCATGATGGTGTGAACACTCACCTAGAGTAAGACATCCTGGAATGTGAAGTCAAGTGGGCCTTACGAAGCATCACTATGAACAAAGCTAGTGGAAGTGATGGAATTCCAGTTGAGCTATTTCAAATCCTGAAAAATGATGCTGTGCAAGTGCTGCACTCAACATGTCAGCAAATTTGGAAAACTCAGCAGTGGCCACAGGACTGGAAAAGGTCAGTTTTCATTCCAATCCCAAAGAAAGGCAATGCCAAAGAATGCTCAAACTAATACACAATTGCACTCATCTCACATGCTAGTAAAGTAATGCTCAAAATTCTCCAAGCCAGACTTCCACAGTACATGAACCGTGAACTTCCAGATGTTCAAGCTGGATTTAGAAAGGTAGAGGAACCAGAGATCAAAATTGCCAACGCCCGTTGGATCATCAAAAAAGTGAGAGAGTTCCAGAAAAACACCTACTTCTGCTTTATTGACTATGTGACTATTATCACAACAAACTGTGAAAAATTCTTCAAGAGAATAGAATACAAGACCTTCTGACCTACCTCTTGAGAAATCTGTTTGCAGGTCAAGAAGCAACAGTTAGAACGGGACGTGGAAAAACAAACTGGTTCCAAATTGGGAAAGGAGAACATCAATGCTGTATATTGTAACCCTGCTTATTTAACTTATGCAGGGTACATCATGAGAAATGCTAGACTGGATGAAGCACAAGCTGGAATCAAGCTTGCCGGGAGAAATATCAATAACCTCAGATATGCAGATGACACCACCCTTATGGCAGAAAGCGAAGAAGAACTAAACAGCCTCTTGATGAAAGTGAAAGTGGAGAGTGAAAAAGTTGGCTTAAAACTCAGCATTCAGAAAACTAATATCATGGCATCCAGTCCCATCACTTCATGAGAAATAGATGGGGAAACAGTGGAAACAGTGATACACTTTATTTTGGGGGGCCCCAAAATCACTGTAGATGGTGACTGCAACCATGAAATTTAAAAAAAAATTGCTCCTTGAAAGAAAAGTTATAACCAACCCATACAGCATATTAAAAAGCAGAGACATTATTTTGCCAATAATTTCCATCTAGTCAAAGCTATGTTTTTCCCAGTAGTTATGCATGGATGTGAGAGTTGGATTATATAGATATCTGAGCACCGAAGAATTGATGGTTTTAAACTGTGGTGTTGGAGAAGACTCTGGAGAGTCCCTTGGACAGCAAGGAGATCCAACCAGTCCATCCTAAACAAAATCAGTCCTGAATATTCATTGGAAGGGCTGATACTGAGCTGAAGCTCCAATATTTTGGCCACCTGATGCGAAGAGCTGACTCATTTAAAAAGACCCTGTTTCTGGGAAAGATTGAAGGCCGGAGGAGAAGGGGATGACAGTGGATGAGATGGTTGATTGGCATCACACACTAAATGGACATGAGTTTGGTAAGCCCAGGACTTGGTGACGGACAGGGAAACCTGGTGAGCTGTAGTCCATGGGGTTGAAAGAGTAGGACAGGACTGAGCGACTGAACTGATTCATCTTAATTATACTATTAAGTGTCAAGATCTAGGTGTTCAAAATAGACACTTCAGAGTCTGGAGTGGGTTGCCATTTCCTTCTCCAATGCATGAAAGTGAAAAGTGAAAGTGAAGTCTCTCAGTAGTGTCTGACTCTTCGCGACCCCATGGACTGCAGCCCACCAGGCTCCTCCATCCATGGGATTTTCCAAGCAAGAATACTGCAGTGGGGCGCCATCGCCTTCTCCGAACAATATGTTAGGAAATTATAAATGCTGAAGAGAAAAATAGAGCGAGGAAGGGGTAGGAAGAGCAATGGTAGGTATAGATGGTGGTATAATTTTAGGTAGAATATTTAGTCAAAGAACTGAAGATGATACGGGAGCAAGCTATGTGGATATCTTGGGAAAGATGGTCTTAGGAAAAGAGAAAAGCAATTACAGATGCCCTAAAACATGACTAAATCTGGAATGTTAAAACATATTCAGAATGGGGTGAGTAAGAGTGAATATAAAAGTAGATGGGGATAAGGATACTATTTCAGGACTTTAGGTCATTATAACGTCTTTGAATTTTTCTCACAATTAAGTGGGAAGCTGTTGGAGTGCTTTGAACACTAAAGTGTAATTATCTGATGTATCTTTAAATGTGATTGTTGAAGGGTCAATGTGATTGTTATATTGAAAACAGAATGAAAAGGACAAGGACAGAAATAGGGAGACCAGAGGCTTTGCAATCAGTGTGTCAGTAGATATGATGGCCTGGACCAGAGTGGTAGCAATGGAGTAATGAAGAGTAATTTGATTCATTTGATTATGGATACCTTTTGAAGGTAAAGACAAAAAGATATGCTGGCAGTTTATTTGTGGAACATTTTAGAAAAAGGGAATCAAGAATGACTTCAAAGTTATGAGTCTGAACAGCTGAAAGAATAAAGTTACCATTTACTTCAGTGAGGAAGATTAGTATAGTAGCTCAGTCTAGCTGGTCCTTTTAAGTTAGAAAAGCCTTTTGAGATATCTAAGGAGAAATATTACGGTGATAATTGTTATACATGTCATATACAGTTCAGTGTGTGTGTTTGTATGTCTGTAGGGAAGGAAGGGCATCTGGACTTAATTTTTAAAATGTTTTAATCTTCTGTATGGATGTTATTTAAGCCCGGAAACTAGATATGATAACCAAGAAGATGAGAAAGGAGAGGTAAGAGAAAAGGGCCGAGGATTGAGCTTGGGCACCCCACAGCTTAAATGTTAGTGAAGTGAAGTGAAGTGTTGTTCAGTCATGTCTGGCCCTTTGTGACCCTATGGACCTGGGCTTGCCAGACTCTTCTGTCCATGGGATTCTCCAAGAAAGAACACTGGAGCAGGTTGTCATTTCTTTCTCCAGGAGATCTTCCCGACCCAGGATTGAACCCAGGTCTCCTGCATTGCAGGCAGACTCTTTACCATCTGAGCCACCAGGGAAGCTTTAGTAAAGTGAGGAGAAACCAAAAAAAAAAATAATAATAATAATAATAACTAACAAGGACTGGCCTTAAAGATAGAAAACTAGGAGGGAGGAGTATTGAAAGCCGATTGAGTTAATTAAGAGTGCACAACTCTATCAAATACTACTGATGGGTCAAATAAGGTACAGAATGAAAATTAACCATTGGATTTAGCAATGGGTGCTACTGGTGACCTTGGAAATGAACTTTACATACAGTGATAGGTATGAAAAATTGACTTGGATGGATTTATGAGAGAATGAGGAGAAAGGATTTGGAGACAGCAAGCATAGACTTCTCTTTCTAGGAAGAAAATGAAGACATACGTATATGCTTGGATATGAATTGAAGTGGTTCTGGAAGGACTGAAGTTTTCATCTGTTGGCCTTCATATTCTTAGAAAAATGAGCATGAAGATATGGGAGGAGGAGTTTGGATTTTTGAGAAGAAAGGAGAAAATATGAAATAGCAACCAAGGAAAATGGACCAGGCAGTAGCAAAGAGTCACATGAGTTTAGTGATCATAAATTTGAGGCATGTTCAGTCAACAAGGTGGTGTGTGTTTCTTCAGATAAGTCCTGCTCAACAGTTGCAGATACAAAGATGGAGAGTTGGGTTTACCTAAGGTGGAATTAGCCAAGAGAATACAGTGAAACTAGAGAAGGGCAATGGAGAGATTAAAAATTTTGACCACGGAGTTCAAGATGGTGATAGAAAGGTCTCAGGCCATACACTTTCTCATTTTCCCCTCCTTCTAAAATATTGTTGGTGTTTTAGGTAAGACAAAATCTAAAATAAATAAACCTTAGTTTTACAGGACTGTATAAGGCAATATTGGAGAAGGAAATGGCAACCCACTCCAGTATTCTTGCCCGGAGAATCCCAGGGACAGAGGAGCCTGGTGGGCTTCTGTCTATGGGGTCGCACAGAGTCGGACACAACTGAAGTGACTTGGCAGCAGTGGCAGTGGCAGCATGGTATACTCTTGCCTGGAAAATCCCATGGATGGAGAAGTCTGGTGGGCTGCAGTCCATGGGGTCTCGAAGAGTCGGGCACGACTGAGCGACTTCACTTTCACTTTTCACTTTCATGCATTGGAGAAGGAAATGGCAACCCACTCCAGTGTTCTTGCCTGGAGAATCCCAGGGATGGGGGAGCCTGGTGGGCTGCCGTCTATGGGGTCGCACAGAGTCAGACACGATTGAAGCGACTTAGCAAGCAAGCATAAGGCAATATAAAATATTTAGTATCCTTGATCCCCCCAGACACTAAATATCAGTATCTTTTCACCAAAATCAAAGGAACAGTAAGTGATTGTAAACAGTTTTCTAACCTCATTCACTTTTCTTCTTTTTAAAAAAAATTTTTTTTTCCCCCTACATGCCCCCTCAAAACAAAGCTACTTTGGAGTAAGTGAAAGAAAGTGTCAGTCACTCAGTTGTGTCTAACTCTTTGTGACCCCATGAACTATAGCCTACCCAGGTTCTTCTATCCATGGAATTCTCCAGGCAAGAATACTGGACTGGGTAGCCATACAGAAACCAAGCCCATCATCTATTTGTTGTATCCAGTACAAAATATGGCATCAAGGAAAATGCAGGTAGATGTTTGGAAATTATATATGCAAGAATGTTTACCAAATATTTAAGCAATTGTCTTATTCAATATATATACTAATAATAGTAATAGCTGGAGTTTATTAAGTAGTCATATCTGAAATTCATTGTGTTCACATGTGTATATTGCATAGTGCCAATTGTTTTACCTACATTATCTTATTTTATCTTCACATAATCCTCTGAAGTATGTTATCATTATTCTTATTATATAGCAAATGATTTTAAAATGTGCTTATTACTTGGGGGATGGAGGAATGGTTTGCAAAGTTATGTACAGTAGCTCACTTTTCATTCATATATGTTGACACTGAATAATTTCAGGCTGATAAAGCAGCATTGGAGAGTACACTCTTTTTTCCAGGAATAAACACACTTTACCCTTTGTCTTTTTTTTCCCTCAGACTGCTCATGTACTTCCTTCCTCTTTCTTTTTTACATTGGTGATTAAAATGGAGAGCTTAAAGTTTTTTAACAAAAGGCCAGCCAATGGGAGCCCATGCCCTCCAGAGTGTTTAGAGCATCTTAAACATAAAATGATTCAACTACTTAAAGAAAATGTTCAGCCGCCGGAGTAGCATTCCATTAGATATTAGTGACATTTACTTTTAAATGAATACATGTGTTCTGCCTGCCATCACTATATCAACAGTATATATATAGAGACTTCCAAATGCATTGCAGAAAAATGGTATAAAAATAATAGTGGTCACTAAGGTACCCTTGACTGAAACTGCATTCTACAATGTTCTTTCTTTTTAAGCTGAATAACATGAAAAATATAGCTGTCTATTTAAAAAAGACATTTCCTCATTTGGCAGAATATTGTCATCACACCGTTTATGTATAGTATGGTCCTAATTTGTGTCTATGTGTGCTAGGCTTAGAAAAGTCACTTTAAGTTTTACTAAATTTATTTTGGAGTTAAGTCTTACTTTTGACATGATTTATATTCGAAGGAGATCTCAGCTTATTCCTGCTTGAAACTCAGCAAAATGTCATTAGATGCATAGGGAAAGTATATGTATCTTATTATAGCTGTGTCTGCTAGGGCTCCTGTCCCATGTTAGAAACCTGTCAGAATTTGCAGTGTAAGCCTTCCTTTTCTGGGTGTTATGATTTAATCTGTTAGCTCCTATTGCTCCTTGAAAATTGTGCAGCCATTCTGTATCTTAGAATGAAATCTATAATTGCAAGTTCCTTTTCCTTTCTCCATATCTCCCCTCCCCTATGTTTTATTTTTATTATTTCAGTATTACAGTGCTTGATTCCAAATTGGAATTCTCAGTCTGTTTGCAGAGCTGGTGACCAGTGACCCCTCAGGAATTTCTTTATATTGACTGATATGTGTAATAGGCCAAAAATGACCCCGTCAAATATGTCCTCATTCTAATCCCCGAAACCTATGAAATGTACTTCATGTGGCAAAAAGTTCTTTGCAAATGTGATTAAATTTAAGGACTTTGAGATGGGGAGATTATCCTGAATTTTCTAGGTGGGCCCAGTTTAATCACATGAGGTCTTAGAAGTAGAAGAAGAAGGCAAAAAAGGAGGTCAGATTGATGTGACAATAGAGGAGGAGGAAGGAGATATTCTAAGCATGAATGAGATCCTGTCCCTTATTGCTGGCTTTGAATAAGGATGGGTGAGTGGGCCAAGGAATGTAGATAACGTCTAGAAACCGAGAATGGGTTTTGTTAACCTCTAGTAAAGAAATAGGGACCTTAGTCCTATAACTGCAAGAACTGAATTCGCCAGTACTGATGAGCAAGGATGTAGATTCTCCCCTAGAACCTCCAGAAATGAATACAGTCTGGCTGACACCATGATTTAGCCATTTTAGCTCAGTGAGGCCCATATTGGAATTCTCACCTAGAGAACTGTGAGATGATAATTTTGTGTTGCTTCCAGCTGCTAAGTTTGTTATGACAGCAATTGGAAACTAACATAATATATAAGGTTGCTTGTATTTTTAGACAGAAGGGGGTGGAAGTAATTTTGTGCAAAAAAACAGGAAGAAATAACGGGATGAAAAAAATCAGTAGCAAAGATGTCACAGTTTTAGTCCCTTTTTCTCCTCTCACCTTCTTGGAGGGCCATGAGAAAATGGTGTTTGGATCCTCATTACAATAGAGAAAAAGGTGGAGGACTGAAAATAAGGAAAATACTTTCTTGTGAAAAATGTTATGAGACAAATTGTGAAACAGAGCAGAGGAAAAGCCCATTTTATCCAAATCTGACCAAGAGCAGGTTTGATATCCAGAGAGTTAACAGCAGCTTTGCATGAATCTAGGTTTCTGCTATGGGCACCAGCAGCCACATAAAGAAGAGATGTCATAATAAGGGTCTAGAACAGATTTCCTTTGAAAAGAAAAGAGGCCTAAGATTATCTTTATTGAACACCAATGTCAGTGAGACCTCATTTCTATCCATAGGTTCGTGAGGCCTGGGAATATGAAGCTTATATAAAAAAGGCTATCTTTATCATTAGAAAAGCCTGAAGTAATTAAGGTCCAAATATTCAGCCATTTTAGATGATGTATACACACATATAGGTGAAAACTCAAAAGATGAATCATTCATCATCATAATTCTACCAATGTGTTTGTTTTTATGTAAAAGCTTCTCAGAGGGCACCGCTTGCTGACTTTTGTGTTTTAACTTATATCGCAGAGTAAGGATATTCAAAGTGTAGCAAAAATGGGAGATAAATTGAAAAAATAATGCAGTAATGGTATTTCTGCTCTGTACACATGTTGTATTTGAGCTATTTTTGTGATTAGAAATCCATTAACATGAATATAGTTTGAATTGAATAAGTATGTTTTATTAAAGCAGCAAAATGTTTGAGAGGGTGTGTTTATGAACAGTTGAGAAATCAAAACTGCATTTTTTAAAATTAAATCATATTGATGTGAAGAAGTCAGTTAATCTGCTCATTATTAACTATGTATATACTTTCATGCTATATAGAAAATTAGTTACATGGAATGTGTTTTAAGCATTCAAGTGTTAAGTCACCTAGGCATTTACTAGGAGGCATGAAACTGATCATTGACTCTGTGTCTTTATGAATTATATAAATAAAAGAAAAACCAGTCAATGTACTCAAGTGAATTCATCTCTAAAGTTACCTACAGCAAATTGTGTCCTGTGTGTTTGAGTGAATGAAATGCAGTAAATTAAATTAATCTTAACTTGAAAAGTGAAAGTGAAGTCGCTCAGTCGTGTCCTACTCTTTGCGACCTTGTAGAAGGTGGCCTACCAGGCTCCACCGTCCATGGGATTTTCCAGGCAAGAATACTGGAGTGGGCTGCCATTTCCTTCTCCAGTGGATCTTCCCAACCCAGGGATCGAACCCGGGTCTCCTGCATTGCAGACAGATGCTTTACTGTCTGAGCCACCAGGGAAGCCCATCTTAACTTATTCTAGTTTATTTTAGATAAAATATATGATTTAAAATCTGGAAGTAAAATTTTAAACACATCTCCTAAATATTAAAAAAAAAATTCATAATTCTAGGCTTTACAAGAATGTACTGACTCAGCTGAGTATGTTTTATATTCACAATTGACTGCCCACATTGACTTGATTGACAAGCAAGAAAATTCCATTGTCTGGGAAACTTAGAACCAATTGAACTGGAAGAATATAAGCATTAGGTATTTCAGTATACCTAATATAATGAACAGAGTTTGTGGACCAAAAAGAAAAAAAGATAATGGATTCTTCTGAATTATTATGCTCCTAGAGTATCCAGAGTTTGGGATTGTTTTGTTTTACTTTATTCAAGTCATGGTGAGGAACCACTGAGCTTTACAAGGATGACTCAAAGACCCTGGGTGCTCTTCTGTTTTCCTTCATGTGCTGTACATAATGAGCACCCCTCCAAATGAGCAAGCTTTACTTCACTCTACCTTTTTCATCCTTGACAAAGCTATCAGGCTTTTCTACCCTCCTACCTTGATATTAAAAAGGATTCTCATTTTATAAATCGTACCAAAATAGAAATACATGATTCTTGTTTGCTATATCCTTAGAGTTTCACTAACTTTTGCATAGGGCCAAGCCATATGTAAAAATAGATTTATTGAATTACCCAATAATAACTAAAATTGTAATGTAATTTTATTTACTTCAGAAAAATGATCAGATTTCCTTGAATGTCAGATGTATAAAATAAGATAGAAAAAGTTAATGAAATGATGAATGTGCTGTCCTGATGATTATGATACACATTAACATTTCTTCAATTCTCATTAACTAAATGTAATGTAATTCTAAAAATGTTTATTATGGCATTAATTTATTAAAAAATTATGTTAATTACCTTGCATAAGAAATGCTTTGCCTGGATGTTCTTTTTCCTCTCATTTTTGAACTTAATGTGTTTAAAGTATACTGTCAGATTTGATAACATTTTTAGAAATAGTGAAATTTCTTATTTTATGTTAATTATTTGATTTTTAAATTTACAATTTTAAATAAATGGTTAGTATATTTTCTTATAATTACTTGATAGTTAGAAATGCTCTAAATGTTGTCTTATAGATATGAAACCATACACACTATTAGTTTACCCCAGGCTTGCTTTGTTATAATTAAAACTATGCCGATAGTTTTAGGAATTTCTTCTTGTGTTTGAGGAAGACTCACCCTATGCTCCTTGATACTTTTTAATTGATATGTAAGCCAACAATTGTAGTAATAATAGACTTTAATACATGACAGTTTTTGAAAGATAAGGAGAGAAATGTAAACATTTAGCAAATAAGTCTTATTAAAGGTTTAAAAATAAGTGATTGTGTCTCTGAATACCTGTGGAGACACAGAACTGAAACTAAAAGCCAGCATCGCTGCCATTATTTACACTTTGGTCTTGGGCAGATCACATATCTTCTCTGGCCCATTTTTATGATAAAATAAGTGTTTGAGGGCTAAAAGACATATCAAGTCTTTTTGTTGGTGAGGAATAAATGAGATCAGTAAGATTTTCCATCAACTTCTTCATATGTGATTCCTTTCAGAAATACTGCTGCAGACTTAAGTGATGGGAGATTCTTCGTGTTATCAAACTTCTGCTTACTCATAATTGGATAAATGAGCGCTGAAGATCAGACAGTGATGCATATAGCTTTTCTTTTTACCTACTTTTAGTAAATTTCTAAGAAACATATAATATTTTAAAATTAAATCTGTCCCTTTCAAGAATTACATGAGTGGCCTAAATGATCTGATTTAGGAGAGAAAGGTCTGCATTTTTATGTCTCAGTAGTTCAGGGATAGATTAATTCAAAGAGGTGTTTTTCTTCTTCTCCCTCAGGGGGAATAGAAGTTGCTGTTAAATGGACCAGAAAGCTTATGAAGTTTTGGTGTTGCCATTTACAAAGTATATGGGGTGCTATACGTTTAATTGGAAATGTTTTATATTAGTCATTAGTAGCTGGAGATAGCCTTCTGTTTTAACTGATAATACAAGTCCCATGCTTTTCTGCATACCATGATATAAATGGTGGTTCACTGAGAAAAACTGATGAGGAGCCTAAAAATTAATGAGACATAAAAGCTTTTGACTCTGACCTTGAGATGCAATTTGGTATTTATGATGTTAAATCACTTGCCTTCTTCAGAGTAGAGAAACAGCTGGTCTGTGTGGGAGGGATGTTCAGTTATGATTGAGAAGAAAGAACAGAGATGTTGAAACCTTTAGAAACAGTATACATATATATAAAAAAAGAAAATATTACAAAATTCAATGCAGTGTGCTGAAGTTCAAAGACTGCATAAATGTTGCCCCTCACCCAAAACAGTATACAGTTGCTGTGCTGATGTGAATTTGTGTGAGGAAAATGAGTGTCCAAAGCTGCATAAATATTTGCACCCCTGTGAGAGTGTGAGAAAGTGTGTGTTTCATGTTGTGATTGATGGGACTGCTTTTATGCCCCCTTTGAACTCTGAGCAGAAATTTTGGAGTATCCTGAGGGTCTGTCTGCCTTTGTATGGCAGGAACTCTGTTTTCTTAGAAAATAATAAGGAACACTGTTTGTACTCCCTTTGTTATAAAAGGGTACCTACAGTTTATGGGAACTGGGGAACTTGTAGAAAAATCACAAACTTTCTTCTATAGCTTACAAGGAATACTAAGCTTTATTTTGAAATTTTGGCTATTGTGTTTCCTTGCCTTCTGGAGTTTTTTTGGTTTTGTTTTGAGTTAAGGAGTCCATAGTTTGACATACTTTCGATATATGTGTGATGAAATTTGTGGATTCAGGTGGGAGTAGTTTAATGATTTATCTACTAAAAACAAAAAGAAATGAGGGCAAGCAGATCTAAAATATTGTGTGATTATGTTTACTTGAATGCAATCATTTCTGCAGATTAGAGGCTTTCACTATTGAAGCAAGAAGTCTGATATATCAGATTTCCCTGGTCATTTTAAGTCAGAATTTTAGAACTGAAAGTATCAAATAATAAAAGTGTTACATATGTGAGGTCTCCAAAATATACTAATAACTATTACTTCATAGAAATCTCAAAATAATACAGTAAAATAGGAAAACCATTAACATTTGCACAGGAAAAATGATTCTAAAGCTCTTTCAGATAAATATTTGTGAAGTCATACTTCTGTGAAATACTCATGAGCTGACACATTATGTCAGCTCTTCTTGCTTCCATATTCAGAATGTGGTTTTGTTCCTCAGAAACAAATGTTTTTAAATTGTACATCTGGTTGGAGCAGGGCTAGCTAACACTCAAGACTCCTGACTTCTTTCCTTTGTATTTTTTCAGTGTTACACTTCCAGAAACCCCTCTAAATACATTTTCAAAGCAGTCTTAATAAAACACACTTCCTACTGGGTTACCACAGCCATCTTGCAGGTACTTAAATCACGAATATTTGACCTCTATCAGGTACTCCAGCTAGTGATGATGATACTGTTAGTTATGTCATCCAATAAATTAAGAATAAATAGTGTCAAAATAGTAACTACCGTGTATTTTGGGGTAACGCTTATCTTCCCTATTTCTACATTTCTTTTTATGTATATATGTTATAAATGCATAGATACATAATTTTTCTCATTTTTTACAAGTGGTAGTATGACATACCTATTATAAAAGCACATTATAGTTTTATTTAACATAATAAAGATAATTCTATATTAATAAATAAAGATTTTTCTCCTCCATGTATAGAAATATACAGGTACATACTTATATATATATAATTTTTAGTTAGTTTTATTTTTTTGAACAGATGCATGCAAATTTGTTCAGCAATCATAAGAGGTTAAATTTTCACTCTAGTGCCAGATCATGCGATTCAAATCCTGGTTTTACCACCTACCAACTTTATAATCTTGAGGAATTTATGTAATCACTCAGTGCTTCGTTTTTTCTCATCTTTAAAATAAATGTACCAATGATCACAATATGCCTATCTCATATGGCAGTATGAATGCTATTTTGAGAATTAAATTAGTTAATATATGTAAAGCCACATTGCAGAGTATTTGCCATCTCCATTATTATCATTATTACTCTGTTTATTAATGATCACTATTGATGGACATGAGTCCATTTTTGATATTTTTTCTAGTACAAACATTGTTACAAGGAATAATCATATGCTTAGCTATATCTTACATGTGCAAGTATAACTGTTGGATTAATTTCCAGAGGTAAAATTGCATATCAAGTTGTATATGCATTTGTACTTTTGCTGTAACAAATTGATCCCATAGATTGTAGACATATACCACCAACGCATAAAGTGCTTGTTTCCCTAAGCTCTTCACTAATAGAATATGTTATTAAACATTTGGATATTCAATCAGTGAAAAATGCTATTTTAGAAAAAGTTTTGCTTTATTTTCTTCTCATTATTAATGAAAACAATATATGTTCATCTTTAAGAAAAATAATCTTTTCTCTCCTACACAAGCATTTAGACTCCAGTGGACACAGGATCCTGGTGGGCTGCAGTCCATGGGGTCGCAAAGAGTCGGGCACGACTGAGCGACTAACACTAACAAACTTATTTTAAACTTGCTTAACTTCCAGAATAATTATTAGAGAAAATGAGACTCTGTTTGAATAAATTCAATATGTCTGATATAGAATACTAAGAATAGGATTTACATAGTTTCTTGCATGAATTCTTTATAAAAACCCTTCAAGTTAGGTAGTTTCATTCTCTTTGGGACATAACACTATGTATCCTACAGAATTAATCTGTCCAAAGTCACACAGTAAATGTATGGACTAAGATTGGAGAGTGGGTCAGTCTTATTCTGGAGCAAAAGATCTTTGTATTATATATACCATGCACACTGAGTGTGTGTGTGTGTGTGTGTGTGTGTGTGTGTGTGAGTGTGTGAGAAAGAGAGAGAGAGGGGGGAGAGGTAGAGTCTCAAATTGAAAAAGGTAAGCATAAATCAAGGCTGCATCTCAGTATCACTAAAGTATGACTTTGAATAGGTTAACCTCTTGGAGCCTTAATTTCCCACTGTATATCATATAATAACAACAATATACAGTATCTGTTTTTCTCTTTCTGACTTCACTCTGTTGGGGGGGAGGTGGGTTGAGGGACTAGGTTGAATGGAGAAATGAACACTACCATGTGTAAAATAAATAGCTGGTGAGTAGTTGCTATATAACACAGGGAGCCCAGCCTGTGCTCTGTGATGATGTGAAGGAAGGGGAGCAGGAGGAGGGAGGTTCAAGCAGGAGGTTATATACGTATAATTATAGTTGTATTGTTGTACAGCAGAAACCAATGCAAATTGTAAAGCAACTTTCCTCCAATTAAAAAGTTATTTTTAAAATGAGATAAATAACAACAACAATACAAGATTTTTCAAGAGTAAACAGAATGGTGCCAGAGTGTTACTGAAATTCTAAAGTTTCATATAAATATTTGCTTAATTATATAAGGCTTAGTAATTGAGTCTCTTAATTTTTGAGACCTACCATAATTTTATGTTCTGTATGTCTTGCACAGGGCTTCTGAGGCAGCTGAGTGGTAAAGAATTTGCCAGCCAATACAGGAGACGTGGGTTTAGTCGCTGGGTCGGGAAGATCCTCTGGTGAAGGAAATGGCAGTCCACTCCTGTATTGTTGCCTGGGAAATCTCATGGACAGAGGAACCTAGCAAGCTATAGTCCATGGGGTCACAAAAGGGTAGTACATGACCTAGCATCTAAAGGGCAACATGGGATCTTGCTTAAAAACGTGGCAAATGTTTGTTTTCAAACTTAAAAATATCCAGATCATACTAATTTCTTGCAGTGATGCGGTAGTCAGAGAATGTTGTTCTTAGTTCAGTTCAGTTCAGTTGCTCAGTCGTGTCTGACTTTGTAACCCGTGGACCACAGTATGCCAGGCCTCTCTGTCCATCACCAACTCCTGGAATCTACTCAGATTCATCTCCATTGAGTCGGTGATGCCATCCAACCATCTCATTCTCTGTTGTCCCCTTCTCCTCCTGCCTTCAATCTTTCCCAGCATCAGGGTCTCTTCAAATGAGTCCTTTCTTCACATCAGGTGGCCAAAGTATTGGAGTTTCAGCTTCAACATCAGTCCTTCCAATGAACACCCAGGAATGATTGCCTTTAGGATGAACTGGTTGGATCTCCTTGCAGTCCAAGGGACTCTCAAGAGTCTTCTCCAACACCACAGTTCAAAAGCATCATTTCTTTGGCACTCAGCTTTCTTTAGAGTCCAGCTTTCACATCCATACATGACTACTGGAAAAACCATAGCCTTGACTAGATGGACCTTTGTTGGCAAAGTAATGTCTCTGCTTTTTAATATGCTGTCTGCTGCTGCTGCTGCTGCTAAGTTGCTTCAGTCATATCCGACTCTGTGCAACCCCATAGACGGCAGCCCACCAGGCTCCCCCAGCCCTGGGATTCTCCAGGCAAGAACACTGGAGTGGGTTGCCATTTCCAAGTGAAAAGTGAAAGTGAAGTCGCTCAGTCGTGTCTGACTCTTTGCGACACCATGGACTGCAGCCTACCAGGCTCCTCCATCCATGGGATTTTCCAGGCAAGCCTTCCAAGGAGTAAGCGTCTTTTAATTTCATAACTGCAGTCTCATCTGCAGTGATTTTGGAGCCCAAAAAACTAAACTCAGCCACTGTTTCCACTGTTTCCCTATCTATTTGCAATGAAGTGAAGGGACTGGATGCCATGATGTTAGTTTTCTGAATGTTGAGCTTTAAGCCACCTTCTTCACCTCTTTCACTTTCATCAAGAGGCTCTTTAGCTTCTGCCATAAGGGTGGTGTCATCTGCATATCTGAGGTTATTGATATTTCTCCCGGCGATCTTGATTCCAGCTTGTGCTTCTTCCAGCCCAGCATTTCTCATGATGTACTCTGCATATAAGTTAAATAAGCATGGTGACAATATACAGCCTTGACATACTCCTTTTCCTATTTGGAACCAGTCTGTTGTTCCATGTCCAGTTCTAACTGTTGCTTCCTGACCTGCATACAGGTTTCTCAAGAGGCAGGTCAGGTGGTCTGTTATTCCCATCTCTTTCAGAAGTTTCCATAGTTTATTGTGATCCACACAGTTAAAGGCTTTGGCATAGTCCGTAAAGCAGAAATAGATGTTTTTCTGGAACTCTCTTGCTTTTTTGATGATCCAGAAGATGTTGGCAATTTGATCTTTGGTTCCTCTGCTTTTTTTAAAACCAGCTTGAACATCTGGAAGTCACGGTTCACGTACTGTTGAAGCCTGGCTTGGAGAATTTTGAGCATTCCTTTACTAGCATATGAGATGAGTGCAATTGTATGGTAGTTTGAGCATTTGTTGGCATTGCCTTTCTTTGGGATTGGAATGAAAACTGAGCTTTTCCAGTGTGTGGCCACTGCTGAGTTTTCCAAATTTGCTGGCATATTGAGTGCAGCAGTTTCACAGCATCATCTTTTAGGATTTGAAATAGCTCAACTGGAATTCCATCACCTCCACTAGTTTTGTTTGTAGTGATACTTCCTAAGGCCCACTTCACTTTAATTCCAGGATGTCTGACTCTAGGTGAGTGATCACACCATCGTGATTATCTGGGACATGAAGTCCTTTTTTGTACAGTTCTTCTGTGTATTCTTGCCACCTCTTCTTAATATCTTCTGCTTCTGTTAGGTCCATACCATCTCTGTCCTTTATTGATCCCATCTTTGCATGAAATATTCCCTTGGTATCTCTAATTTTCTTGAAGAGATCTCTAATCTTTCCCATTCTATTGTTTTCCTCTATTTCTTTTCACTGATCACTGAAGAAGGCTTTCTTATCTTTCCTTGCTATTCTTTGGAACTCTGCATTCAAATGGGTATATCTTTCATTTTCCCTTTTGTGCTTTTCACTTCTCTTCTTTCCACAGCTATTTGTAAGGCCTTCTCAGACAGCCATTTTGCCTTTTTGCATTTATTTTTCTTGGGGAGTGTCTTGATCACTGCCTCCTGTACAATGTCTCAAACCTCCATCCATAATTCATCAGGCACTCTATCAGATCTAGTCCTTTAAATCTATTTCTCAATTCCACTGTATAATTGCAAGGGATTTAATTTAGGTCATACATGAATGGTCTAGTGGTTTTCCCTACTTTCTTCAATGTAAGTCTGAATTTGGCAATAAGGAGTTCATGATCTGAGCCACAGTCAGCTCTCGGTCTTGTTTTTGATGACTGTATAGAGCTTCTCCATCTTTGGCTGCAAAGAATATAATCAATCTGATTTCAGTGTTGGCTGTCTGGTGGTATCCATGTGTTGCTCTGGATGGTTACAAACTTTTGGGTATTATTTACATAATAGCAACAAGAACAAGAATATCAGCTAATCTTTATTCATCACTTGTGAAATGTCATGTACTGTCCTTAACTATTCAGTGGAATTCTTACACAACTCTGTGAGGCATTTACTATTTTATCATGTCCATGTTTCAGATGAAGATTTGAGACAGAGAGATTAAGTAGTTAACTCTAGTCATACTCAGTTAACTGGAGAAGGAAATGGCAAGCCACTCCAGTATCTTGCCTGGAGAATCCAATTGACAGAGGAGCTTGGTGGACTATAGTCCATGGGGTCACAAGAGTTGGATATGATTTAGCGACCAAACCACCACCACCACCATACTCAGTTAATAAGTGGCAGGGCTAGTTCTCCCTCAGAAGTCTAGCTCCAGATCTTTTCCCCCACTATTCCTTTCTATCTCTCCGATACTATGTATACAAGCAGTTTTCTCATAACAAAATATGCTGCTCTCTTATTAATTCTGTATCTCTAAAGTCACAGTGCACAAAGCAGATGCACATAAAGCTGGTAGTATTCTGTATTCTACATAGAAATTGCAAAGGCTTACTTACCCTGGTATTTAATCACCCCAACTATTATTAATAATAAAGTAGCTGAAAAACAGCATGGTAGAATTGCAAGTTGCCTAGTGATTTCAGATCTAAGCTAACCTTTCAGAAGTGGAGGCATTTCTCCTCCATCTTCCCCAATGGATGGACCTCTATTCACATTTCAGGGCTATGAATACCCTGCAAGGTAGATCATCCTATTTCACTAAGGTAGTTCATTTCATTTTCTAGATATTATAAGTTATTATATTATATTATATCTATATAATATCTTATATAGATATTATAAGTTTCTAGATATTATAAGTTAATTTGTACACATAACCAAGCAGTACTCCTTCCCCTCACTTCCTTATGTAGGCTCAAGTTCCATGCTACAAACAGCAAGTTTTCTACCTGTTGTACACACCAGACCTTCAACCATTTGTGAAAACAATCATGTTTTCCCTAGTATTTTCTTATAAGGTCAAACACTCCCATTACCTTTCTAAACCTTTTGCTCAGCTTTTAGAGCCATCAACATCCCAGTCATTCCTCTTTGAATGAACTCTAATTTGTCAACTACTCTCTTAAACGGTGATGTCAAGAATGTGCTCTGACTGGCTATGATCACAGCTGGATCATTGCTTCCTTTAATCTGTATGTTTGGTATCTTCTTAATACAGAGAGTACATTGTTTGCCAATATATCAGAGCATATTGAAAATGTGTTTGTGGCTTATAAAATATGTATTTGTGGGCACTGGAGATTGCACTATTATCCTAGCATATAGAAGCTAATGAGAAGTAATGGCATATGGTTGCTTCATGTGTGTAAATGTCTAAATGACTTAAATATTGATTTTTCCCTTCAACTGCAGATCAAACTTCCCAATGCTAAAGGTTCCTTATTTTAAAACAAATGCACATATAATTTGCTAGTCAGCAGTACAGTACATTCCTATGGTAAGCTCAAATCATTAAAAAGCTCAAATAGGCATATCTAGTTTGGTTTGTTTTTTAGGACTGATTGAGATAATAGACCACTAAAGACCTACTTTAATAACAACTGAAAGTTATCTCATGGAGTAGTACAAATTTTCCAAGTTTTTTTTATAACTTCTCCATCTATAAAACATTGAAATGATATATGACATAGAATTTGATTAAAATTCACAGATATTTATGTACCATCTACTGTCTGTGAGATACTTATGCAGAATACCAGAGGGAAACATTAAAACGTGAATAAGACCTGAATCCTGCCATCACTGTGACTCTTCCAAAAATCCTCAGATTTTAAAATGCATGTAAAATAGTGAAATAAATATTATTAGGAAAATCCTCAAATTTTAAAGTGCATGTAAAATCATGAAATAAATATTATTAGGTTTTTTAGTGTGAAGTGTGTGTATATTTAATTTTGAAAAGATATTAAAACAGTATAACATTTAACATTTATTAAAATATATTATGTGCTAAGTACTAGATGAGGAATTTAATGTGAATTTTCTTATTTCATCCTCAGAACAAAATTCTGAGGTAGGTGTAATTCAGCTCATTTAAGTGAAAATTAACTGAGACTCTGAAGGCATAAATAACTTTCCCAAAGGCCATAGAGCAATTTAAAGGCAGAACCAGAATCCAAAATAAGATATGGAAAATCTCAAGGAATGGGTTTGATCTTTTGTGTGATTCACAACTGACTCCTGTATTAATAGACATGTCAGATAACTAACACAGCCCTTTATCTGGTCTTTTTGGAAGAAGATACTTAAAAGTTTTTTATTAGCCTGTTGATTCTTCTCTGGGGTGTGACTTAGTTTCCACTGCACATTTGGGAATCTTTTCTTCTAAAATTTATAATCAGCTTCTGCTGGTAATAAAGAATCACCTGCAGAGATCGTGAATGAAAGAAGAAAGAAAAGGAGATAGTGGTAGATCTATTTAGCCTCAAATCAAAGTAGTATTCCAAGATGTGTTCTGGCTTCTGCTTTTGGGGAAGTAAATTGACGACTATCTCAAAATAACCTCTTTTTAAATAATATAACCTAAAATTAATTGAACTTATTTAAACACACAGCACTTACAACAATAGTGTTGCTAACTATACAAAATGTTAGAATTGTCTATGAGCAAAAGGAAGGCTCTGTTTATTACAATTGTTGCTATTTTTGCAATAAGAAGGGAAAAGATTATATAGTAGTCATATACTATCCAAAGTAATGAATATACTTATAAGGCAAAATACTTAAGCAGTAAGAGAAAGATTAACTAAAATTCTCATTCACATAGGAAATAGCAATGTTGATAACTCCTTTTTACAGTGTTTTCATAAATTTTCCACAATGATTGTATGTTTTATTTTCATTCGTCTTTTATGTGAAAAGAGTAAGTATGTTTCTCTTTAACTTAATGGAACTTGGATTAAAATGGGTTCTGTTATTTTAATCACATCAATGTTGCATATCATGAGGAAACAGTTTTCTATTTCCTTGGCAGAGAACTTTAAAGGAAAAAATTAAGCTCTAGTCAATAAGAAACTTATGTTTATATAAAACCATAATTTATGGTTTATTTGATTAGATCAATGTTTAATTATGTATTACATGTATTTTTTGTACTGAATATTTACTTATAAATTAATCCAACCCACAGCAGGAGTACTAATAGAAGCTTCCATCCAAACATAATAAGTAAACAGAAGACAAACAGCTGTTGCAAACATCCTATTTTTGAGTCTGGGCCTGATAACAAAAAATAGTTTGGAGAATTGGCTGCTACCATACACTCACATCTGTTGAGACTGTACTATTTCAACTCAGTTCTTGATCACTGCATATCACATGGTAGCAAGTAGTTCTCTTAAGTTAGAGAACTTAGAGAAAACACTAAATGCTAATTTATGTTTGGGAAGTTGTACTTCTAAGCTCTTCATCTTCTATGTAATGTTTAGTGAATTTATTCATGAGATGTTTATATTTTTAAGTGTACTCAATGGATCTAGGTGTTTGTCAAAATATATTAAGTAGGAAAAATTTAACCCATTTAATTGTAGTATTTAGAAATTTGACCTGGGGGACTTCCCTGGTGATGCAGTAGTTAAGACTCTGCGTTTCCACTGCAGGCAGCACCGATTCTCTCCCTGGTCAGAGAACTAAGATCCTGCATGCCATGCAGTGCAGCCAAAAATAAATTTTTTTGATCCTTCAACTTTTGGTGTTCTTGTTCTGGGAAAACCACTAAGTGTCTGCTTTTCAGTTGCAACCAGAAATATTCTTACCTGATCAAACTCTTATAATTCCTTTTGCTTTGAATCATAACTGAATATAGGGAAAATATAATTGGGCCTTGTTATACAAGAGACAGAAAGCTTATGCTGAAGATAGGTAGGCATTATTCAAGTGAATAAATAATTAAACAAAAGTTCATATGGGAATCTCATATTGACTTCTTAATTCCTCAGGATGTATCGTTCACGATTACTTTGTCTTTCCTCTGCCAATGAGAACACTGTAAAGATTATCTCTCGGCAGTGTTAATAGGAAACATTGTATATGAATATTGGCTAGGAGGTGGGTTGTGAGAATTTGGAAAGCATGGTGAAAGTTAGGAAGAATAAATGAGTTTAGGTAGTTCCATACAGAGTTGAAGGACTGTGCTGCAGGGAGACTGATTGGTCAATTAGTGAGTGTTACACTGAGGGACGGGCTTCCTTTGTGGCTCAGATGGTAAAGAATCTACCTGCAATGTGGGAGACCTGGGTTCGATTCCTGAGTCAGGAAAATCCCCTGGAGAAGGGATAGGCTACCCACTCCTGTATTCTTGCCTGTGAATCCTATATTGGGCAGAGGAGCCTAGCAGGCTGCAGTCCATGGGGTCATAAAAAGTTGGACATGACTGAGTGAATGAGCACACACGCACACCGAGGGAGTGTCTCTTGTGGCTGCCACAAAACTCTGTCCTTGGCCCTGTCACATTCATGATTTTTGTCACTGCTTTGGATACATATGAACTTTATTTTTTAATTTATTTTATTTTTGAGTTAATTTTTGGTGGCATATAGTTGGTTTATAATGCTGCGCTAGTTTCTGCTGTACAGCAAAGTGAATCCATTATCAGATCAGATCAGATCAGTCGCTCAGTCATGTCCGACTCTTTGCGACCCCATGAATCGCAGCACGCCAGGCCTCCCTGTCCGTCACCAACTCCCAGAGTTCACTCAGACTCACGTCCATCAAGTCAGTGATGCCATCCATCCATCTCATCCTCTGTCGTCCCCTTCTCCTCTTGCCCCCAATCCCTCGCAGCATCAATACGTATACATATATCTACTCTTTTTTAGATTCTGTTCCCATATAGGTCATTACAGAGTACTGAATAGAGCTCTCTGTGCTATATAGTAGGTTCTTGTTATCTATTTTATATGTAGTAGCATGTATATGTCAATCCCAATCTCACAATTTACACCCCCCTTACTCCCAGATAACCCTAAGTTTGTTTTCTACATCTGTGACCCTATTTCTGTTTTGTAAATAGGTCATTTGTACCATTTTTTTCTTAGATTCCACATATAAGCAATATCACATGATGTTAATCTTTCTCTGTCTTACTTAATGTATGAACTTTAGATGATACCAAGTACAAAGGAATGCAAAATTATCTTATCAGGTTGAAAGTGACCAAGTCTAAAAGTAAAAAAAAAAAAATCAGAAGAAAGATGAGAGGGAGATGGGTAGGGGGAGATTATAAAGTGAGAAAAGAGGGCAGGAAAAGCAGCAGAGATGGGAAAAAAGAAAAAAAAGAAAGGGAGAAATAAGGCAGGCAGAAAGTAAAATTCCTCAAGAATTTTTTTTTTCCTATGTGTCTCTTGGAATACATAAAGAAGGTTCTTCCCTTCCAAAGCAATATTTCTAGAATGCATTATCTCCAACTGACACCCAGCACTCCAAGTCCACTTTCTATGCATTAAAGATGATATGACTTTATGATCTCCCATGTAAATTCTGTCTGTTTTCTAATTCAGCATCATCTTGCATCTGTTCTATTCTAATAATTATTGTACTTTGAAAGGAGAGAATGCGCTCTTATTGCAATGTTCTAAATGTATTAAGCAAGAACAGAACAAGTCCTGAAGTGGGACACTTCTGTTTTGAAAGAGATCTCTGTGAATGAATGAAGTAATAACACTTAAATGGGAGGCCCCTTTTCCGAGTTTAAAACTCTGGGGCTTGGAATCTAGAAAGATAAATCACCTGCCCACTTTGTGATACTAAATTGAAATTGACAGGTATGTTTCATTTATCTTGCTCAATATTACAAAGCCTCTCCCTCCTTTGATTTTAGTATGTTCCTCCTGAAATATTTGCTGTGGTAAGAAAAGCAAATATTGGGTTTTACGCCCCACTTCGTGAAGTAAGAATTATGATGTTCTAATATCAGAGAACCAAATATTCCAGGTTTATTTTTCTGAAAAAAAATTTCCTTGCAGATAGATTGTCCTCCATAGAGCATCCATTCTTCACCCCTCAATTCATTCATATTTCCTGGATTGGGGGAAAAGAGAACACACAAAACTTAATACAAAATACTTTCATAAAGCTTAGCTTTATGAATTAACTTCAGCCTTTTCCACTCATGAGGGAAAACTTTCCTGCCTCATTAAATCTTTAATGCAATGTGCTGCCTGCACACTACATTATTATGTGTGACATGAGGTTATATATTGCATAGTAACTATAATGTTACTTGCAATCAAGCTGTTTCTTTCCCCTGAAGGTAGAATTAAGACAGGTACTCGTGGGAAACAGCTACTTGTGTTGCTCTATTCTTAATGGGGTGAAATTGAGAATCAGGAGAGTGAAGGGCTTAAGAACCATCTCCAGGAAGGGATGGGCGCTGCTCCTTTGTCTTGCAGTGCCTTTGCAACTTGATAACTAAATCTCCCCAAAGAGAATTTTACTTAATAGATAAGTGAAAAAGTGAAAATGTTAGTTGCTCGGTCGTGTCCAACACTCAGCAACCCCATGGACTGTGGTCCACCAGACTCCTCTGTCCACAGAATTTTCCAGGTAAGTATACTGAAGTGGGTAGCCATTCCCTTCTCCAGGGGATCTTCCCCACCTAGGGAGGGATTGAACTGGGGTCTCCTGCATTGCAATCATATTCTTTACCCTCTAAGCCACCAAGAAGCATAATTAAGGGGAAACGTAAAAGACTAGGTCTTTGGGGACTCCTACGGAATGAAATATCTCCATTAAATTCACTTTCTCTTTCTATTGAAGAGGGATAAAGTTTTCATCTCTGGTAAATATAGTCTAATCCATCCAGTAAAGATAACAATTGCCCTAAAGCAAACTGGAATCGCACTTATTTCTACCTGTGGGAAAGCAAATATCTCTAGCCAATAGATGATGACAATTTGGTTTTTAATAGCCAGAGAAAATGAAATCTTCTATTCTCTGTACATGGAGCACTTCATAAAATTAGAGAAATCAACATTGTCCCCAAGATGAACTAATATGAAAATGTCAAATATAAAACTGACAATTAAGTCTACAAAGTCCAAAATTGTGGGGAGCTGAAGTTATGCACAGTAAGCATAACTTAACAATGTGTGTGATGTATTGTTAGAATTCTTCGTTGCTATGGGAAGAGTTGGTTTATACAGAGTTCTGTTTGTGTGTGTGTGTGTGTGTTTAATCCTTTAGCTCTTTTACCAGTTGTGGTTGCTGCTGACTTCTCAGTAGATTTTAAGAGCATCACTAAAAGAGCTTCTTTTTCCTAGTCTTCTGTCCAGTGGGGCATCATCCAGGCAAAGAAAGAAAAGAGGCATTTCAATGGTCAGAGAGCTGTAAGAATGAGAGTTTCAGCAGAAAAATTACCTTAAGCAAATATAGGTAGCAGAATGGATACAAGAAAAGGCTGGATTGGGAATTCCAAAACTTTTTCAACATTTGCTTCTCTTTAGTTCAGTCGCTCAGTTGTGACTCTTTGCGACCCCGTGGACTGTAGCACGTCAGGCCTCCCTGTCCATCACCAACTCCCCCTTCTCCTCCTGCCTGCAATCCCTTCCAGCATCAGGGTCTTTTCCAATGAGTCAACTCTTCGCATAAAGTGGCCAAAGTATTGGAGTTTCCACTTTAGCATCAGTCCTTCCAAAGAACACCCAGGACTGATCTCCTTTAGAATGGACTGGTTGGATCTCCTTGCAGTCCAAAGGACTCTCAAGAGTCTTCTCCAACACCACAGTTCAAAAGCATCAATTCTTCAGTGCTCAGCTTTCTTCACAGTCTAACTCTCACATCCATACATGACCACTGGAAAAACCATAGCCTTGACTAGACGGACCTTTGTTGGCAAAGTAATGTCTCTGCTTTTGAATATGCTATCTAGGTTGGTCATAACTTTCCTTGTC
The DNA here is from genome assembly GCF_002263795.3 of Bos taurus. NCBI lineage: Eukaryota > Metazoa > Chordata > Mammalia > Artiodactyla > Bovidae > Bos > Bos taurus. The sequence goes on from NC_037336.1 coordinate 67,370,513, forward strand.
AGACTTTATTTTTTAGGGCTCCAAAATCACTGTAGATGGTGATTGCAGCCATTAAATTAAAAGATGCTTACTCCTTGGAAGGAAAGTCATGACCAACCTAGATAGATCAACTGAAATGTGCCACAGTAGTTAGGGCTGAACAACAACAAAAAACTTTGTAATTTGGCAACTTAGCAATCATTAAAAAATAATTCACATAAATCTAAACAATATAATTTATTTTCTTCATAAATTACTATAGTTACTTACTAATGGGATCTTGCTTGATGAGTAATATTCAAATTTTCAAAACCTAGAATCAGATAAGACCCTGCTGCCCTTATTTTCTGTTACACATTAATTTTTGTACAACACTTGGTGTTTAATCACAACATTCACTGAAAAAGTTCCTTAACAAAGATATGACGTGACTGAAAATGCAAGTAAATAAAAACATAGCTCAAAATTTTGAGAATATCCTCTAGAGGAATATGGAATACTATCTGATAAAATTGTGAACTACCCAGAGCTAGTTGTTTGTGTGGGGTCCAATAGATACATAGTGTTTCTTTGTTTCCTTCAAAGGTTTACAGCATCCCACTGTGCCTTTGTGAGTTTACTGCAGTGCTCTGGGGCATCTGTGCCCAGAGCTAGTGAACAGGGAGCTAGATAGAGCCTACAGAGTATTGAAACTGCATGGAAACTTGAATGACACTATAGATCTCAGGGCCACTGCAGGTTCTTCATTAAGGAAGTGCAACAGCAGAAGTAATTGTTGATAAAACTTTCCCCAACAAAAAAACTAAAGTCAGAGAATGGAATTCAAATGCTTGATGAGGACCTAGTGAGTATGATATAGCAATGGGAACAGAAAATTAGACAAGAAGCATCTCAAGGAATAGGATGGAGGCACTGATCTGATTCAAATAATAGAGTGAAAGCAATATTATGTAGTATCTATAGTTTCCACTTTACAGCAGAGAAACGAAGCAATGGCTTGACTCATGTGACATGGAAGTTGGCAAAATACTTGTTTGTTTCCTGGGAAGAGCCAGATAATAAACTTTGGGTATTCTGAGTGTTTGTTATTAAACAGTCCTTCAGTACAGAAATGTTACAGGCTGAACTGTCCCCCTCAAATTCACATGTTTGAAGTCCTAACTCCCAGAACCTCAAAATGAGACTGAATTTGAAGAAAGGATCTTTTATTCTGACTAAGCTAAAACGGGGCACTTAATGTGGTCCCTAATACACCATGACTTTTCCTTATGAGCAGAGGAAATCAGGAGACAAACACACACAGAAGGAAGACCGTGGGAGAACACAGGAAAAAGATGACCATCTACAAGCCATGGTGAGGGGCCTAAGAAGAAACCAGCCTTGCTGACATCTTTTCTTTTTTTGGATGGGCAAGAAGTAGATTTATTAATACCGAATGCTAGTGATAGATGCAAGTGGGCAGGTGACGGGGGTTCTCCCAGCTGACGCCTTGATATCAGGTTTCTGTTGTTTATCCAGTTTCTGGACCTTTGTTATGGCACCATGACCAAATTCATCTAGGAACATGGGATGGGATAGAAGATACAGATTGAGAAACCAGGGCTGAACACAGTTCAATCCATGAGAGAGGAATGGAAAGTCAGTAAGAAAGGATAATCAAAAAAGGGTAAGAATCTTAGAAACATCCAAATACTGAGTATAGAATAAAAGAAAATATATTTATAATGGAGACAGAGGTACCTCTGTCATACTCCAGGGAAAGAAGTATCAGAAAAGTTTAATGCAGTAGGAAACCAAAGAGTCAAGAATCTCAAGAATTATTATACATCACATGGAACTGGACAAAAGCCCATTTGTGGTTGCTAGATAGAGCTGATAAGTGACCTTTCAAGACATACTGTTAGTGAAGTTCTAAGTGTGGAAAGCAGGCTGAAGTAGATCAAATAAGTAAGGTTGGATGAGTAGAAGTACAGAAAATGAGGTGGTAATACCCCATACCTCAGAGTTTGATAGCAAAACTAACAAATGTCCAGAGATAATATCTAGCAGGGACAATAAAGTCAATTGATGACTTGCAGCTCTGTGCACATTTGATTTGAAGGAGATAGTGAAGACTGGGACACTGAAGGAATTATTGGAGAGTGGAGAAGCAAGCAGGTGAAGGAGCCAAGTCAATATAGCATTTGGACTATGGAGCGCAATATAGATGGAGAAGTGACAGAGAAGCCTTCATCCAAAGCTATCTATGAAAGGACAACTTATATTCCAAGTGTTTCCACAGCTTGTTCCCCAGAAAACAAATATTCCATAGAAAGGAAGTGTTTATAGCTTTATTTTATTGGGGTCCAAAATCACTGCAGATGGTGACTGAAGCCATGAAATTAAAAGACACTTGCTCCTTGGAAGAGAAACTATGACAAGCATAGACAGCCTATTAAGAAGCAGAGACATTACTTTGCCAACAAAGATACATCTAATCAAAGCTATGTTTTTTTTCAGTAGTTATGTATGAATGTGAGAGTTGGACCGTAAAGAAAGCTGAGCACCAAAGAATTGATGCTTTTGAACTGTGGTGTTGGAGAAGACTCCTGAGAGTTCCAGGACTGCAAGGAGTTCGAACCAGTCAATCCTAAAGGAAATCAGGCCTGAATATTCTTTGGAGGAACTGATGCTAAGCCTGAAGCGCCAATACTTTGGCCACTGGATGCAAAGAGCTGACTCATTGGAAAAGACCCTGATTCTGTGAAAGATTGAAGGCAGGAGAAGAAGGGGACGACAGAGGATGAGATGGTTGGATGCCAGCACAGACTTGATGGACATGAACTTGAGCTATACTCCAGGATATGGTGAAGCACAGGGAAGCCTTGTGTGCTGCAGTCCACGGGGTCACAAAGAGTCAGACACGACTGAGTGACTGAACAACAAATAACTGACTTATTACAAAGACTCTCTCCAGAGATGTGTACCCTCTGGGGAAGACACATTAGCTGGAAACAATACCAAGAAATTCTTGGTTTCATTTCTTATAAAGAGATTATTTGATGCAGTTGATAGATAAATAGAAGCAAAGGAGTTTTGTTGTTCAGTTGCTCAGTCATGGCCAACTGTTTGCAACCCATGGACTGCAGCATGTCAGCCTTCCCTCTCCTTCAGCATCTCCCAGAACTTGCTCAAACTCTTGTCCATCAAGTCAGTGCTGACATTCAACCGTCTCATCCTCTGTCGTCCTTTTCTCCTCCTGCCCTCAATCTTTCCCAGCATCAGGGTCTTTTCTAATGAGTCAGCTCTTCGCATCAGGTGGCCAAAGTATTGGAGCTTCATCTTCAGCAGAGAATAAATAATTAACCCTAGGAGGTATGCTCAGTCATCCAATATGTCAGACTCTTTGCCACCTCCATGGACTGTAGCCCACCAGGCTTCTCTGTCCATGGGATTTTCCCAGCAAGAATACTGAAGTGGGTTGCCATTTCTTCCAACAGGGTATCTTCCTGACCCAGGGATCGACACAAGTCTCCTGTATTGCAGGAAGGTTCTTTGCCACTAAGCTTCCCAGGAAGCTCCATTCCTAGGAGATGCAGTTTCTCAATTAAAGGATGATATTAAAACAACCTTTTTTAAAAAATTACTTAAATAAGTACTTGACTAAGTAATTATATAGAGATATATCATCAGTATATACCTTAGGGTGAACGAAATAGACAGTGATTTTAATATTATGGAAATGAACACTTTTAGCTTGAGGGAAAAACATCTGGTAACAGTATCATGCATCTATTTAAAATTGACTGTTATTTCACAACCTGCTGCTGCTACTGCTAAGTCGCTTCAGTCGTGTCTGACTCTGTGCGACCCCATAGACGGCAGCCCACCAGGCTCCCCCATCCCTGGGATTCTCCAGGCAAGAATACTGGAGTGGGTTGCCATTTCCTTCTCCAATGCATGAAAGTGAAAAGTGAAAGTGAAGTCGCTCAGTTGTTTCCGACTCTTAGCAACCCCATGGACTGCAGCCTACCAGGCTACTCCATCATGGGATTTTTTCAGGCAAGAGTACTGGAGTGGGGTGCCATTTCACAACCTAGATGGAAGCAAAAAGGATTCACTTATGAAAACAGTTCAGTTCAGTTCAGTCGCTCAGTCATGTCCAACTCTCTGCGACCTCATGAATCACAGCATGCCAGGCCTCCCTGTCCATCACCAACTCCCGGAGTTCACTCGAACTCAGGCCCATCGAGTCGGTCATGCCATCCAGCCATCTCATCCTCTGTTGTCCCCTTCTCCTCCTTCCTAGTATCAGAGTCTTTTCCAGTGAGTCAGCTCTTCACATGAGGTGGCCAAAGTATTGGAGTTTCAGCTTCAGCATCAGTCCTTCCAAAGAACACTCAGGACTGATCTCCTTTGCTGCTGCTGCTAAGTCACTTCAGTTGTGTCTGACTCTTTGTGACCCCAGAGACGGCCACCCACCAGGATGCCCTGTCCCTGGGATTCTCCCGGCAAGAACACTGGAGTGGGTTGCCATTTCCTTCTCCAATGCAAGAAAATGAAAAGTGAAAGTGAAGTCGCTCAGTCATGTCCGACCCTCAGCGACCCCATGGATGATTGAAAAACCAGTCCTAGAGGTGCATGAAAGAGTATAGAAAAAAAGTTGTTTTATGAAATGTGAATGAGAAAGCAATTTCTCATTAGTATTACTACTGCTATAAGCCCTCAGGTGAACAGGTTGACTTCCGCTCCATTGTTTGTGTTGTATATAACTATAAAAGGCTCCTCTCTTTTTCTATGTAGTTATTTGTTGTTTTTCCCCCATTTCCACCCTCATTACTCTCTCATATTACCTCATATATAATATGACTTTATTATAAGTAGGTATGGAAAATACTTTGACAAATCAAATATTGTAACAAATCAAACATTTTTCTTTTCATCTTGAGTCTCAATATCTGGGATGTTCAAATTACGTTTTGGCTCTTTTCTTTGGCAAAATGGGAGTTACCTTTAATTCTAAGTTTCTTAAATTTATTTAAGGAAATTAAGAATTAATTTACCTTGATTTTTTTCTTTTTTTAAGGAAACCTGTTCTAGAAGGATGATAGCATGTAATTTAAATTTTAATAATCAAAATACATTTAGAAGCTCAAGAGTTTGTGACATTATAGATCTATGTCCTTTCCAAACTCAGTCCCTACCTCCTATTAAATATTTTTATTAATTTAGGAAATTCTGAATAATTAAGTTCTCTTTGAAATATATGAAACATCCTTTGCTGCTGCCTTTCTGGACTCCCATCATTAAGAAAATGTCTGGTTGATTTTTGAACAAGCATGTTTTGGAAGCTTATCTTAATAGAACCAAAAACCTTTTACATAGATTCACCCCTCATTACTTACAGTAATGCCAAGTGCTATAGTCCAGGCAGATATTTTTTATTTTAGATATGAAAAGACATGATAACAGGGCTATTTTTCAGTGGAGCAGAGGAATAAAAGTTTTCTGAATTTTAGTTCCTTATAAAGCTCCCTGTAATGAACTCTTAGAAGACATTGAGAAGCTGTGATTTAAAAACTTTGTTTAATCAGTCATGGTGAGCTGTGTTCCATTCCCAATGGAACAACTCTAAAAGGAATCTGGGTTCCTCCTCCTCCACCCAGAGCATCACCAGGAGTTGGTTTGTGGTCAGGGTCTGCCATGAGAGGCCGTAGAGAGCCCAGGGCTGCGAAGCTAGGTCTCTGCTTGTCATTATGGAGAAAACAGCAGAATACAAATGATCAGCTTTGTTTTATGAGTGTCTATTTACAATGCTGGGGTGGAACTTTTTAGAAAAGCACTGCAGCATTTGCATCATCTGTCATTCAAGTTCCAATGTTGATTCCTGTCCTGTAAATGATCTTGCTTTCCTATTTTTTTTTTTTTTTTTTAATCCTTTGTACAAGGTTACTGTCAATGTCAGCAAATGTAAACCTCAAGCATACATTGTATGGGGTTCAGCATGCATGTTGGAAGGAAAGAATTTTGTTTAATGAAAAAGGATAACAGCATTCATTCACACTAAGCATATTTGATTGCCCAAGGGAAAGTGTATCTTCTTTTGGAATTTTGATTAATTTTTTTCATGATGTAAAATTTGCTGCTTTATTTCTTTTTCTTTGACCAACAACATTCTGAGCATAGCTTATAGTCTAGGTAAAGTGCCTGTGAAATGGAGTGATGCTTTGCTGAAAGCATTCAGACCCACAGAAAGTGAGTGACCCTCAGTGATGAGTAGAAATCTCTCAGTTTTAAAAAAGATCCTTCTCTGTTTGGGAATTGTAAAGCTCAAGCTACACACTAGGAAAAATGACAGGAGGGGCTGTGTTTGGTTCCCTGGAAATTAACCTATTTCAGCAAGCCTGCAACACCAGGAAAAAGAATACATGAATTTATATGATGTGTGTCAGGCTTGCCATTGATAGGTAAGGTTCGTATAAAGGTTACTCCTAAAGAAATGTCTATCATTCTCAATCTGCATGCTCATGATTTCTGTTTCTTCCAAATCCTGCCCTATAGAACAATAAAATAATTTAAAAATAATAAGCAAAGCACAGTTGAATAGCCCATCTCCTGTCCTGTAATGATGACGTATCTTCTCTCTTGTAGCTCACAGCAGCTGGAGGACAGTTGATGTTTACCGTATCATATGACCTTGAAGAAGCAAACGAAGATGCAGAACACACACTCCAGCTTATGGTTATCTTAGAGGTAGAGTATGGGAAGTGTCATTTATGTTTAACTGCTTTACACTCATGTAATCTGAGGTTATTCCTTACCTAACTAGTTTAACATTCATTTATATACTACTAGAGAAAAATATTGTGATTTGGGAATTTTTTTCTGCCATTCACTCTGAGACATATCTAAAAGACTGAACATAGGTCTTGGGTTCCAATAGTAAAGGGAATTTTTAGAGCAGACTTGAAATTTAAATTTAAAACCTAATGACCATGTCCCCCAGAATATAAGGATACTAAAAGTGTTTGAGCAAATGGCTGATTTATATAGTTGTAGTTTTGCCATCTCTCCTTGCTTCCAAGTAGATTTTCTTGTTTATACCTTTGTTTATATTAGGTAAAAGTCAATGGAAAAAGGGAATCTTATCTATTTAGGTACAGTTGAATCCTGACTTCAAAACTCTCTTAATTTAACTAAGAAAAATATAGGAGAAACTGCTTTGAGCATTTGGAGGGACACAGGCAGTTCCCAAAGGCTAGAAAGTTATCACATAAAAGCTGCCTTCCTTTCTCATATTCTTCCTTTCTTCTCCTCTGCTCACACAAAGGCACACATTTCATGCATATTTATGGGTCCAAAGGGATCTATGCTGAGTTAGCATGGGGCTCTGTTGTTGTTTTGGTCTTGAAATGTTCATGCATGAGAATCAACTTAACAAAAAGTCTTCCCCCAAAATGAATGTTTCCAGTATTAGGTGAGGTGATCTGAGTGATATATATCATTACATATGTGTGTGTGTATGAAAATAGAAGTATGTCATGGAATTCCTTTGAGATAAAAGGGGTTCTCTAAATGTAAAATGTGGAGAAGCTGTATATTATTAATATGAGTGAACTAAGATAAAAGGTTAACCCAAATGATAATAATGCCATTATCAGATTGTAATCATGAAACTGTTGAATTTTTCCTTGTTTTTTTTTTCCCCCAGATTGAAGAGTCCTTTAAAACGAAAGCTTCATACACTGTTTTAACTTTTCTTCCCCATTTTCCTATACAATCCACATTCACCATAAAATAGTATATCTGAAATATTCAGTTTTGCACACTTCTATAAAATTGACGTATTTGTAATCATATATATCTAGACTTACCAAGTACTAATTATTTTAGTAAATAGAGGAATAAGAGTCATGCATAACCAAGAAACTTATACTTAGTGGTACATCGAGTTAAGGCTAATATTTAAATTGTTTTCTCTCTGCCTTTTATACATACTAGAAATATCCTGACAGGGAAAGCTAACCTGAAATAAAAAACCTACTGATGATAACCTACAAAGAGGAGAATCCCTTTTTTCACAGTTTTATCCTTTATACTCTCTTTTCCCCTTTAGGGAAAAGACTTGAGAATCAGCTCAGCCCAAGAGGAGGTGTATCTGCAACCATCTGAAGAACATATTAATGTGTTGTCACTTAAAGAAGAATCATTTACCACACATGGCACAAATTTCCCAGTCAGTAGAAAGGAGTTTATGACAGTGCTTGTGAATTTGCAGAGAATTCTCATACAAATCACATACAGCCTTGGGATGGATGCCATCTTCAGGTAAACTCAGGAATTGCATCTCCAGCTCTTACACATTTGCCTTGGGGCGGACGTGCAAGTGCTAAGTGACTGAAGATCCCTGCTGCTGCTAAGTCGCCTCAGTCGTGTCCGACTCTGTGCAACCCCATAGACAGCAGCCCACCAGGCTCCCCTGTCCTTGGGATTCTCCAGGCAAGAGTACTGGAGTAGGTTGCCATTGCCTTCTCCTAAGGTTTTCCATCTTCAAATAATAGTTAATGGAGCACTGGTTTTCTGAAAAGTGTTTCTATTGATCTTTAAAATTTTACCTACCCAGGATGAATCTGTCTTAGTCCTTTTTCAGTATTGATGATTCTCAGTTCTGCCAGAACATGCAATAAAAATGATCCCTATACTGAGAAATGCTATACTGGAAAGCACAGTCTCCTTTTTGATGACTCAAATAGTGGAAAAGTAAAGTGATATAATTCCAGGATACCCATATTCAGAAAGTGGTTTGTAAAATATTTTCTTCCATTAATTCATTCAGTAGATTCTGACTTAATAGTATATGGTTGATAATGAGAGATATAAGCACCTCCATTTGAATAACCACAAGTTTTTTTGTGAAGCACTGTAATACTATAATGGCTGCATGATATCAAGGAAAGTAAGACTAAGAATTCAATTAGCTCTATTGCTTATTATATGTGTGACCTTTGGCAAGTGGTTGGTCCTTATGGCAACTGGATTTCTTCAAATGTGAAGTGGAGATAATAGTGCCTACCTTTCAGGGTCATTGTGAAAATTATATGTGATAATTATGTAAAGTGCTCATTACCTTAAACACTTTCAAGGGATTATTCCTTTCTACTCTCTGTTTTGTCTCCTTAAAGAGAGAACTCCCCAACTTGAGCTAAACATGTCCATAAGAGGCACCCTAAAGGCTTCTTTCCATTAAAAAAAAATTACTTACAAATTTCATGGCAATTTTTTCCTGCGTGTGTGCATTCTAAGTCGCTTCAGTTGTGTCTGACTCTGTGCAACCCTGTGGACTATAGCCCGCCAGCCTCCTGTGTCCATGGGATTCTCAAGCAAGGATACTAGAGTGGGTTGCCATGCCCTCCCCCAGGGGATCTTCCAGACCCAGGGATCAAACCCAGCATCTCTTATGTTTCCTGCATTAGCAGGCAAGCTTTTTGCCACTAGTGCCGCCTGACAAGCCCAATTTTGTCCTAAAGCAGCTTAAATTAGATGATCAAATGTGACCCCAAACCGACAGCTTGGCATACCCATCAGCACAGCAGTGTCTCCAATGCTGGTTTATCTACAAGAGGGTCTTTTAATTGCTGAAGCTCCACCACCCCCCTTCATCTGCTTGTGCTGTCTAGTTTGTCTTTCACTTGTAGTATTTCAACTAAGCGTAATCATCATTACCATCTCCCTAAGGAGAGAATCGCAGATTCAGAAACAGAACCACTGCCAAACAATGTACCTCTTTTGCATAGTCAATGCTACTAGAAGCTGGGTTAAAACGCTGTGAAGATGAGAAGCAGCACTTCGGAATTAATTATGTTTTTTCACATTTAGTAAATAGAGACTGTCATGATGTTTAAAGAGTACAAAGAGATGAGTCCTCTGGATTTCAAAATAAATGACAAGCAAATTGACAAAAAGTGGCTGAGGGGTTTATTTTTGCCAGCCTTGCTTCTCAGACTAGTTAATCCAAAGCATTTCTCCCTGATTCATGGGAGATAATTTTAGTGTCTGCTTATCTTAAAATCTCTAGTTTCATTTGAGCCTTCTGAGCTTTTCCCATACGTGAGCAACGCGTTCACAGAGCATGGCTATGGGATCCGACACAGGAACTAATTCATGTGGGTGGTGCTCTCTGCAGCCTACATCACACAAGGCTCTGTAGTTCGAGAAGTTAAAGCCATATTGTATGTGAAACTCCTACCCACTTCAGGTGAGCCACAAGCCAGCATGAATCTTGAGTCAGTAAGCTTGTTATATTTTATTTATCTCTGATCTGTGAGTGGATTGAGTCCTATTTGTAAAACATCACTTGAATTGATTTCAACTTGTCTTGCACAGTAGGCTTCCAACTTGGTATACGGCTTGTGTGTAAGCACAAGTAAATTGAAGCTATCACAACAGAAATTCATGTTTAGAATTATTTAAGGAGGATTTACTTCCATGGTAGTTCTCTCAGCAAATGGGTTTATGTTCCTCCCTATACAGAGGAACTGAAATTGAATAGTGGAAGGAAAATGGGGCAGCAGGTTAGAATTTTGACTTCTGTTTTCAAATTAGCTGTTTAATAGTTGTGAACATAGTGTTGTTTTAGATCTCTTTGGATTTCAGTCACCTCATCTGTAAAATGAGGAGGACAATTGCTTGTCAATGTCAAACAGTCACTATGAGAATGGAATTAAAGCAAAAATGCTTTGCTTTTGGCCAGTTAACACACAAATCTGAAGCATTTCCATCTGACCTGCATATTCTAGGAAGTACCATTTTCTCCATTAAGTACCATTAAGACTTGAAGATATCTAGAATAACGAATGGACTGGTGTTTCAAAATTGAGACCATTTTTGCTGTCATTCTTTTCTACAGTGCTGAGGAGCCCATGTGATAAAATTAATTGATTTTCTTCTCATTGTACTCATTAATAAATGAAGATAAAAATTTCCTTTAAGAATGTAAGAGAAATCAACTTAACTGTGAATCTTTCTCCTTTAAATTCTCCAAACCTTAGTTTCAAAAGCAATCCTTGATATTTAACTTGATATTTTTCTTATCGCCTGTGAAAGTGAAAGTGTTAGTTGCTCAGTCGTGTCTGACTCTTTGCGACCCCGTGGACTGCAAACCACCTGGTTTCTCTGTCCACGAAATTCTCCAATCAAGAATACTGGAGTGGGCAGCCATTTCCTTCTCCAGGGGATCTTCCCGACCCAGGGATTGAACCAGATCTCTTGCATTGCAGGCAGATTCTTTATCATCTGAGCCACCAGGGAAGACTTTATACCCTATAGTAGACATTAGTACAGTTCATCAAATTTTAATCTCCTTCCTTTGAAATATTGCATTTCCTTTGAGGGTAGATGTTATCATAGGTCTTGGTTTGGCCAATGAAATGTGAGCTGAAGTGATGTATTATTCCTGTTCTATTATCCCCACTCCCAACCCTAGAAAAGCATTGAATTACCTGTAGGAGACTCTATGGAGCTTACACAGTTACCAGAACATAAAAACAGTCTGAAATATTGACAGCACATGGAGGTCAGCTGCCCTGAAAGGTTACCCAGAACCGTAGAGGATTTTCCATGAGTAAACTTTTGTTTTCTGTTAAGCCACTGAGAATTCAGTTGTTTGTTAGCCCAGCATAACTGAGCCCATTGTGACTTTATTGTGATAAACCCATTTATCTTTATTGTTTGAAAAGACATTTCTCCTAGGCTAGACATTTTCACATGACTTTTAAGAGTGGTTTTTTTTTTTTTCTGGTATCAAAAACATTACACAGAATTTATTTAATAAATTATCCAATAAATAATCTAGAAAAATCCATATAAACAAAGGAGTGTTTTGATGATTATAGAAATAGTGCTGATAGTAAACTTCTACCTTATGAAAATAATAATCCAGGTAATCACATTTGAAGAAATTATTACAATGAGGTCTCTAACGATCTTAAAAGGACTTCTATAACTTGCTCTTGGGAAGAGGTTCAGCCAGTTTTATACCAACATGTGTTTTTTTCCCCCATTGCCTTTCACTACCTCCCAAATCTAGTCTGTAATATTGGGTTTATTCAGTCTGCCAGCATTTCCTGAGTGCCTTTCCTGTGTATTTGAATCTTAGCTTCCTCTTTTGTAAAATGGCAGAAACATACCTAACTTTCAAGATTGAATGCTCAGTGAGAAAATGATGTATCTGAGACATCTGACCTTCTGTCTAGCATACAGTGGGAGACAATGTTGGGCAACAAGCTAACCATTGGTTTTTAATTTCAGTCTGTGGCTGCACAATATTTGCAGACAGTATTATATAGACAAGGCACTTCTCTGAGCTTCGGGTTCCTCCTTTGTAAATGTGGGCAGAAACATGATTACTGCATTGGTTTCATTGATTTTTTTTAATATAATTTTATTTATTTATTTTGGCTGTGCTGGGCTTTCGTTGCTGCGCTGGCTTTTGTCTAGTTGCAGAGAGCAGGGCTACTCCCTAGTTGCAGTGCATGGGCTTCTCATTGAGGTGTCTTCTCTCGTTATGGAGCACAGGCTCTAGGGAGCACTAATTTCAGTAGCTGCGGCATGTGAGCTCAGTAGTAGTGGTTCTTGGACTTTAGAGCACAGGCTCAATAGTTGTGTCACACAGACCTAGTTGCTCCACAGAATGTGGGATCTACCCAGACCAAGAGATCGTATCTGTGTCTCCTGTATTGACAGGCATATTCTTCACCACTAAGCTGTCAGGGAAGCCCAGTTTCCTTGCTACTTAAGGGAGATATGTCTCAAGTTCCCATTATAATGCACAGAAGTTTTAATTATTATAATGCACACTTCAGTTCAGTTCAGTCGCTCAGTCCTGGAAACTTACTCCCAGATATAGCGCCGCTCAGTCATGTCTGACTCTTTGTGACCCCATGAATCCCAGTATGCCAGGCCTCCCTGTCCATCACCAACTCCCAGAGTTCACTCAGACTCACGTCCATCGAGTCAGTGATGCCATCCAGCTATCTCATCCTCTGTTGTCCCCTTCTCCTCTTGCCCCCAATCCCTCCCAACATCAGAGTCTTTTCCAATAAGTCAACTCTTCACATGAGGTGGCCAAAGTACTGAAGTTTCAGCTTCAGCATCATTCCTTCCAAAGAAATCCCAGGGCTGATCTCCTTCAGAATGGACTGGTTGGATCTCCTTGCAGTCTAAGGGACTCTCAAGAGTCTACTCCAACACCACAGTTCAAAAGCATCAATTCTTTGGCGCTCAGCCTTCTTCACAGTCCAACTCTCACATCCACACATGACCACAGGAAAAACCATAGCCTTGACCAGACGGGCCTTTCTTGGCAAAGTAATGTCTCTGCTTTTGAATATGCTATCCAGGTTGGTCATAACCTTCCTTCCAAGGAGTAAGCATCTTTTAATCTTATTGCTGCAGTCACCATCTAGTAATTATTATGATGCGGTAGTTCTAGGCTAAAGAAAGAAGATACAAAGATGGATAAATGATCAGTGAATTCAAACAACGTATAGTCCATTATCCAAGTCAGACGTATGTTTGTGGTATATAATAAAGAGCGCAGTGGAAGTCAGCGCAATGAATATTGGTAGGACTAAGTAGAAAGAAATATGAATTCTCATATTAGCATTTAGTATATTTTTGATGAATGGTTTGCAACAGTAGTAGATTCTGTTCGTTATTTCCCTTAGTTGGCACAGGACTGACAGTGTTTGGGGGAAATGTCTAGCTCATGCCAAGATAGCTCACTCAGACACTCACTGAGTTTGTAAATGATTCTGTTGCCTTTTTCAGTTACGTTCAGTCGCTCAGTCATGTTTGACTCTTTGCGACCCCATGAATCGCAGCATGCCAGGCCTCCCTGTCCATCACCAACTGCCAGAGTTCACTCAGACTCAGGTCCATCAAGTCAGTGATGCCATCCAGCTATCTCATCCTCTGTCGTCCCCTTTTCCTCCTCCCCCAATCCCTCCCAGCATCAGAGTCTTTTCCAATGAGTCAACTCTTCGCATGAGGTGGCCAAAGTACTGGAGTTTCAACTTTAGCATCCATTCCTTCCAAAGAACACCCAGGATTGATCTCCTATAGGATGGACTGGTTGGATCTCCTTGCAGTCCAAAGGACTCTCAAGAGTCTTCTCCAACACCACAGTTCAAAAGCATCAATTCTTCGGTGTTCAGCTTTCTTCACAGTCCAAGTCTCACATCCATACATGACCACTGGAAAAACCATAGCCTTGACGAGACGGACCTTTGTTGGCAAAGTAATATCTCTGCTTTTCAATATGCTATCCAGGTTGGTCATAACTTTTCTTCCAAGGAGTAAGCGTCTTTTAATTTCATGGCTGCAGTCACCATCTGCAGTGATTTTGGAGCCCAAAAAGATAAAGTCTGACACTGTTTCCCCATCTATTTCCCATGAAGTGATGGGACCAGATGCCATGATCTTCGTTTTCTGAATGTTGAGCTTTAAGCCAACTTTTTCACTCTCCTCTTTTACTTTCATCAAGAGGCATTTTAGTTCCTCTTCACTTTCTGCCATAAGGGTGGTGTCATCTGCATATCTGAGGTTATTGATATTTCTTCCGGCAATCTTGATTCCAGCTTGTGCTTCTTCCAGTCCAGTGTTTCTCATGATGTACTCTGCATATACATTAAATAAGCAGGATGACAATATAGAGCCTTGAGTACTCCTTTTCCTATTTGGAACCAGTCTGTTGTTCCATGTCCAGTTCTAACTGTTGCTTCCTGACTTGCATACAGATTTCTCAAGAGGCAGGTCAGGTGGTCTGGTATTCCCATCTCTTTCAGAATTTTCCACAGTTTATTATGATCCAGAAAGTCAAAGGCTTTTTAGGTATGAGATAAAAAATTGATTAGACTTCTTTAATTGAGTAGCACTTTGTGGAACTTTCACAAGACAGAGGCTAAAGGAAATTCTAAGTCATCGTCTTGTGTTGCATCAAAAATGAAATAGAACAAAGCCCCTGAACAACAATAAAATCTTTATCTATGGTAACAAACTGAAAGTAACATTTATTTAGTAGAATTAAATGGAGGTCTTCTATATTTAAAAAAAGTGAATTAAAAAAATTATTTAAAAGAGTTAAGATCAAATGTCCTGTTGTTTAAAGAATAATTTGGATTTTTTCCTTTTTTTGTGAAGCATGATATATCTAACTCTGGTTGAAAATATAGTAAAAAATATACAGAGTACTCTTTAAGTCAGTACCAGGGCAATGTTTCTTATATGATTCCAATATTTTCAATAATAGCTTGTATAATTATGCCTTTGCTCTTCATCCATCATCTTATCTGTATTTCCCTTTCATAATAACTAGAAAGAACCAGCTAGAACATTTGACAAATCTTTGACAGTTTGTGCATCTCCAACAATACTTTATTACTACCAGCATTATGTATTTTAATGAATACAGCCTGTATCAAGAAAAGAAAATGACCATATTGGAAGGGGAAAAAGAATAAACCGCAGACTTCTTCAAGAGTAACACTAAAAACTGTTCAAAACATTAAAATCCCATTTAACAAATATCAGAACCTAATGAACATTGGGACTGCTCAGTGAATACTAATGTGGAATATTGCTGGGAAAGATGTTTGAGTGCTGAAATTTCTCATAGCTCAAAATGGTTACATAGATTAAGGAGAGGAACATCTGTTGTTTCAAAGACAAATGAAAGTTGGTGGCTCATTGAAAATATTTTTGTTTTGTTCCATTTTAAATTGTTTCTTAATGTAGTCATTTACTTTCTTTCTATTTTAAAATGTTGCTATACTACAGTCCACGCTTAGTTGCTTCGACTGAAGTGTCCAACTCTGTGACCCCATTTAGTCCGCCAGGCTTCTCTGTCCATGAGATTTCCCAGGCAAGAATACTGGCGTGGGTTGCCTTTTCCTTCTCCTTGGATACTACAGTCCATAGGATCGCAAAGAGTCGGACATGACTGAAGCAACTTCAGTTCAGTTCATTTCAGTTGCTCAGTCATGTCTGACTCTTTGCGACCCCATGGACTGCAGCATGCCAGGCTGACCTGTCCATCACCAACTCCCAGAGCTTACTCAAACTTATGTCCGTTGAGTCAGTGATGCCATCTAACCATCTCATCCTCTGTCGTCCCCTTCTCCTCCCACATTCAATCTTTCCCAGCATCAGGGTCTTTTCAAATGAATCAGATCTTCACATCAGGTGGTCAAAGTATTAGAGTTTCATCTTCAGCATCAGTCCTTCCACTGAATATTCAGGACTGATTTCCTTTCGAATGGACTACTTGGATCTCCTTGCTCTCCAAGGGACTCTCAAGAGTCTTTTCCAAAACCACAGTTCAAAAGCATCAATTCTTTGGCACTCAGCTTTCTTTATAGTCCAACTCTCACATCCATACGTGACTACTGGAAAAACCAATGCTTTGACAAGACGGATGGCACCACTTTATTGGTAAAGTGATGTCTCTGCTTCTTAGTATGCTGCCTAGGTTGGTCATAACTTTTCTCCCAAGGAGCAAGTGTCTTTGAATTTCATGGCTACAGTCACCATCTGCAGTGAAATTAGAGCCCCCCAAAATAAGGTCTCTCACTGTTTCCATTGTTTCCCCATCTATTTGCCATGAAGTGATGGGACCAGATGCCATGATCTTCATTTTCTGAATGCTGAGTTTTAAGTCAACATTTTCACTCTCCTCTTTCACTTTCATCAAGAGGCTCTTTAGTTCTTCTTTGCTTTCTGCCGTAAGTGTGGTATCATTTGCATATTTGAGGTTACTGATATTTCTCCCAGCAATCTTGATTCCAGCTTGTGCTTCTTCCAGCCCAGCGTTTCTCATGATATACTCTGCATAGAAGTTAAATAATCAGGGTGACCATATACAGCCTTGACATACTTCTTTTCCTATTTGGAATCAGTCTGTTGTTCCATGTCCAGTTCTAACTATTGCTTCCTGACCTGCGTACAGGTTTCTCAGGAGGCAGGTCAGGTGGTCTGGTATTCCCATCTCTTGAAGAATTTTCCAGTTTGTTGTGATCCACACAGTCAAAGGCTTTGGAATAGTTAAAGCAAAAGTAAATGTTTTTCTGGAATTCTCTCGCTTTTTCAATGATCCAATGGATCTTGGCAATTTTGATCTCTGGTTCCTCTACCTTTTCTAAATCCATCTTGATATCTGGGAGTTCATGATTCACAAACTGTTGAAGCCTGGCTTGGAGAATTTTGAGCATTATTTTCTTAGTGTGTGAGATGAGTGCAATTGTGCAGTAGTTTGAGCATTCTTTGGCATTACCTTTCTTTGGGATTGGAATGAAAACTGACCTTTTCCAGTCCTGTGGCCACTGCTGAATTTTCCAAATTTTCTGGCATATGCAGTGGCTGACTTTATTTTTCTGGGCTCCAAAATCACTGCAGATGGTGATTACAGCAATGAAATTAAAAGACGCTTACTCCTTAGAAGGAAAGTTAATGACCAACCTAGACAGCATATTAAAAAGCAGAGATATTACTTTGACAACAAAGGTCTGTCTAGCCAAGGCTATGGTTTTTCCAGTAGTCATGTATGGATGTTAGAGTTGGACTCTGAAGAAAGCTGAGCGCCGAAGAATTGATGCATTTTAACTGTGGTGTTAGAGAAGACTCTTGAGAGTCCCTTGGACTGCAAGGAAATCCAACCAGTCCATCCTAAAGGAGTTCAGACCTGGGTGTTTATTGGAAGGACTGATGTTGAAGCTGAAACTCCACCCTTTGGCCAACTGATGCAAAGAGCTGACTCATTTGAAAAGACCCTGATGCTGGGAAAGATTGAGGGCATGAGAAGGGGACGGCAGAGGATCAGATGGTCGGATGTCATCACTGACTCAATAGACATGGGTTTGGGTGGACTCTGGCAGTTGGTGATGGACAGGGAGGCCTGGCATGCTGTGGTTCATGGGATCACAAAGAGTCGGACACGACTGAGCAACTGAACTGAACTGAATTGAGTGCAGCACTTTCACAGCATCATCTTTTAGGATTCAAAATAGTTCAATTTAGCATGCATGAATACTCTTTCTTAATTTTTTGTTTATTAATCTTATATTGATTGTTCTGGGACTATATCTATATACAGTTGACCAGGCTCCTGGTTAGTAAGCTGTGATAGTCTTTTATATGATAATCAACTAGTATGCATGCATGCTAAGTCTCTTCTATTGTGTCTTCTTTGAGATCCCATGGACTGTAGCCAAGCAGGCTCCTCTGTCCATGGGATTATCCAGGCAAGAATACTGGAGTGCTTTGGCAGGCCCTCCTCCAGGGAATCTTCTATTTGTCTCTGGCATTGTGAGGCAGGTTCTTTGCATCACCTCGAAAGCCCAATCAACTAGTATTGTTGTTCAGCCACTAAGTCGTGTCTGACTCTGTGCCTCCATGAACTGCAGCATGCAAGGCTTCCCTGTCCTTTCACTATCAACTAGTATCAATTCAGTTCAGTTCAGTTGCTCAGTCTTGTCCCACTCTTTGCGACCCCATGAATCACAGCACACCAGGCCTCCCTGTCCATCACCGACTCCCGGAGTTCACTCAAACTCACGTCCATCGAGTCAGTGATCCCATCCAGCCATCTCATCTTCTGTTGTCCCCTTCTCCACCTGCCCCCAATCCCTCCCAGCATCAGAGTCTTTTCCAATGAGTCAACTCTTCGCATCAGGTGGCCAAAGTCCTGGAGTTTCAGCTTTAGCATCATTCCTTCCAATGAACACCCAGGACTGGTCTCCTTTAGTATGGACTGGTTGGATCTCCTTGCAGTCCAAGGGACTCTCAAGAGTCTTCTCTAACACCACAGTTCAAAAGTATCAATTCTTCGGTGCTCAGCTTTCTTCACAGTCCAAGTCTCACATCCATACATGGCCACTGGAAAAACCATAGCCTTGACTAGATGGACCTTTGTTGGCAAAGTAATGTCTCTGCTTTTTAATATGCTATCTAGGTTGGCCACAACTTTCCTTCCAAGGAGTAAGCATCTTTTAATTTCCTGGCTGTAATCACCATTTGCAGTGATTTTGGAGCCCAGAAAAATAAAGTCTGACACTGTTTCCACTCCTTCCCCATCCCCCATGAAGTGATGGGACCAGATGCCATGATCTTCATTTTCTGAATGTTGAGCTTTAAGCCAACTTTTTCACTCTCCTCTTTCACTTTCATCAAGAGGCTTTTTAGCTCCTCTTCACTTTCTGCCATAAGGGTGGTGTCATCTGCATATCTGAGGTTATTTATATTTCTCCCACCAATCTTGATTCCAGCTTGTGCTTCTTCCAGCCCAGGGTTTCTCATGATGTACTCCGCATGTAAGTTAAATAAGCAGGGTGACAATATAGAGCCTTGACGTACTCCTTCTCCTATTTGGAACCAGTCTGTTGTTCCATGTTCAGTTCTAACTCTTGCTTTCTGACCTGCATATAGGTTTCTAAAGAGGCAGTTCAGGTGGTTTGGTATTCAACTAGTATAATAAACATGAAATCATCTAATTCTGAAATTAAAGTGATCAGAAATATAAGTTTGTCATGCGACAGTCCATTAGTTGCAGGCAATTAGATGTCACAATAAATTCAGATGAGTTCTGGCCTTTGATCTCAAGTCCTAATACTAACAGTTTTCAATTTATCTTTTTTATTAGATCAAAGAAGTAATTTTTCTTTCATTTCTCTTATTTTATTCATCTAAATATAGATGTTAAACTTCAGTGCATTGGTTTGGAGTATGTTACTCACTACTCGTAATATAATTTAATTCCATTCCTCTATCCATTTATTTTTTCATTTATCATGTGTTTTTAGTCTTGTATCCATCCATTTATCCATCTGTCTCTTTGTCTACCCACTCGTCATCTATCCTTCTATCCATCCATAGATTCATCCATCCAATAAAAATGTGTTGAGTGTGTACTGAGGTGATCAGGCTAGGTTTAGAGATGACACATCAGAATCTCTTTTCTTAAGAACTAGCTTATAAACTCATGTTAACATAAATAAGTAGTATCTTTATTTTAGTAACTCTTGCAAACCTTATGTTGTATTAAGAATTGCCACATTTATAAATTCCACTCCTGTTTATAGACCCCAAAGAATTAAAAATGGGTACTCAAAAAGACTTATACACAAATGTTTATAGCAGTATATTTACAATAGTCAAAGAGTAATAATAGCCAAACATCCATCAACAGATGAATGGACAAAAAAATGTGGTATATTCATACCACAGTAATAGAATATTGGGCTTCCCTCGTGGTTCAGACAGTAAGTGTCTGCCTGCAATGCGGGAGATACAGGTTTGACCCCTGGGTTGGGAAGATCCCCTGGAGAAGGAAATGGCAATCCACTCCAGTACTCTTGCCTGGAAAATCTCATGGACAAGAGGAGCCTGGTAGGCTACAGTCCATGGCGTCACAATGAGTCAGACTATATCTATACATATAGATATAGTCCCAGGACAATCAATATAAGATTAATAAACAAAAAATTAAGAAAGTATTTATGCATGCTAAAGACTGAGCAACTTTAGAATATCACTACCATAAAAATAAATGAAATATTGATATGTGCTACAACATAGATGAACCTTGAAAACACTATGCTAACAGAGAGAAGTCAGACACAAAAAGTCATATATTATATATGTCCATTTGTATGAAATATCCAGAATAGGTAAATCCATGGAGACAGAAGCAGATTCATGGTTGACAGGAATTGAGGAAATGGTGGAATAGAATAGAGTGTGACTGCATGATAGACACAGGGTTTTATTGTAGAGGGGAAAGGGAGAGCTAATGAAAATGTCTAGAACCAGAGATGGTGGTTGTACAACATTATAAATGTATTAAATGACACCTTAAAGATGGTGACTGCAGCCGTGAAATTAAAAGACGCTTACTCCTTGGAAGGAAAGTTATGACCAACCTAGATAGCATATTCAAAAGCAAAGACATTACTTTGCCAACAAAGGTCTGTCTAGTCAAGGCTATGGTTTTTCCAGTGGTCATGTATGGATGTGAGAGTTGGACTGTGAAGAAGGCTGAGCACTGAAGAATTGATGCTTTTGAACTGTGGTGTTGGAGAAGACTCTTGAGAGTCCCTTGGACTGCAAGGAGATCCAACCAGTCCATTCTGAAGGAGATCAGCCCTGGGATTTCTTTGGAAGGAATGATGCTAAAGCTGAAACTCCAGTACTTTGGCCACCTCATGCGAAGAGTTGACTCATTGGAAAAGACTCTGATGCTGGGAGGGATTGGGGGCAGGAGGAAAAGGGGACGACAGAGGATGAGATGGCTGGATGGCATCACTGACTCGATGGACGTGAGTCTGAGTGAACTCTGGGAGTTGGTGATGGACAGGGAGGCCTGGTGTGCTGTGATTCATGGGGTCGCAAAGAGTCGGACACGACTGAGCAACTGAACTGAACTGAAAGTGATTATGTTATGTGGAATTCATCTCAATTAAAAAATAGTGCCAGTGACACTTTATACACAAGTTTATTTGGTGGGAGAAAAATGACTGAAAATTTATTTAAATCTCTATGTAACCCAAATGCTGTAAAACAGTGATTTTTAATGCTTGCCAGTTTAGAACCTTCTGCCAAGCTTTCTAAACTGTGCCCCCAGAGAAGAAAGCATCCAAAAAATGGTGTCGAATGAGTCAATCTGTAGGTAAATATAATTTGCTTGTCTTTAGAGAATGCTAGCTAGCACCCAGCACCTACAGCATTCCCATCCAGATGTCTGTTTTCTACGATTTCAAGATGATTTTCCTTTTCTACTTCTCAATTATGTATGAACTTAAACATGTTCCAAGGTATTATCAAGTCTTGTTGTTGTTGTTACTGGCTCAGTCATGTCCAACTCTTTATGACTCCATGGACTGTAGCCCACAGGCTCCTCTGTCCATGGAATTCTCCAGGCAAGAATACTTGAAGTGGGTCATCATTTCCTTTTCCAGGGGATCTTCCTGTAGATTATTCATGTAGTCATTTTGATTCAACAGTCAATGTATGTTAATAAAATGCCTAGCATTTTATGACCACATACATGAATTAGGTACTACATCAAGAATTTTACATTCATTATTTTATTTAATCCTTTAATCAATTCATTATGTATGGACTCTTGTATTATCTCTGTTACACGGATGACAGTATTGAGGCCTAGAGATATTAAGTCATTTCTTCCACGCTATGGGACTGGTAAGATCTCCAGAGGATCCCTTCCAGGGATCAAACCCGGGTCTCCCTCATTGCAGGCACGTTCTTTACCACCTGAACCACCAGGGAAGCCCCTATCAAGCTTCTAGGGTTAGGAAAATCAGGATGAAAGTAGAGATTTTATAAACTTGTTGCCAGAAAACTTATAGCTTAAAGATGATCACTTTTGAAGTTATATTCAATGAGCCTATTAACTTTGTTCTCTGGCTTGATTACAACATAGATTCTCAAACTGGCAAGGTCTTCGGTAATTGTGAATCACCAATCAATAAAAATCTACCACCACTCTTATGGAAGCAACTAAAAATGCATGTCCTAGCAAGAGTCACTGTATCTTTTTTATAGTTAAATAATGGCATATTAGATGTTATGGAGATCTATCAATTATTTTATAAAGTAATAATTATCTATGAATCAATATCAGTTATTTAATTTTATGCTTTTAGAGTTGATTTAAAATTTATTTTAATACATTAAAATGACAAAAATCTAGTTTAGGTCATAGAAATTTTATTTTTTTGTATTTTGATCCTATTTCAACAGTTAATGTATATTAATAAAATACCTAGCATTTTATAACCACATACATGAGTTAGGTACTACATCAACAACTTTACATTCATTCTTTCATTTAATCCTTTAATCAATTCATTATGTATGCACTCTTATATTATCTCTGACACATAGATGACAACTGAGACCTAGAGATGTTAAGTCATTTCTCCCAGGCTATGGGACTGGTAAATGTCAGAGACAGCATGTGGATCTTGATCTCTCTGGCTCTTGAGCTTGTGTTCTTAATAATGAAGATTTTGTATTTCCTTTAAAAAAAAAAAAATGAAAAGCCAATAAGACATTGATGACATTTATTTAAATTGTGAATGTATATTGGTTGCATATTTTGGAAGAAATACATACATACAGCATACATATATACCATTTTATGTAATGGCAGTTTCAATTTGGCCAAATCAACTGTTTCTCAAAATAACGAGTGATACCAAATCTCTCTGTTAAAATCACCAGATCTGTACAGAAGTACCAATAAAATTAAACTCATAAATACAGAAAGCAGTGAATTTAATTTAGGCCTAAAACAATTTAGGAAAATAGATCTAACTAATATAACAAGATTTTATTAAGTTTCACTTTTACCTATTAAAATGCAGATTTATTTCTGAGAAAAGGCAACAAAAATAATTTACGTTTTTATTTTCCTTTGCTTCTATTTTTGTTTGAATTTAAAATATGGGACTGAATATTGTGTCCCTCTGCTTTTCTAGATTAATTATGAAAAATAAACCAGTAATATGAATATTTCCTGTTTTAAAAATTCCTTCAACTATGGTTTTAAACTAACTCAAAAAAATAAAAAATAGGGAAAACATATAGCCAAAAACCAAGAAATGAGCAAAAATGGTCATATATCTTTTTAAGCATTTGATTGTGGTACTGGTTATGAGCACTTTTAACTGGGCTGACTTTGCCTAATATGATGAATGACCAGAACTTCAAGTTATATTCATATATATACTGTTCCTCAAGAGATGTAACACCTAGGAGCTTGTTTACTTATTTACCATCTCTTTTTCCTTCTGCTCAGGCTGAGCTCTGTTAACCTTGAATCTGCAGTCCCCATTTCTCCTGACGGAAGCTTTGCAACAGCCGTGGAAGTTTGTCAATGTCCGCCAGGGTATACTGGCTCCTCCTGTGAAGTAAGTTTGCAAGAATATAGCTTCAGTACATTCTAAGTTCTTTCAGCATTAACTATTAAATGATTCTAAAATGAATTTAGTTTTTTCATCAAGGATTGCACAAATGATAGCGTCTTATTACTTGAAGAACTTCAATGTCTGCCAAAAGTCATGACTGTCAGAGTGTTACTCATATGATGTCATCTTGAAATCATATTTTTCCTTATGACATAATAGCTAAAAATCTGATTCTTTTGGAAGTTTTTGGTTTCTCTTTAATCTGTTGATAAAATGGGATGAATGATGGTGGAATACTATTTCAATATATTTCTCCTTCTCAGGTGGAAACCAGAGAGGAATTTAGCACCGTTTCTTTTCTTTTTCACTTTCTCCATGTTTTAATCCTATGTACTACATTCTTTCTCTACTTTATTCCTAAGAATACAACCAATTCACAATCATCTGAAGGACTCAGTCTTTAAAATGTCAAGAACATAATATATGGAAGAAATACCTTGATTCGGAAAGTTTTCTACAGGTCTTTGATTTGTTTAGCGCCTAAAGTTTGAGATATTTATTGTTGTCTCAGTATTCTAGATTAATGTTCCTTACTTAATATTGCAATGTGTCCTTCTAAGGTAATAATTTTTATTTACTTTTATGTATGTTTTAGGTAGTTTGAAAATTGATTTTACTTGAAATCTGCTCAAAAAATATAAGTGCCATTTCCCTGATAGAGGGCATGGCTTGCATATAAATAGGAGCTTAAATTCTTTAAAAATGGTGCCTTTAAGGAATCATCTGAGTGTACCAAGATGTTCCACTTCAGCCCACTAATCCATTAAACCATTTACAGAAATACCCTAGGTCTTGCTTTTCAGTTCTCTTGTACTTTAAAATAATGCATGCTTCCAGAGGATACACAGGGCTTAGAGTCATATTCATGTCAGACGTGTTTTCTTTAACTGAGCTTGGATTCACCTATCTAAAAATAAAACTAAATGTAATTCGCCATCACTTTTTTAAAATTCATACAGAGAATACAGAAATAATAATGGAAATGAATTAGCTCTGTCAACCCAAATTTGATTTCACATGTAAAATTTATGTTGTATTTGATAAAGCATATTCTTTGATTAAGAACCTAGCAGTCTGTATTTCAAACCAGAAAGCTCTCTTTGAACCTCTAAGTTCTTATTTCAACTGAAATAAACTACTCTTATTATATTCTTACTTTCACACTTATTCCCACATTGATGATTCTCAGTACTCTTCATCATCTTCTGTACAAATTTCAAATGCCCATTGAATCTAAAATTGTCTGTATTAGAATTATTTCATTGGCTATGCATTTTGAGTCTCAGTGAACTCCAGGAGTTGGTGATGGACAGGGAGGCCTGGCGTGCTGCGATTCATGGGATCGCAAAGAGTCGGACATGACTGAGCGACTGATCTGATCTGATGCATTTTGTTTCTTCTTTTCTTTCACCAAAATATTTATTGAGAATCTTTGGTAAATTCTGCCCTAGATGCTGAGAGGGATTATCAAGATTACATCACAGTCCTTGTTCTTAAGGAGCTAACAGTCTGTTTAGTAAGACAGAACACATACTTATGATAAATGGGATCACAGCCCTATAGAATTAAGGCACCAATAAATGGTACAGAACATGAGTGCAATAATCTTTCAAAGATGTGATCGGTTCCAGTGGAGAGAGATGTCACAGAAAATGTTCTGAGGTGGAAAAATCCCAACTTGGAAACTAAATAATGGTAACAATTAGGTAGGAAGAGAGAAGCAAGTGGGTGTGGAGGAGTCAGAACAAAGAAACAGAAGGATAAGAAAAGCTTCCTGTGCTTCTCACACAATAATGGATAAATATAGTTACCTTGGAATCCATAAAAGAAATTAATCGAATCAGAAGACAAGGAACTCTGAAACTCTGGAGTTTCTCTCAGGCTTCTTCATTTCTTCTACTCTCTAATAATCCTTTCTTTTCTTTATTGAAGCTTCCTGTCCCTTAGCTCACTATTATCTATCCATATCTTTTCCTGATTTCATTTGCTTTTTTACTGAGTTTGAAAGGGCAGACATTCTAGTTTTGTTACCACTGATATTTCCAAATCCTTTAAAAGCTGAGTAAACTCCAAACACCATTGTTGTTGTTGTTCAGCCCCTAAGTTATATCTGTCATTTTGCGACTGCAGCTCACCAGGCTTCCCCTCACTGTCTCCTGGAGTTTGCTGATTCATGTCTATTGAGTCCGTGATGCCATCCAACCATCTCAGCCTCTGTCGCCCCCTTCTCCTCTTGCCCTCAATTTTTCCCAGCATCAGGGTCTTTTCCAGTGAGCTGGCTCTTCACATCAGGTGGCCTAAGTATTAACATTTTAATTCTAGCTTGCCTAAAACAGATTATATGATTCCATGATAAATCATTCTTTTCTGTTTTTTGGGGGGCCATAAATGTTGATCCAGAATTTTTTAATCATTTATACTTTTTATAAATCCCTACACATTTTATTTTTCAAATATTTTCATTCTTTCCTAGAATTGTCATAGTTCATTTCACTTAACAAGTGGGACGGATGAGGAAGTGAAAGCAAAATTAGGTACTAAAAAAGTGTTTTAATTAAAATCTCAGCTTCCTATTCTAAATGGTGGAAATATTAACTACCTCATGTAGTTTTTAAGATGATCAAAACTCTTGATATGGATGGTAATGTGATGAACTATACACATACAGTCTATGACCTTCAAGGACATTACATTTGATGGTAGACTAGACTGTATGCCAGAAAGAAAATTTAAATAAATATGATAAATTCCATGAAGACAATAAGCAGGGGGCCTTGATAGAGGCTCTGAGAACAAGTGTAGGAAGATGAGATAGAAGGGACTATATGACTAAACTGAGCTCTAGGGTCTTCTTAGGTAAAGGGAACCAGTGAGGAAGTGAAACACAGTTTGGGATCTGCAAGGACCTGAAAGAAGGCATGTGTGGCTGGAGCTTAATAAGCAAGGGGAGCATAGCACGAGACATGCCTGGAGGAGCCAAACCACTCAGAGCTTTGCATGATTAAAAATTTGTAGTATTATTCTAAATGCAATGGAAAGAAAACTTTTCTGCTCCTGCTGCCCAGTCATGTCTGACTCTCTGCAGCCCCATGAACTAGGCCAACAGGCTCCTCTGTCCATGAATTTTTCCAGGCAAGAAGACTGGAGTAGGTTGCCATTTGATATGATACCATGATCTGAGTTAATTTTTTTTTTTAAAGTCACTATAACTACAGTGTGTAGAACATACTGTACATGGCAGGGATGGCAGGAAGTAAAATGGTTAATATGCTATTTTGTTAGAATGTAATGATGATAGAGGTTTGTTAGGATAATGGCAGAGGATGTGAAAAGACATGTTGTTTATTTTAAATAGATTTTGGTAGTAGAACCAATCAGTCTTACTGATAGACATGCCACGGGAACATTGAAAGTAATAATGATTTTGAGAATAAGTCAGATGTCAAGTTGGAGCAGTTGAATGTGGTGCTGTTTACTTAGCTGAGGAAAACTGAGGGAAGGAACACCTGTGGTGGGGATGATAAAATCAACAATCCATCTTAGAAATATTAGGTTTGAAAGAGCTATGAAGTATATTGTCAATGTCCAGTTAGAATATGTAGGTCTTGACCTCAGAATATCTGTCTGGTCTAGAGATATGTATTTGGAAGAAATCATCAACTAGACAGCTGAATAAAGTTACCTTGGAGCAAGTGTGGAGGAAAAAAGAGAAAATGACTAAGCCCCCAAGAGCTCCTGACCATGAGAAGCGAGTTGAAGCAGAGGAGACAGCAAAGAGAGGGGCAGCAACCTGGAACTGTGGCATCATGAAAGCTGTGAGAAGAGGGCTTTTGAGGGAGATAGGAATCAGCTAAACCATAGCTTGATGAGAGATCAAATAAAATGTTAACTGTAGAATTGTTCATTTGATTTGGTTCCCTGGAATTCGGTGGCATGGACAAGAGCAGTTTTAACCCAGTGATTATGGCACAAGACAGATTAGGATGGAGTGAACCATTGAAGGGAAGTAGAAAGAAAAGATATTTTAGAGCAGACTTACCTAAAAGAAAAAATAGGTAGGTAACTGAAAGTTATGGGATATTAAGAGAGTATTTTTGTCTTTTTTCCTGTTAGCTAATTTTTTACAGAGATACAAGTCATATTTTCGAGTTGATAGTAATGATCTAACGGAAAGGAAAGCTATTATTGATGCAGCACTGAGTGGGTATATTGGGAAAACAATTACAAGTGCGGTGATAATCCTTTGAGAGTATGAGGAATTCTGCATGCCTCATCCCCATTGTTCCAGAGGGAAATATGACTAACGGAAATATGGGCTTGTGCTTGTGTACTTGGTAGTGGAAAGATCGTTTCCACTGCCTTCAGTATTCTCTGTGACTAATGAGATGAAATCACTGGCTAAGAAAGAGGTCTAAGAGTTGGGAAATTTAAAGAGGATGTAGGATAAGTAATATATTTGCAGATATATATGTGTGTATATATATATATACACACACACCCACCTTATATATTATATATGTATACCTGTATATAATATATATCTTATTAATGACAATTCTATGAATATTTTTCCTCAGAACAGTAAGTCAATTATCTCCCTATTAGCAACACCCTTAATTTCTACTCGCTTCTGAATATATAGCTTCACCAGTTTTTAGAAATATATATTACATTACAAAATCTATTCTGTAATGAGTCTAGGGTGACAACATTTTTAATGAGTAAAAATTATTAGAAAGGGTTAGAAAATTTGACACCTTCTTTTCTATACTGCCCAAATTAAGAAGAAAGTTGCTTTTGTTTTCCTTTAGGATATCAAGTATCAGATCATCCTTTTTTTATGTCTTTGCTATTGATGTTCAAATTTAAGAATCCTCATATCCTGAGGCAGAAGGAACATTTCCAACAATACACAGCACAATTCTATATTCTTTATTACCTCAGTGGTTTCTCTCTTGTTTCCACTCTCAGCTAGGAAAAAAAGGCCTTTTCGTGATATACTGAGTTGTAGTTAACCATCCAGAAATATAGTAAATAACCCACAAAATGCAGTTTTAACTTGAGGGAGATCATACGCTCCTGCAGGGCAGCAGTGTTTCCCCCTTTGTTTTGTACCCTGTCCAGCTGAGAGTGACCCCTGCAGAAGGGATGCTTAAACATGACAGTGAACTGAAAGCCAGCCCTGACACACAGATGCTCTGTGACCCAAATATCCTTTTTCGAATCAGAATTCTATTCTTGTATGAGAAAGTGTTTTACACTTTAAAAAGGAATGATGGATATAACTAGAGTTCTAGTAGAATAAAACCATAAAATAAAATATCTAAGGAATGTATGGTAAATAAATCATAAACTATTTTGTGTAAATTTGAGAAGGTAAAATAGGGTGGAGGAAGTTGAGAATGAGAACTATAAATTATATATGTGCACAAGTCAGCCATGTAGGTGATCAAATGTAAGATGAGTGCTACCTTTTTTCCAGACAATTGCAAAGATTTTCTGGAAGTGACGGAGTTAAGGGCAGTTTGCGTGTGAGAAAGGGAAGACATTCCAGAGGATCTACACTCCTTGGACAGGACATTAAATGCTCTAGTAGGCTAAGGTTCTGAAGAGCCCATTTATGTCGGCTGCTTTTTTTCAATACTTTTTCTTCTGTTTTCTTGTCTGTGCTTTTTACTTTGAGACTGTCGTGATTCAATTCTTTATATCTCTGCTTTATTTTGCTATTTCAGAAGAGTCATCAAGTTAATGCTTCCTCTAATCTCATACCTGCCAATAACACTAAGGTCAGTACAAAGCCCCCATGTCAGGAGGAATAGCTCTGGTAGCCATATTTCCATAATGGCAACGCTTTGACATGCGTATCTGCTGGGTTTGCTACCTAAATATGTTTATCTGCTAAAGACAAAAGTAAGCTTTAAAAAAAATCCCTGAGACTAACTTGAGACCGTATTTTCCTTTCAGTCTTGTTGGCCTAGGCACAGACGAGTTAACGGCACTATTTTTGGTGGCCTCTGTGAACCCTGTCAGTGCTTTGGTCACGCGGAATCCTGTGATGATACCACCGGAGAATGCCTGGTAAGTGCTTTCTCCATTGGGGTTGCTGATTGACAAGGCTGAAATCAGCTCAATAAGCCCTGCAACTCAATTACTACCTTTGGGACCTTAAACACTTGAGTCAAGAAGGGATTTGACGGTGATCTTTATATTGAACTGAGTTGGAAGCTGAGAAGGTTCTTTCATATGTGGTCTTCCTGACTGACAAGCATTAGAAAGTGTTTACTCACATAAGTCTAAGGATTGAATTAAGATCAGATATATCATAATAAAACATAACTAATGACTGTGATACATATCTGCCACAAATATATATGGTTTCAATCTCTTATGTAATTCTACCCCAAAAATGACTGCATTTCTGTAACAGGAAATGATTTGTAACCCCATAATATGAAAAGTATAAAATATAAGCTCTGTAATAGGCATAATTACACTTTTTTTCACTTTGAAAATGAGGGCATACTACGTTCTTTTTTTTTGGAAAATTTCAGCATTGAACTAAATTCAAAACATTGTGTGTAAATTAAAAATAATAAATATGTGCAATACATAGTCACCAGAGCTGCTTACTCCTTCTATTAAGTCAATACTATAACCAGAAAAAAAGCTCTACAGAGGGTGAAGCACTTTCCATCCTGCTAAGAAGCTTTTGGACTGGAGATTACGCTGAATAGACCATTCTGATTAACTCAAGGGCATGTTAGTTTTATATTGTCTGACATGACATGAAGCTTGAAACAACACTTCTCATTTCATTAATCTTGCAGAAACACAATTTGAAATGGTGCCAATTTAGGAGGATATCATATTCTCATTTCCCTGTAGAATTTAAGGCAGCCTCTGTTATCTGTATTTCTTAATGTTCTCTCTCTCTCTTGCTCATTCTTCCCCCTCCCCTACCCTTTTTCTTCCATTTAAAAGCTTCTGGGAAAAATCCAAAATGAAAATTCAGGGCTTTTGTTTCAATGTGATTTGACATTTAGTTTTATTGATGCTCTTTCTGTTTTCTGTATAGCAGATTTTGTTTAATTGCATTGCAGGATAAAGCATGATAGCCTTAATTTGTGGATCAGTAGATTTTTCAAATGGCATTGTTATGAACAGAAAGACTAAGTGATTTTCATTTTAATTATACAATAAGTCTTTTAAAATGTACCTTGGGAAAAATACTGAGTTACCTTTAAACAAATATTCAGCCCAAAACAGATATAGATTTGTTTTCAGTTCAGTTCAGTTCAGTTCAGTAGCTCAGTCATGTCCGACTCTTTGCGACCCCATGAATCACAGCACGCCAGGCCTCCCTGTCCATCACCATCTCCCGGAGTTCACTCAAACTCATGTCCATCAAGTCGGTGATTCCATCCAGCCATCTCATCCCAATTTCCTCCTGCCCCCAATCCCTCCCAGCATCAGAGTCTTTTCCAATGAGTCAACTCTTCACATGAGGTGGCCAAAGTACTGGACTTTCAGCTTTAGCATCAGTCCTTCCAAAGAAATCCCAGGGCTGATCTCCTTTAGAATGGACTAGTTGGATCTCCTTGCAGTCTAAGGGACTCTCAAGAGTCTTCTCCAACACCACAGTTCAAAAGCATCAATTCTTCGGCGCTCAGCCTTCTTCACAGTCCAACTCTCACATCCATACATGACCACAGGAAAAACCATAGCCTTGACTAGACAGACCTTTGTTGCCAAAGTAATGTCTCTGCTTTTTAATGTGCTATCTAGGTTGGTCATTAAAAAGATAGCATATTAAAAACCTAGATAGCATATTAAAAAGCAGAGACATTACTTTTTTTTTTTTAATATGCTATCTAGGTTGGTCATTGGAGAAGGAAATGGCAACCCACTCCAGTGTTCTTGCCTGGAGAATCCCAGGGACGGCAGAGCCTGGTGGGCTGCCATCTATGGGGTCGCACAGAGTCGGACACGACTGAAGTGATTTAGCAGGTTGGTCATAACTGTTTTACTTAAACCTAAAAAGACAGAAATTAATATTTCATGACAACAGACTCATAATGCTTCCAATACCAATATTTCATGCTGCATTCATTAAGATTAAGTCTAAAATGATGCTGTTAGTCCATTTGGTTATAGGATATTTCTAAGAATGAAAGCCCATTGTTTTAGAGTAGGATAGTTTCATCCAGTATAATTTTGGGGGGAAGAAGTAAGGGGAATCAGTGATTATCTGAGGCCTTCTACTAATGAACTGTAGTTTATTGAATTTGTTTCATGGACAAGGAGATAGGAGAATACTTCAAATAAGCAAGGGAGCTTAGGGAAGCAACAGAGAACTTAATGATTGACCTTAAAGACCTTAATCTGGTGTGTTTTCTGAATTTTCCATTGTAGCTGATAAATAGATAATAATGTAAGATATTTTATGGAGACTTCCAAATGCTCTATTTGAAATGATACTGATAACTAAATGCTGCTGTCCCATTTTGAGCATATTAATTCCAACATGATCCACAAAGATAAAAATATTTAAGTGCTGCACATCAAAAGCAATCTTACCATTCAGTTGTTCTGCATTTTAGCTTCTTTTTAAGAAATTATTTATGCTTGCCCTCCTAGCATTAAACAGAAAATTTTTGAAACTTTTCCAGATAAGCTACATTTTAGTTAGTTTGGCTTTGAAATCTAATTAGAAATAAATTGAAATATTTTTTGATATCAGACCAAAATCCAGACCTCTTTTATAGTGTGGACCTATATTGAAAGATCAGTTTGACTTGCAGTACTTCTGAAGTGACCTAAGCCTGGTGGGCTGATGTCTATGGGGTCGCACAGAGTCGGACATGACTGAAGTGACTTAGCAGCAAGAAACAGTCAAGTCACATGGGAAGATTGCATGCTTGCTCCTTGTCATCGTTCCTGTGATAAGTGATGTGAACAGACATTTGGAGAGCACTTTGGAGCAGGATACCTATAAAATTCACCAGCCCATCAGAGTGAACCTTTCATCTTTTTTTCAGTTTGAGTTTCCATTGTATTTTTTCCTATTACTGTTTTATGGTTTCAATTACAAAAACAGTTGAGTTTTAAGATTAATTTTAAAATTTCCATTCAGTGACATATGACATTAGGAAATGCAAGAAATATGTTATTTTTCTTCCAAATTAGTAAAGCAAAGCAGGGTCTCTGGGTTGTATAAGATTTTCAGTTGAGTTTTAGAAAAACCATTTTCAACATGGTTAAAACATAGTCGGTTTTATTATCTTGTTTTTTAAAGCCCCTAAATCTTTGAAGATACAATTTTGATTGTATCAGTAAAACAATATACAAAGAATATTGCAACAAACATTCAACTTTTTTTAGTAAGAGCCAACTTTAGTTAAACTTGAAAACTGAAAGGAACAAATATGAAGATGAAATTAAAGAGGAAAGCGTTTCATCAGATTGATCCATGCCTGGCAACTTCCTACTAGATGTGCTGTTATTTAGACAAGTGTTGATAATAAAGTTAACATCTTTGCTACTTTGATAGAAGGTTGATAAATAAATTTGAGAATTTTAAATACTTTAAGGAAAAACCTGTTTTCAAGTATTAACAGATAGTAAAGTATCACCTATTCACTTGTAGTTCAAACTGTCATAGGATTTCAGAACTTGAAAGCTGCATATATTATGGGCTTCAGCTCTCACATTTTACAGAATGTAAGCAATTGGTTCAGAGTTAAATCACTGGATTTTCATTTAATATCTTCTATTCAGTAATCTGTCCCTCTCCCCAAGGAATTTGACTGTTTTCTGAAATGTTATTTACGTGGTTTTAAATTAAATATATTTATTAAATATAATTTTAAAAGAACTTTTAATATGCTAGAATAACTCAGAACTTTAATTAAATCAAATTGGCTCTCCCATTGGTCATCAAGTTTAATAAATTTTTACTTTATGCTTAAAATGAATTTATATTTTGGCTGTTAGCTATTTCCTCTACATATCTGGTTATTAATGATAAAATTAAAGGTTTTATACTCCAAACTCTGATGAACTCTTTTGAAATGAGAAAAAATAGAATGTTATATGCTTGTAAGATTAAAAATATATTTCAGTCACAATAAATCTATGTTGTATGATATTTAATAGGCATTATATACATTTTATTGTATTATAGGAGTTTGAAGAACTTATGTCTACACAATGCCAAAACATCATATAAATTGATCAAATTGTGCTATTGAAAACTTTATAGACAATTTCATTCATTAATTGATTGTTCACCTTTACCAGTCTTGATGAATTTTGTGAACACTAAGTTGATAAATCTACTTTAATTTATATGAAGAAATCAAGATATAAATTATTTTATTTTGATTTTCTTTATTTTTAAAAAGTACATGGTTCCAGAAAATACTAATTGATGGAAAATGCTGTTTTATTTTAAAAACCAATGTCTGTGGGAAACTGTTACATGCCTTGTGGTTTTAGTATTTATTAGTATACATTTCAGAGAAGGTGATGGCACCCCACTCCAGTACTCTTGCCTGGAAAACCCCATGGACGGAGGAGCCTGGTAGGCTGCAGTCCATGGGGTCACTAAAAGTCGGACACGACTGAGCGACTTCACTTTCACTTTTCACTTTCATGCCTTGGAGAAGGAAATGGCAACCCACTCCAGTGTTCTTGCCTGGAGAATCCCAGGGACGGGGGAGCCTGGTGGGCTGCCGTCTATGGGGTCGCACAGAGTTGGACACGACTGAAGCGACTTAGCAGTAGCAGCAGCAGTATACATTTAAAAATTTCTCAGTCTTCCCATCTTTTAATCATGAGTCAAGCAAGGCCCTCACAACTGTAATACATTAGTGCATTGTCCACATCATCAGAGCATACTGAGGTCCAGATTAATCTCAGATGTAGGAAGGCTATAGTCTCAGAGGATTTGTGTGATTAGCCACAGTTCTCATTAAATCAGCAGTTTTAAGTTGAACAATTAATTTTTACCTAAATCAGGTACAATTTCCATTAAATATATGTCATTTAGTCTCTGTAGAGTCTAAATGTATGTTACTACACATACTCACACATATTTCTTTAAGAAAAAAAATAAAAAACAACAAAAAAGAAAATATGATTTACATAATGAAAAAGCTTTATAGTGAATTTCAGTCATCTTTTTGTTAAGTATGCATATGCTGAACGTAGCATGCAGTTTATAAGCTAGATATTAAATTAACTTTCAATGCTATTTCACAGCTGTAAAATTGACCATTTTATGTGGGAAATTACTCTTCCTGGCAGGGAACAGACTAATGATTCTGTAGACCTATTTTTGGTAATGCATTGATGCTAGAGACTGGAATAATAAACTCTGATGTGCACTTCTTCCTCAGAATTGTAAGGATCACACTGATGGACCATATTGCGATAAATGTCTTCCTGGTTTCTATGGTGATCCTACTAAAGGAACCTCTGACGACTGTCAGCCCTGTGCCTGTCCACTCAATAGCCCATCCAATAAGTGAGTAACAAACTTACCTCTTTCCAGAGTTGGGAATCTGGTTCTGCAAGTGTATTTTTGATATAGAATTTACCCTTTCTCTTGTCACACATAAATAAATAATAAAGATGTGCATAAATTTATCAGGAAGATAATATGAATTTTTCTAAATATAAAATATTTAAAGCTATGGCTGTTTATTCCATGAAAATTTTAATATTTTTAGCTCTAGTTTTGGGGAGTTAGTATCTAAGAGAGAGAACTCAAATAGAATTTCTAAACCAACTCCAAAGAACAGACATATATTTTACAAACTTAGCCCAGCCTTCCACAAGTCGAAAGCAGCTTCTTGAAGGGGAAGCAGAGAATGCCGACCCCACAAAGAGCCTGGCTGTGTGTGCAGCTGTCTCGTGAACGCTGGTGGACCACGAAAGAAGTGTACCTTCTTGAACCTCTCTGCTGCCATTTTCTTTAAATATGTTTTGTATAGTTTGTATTTCATTATGGGAACAGCTACTTTTCCACAACCATTGATACACAATTCAAAATGTGATGGAACCTGGGCTTTGTGCTTCTGCATGTTGATCAGCTCTTAGCTACATGCCTTTAGGTGTATGTATTTGATACGTGTACTTCTGGTGCTTCTACTTTGGCTGTAACTAGGCTGAGTCGGGCACGACTGAGCGACTTCACTTTCACTTTTCACTTTCATGCATTGGAGAAGGAAATGGCAACCCACTCCAATGTTCTTGCCTGGAGAATCCCATGGACAGAGGAGCCTAGTGGGCTGCCGTCTATGGGGTCGCACAGAGTCGGACACAACTGAAGCGACTTAGCAGCAGCAACAGCAGCAGACACATACCCACAGATACACACACACACACACACCCCCCTTCATACTATATTAAAAAATACTACTAATAAAATGCTGCTTATTTGGATCCCAGTCACACACTGTAAATCTTAGGCAACTCATAAATCCCTCAAAAAGGTAAAATAAGAAATAAATCTAGTTGACCTTTAAGCAACAGTTTTATCCCTTAGTTATTGCATGATTTATCATATTATCATATATCATATTGTATATATATTTTTATCTTATTGAAATAGTTTAATGGTATTATAAATTATAAAATATTGAAATATCGATGATAGCACTTTAGTTTGCATAAAACACATCATGAAAAGTTTAATGCAAACTTCATACAATTTTTCTATTCATCTGGCTATCTTTGTTTTTTGAAAAATTTTCTACTTGTTCATCTGAAACAATAACTTTGTATAGCAGACTTTTTAAAGTATATATTTTGTCTGATCTTCCCTTTACCTTTTAGGGGAACACATTATTTCAGATGCTGTAATTCACTTTCCCCTCAGGGGTAACCATCCCATAAGCAAATATGTAAGCAATACCCTAAAACCAAAAATCTTGTTTTATTTTAATTAAGCATATTAATTATAATAATAATCAATACTTTTTATTAGTAAACATTGTAAGTAACTATAGTTTTAAATCAAATTTTAAAAAATTTTCTTAAATGTTAGCTTAGTGCTTAATAAAATTCATATTTTTGTATGTAATTTTCATCTATTTCTGAATGCTGTAGTAATCCTTGAAGAGCAAAAATTTTTCATGATGATTACATGTTACAGGTTAAAAAGTTACAACTTTTTAATGTGAAGGTGTTACCAAGCTGGTCATATTTTGTGGTCTTATCTAAGATATTCCTAATAAAAATGGTCTTTTACTGCTAGGGTCCATGAATACCAGAAGTTAAAGATTTTGAGATTAATTCTGTCATTGAATTTAAAAGTTATCTTAGGAATTACGCTTCCTGCACTTTAGCGCACAGGAAATCTTTTTACTCTTCCCTGACAGCATCCCTCCATCAGAATTTCCATCTTAGTCATTGGAGAGGAAAAGAAGAACTAAGATCTAATGAAAGCAGACTACTACATTCTAGGCATAGGGTCAGGCATTATACTTGGCATTATTTTACACCCACTTATTAAAGTGTTTCTGAAGGTTAAATAATGCCAAATATAATACCTGACCCTATACCTAGAATGTAGTAGTCTGCTTTCATTAAATATGAAGAAAGGAGTTTTCAAGTGGGAAAAGAGCATTATAGTGCCAATTTTTGGAACTGGAACTCCTTGATTTAAATGCTGAATTTCATTCTTTCTAGCCATGACTCTGGGAAAGTAACTTACATTCTCTGTGTCTCAATTCTCTTGTCATAATTAGGACCTTCTCAGAGGGTTGTTATGAGAACTACATAAATTGAAGTGCACCAAGCACCTAAAACCATGATTGAACATGGTGAGCCTAATACTGAGACTGATCATTTATTAAGTAATTTACTCAGCCATAAATTAAAGTATCAGAGTTGAAATTTTGTTTAAAGTCCATGTGCTTTGCATTCCCCTGCATTAAGGGGTCTTTATATTACATACAGTCTTACATTAAGGGCTTCTTTAAAAAACACTGCATTTTAAGCAATAACATTAAGAGACTTAAATGGGGAATGGGGTAATATATATTAGTGATCAGAATATTTTCAGAATTTAGGGCATGTGCCTGGATGGTTACCAAACTGAAGATCTTTTGGCAACCAGGGATGTCAGAGAAGAGGAAGAAGGCTAAAAGGAAATCTGGAAAATAATGAGTATGTTGGACATCCATGACACAAATCTTGCTCTCTGGTGTACTTGTGAAGGGTTAGATCAAGCGATGGAGAACTGACTCACTCACTTCAGTGGAATTCTCCAAAACCATCCAATTTACACAAAACTTTAAGAAAAACAAAGGGATGGCATCTGGTTACTCATCTGCATTGCACTCCTGCGCAACCAAAATATCTATGGCATTAGCATAACTGTCAGTCCAGCAGAGCTGGCCATTCATAGTACCACATGAATCCTAGCCTAAAACATTTGCAGAATTATATAATCGAGTGAATATATAGACCTTATGAATTTATCCTCAAATTGTACTGGTATTATTATAAATATGGATGAGCCATTAGGGACAGAACTTTGCTTGGATAATTATAGGCATTCATGACCCATCCTTCTCTGTTCACTGTGCTTCTACTTTAAAATGGATTCTAATTGTGCTCCTGAAAGAAAAAAGTCAGCAAGCATTAAACACCATCCATCATCTGTCAGTGATAAAAAGAATTGAGGTTCTAGTATCCAGTGATAAAATGTTCCTAAGTATGGTATTCCGGTTTGATATATTGTGCAGATCTTGACTCTTTAAGGAAAGCTCAATAATAACAGTAATGAAATATTTAAAGATCCTTTCATTTAAGGTGTTTTCATTTACATTACACAATTGTTAAATTATTAGGTTATAATTTTATCCTTACAAGTAGAATTGGCAGTAGAGTGCAAAAACCTATTTTAAATGCCAGCTTTAAATGTAGCATTTGTAGAGGGTATTATACCCAATACTTATAATAACCTAGAGTGGAATATAATCTGCAAAAAACCTGAATCACTTTTCTGTACACCTGAAACTCACAATAAATATTGAAAATCAACTACAATAGATAGGTGGCATTTTTGTTTAAGTAAAAAGAAGGAACAGTGACAATTCACTTTGTTTAAAAATTTATGTTTAGAGGTATTAGGTTTTTTAAGTTTACTACAATTTTGAAAGTTAACATAATTCAGCTGCACAACTGTGATGAGACAAAATGTAATTTTAATCTAATAACCTGAATTTGTATTCACTAAATAATGGGATATTTAATGACTTAGAGAAACTCTCCTTTTAAAAATGTTTTTGAAAAGTCATTATTCTGATAATCTGAGTTAGAAACTCAGAATAAATTGACTAGTCACATATTATCCAGGAGATGTGATTTGAATGTTCGCAGACTATTTAGGAAAAAAAAATTCAACTAAAGGTTGCTGCAACCTTCATCTAGAAGTGTAAGGCTTAGTGATGGTTTTGCCTTGTGATTTATCTATTTAATCCCTGGTCATAAATCTTATAGATCACAGCATTTTGGCTCCAAATTTCTTAGATAATGTTGCAAAATAAATCAAATGTGTAGGGAGATAGAGATCGATTGGTAAAATTATTATGATGTATGAATACAGACAAGCATATAATATTTAAATTATATGTATATATCACTTTATCAACTATTTACAGTATCCACTGTTTGCTTAGCTATCTCATCTTGGTGATGTATATATTCCAGCTATAGATTGTAACTAGGTAGTGAAATTTATCTCTAGAGAAGCAAATAAAATTGTAAACATTTCAAATGTTTATATTCTTTTAATTCTGGCATCACATAACTTATAGATTAAATATGATAAGAAACAGACACATCACAGTCCTTGAACTCTTAGGATATGTGTGTTATATAATAAAATTAGAGATATTCTTGGCACAAAGCTGAACAGAGAGTAGGCTCATTGTGAATAATACTTTGTGTGTGCATCAGAAGTACTAACCTTTAAATTTTTGAAAGAATTGACCACTTTTATAGTGGACTTTTGGGCTCAACCTAGAGGCCACATTCACTTATGGTTGTTAAGTTCAGTTCACTTCAGTCGCTTAGTCATGTCTGACTCTTTGCGACCCCATGAACCACAGCACACCAGGCCTCCCTGTCCATCAGTAACTCCTGGAGTTCACCCAAACCCATGTCCAGTGAGTTGGCGACGCCATCCAACCATCTCATCCTCTGTCGTCTCCTTCTCCTCCTGCCCTCAGTCTTTTCGAATGAGTCAGCTCTTCGCATCAGGTGGCCAAAGTACTGGAGTTTCAGCTTCAACATCAGCCCTTCCAATGAACACCCAGGACTGATCTTTAGGATGGACTGGTTGGGTCTCCTTGCATCCAGAGGAATCTCAAGAGTCTTCTCCAACACCACAGTTCAAAAGCATCAATTCTTCAGTGCTCAGCTTTCTTTATAGTCCAACTCTCACATCCATACATGACTACTAGAAAAACCATAGCCTTGACTAGATGGACCTTTGTTGGCAAAGTAGTGTCTCTGCTTTTGAATATGTTGTCTAGGTTGGTCATAACGTTCCTTCCAAGGAGTAAGCCTCTTTTAATTTCATGGCTACAATCACCATCTGCAGTGATTTTGAAGCCCCAAAAAATAAAGTCTTGCATTGTTTCCACTGTTTCCCCATCTATTTCCAATGAAGTGATGGGACCAGATACCATGATCTTAGTATTCTGAATGTTGAGCTTTAAGCCAACTTTTTCACTCTCCACTTTCACTTTCTTCAAGAGGCTCTTTAGTTCCTCTTCACTTTCTGCCATAAGGGTGGTATCATCTGCATATCTGAGGTTATTGATATTTTTCCTGGCAATCTTGATTCCAGCTTGTGCTTCTTCCAGCCCAGCATTTGTCATGATGTACTCTGCATATAAGTTAAATAAGCAGGGTGACAATATACAGCCTTGACGTACTCCTTTTCCTATTTGGAACCAGTCTGTTGTTTCATATCCAGTTCTAACTGTTGTTTCCTGACCTGCATATAGGTTTCTCAAGAGGCAGGTCAGGTGGTCTGGTATTCCCATCTCTTTCAGAATTTTCCACAGATTATTGTGATCCACACAGTCAAAGGCTTTGGCATAGTCAATAAAGCAGAAATAGATGTTTTTCTGGAACTCTCTTGCTTTTTCCATGATCCAGCGGATGTTGGCAATTTGATCTCTGGTTCCTCTGCCTTTTCTAACACCAGCTTGAACGTCTGGAAGTTCACTTGGAGAATTTTAAGCATTACTTTACTAGGGTGTGAGATGGGTGCAATTGTGCAATAGTTTGAGCATTCTTTGTCATTGCCTTTCTTTGGGATTGGAATGAAAACTGACTTTTTCCAGTCCTATGGCCACTGCTGAGTTTTCCACATTGGCTGGCATATTGAGTGCAGCACTTTCACAGCATCATCTTTCAGGATTTGAAATAGCTCCACTGGAATTCCATCACCTCCACCAGCTTTGTTCATAGTGATGCTTCGTAAGGCCCACTTAATTTCACATTCCAGGATGTCTGGCTCTAGGTGAGTGATTGCACCATTGTGATTATCTGGGTTGTGAAGATCTTTTTTGTACAGTTCTTCTGTGTATTCTTGCCACCTCTTCTTAATATCTTCTGCTTCTGTTAGGTCCATACCATTTCTGTCCTCTATTGAGCCCATCTTTGCATGAAATGTTCCCTTGGTATCTCTAATTTTCTTGAAGAGATCTCTAGTCTTTCCCATTCTATTGTTTTCCTCTATTTCTTTGCGTTGACTGCTGAGGAAGGCTTTCATATCTCTCCTTGCTATTCTTTGGAACTCTGCATTCAGATCCTTATATCTTTCCTTTTCTCCTTTGCTTTTCGCTTCTCTGATTTTCACAGCTATTTTTAAGGCCTCATCAGACAGCCATTTTGCTTTTTTGCATTCCTTTTCTTGGGGATGGTCTTGATCCCTGTCTCCAGTACAATGTCACGAACCTCTGTCCATAGTTCATCAGGCACTCTGTCTATCAGATCTAGTCCCTTAAATCTGTTTCTCACTTCCACTGTATAATGAGAAGGGATTTGTTTTAGGTCATACCTCAATGGTCTAGTGGTTTTCCCCAATAGTTGTTAAAGTTGGTACTTATTCCAAGATGAAAGGAAAGTTAAGGAAATGTTCAATTCAGCAACATTATTCAGAAATTTTAGAATGTTAGCCATTTTAGACAATTTGCCACATATTGTTTTGTGTCCACATATGAGATTATCAGGTATCTTACTGGTCCCATCTATCAGAAGGAAAACAGTAAACTCCAGAGAAATTAAATGCCTTGATCACGATCATAGCTTGCTTATGGCAGAACAAATATTAGAATCCATATATTCTGATTCACCTCTCTGTGCTTCTTCCAGTGGGGCTATAGAAATAGAAACAATTATAGAGACATTGAAGAGAGGAAAAAAATTTAATAGAACTTAATGTCAGAAAAACTGTGAATGTCCATTGTAAAAAACGACTGCTGTTTGGTGATAGCTATGCTAACTCAAACTTAAGAGACTGAAGCAGAATGAAAAGCTACAGGTTTAATTATTAATACCTAATAAGTAACTAGGGCTTCCTTTTTGGCTCAGACAGTAAAGAATCTGCCTACAATGCAGGAAACCTGGATTCTATCCTTCACTCAGAAAGATCCCCTGGAGAAGGGAATGGCAACCCACTCCAGTATTCTTGTCTGGAGAATTCCATGGATAGAGGAGCCTGGTGGTGTCTATGGTGTCGGAAAGAGCTGGACACGACTGAGCAGCTAACACTTCCCACTGAAATGAGTAACTAAATGCCTTCAGCATTAAACAAACCAACATATGTTGGCAAAATTTTTAAACTGTTCTTAAATTATAACTAAAACTTTGTGACACTATGCTAGCTATTTGCTTTCATACTTTATCAGCATGCAGACTTTACTCAGATCATGTTCCACTTTTGCTGAATGGGAAGCTCATGTTTAGAGAGACACAGAAAATATGCAATTCTAATTACAAAATCCAATTATGGATATTCCATCAGATTTCACACTATTTGAAGACAATTAAAGAAATATGTTTGCTTAATGAGTCTCATGAGAATAAGTAGAACAGAGGTAATTAAACTGCAATAAGGAAAAGCCTATGGACAAATTTCAAAAATTCATGTGGCCCAAACCACAGTAAGTAAGATGAGTTTTCCCTTCATTCCTCTCCTCTTCTTCTTGGTCTTCCACTCCTTCAGCAGTTATGCATGGACAATCTCAACATCTTACCCTAGTTTCCTCAATCACTGACACAGTGCAGCATCTTTTCCCATTTTATCTTTCTTCCCCTGAGCAAGAGTTCCAGATAACAATTAGTTAGAAGGAGTACTGCTCCACTATTGTACATGCAAACATAGAACATGTCCTGATTGTCTAACCCTCAATGTTGAAAACTTTGTGCTAGTAATGAAAGAATTCATTACTTCCTATCACATCACAGGAACCAGGAGGTTTCTGGGTTCCCTCTTGCATTGGCTGTAAGAAAGTTCAAAGCCACATGTTGATCTGCCACTATGAAATGAAAATATTGTACAGTATATACATATCAGATCAGATCAGTCACTCAGTTGTGTCCGACTCTTTGCAACCCCATGAATCACAGCACGCCAGGCCTCCCTATCCATCACCAACTCCCGGAGTTCACTCAGACTCACATCCATCAAGTCAGTGATGCCATCTAGCCATCTCATCCTCTGTTGTCCCCTTCTCCTCTTGCCCCCAATCCCTCCCAGCATCGGAGTCTTTTCCAATGAGTCAACTCTTCGCATGAGGTGGCCAAAGTACTGGAGTTTCAGCTTTAGCATCATTCCTTCCAAAGAAATCCCAGGGCTGATCTCCTTCAGAATGGACTGGTTGGATCTCCTTGCAGTCCAAGGCACTCTCAAGAGTCTTCTCCAACACCACAGTTCAAAAGCATCAATTCTTTGGTGCTCAGCCTTCTTCACAGTCCAACTCTCACATCCATACATGACCACAGGAAAAACCATAGCCTTGACTAGACAAACCTTTGTTGCCAAAGTAATGTCTCTGCTTTTTAATATGCTGTCTAGGTTGGTCATAACTTTCCTTCCAAGGAGTAAGTGTCTTTTACTTTCATGGCTGTAGTCACCATCTGTAGTGATTTTGTAGCCCAGAAAAATAAAGTCTGACACTGTTTCCACTGTTTCCCTATCTATTTCCCATGAAGTGGTGGATGCCATGATCTTCGTTTTCTCAATGTTGAGCTTTAAGCCAACTTTTTCCCTCTCCACTTTCACTTTCATCAAGAGGCTTTTTAGTTCCTCTTCACTTTCTGCCATAAGGGTGGTATCATCTGCACATCTGAGGTGATTGATATTTCTCCCAGCAATCTTGATTCCAGCTTGTGTTTCTTCCAGTCCAGCGTTTCTCATGATGTACTCTGCATGTAAGTTAAATAAGCAGGGTGACGATATAAAGCCTTGACGAACTCCTTTTCCTATTTGGAACCAGTCTGTTGGTCCATGTCCAGTTCTAACTGTTGCTTCCTGACCTGCATACAGGTTTCTCAAGAGGCAGGTCAGGTGGTCTGGTATTCCCATCTCTTTCAGAATTTTCCACAGTTTATTGTGATCCACACAGTCAAAGGCTTTGGCATAGTCAATAAAGCAGAAATAGATGTT
This sequence comes from Bos taurus, assembly GCF_002263795.3. Taxonomy (NCBI): domain Eukaryota; kingdom Metazoa; phylum Chordata; class Mammalia; order Artiodactyla; family Bovidae; genus Bos; species Bos taurus. Next base: position 67,415,207 of record NC_037336.1, read on the forward strand.
TTTCTGGAACTCTCTTGCTTTTTCCATGATCCAGCAGATGTTGGCAATTTGATCTCTGGTTCCTCTGCCTTTTCTAAAACCAGCTTGAACATCAGGAAGTTCACGGTTCGCATATTGCTGAAGCCTGGCTTGGAGAATTTTGAGCATTACTTTACTAGCGTGTGAGATATACATATACCCATCCATATAAATGCATTTTTATAATATGAATTCTGTACTCTAAATATACCCTTAAGTTTTATGTTAATTTTTAGTTTTTTTTCTCTTTTATTGCATCATTGTATCTTAATGTACATATTTTGATAGAATTAAATACTTTCTGGAACAAATTGGATTGTATCTGTGTTTGTACCTTGACATATGTAAATACACACATATGTTCACATACATATTAATTTATATGTACATATATACACAACTTATAAATGGATCAACATAAATATAAAAATCTACATTCAGTCATTTAAAAAGACTGTTTCTTTGTGTAGATCCTTACTATTTATTCTGGCAACAGCTTCTCTTGCTCCCTGTTTGTGAAAAATGCCTGCTATTCTTGATCGCTTGTGTCTTCTGTGGAGTGACTAAGCCAGGAAGCAGAACAGTGCCTCTGCTGGTCTGAAGCTGGCCAATTACAGTTAGATGACATAATCTTGGAATTTCTTGAAGTTAGCAAAGATCTTCCAGTTACCTCTTTCTTTCATAGAACAGTTAGCTTCACATATTTGCCAAAATCAGTGTCAAGTTGCTGCATTTGCCAATCCAAATTCTAGAGACATTTCTTGATGTACATGTTTATTTCTTATTCTAATTTTATGTTTGTGGCTGAATACCATCTTCTCCATAGTTATAACTACAGTTGCAGCAGCAAGGGAATGAACCTGTTTACATTGTTTAAAGGGTATTGAAGCACAAATACAAACATATTTTATGAGGAGCTTTTATTTAGACTCATTGTGTCAAGTAGTTACACCACTAGAAGTTTGTGCGCTAAGTCACTTCAGTCAAAGTTTAAATTTACTTAATTCTGAATTAAGAAGGTGTGAAGGACAGGGAAGCCTGGCATGCTGCTGTCCATGGGGTCACAAAGAGTCAGACGGACACGACCTTGTCACTAAACAGCAACAGATAGGGAAAAGAGAACATCAAGTTAGAAAAAAAGTTTTGGATTCCGTGCTAAATTCTCCTGGAAATTAGCATATGACTTGGGACAAGAAAAATTATGCCCACCCAACCAACTCATAGGATTTTGTGAAAATTTGATAGAATTATTCATAAAAGCTTGCTAAAAATGTAAAGAGCTAGTCAAGTCTGATATATTTTTATTTAATTTTTTCTGAAAAAGCATTGTTTTTTGTCAGTGAGTGCATTTTACATTACTTCTGTCATTCTAACCAGTCTGTTGCTTCCTGACCTGCATACAAGTTTCTCAGGAGGCAGGTCAGGTGGTCTGGTATTCCCATCTCTTTCAGAATTTTCCACAGATTATTGTGATCCACACAGTCAAAGGCTTTGGCATAGTCAATAAAGCAGAAATAGATGTTTTTCTGGAACTCTCTTGCTTTTTCCATGATCCAGCGGATGTTGGCAATTTGGCCTCTGGTTCCTCTGCCTTTTCTAAAACAAGCTTGAATATCTGGAAGTTCACAGTTCACGTATTGCTGAAGCCTGGCTTGGAGAATTTTGAGCATTACTTTACTAGGGTGTGAGATGAGTACAATTGTGAGGTAGTTTGAGCATTCTTTGGCATTGCCTTTCTTTGGGATTGGAATGAGAACTGACCTTTTCCAGTCCTGTGGCCACTGCTGAGTTTTCCAAATTTGCTGGCATATTGAGTGGAGCACTTTCACAGCATCATCTTTCAGGATTTGAAATAGCTCAACTGGAATTCCATATATATATGCCTTAATATACTGTATTGGTGTTTTTCTTTCTGCCTTACTTCACTGTGTATAATAGGCTCCAGTTTCATCTACCTTGTTAGAACTGATTCAAATGCTTTCTTTTTAATAGCTGAGTAATATTTCATTGTGTGTATGTACCACAATTTTCTTACCCATTCATCTGTCAATGGACAGCTAGGTTGTTTCCATGTCCTAGCTATTGTAAACAGTGCTGCAATGAACATTGGGATACACATGTCTCTTTCATTTCTGGTTCCCTCAGTGTGTATGCCCAGCAGTGTGATTGCTGGGTTGTATGGCAGTTCTGTTTCCAGTTTTTAAAGGAATCTCTACACTGTTCACCATACTGGCTATACTAGTTTGCATTCCCACCAACAGTGTAAAAGGGTTCCCTTTTCTCCACACGCTCTCCAGCATTTATTGTTTCTAGACTTTTTGATAGCAGCCATTCCGACTCATGTGAGATGGTACCTCACTGTGGTTTCGATTTGTGTTTCTCTGATAATGAGTGATTCTGAACATCTTTTCGTGTGTTTGTTAGCCATCTGTATGTCTTCTTTGGAGAAATGTCTATTTAGTTCTTTGGCCCATTTTTTTGATTCAGTCGTTTATTTTTCTGGTATTGAGCTGCAGGAGCTGCTTGTATATTTTTGAGATTAATTCTTTTACTTAAGCCCATTTGTTTATTTTAGCTTCTATTTCCATTACTCTGGGAGGTGGGTCATAGAGGATCATGCTGTGATTCATGTCAGAGAGTGTACTGCCAATGTTTTCCTCTAGGTGTATTATAGTTTCTGGTCTTATATTTAGACTTTTAATCCATTTTGAGTTTATTTTTTGTGTATGGTGTTAGTGTTCTAGTTTCATTCTTTTACAGGTGGTTGACCATTTTCCCAGCGTCACTTGTTAAAGAGATTGTCTTTTCTCCATTGTATATTTTTGCCTCCTTTATCAAAGATAAGGTGTCCATAGGTGCATGGATTTATCTCTGGGCTTTCTATTTTGATCCATTGACCTGTATTTCTGTCTTTGTGCCAGTACCATACTGTCTTGATGACTGTAGCTTTGCAGTATACTCTGAGGTCAAGCAGGTTGATTCCTCTAGTTCCATTTTTCTTTCTCAAGATTGCTTGGCTGTTCGAGGTTTTTTTGTATTTCCATAAAAATTGTGAAATTATCTGTTCTAGTTCTTTGAAAAATACCATTGGTAGCTTGATAGGGATTGCATTGAATCTATAAATTGCTTTCGGTAGTATACTCATTTTCACTATATTGATTCTTCCAATCTATGAACATGGTATATTTCTCCATCAATTTGTGTCATCTTTGATTTCTTTCATCAGTGTTTTATAGTTTTCTATATATAGGTCTTTTGTTTCTTTAGGTAGATTTATTCCTAAGTATTTTATTCTTTTCGTTGCAATGGTGAATGGGATTATTTCCTTCCTTTCTCTTTCTGTTTTCTCATTCTTAGTGTATGGAAATGCATGGGATTTCTGTGTATTAATTTTATATCCTGAAACTTTACTATATTCATTGATGAGCTTTAGTAATTTTCTGGTGTTGTCTTTAGGGTTTTCTATGTAGAGGATCATGTCATCTGCAAACAGTGAGAGTTTTACTTCTTTTCCAACTTGGATTTCTTTTATTTCTTTATTTTCTCTGATTGCTGTGGCTAAAACTTCCAAAACTATGTGAATAGTAGTAGTGAGAGTGGGCATCCTTGTCTTGTTCCTGACTTTAGGGGAAATGCTTTCAATTTTTTGCCATTGAGAATAATGTTTGCTGTGGGTTTATCATATATGGCTTTTAATATGTTGAGGTATATTCCTTCTATACCTGCTTTATGGAAAGTTTTTATCATAATTTTGTCAAAGGCATCTATTGAGATAATCATATGGGTTTTATCTTTCAATTTGTTAATGTGGTGTATCACACTGATTAATTTGCAAATATTGAAGAATCTTTGTATCCCTGGGATAAAGCCCACTTGGTCATGATGTATGATCTTTTTAATATGTTGTTGGATTCTGTTTGCTAGAATTTTGTTGAGGATTTTTGCATCTCTGTTCATTAGTGATATTGGCCTGTAGTTTCCTTTTTTTGTGGCATCTTTGTCAGGTTTTGGTATTAGGGTGATGGCGGCCTCATAGAATGAGTTTGGGAGTTTACCTTCCTCTGCAGTTTTCTGAAAGAGTTTGAGTAGGATTGGTGTTGCTGCTGCTGCTGCTGCTAAGTTGCTTCAGTCATGTCCAACTCTGTGCGACCCCATAGATGGCAGCCCACCAGGCTCCCCCATACCTGGGATCCTCCAGGCAAGAATACTGGAGTGGGTTGCCATTTCCTTCTCCAATGCATGAAAGTGAAAAGCGAAAGTGAAGTCGCTCAATCGTGTCCGACTCCTAGCGACCTCATGGACTGCAGCCTACCAGGCTCCTCTGTCCATGGAATTTTCCAGGCAAGAGTACTGGAGTAGGTTGCCATTGCCTTCTCCAGGATTGGTTTTAGCTCTTCTCTAAATTTTTAGTAGAATTCACCTGTGAAGCCATCTGGTCCTCGACTTTGTTTGTTCGAAGATTTTTGTTTCCAGTTTCTATTTCCATGCTTGCGATGGGTCTTTTAAAATTTTAAATTCTTCCTGGTTCCATTTTGGAAGACTATACTTTTCTAAGAATTTGTCCATTTCTTCCAAGTTGTCCATTTTATTGGCATATAGTTGCTGATAGTAGTCTCTTATGATCCTTTGTATTTCTGTGTTCTTTTGTGATTTCTCCATTTTCATTTCTAATTTTGTTGATTTGATTCTTCTCCCTTTATTTTGTGATGACTCTGTCTAATGGTTTGTCTGTTTTATTTATCTTCTCAAAGAACCAGCTTTTAGTTTTCTTGATTCTTGCTATAGTCTCCTTTGTTTCCTTTTCATTTATTTCTGCTCTAATTTTCATTATTTCTTTCCTTGTACTAACCCTGGGTTTCTTTATTTCTTCTTTTTCTAGTTGCTTTAGGTGTAAAGTTAGGTCATTCATTTTATTTTTCTCTTGTTTTCTTGAGGTAAGCTTGTATTGCTATGAACCTTCCTCTTAGAACTGCTTTTACTGAATCCCATAGGTTTTTGGTTGTCGTGTTTTCATTTTCATTTATTTCTATGTATATTTTTATTTACTTTTTGATTTCTTCCATGATTTGTTGGTTATTCAGAAGCATGTTGCTTAGCCTCCATCTGTTTGTATTTTTAATAGTTTTTTTTTTTCCTGTAGTTGACATCTAATCTTACTGCATTGTGATCAAAAAAATACTTGAAATGATTTCAACCTTTTTTAATTTACCAAGGCTAGATTTATGGTCCAGGATGTGATCTATCCTGGAGAATGTTCCGTGTGTACTTGAGAAAAAGGTAAAATTGTTGTTTTGGGATGAAATGTCCTATAGCTATCAATTAGGTCTAACTGGTCCATTGTTTCATTTAAAGCTTGTGTACCCTTGCTAATTTTCTGTTTCATTGATCTTTTCATAGGTATGTCCTTCTTTGTCTCTTTTCATGGTCTTTATTTCAAAGTCTATTTTATCTGATATGAGTATTGCTACCCCTGCTGTCTTTTGGTCTCCATGTGCATGAAATATCTTTTTCCAGCCCTTCACTTTCACTCTGTATGTGTCCCTAGGTTTGAGGTGGGTCTCCTGTAGACAGCATATATAGGGGTCTTGTTTTTGTATACATTCAGCCAGTCTTTGTCTTTTGGTTGGGGCATTAAACCCATTTACATTTAAGGTAATTATTGGTAAGTATGAACACATTGCCATATGCTTTGTTGTTTTAGTTTCGAGTTTATAAACTTTTTCTGTGTTTCCTGTCTAGAGAAGATCTGTGTTGAAGAGCTGGTTTGGTGGTGCTGAATTCTCTCAACTTTTGCTTGTCTATAAAGCTTTTGATTTCTCCTTCATATCTGAATGAGATCCTTAAGTACAGTAATCTGGGTTGTAGGTTTTTCTCTTTTACCACTTTAAGTATGTCTTGCCATTCCCTTCTGGCCTGAAGAGTTTCTATTGAAAGATCACTGTTATCCTTATGGGGAATCCCCTTGTGTATAATTTGTTGCTTTTCCCCTGGTGCTTTTCATATTTGCTCTTTGTGTTTGATATTTGTTAGTTTGATTAATATGTGTCTTGGGGTGTTTTGACTTGGCTTTACCCTGTTTGGGACTCTCTGGGTTTCTTGGACTTGGGTGGCTATTTCCTTCCTCATTTTAGGAAAGTATTCAATTATTATCTCCTCAAGTATTTTCTCCTCCCCTTTCTTTTTGTCTTCTTCTTCTGGGACTCCTATTATTTGAACGTTGGGGTATTTAACATTGTCCCAGAGGTCTCTGAGGTTGTTTTCATTTCTTTTAATTCTTTTTTCTTTTTCCCCCTCTGCTTCCTTTGTTTCTAACATTCTATCTTCCACCTCACTTATCCTCTCTTCTGCCTCAGTTATTCTACTGTTTATTCCCTCCAGGGTGCTTTTGATATCAGTTATTACATTATTCATTATTGATTGACCCTCCTTTATTTCTTCAAGGTCCTTGTTAAACATTTCTTGCATCTTCTCAATCCCTGTCTCTAGTCTATTTATCTGTAACTCCATTTTGTTTTCAAGATTTTGGATCATCTGTACTATCATTATTTTGAATTCTTTTTCAGCAAGACTCCCTGTCTCCTCCTCTTTTGTTTGGTTTACTGGGCATTTATCATGTTCCTTCACCTGCTAAATATTTCTCTGCCTTTTCCTTTTGTTTAGATTGCTGTGTTTGGAGTGCCCTCTCTGTAGGCTGAAAGTTCTTCAGTTCAGTTCATTTCAGTTCAGTCGCTCAGTCGTGTCCAACTCTTTGCGACCCCCATGAATTGCAGCATGCCAAGCCTCCCTGTCCATCACCAACTCCCAGAGTTCACTCAGACTCACGTCCATTGAGTCAATGATGCCATCCAGCCATCTCATCCTCTGTCGTCCCCTTCTCCTCCCGCCCCCAATCCCTCCTAGCATCAGAGTCTTTTCCAATGAGTCAACTCTTTGCATGAGGTGACCAAAGTACTGGAGTTTCAGCTTCAGCATCATTCCTTCCAAAGAAATCCCAGGGCTGATCTCCTTCAGAATGGACTGGTTGGATCTCCTTGCAGTCCAAGGGACTCTCAAGAGTCTTCTCCAACACCACAGTTCAAAAGCATCAATTCTTCGGTCCTCTGAAAGTTCTTGGTTCCTCTTTATTGTGGGGCTTGCTCCCTGTGGGTGGGGTTGGACTAGTGGTTGTCAAGGTTTCTTGGTTAGGGGAGCTTGCGTTTGTATTCTGGTGGGTGGAGCTAGATCTCTTCTTTAAGAAGTGCAGTGAAGTGTCCAGTAGTGAGTTTTGGGGTATCTATGGGTTTGGCATGGCTTTGGAAAGCCTGTCTTTTAATGCTCAGGGCTGTGTTCCTGCTTTGCTGGAGAATTAGCATGGTGGTCTTGCTCTGGATTTTGTTGGTTCTTGGATGGAGCTTGGTTTCAGTGTAGGTATGGAGGCCTTTGGTTGAGCTCATGTCTTATTAATGTTACCTGGAACTGGGAGTTCTCTGATGTTCTCAAGTTCTGGAGTTAAGCCTCCTGCCTCTGGCTTTCGGTCTTATTCTTACAGTAGCCTCAAGACTTCTCCATCCATACAGCACAAATCATAAAACATCTAGGTTAATGGTGAAACAATTCTCCACAGCGAGGGACACCCAGAGATGTTCACAGAATTACATGGAGAAGAGAAGAGTGAGGAGGGAGACAGAAGTGACCAGGAGAAGAGGGGAAGTTAAAAGGGGAGAGAGCCATCTAGCCAGTAATCGATTTCCTAAGGGCTTTCCACAGTCTGGAACACCCAGAGAGATTCACAGAGTTACATAGAAAGAGAAGAGGGAGGACGGAGATGGAGGTGACCAGGAGGAACAGAGGGTGAGTCAAAACAGGAGAGACTAATCTAGCCAGTAATCAGTTTCCTAAGTGTTCCCCACAGCCCAGAACACCCAGAGAGATAGATTCACAGAGTTAAGTAGAGAAGAGAAGAGGGAGGGAGGAGATAGAGGTGACCTGGGAGAGAAAAGGGAGAGTCAAAAGGGGAGAGAGCAATCAAGCCAGTAATCACACCCCTAAGTGAAAATGGATACTGAAGATTAGATTCTTAAAGGTACAAAATTGATAACAAATACCAAAAACAAAGATTAAAAATCTAGAATAGAAGTTAGACTCTCAAAAAAAAAAAAAAAAACAATATTAAAAATATAAAACAAAATCAATCACAAAAATTATGAAAAATATATATATGAAATTTGCTTTAAAATAGGGTCTTTTTTTGCAAGGTAATAGGTTATAAAAATAAAAATTAAAGGAATGATAATGAACTTAAATTATAAGAAAAATTTTAAAGTGATAATAGTAAAAATATATCTAGGAATTTCTCTGGAGCTTTTGTGGGCAGTGTGGGGTCAATTCAGTTTCAGATAGTTCCTTGTTCCAGCTTTCACTTGTTCTCAAGGTCTATAGGCCCCCTCCAATGCTTAGTCAATGTTAACTACAGGGTGTTAATCTGTTGCACCTGTAACTTCCAGAGCAGTTCCCTCTTCGTTTATTTTGGCTTCCTCTGTTTGCAAGTCTCTTCAGTGTCTAATTTCCACCCTGACACAGGGGGCAAATGTGGTCATTTATTTAGGCTCACTTGTTCAGTTGTGTTGTGGTGAGGGATGGACCCTGCAAATAAATATCTCTGGTGTGTGTAGGGAGTGCTCACAGTATATAGACCACACTGGGTTTGCCCCAGCTCAAGGTGGTGTGTTCTTCCTGGGTCTACACTGCTCAGGCTCCAGAATGTTCTGCAGGGGCACTGTCCAAAGTGAACCCTGCATTTCATACATTACCCAGGTCTAAGATGCTCAGGTTCTCAGGTCCTCCACAAGGGCATAGACTCAGCTGAGTGTGTGTTTTATGCCCTTCCCAGGTCTGAGCAGCTCAGGTGACCAGGCGCTTGGCGAGTGCACTGTCCCAAGTGGGCTGTGCATCTTAATCACCTCCCTGGCCCCAGTTGCTCAGTTTCCCAGGAGTGCCATGAAGGCACCGTCTCAGGTGTGCTGTGTGTCTCCTCTGAGGAGTTGATCTCAGGCTGTGACCTTCCTGGGAAATGGCAACTGTCCAGGATCCCAGGAAGATGTGGTTAGCAACTGGGAGCCTGCTCACAGTTTGGTGGAGGATGCCGGTCTCTGGAGCCAAGATTGCCCCTTGCCTTCTGGCTCTGGCTGTCACACACCTACCTCTCTGCCTCTGGGAGAGGCCTGTACAGTGCTGGCTAGCTCTCTTTTGGTATTCACGCACTCCTTTGTTCTGTGAGCAGGCCAGGCTGCACCTTAGAGCCTTTTTCGGGAAAGATCTCTTTTTTTCTCTCTCTGGTGATCTCACAGTTTGAGTTGCTGTCTCACATTAGCTCCCTCAGATTGTCCTCAGGGCATTCAGACCCAGTCCTTACCCTAAGCATCGATTACACAGCCCACCCCTCCTCGTCCAGCCCCCGCTTGCTGGTGGCGGATACGAGCTTCTGAGCTACTTTGCTGGCAGTTGTGGTTAGGAGCATATTCTGTGTGTGTTTTTTTGTTTGTTTGTTTTCTCTTGGTTATGTTGCTCTCTGAGATTCCAAAAACCCCCTCAGACCCTCCTGTGAGAGGGTTTCCTACTGTTTGGAAACTTATCTTCCTTTCATGACTCCCTCCTGAGGACGGGTCTCAGTCTATAACTCTTTTGTCTCTCTTTTTGTCTTTATATTTTGTCCTACATCCTTTCAAACAGAATGGGCTTCCTTTCTGGTTGCCTGGTGTCCTCCGCCAGCATTCAGGAGTTGTTTTGTGGAAGTTGCTCGGCATTCAAATGATCTTTTGATGAATTTGTGGGGGAGAAAGTGGTCTCCCTGTCCTATTCCTTCACCATCTTTGGACAGGAGAGCGTGGTTTCCTTTCAGTCATCATAGTCCCACATGGGTGGGGACCCTAGGGGTTTTTTTTAGTTAAGAATTACTTTCTCTGTAGATGATAAGGCGATTAAATAATGCCAATTTTAAAAGAAGGCATACATGCATTCTAGAGGTTTGTCAAAATCCAGTCTTCCTTTTATGTCTGAAAACAATAGTAAATCATGGAGTGAGAAATTAAAAAAAAATGTTTCTTTCCATTTTTACATGTGCCTCTTCTCTTCAATGCAGTCATACTCTTGCCAAGAAAACCACCCTTGGTGTGCTCCCCTTGGTGTGCTCCCACAGGCTACACTCTGAAAGATGGGTCTCCTCTCATAGATCGCAGGCTGAGGATGGCTTGTTCTTCTGCTTGTAGTAGCCACCTTAATGTGACATCTTTAATTTGAGTAAGATATGTATACTCAATATGTATCGGACCAGAATTTTCCCCATTTACCTCAACAGATTCATGTAAAATGCTTCACTGAATTGAAAAAAAAAATATTAATTTTTATTGGGCTGTGGTTGATTTATACTGTTGTGTTGGTTTTGGGTGTACAGCAAAGTGAATCAGTTATGCATATTAATATATCCACTCTTTTTTTAAAGATTTATTTCCCATGTAGGCCTTTACAGAGTACTGAATAGAATTCCCTGTGCTATACAGTAGGTTCTTGTTCCCAGGTGGCTCTAGTGGTAAAGAATCCACCTGCTGATGCAAGGGATGCAAGAAATATGGGTTCTATCCCTGGTTCGGGAAGATCCTCTGGAGGAGGGCATGGCAATCCATTCCAGTAGTCTTGCCTGGAAAATTCCACGGACAGAGGAGCCTGGCAGGCTATAGTTCATGGACCCACAAAGAGTCGGACACAGCTGAGCACACATAGATCCATGTTGTAGAATTTATATACAGCAGTATGTATATGTAACCCTAATGTTCCAATTTATCCCCCCTCCCTTACACCGTGGTAATCAGAAGTTTATTTTCTGCATCTGTGATGATACTTCTGTGGGATTTTGTTTTGTTTTAATGATAAAACTACTTGGTTCTAATAGCTTGCTACTATCAACAAGTAAGAATTATTAAATCTTTAAAAATAACCCAATCAAAAAATGGGCAGGTCTAAATAGACATTTCTCTGAAGAAGACATACAGGTGACCAGTAGGCACCTGAAAAGATGTTCATTGCTAATTATTAGAGAAATGAAAAGTAAAACCACAGTGAATTATTGCTTCACACTGGTCGGAATGACTATCATCAAAAAGTCTACAAATAATAAATGCTGGAGAAGGTTTAGAGAAAAGGGGGAATCTTCTTACACTGCTGGTGGGAATCTAAATTGGTGCATCCACTACAGAAAATAGCATGGAGGTTCCTTAAAAAACTGAAAATAGAGCTACCATGTGGTCCAGCAATTCTACTCTTGGACATATATCCAGAAAAAAACAAAAACTCTTAATCTGAAAAGATACACGTACCCTAATGTTATAGCAGCACTATTTGCAACAGCCAAGACATAGAAATGACCCAAGTGCACATCAACAGACAATTGGTTTAAGAAGATGGGCTTCCCAGGTGGCTCAGTGGTAAAGAATCCGCCTGACAATGCAGGAGACATGGGTTCAATCTCTGGGTTGGGAAGATCCCCTGGAGTAGGAAATAGCAACCTTTTCCAGTATTCTTGCCCAGAAAATTCCATAAACAGAGAAGCCTGACAGACTGCAGTCCTTACGGTTACAAAGAGTCGAACACAATTGAGCATGCATACTCACACACACGGTGCATGTGTGTGTATATGTGTGTATATATATATATATATATATATATATATATATTTCTCAGCTACAAAAAGAATGAAATACTGCCATTTTCAGCACCATAGATAGACCTAGAGAATATCATACTAAATGAAGTAAGTCAGAGAAAGAAAGACAAGTATTATATCACTTACATGTGGAATCCAAAAAAATAATACAAGTGAATGTATATATAGAATAAAAATAGACTCACAGATGTAAAAAACAAATTTATGGTTACCGAAAGGGAAAGTGAGTAGGGGAGGGATAAGTTAGTAATATGGGATTAACGGACACAAACTACTATACATAAAATAGATAGGCAACAAGGACTTACTGTATAACACAGGGAACTCTTCAATATCTTCTTATAACCTATAATAGAGAATAATCTGAAAGATATATACATAGAACTGAGTCATTTTGCTGTATACCCAAAATTAAAACAATATTTTAAATCAAGTATAGTTCAATTAAAAATAAAGAAATTATTAAATCTTTACAGGACTACCATGAGTTAAGCCACAGGGATAATATTAAAAAATAGTACCCGTGATCTGACCTGCACAAAAGTTAAGAAAGTATTTCAAAGTCATGAAACTGTCAAGAGTAAAATGAATTCAAGACTTGCAGTTAAATTTGTTGTTCTTTCTTTAATTCATTTAACCATCAAGCAAGATTATACTGAATTGTCCTGTCATATATAACAGAAAATAAATCTACTTAGGGAAAGCATGATGGGAGAAAGATTAATTGGGGGCATATCCTTTTAAAATGGTTAAGTAGCAGAACTCACAGAATTCAAAACAGTTGATGGCTCTTCAGAGAGCCATTGTGTCACTCTCGGGGTAAGGGTCTATGCATGAAAGGTATCACAAGACAAAGAAATATGGCCAGAGTTGAGCATGTTGGTGAAGGCTAAAGCTAGCACATAATCACACTGCTGATTCCTGACTTGGTATTCAACTCTGTTATTTCAGACCCCAAATAGAAATACATGCAGAGAGGCAAACTTTGGAACATAGCAGAAATATGAAATGGCAACATGGTTCTAGTTTGTTTGAATTTGTTAGAAATTTAGGCAGAATATGCTTGATCTTATCTGAAAGCTTTTCCAAGAGTTCCATCTGTGTAAACAGCTGACCCATGAGTACACATGGGCAGTGGCCTGAACACACATGCACGCACGCACCCAGCCACCCATGACAGCAGTACTGGGCAGAGGAACCCCATCACCACCACCACCACTATCACTGCTTCCATGACCACATTCCGAGTTTTCCAAAATCTATAACAGGTTCCTTTGGGTTGCTTCAAATTCATCAGGATTTGGCTGGAGAGAAAACATGTAAGACTATGTTCTGCCAGGCCTTGCCGAGGTCCAGCACCAGCTGATCCAGGGAGTTCGAAGCGGGGACGGCGTCGGCGAGGATCAGGATACAATAGCTTCAATTAGATATTAATTAGAGATGTAAAGAGTAATAGAATGAAGATAGCTCAGTAGGAAAATTCAGTGGAGAAAAGAGGCTGAGTAGCTTGGTTTACACAGGAGACCAGTAAAACTTCAAGACAAGAAGTTTGCACCACTTACATAGGCCGCAGGTGTCCTTCTGTTCTCCCAAAGGAGAGGAGACACTGAGGCCTCCCCGGTTGGATCTTAGAAGCCCAGGCAAAATTAGTAAGCTTGGTGGGTTCCGTGCTCCAGATGGAGACTCAGCCAGAGTTTAAGAGAGAGTGTGACATGGGCAGACCAGTATTTCGAGAAACTGATCCCAATTCTTTGTTTTCCATGGTCTACTTTTATACACTGAGATGTTATGCAAAAGCCACGTGGGGTCAGCATTCCTGACTTTTATCAAAGTCAGGTGCTTCATACAAATGTATACAGAGGTCTTAGGGGTGTTACATCATCTTCTGGCCAGGGGGCCTGCTGACAATTTATGACCCTCTCCTTGTGACAGCGGTCAGTCAACCAGGACACTTATTTCTCCAGGGGTGATTATTCTTAAAAAAGATTCCACCTTCTGAAGGTACCAGATAAAGTTACATTCCTATAGGGTGAAGGTGTAGTGGGTTTTAATTAAGGAAAGAATTTACTTAGCCTAAGGTCTAACGTGATTAGTATCAAAGGTTAATACTTATTTCTTCTATATATTCATTAATGTGTGTAAGGGCAGGGGATGTGGAGACTTAGCAACAAACATTGGCTCAACAAATGAAAAACCCTTCACCAATACAATTTCTAATCAGCCCATTATACTTATACTAATAGTTTTCTAACTTCTCTAAAAAACCTGTTTTTAGAAGGTTTAAAGCATCTCGTGCCTCTCACAGTTGGGAGGCTGTGAGCAATCACATGTGGCCGGACAAGCCTGTCAGGCAGGCTAGAGAAACTTCAGAGGAGTTTGTAGGTTAAAACACTCCTGTCACGCCCAGGAATTATTATTAACTGGAGCTCTAAGTTAACTCCTTCTCTGAAAGAGGTGGTGGGGGACAGCCCCCCGTAAAGTCAGAGGTGTAGGTAAGAGCACAAAGTAGTAAAGTAGGCAGGCTCTGGTTATGGGGGCAGATGCTCGAGGATTTCCAGGGAGACTCCTGAGGCTCGATCCCGCCTTTGTGTATGTCGAGCCTCCTTCCTCATGACCTTTGTCATGGGCGGTGTGCCTCACGCTGGCAGGCCTGAGGAATCCCTCAAGAGCAGCTGTAGGAGCCCATTTGTTCCTGATGTTTGGGGACACAGAACACTCAAATATCAATTACTAACATGTTACAGGGACACTTTTCCACTGGACTGTATTCACATCTGAAGAAATAGGCGTATCATTTCACCCTTGACTTCCCAGACCCTAATCTCCATCTGTGAGATGAGAATGACTACCCCGTACCCTTTTGTCACAGCAATATTGAAAGAAGAGAAATGAAAACATTCTACTAATGACTTTGTGTATGTGTTTCTTCCTTGTCCCTGTTGTTCTCCAATGGCATCAACATAGCTTTAGCCCGACATGCCATATGGACCGAAGTCTTGGCTTGATCTGTGATGAATGCCCTGTTGGGTACTCAGGACAACGCTGTGAGAGGTAAGCATGTACTCAACTGTCTTTCACTGTGATTTCCACCTTGGGAGTTATAAAACCACAGGCATCATCATCTTTTGCACTGCCCCAGAAAAGCCACCACACTTGGTGAGTTGAAATAAAGTTTCTTACCACACTTGTCAAACAAATGCATTATATTCTTATAGTTTATTTATTCTCTAGAAATTGCTCCATAAATCTCCATTCATTCAGAGAATGTTTGATTAATGTTTTAATCTTAAAGGTTAAGCATTAACCTGCAATCTTTCTAGAAAGTATTGCTCAAGTGGAAAGTCATGCACTTTAAGATTTATCTTGCTGTCTACATTGGCAACATTTATTTTTCATAATTAGCTTTTTGTCCTTAAAATGTAGCTTAAGTGTGTAGTTCATAGTTCAGCAAGTGATCCATAATTCACCTTAAATATATTTGAAAATTGAAACCAAATGTAATTATTATCATGATTTATATGCCCATCTAATTGTTTCTAAGTCAATATTTTAATTCCTGTTGATTTTACTAGATTGTTTTGCATTGGATCCAGGATATTATTTTCTGTAACTTGAGTGATTATTTTTTCTCCTAAAATCTTTCCAAGGAAAAGTTTCTTCCGTATTTCAGGTTTACTGAAAATGGAACAAATTTCTCCCATGATATTGTTGACCAACACAACTCTCTGGTTGTAGCATTGAAAACAGTCCCTTTTGCTGCCATTGCTAGAGATTAGGCAGGGGAGGAACTAGAGGGAGGGGTAGAGGAAATGACCTGCTTTCACCCAGCATCACCAAGGTGAACACCGCAGAAGGCTGTTTCTGCCTGTCCTTTCCTGTCCTCTTGGCAGCCATCAGGTCTGTTTCAACCAGACTGCATAAAGTTAATGAAGCAAGGGCCAATCACCCAGAGAGAATTCAGCCAGCAGCTAGCAGTCTGTGGACAAAGTGCCAATGACAGCTCTGAGCAGCAACAAGTACTGTTTGTGACTACGGCAGCATTTGTAAATTTGTAATGGAGGAACAGAGCTGAAATAAAGAGGATTCAATTTTAATCGAGAAACTGAAAGTCTTTGATTGTGCTTATTTTTTTTATTTAAAGGAGGGCACATGCATGGCAGCCCACTCCAGTGTTCTTGCCTGGAGAATCCCAGGGACGGGGAAGCCTGGTGGGCTGCCGTCTATGGGGTCGCACAGAGTCGGACACGACTAAAGCGACTTACCAGCAGCAGCACATGCATATTACTTACTGTAATAGCAGAGCATACCATTGCCTGGACAGATTTACATCAAATGCCTAACCACTCTGGCTCACTACAGGCAACTTTTTTTTTTTTTTTAGCAACTGGAAAATGACAGCTGTGCTGTCATACAAGGCCATTTAATCCACCAATCTAGGTGAGCTTAGTCTCTGATGTATTTGTACCGCTCTGCTCCATAATATGTATTTTCTACATGTTAGACAGTGGTTTCTGAGCCACCTACAATTTAAACGCCTACATTTTATTTAATAAACATTTGTTTATCAGCTATTATGTGCTGAGCACAGGGCTAAACTAAACACAGGTTATAAGCAGATGTACCCTACCATCCTTGCCCTCAAGCAGCTCACATTTTTAATGTGAGTGAGAATAGTTGATTGTATTCTGGAGAACATTCTAGTCTGAATAATAAAATTCACCTAGGAAAGAGATGCTTGAAAGAAAGGATGATTTCCTTTCTAAAGTCTATTAATTTGATTCAAAAGAAGGTAGAAACATGCATAGGCAGCTTATCATATGACATATCTTGCCTCTAACTCAAGTTTTTCAAATATAATCTTAAACTATTATTATATGAAATATGTGATATTATATTTTTGTAGCCAAAATTTGGATCAGGGCCTTCCAGGAATGTTTAGTCTATCATTCCTCTGTATGAGCCAAAAAGTATATTTGTGTGCATTGCGTGCTCAGTCGTATCCGACTCTTTCTGACCCATGGACTGTAGTGCACCAGGCTCCTCTGTCCGTGGAATTTTTCCGGCAAGGATACTAGAGTGGGTTGCCAATTCCTACTCCAGGGGATCTTCCTGACCCAGGGGACTTAGGGATCAAACCTGTGTCTCCTGATTCTCCTGTATTGACAGGTGGATTCTTGAGCTCTGAGCCATCTGGGGGATCCAAACAATTAGAAACATTTTGGCAGATGTGCCAGCTGAAGTAGATGTGAGAGAGAATAAGGGTCAGGGAAGGAAAGAGATGTGGGTTGCACTGAAAATTTTGTAATCAAAACTATTCTGGGAGTGATTAGAGTAATCAGTTATGCACATCATTTACACAAAATCAGCTTGAAAAACTGAAGCTGTGTTTCAAAAGCTATAGATGTTCTTGGAATAGAGTTCTATGATCATGGAAGTCTGGGAAGCATCTATTAGCTTGTCAAAAGTTCTGACCAGTCCTGGAGTGAAAAACATCTCTTCAGTTAGTTTAACTCAGCATTTTCTAATCTTGGGTGACCATAAATCCCCTAGTTTTATTATATAGCTAGAATGTATCTCAGACTATAGCTCAGATAGATGGGAATTATAACTTTATATTTTTATCTCAGTTTAATTTCTACTTTGAGATCAAATTCTTTATATGTAAGAACTGTGAGAGCTTGGACATATAATCTTAGTCAAGTATCCTTTAAACTTAAACCCAATGTTATATGTCACTTATGTTCAAATTTTAAAAATTTGTTTTAATGTTTTTTTCTCTTCTCTCCTACTTTCCACCTCTAGCTTTGGTTAGAACCAAAGTCTAACAAGCTTACTTAGTACCAAGAGGCTTGAATGCTTGCGAGTGTGTGTGTGTGTGTGTGTGTGTGTGTGTGTGAGAGAGAGAGAGAGAGAAAGAGAGAGAGATAGACTGGATTTTGGGCAATGGGCATATAGTGGGGTCAGTCTGTCCTGAGTAATTCATCTAAGCGCATTTCTGCTGACCTCTTTCTGTTTACTGTCCACCTGATTACCTCTCCCCTCAGGTCCAGTAACTCTCTCCACTACTTTCCTATCATTTGTGGGAACACAGGACACATACTGCTGTTTACTTTGTACACCGGGGCCCACCAACATTTCCGCTCTCATCCTTTCTCCTCCATTTGCCTTTCTAACTCCATCCCTTTCCTGTTTGGGCATGCATTGCAGAAAGAGTTGCCACATTCATAGAAATGGTGATTTTTAAAACCCAAGTCCAGAAGATTCTGATCTTTCTGCTTTCCTTCCCGTCAGAACCCTTTACTCAGTCACGTAGCCCAGGTGGCCTTGCTGCTTGAATTGAGGGAATGGAGAAAACTCGTGACCAAGAGGATGGCAAAGCAAAATATGACAAAATGTGAACAGATAGTCTGTCACATGTAAGGCACTGGTTACAGTTTTCAGAAACTTTTGCTTGGGGTCAGAGCACTCATACTTTGAGATATTACTGCCTTCCTCTGACTAGGGAATGTTTTAAACAAAAGTAAAAGAAGAGAACCAGGGGTGAAGGAATTGGGTATTCATCATGGCACTTTGCTAAGATTCTAGGCTTTTATGGTCTGGACAAGAGGAGAAAATACAGAAAATGAAGGAGACAGTGTTTTGATGGTCAAAAAAAGATGACTGTCAGAGCATCAAGAGGAATTAAAAAGATCATAGAGAAAAAAAAAAGTGAGCTAAATGCTGATGACACTGGCTCTACTTTTTAATTTCTGTTGAAACATTTCTGTAAATCTCTTAAGAATACTATTCTATGTATAAACATGCACACACACACGCGCGCGTAATAAAATCTGAATGCTCATTTTCAGTGAAGTGGCATATGAAATGATGTATCATGTATATTCAGTAAGTCTCCTTACATGTCCTACAACAAAAAGACAGATGTTCCTCCAGTGATTCTATTTAATTGTAGTTATTTTCTTGT
The DNA here is from genome assembly GCF_002263795.3 of Bos taurus. Lineage (NCBI taxonomy): Eukaryota > Metazoa > Chordata > Mammalia > Artiodactyla > Bovidae > Bos > Bos taurus. Next base: position 67,433,884 of record NC_037336.1, read on the forward strand.
GGATTGAGTTGGTTTTTAAAATTATTGTTGTGGGAGAATTTCAGACTGATTAATTGGTGTCTGTTTAAAAAAATTTCTAGATCTTGTTATATAATGCCATCTCTCCTGAGGGCAGCAAGTCAGAAAAGTGAGCTGAAAATAATGGGGTTTTGTTGTCTGTGATAATGATCATTGTATATTGCTATTCTAGTGGAGCAAAGTCACTCTCTTAATGGTAAACAAAATGAGATGTGAATATATGTAGATGTGATCATGAGCTCTGAATATCAAGTAAGGCAAGAAGAATTGGGTTAAAATTTAAAAGGATTTTCTTGTTATCTTTACTGAATACCACTCCTTAAGGGATTGGGGGGGGTGGATTTTATGCACTGAAATATTAGTTCATATTTTACAATAGAGAATTAATAAGCAATTGTATTTGGAGGTGGCAGTATTCTTCCAAGCAATATTTGTATCGTGACTTTCACAATTCATAAAATGTTTTGTTAAAACTAGTAATCTTATTAAAATTATGATAAATCTTCTACAGGCTTATGGCACCTGTAAATTTTCTAGAACACTTTGAATTATCAATGTATCTTACTTATAAAATTAATAACTTTCTCCCACAATCATATTATTAAAGTGTTCTTATATGATATACTAGATTTAAACCACTCCTGTTTCTATAGTAGAGAGGATTTTTCTCTACACAGTGACTTTTATATCTGTAAGTGAGCATAAACACAGTATTATTGAAACACAGTATTATTGAAATATATTCTCCCACATTGTTTTTATTCCCCTTCAATTCTGACCCTTGCTGTAAAGGACTTTCTGTTTTGCTAGGATGGCACAGATAACGGAGCTAGTAGCTTGACCATAAAAGTTCAGATGCACTGTTTCATGTCTCCTTTGGCAAGTAAAGCTTAATATGCAGCATGAGCAAATGTAACTGAAAGAGAAGACAGAGTAGATTACAAATAAGTGCTTCCTATAAAGGTGTATCTGTGCATCTGTAACATTAAGTAACATTTTAAAACAGAACACATGGTTAAAGGGAAATCTGATACAAAATTTAAAACAATCTCTCCCATGCCTCCTAAATAAATGAATTTTTATTTTTCCAGTAAATATGTAAAGTAGTATTTAGTCCTTAAAAAAAAAAAGAACTAGAGTTTGCTAATGAGAGATGTGGGGACAATTAAGCCTCACGTTATGGCATTTTACTGTAATATGCAGCATGCCTGCTTCTCCTTGGTAAAGACTCTTCAATGGAAATCTGTTTCTGTATGTATATGCAAATATATAAAAGCCTATGCAGAGATATAGCCCCACACAAATAATGAGGCTCTTTTGATTTTCTACTTAATACATTCTGAATTCTTACTACTGTACTTCCTTGTTAGCCTACTTCCTCATAACAAGCTCTTGCTGCAACAACAACAAAAAAAATGTGAACCTTACATATTTGTACAGAAAACAACCAATTGGAGTAGATACATATGATGTGTTGTACTACAAAGGCTTTCCAACGTGGACCTGGATCCCTTCGGAGTGCCAACAGCAGATCTCTTATTATGCTTTGGTCTCATCTTCAGTTCCAGTGACAAGGTGTTTTTTTTTCCCCCCTCTGGCTGAAATCTAATTACTAGTGAAGCTGGCAGGATTTCATCTTGTATCTACACTGCAGTAACAGAGAAAACATTCTTTTAATCATCTTGCATTTGAAAAAAAGGAGCACTTAAAGGGAAAACATCCTGGGAGAGAAACAGAATAAAATAAATACATAAACATTGCCCCCAGTGGGTTTCATAGGTTCCTCCCAAATACTCACTGATGAAATTTTTCACCTTAGGTGTGCGGAAGGCTATTTTGGACAACCTTCTGTACCTGGAGGATCGTGTCAGCCATGCCAGTGCAATGACAACCTTGACTTCTCCATTCCTGGCAGCTGTGACAGCTTGTCTGGCTCCTGTCTGATATGTAAGCCAGGTACAACAGGCCGGTACTGTGAGCTCTGTGCTGATGGATATTTTGGAGACGCGGTTGATGCAAAGAACTGTCAGCGTAAGTCGTGAACTATTGATGCCCCTGACAGAATTGATGCATTGCTCCTCAAAGTAGCTGATGAGTTCTTGAGTGGGGATTGGAGTAGGAAATTACCTGTAATACATGTAAGATAGATATCCAGCCTATACACAGAGTCTGAATATTCTAATACATTTCCTTTGTTCTAATAGATTAAATCCTCTCAAAATTGCTGCATTATTGAAGTATCATTGTTTTTCAAATGATACACATATTTCTGTTTACACATGGGATAAAGACTTTTAAGTAAATTTTTGTCTATGACAGGAAAGAAGAATTTGAAAATTAGGCCCTATGTATCCTTATTGTTGATCTCAATTCTAATCACTTTCTTGAAATACATTGATCTGGCCATATTATTTCATTAGTATCTGTCAGTAGGTTTTAATCTGTTATGCTTTCATATGTAAACTTTACATTCTTGTGTTTCACAATAGGTGAAATATACTGCCAGTGTTCTTACACACCAGCATTTGTAATTGTTGAATGATTAACCATCAGCTTAAGACTACTCATAGAATGCCATTTCTGTATTTTACTTCCACAGAATAGCTATTGTAGGACTTTATTCATATTAGTCAGTACATTCCTACCCTTGTCTTGAATTTCTCAACTATATTATTTGGTATTGCATAGAATATTAGTGGTAACATGCAAGAGAGATCTCATTGTGGAGAGTCAAACAGACGGAGCATCCTTGTTAGACCAGCTCAGAGCTGAACACTGCCATAATCGACTTCACCTACTGTGATAATCCTCAGGAAGAGCAGATTATGATACCAGCTTAACAATTCACTTCTGCTGACTTCATTATATAAGAAGGGATTCTTCTAGCCATTGAGTTAGGTCCCAGGACCTGTAACTTTACAGAAATCACTGGCAATGTTGTGCCTGTTAGTATCTTTGCTATAAATACCAATGACCTGCTAAGTCCCCCACTTCAAGAAGAAATGTGTCTTTCTCCTCACAGGTTTGGAAGATGAGGGCCAACGTTTTGTCATTTAAACATGACAATTTGTTGAATCAAAAACAAACCAGTCTCTGCAATAGTCAACAGCTATTAATATTACCTGTAAATTGTCAAGTTTTTTCAGCAAAACTCCCAACAGGCTCAGAAGCACCTTTAAACACTGGGTTTATGGCATCTGTATAAAATCATTAGGCACTCAAGAAACTCTCCAGTTCAAGCATATCATCTAGGATCTATACTTTCTACCAATGTGACTCTGGGCAAGACATTTGAGCTCACTGAGATTCAGTTTCCTCATTTACATAAAGCATTTTAATTTTCTATGGGAATTAAAGGATCTAACACATGAAACTGTCTAGTGAGCTGCCTAGGGTATTCTTACCTGTTGGCTCCTTTGTAGAGATGCTGACAGTAATTTTGAATATTTATGGCTCACCAATTCTAGAGCTGTGTTATTCACTGAATGACCTCCTTTTCTATCTTCCAATAACCTCTTCTACAGAGTAGAAGAGACAGTTCCACTCTTTATTGTGGTGAATTCAGAATCTGCAGCATGAAGTCTTAAGAACACAGAGAAGAATATAGTATAAAAGCATTTTTGAATTGTCACCAATTTTTTTATCACTTGCCATGAAGTATAGACATGATTATGTTCTTAATGCTCTTTAGATTGAGCGACTTCACTTTCACTTTTCACTTTCCTGCATTGAAGAAGGAAATGGCAACCCACTCCAGTGTTCTTGCCTGGAGAATCCCGGGAACGGGGGAGCCTGGTGGGCTGCTGTCTATGGGTCGCACAGAGTTGGACACGACTGAAGCAATTTACCAGCAGCAGCGGCATATAAAAATATCAGAAACTTATTTATTATCTATTTTATGACGTTTCATAGAAATAATAGCTCCTCTATGCATAATTAGTAAACGTTTACAAAAATAAAATTCATAATAAACTATTATTTTAGTTGCCCCTGGATCTGTTCATAAAAAGTACATCTCTTCCAATTTGCCCTTTAAATTTACATATATTGTTTGTGTCATACATTTTATTTTAAAATTGCACTAAAATTCTTCATTTCTTTATTTTTTTAAAGTATTTTAATTGGAGGATAATTACTTTACAGTATGTGGTGGTTTTTGCTATTCATCAACATGAATTGGCCATAGGTATACATGTGTCCCCCCATCCTGAACCCCCCTCCCCACCCTATCCCTCTAGGTTGTCCCAGAGCACTGGCTTTATTGCTTTATTTTTTAAATGACTTTATAGTAAATTTAATCATTGTGTTCCCCACTCTAATAAAAAAGTGACTTTTAAATTATAAGGTATTTATTTTTTAAATTGATATATATTATATATATATATATAAAACATGTAAAGAAATTAGAAGTATATATAATAATTCTCAGGATTACTCTGGTATCTCAGATAGTAAAGAATCTGCCTGCAATTCAGGAGACCTGAGTTTGATCCTTGGGTCAAGAAGATCCCCTGGAGGAGGGTATGGCAACCCACTCTAGTATTCTTGCCTAGAGAATCCCCATGGACAGAGGAGCCTGAGGGACTACAGTCCATGGAGTCGTAGAGTTGAACACAACTGAGCAACTTCATTTTTCTTTCTGTAATAATTCTAGTAGTCAAATTAAATGGATATTTAAAGAAAATATATCCTTCAGGCTCTTCTTACATGCCAGCTATACACCATGCTGTGCTTAGTTACCCAGTCATGTCCGACTCTTTATCACCCCATGGACTGTAGCCCACCTGGCTCCTCTGTCCATGGGGATTCTCCAGGCATGAATACTGGAATGCGTTGCCGTGCCCTCCCCCAGAGGATCTTTCAAGCCCAGTGATTGAACCGAGGTCTCCTGCATTTCAGGCCAATTCTGTACCATCTGAACCACCAGGGAAGCCATAGACTATCCTTAGGCTACCACCTGAGGAAGATAACTGGCTGGGGACAGTTTTTTAATGACCACCCAACTAGAATCAGGTTAGCAGACACTGAAGGCCAAGCTACTGGAAGAATAATCAAGCAATTTTTAAGAAAGCAGTAAAACTAAGTAGCACCTCCAGTCAGAGGAATAGAAAAATAGCATAGGCTGATGGAGTAGCTATTTATAATGTATTTATAAGTTGTACTCAAATTGAAGTATTCAGAGATAAGAAATATTGTACAAAATTTACCAAAACTATCTATGAATAATCTATATGCCTGTGTCATCTCCCACTCACATTTTTATTCTGGTATCAGTGCAATTATATGTACTGTTAAAAATACACTTGCAGAGTACAGAGTGAACCATTAATTGCCATTCTGTTTGTGAAAAAGTCTCTTAATTTATAGACTGATTTATTATATGTTTCAGAATAATGTCAGACAGCTTCATAACAGAAAATGATAAAAGATTACTGAAATCAAATACATTTTCTATTGTTGGAGATAGTATATAAGTTGTAAAACAAATGTGCTTTTTAAAAGTTATAATGCTATACTGCTAACACTTTTGAAAAAATTTTGTCTTATATACATTTTATTCAATATGTTTTTGTAAATTTAAGGTGTACAACCTTTTTGATAAATTTATACATTGTAATGTGGTTGCCATTGTAGCAATATTTACCCTGTTACATAATTATAGTACAATATTTTTGTCTATGTTCATTATAGCTGTGCATTAGATCACTATCTCTTACTTACTACTTGCTGCAAGTTTGTACCCTTAACATCAATTTTACTCCTCCAGCCCCCCATCCAATGGTAACCATCATTTCACATTGTTTTTTATGAGTTTGACTTATTCAGATTCCATATATAAGTGATATCACGTAATACTTACCTTTCTCTTTCTGATTTATCTTACTTAGACTAATATGCTCAAGGCTTATCCAAATAGCAGGATAGCCTCCTTTTTCATGGCTGAATAATATTCCTGTGTGTGTGTGTGTGTGTGTACACGCACACATGACTCTTTTTAACTATAGCCCACCAGGTTCCTGTGTCCATGAGATTTTTTCTAGGCTAGACTACTAAAGTGGATTGCCATTTCCTTCTCCAGGGGATCTTCCTGACTTAGGGATTATACCTATGTCTCCTGTCTCTCCTGAATTAACTGGTGCATTCTTTACCACTGAGCCACCTGGGAACCCCTCCATTGTGTATACACCACATCTTTTTATCCACTTATCTATTGATGAGCATTTGGGTTGTTTCCATGTCTTGGCTATTGTGAATAATGTTGCAATAAACATGAAAGGGCATATGTCCGTTCAAAATACTGTTTACATTTCCTTTATGTATACATCCTGAAATGAGATCACTGGAATGTGTATAGTAGTTCTACTTTTAGTTTTTTGAGGAACATCTGTATTTTTTTCCATAGTGGTCAGACCCATTTACGTTCCCACCAGTGATGTATAAGGGCTCCCTTTTTCACCACATTCTCACCAGCACTTACTGTCTCTTGTCTTCTTGATGGCAGCCATTTTAACAGATGTAAGGTAGCTCATTGTGGTTTTGACTTACAATTCCCTAATGACTAGGATGTTGAACATCTTTTCACGGCCTGTTTGTCACTTTGATCTCCTCTTTGGAAACATGTCTACTTTATTTCTTATGACTTATATACTTTTCTAATCTTAAATATTTTTCAGATTTATACGTTTATTTTATGTTTCATCTTAAGCTCATATTTTGAAATTAACACAAAAACTGGCATATAGTAAATAATCATTTGGAAATGATAATGTTGCTTCATTAATGGTAGCATTAATATTATTCCATGGATGGTATTAATTTTGATAATTTCTCAAAATTATGTCAGCTCTAGAGTCAGTATGCTCTAGAGTCAGTATTACTTATATGGAGATTATAGTATTTTCTGTGTTACCCCAAATGCATCTGTGAAGAGGCAAAACAGCTGGAGGAGTGATGGAAAGAACATTTTACCTGAAATCTGCTAATTCACTTACTAATCGTGTGGCCTTGTCTGACTTTGAATTTCAGTGTCTTCATTCTTACAACTGGAATAATAATGGTGACAATAATATTTTTACAACATATGATGTGCCAGGAACTGTGCTTTTGCTTTCATAATTCATCTCTACAGCTTACAGAGTTGTTGTAAAGATCAGATGATATAATGCCTAACAGAACAAGAACACTTAGCAATCAGAAAGCATTCTATTCTAAAACTTTATGACCAGTGTTCCATTATTTAATAAACCTCTGAAGACTATTAGAATACATTTCCCAACCACAGATCTCTCCTCTCTTTGCAGCTTGTCACTGTAATGCCAACGGCTCCTTCTCTGAGGTTTGCCACGCTCAGACGGGACAGTGTGAATGCAAACCTAACGTGCAGGGACGTCGGTGTGATGAGTGTAAGGTAAGAAGTTGGAGCTGACCGGTGAATTACTTCTTCCTTCAAACTTGTCATTGGCTTTCAGAAATGACCTATACCCGAGTATATTAAAAGACAAGTTCAAGAATATCTCATTCTACATGTAAAATTACTGTGATCATTGAAATTAAAAAGAAAATAGAACAACATTTGCCATACACTAGCATTTGACCCTCAACCTATTGACACATTTCCTTGGTAGTGAATTTATGTAGTATTTAATTTAGGTGTTTCTGAAACCACATACAAATTTAATCCCTGTCATGGTGAGTCACATACTCTTTCCTTTGCCTTTATGTTTTTGGCAGGAGAAAAAAATGTCATACCCTTTGCTTTTATCAAGCACTTTGTTCTAGTTCCATCATTTAAAGTTCCAGTGAGCATTCTGCTCAACAAAATTTTTCAGTATAGAAGCAAATCAAAGGATTTCTTGGATACCATTTTGCTAAAATGAAACAAAAATCAAAATACGTTGCTCTCTTTTCCTGGATACGTTACCCTGCCTTCAGTATGCTGAGCACCTTGAGATTCCTCCATGAGAGTACATGGATTTGCACTATTTCTTTCACATAAATAGGTAATTTCTCATGATAAACACTGTTAAGCAGAACCAAGCATTTCTCAGATGCCAAATTGGCCATTCTGTAGGAGGTTTAAAAATATTATTTGCCTCTATCTCTTGAATAACATGTATGCTCTCTTTTTTTGTTTTTATTTTTCCATTGGCTTTTAAAGCCCACTATGTGGTGGGACCCAAAGAAGCGAATCTGTGTGTCCTGTGGATGCAGTCCCATGGGCTCTGTGACACCGTGGTGTGATATTACAGGAAGATGTGTCTGTAAATCAGGCTTCGTAGGGAAACGATGCAACCTCAGCAGGCAGGTGCACCGACAGGAGGAACAGCCACAGAGAGCGCAGTGGGTGCTGGGGTCTCCCCAGAGGTGGGGCGCCAGCGGCTCCAGCGGATGCCCTCGGGGAGCCTATCGGCCTGCGGCTCCGGTAATTCGAGAGGTGCTGCATGGCTCTTGCCTCAGCGTGCTGTGTTCCGTGTGCTGCTGCTGACCTGTCCTGGTGCCATTTTACTACATAATGGTTGCTAAGTGTGTGAATTGCAAATGCGAAAACTTGGCAATTCCTGATTGAAGTCTTGCCTTTAAAAAATAGCTACTGATAACGTTTATTTAAAGCTCGTTCAAGTTCATAGGGTCACAAAAGTTTCAAGTGATCATTGATATGTAGAAAACAAAGAAAAATGTGTCTGTAGCAAACTAACATCTTAAAAGGGGAAAGAACCCCAGGCATCATTTTAGAGCAAATGAAGGGAACAAACAAATGAATGAAGGGAAATCTGACAAAGAAAGTGACTTGCCTAAGAAAATCCAGCCCACTGATCTGACCTTTGACTGACCTTTCATCATAGCTAGTGACTGTTACATTACCACATTATAATTTTGTCCATGTATACAACAAACACAAGACACACATTTTCACACACTGGAAATCTACAACATGCACAAAAGAAGGTAGCATGTCTTCTACTATAAAAGTTTGATCCTCCTTCTCACGGGGCAAGACAAAGCAAATGGTGGAAGGAAGGAATTTGGGAAGGGAGAGAGAGGAAGAGAGGATCAGGGAGAGAGGAATAGGACTGAGGCCAAGATGCTGAGTACCAGGACACAGGACTTGTCAGTGGAGAATCAGAGCTTAGGTGAGAACTAAGGGTAGGGAATAGAAGAAGGAGATGGAGAAGGAGTAGGAAAGGAAGAGGTAAAAGAAGGAGGAAGGGGGATGGGAAAGGGAGGAAGATGAGGGAGGAAGGCAGAAGAACAAATTTATAGTTTTATTTCTTGCCTCTTTATTGACATTTGAAAAGAACTGGTTTTGATATCAGACTGCCTGAGGTCAAATCCCAGCTGCAACACTTCTGGTCCACCATAAAACTGTTTCTTATATCTTTTTGTAATTCAGCTTCTTCATCCATAGTAGGAACTACATCATAGAGTTTGTGTGTTGGCTCAGATCCTCCAAGGAGCAAATGCCAAGAGATTTACTGGAGGAGACTCCAGTGAAGGGGAATGGGGATGGAGCATCATGTGCAGGGAGACTTGTGCTGAAATGTTGGGTCTGTCCCTGTGGGAGGAGAGAGGGAAAAAACTATGGATAGAAAAGACTCACTGAATGAATTCTGCCCAAATCTCAAATTCTTGGCCAGGCCAGTTGGGAGTGCCCAAGCAAAACTTACCCATTGGAGGAGTCTTGGATGGAGCAGGAAGATTCGAGTACTTCAGTGTACCAGTAATTGACTAGAAGAAGTGTGACTTAGAATGATTCACTAGATTCAAGAGAATGGAAGCTGGGGCTTGTCAATTAGTGACACTCCCACCGCAGGCTCTCTTGCAGGGAGGTCTTCCCAGGCACCGCTATGGCTGTCTCCAGGTTGTCGTGAGAGGAGTGTATAAAACACTATTATTATTGTTATTAAGTGGAGAAATCTTTAAAAGAGATTATATTTTTCAGAAATAAATGCATACATTTAGAGTAAAAGAAAGGGACCATAACTGATCACTATGTCTCCAAAATGGGCTTTCCCACGTGGCTTAAGTGTTAAAGAATCCTCCTGTCAATGCAGGAGACTCAGGAGATGTGGCTTCAATCCCTGGTTCAGGAAGATTCCCTGGTGGAGGAACTCGCAATCGACTCCAATATTCTTGCCTGAAAAGTTCCATGGACAGAGGAGCCTAGTGGGCTGCAGTCCATGGGGTTGCAAAGAGTCATATATGACTGAGCATGAGCATGCAAAAATGTCTCCAAAACATAAATTCAGCAGAATTATTAACCCTTATTCACACCCTCTTCCTACATATCCTACAGCCCTGATGTATGGAGTGGTGTTTTGTTCTGAGACCACTTTTCTTCTGATACAGTATATGTGACAGCTAAGAGCACAGACTCTGAAGCCAGCCTGGCTGATTTGGAATCCTGACTCCACAACTGGCTAGCTGCTGAACAAATTATGTGACCCTTCTGTGCCTCAGTTTCACCACTCTAAAAAGTTGATGATAATAACTATCTTTCGGGATTGTCTTAAGAATTTAAATGAGTTCATATTTGTAAAGGGCTTTAGAAATGTTGCTTGGCAAGAACAATATGTAAGTGCTAGTTTTTATTATTATCCCAAATGAAAATAAATTATATGAGCTCATCAAACTTCCCACTGAGACTAGGCAGGCACTTGCTTCTCCATATGTTTTACCTCATTAATCTCAATTACTAAGAATGTTCTTTAAAATTTGTTTACTGCAGCGTTTTCCCTGGACTGTGAGATAAATTTTTGAACAATTTATTAAAATTTTATTACTGAAATTTGGTGATATTTGTTTTGGTATAACTGTAGCTCAGTTGGTAAAGAATCTGCCTGCAATGCAGGAGAACCTGGTTCAATTCCTGGGTTGGGAAGATCCACTGGAGAAGGGATAGGCCACCCACTCCAGTATTCTTGGGCTTCCCTGGTGGCTCAGCTGTTAAAGAATCTACCTGCAATGCGGGAGACCTGGGTTCAATCTCTGGGTTGGGAAGACCCCCTGGAGAAGGGAACAGCTACCCATTCCAGTATCCTGGCCTGGAGAATTCCATGGGCTGTATAGTCCATGGGGTCACAAAGAATCGGACACAACTGAGCCACTTTGACTTTCAGGTTTTAAAACCACACTAGGTAAATATTAGAAAAGTATGATAGAGACATTACTTCTCATATATTTATTTACATAATAAACTTTGGAATTTTTAAAATAAGTAGTAATTTGAAAGTTATTTTATTGGTCTATCCATTAAGGATATTTGTATAGATAGATATGCTAAGTAAAGCAAACTTAGTAGGTAAAGATAAAGATAAAGTACTATCCCTACAATGCACATTCTAAGTCAAGAAAATTTAGGAAATAAAAACAAATGCAAAATATTACTTTTTTAAAAAAGTGTTACTATGTAATGCTCTAGTCTTTTTTTCTATGTATATAAGTTTCTATTTGTTTGTATCTGAGTGGTATGTGTGCCTTTGTGGGTATGTAATTAGAATCATAATGTGTATGTAATTTTGTATTCTGCTTTTTGAGATTTTACTTAATGCTATATTCTACCCATATTCATATCATTAAAATTGCTTCAAAACAGGATTTTAATGATTTTATATATTTTATAACATGAATGCCTCATAATTTACTTTATTCAGCTTTTTCTCTAACATTGAACATTTAAGTACCTCTATGGTTGCTCATTATTATGATAAATAATACTGTAATAAGCATGCATGCATTTTCTCAATTTCTGACGATTTCTCTAGGCCTGGTATTTAGAATTGTACACTGAATTGCTTTTTATGAATAAAAATATTACATGTTTTCTTTTTTCCTATAATTAATTTCAAAATCAAGTAACGTCATTTGTTACAAGTGTCACACAATTTCTTTAATTATACAGTGAATCTGAATTAGAACTAAAAATAATATCAAGAACTAAAATAAAATAAAGAGCTATTTATTTTATTTATTTCATAAAAACAAATGAACTAAAAATAAAAGGAAGAACAAATGTAAAGATTAAAATTATTATCAACCATAATCAACCCATTTTAGATTTAAAAAGAAAACTATTCTTAGCAACAATCATTTTAAGAGACTAATTTTCAGTATGATTTGGTTTTATAGGACTTATTTTTAATATTGTTAACAATAATGACAAAAATACATAATGAGGCTTAATCATTACTCTTTGGGTAGCTCACATTAAATAGCAAGATTTATTTTTACCAAGAAGTAATTATTAAGTCTAATTTTCCAAAATAAGAATTAGTTTAACAAAGAAGTAATTACTGAGACTAATTTTCCAGATTAAAATATCATAATAATGTGACAAACTTCTGCTTGAAAGACAGCCCTGACATACTTTAAGTAGGATATGTGCTTTTCACTTTTCTGCTAGGAATGATTTTTAATCCATCAGCATTTTCTAATGTAGTCATTCTAGGTCTGCTAACACGCATTTCCAGAAAGTCAGCCAAAGCTAGTGATGCTGGGCCATGGAAGGTCATTTGTTACAAATAGATAAGGGATATGCATATGAATAACTCATCAGAGATGGAAGTTTCCCTTCATCTACCTAATTTGGTGCTCTGATATGTGTTCTCACAAATCAACTTTGATTGTTAGGATGAAACCCAAGAAACTAGATGTTAGTTACACCAATTATTTTGTCAGTATAGGCATAACCAAAGAGTTACATTTATCATGTGAGCCCCATAATGATGATTTGAAGTATTCATGGATATATGACAAAAATTAGACCCAATATAAGAGAAAAAAGATTTATTTTAACTTTAGGCTGCTGCCCAATAATATTGAAAGCATTTTTACCAGTAAAAGGACTTTAAAATGTCTGAAAATAATCAATTCTGATTATTAGAAATGAAACCAAAATTTTCTTTAAATAGAATTGCCATCCTCACTTATTTCCACATTGCCATTAGAATCTTGAGACATATAGGGAAAGGCTGGTGAAAATATCACAGACTGAATCATAACACCCTAATTCCACCAATAATCTCAATGAAATTTCAGAGTAATTGCAGTTTTCTCTTGGACATTGTAGAAAAAGTCCACTAGATTAAATTATAGTCCAATTGTCATAACATCACTGAAGAACCATTATAACCCACAGGCTCCTCTGTTCCCACCTGATCTTGCAGTGCATCTAGTGCCATTGTGAATTAATTGATTTAAATCTAATTTTTCTCATTCTGCTTCTATGCCAGCCTGAAACCTTTGGCCTCCAATCAGCAAGGGGGTGTATCCCCTGCAACTGCAATTCCTTTGGGTCCAAATCATTTGACTGTGAAGAGAGTGGTCAATGTTGGTGCCAGCCAGGAGTAACAGGAAAGAAATGTGATCGCTGTGCCCACGGCTATTTCAACTTCCAAGAAGGCGGATGCACAGGTCTGTAAATGAGACTAAGCTCAATGCATTTATTACCTGGTTTGGTATTTAGGCTTCTATAGCAGTTTGTTCTACAAGGTTGCCAGAGATTAAATGAAATACACCAGGACAACAGGCAAACATATAATACAAAAAAATGCTTAACCTAATGCTTGACATATGTTTTTAATAAGTTAAAGGAAATACATTGTAATCTGAAACACTGCCCTGTAAATAGCTGTGCCTGCAATAAAAATCCATCAGCAGATCCCAGTTCTGCTGTCTCCCTCCGTCTGTGACCTCTGTCCAGCCAGTCACTCAAAGGGTACTGCAGCCTCAAAGAGATGTTCAATTTTTCTGGTGCCAATGTTACCTTGGTTTAAACTTTACTCCCAAGCTAATATAGTTCAACTTTCCCTTTTCCTGTTGCAAAATTGGTACAACAATCAGGGAAGTTAATATCTTTTTCTGGTACGGTAAAAAAAAAAAAAAATGTTTTCATCCACTTTCAGGTGCCTTGAAAACTGTGATGTTCTGAGAGCAAAATAGATTGGCTGTAGATGTTTGTTAGTTCCAGAGAAAATGTAAGCTGGGGTTGCTAACGCTGGCTCCCTCAAGCAGGGTTCTTATGTGTCTAGCCACAGCCTTCCTACAGATCCTGAATTAAGAAAATAGGAATTAACAGTACAGATGAAAGTAAAGTTTGAGCATTTGCCTTGATTTTATACTACTAAGTTGGAATCGACCTCTATTCCAATAATCACTTGGTAGAGTATTACTCTCATTTACTAAACTCAGTAGTACAACATTGATGATACTCGTACGCTTTCAGAACATGATAAATACATGACAAGATTTTAAGACATGATTATTGACTACTAAAGAAAATTATGTTAGGGGTGGGAAGAATAATATTAAAAGCCAATACCCTAAAGATATTCTCAACTACTTCTGATGAACAGTTTTTATCATAAATTAAGCCATTATAAATTATTCTGAATATTATTATTATAGATCTTCTAAGAATCTATGTATAATCTCTAAGACAATATCTGTAGTTACTAAAAAGTATATAAGGCTGCATTTTAAAATGTACTCTATTCTTTATAAAAACAACTCTCACTAGCATTTTTACTTAATATTAATTGAAGAAAAAGTGCTACAAATTCAAATATATCCACTACCAGAAATTATAAATATCAAAAACATTATTTTAAAATGATGAAATGATGATAACATTTTAGAAATGCAAACCTAGTAGCATTCTAAGCCAAAGAAGCAGAACAGAAAAAAAAAATTTCTTAAGCATAAAACAGCAGGGTAGCATTATGGTTGAAAACATGACTCTCACCAAAGAGCCTGGATTTGTTTAGTGGCTCTCCCACTTTAGAGATGTGGGTTCAATCGCTGGGTCAGGAAGATCCCCTGGAGGAGGGCGTGGCAACCCACTCGAGTATTCTTGCCAGGAGAATCCCATGGACAGAAGAGTCTGGTGGGCTATGGTCGGTCCATAGAGTCTCAAAGAGTCAGACATGACTGAAGCAACTTATCACTGCACACCACCAACAATTATTATATGACCTTGACTGAGTGACCTCACCTCACTGTACCCTGCAAATTTCATCTATTAAATTAGGGAAATAATAGTATCTGCCTCACTTGGGTTTTGTAAGAATTAGGTGACTTAATGGCCGTCTACTACTGTGGGCAAGAGTCCTTTAGAAGAAGTGGAGTAGCCGTCATAGTCAACAAAAGAGTTTGAAATGCAGTACCTGGATGCAATCTCAAAAAAGACAAAATAATCTCTGTTCATTTCCAAGGCAAACCATTCAATATCACAGTAATCCAAGTCTATGCCCCAACCAGTAGTGCTGAAGAAGCTGAAGCTGAACAGTTCTATGAATACCTGCAAGACCTTCTACCACTAACACCCAAAAAAGATGTCCTTTTCATTATAGGGGAGTGGAATGAAAAAGTATGAAGTCAAGAGATACCTGGATTAACAGGCAAATTTGTCCTTGGAATACAAAATGAAGCAGGCAAAGGCTAACGGAGTTTTGCCAAGAGAACTCATTGCTCATAACAAACACCCTCTTCCAACAACACAAGAGAAGACTCTACACATGGACATCACTTGATGGTCAATACTGAAATCGGATAGATTATATACTTTGCAGCCTAAGATGGAGAAGCTCTATACAGTCAGCAAAAACAAGACTGAGAACTGACTGTGGCTCAGATCATGAACTCCTTATTGCCAAATTCAGACTTAAATTGAAGAAAGTAGGGAAAAACCACTAGACCATTCATGTATGACTAAAATCAAATCCCTTACAATTATACAGTGGAAGTGAGAAATAGATTCAAGGAATTAGATGTGAGAGTGGCTGAAGAACTATGGATTGAGGTTCATGACATTGTACATGAGGCAGGGATCAAGACCATCTCCAAGAAAAAGAAATGAAAAAAGGTAAAATGGTTGTCTGAGGATGCCTTACAAATAGCTGAGAAAAGAAGAGAAGCTAAAGGCAAAGGAGAAAAGAAAGATATACCCATTTGAATGCAGGGTTCCAAACAATAGCAAGGAGAGATAAGAAAGCCTTCCTCAGAGATCAATGCAAAGAAATAGAGGAAAACAATAGAATGGGAAAGACTAGAGATCTCTTCAAGAAAATTAGAGATACCAAGGGAATATTTCATGCAAAGATGGGCACAATAAAGGACAGAAATGGTATGGACCTAACAGAAACAGAAGATATTAAGAAGAGGTGGCAAGAGTATACAAAAAACAATACAAAAAAGATCTTCATGACCGAGATAACCACGATGATGTGATCACTCACCTAGAGCCAGACATCCTGGAATGTGAAGTCAAGTGGGCCTTAGGAAGCATCACTATGAACAAAGCTAGTGGAGGTGATGGAATTCCAGTTGAGCTATTTTAAATCCTAAAAGATGATCCTATGAAAGTGCTGCACTCAATATGTCAGCAAATTTGGAAAACTCAGCAGTGGCCACAGGACTGGAAAAGGTCAGTTTTCATTCCAACTTCAAAGAAAGGCAATACCAAGGAATGCTCAAACTACTCCACAACTGGACTCATCTCACACACTAGCAAAGTAATGCCTAAAATTATCCAAGTCAGTCTTCAACAGTGCTTGAACCATAAACATCCAGATGTTCAAACTGGATTTAGAAAAGGCAGAGGAACCAGAGATCAAACTGCCAACATCCTCTGGGTCATCGAAAAAGCAAGAGAGTTCCAGAAAAGCATCTACCTCTGCTTTATGACTACATCAAAGCCTTTGACTGTGTGGATCACAACAAACTATGGAAAATTCTTAAAGAGATGGGAATGCCAGACCACCTGACCTGCTTCCTAAGAAATCTATATGCAGGTCAGGAAGCAACAGTTAGAACTGGACATGGAACAACAGACTGATTCCAAATTGGGCAAGGAGTATGTCAAGGCTGTATATTGTCACCCTGCTTATTTAACTTTTACACAGTATAACTTTTATACTTTTGTACATCATGTGAAATGCTGGGCTGGATGAAGTACAAGCTGGAATCAAGCTTGCCAGGAGAAATATCAATAACCTCAGATAGGCAGATGACACCACCCTATGGCAGAAAGCAAAGAAGAACTAAAGAGCCTCTTGATGAAAGTGAAAGATGAGAGTGAAAAAGTTGGCTGAAAACTCAGCATTTAGAAAACTAAGATCATAGCATCTGGTCCCATCACTTCATGGCAAATAGATGGGGAGAGAATGGAAACAGACAGACTTAAATTTTGGGTTCCAAAATCATGGCAGATGGTGACTGCAGCCATGAATTTTAAGACGCTTGTTCTTTGGAAGAAAAGCTGTGTCCAACCTAGAGAGCATATTAAAAATCAGAGACATTACATTGCCAAAAAGGTCTGTCTAGTCAAAGCTATGAATTTTTCAGTAGTCACGTATGGATATGAGAGTTGGACTATAAAGAAAGCTGAGCACCAAGAATTGATGCTTTTGAACTGTGGTGTTGGAGGAAACTCTTGAGAGTCTCTTGGACTGTACGGAGACCCAACCAGTCCATCCTAAAGGAAATCAGTCCTGAGTATTCATTGAAGGACTGATGCTGAAGCTGAAACTCCAATACTTTTGCCACCTGATGGGAAGAACTTACTCATTTGAAAAGACCCTGATGCTGGGGAAGATTAAAGGCGGGAGGAGAAGGGGACGACAGAGGATGAGATGGTTGGATGGCATCACCCACTCAATGGACATGAGTCTGAGTAAGCTCTGCGAGTTGGTGATGGACAAAAAAGCTTGGCGTGCTGCAGTCTATGGGGTCACAGAGTCAGATGTGACTGAGAAACTGAACTGAATGGCCATAAAGTATCATTTTAAATATAGAGGTGTATACATGTCCATCTCAAACTCCCTAACTGAATGGTTAATTTCTATTTGCAAGTAATGATCCAAACTGTCCCAAGACATTGTTTAGCCCATAAATTTAAGCATATTGTGAAGCATTTTTTTCTTAGTAAGTGGTACACATAAAGTAAGTCCTTTGGCTTAAAATCAGCACAACAATAATAATAATAATAATAAACAATGGCTAACATTTATGTCAAGTGTTGTGCTAAACATTTTCCACAGCTGGGGTAGGATCCTGTGAGCAATGATAAGTGTGACCCCTTGAAAAGTGAACTTAAATATCCTAAATGTATTTTTAAAGGATTTAATCATCATGTAACTAACTAAAAGATTTCTTATAACATTAGTCTTCTATTTGAATCTGAGTATTTGATGGCATTTTTCTTTCTTTCACTTCTTTGATTTGAAATGGTGCAGTAAAAAGTACTCAGCAACTGAGTCAACTGTAGCTAAAAGTGGCCTTGGATGCCTTCCTTGTCTTGGATGGCTTTGAAGATCTGTCAAATCTTTTTGTTTTTCTTCAGATCTTATGTTTGCATTCTTTGAGAACGTGTAATGGACACGGATGTTTTCACTCTTCACAGGAAGGAAATATTAATCTATAGATCATGAAAATTAGTTATGAACTTGGTGGTGGTTTAGTCACTAAGTTGTATCTGACTCTTGCGACTCCATGGACTCCTCTGTCCATGGAATTCTCCAGGCCAAAATGCTGGAGTGTGTTGCCACTTCCTTCTCCAGGGGATCTTCCTGACACAGGGATTGAACCCTGATCTCCTGCAGGCAGATTCTTTACCAACTGAGCTATGAGGGAAGCCCATAGTTATGTTTAGTTATGAACTTAAATCTAAAAACAATTAACCTTATAGTATTTAGATATAAGGGAATACAGTTAACAGGAAATCTGATATATCAGTTCCTTTTATCCTTAATCAAAAAGCTAAAAATGTTTGACATTTTTAAGCTATTAGTGAAACTCAGTATATATTTACTGAATAACCACTCTGGTGTATACTATGCTTGTGTGCATGTGTGCTCAGTCGCTTCAGTCGTGTCTGACTCCTTGCAACCCTGTAGACCATAGCCCAGGCTCTTCTGTCCATGGGATTCTCCAGGCCAAAATACTGGAGTGGGTTGCCATGCCCTCCTCCTGGGGAATTATACGGTACTATGATATGAAAAATGAACGAAGTGAGTTGTCATTTTCAAGGATCTTTAACTATAGTATGGAAAATAAAACAGCATAAATCACAGAGAAACCCACAAACAAAAAATTCAACACTTTATATCATTTTTTTTTTCTTTTTTAATCCTTTCACCTGTGAAGCTTGTGACTGTTCCCATCTGGGTAATAACTGTGACCCAAAGACTGGTCGATGCATTTGCCCACCCAATACCATTGGAGAGAAATGTTCTAAATGTGCACCTCGTACCTGGGGCCACAGCATCACCACTGGTTGTAAGGTGAGTGAATTGCTTTATTTCATCTCATAATGTCATTTAAGGATTTCTATTTTGGTAGAACTCTGTAGTTGGGCATTTCAAGAGTCAGTATTACGAAACGATACAGATCTATTGCTATAGCATGATTGCAGAATCGATCATTATCTTACATTTTACTTATAGGAAAGATGAGTAAAGCAAGTACACATTTATATAGCTTAATCCATGATACTTTCAAAAAAGGAAGACAAAGACCCAAAAATTATAAAATAAAACTAGAAACATCTCTAACTTCATACCTACACACAATGAAATGTTAATATATCTCCAAAGTACAAGGAAATTAAGAATGAATTTTTTAAAAATCCACAAGAATTCCCCCAAAATTTTACCTAGATATCAGTTTTGGGGAGCTAGTTGAGAGGATTCTGAAGTCATTTAAACAACCTTTAGCTTACAAAATTCCCCCATTTTTTCCATGAGTGAACCATAGTAAGTGATATGGCCAGACTCACATTTAGAGAAATTTATACAGCTTCAGGGCAGAAGGTTGCTTATAAGGCAGTTGCAAAAATGTTGGTGAGAGTTGATAGAAGCTTGTGTGTGTGTGCTAAGTCATTCATGTCCCACTCTTTGGGACCCCATAAACTGTAGCCTGCAAGGCCTCTCTGTCCATGGGATTCTCCAGGCAAGAACATTAGAGTGGGTTGCCATGCCCTCCTTCAGGAGATCTTCCCAACCCAGGGATCAAACCTGTGTATCCTGTGGCTCCTGCACTGCAGGCAGATACTTTACCACTGAGCTACCAGGGAAGCCCCATAGCAGCTTGGCCTCAATTATCCACTAGTGTTTAGAAGGAAGGTTAAGTTACAACTCTTATGACTGAATAAGATATGGCTGAATTCATTTATTTAAGGAATAAGAAAGCGAAGGCTAAGGGATGACTGCCAGGTTTTGCTTTGCAACAGATGATGGATGAATGCAGACCAAGTAAGGTTTTTTCAATAATTTTATTTATTTACGTTATTTTAGCTATTTTCGGCTGTGCTGGGTCTTCGTTGCTGTGGGCGGGCTTTCTCCAGTTGCAGCAAGGGAGGGCTGCTCACTCATTGTGGAATGCAGATTTCTCATTGCAGTGGCTTCTCTTGTGGAACATGGGCTCTAAGGTGCACAGGCTTCAGCAGTTGCTATACCTGAGCTCAGTAGTTGCCACTCAAGGGCTGTAGAATGCAGGCTCAGTAGTTTCAGTGCATAGGCTTAGTCACTCCATGGCATGTCGGGATCTTCTGGACCAGGGAATCTAACCTGCGCCCCATGCATTGCAAAGTGGACTCTTAACCACTGGACTACCAGGGAAGACCCTAGGCCAAGTTTTTTTAAAATATTTATATGTTTTCTATCATTACATTTACTGATCATTGAGTAAATACTATGTTGACTGAAGTTGATTGAAATTTTTTAATTACTTTGAACCACTGTTACAAATCTAAATTTCTGAATAGCTAGACACTTAATCATTATGAACAATTATAAACAATTTATAGAGCCCTCACAATTATTTATGAGGATGTATTCTACTATTTAAAATCTTTTTTGACTATAAATGAACAGTGATTTTTTGAGATTTATAGCTTTCCTTGTGTCATGGATAATTTCTCTGTGCTGAGGTGTGAGCACACACATCATTTGAGCCTTTACTGAAGTAGAATATAAAGCCTGCCATCTTTCACTAGCAGGGGAACAGTGCATAAATCCTCTATTGCTAAACAAACATTACAGCTAATTATGATTTAAGTTTCATGTTGGCTGCAGTGTCATCTAAACATATGGTTAATAGTCTCATTTATTCTCTACTATAACTTCCTGAATAAACTTCCCAATTTGAAAATGTCCCAATTTTTTGACTGGTTTTTAAGAATTAATGCTTTCCTTTTATGTAATAAATTGAGAAATAGACATTTCATAATTTTTTTAAGTCTCAAGAAAGTTATTTTAGTTAATAAAATCTAATACATTTATTTTAAATATATCATAAGACATTTTTAAAATTTATTACGTGATTATAGTTTCCATAGCATACCATAGATTTATATTTCTGATTATGGCCAATTTTGTTTAAATAAGTAAGGAAAAATTACTTAAGTGGATAAGTCAGTCATCCTTATTTTGAATTCTCATTCTACATCTGATGTTCTATAAGAACAAGTTACTTGGCGTGATGAAGTGCTTTGTTCTATGCTTTTGAAACTATGGCAATGTTTGTAGTGTAATAAATAATCACTTTTAGTCCTTTGAGTTTAACATAACTTTTAGCAGCATCCCATACTGCAGGCCTTTTTACTGGAGAACAGTGAAGACAGAAAAATACTGAATCATAAAGATACCAAAAATAAGGCCAGGTGATATTTTAACATCAGAATCTGAGAAGATATTTTACCAAACATTTGGACAGGAAAGAGATAATAGATGGGACTCTGGTGATTGTACATCACAACCTGGAAAGAGGTGTCCCATAACTCAGTTCTTGGCAGGAGCAGAAGCAGGAATTGCTTTAGTAGTGGTGAATGTAAGAATTGAGCTGAGCAATGAAAGTGTGAGAAATGCCAAGTGAGATCCAGCCAGACTTGGATCTGGAAATCTGGCAAGTCACTATGTGTATGAGTCTTCCATAGAGCTGTAGTTCTGAGGAGGAAGATTAATAGGAAAGCACCGAAAAGAGTCAGGTCATAGACTAAGTACAAACCCTGATGGTGGTAAACTCAGACACAGAGAGAGGTGATACCCTCTAGGGAGACAGAAACCACACCAGGGAAACTTAAACAGGGAAAGAAAGAAAGAAAGTGAAGTCGTTCAGTTGTGTCCGACTCTTTGCGACCCCGTGGACCATAGCTTACCAGGCTCCTCTGTCCATGGGATTTTCCAGGCAAGAGTACTGGATTGGGTTGCCATTTCCTTCTCCAGGGGATCTTCCCAACCCAGGGATCGAACCCAGGTCTCCTGCATTGCAGGCAGACGCTTTACCATCTGAACCACCAGGGAATAAACAGGGAAAGTAGAATATAAAGAATTGTTAACTGATAAAAGTTAGTTACAAAAAGGATAAAAAACGGATATGAAAGATCCTGAAGTGGTAGCTACTTCAGGAAGATCTACTGAAGCTACTTCAGTGGAAGATCCAAAAGAGTAGCTACTACTTCCAGGCTGAGGGGAAAATGAAAGTGTTAGGCACTCAGTTGTATCCTACCCTTTGTGACCCCTTGGACCCGCCAGGATCCTCTGTCCCTGGGATTCTCCAGGCAAGAATACTGGAGTGAGTAGCCATTCCCTTCAGGGGAATCTTCCTGACCTGAGGATCAAACCCGAGTCTCCTGCACTGCAAGCAGGTTGTTTACCTGAGCTATCAGGGAAGCCCCAAGGGTAAGGGGGTGGACTGTAAAGGAAGCAAGGTCTTCCCCCGTTCTCCACTCCCAACAATACTTGGGTTCAGACATCTTTGAAGAGACTGTGGCAACCACAGGGCTACACAGCCTGCTGGTGGTACAACAGCAACAACAACAACGATAATAAATAACTTGCCAGAGTTTATGGGCAAGTGCTGGCCTATAGACACTGCCCATCATTACTGGAGGATGCAGGCTTGCTGGAGCTACTGAGAAGCAGCCTGTCATGGTCAGTGCTTGAGTGCAGACCTAAACAGCAGGGGAGAGAGTGGCCTGATGGCACAGCTTGGGATTCTTTATGGGCCTCCGGGCTCCCATGCTAAATAAGTAAATAATAGTGATGATGATAGTAAAGAAGAACCACAACCCAGAAGAGAAATGTCTTTCCATGACCATGGCCTTATTTGGGTCTCTCCTGGACCCTCTAAAGACTAAGTTTAACATTCTGGTACTGGCCAGGGGGAAATGTCCGTAGAGGTCTAACTGTAATGTCATAAAACAAGGCAAAGAGGAGTGAGTTTAGAGCTCAGAGACAGCAGAGAGATCCTTGGCACAGCTGATCTCTGAAAATGATGTATTCTAAGATCTTAAATAACATTTTAGTAATTCACTTAAATTTTCATTTAAATTCAAGGAGCTTTGAGCTCTAAATCAGAAGCAGAAAGCCTTAAGGAATAGAAGACGAGATATGTGGATGAGCAGCAAATTGAAAATTGCTGCTGAGATGAAACAAAAAAATTATTGAAAAGAAGCTAAAAATGCAATACTGTAATTAATTAAAATAAGCATTGATGTTATATACATACAACAGAATTTTCACTGTGTTAGGATAGCAAGGACAAAATGGAGAACAAATGTGAGAGGCAAATAGGGAGATGACTACAGAAGACATTAGTAAATTATAGATTTGACAGATAGAAATTATGTACTTCAAGAATTACAGGTGATTCTGAAGAAGAAAATTGATAAATTAGAACAGAAGTAAAAATCAAAAACAAAGTTGAAGAAATAGTACTGAATTAAAAAACAATTGTATTCTCAAACTGAAAGAGTTCACCATATTCCAGTAAATTAATTTTTTAAAAGACTCAAACTTGTATAAATTTCTAGCAAGATATCATATTATATAAATTATGAGAATATATCTAGGAATATCTATATATATATATACTAGATATATATATATATATAGTATATCTAGGAAGAAGAAAAAAAGGTTACTGGCAAGACACTTCAAATTGGGCCTGTCTGCAAAACTTAACTCTAAAAAAAAACCCTAGTATCATTTTTCCTCTAAATTCTTCCTGGCTTCCCCACATCTGGTTTGGTACTTTTTGTATACTCTCATAGGATTTTGCACTTCGCCTATTATATCATGCTTATTCCATTGTGTTATATTTATATATTCTTTCCCTTGATTAAACTGTAATATATGTCTCTAAACACTAAATGCTGTAAAAAGGAAATGATAAGGTAAAATGGCTTTGTCAGAAGTTCACTCTTTGAAACAAGAGGTGTTTGAAGAAAATCTATACCTAACTCCTCCTCACCACAAAGAGAGAAAATGCAGTTTCTTTCTTATTCAATAGCTTTATGGTTTCTGGACACTCATATATTTTAGTAAGTGCAGGAAGCAATTTTAGCATTATGTTCACCAGTGTTTCCCAAGCGACTCAGCTAGAACAGTACAAAGCATATAACAGACACATGATTAATATGTACTTAATGGAAGCATAGAAGCATTAGAATTAAAATTTAAAGATATTGCTTGTGAAATGGTATTAATTGTTGCTATTTTCATCTCCTCTGTAGGCTTGTAACTGCAGCTCAGTAGGCTCCTTGGATTTCCAGTGCGATCTAAACATGGGCCAGTGCAAGTGTCATCCAAAATTCTCTGGTGCAAAATGTACAGAGTGCACTCGAGGTCACTGGAACTACCCTCACTGCAGTCCCTGTGACTGCTTCCTGTCAGGGACTGATGACTCAACCTGTGATTTAGAGACTAAAAAATGCTCCTGCATCGATCAGACTGGGCAGTGTACTTGTAAGGTATGCGCTGCTGAAATTTAGGAAGGAAAAAAATACCTTACTCAGTTCTATGTGCATTGCTGTTTTAACTTCAGTTATTTATTCCTGCATCATTAAGCTGAAAAGAAGGACATACGAAAATTCATTGCCAGACGCAGAGACTTTTCCTGATATACAGATAAGCACTGCTTTTTAAGAACTTATTTTCAACCAGAACCCAATTTTTTTTTTCCCTAGCTCAAATGAATGATGTATTTTCGAAAGTAAAGTTTAGTTTCTCTTTACGTATTTACTTTTCTTAAACAAGAATAATCTGGAAGGGAAAAGAAGTCAGTTCTCTTAAGCATCACTAGAGAAAACCACAGCTAAATGATAAAGTTTATTTTTAAAAAAAATTACTCTTCAAATTAACCCACAATCACTGTACACTGAAAAATATGTTTACTGCTGTGGAAGTTCAGTAAAATTTCTTCAAGTATAAACACTGACATTACAAACAGTGACTGTATGCAAATTCCAGCCCTCATTAATACTGCTAAATGATGTAGAAAAACAGTTGATTAAAAATGATAAGAAGGATTTTTTCCCCCTAAGATATTTCTGGAAAATCAATCCCAGGATAAATGCAGTAAAGACTGGGTCAGAAGCATTAGTATATTTTCAAGAAAAGTCTATGCAAAGAGGGTCCAAGGAAACAGGAATGTGAAATCTGGAGGGGTTGTGAAGAGTCTTGAGAATTTAGGAAAATGGAAGCTTCTGCCATTAAAAGTCCTAGACAAAACAAAAAGTATGATGGTGCATTATTACATATTATGGTTATATATTATATTTAATACATGCTATATGTGTGTATATTCAGCATTCCAAAATAACTATATGAATCTATATTTTAACATCTTTCTTGCTTTTCACAACTTTGCATCACATCAAAGTCTGGGAATCAGTGGAATTTCATTTCACTTTCAAAATTCTAATGACTCTTTCATAATCCTCACAGTGGAATAGTAGGAAATGTGCTGCTTAAATGTAAAAGAAAATAATATGCAATATTCTTAATAATGTATGTAGTTATAAATAAAGTGTTTTTTTAGACCAATGACATGCTAACAAAGAGATTACCTACTCTGCTATTTGAGATGTGAATTTAATATTCAGTGTTCTTTTATTTATTTTTTGTTTCATTTTCTTTAAAACATTCTCCTGTTATTTATTCTTGAGTTTATTTCTCTCACAACTTCCCCATATGGACTCTGAAGAACTCTCCTCTTTCTTCAGGTGAATGTGGAAGGGATCCACTGTGACAGGTGCCGGCCTGGCAAATTCGGACTTGAGGCCAAGAACCCACTTGGCTGCAACAGCTGCTATTGCTTTGGCGCCACTACTCAGTGCTCTGAAGCAAAAGGACTGATCCGTACGTGGGTGAGTAAGGACCTGCTGAGCCATGTAATGGTATAACGTTAGTTCCTGCTGGTGTCTTTTAGCCAGGCATCAAGGGGCAGGAGGAAATGGCAAAACGTTTAAGTAACCTTTTCCCCTGTGCTCATTTAGAACTGGTAGAGGGGCCATGTGCCATTAGATGATTGGAGTAGACACCTTTTTTATTCTTTCTTTAAAAGTATTCATTTACTGTGGATAAGGAAATAGATGCCAAGTGAGCAAGGAAAACATTATAAGGGAAATGTTATGTCTGGGGATGGGAAGAAGCTGCCTTCTGCAGAGTGAGAGCATTAGAGCAAGAAAGTAGATGTGTGCTCATGTAGTGAAAATCTGAACTGGTTGCTCATTTATTCCAACCAGCCTTAGAGAATTGTCACTCGTTAGGATGGAAAAATGTTCATTTTTAACCTTAATTTTCCTTTAACCCTTCCTACTTTTCAACTCTGCTTTTTGTTAGTGTGAAAGACCAGTTGCACAGATGTTGTAGATTTCCCTAGGCAAACAAGTCCAAAGGGTTTATCGCCTCTCCTGTCTTCATTGCCCATGAGTTATGTTTCTCATGAGAACACTTCATCATATGGGGACAGGGCCACAGATAGACACACAGTCCTTTTAGAGGAGGCCTCCAAAGACTTACACTTAACACCCTGCTGTGTTTTTACCCCACACAGGTAACGCTGAAGCCTGAGCAGACCATCCTGCCACTGGTGGATGAGGCCCTGCAGCACACAACTACAAAAGGCATCATTTTTCAGCATCCGGAGATCGTTGCACACATGGATCTGGTGAGACAAGAGCTCCATTTGGAACCTTTTTATTGGAAACTTCCAGAACAATTTGAAGGAAAGAAGGTAAGGACAAGAATGTTGAAGTCACATGAGAGCAAAATGAAACATGTTTTTAGAATAAGGCTATTCGGAGATTTATCTAACTCATCATTTCTCATTTTATTTTGTCAGTTGATGGCCTATGGCGGTAAACTCAGGTACACCATCTATTTTGAGGCTAGGGAAGAGACAGGTTTCTCTACATACAACCCACAAGTTATCATTCGAGGTGGAACTCCTGCTCATGCAAGGATTATCATCAGGCATATGGCTGCTCCTCTGATTGGCCAATTGACTAGGCATGAAATTGAAATGACAGAGGTAAGGTGGTTAGGTGTTGGGTGCCATGTTGCCAATGCATTTGCACTGAGTTTCTTCACAGTGGTTTCTTTTCTCGTTAACAGAAAGAATGGAAATATTATGGTGATGATCCTCGAATCAGCAGAACTGTGACCCGTGAAGACTTCCTGGATGTACTATATGATATCCATTATATTCTTATCAAGGCTACATATGGAAATATCATGAGACAAAGCAGGTAAACTATAATAAATATCCAAGTTAGTTTCTTCTTCTCGAGTCTATAAGAAAGATCAGTGAGATGTCAGACAAGAAAGATTTAGAAGTTGGGTTGCTAGTGTGATGATAGAAGACTAGTCAAGAATGACATCCAGGTCACCTGGTGTGAGTTATCACCACCATTTCCCCAACAAGAGACACAGAACCAGAAGCAAGATTAAGGGGGCAGATATTGAACTGATCCTCAACATGGTGAATTTCAGATGCTAAGCAAAAATTCAGGAGAAGATGTCCTGCAAGGTAGAGAGAGTTTGCTGCTGGGCTATAAATATGTTGTGAGATTGCTGAGAAAGTGTCCTCCTTCAACCCTCAGGGGAACTGGGCAGGGCCAAGTTGGTCCTGTCTCTTCCAACCATATGCATTACACACTCCAGTGTGTAATACGATATAGCCATCTTCCCTCTGCCACTCGCACCTGTTCACTCCAATGTGTAATATGATATAGCCATCTTCCCTCTGCCTTATGATGTGAAAAGACTGGGGATCACATTTAATAAGAAAGTACACAGAAGAAGAGCAAAAATGACTGTCATGAAAGCCAAAGGATGAGAATACTATAAAGGTGTGGGTATGGTCTTTTAATGACCCAAAGAGGACAATTAAAATGAAGCTCTTTGAAAGTTAGAATCACCAGTAACAATTACAATACCAGTTTTAGTGAAGTTCTAGGGCAGTAAGAGCCTCAAAGTTTTGAGGAATGAATGGGACACAATGAATCTAATATTATGAGTGGAGACTATTGTTTTCTGTGAATAAAATTGTAAAAGGGAAGAAAGAGGTAATGTCAAAGGTCAAGGGCTGATTGTTTAATCTGAGAGACAAGTAAGCATGTTTATATACCATGGGACAGGGGAGGGGGAAGAATTAGCAGCAAGATATACATAAAAATGATAGAATAAAGAGAAAATAAATAATGGAGAAGTTGTGGTACTTCAACATCGTGAGTACACGTTTACTTGAGGTCATGTGCCTCAAGTATAACGAAAACTTATCTAATGAGATAGAATGAGGAACTGTACAGATGTAGCTAAATGTTTACTGTGGAGGCAGAAAGTTGAGATTATACACATAGTCTCAGTTTCTCTGGCGTGTTAGTGTCTCTATTATAAGAATATGAAATCAATAGATGTTTAAAAATAATCTTATGTAACAAAATAGTAGATCAGTGCAGGAAAGCAAGAGAAAATTATGAACCCTCTCATTGACAAATCAATGAATCTAAAAATACCATGTTTCAAATGTTTCCATTATTAAGCATGTGGCAGAAAATCCTTTCTTTATTGCAGAAGATCCATATTGCTCTTTTGATTATACCAGAAGTAGAGACCAAATCAAGGACCAAAATTCACTTTCAAGTCTGTATTGCTTTGATTTCTTTTTCATATTTCTTATTTCTGACAGGAGATTCTTTTTTTTAATCGTAGATCTTTGTTGGTTATCTATTGATATTTTAAATATAAAAATGTGTATATGTCAATCCCAAGCAGGAGATTCTTTCCATGAAATAATTTTAAAAAGCATGAACCAAAATATCTTGTCAATTATATTGTTAATTATTTTAGAATATCAAATATAAATTAGGTGACAGAAGCCAAACAGGTTCACATGTCGTAGAAGAAAGCAAGTAACCTTGTGAGTGTGCAAATGTTATTTTGAAAATTGTTCCCTGCTTTAGTAAAAAAAAGTTTGCCAGCACACAGAATATTTTGTTAGTAGATCTGTTAGAAATGATGTTGTCCTGCATTTTTCATAATGCTTTTTTCACCTCTCACACTGATCCCACCTTTCTGCACCTTAAGACTGCTTTTTCCCATAAGTCCCTTTCTCTTATCACTTTATTTCATATACCTCACTAGATAATATCCTTTGGCTTAGGATTTCCTTTTTAAAAAACACTAAAATAAGTAAATACTTCACTTTTTCTAGAGTCAATAAAAACTAGAGTGAACACCTAGTAACGATAAAAACAAATAAACAGTGGATCAGCACTTGATTTTGTAAGACAAAGAATTTTGACAAAGATCAGAAATATGTTTGAGTCTTCCTCTCAACATAGTTAAGACAGAACCCCACTTCTTTATTCAGTTACAAATTTAGAAAGTCTCAGAAGCAAAGAGTTTTTTATACATGTGGTTTGAGATTCCAACTTTGTACATGTTAACGCTGAAATTTCCTTTTTTCTTTGCTTTTGTACTCTCCTACAAAAATTTATTTGAAGATCTTAACAACTTTGTTTTTTAGTATTCATTTACATAGAAGTCTGAATTTGGCTAATTCCCTGATTCAGGCAAAACAGTCAGTCTCTCATTCCCCAGGGGAAAAAAAAGATAACGTGTTGCAGAAATGTCTATTGCTAACACCATTCAGGTTCCATTTGATTTTTAAATACTCACTAGTCTGTTGTGTGTGTGTATGTGCCAGAGAAGGGAAGATGATGCTAGTAACTCCTCAGGTTATAGAATACCGTGAGATAACAGCAGAGATGATTTCTCAACAAACACCAGGTTACCTTCTTACTCCAGAGAATGCAGAGTCCTCCTTAAAGGAGGGGAGTGGCTTATTTACATATCACAAATGCTGTGCATCTACAAGAAGAGGAGAATGAAATCTGAATTTTAACTGAACATGTGTTTCATAAAGGCTGGCTGGTCTTCAGATCCCAGATTACAATAGGAGTCAAATCAGAATGTGCATTCATAATTCAGTACCAATAAAACCTACCTATGCTTGTTATAAAGTTTATGATTCAAGTTCCTTAAGCTTTTAGAGGTGCCTTTTATTGAAGCAAAACTATTCATTGTCTCATTTAAAAGTTTATTTGCAGAACATTTCATGTTACCAGTTAGTCAGTCATGAAATAGTCTGAGTTTATGGACTGCATATATTTTTAATGTATAATTTCAAATTACTGCAAAAGGTATCAGTATTTTCACTGTGAATAATTTTTTTCAATTACAAGGACCTTTCCACCAATAGGAAATGTGGATTAAGTTAGTTGAAGGAAAGACTACTTTGAGAGGTTCTTTATCTTCAGAAAGAGATCAATATTACTGTAATATGCTCAAGCATTGTTTTCTAGGTGGTTTTCTAAAGTTCTTGAAAGAATGTTCAGAGATTCAAGAGCAAGAAATTGGGACCAGTTGCAAAGTAAAAGCAATTTCACTAGTAATGACAGGAGATTTGCCAACAGAGAATGACCTTGAGTTGTCTCTTTGAAAGAATGAAAATATCTAATTAATTGGCCATGTCTACCTGAAGCCACTCACATTTTTAGAAGCGGAGGGAAAACTCTTTATAATAACTTCTCAACAGGACATCAGACATCTAATTTCCCAAACACTTTATGATTTATGTGAATATTTTGCTAATGTGGAATCTCACCCTTTGAGGAAGCAAAAATGCAGGAGTAAGATGTGGAACATGGAGCCCCTAAAATTTAGCAGCTCCAAAACAATAGAATGAGTTTGTGGTTGTTAACAAAACCTTGGGAAGACCCTTCTTGCAGGATTGAGTATTTGCTAGGTAAGCTTAATTTACTGGTACTGCCATCTAAGTATTTGCTCACTGTTTCCAGGATTTCTGAAATCTCAATGGAGGTAGCTGAACCAGGACGCATCACAGCAGTGACTCCTCCAGCTCACTTGATAGAAAAATGTGATTGTCCCCCAGGCTATTCTGGCTTGTCCTGTGAGGTAAGCTGGCTCCAACTAACCTGCTTAAGCCCGACTTACTTAACCAGTTGAATGGAAATACTCCCAGGACCACCTTTAATGCAATCGGTTTTACTTTCAAGCATACCTTCAACCTACTTTATTTGACCTTCCACTCATAGTATGTGATTGCAGTAAGAAGAAGATGATGTTATTGTTTGCTAGAAGTAGGACTCATGACTCAAGGGAAATATTTAATAAAAATTAAAAGATTTGTAAAAATATGAAACGGGAAATAATGTTTTCTTAAGGCCCACTTACTGCATCTGATCTGTTTTCTTGGCACTTTTTTATGAACAGTTAGAGACATTGAAACTTCAGTGATTATGAGATAAGATTAATTGGGATTTGAGAGAATTTGTGAGATTGTTTTAAAATACAGTATGTCAGAACTTAGGCAATAAATATCAGACTTTTCCCTTTAATATAGGCTTCTCAAAAGGACATATAACTGGCACTGTTCCAGCAGTGCCACTCTCCTTCAGTCATTATATTTTTAAAACTGCATTTGTTACTTTCTGAGGTATTCCTTTGACTATCTTCAGAACTGGTGAATTTTCTAGATCTTTACTTTGTGGTGGTGGTTTAGCTGCTAAGTCGTGTTCAACTCTGCCAATGGACTATAGCCCACCAGGCTCCTCTGTCCATGAGATTTCCCAGGCAAGAATACTGGAGTGGGCTGCCATGTCCTCTCCAGAGGGTCTTCCTGACTCAGAGATGGAACCTGGCTCTCCTGCATTGTAGGCCAATTCTTTACCAACTGAACCAATTTAACTGTTAAAAATATTAAATCTTAATAGTGCTGTACTAAGTCACTTCCATGAAATTAAAAGACTCTTGCTCCTTGGAAGAAAAGCTATCACCAACCTAGACAACATTTTAAAAAGCAGAGACATTACTTTGCCAACAAAGGTCCATCTAGTCAAAGCTACAGTTTTTCCAGTAGTCGTGTATGGATGCGAGAGTTGGACTACAAAGAAAGCTGAGTGCTGAAGAATTGATGCTTTTGAACTGTGGTACTGGAGAAGACTCTTGAGAGTCCCTTGGACTGCAAGGAGATGCAACCAGTCAATCCTAAAGGAAATCAGTTCTGAATATTCATTAGAAGGACTGATGCTGAAGCTGAAACTCCAGTACTTTGGCCACCTGATGCAAAGAACTGACTCCTTGGAAAAGACTCTGATGCTGGGAAAGATTGAAGGCAGGAGGAGAAGGGGATGACAGAGGATGAGATGGCTGGATGGTAGCACCAACTTGATGGACATGAGTTTGAGGAAGCTCTTGGAGTTGGTGAAGGACAGGGAAGTCTGGCACACTGTGACTGAACTGAAGTCACTTCAGTCACGTCCAACTCTTTGCAACCCTATAAACCAATCTAAGAAGAAAGAATTTGTGCTGTAGAGCTGGAGCAAGCCATGGAGGCCCCTCCCAGGCCAGCCAGTTGCTGCACTGAGGGGTCTGAGGGAGAGGGACCGAGTGTGCAGGCAGTTACTAGGGTCTTGGGGATTTACCAGCTGAAGCCAAAGCAGGTTTATAAGCTGCACAAGGCTAAACTGTAGCCTGCCAGGCTCCTCTGTTCATGGAATTCTCCAGGCAAGAACACTGTAGTGGGTTGCCATCTCCTTCTCCAGGGGGATCTTCCCGACCAAGGAATCAAACTCGGGTCTCCTGGGTACTCCTGCATTGCAGGCAGATTCAGGGTATGATCTAGGGAAAGGTGAAATTGTTGACAACCTGGCCTGGGTTTGAATCTCTACTTCATTGTATACTAAGACTGAGGTCTTGTGCAGCTTATAAACCTGCTTTGGCTTCAGCTGGTAAATCCCTAAGACCCTGAGTAACTGCCACCACACCCGGTCCCTCTCCTTCAGACCCCTCAGTGCAGCAACTGGCTGGCCCAGGAAGGGCCTCCACAGCTTGCTCCAGCTCTACAGCACAAATTCTTTCCTCTTAGATTGGTTGATGGCCCCCCCACACACCAGTTAGATATTTTTAACATCTCTCGCATCTACTGCCCAAGAATCACAGAAAGACTAAATGAACTAGAACTTAAGCACTTATCACAGTGCCTGGTGGAGTCATTATTAGTTAATGTGGTTAATGGTATTATTACTGGAATAAATAGTTATACATCTGTGTATTTATTTATAAATATAGTGGACCCTTGAACAACTTAGAACTGCCTGGATCCACTTATGTATGAATTTTTTCAGTAAATATACAGTGGGCCCTCCACCAGTTTCCATTCCATGGATCCAACCAACTGCAATCAAAAATTCCATCTGTGGTTGCTTAAATCCACTAATGCTGAATCCATGGATATGAGAGAGCCGAGTCAGATTTCAGGATCAATGGAGACTCCTGGAACTAATCTCCTGGCAGATAATGAGGAAGGACTATAATTTTGTATAGCTTTTGTAAATAGGATTTGAGAAGTTCTATTAAGTATGGTTTGCAAGGCAGGTGAAATACAACTTTAAAACAATGAACATGACTCTCCTGAGAGGTGGCATGGTATGATGAAAATAGAAAGGCATTTGGTTTGGGTGAATCCTGCCTAACTCCTCCAGATGAACAGGGCATTTGCTTTTTGTTATTGGACTTTGGGTTTTTTTTTTTAACTTGTACAATCATCATGTGGATTAATGTAAATGAAAATATAAATATAAAATCTCCATTGTAAATTGAAGTGCCATTCAACTTAGCTATCATCATATGAATTTCACATAGTCATAAAACCATTTCATAAGAATAACTGTAAATATCTGTGAAATATTTTTGGAATAAATTTTTAGCTCTGTGACTGCTCTGAATGGCAATATTTATTTGAATGAACAAATAATCCATCTCCTTATTGTCATAACTTCTTCATACACATGTATACTTTTGCACATACACCAGTAACTATATCCCTGGAATAGCAAATGGCAACCTGCTCCAGTATTCTTTCCTGGAAAAAACCATGGACAGAGGAGCCTGCTGGGCTACAGACCATAGGGTCACAAATAGTTAGACGCAACTGAGTGACTTAGCACAATAAGTATGTATATTGTACTTAAAATCACAACCCAATATGTGTGAAATATCCATATGTACACACAGTGGAGATGTGAAAAAATGAGAGAGTAAAAAAGGCACATACAGAATATGCTACCTTTACAATGAGCATGAAAAAAGATAAAAGAAAGAATTTGAGATTTTTCTAGACAAAAGGTGGAATTTTATTTATCCCAAGGAATGTTGGCCTGCACTGCTGTCTCACTGTGTGACCTTGGTCAATCCCTTAATTGCTATCGGCCTTAGTTATTATATAGTTAGCCAATCTATAAAATTACAGGTTGGGTTTTGTAGTTCCAACATTCTCTGGTTCTATGATATTATTTTTCTATACAACATATTGAGTAAGTAATCAAGATTGACCTTTAGATATCTCGAAAAGAAACTCACTACAGCTATGTTTTCTGCATTTATTTAAAAGAATACTCTTCCCTTATAAAGAAAAATATTAGCAAAGAAGCAAATGATTTTAATGCAATCTACTTTCACACACACACACATGCACACACCTTCCATTCCAGATTTTAAATGTTAAAACTCATCTTATTATAATCAACAAGCTTTTAAATAGTATATTCTAAAATGTACTTTCCTATTAATTGTAGTAAATTTCCATCATTATATGAAAATATAAATTAGCACAAATAAAGCAAATATTATATGAAAAAAATCAAGAAAAACTAGACATACATACAAACTATGATCTGCATTGGTGGCTTCACCTATGTCCTGTGAATTTCACTTAAACTCCTATGGACAGACAATAATTAAAGTAATATCTTTAGTGGCAAGATTAGAGAATAAAGACCAATCTCTTATAATAAGGTACCTGAGGTTTTCTCCACAACCCATTGCCTCTAATCCATTATGCATCTTGTTTATAATTCATCTTGATTCTAAAGTGTAATTACTCAGGCATAAAATCTCATCATCAAAGCAAGAACTAAGGACAGGTTTAAAATAATACATCCCATTCTAGTAACATATGCTTTGGGTCGTGAATACACAAAGCAATTCCTTTACAATATTTTCACCAAATGTAAGGTATTCTAGAGACATATGCATTTACAAGCTACTCATTTCATGTTTTTATACAGAAATGTGGTTGCAAATAAACAAAATTAAGTGTTAGTTACCATACAGCCAGTTGTGAGGACCTAGCATTGTCTATTACCTGTAGGATTATAATACTATAGCCCTGTTCATTGAAAATGTCAGTTCTAGAAATGATTACTTTTTATAATTTATCATTAGAAGTAGAGACTGGGTTACCTTTAGATAGATATCAAATAAAAAACACAATTTCCTTATCACTTTTGCTGTTGTGGGAGCCATTTAGATTACCATACTTTACCTAAGCTGCTCCTCACTATTACCTCAGTTAACATTGTTTTCTCAACTGACCTAATCTCAGGTTAGGGTGTATGCAGAAACTGAAACTATTCGTTGTTGAATATGTGGTTCTCTGCAATAAGACCATGGAAATCAGATATTCACAGATAATCTCTTGGTGATGTTTTGTTCATTTAATCATCTTTCCCCTTCCACCATGTTTTAATAGTGCTTCTGACTCATGGCTAAATGGTTAGTATATACTGGATCACCTCTCACAAACTGTCAGGTGACTGCCAAAAATACGTTTTTTAAATACTCAATGTATACCTATTACCAGCTCATAACACTCAAAAGACAAAATAGTAAGACAGACTTTTTTTCTTATACATGCATGCTTCTGGGGATGTCCTTTACCATTTTCATTGTACATGGAAGACCCAAAGACTCTTCATATTCATTAAATATTAAGGAACATGGTAGGGTAAGTGGCATACGTTGTAAGTGTGTTTCTCAATGCAGTAAAGAACAATCACCATTGGCTTTTTTTTTTTTTTTTTAGTATATTCTCAATGACTAAAAAGTTATCTGGAATAGAAACAACTCATTGATTTATTAAAAATCAAGCACTGCACACACACATCATCTCATTTAATCCTCACAGCAACCCTGTTAAAACACACACACACAACTGACCATTTATTGAGAGCTTACTGTATCCTTCACAACGTTATGTGCATTCCCTAATATACTGACACCAACATTGAGTGTATTGTGATTCTCATTTTATGGGTGAGGAAATGAAAGCCCAGGCAGGTTAGGAAACCTGCCTTTTATCACACAGTTAGAAGACAGTGAACAGCTATTTAAACCTGGCTCAAAAAACCTAGATACATGAATGTGTGCATGCACGCTAAGTCACTTCAGTCATGTCCAACTTTTTGTGACTCTATGGACTATAGAGTCCATAGGCTAGGCTTCTCTGTCCATTGGATTCTCCAGACAAGAATACTGGAGTAGGTTGTCAGGTCCTTCTCCAGGGGATCTTCCCAACCCAAGGATCAAACCAACGTCTCTTATGTCTGCTGCATTGGCAGGCAGGTTCTTTACCACTAGTGCCACCTGGGAAGCCCCAGATACATTACTAGTCAGCCACTAAGTTCTGCAACACCCTTACATTCCAGGTGAGGAAACTTCAGTCCATAGTATTTAAAATCTGTACAAGTCATCTGTAGTAAGTGGTAGAACAGGAAATAAACCCAGGATTGTCTGATTGTAAAACCCATGTAAAGATACGAGAGAGTGTTTTTTACTAGCAACAGCAGAAGTGTCTATTTTTATTAAACTCTGAGGAGGACAGAGGGGTGTTGTGTAACCTCACACCTGGAGCATGTTGGCTTTCTACTTCCTTTGTCTCACATTCCCTTTTCTCCTCCCTCCCACATTTTTGTACAGTTCAGTTCTAACATTTTGATGGAATACCATATTATGAAGACAAACATGGAAGGAGAGCAGAAGAAAATTGAGCTCTGAATAATTTCTGCACAAGAGAAGAAGAGAATTTGGGAAAAGTTTGAGTTAAGAAAAAAAGGGATAAGATTAGGACCATGTTTATTTACTTGCCTTTCAATAATTTTTTAATTTTGTTCCAGAATGGATTTTTAAACAGGACTTTAAAAAGTAGCTATTATCTTTCCTCTTTTGTTCTCAACTCAAACATAATGATTCTCATGAATTTTGCCCTAGTTGACTGAGAAGAAAAACATCTGATTTTAAAAAGCGTCCTCGGCAATGTGAAAAACAGATTAAAAAAGTACAAATAAGATCCACAAGAGTAGGAGATTAAAGAGGAATAAATGCATTTACATTCCTTTACAAAGTGTTTTAAATTTCTCTTGTATTGTGGAGTAGTCTTTTTTTTTTTTTTTTTGCTAACTCTTAGAAATTTGATCTGTAAAGACACACAATTAATCTGGAGTGTTAGAACTGTAGAAACTTCAGAAAACAACTGAGTTAATACATATGCTCATTTGTGGGATGAGGAAACCACATCTCAATGACACCAAGTGATTTGCCTGTATCCCTCAGGCAAAACAAACTTGGAAAATCAAGGTTTCTATATTCATTGATGTCACAGTGCCAGAGTCTGTATGCCCTTCAAAGACACACATTTCCAGCAGAGAGCGAGGAACGTGCCAGTAATTCTCAATCCTGGCTGCTTATTAGACCCTCCTGTGAGTTTTACAACCAACACTGGCCCAGCTTTCCACCAATTACATGAGAATCTCTGGGGGCAGAGCCAGGTATCAGTATTTAAAGCTCCTCAGACGATTCTGTGTGCAGCCAGGGTTGAGAATCACAGAGACAGGCCTAGAAGCTTCCACATAGAGCTTGAGTTGAAGCCCAGACTTGTACTCCCCCTGGAGTGCTTTTCTACTTTGTCCTGCTCTTTCCAGAGAAGAGCCATAGCAATAAGAGAAATTGGGTATATTACAGTAAATTTCACCTGCCAGGGCTCCTTTAGATTTCAGTCCATAACATTGAATTGCATATGACTCCTCAATGAAAATGACCATCTCTTAATGTTATTCTTCTTGTAAGACCTGTTTTAAACTTCTGTTTGATTTAAAAAATAGAGCTAGGAACTCTAAGTTTGTGTGATCTTTAAAGACACCCCCCCAAGAAAATATACCAGTAAAATAACAGTAAGTATATGGGTATCCAAGGATGAAATCTATACCAAAAAAATCCAATTTTATTCTACAGTCAGCATGCACCAGAGTTGGAACAACCTACGCTGTGTAACCTTTTTAAATACACCTTAGATTGTTGCCTCAATTATGCTTAAATGAATTCCTGAGCCATAATTTCCAGACCTTACTTGGTAACAATAGCAAAAACGAACCTTGATTTTGAATAATATGAATAAACTTATTCAAGTATCTGATTCTCCCACTATAAGATAAATAGGACTCCAAATATTTTGAATACTGTTCCTGGTTCTATCAGCTTGCTCACATCCAGGACATTATTATATCTCATTAGAATTTCCTACAGGCCAAGATAAAAGCAGAGAGAATCTTAAGTGCTTAATTGAAGTACTCTCACATTATCCAAATCAAAACAAACAAGAGAGTGCAGATGATAGATCGTTTTCTTTTTCTAAGGAACCTCTGCCTACTCCACCCTGGTTTGGTTCTTTTGATCCAGAACCAAAAGAATGCAAAGGCATAAAGAAGTTCTTAATTTAATATTTTCCCCTGCTTATTCAGCAGTCACTTCTCTCATCAGTGGGAGCAAGGTATCCTGTGGGAAAAAGTTGACATGGATAACATCCCTTCATAATCTTTAGTGGAATCTGAAAAACTAGCTCCTACCTCTTACTCATAAATCAACAATGGCTGATAAATGCAGCAGCTTTGCATAATAAGAGATCTGAGCCCAAAACACAGGACTGTTCTCATTTCCTCTTCAGAGCGATGGGCTTTCTTCCAAGGAGCCAGTGATGTTTCTTGATAAATTTACATAATACACCCGAATGAAGATGGAAGCCTTGATTTTGCATATGTCAGCTTTGTTAGCAGTTTCCTGTTTGCCCTCAGATTTTTATTGCAAGATGAAAAAAACTACATCAAGAAAAGATACATTTTATTGGTGGCCTGATATTCCCAAGACATGTAAAGCTCTTATTATTTTGAATTTCTTACTTTTATAGTCTTTAAATTATACCTATATAAATAATGCAACTGCAATACTTTTTATTATTTAATTTTTTTGCTGAGTCTCATTGGACATTTGCTAGCTACCCATCAAGCACAGTAGAGACAGCTTTTAGGTTGTCAAGGACACTGGGATTCTCTCTTTAGGCCATATGACAATTTTATTTAAAAACAAACTTCTTCCTCAAGAAAAAAGACTATGTGAAGTTTGCTCAGGCTGAGTGGTATTTGCAAATGACAACTTTCCTTTGCTAACATCTGATAACACAGATGCTGCCTGTATACTTGATGGACCAGGCAGAAATACACATTAGAAATCAAAAGTGACATTCACTGTTTGTAAGTGGTGTTGCCTTTCCCACTGATGAGATGAAAAATATCTTTCTTTTTTACTAGTGAAGAACCCAAGTTTTGCTAAAGAAAGCTTTCCAAGTTGGCTCTCCTAATTGGCCCCTTTTTCTTTCAGACATGCACGCCAGGATTTTATCGACTGCGTTCTGAGCCGGGTGGCCGAACCCCTGGAGCAACCCTGGGAACCTGTGTTCCTTGTCAGTGTCATGGACATAGCAACCTGTGTGACCCTGAAACCTCCATATGCCAGGTATTCACCTGAGCCTTTCTTGAATAAAGCCCATGTTCTCATTTCTCCTTACACATATTGATAAACTGAGTGCAGAGATCAGCTAACCTGCAGGGAACTTAATTGTATACATATATGTGTGAGTGTGTGTGTGTAAGAAATATTTGAAGAAAAGACATCGTGCTGCTGCTGCTAAGTCACCTCAGTCGTGTCCGACTCTGTGCAACCCCATGGACTGCTATGCATTTTAAAAAATAATTTAAAAATTATAACTGGAAAAATCACTGCTCATATCAAGAAATAGTATATTAATACCAACAGCATCTTAGACAAGTACCAGAATCGGAGAAGGCAATGGCACCCCACTCCAGTACTCCTGTCTGGAAAATCCCATGGACGGAGGAGCCTGGTAGGCTGCAGTCCATGGGGTCGTGAAGAGTCAGACACGACTGAACGACTTCACTTTCACTTTTCACTTTCATACATTGGAAAAGGAAATGGCAACCCACTCCAGTGTTCTTGCCTGGAGAATCCCAGGGACGGGGGAGCCTGGTGGGCTGCCTGCCGTCTATGGGGTCGCACAGAGTCAGACACGACTGAAGCGACTTAGCAGCAGCAGAATCACAAGGGGGTTTTTTTCTGATTATAATTAAAAATAAACTCTTTGTAAGAAATTAATTATAGAAAAGTATTAAGGAAAAAAGTCATCAAAAATTCAAGATAGATATTTAATATTTTATGTGTTTCCCACCAATTTTATGTATTTGCTTATAAAGAAGATTTATATGATACCATAGGTGTAGTTTTATGTCCTGAATTTTTTTTAAAAATGTATATATCATGAGCATATTATGTTGCTAGTCTTTACAATCTTTATACTCTTTGATTTGATATCCCATAATTTAACTTTTTAAAGAATTTTTAATTGCTCTTTTTTTAATTTTTTTATTTTTGTGATATTCCTGCTAAAACCCCATTTTCTCATCCCTGGAGCAATCAGGACTGTGGAGAAATTCAAGTTTTACATGTCACCACTTGGGGCCCCCAAAATCTAATCCCACACAGCTCTGGGTATCTCTGCTGAATTCCTTCACCACCTCTTCTAGTCTTCTGAAACCCCCATGGAGCCTTGTGGAACTCATGACCAGAAATCAGCAAAATCCCTACATAATCTCCCTCTTCCCTTGATTTCCTCTTCATTTGCTCAAAGTGAAACGCGATTTCCCAACACATTGCTCCCCAGCCATGCTCTCAAGTGAAAGCCACTGTTTTTTCTCACACTCTTCATTCCCCTGAGCCTGAAGGTGGGGCCACTTTCATATCACCCTTTTCTCTTCTGTAACAACCCCCAGCTTTGAATCTCACGTCTCCATTCATTTGCCCACTGTACCTGCTTGTTGAAGCCACATTCTAACCCTCAGGTCACCTACCACATTCCTGGAAGATTTTTCATTTGCATCATTGCCATTCACTGTAGCACCACTTCTGTCATAATTCCTACTGATTCTGATGCCCATAAAATGAACTCCTCCACACCCTTAACTTTAGTGTCTTGTCCTCACTCCACGAGCCTTTCCGAGAGCTTGTCATTATCAGGAACTGAGAGCTTCTATAGTCTCAAGGTAAACCATCCTCTCCTTTGACTGGAAATGGCTACCCATTCCATTATCCTGCCCTGGAAAATTCCGTGGACTATGTAGTCCATGGAGTTGCAAAGAGTTGAACATGACTGAGCGACTTCACTTTTCATTTCTTAATACTTCAGTGTCAACATTTTTAGTCTCATCATTGACATTCACATCTTTTAACGTTCCTTGTGACTCCCATGCCCTCACTTTCTAACCAGCTTAATATCCATGTGGAGAAGGCAATGGCACCCCACTCCAGTACTCTTGCCTGGAAAGTCCCATGGATGGAGGAGCCTGATGAGCTGCAGTCCATGGGGTTGCTGGGAGTCGGACACGACTGAGCGACTTCACTTTCACTTTTCACTTTCCTGCATTGGAGAAGGAAATGGCAACCCACTCCAGTATTCTTGCCTGGAGAATTCCAGGGATGGGGGAGCCTGGTGGGCTGCTGTCTATGGGGTCACACAGAGTCGAACACGACTGAAGTGACTTAACATAATATCCATGAGCCTTCTTTATTATCGCTGCTTTGTAATGTTCATTTTTCTTATTACTACTCATTTACTGACCTGAACAGTTAGTGTTCAGGTCTTCATTGTATTTGATTTATTAGCAGTGTTTGCTGCTCTGAGTCACCCATTCCTCTTGAAGCTTTTGTTCAGTTTAATTTTCTGGACATGGTATTCT
This sequence comes from Bos taurus, assembly GCF_002263795.3. Taxonomy (NCBI): domain Eukaryota; kingdom Metazoa; phylum Chordata; class Mammalia; order Artiodactyla; family Bovidae; genus Bos; species Bos taurus. Next base: position 67,476,182 of record NC_037336.1, read on the forward strand.
CGGGATTTTCTTGGTAAAGTCTGCTCTTTGATAGTTTTCTTTTCTGTTTTCTCCTCATTACCTGAAATCAATACATTGATATTCCTAGGACTGAATCCTTGGAGCAATTTGCTTCTCTAACAATATTCATTCTCATGGTGATCTCCCCCAGGCAATGACTTTCAATATCTATACTGAGATTGCATAGTATTTACCATTATTTCTATGATTACATTTTAGATCCAACTTTTTAATCTTTCCAGAATTTATTATAATTGGGGAGATAATTTTTCTTCAAATATGTTACTTTAAAGAAATATTTACTTAATAATATTTCCTTTTCTCCTTGACACATCATGGTGTCTGAATATATACTTATTTCTTTTACTTGTGTTAAGATATGTTTTAAAGAGCATCTATTCTTTTCTCCTTACATTTTAGTTCCTATTATAATGCCCTGATTACCTTCATTTTATGGTAAATTATAAATTCTAGTAAAGCAAGGCTGTTTGCTACACTTCTTTTTCTAATTTTCTTAGCTTATTGTACTTATATATTCTTTCAAATGACATTTTGATTCACTATTTCCTCTCTTCCCCAAAAAATAGCACTAGAATTTTTATTTGAAGTGTATTAAGCGGTTCATAAACAATCATCGTCTTTACACTATTGAATTATCCTCCCTAAACCTTAAGAATATGATACTCTTTACTTTCAAACATTTTATGCTTCATAGTTTTTTTAGTATTACCTATATGGGCTATGCATTTCTTATGTTAAAATTATTGCCACGTATCTTACATTTTCTTATTAATGGTAAGCATTATATTTTTTATTTCAATGTATTTATTAACTGGTCATTACTGGTAAATATTGACAAAATAGATTTTTTACATGTTTTTTAACATTCAACTACTTTCTTTCTAGCTCTAGACATTTCTTAGTTGATTCAGTTATTTTTATATTTACAATATTTTCAAAAAACTATATATGTGTCTTCCTTGCCAGAGCTATCTCTCATATAATACTTTCATAGTTTTGCTTTAAGTCTCAAAAAATGTTATATAGAAGGGTGGTCAGCTTCCTATCTTATTCATGATTTTAATAAGAATGACTCATCTTTTATCACAAAGTACAATTCTGGCGATTAGTTTAACGTAAATATTTTTCATCCTATTAAGACAACTTTTTATTCCTGACTTCTTAAAGACTGTCTTCTTTCAATCAAGACAGAATATGGAAATTTATAATATGCTTATTTGTGAGGACTGGAGCGGAGGTGTAGATACTAACCATCCTTGAATTCTTGAAATAATTGTCATTTGGTTTAAGGGTAATGTTTTTTCCCAACTTTCTGGCCAGTAAAATTCAACAGATAATTTCAGAGGTGGTTAACATACATTCTTAAGTGAGAATTAAATGCATTTTTCTTTCTTATGCTATCTTCACTGTAAATTATAATAGTAATGTCACTCCATATGATGCTGGGAAAAATTGAGGGCAGGAGGAGAAGGTGGGCGGCAGAGGATAAGATAGTTGGCTAGCTTCACTGACTCAATGGACATGAGTTTGAGCAAACTCCAGAAGATGGTCAAGGACAAGGAAGCCTGATGTCCTGCAGTTTGCAGGATCACCAAGAATCAGACACAACTTAGCAACTGAACAACAATGAATAATTTAGAAGTCCTCATAAAAGATACAGTTTAATTTCATTTTTATTTCAGATAAAAGTTGTTGTATTTATACCGTCTGTACTCTTTTGACCAACTGATTATTATAACCACTTTTGGGCCAACAATTCTTACTGTAAGCTCCATTTTCTGAGATATCCCTATGTGAAATAAAAATAAATACATAAATGCATCAGACATACACAGCTAGTATAAATTATTGTGGTCTGAATTTTTATATTTTCCATCAGGGAGCTTACAACTTTTGAGGTTAGGCAACTTTGCTCATCTTTGAAACACTTCATGAGACAAATAGGAAATAACTATGATTACTCCAATGCTATATCTGAAGCAACTGAAGCATACAGATTTCTTTACTATTTTTACTGTGTTTCCCAGTTAAATATCATATCCACTACACAATGCAATACCCTCTATGTTGGCATGGTGGTTATAAACATGACTCTGTGGTCGGACTGCCTTGATTCAAATTCTGGCTTCATCCATTATGGGCTGTGTAAGCTTAGTCAACTTATTTAACCTCAATGGCGTCTTAATTTCCTCATTTATAAAATGAAGATAATAATAGTACTGAATCATAGAGTTTTTCTATGGATTCAATGAAATGCTAGGTAAAAGGCTTAGAACATTACTTGGCACATGATAAGCTCTATAGTAGAAGTTATGGCTATGATGATTAATGATAATAAAGATGTTAATTACCATACATATTATCCACCATTTATAGTCTAAGAACCAGATGATAATTAATCAAAAATTATTGTAAAAAGCATTGCTATATCTAATGCTGTGCCAGATTTTCTCTTATCTTGTTTTTTCTTTTCCTTTATTCCTTTCTTCAGAAATAAAGAGTAGAAAAATACTGTAGAAAATTTCACAAGCTAAACATTTCACCTGTAAAATAAAACACATCACTTTATAACTACCCTCTTAATAATTATTAATGACACAAGAGAGCTGTTGCTTCTTCGTAGATGCTAATAAATCCTACACATAGGCATGTTATTACCAATATCTAAGTTACCATTGCCTCTTAAGGAAAACTTTCTTCAAAATGAAATAGTAAAACCTACAAAATATTGAACCTCATGCCAGAAGGGGGAGAAGAGGTAGGTGATTTAATACTGATCCATACACACACACACACATACACACACACGCACGCAATCATAAAAATAGATAAGATAGTCAGTTTTAAGAGTTTATATAACACATCTAAAGCTTTGTATTTTTATACACATATATATTCTCATTGAATTTTCACTAAACCTATAGTCAATATTGGGCTTCCCAGGTGCCACTAGTGGTAAAGAACCCAGGAACCATAAGAAACACTGGTTCGATCCCTGGGTTGGAAAGATCCCCTGGAGGAGGAATGACAACCCACTCCAGTATTCTTGCTTGGGAAATCCCACAGAGAGCCTGGCAGGCTATAGTCCATAAGATCACAAAAAGTAGGACATGACTGAGTGACTTACATAGTCAATATTATTTCTCCAACACTTTACATGGGAATATTGAAATCTCAGGTGGCACAAATAACTTTTTCAAGACTAAACAAGTTGTGAAAATATTATTTTTACTCTATCACAATTCTTATTTTAAAATGAAAGGATAAAGTAAATCTCTATTATTGACCTGCTGTGTTGTCTGTAACACTCAGTCTCCATGGTTAAGCAATTAGTTCCATCTTCAGTAAACTCATAACTAGAATCTACTGTGTTTAAGTCTTTTTAAAATAAACCTTATCTTATTTAATCTATCTTACCAAGGTAGAAATTATTAGTATTTTATTACAACTCTGAAAATTAATCCTAAAAAATTTTAAGTAACTTACAGAGCCTTCAGTAAAAAGTATTAGAATCAGGTTTCAAATCTAGTACAAAATAATACTTGCTGATTATGGGTGAGAGTAATCATACTTTTAGCTGATGGAATGAGTGTGATTTTGAAGGTCCAGGTGAATTTTACCCCAGTGTATTAATAGAATCTGCAATGTGATTAAGAGCTGTATATGAAAAAAATTTGCAAAATCATGAAAATATGAAATTTGTCACAGGATGGAGAACAATAAAGTGTCATACCAGGTTTTAAAAAGGAAAGTAGAATGTAAGAAACAGATTGAGTTTGATCTCCAGTGAAACATAATGTTTATTAGCTATCAGAATAGGTTCCCTTAAAATAAGACGTATCAGGCTAATTGCTTGAGTTACGATGTATATAACATCTGAGACCATGGTCCCATGATTCTCAGTATAATTTCACATTCATCATAGAATGTAATAAATGATGTGTCAAACTTAGTAAAAAAGATTAACAGCTACTATGTGTCCAACTTTATGTATGTACCAGAACCAGGGCTTGCCACTGTAGATAATCTTTTCTCATTTATTCTTACAATAAATTGATGAGAAAGGATTATTCCTTCTAATACAGCTGATAAAATGATGCTGAGAGAAATTAAATAATTTGCTTAAGTCATAAGCCTAAGAGTCAGATCTATGGTTCAAACTCTGGTTTGTTCAGATGGGCATTTGATAGAAGATTTCATTATATGCTCACAAACAGGGCTGAAAATATAGGCCAAATAGTGATCAGTTAACAGGTTCAGTGGATGTAGAAGCTGCTAAACAGCATAACCTAGAATAAGCTCTAGAGATGTCTCCATTGATGAGGCATAGGATTTGTGTTTGACCCCGTCATGTTCAAAATCTTTTTCAGTGATTTGAATGAAATCTATCAAATATTCAGATGATGTAAAGTGTTGGATGCTGTCAATAATCAAAAAGAGCCTGGCAGGTAGAATTATGAGCCACAATTAACAAGGTTAAATTAATAGAGTAGGTTTTGAACTTAGGCTCACTTGTTTATTCATTCTTGAGGCATTTTTTAATAAGTATTACAATGTTCAGGCATAGTGGTGGGTTCTGGGAATATAAAGATAAGGAATGTGTGGGTATTGCCCTCTAGGAATTTATATACTAGTGTTTAAGGTAAAAAACAGAGGGAATGACACATAATAGCAATTTCTATGAAATAGGAGTTCTTATTTTACTATATAGATTCACTTGTATAAGATCAAGATCAAGGATGGAAGTATGTTAAATATATTTGGTGAGATTTAGAATCTCTATTTTAAGAGAAATTCTGACTAATCAGGGTTGTTAACTGTTTAGCTTGAGAAAAAGATTTAGGAAGTAATAATGTACTTAAGATATTTGAAGACTTTCCCTGAGAAATGGAAATTAGACTTAATCTGCATAGCTTCAGGAGGCAGAGCTTGGGTCCCTAATTGAAATTAGAGTGAAACATTTTCAATCAGCACAAGGAAAAGCTTTGTGAAAGTAAAAGTGTTAGTCACTCAGTCCTATCCGACTCTGTGACCCCATGGACTGTAGCCCATCAGGCTCCTCTGTCCATGGAATTCTTCAGGCAAGAATACTGGAATGGGTAGCCATTGTCTTCTCCAGGGAATCTTCCCAACCCAGGGATCAAACCCAGGTCTCTTGCACCACAGGCAGTCTTTACCTTCTGAGCCACCAGGGAGGATTTAATCTGCATAGCTTCGGAAGGCAGAACTTGGGTTACTAACTGAAAATTAGAGTGAAACAAGCTTTCATTCGGCATAAGGAAAAACTATGTAGCTTATGGTTATACAAGATGAAAAGGGCTGCCTTTGAGAATCCATGCATTTAATAATATGTCAAGGAGTGTGAAGAGGCATCCCTATAAAGAAAAATAGTAACTTCTCACCTTAGTTCAAAGATACCAAATATTAATACAATATTCATTTGATTTAGTGGAAGGAATGAATACCCCGTTTTCCCATGTACAAAAAACAAAAACGAATGCTATATATTGTAATCTACTATTGAAATGATACTGGCATACATTAATCTCCAGATTATTAAACTTCTCTTTAGGCATCTAACACATAAAACTTTTTTCTAAAGATTAATTTCTGTATAAGAAAAATATTATGTCCTCTATTTCAAAGGAAACAGGAAAGTCATATGAAAGATTGATGTCAAAAGTTTCAAAAATAGCATCATGATTTGTGTGCTGTGTTTGTGGGGCTAAGTGGGGCATTTAATTCAGTTAACCAAGTTTAGTATGTCAGCAACCCTGTGAAAGATTGACTGTCCAGAGAAAGTTCAAATATTTGCTTTCTCTGCATAGAAATTACACAGAGTTGTAGGTATAAAAGAAGCAAGCCATATTTTTTAACTATCTGTATTTTTAGTAATGATCAGCATTATTTTTTGTGTTGACTCACTTATCAGTGTTACAGTAGGTTACATAAATAATTTATTATGCAGGTTGTTTTTTTTTTATTTTTTACAAAGGCAAATGTTAACAATTATTGTTTAAGATACCATGTATTTTGGGGCATCTGCTCATTTCTATAACTATAAAGTATGTTCTTAAAGCACTCCCCAGTTAACACTCTTTCATCATTTGGCAACTTGCTGAATGATTTGAGACTGGAATTCACAGATAATTATTTTATCTTGGAACCATTATCTCTCACTATGCTACTGTTAAATATGAAATCGCTATTTTCTTGCTAAAATACAAGTGATTCCTTTGGATGATTGAAAAAGAGAGGATTATGGTACTTAAATCAGTATCCAAATACGACAAATCCTCTTTCCCTGCTAGCCACCTTACTGTAAATTCTTTAGACTTGAAACTTGACCTTTTCATCTTAAGAAGCCTAACCAGTTTTCATCTATAATACCTAGAAAGTACATTCATTTATGCAGTCATTTCATTCAAAATAGTCATTGAATGTCAACATATTTCAGCCACTGTGTTGAGCAAGGAGAATTTAGCCCAGACTTCAGGCATCAGGGAATGTTTATCAGAGAAAGAGACAGTGAAAATGAGAGCTGAATGAATACGTGTTAGTCAAGTAAGAGGAGGAAAAACATCCCAGAACAAGATATTTGCATATGAAAACTCCCAGAGGTAAGAGGAGGCACTGCATAATTTGAGAATTTCAGATAGTCCTATATAGCTTTAGCATACAGTGTGAAGGTTACAGTGGCTAGATGGAAGACTGGAGGAGTAAGCAGAGGCTGAATTATAAAGGTCTTTCTTGCTATGCCAGAGAGATGATAGTGACCCCAAATTAAATGGGAAATACAGGAGTATTAGGAGATTTTGAAAGAGATGAGCTTAATTTTTGAGGTTTCTCATTCAAATACTTTTGTGTTATACAAGAAGATCTATCTAAGAAGCAATTAGAAACTTAAGTATGGAACTCATTAGAGATTGATATTAGGCAGAATATATAAAATTTAGACTTTGGGAAAGATAGATGATAGCTGCTATGCTATGCTATGTGCTGTCACATCAGTCATGTCTGACTGTTTGTGACCCCATGGACTGTAGCCCACCAGGCTCCTCTGTCCATGAGATTCTCCAGCAAGAGTACTCCAGCAGGTTGCCATTTCCTCTTCCAGGGGATCTTCCCGACTCAGGGATGGAACTTGCTTCCCTTATGTCTCTTGAATTGGCAGGTGGGTTCTTTACCACTGGCACCACCTGGGATGCTCTGATAGCTGAAGTTCTAGTAATGGTTGAAATGACAAAGGTAGAAAATGTAGGAAAGAGAAAGAAAAGAAATGAGAGCCAAAGTTAGAAAGGACCAATCTTACTCAACAGAAAGAAGAAAAAAATCCATGAAGGAAGATAAAAAAGAGTAGCCACAGAGGGAGGAAATCACTCAGTACACTGTACTATTAGAGAAACCATTTTATTGTTCAGTCACTAAGTCATGTCCAAATCTGTAACCCCATGCACTGAAGCACACCAGGCTTCCTGCCCTTCACTATTTCCCAGAGCTTGCTCAAACTCATGTCCATTGAGTCAGTGATGCCATCCAACCATCTCATCCTCTAATCATCCCTTTTTCCTTTTGCCCTTAATCTTTCCCAGCATTAGAGCTTTTTCCAATGAGTGAGCTCTTTGCATCAATTGGCCAAGTATTGGAGCTTCAGCATCTGTCCTTCCAATGAATATTCAGGGTTGATTTCCTTTAAGATTGACTGGTTGGATCTCTTTGCAGTCCAGGGGACTCTCAAGAGTCCTCTCCAAAACCACAGTTCAAAAGCATCAATTCTTCGGCTTTCAGCCTTCTTTATGGTTCACCTCTCACAGCTGTACATGACTACTGGAAAAACCATAGCTTTGACAATGTGGACCTTTGTCAGCAAAATGATATCTCTACTTTTTTAATATGCTGTCAAGATTTGTCATAGCTGTTTTCCTAGGAGCAAGCATCTTTTAATTTCATTGCTGCAGTCACCATTCACAGTGATTTTGGAGCCCAAGAAAATAAAGTCTGTCACTATCTTCACTTTTTCCCCCATCTATTTGCCATGACGGATGCCCCCATCCAGATGCCATGATCTTAGTTTTTTGAATGTTGAGTTTTAAGCCAGCTTTTTCATTCTCCTCTTTCACCTTCATCAAGAGACTCTAGTTCCTCTTCACTGGTTCCTCTGCCTCTTTTAAATCCAGCTTGTACATTTGGAAGTTCTTGGTTCATGTACTGTTGTAGAAAGAGAAAATGTCAACCTAATGATGGCAAGGAATATCAGCTGCTGCAGATGGTTCATATATCATGAAGACAGATTCTTGTCAGTAAATTTTGATTTAGCAAGAAAGATCATATTTATGAGCCTGGACGTATGTTCCAGTGGTGAAATCAGAAGCCTATTTGGGGTCAGAGGGGAAGTAAATTAGGAGTTTAGGGTTAATATATACATGCTACTATATATAAAATAAAATAAACAGCATGGACCTACTGTATAGCACAGGAAACTATACTCAATATCTTGTAATATCCTATAGTAGAAAAGAATCTGAAAAAGAATATATGTATGTTTAAAGCCTTCATTAAAAAATGAAGAGGTGAAAAAGAGATGAGGAAGTAGAGACTAGCAATGTGAATAGTGTTTTTAATAAACCTATCAAAGATAAGATGGAAGTTGTCCAGAAACATGAGATCCCAGAGATTTTTTTTTTTTTTTTTAACATGAAAGGCTTAACCAATCTCAACTGTCAGTGGAAGTAAGCCATCAAAGAAGGAGAAAATGCAGATGCTGGAGGTAATAGGAGACAAAGAAGGCCTTTTTTCTAAATGAGAGTTTAGGAGGAGAGCAGCTTTAGACAAAGAACAATGCACTACTTCTTGTGGACAGAACTAAACATTGACAGGAAGGAAAGTGAAGCAGAAAAGATGGTCTGTTGTTTGGCAGGAAGATGAGGGAACACCAAATGAGGACTTCCTTTTCCCTGAAAATAAGAAGCTAACATCTGTTGAGAGAGAGTTGGAGAATTAGAAGATTTGATATTTGTATCCTGTTAGAAAAGTAGATCAATTTAACAGCGAATTATAAAATCTTATTTGTAACACAATGTATTTTCAACATAACACCAAAAAATGAAACAATAGACAGGGTTCCAAAATTCACTGGATCCTGGAGAAGGCCAATACTGCCCCACCAGTCCCCTCCAACCACAGCCCAGCAAGGGAAGAGCTGGCAGAGACCTCCGCGGGCGGGGAAGGCCAGGCCCTCGAAGGCTGGTAGTTAGGCACAAAGAATGCCGCACCAGAGAGGGGCGCATAACGGGGATTATTTTGCCTGAAGGTATAAATGAATCTATGATTTGAGGAAGACACTTGTAATAAGGCTTTGTGGCCTCCAAGGCCATAGCTCCAGCCTGCCCATCTCTCTAGGAGATTACTAGATGCTGAAGGGTGAGGTTGGGGGACCCCAGAATTTTCTGTAGAGCCTGGAGCCGAACATCAGGATAAGGGATGGAAGAGCTCTTCCCAGCTCTCCCCTTTCCAGAGAAGTTAATGCTTCTGCTTAAGCACCTCCAAAAAGAGAGAGAGATACTGAGAATAAAAGAATAAAATGCACCCCCCCTCCCCAGGAAGACATCACCCAAGGCAGCTGGGGGCAACTGGAGCCCACCCTCCCAGAATCCATCAGTGTGTGCTTTGGGAGGGCTTCAATCCCTTGCTAACGCACTGCGCTGGGCAGGGCGGGTGTCACCCCTTTAGGAGCTGATCTGACTCAGAAGGGCCATGGTTTCACCCCAGAGAATAGCATAAACTCTCAAAAAGAGTCAGAGGAAGTGACTTAAGTTATTGTTTGTGGTGAAACAATATTCCAAAACTGTTCTCATTTTCTTTTGGAAATGTGTTAAAACGTGTTACCCAAATACCTCTTATTATGCAAACATTAAAAGAAAATACTGACTTGAGACCCCTGGTTTCAGATTGGGTCCTCTCTGTCTATAAAGAACAGTCAACACTTGGCAAGAATTAGATGAATAACATTCTTAATCTGGAAACAAGGCTGACTTTTCTTTTTTTTTTTTTTTAATAATTGTTTTCTCTTAAGATATTTATGCTTTCCACCTTGGTTTAGTTTCAAAAAGCCCACTGATGGTCAGGCACCAAGACCTTAGGATTTTTAGCACTTTTTTAACACCTTGTAGAGAAGAAACATAAACAGCCAGATGATACAATAAATTTTAGAAATTTGTGAAGTCTATTCCCCAGATTAGAATAAGAGGAAAATTAATTCAGAGAGGCTGATGTAAGGAAAAGAGAACAGAAACTCTTGCCATTATCGCTACAACAGCCCAGCATTAACTTCTCAAAATGAAAGAGCTTCTTTTAAAAATATGTACATATTAACAAAGAAATATTACTCAGCCATAAAAAGGAACGCATTTGAGTCAGTCTAATGAGGTGGATGAACGTAGAGCCTATTATACAGAGTGAAGTAAGTCAGAGAGAGAAAAATAAATATCGTATACTAACACATATATGTGGAATCTAGAAAAATGGCTCTGATGAATTTGTTTGCAAGGCAGCAGTAGACAAACAAACATACAGAACAGACTTATGGACATAGGGAGAGGGGAAGGGAGGGTGAGATGTATAGAGAGAGTAACATGGAAACTTACATTACCATATGTAAAATAGATAGCCAATGGGAATTTGCTGTATGTCTCAGGGAATGCAAACAGGGGCTCTTTAACAATCTAGAGGGGAAGGAGATGGGAGGGAGGTTCAAGAGGAAGGGGACATATGTACACCTATGACTGACTCATGTTAAGGTTTGACGGAAAGCAACAGAATTCTGTAAAGCAATTATCCTTCAATTAAAAATAAATAAATTTTAAAATAGATGTAGGGTTAATAACTGAGTTCTGTCAATGGGGTGTGTGTATGTGTGTGTGTGTTCACAGGAGCACACAAACTCATAGGTGGGGAGCTCTATGATAAATTACATTCTGTCATTACTTTCAAAACAAACTCCTCTTCCTTTGCAGAATTGTCAACATCATACTGCTGGTGACTTCTGTGAACGATGTGCTCTTGGTTATTATGGCATTGTCAAGGGATTGCCAAATGACTGTCAGCAATGTGCTTGTCCTCTAATTTCTTCCAGCAACAAGTAAGACTGAGAAATATTACCATATTTCCCAATCAGTAACACCATCTGTGTAGCACATGGACTTTTCTGTGATTTAGCTATTTTTTTCATGTAGACAAAAATCTCAATTTAAGATAGATTTTTTAAACAATATAAAAACATGACAAAAGTGAGCACTTAATACTCTATGGTTCCTTTTTCCTTTAAAACTCTGTCCCAAGTAAATAATGCTTATTAATTAAAATGTAAATACCAATGTTAACATATATTTATGAAATAAATAATTTATGTACAAATGTGTATAATCTTATAAGTTTTTAGAAAGACCTAGTGTTTTCATATAATTCTGCAATAACTTCAGCTATGAGGGATTGTTTGATGCATAGTATATAAATTTTATAGCTGTTTCCATTCATTTTCTGTGTTTAGTTCATGACTGATAAGAATTATCAGGCAGATAATTGAAAAATAATGTGGTTCCAGCAAGATGACTTATTGTTATGCTCCAAAAGAAGTCAGTATCTCCCAGAATCAAGGCCCTCTTTCTGTTAAGATAATCCAAGCTTGGTACCATGGAAACACAGCCATAAGGGGAAGCAAATGCAGGCATATTTTATTTCAGTGCTGTCAGAACATTCTGCATTGGTTTATGTATTGATGAAAACCCCTAGGTGTTTTCACTTACCTTTTTGCTAAGACAATCTGCACTTTCTTTTAAATGATTTATAGAATTCAATCTCTACACGGTAGGGTAATTTTTTTTTCTCTAAGAATTTGCTTTTGAAGGAATGTAGGGCACTTTGTTCAGAATTAGAATCCTAGACACCTTATCTTTAGTGTATAAGAACCATAAAGCAACTCAGATGAAGAGATAGTTCTACCTATTCCGTTTTTTTTTTTCCCCCCATCTTTGGCTTTGTTTACATTTTGAAAACATTTTCATGTGATTATCTCCCTTTCCTCTACAAGAATCCATTTTTGGTTGAACAGAACATATGTCTTGCATAGGATATCAAATGTGAATTTTTAGATAAATGGGATATTGATGAGGATAAAATGCATGATCTTATAATTCATTGAGCAAAAGTGGTTGGTGTGTGAAATATATTATTTTCATCCTCCTTTCCCTAATCTACCTCTGATGAACTGAGCTGAACAAGAGAAAGGTATTTAATTTATGGTTTATTAAAATGGGAATTAATAATTAATTGATAATTTACTGTAGAGTGAACTATAACAAAAGCTACAGGATATATAAAAAAGAAGCAGAACATCTCTTGGAGAGGCTCACAGTTAAATGGGTGTCTTCAGAGAGGTCAACTTAGATTTAAAGGAAATTTGAAGGCACAAAGTACCACACTTGATTTTGGAAACTTAAAGAATATATTAAAAAATTAATAATATTAATAATAAAGTTTTGGCTTCCTAGGTGGCTCAGTGATAAAGAATCCACCTGCCAATGAAGGAGCCACAGGAGGTACTGGTTCAGGGAAGATTCCCTGGAGGAGGAAATGGCAACCCACTCCAGTATTCTTACCTGGAGAATCCCATGGACAGAGGAGCCTGGCAGGCTACAGTTCATGAGGTCACAAAAAGACACAACTGAGCATGCATAATAAATTTTAAGTTTATTTAAATTATTAAATTTACAACAGACTGAAGAGTTTTTACTGGCAGAGATAGTAGAAAATTTATAGAGTAAAAGCTTAGAAGCAGGAAGCACAAATCACTTTTAAGAACCAGTAAGAGTTTGGAGCATGGGTTCAAATAGAATTTTATAATTACAGATGAATGAATAATAGAATGGAGGCCATACTGTAGAAATCCTTGAATACCAGTCTAAGAAATTGCTGTTTAATTTTCTATGTAATGAGGAAACACTACAAATTTTTATTTAAAAGATTAATGTGATCAGAGCCACAATTTAGGAAGACTATTATGATGGAATTGAGCATAATGAACTGAAACAGGAAAATAAGAAAAGCAAAGAGACTAATTAAAAAGCTATTGCACTAGTTTAGGCAAAAGATAATTAGAACCTGAAAAAAGGTAATAGCAACAAAAATAGAGACAAAAGGATGGATGTGAGGAAAACACAAGAAGATAGATTGTTGAATGTGACTCTATAGAACTGATAACTAATTAGATATGACAGGTTTAGGCAAGGCAGGAGTTGAAGCCAGGGCTTTGTAGCCAAATTGTGCTCCAATGGTAGTCATTAACAGAAATAGGGAAACCGGAAATTGTTAGAAATTGTTAGAACATCTTACTAATTTTCATACAGAAAGATTTCCTGTCTTATTTCCTTACACTAGATCACATTATTTTGTATTTAAAGTAAAACGTAGTTTGAAATCCATATGTAAATTACAAAAGACAGTCTTTATTTTAAGTGAAACATCTATTCACACTTAATGCATTGAAATGCCAATGGCAATTTGGGATAAGTAATAAAAAAATTAAATTGCTTTTGTGTCCCCATTTTTTTTAACCTGAAAGATATTCAGTAATACTTATTCTACTGTCTGACAAATATGCAGGAATTCTCATCATGTTTTTATTTTAATTCATGAAAAATAGCACCCTTTTTCTGGATGTTTGATATTTTCATGACTGTCATATAATTATTAAAACTTCACAGTTCTAACATGGTCAGTGTCATGCATTGTTAATTCATCAAGAAACAACCTACTTTATTTGTTAACTATTATTAGTAATATTTAGTTGTGATATCCTACCCTTGAATGTTGTTGTTCAATCATTAAGTCGTATCTGACTCATTGCAACCCCATGGACTATAGCCTGCCAAGCCCCTCTGTTCAAGGGGTTTTTCCAGACAAGAATACTGGAGTGAGTTGCCATTTCCTTCTCTAGAGGATCTTCCTGACCCAGGGATCAAACTCACATCTTTTTGCAGGCAGAATCTTTACCACAGAGGCACCAGGGAAGCCCATTACCCTTGAATGCTGCTGCTGCTAAGTCGCTTCAGTCGTGTCCAACTCTGTGCGACCCCATAGACAGCAGCCCACCAGGCTCCCCCGTCCCTGTGATTCTCCAGGCAAGAATACTGGAGTGGGTTGCCATTTCCCTCTCCAATGCATGAAAGTGAAAAGTGAAAGTGAAGTCGCTCAGTCATGTCTGACTCTTAGCAACCCCATGGACTGCAGCCTACCAGGCTCCTCCGTCCATGGGATTTTCCAGGCAAGAGTACCAGAGTGGGATGCCATTGCCTTCTCCATACCCTTGAATAGGAACTTATAATTACAAATATGACATTTGTAACCATCAAAAAACAGTTCCAATCATCTAGATATTAGATAGCATTGCTTAAATTTATAAAAATAAATAAGTCAAATGACTTTTTCAATCTTTATTTCTTTTCTGATTCAGTTTCAGCCCATCTTGTATCATGGAAGGCCTGGATGATTACCGCTGCACAGCTTGCCCACGGGGATATGAAGGAAAGTACTGTGAAAGGTACGAACAGTTATGAGACATAGAGGGCAATGATGCATAGAGATCGTATAACAAAGGATCATAGTAGAAAAGTATTCATTATTTTTACAATGTCATTTTCATGTTCTCTCATAGTTTATAAGCTTTCAAAAGTATTTTTCTATCTTTAGAGTTTACCCAAAGAAAGTTTATATTTTAGCACATATATATATACATACACACCCTAATATAGATTGGAAGGGAGAAAAAGAGCATTTTACAAGAACAAATAAATCAATTTCAAAATGTTATGTGTAGTTAACAATAACAAAAGCCTGGTGATACATAATTCTAATTCTAGTTCATTGGGAAATACTGGTGGGCACTTACTACATGCATGTTACTATTCTGAGAACTCTGGCACTACATCACCAATTATATACAAAGTTCAGAATATAAATTGTATCAAGCATTCTTAATTAGCACAGTCCAAATATTAAAGTGTTAATTGGTTCTCCTTTTCAACATATATACAAAAAATATTATTTAAAGGCTTCCTCTCGCCATATTTTTACAAATTCTAATAATGTGTGTATGTAGTTATCAGTTGAGTTATCAAATCCTAAAGATTGATGCTTTGAAAGTGCTGCACTCAATATGCCAGCAAATTTGGAAAACTCAGCAGTGGCAACAAGACTGGAAAAGGTCAGTTTTCATTCCAATCCCAAAGAAAGGCAATGCCAAAGAATGCTCAAACTATCACACTATTGCACTCATCTCACACACTAGTAAAGTAATGCTCAAAATTATCCAAGCTAGGCTTCAACAATACATGAACTGTGAACTTCCAGATGCCCAAGCTGATTTTAGAAAAGGCAGAGGAACAAGAGATCAAATTGCCAACATCCACTGAATCACTGAAAATACAAGAGAGTTCCTGAAAAACATCTATCTCTGCTTTATTGACTATGCCAAAGCCTTTGACTGTGGATAACAATAAACTGTGGAAAATTCTGAAAGAGATGGGAATACCAGACCACCTGACCTGCCTCTTGAGAAACCTGCATGCAGGTCAGGAAGCAACAGTTAGAACTGGACATGGAACAACAGACTGGTTCCAAATAGGAAAAGGAGTACATCAAGGCTGTATATTGTCACCCTACTTATTTAACTTCTATGCAGAGTACATCATGAGAAACGCTGGGCTGGAAGAAGCACAAGCTGGAATCAAGATTGCCAGGAGAAATATCAATAACCTCAGATATGCAGATGACACCACCCTTATGGCAGAAAGTGAAGAACTAAAGAGCCTCTTGATGAAAGTGAAAGAGGAGAGTGAAAAAGTTGGCTTAAAGCTCAACATTCAGAAAACAAAGACCATGGCCTCTGATCCCATCACTTCATGTAAAATAGATGAGGAAACAGTGGAAACAGTGGTAGACTTTATATTTTTTGGCTCCAAATCACTCCAGATGATGATTGCAGCCATGAAATTAAAAGATGCTTACTCCTTGGAAGAAAAGTTATGATCAACCTAGACAGCATATTAAAAAGAAGAGACATTATTTTGCCAACAAAGGTCCATCTAGTCAAAACTGTGGTTTTTCCAGTAGTCATGAATGGATGTGAGAGTTGGACTATTAACAAAACTGAGCACTGAAGAATTGATTCTTTTGAACTGTGTTGTTGGAGTAGAACTTTGGGAGTCCCTTGGACTGCAAGGAGATCCAATCAGTCCATCCTAAAGGAGATCAGTCCTGGATGTTCATTGGAAGGACTGATGTTGAAGCTGAAACTCTAGTACTTTGGCCACCTGATGCAAAGAGCTGACTCATTGGAAAAGACCCCAGTGCTGGGAAAGATTGAAGGCAGGAGGAGAAGGGGATGACAGAGGATGAGATGGCTGGATGGCATCACCGATTCAATGGGCATGAGTTTGAGTAAATTCAGGGAGTTGATGATGGACAGGGAGGCCTGGCATGCTGCAATCCATGGGAAAGAGTTGGCCATGACTGAGTGACTGAACTGAACTGAACTGTAATTATTAAATGGAATGCTAACTGTAATACAAATAGCAAGTTAAGAAACACAGTTCTACATCAAAGAACTCCTGATTCCAGGGAAAATTAATAGAAAAGAGCTCACCCAAAAATCTCGATACCTACACTGAAACCAAGCTCCACCCAAGAGCCAACAAGTTCCAGTGCAAGACATAATGACAATAATTCTCCAGCAAAGCAGGAACACTAACGACAATAATTCTCCAGCAAAGCCCTGTGCATTAAAAGACAGGCTTTCAAAACCATGCCAAACCCATAGACACCCAACTCACTACTGGACACTTCATTGCACTCCAGAGAGAAGGGCTCCACCCATCAGAACAAAGACTTAAGATCCCCTGACCAGAAAACCTTGACAAGCCCCTAGTCCAACCCAACCCACAGGGATCAGTCTCCACAATAAAGAGAAACCACAAACTTCCAGGCTACAAAATGGCACCCCAAACACAGCAATCTAAACAAAATTAAAAGGCAGAGAAATATTTAGCAGGTAAAGGAATATGATAAATGCCCACCAAATCAAACTAAAGAAGAGGATATAGGGAGTCTTCCTGAAAAAGAATTCAGAATAACGATAGTACAGATGATCCAAAATCTTGAAAACAAAATGGAGTTACAGATAAATAGACTAGAGACAAGGATTGAGAAGATGCAGGAAATGTTTAGCAAGGACCTAGAAGAAATAAAGAAGAGTCAATCAATAATGAATAATGTAATAACTGATATCAAAAGCACTCTGGAGGGAACCAACAGTAGAATAAATGAGGCAGAAAAAAGGATAAGTGAGGTGAAAGATAAAATGGTGGAAATAAATGAAGCAGAGACAAAAAAAGAAAAAAACGTTAAAAGAAATGAAAACAACCTCAGAGACCTCTGGGACAATGTTAAACACCCTAACAAATGAATCATAGGTGTTCCAGAAGAAGACAAAAAGAAAGAGCATGAGAAAATGGTTGAGGAGATAATAGTTGAAACCTTCCCTAAAATGGGGTAGGAAATAGCCACCCAAGTCCAAGAAACCAGAGAGTCCCAAACAGGAGAAACCCAAGGCAAAACACCCCAAGACACATCTTAATCAAAATAACAAATATCAAACACAAAGAGCAAATATTAAAAGCAGCATGGGAAAGGCAACAAATTATACACAAGGGGATCCCCATTAGGATAACAGCTGATCTTTCAATAGAAACTCTTCAGGCCATAAGGGAATGGCAGGACATACTTAAAGCGATGAAAGAAAATAGCCTATAGCCCAGATTACTGTACTTAGTAAGGATCTCATTCAGATATGAAGGAGAAATCAAAAGCTTTATAGACAAGCAGAAGCTGAGAGAATTCAGCACCACCAAACCAGCTCTTCAACACATGCTAAAGGATCTTCTCTAGACAGGAAGCACAGAAAAGATTTATAAACTCAAACCCAAAACAACAAAGTACATGGCAATGTGATCATACTTACCAATAATTACCTTAAATGTAAATGGGTTGAATGCCCCAACCAAAAGACAAAGACTGGCTGAATGGATACAAAAATAAGACCCCTATACAATAGACCACCTCAAACCATGGGACACATACAGACTGAAAGTGAAGGGCTGGAAATTGATATTTCATGCAAATAGAGACCAAAAGAAAACAAGAGTAGAAATACTCATTTCAGATAAAATTAACTTTGAAATAAAGGCCGTGAAAAGAGACAAAGAAGGACACTACATAATGATCAAAGGATCAATCCAAGAAGAAGATATAACAATTATAAATATATATGCACCCAGCATAGGAGTACCTTGATATGTAAGGCAAATGTTAACAAATGTGAAAGGGGAAATTAACAGTAACAAATTATAGTGGCAAACTTTAATACCCTACTCACACCTATGGATAGGTCAACCAAACAGAAAATTAGCAAGGAAACACAAGCTTTAAATGATACCAGTTAGACCTAATTGATATCTATAGGACATTTCACCCAAAAACAAAGAATTTCATCTTTTTCTCAAGTGCGCATAGAACACTCTCCAGGATAAATCACATCCTGATGCATAAATCTAGCCTTGGTAAATTCAAAAAAATTGAAATCATTTCAAGTATCATTTCTCATCACAATACAGTAAGATTAGATGTCAACTACAGGAAAAAATACTATTAAAAATATAAACAGATGGAGGCTAAACAACACACTTCTGAATAACTCACAAATCACAAAAAGAAATCAAAATATGCATAGAAACAAATGAAAATGAAAACATGACAACCCCAAACCTATGGGATTCAGTAAAAGCAGTGCTAAGAGAAAGGTTCATAGCAATACAAGCTTACCTCAATAAGCAAGGGAAAAATCAAATAAATAACCTAACTTTACACCTAAAGCAACCAGAAAAAGGAGAAATGAAGAAACCCAGGGTTAGTAGAAGGAAAGAAATCATAAAAATCACAGCAGAAATACATGAAAAAGAAACAAAGGAGACTATAGCAAGAATCAAGAAAACTAAAAACTGGTTCTTTGAGAAGACATATAAAATAGACAAACCATTAGCCAGATTCATCAAGAGAAAAAGGGAGAAGAATCAAATCAACAAAATTAGAAATGAAAATGGAGAAATCACAGAAGACAACACAGAAATACAAAGGATCTTGAGACTACTATCAGCAACGATGTGCCAATAAAATGGACAACTTGGAAGAAATGGAAGAATTCTTAGAAAAGTATAACCTTCCAAAACTGAACCAGGAAGAAACATAAAATCTTAACAGATTCATCATAAGCATGGAAATTGAAACTGTAATCAAAAAACTTCCAACAAACAAAAGCCCAGGACAAGATGACGTCACAGGTGAATTCTACCAGAAATTCAGAGAAGAGCTAACACCAATCCTACTCAAACTCTTCCAGAAAATTGCAGAGGAGGGTAAACTCCCAAACTCATTTTATGAGGCCATCATCACCCTAATACCAAAACCAGACAAAGGTGCCACAGAAAAAGAAAACTACAGGCCAATATCACTGATGAACATAGATGCAAAAATCCTCAACAAAATTCTAGCAAACAGAATCCAACAACATATTAAAAAGATCATACATCATGACCAAGTGGGCTTAATCCCAGAGATGCAAGGATTCTTCTTTACAAATCAATGTATACACCACACTGACAAATTGAAAGATAAAAACTATATGATTATCTCAATAGATGCAGAGAAAGCCTTTGACAAAATTCAACACCAATTTATGATAAAAACTCTCCAGAAAGCAAGCATAGAAGCAACATACCTCAACATAATAAAAGCTATACATGATAAATGCACAGCAAACATTATCCTTAATGGCAAAAAATTGAAAACATTTCCCCTAAAGTCAGGAACAAGATAAGGATGCCCACTTTCACCACTACTATTCAACATAGCTTTGGAAGTTTTAGCCACAGCAATCAGAGCAGAAAAAGAAATAAAAGGAATCCAGATTGGAAAAGAAGTAAAACTCTCACTGTTTGCAGATGACGTGATCCTCTACATAGAAAACCCTAAATACACCACCAGAAAATTACTAGAGCTAATCAATGAATATAGTAAATTTGCAGGATATAAAATGAATACACAGAAGTCCCATACATTCCTATACACTAACAATGAGAAAGCAGAAAGAGAATTTAAGGAAACAATCTCATTCACCATTGCAATGAAAAGAATAAAATACTTAGGAATAAATTTACCTAAAGAAACAAAAGACCTATATATAGAAAGCTATAAAACACTGATGAAAGAAATCAAAGATGACACAAATAGATGGAGAAATATACCATGTTCATGGATCAGAAGAATTGATATAGTGAAAATGAGCATACTACCCAAAGCAATCTGTAGATTCAGTGGAATCCCCATCAAGCTACCAATGGTATTTTTCATAGAACTAGAACAAATAATTTCACAATTTGTATGGAAATACAAAAAAACCTCGAATCACCAAAGCAATCTTGAGAAAGAAGAATGGAACTAGAGGAATCAACCTGCCTGATTCAGACTATACTACAAAGCTGCAGTCTTCCAAACAGTATGGTACCGGCACAAAGACAGAAATATAGGCCAGTGGAACAAACTAGAAAGCCCAGAGATAAATTCACACACCTAGGTGTCAAAGACATCTTGTCTTTGATAAAGGAGGCAAAAATATACAATGGAGAAAAGACAATCCGTTTAACAAGCAGTGCTGGAAAAACTGGTCAACCACCTGTAAACAAATGAATCTAGAATATTTTCTGACACTGCACACAAAAATAAACTCAAAATGGATTAAAAATCTAAATGTAAGACTAGAAACTATAAAATTCCTAGGGGAAAATATAGGCAGAACATAAAATACATAAATTACATCTGACATAAATTACAGCAAGGTCCTCTATGACCCACCTCCCAGAGTAATGGAAATAAAAGCAAAAATAAACAGATGGAACCTTATTAGACTTAAAAACTTGTGCACAGTGAAAGAAACTATAAGCAAGGTGAAAAGACAGCTTCCAGAATGGGAGAAAATAATAGCAAATGAAGCAACTGATAAAGAATTAATCTCAAAAATATACAAGCAGCTCATGCAGCTCAATACCAGAAAAATAAATAACCCAATCAAAAACTGGGCCAAAGGACTAAAGAGACATTTCTCCAAAGAAGACATACAGTTGGCTAACAAACACATGACAAGATGCTCAACATCACTCATTATCAGAGAAATGCAAATCAAAACCACAGTAAGGTACCATCCCACACCAGTCAGACTGGCTGCTACCCAGAAGTCTACAAACAATAAATGCTGGAGTGGATGTGGAGAAAAGGGAACCTTCTTACACTGTTGTTGGGAATGTAAACTAAGACAGCCAGTGTGGAGAACAGTGTGGAGATTTCTTAAAAAACTGGAAATAGAACTGCCATACGACCCAGCAGTCCCACTGCTGGGCATATACACTGAGGAAACCAGAATTGAAAGAGACGCATGTACCCCAATGTTCATCACAGCACTGTTTACAACAGCTAGGACATGGAAGCAACCTAGATGTCCATCTGCAGACGAATTGATAAGAAAGTTGTGGTACATATACACAATGTAATATTACTCAGCTATTAAGAAGAACTCATTTGAGTCAGTTCTAATGAGGTGGATGAAACTGGAGCCTATTATACACAGTGAAGTAAATCGTAAAAACATCAATACAGGATATTAACACATCTATATGGAATTTAGAGAGACGGTAACGACGACCCTATATACGAGACAGCAGAAAAGACACATATAAAGAACAGACTTTTGGACTCTGGGAGAAGGCGAGGGTGGGATGATTTGAGAGAATAGCATTGAAACATGTATATTACCATATGTGAAATAGATCACCAGTCCAAGTTTGATGCATGAAACAGGGCACTCGAAACCAGTGCACTGGGACAACCCAGAGGGATGGGATGGGGAGGGAGGTGGGAGGGAGGTTCAGGATGGGGGGATACATGTATACCTGTGGCTGATTCATGTCAATGTATGATAAAAACCACCACAATATTATAAAGTAATTAGCCTCCATTTAAAATAAATTTATTTTTAAAAAAGAAAAGAAATAAAGGTTAAGTGGGGGAAAAAAAAGAAAGTTCTAGACTGACTGTCTAGGAAGAGTGTAATTTACATTTTCTGGATTCATTATTTTCTATAAGGTCAGTACTATCTTGGATACTCAAATTTATCACCACCATTTTAGTAGGCTGTATTATTCATAAAGTAACAAAGAGCAACTAATATTAGCTATTAACTTTAAACACATGACAATTGTAGCATAATTGATAGCAATATAAAGTTTTATAAAGAATCGTGGACATAACTGAGCTCCGCAGACTTTTCTGGGCCCCACTTTTGTTGTGTATAATATCAGAATAGTTCTTTTTTTTTTTTTCATGTTGTACCTACTTTACAATGACATTGTGAAGATCAGGTATGTAGAGGATACCCTATCTGAGAACCCACATAGTCTCCTCTCCCATAGGAGAGGCAAAAAGGCCCGAGATTTACCCCAACCCCTTTGTCTAGTGGTCCAGTAACTCATCAGTGTGAGTACAAAAGTCCAGCTCCTTTCCCCCAAAGTTAAACAAATCTTGAGATGTTATTTATACTCCAGACCTTTCCCTGGATTGGGCTAAGACTTACCTGGAATCACACCATTGCTTGAATCCTTTCTTCTCCATTTCTTGCTTTATCCAGTCCTTGGCTGAATTCTTCTATGAGCTTTCTTAAATTATGAATCTCTTTGCAAATATAAACCAATATTAATTTTATCATCAACCATTTAAGAATCTTCTTTTACTATAACCAGCAATGATATGTTAATAATGGAAATAAATGTGCTTAGCAGCTCAGTTGTGTCTGACTCTTTACCACCCCATGAACCGTATAGCCTGCCAGCCTCCTCTGTCCATGGGAATTCTCCAGGCAAGAACACTGGAGAGGGTTGCTGCGCCCTCCTTCAGGGGGTCTTCCCAACCCCAGGATCAAATCCAGGTCTCCCACATTGCAGGTGGTTTCTTTACCATCTGAGACACCGGGGAAGCCCAAGAATACTGGAATGTGTAGCCTATCCCTTCTCTAGGGGAACTTCCCAACCCAGGAATCGAAGCGGGGTCTCCTGCATTGCAGGAGAATTCTTTACCAGCTGAGCTACCTGGGAAGCCCATGGAAGTAAATAGATAACTAAATAGTTAAACATATGTTTATAAAGTCCAGTGCAGTTTCTATAAGTTTGCAAAATATATTTCTCAATAATTATGTAACTCTAAACACAAAAAATATTCACTACTTGCATATATATATATAGTATATATATAAAACATTCACAATTTTCATGCACAGAAATTAGTAGCAATGAAATAACTAAAAGCAGGCAAAATCCAAAATATTGCTATTTTTTGTGGAGATATATACATAATTTGAATATATATATATTTTTTTCATGTCCACCAATGTGCTGTAGTATTCATGCTTAGCCTAATATCCATTTCATGCCCCAGTAAACACCAGCAGGAGGACAACTAAAAGCATCCCTGGACACCAAGAGGATTATCTGGCATAATTTATGAAAAAAGTTTGATACTATAGCTACATTTATAAATTGGAGTTTCCACTATCTATAAAAGCACGTATATAGAAGAGATTGGAAGGGTATGCTGAAGTGACAATTATTGTCCTTAGCTAGAGTGATTATAGAAAATTTATATGTTTATTATCCATAAATGTTTAATCAATAAGAGTTAACAGTTTGTATAGCATAGAGATGAGCAGGGTTATATGCTATCAAATGGGAATGGCTTGAATAGTTTTTGCAGTTCTCAAATGTTGTTATCACTCCACATTCATCATTTCTAACATATAAATGATCAGGCTGTATTTCCCTGAAAAATTACTTTTATTCAGCTAAATTAAACTAAAGGTCTTGCTTAAATTTTTATTGTAACCTTCCAAATAAATTTGTTTCACTTCTGAGAGCATCTTAAATGATTTAAATCACCTTATGACCTGCCCAAACTCATCAGGTCTAAAGCTGCTTAAATGTCTTGAGTGTCCCTGTATCATAGAAACCACTACCCATGCTTTATCTCTGTTACTCTTATAATAAACTCTTTGAACATTTAATCGATCTGAACCTGTTTGGAATGGAATTCTTTCACCAGCAAATGTTAAGAAACAATTTAAGTGGACTTATTTAATGATACTTTATTGAGCATTTGTAATAGAACATTGGAAATAAAATATTAAAATGATAAATGCATAAAAACCTAATGTTACAGATAATTTTCTTCTCACTTTGCTTTTTCTAACCAGCACAGGAAGAATTAACATTCACAGTCAGCTGTGCAAATTTCTACAGTTCTAGGCCACTAAAGATGGTCCAGGATTATTTGGCTAGTGTTTACAACTTTTGGATTAAATCTCCTACTGTCTCTTGTCTTCCTTCTCTGTTTGCCTCTTGAACAAACATCCTTCAGTTCAGTTCAGTCACTCAGTTGTGTCCAACTCTTTGTAACCCTGCAGACTGCAGCAAGCCAGGCCTCCCTGTCCAACACCAACTCCCGGAGTTTACACAAACTCATACCCATTTAGTCGGTGATGCCATCCAGCCATCTCATCCTCTGTTGTCCCTTTCTCCTCCTGCCTTCAATCTTTCCCAGCATCAGGGTCTTTTCCAATGAGTCTTTGCATCAGGTGGCCAAAGTATTGGAGTTTCAGCTGCAGCATCAGTCCTTCCAGTGAATATTCAGGACCGATTTCCTTTAGGATGAACTAGTTGGATCTCCTTGCAGTCCAAGGGACTCTCAAGAGTCTTCTCCAACACCACAGTTTAAAAGCATCAATTCTTCAGCACTCAGCTTTCTTTATAGGCCAACTCTCACATCCATACATGACCACTGGCAAAACCATAGCTTTGACTAGACAGACCTTTGTTGGTAATGTCTCTGCTTTTCAATATGCTGTCTAGGTTGGTCATAACTTTTCTTCCAAGGAGCAAGCATCTTTTAATTTCATGGCTGCAGTCACCATCTGCAGTGATTTTGGAGCCAAAAAATTAAAGTCTGTCACTGTTTCTACTATTTCCTCATCTATTTTCCACGAAGTGATGGGACCAGATGCCATGATCTAAACTTTCTGAATGTTCAGTTTTCAGCCAACTGTTTCATTCTCCTCTTTCACTTTCATCAAGAAGCTCTTTAGTTCTTCTTTACTTTCTGCCATAAGGGAGGTGTCATCTTCATATCTGAGGTTATTGACATTTCTCCCAGCAATCCTGATTCCAGCTTGTGATTCATCCAGTCCAGCATTTCCCATGATTTACTCTTCATATAAGTTAAATAAGCAGGGTAACAATATACAGCCTTGACATACTCCCTTCCCAATTTGGAACCAGTCTGTTGTTCCATGTCCAGTTCTAACTGTTGCTTCTTGACCTGCATACAGATTTCTCAGGAGGCAGGTCAGGTGGTCTGGTATTCCCATCTCTTGAAGAATTTTTCACAGTTTGTTGTGATCCACACAGTCAAAGGCTGTGGCATAGTCAATAAAGCAGAAGTAGATGCTTTTCTGGAACTCTCTTGCTTTTTTGATGATCCAACAGATGACAATTTGATCTCTGGTTCCTCTGCCTTTTCTAAATCCAGCTTGAACATCTGGAAGTTCACAGTTCATGTACTGTTGATTGGAGTATTGTTGCCTGGAGTACAAGCCAGGCAACATGTACTGTTGCCTGGCTTAGAGAATTTTGAGCATTACTTTGCTAGCTGTTGATTATATTTAGGCTGAACTACATATATATATAATTTATTGTGTTATCCAGGAAACTGAGAGACTCTGTTTTTAACACTTACGCCAGGACAATAGGCAATCTGGGACCATCGCTGGTAAATCAGAGCATATAGTCTTGTCAGCATCTCTTAAAAGTTACCCAACTTACTTGGGCTTCCCAGGTGGTGCTGGTGGCAAAGACCCCGCCTGCCAGTGCAGGAGCCTTAAGAGATGTGGGTTTGATCGCTGGGTCAGGAAGATCCCCTGGAGAAGGGCATGGCAACCCACTCCAGTATTCTTGCCTGGAGAATCCCATGCACAGAGGAATCTGGTGGGCTACAGTCCATGGGGTCTCAAATAGTCGGACACAACTGAAGCAACTTAGCACACAAACTTACAGTAACATAACCAATATATACTTAAGTGAATTGTTTCACTGAAGGCTAGAAGATTGACAAACAGTTGGCATTTGGGGTTCATTCAGTTGGATTTCCAGTAGAATTTCTGAAGTTGGTGTTACATATTTTATTTATATCAAATAATCCACTTCCAGAGAGAGACAATAAAAAATCTATCTTGAGAAAGATGTGATCAAAAGGAAAGAATTAAATAGAAAATGAAGCCATTTATTGCCACTTGCTTCCTTTTTCTCATTAGTAAAGTTAATAATTTGAATTATTTGGTCATTTTGACCCCTAAAATGAATGCATCTAGGTAAGCCCAGAAATCAATGTAAATTTTTATTCATTTCTAATTTAAAAATGAAGACTTCAAAAAATTTTTTTGTAATTTAGAGTAGTAGTGGGCCCATTGCCTGTTTCTGTATGGCACCCAAGCTGCGAATGCTTGTTACAGGCAGACTTAGCTAATAGAGAATACTAAACATTTAGCCCCAGTTATGTAAATTTGTGGAGAAGGAAACAACAACCCACTCCAGTATTCTTGCCTGAAGAATTCCATGGACAGAGGAGCCTGGTGGTCTACAGTCCATGGGGTCACACAGAGTTGGACATGACTGAAGTGACTTTGTACCCATGCATGTAAATTTGATACCTTGACAAGAACCCCATTCTTCTCATTATTATATCAGTTTTCCATTAGTAGATTATTATAAAACCATTTATACTTGATTAATATTCTGATTTGAATTCCTTTAGCCAAAAATGTTTGAAAATTTCTTTCTCTTTCACTGCATGAGTTTGATTTTGCCTCTTGACCTACAAAGCCTGCAATGTTTACTATCTAGCTCTTTGCAGGAAAGTTTTTTAACCCCTGATCTATTGACTTTTGCTATCAATTTTGTTTCCTTCACAACAACACACACACAACAACAACAATTTCGAGACATGACTTACTACTAATCTCCTTTGCATTGTCATTGTTTAAATTCAGGTGTGCCCCTGGCTATGCCGGCAGCCCAAGCAGCCCTGGAGGCTCCTGCCAAGAATGTGAGTGTGACCCCCATGGCTCACTGCCTGTCCCCTGTGACCCTGTCATGGGGATCTGCACGTGCCGACCTGGAGCCACGGGGCCGAAGTGTGACGGCTGTGAACAGGGGCATGCGCGCGAGGGCATGGAGTGTGTTTGTACGTATACTAACTTGATTATTGGTTCTGGGGGCTTGGTTCCATTTCTATCTCATTTCCAGTGAGAAAGACTGATTTTTTTTTTCCCTTATTTTTCAATAGCTAGTGTTTCCCTTGTTTTTCAATAGCTACTGCTACTCTTCATTCTCCCTGACACTTTCTGTCCACCTTCTGCTGTTTGCCTGCTGTTTTGTCTCCATCCTGCTGAGCCAAAAACAGCTGAGAAAATCCTCAGCATGCTTAGTCAGTTCATTGAAGACCTACAGCAAAGTTTCCGGAGGCAGATTCTATTTTATTTTGCCCATCTAAGAGTTTGCAGTTTGACCTAAAGCTGACATTGCCTTTGTGACAGATTAAAGGTCTGGGTTTGTTAAATTTCTTTTAGAATCCTCTTGAATTTGTAATCAAATGGACAGGCACTATAACCCTTGAAGTACAACTGGCTTTTCTGAGTTTACAGAAATCCATGGGCATCCTTCTTCTTAACTTTCCCTTGCACTACAGAACCTGGAAGCAGTGACAATGAACTCAAGGGTTTCTACTCGCATGTTTCCCTTTGTTTTAGTAACTGCTTCTGGATTCAATAATGCCATCCTGAGTGTACATTGACTATCAGTATTAAATATAATTCTTAGATCTTATATAATCTAAAAAGGTTATTCATAAATATAGGGAGGACCATTATACTGTGATATATTCTTTTCCTTGAGGAAATTTACAATATTGGTCTTAATTCTTTCTAACAAATATAAGTAGAAATTATTTAAGTGCTTTTTATTTCAATATTTACATATTTTAGTGTATTTACATATGCTTGTATTTCTGGTTTTAACATCTTGTGTGTGTCTGAAGCTTAGTAACATTTTCACTAGAATTTTTGTTTGTGCTCTAATTTTATAAGTTACCTCAAAACTAAGCCTGGCTTTTTAGATCTGCCAAAAGGTAAAGACTGGGTATATTTGGGAATATAATTTTTAAACTTCTTTTCTGTGTATTTCATATTGCATTTAAAATAAAAATAAATGTCAAGTTTGATGGGAGGAGATGAAGTGTAATATGTAATATACATTTACATTATCATAGTTATTGGTATATACATATTCACTTTTCTTAAGTAAAATGGCATATTTTAATGATAATTGCATGGACTTCCAGTATAATACAACTGGTTTTAATATTGTTATTAAAGTTAACTATTAACATAGAGATATTCAACTAAATAATATATATTCATAACCTAAATGTTAATCTAACAGACCTTGAATTTTAAATTAATTAATTTTCTAGGGGTGAGATCAGAAAAATCTGATTTCTTTTTCTATGAGTTAATGGTTTGTTTGCTTTCTATCTTGTTGTATTGATTTCTATGTATGTTTTTGTACCAGTACCATATTCTTTTGATAAATGTAGCTCTGTAGTATAGTCTAAAGTCAGGGAGCATGATCCCTCCAGCTCTGGTCTTTCACAAAATTGTATTGGCCCTTTGGAGTCTTTTGTTTTTCCATACAAATTTTATAATTATTTGTTCTAATTCTGTGGAAAATGTCATTGTATTTTGATAAGGATTGCACTGAATCTGTAAATTGCCTTGCCTAGTATGGTCATTTAAGCAATATTTATCCTTCCAATCCATAAGCACAGTATATCTTTCCATTTTTTGTGCTGTCTTCAATTTTTTTTAATCAATATCATATATTTTTACAAGTAGAAGCCTTTTATCTCTTTAGATTTATTCTTTTTGATGCATTTGTAAATGGGATTATTTTCTTAATTTCTCTTCTCATAGTTTGTCTTTAGGGTACAGAAACACAACAGATTTCTGGATATTAATTTTGTATCCTGCCACTTTACTGAATTCATTAATGAGTTCAAATAGTTTTTTGCCAGTGTCTTTAGGATTTTCTATATAAAGCATCATATCATCTGCGAATAGTGATAGTTTTACTTCTTCCTTTCCTTCTTTCTAAATCCTTAAGCTAACTTAGAGCAAGAAACCAAAGAATGGATTCACCTCGTACATTGATCTGCTGGTCCTGTTTTGTCACATATGACTATAGTAGAATTTTATAATGCTCATGAGTGAGAGTGGATGAAGTAGCTTGGTTCTGGCAAGAGAATATTTATGTAGTAAGGAAAGTGTCCTCTGATACAAACAAAACGTTCTTCAGAGCCCGGAGACCATGTTACTTCAATGAAGAAAAGAGATAAAATAGTGCTGTTAATCTGTGCTGACTATAAAATTAAGATGTTTGTCACATTTGATAGAAATAAGTTAAAACTCAAATCATTAGTAGCATGTATCGTACAGTTAGTTCTTCTCTCTTTGGCTGATTCTTTAGAAAATACAGTTTAATTTGGCCCACATCCTGGATGTGTATATTTTTTTTAAAAAATGTACCAGGAAATGATCATTGCAGTATCTCAGGTGAGCCACATATGGGTAGAAAGAATTTATGTACTCTCTGTAGAGTTTATGCTCTTCAGTCAGTCAGTGAGTTCAGTCGCTCAGTCATGTCCGACTCTGTGTCCCCATGGACTGCAGCATTTCAGGATTCCCTGTCCTTCACCAACTCCAAGAGCTTCCTGAAACTCATGTCCATGGAGTCAGTGAGGCCATCAAGCCATCTCATCCTGTGTCATCCCCTTCTCCTCCCACCTTCAGTCTTTCCCAGCATCAGAATCTTTCCAGTGAGTCAGATCTTCGCATCAGGTGGCCAAAGTATTGGAGTTTCAGCTTCAGCATCAGTCCTTCCAATGAATATTCAGGACTGATTTCCCTTAGGATTGACTGGTTGGATCTCCTTGCAGTCCAAGGGACTCTCAGGAGTCTTCTCCAACACCATATTTGAGAAACATCAATTCTTTGGTACTGAGCTTTCCTTATGATCCAACTCTCACATCCATACATGACTACTGGAAAAACCATAGCTTTGACTAGACAGACCTTTGTCAGAATAATAATGTCTTTGCTTTTGAATACACTGTCTAGGTTTGTCATAGCTTTGCTTCCAAGGAGTAAGCATCTTCTCATTTCATGGCTGCAGTCACCATCTGTAGTGATTTTGGAGCCCAAGAAAAGAAAGTCTGTCACTATTTCCATTGTTTCCCCATCTATTTGCCATGAAGTGATGGCAAGATTATATGTCATAATCTTAGTTTTTTGATGTTGAGTTTTAAACCAACTTTTTCACTGTCCTCTTTCACTTTCAAGAGGCTCTTTAGTTCTTCTTTGCTTTCTGCCATAAGTGTGGTGTCATATGCATATCTGACGTTATTGACATTTCTCCCAGCAATCTTGATTCCAGCTTGTGCTTCATCCAGCCTGGCATTTCACCTGATGTACTCTGCATGTAAGTTAAATTTAAGCAGGGTGACAACATACAGACTTGATGTACTCCTTTCCCAATTTGGAATCAGTCTGTTGTTCCATGTCTGGTTCTAACTATTGCTTATGCTCTTAACAAATAAATTACCTAGGCATGACCTACACATGATCATTGTAGTATCTCAGGTGAACTGCATATTGTTGGAAATAATTTATATATTCCCTGTATAGTTTATGCTCTTAATTTATTTAGCGAATAATTTTAAATTATGCTGTAAAGAAGTCAGAGAAAATGCAGAAATCATGAAAGAGCTTTCCTTGACTACCTACTTTTCCAAAAAAAAAAAAAACTTGTAGCTGGCACAGATAATTGCCAGTGAGCAAGCTAGGGTTTCAGAATTTTCTGATGACTCAGTGGTAAAGAATCCACCTGCCAATGTAGAAGTCATAGGTTCGATTCCTAGGTCAGAAAGAGTCCCTGGAGAAGGAAATTGCAATCCACTCCAGTATTCCTGCCTGGGAAATCCAACAGAGGAGCCTGGCAGGCTACAGTCCATGGGGTCACAAAAGAGTCAGACATGACTTACTAACTAAACAACTACAAGAAAGGTAGGGTTTTATTGGATCCAAAATATAGTAGTGAATTTCTTGTAGGACACAGCTATTTTATATAGGGACATTTCATTACTATCATGAAGAATTTACACAAATAATCTGTGCCCTTATTAGGAGATACCAGAATTTCTCATAATTATCCAAATTCAACCTACCAACATTATCAACCCCACAAGCCAACTAATACTCAGGCATACCTAACCATTGTGTCTGTCTTCAATCTCAGGCATCCCCTAAAGCCCCTTTCACCCTACATGGTTCAATTCTTTAGCAATTCACCCATATCGAAAGACTACCATTTATCAGAAATGACGGTAAGCACTTAATTTTTGCAACATCCCCACATGTTATTTTTTAACATCAGTGTAATTTTTTAAAACCTGAGTTTAGATGATTTAAGTCACTTCTCCAAGGTTCACCCT
The DNA here is from genome assembly GCF_002263795.3 of Bos taurus. NCBI lineage: Eukaryota > Metazoa > Chordata > Mammalia > Artiodactyla > Bovidae > Bos > Bos taurus. Next base: position 67,508,060 of record NC_037336.1, read on the forward strand.
GACTATTCAACAGAGTTGTGGTTTGAACATAGGTCTGTCTTGCAAATATTACTTTCTTAACCTCTCCTCTGACTGTTAATCTGAAACACAAAGAGCAAACCTGGTTTCCCCAATATAGTCAACATTAGTTAATTCAATTCATTATTCATGAAATTAAAAGACGCTTACTCCTTGGAAGGAAAGTTATGACCAACCTAGATAGCATATTCAAAAGCAGAGACATTACTTTGCCAACAAAGGTTCGTCTAGTCAAGGCTATGGTTTTTCCTGTGGTCATGTATGGATGTGAGAGTTGAACTGTGAAGAAGGCTGAGTGCCGAAGAATTGATGCTTTTGAACTGTGGTGTTGGAGAAGACTCTTGAGAGTCCCTTGGACTGCAAGGAGATCCAACCGGTCCATTCTGAAGGAGATCAGCCCTGGGATTTCTTTGGAAGGAATGATGCTAAAGCTGAAACTCCAGTACTTTGGCCACCTCATGTGAAGAATTGACTCGGAAAAGACTCTGATGCTGGGAGGGATTGGGGGCAGGAGGAGAAGGGGACGACAGAGGATGAGATGGCTGGATGGCATCACTGACTCGATGGACGTGAGTCTGAGTGAACTCTGGGAGTTGGTGATGGACAGGGAGGCCTGGCGTGCTGCGATTCATGGGGTCGCAAAGAGTCGGACACGACTGAGTGACTGATCTGATCTGATCTGATCTGATTCATTTACTTCTTCTGGGCTTAAAGCCCATGTTCCCTCAAGAAAGAATAAAGATAAGATGGGCTAAAAAAATAAAATGAAAAAAAATTTAATATATGTAAAGTCAATAGGTACATCGGAGAAGGCAATGCAACCCCACTCCAGTACTCTTGCCTGGAAAATTCCATGGATGGAGGAGGAGCCTGGTGGGCTGCAGTCCACGGGGTCACTAAGAGTCGGACACGACTGAGCAACTTCATTTTCACTTTTCACTTTCATGCATTGGAGAAGGAAATGGCAACCCACTCCAGTGTTCTTGCCTGGAGAATCCCAGGGATGGCAGAGCCTGGTGGGCTGTCATCTATGGGGTCGCACAGAGTTGGACATGACCGAAGTGACGCGGCAGCAGCTGCAGCAGCAGCAGCAGCAGCAGTAGGTACATACATTTTTTTTCCTCTGCTAACCATTGAGACTCTCTAAGATTTAAAACATTGTGGTAGTTATGGTAGATTCTTATTCATCAGAGATTGCCAAGTGAAGTCCTTGCAGTCCCTACATGCAGGTGAAAAGACACATTAACTGGCACTCAGATTTCTTCTTTGTATTTTTTTCCTAATGAGACTAATTGGAGATAGCTCTGCAGTGTGTTCTTCCTTTTAGACACTGAGTCCTGAATAGATCTTATTGGACTTCCCAAATGAGAGCCTCCCCTTAGTGAGTTGCTGTTGCTGCTGCTAAGTCACTTCAGTCGTGTCCGACTCTGTGCCACCCCATAGACGACAGCCCACCAGGCTCCCCTGTCCCTGGGATTCTCCAGGCAAGAACACTGAAGTGGGTTGCCACTTCCTTCTCCAATGTGTGAAAGTGAAAAGTCAAAGTGAAGTTGCTCAGTCGTGTATGACTCCTAGTGACCCCATGGACTGCAGCCTACCAGGCTCCTCTGTCCTTGGGATTTTCCAGGCAAGAGTACTGGAGTGGGGTGCCATTGCCTTCTCCACCTTAGTGAGTTAGGTTAATACAAATCCAACCTCTTTTTTCAGCCTCATTCGTAATTTACGTGTCATTTTATAAAATGAGACCAACCACCTGCCTTTCTGAAACTTGAGACTGAGCAAGAAAACCATTGTTTATTTAATAGTAAAGTTTTATATTGGAAAACACAACATTTAGATCTGTTTATGTCCTATTTGGGGCTCCCCTGGTGGCTGAGGTGGTAAAGAATCTGTAATGCAGGAGATCAGGTTCAGTCCCTGGGATGGGAAGATCCCCTGAAGAAGGGAATGGCAACCCAGTCCAGCAATCTTGCCTAGGGAATTCCATGGACAGAGAAGCCTGGTGGACTACAGTCCATGGGGTCACAAGAGTCTAGACTAGTAGTTAACACTGAGCAACTCATGTGATATTGAAAATAGATTATGAGTGGTGTAGTAAAATACATTACTCTCTTAAAGAACAGAAATTAAAATTAGTAGCTGTTGGCAAGATGTCATTCCATAAAGAGTGCCTGAAATATTTTATAAATATCAAATTCATGCTTTCTATTTATATTCAATATGTATGAAACATTAGGAATATATCAGCACTTATTTATAGTTACAAATTATCTAAAATATAAAATTTAAGATGATGCTTAAGCAAAACACTGTGACTGTAGCTATTTTTCTCATCTTTAAAATTAGGACATTAAGAGTATTCACTTCATAGAATAGAATTTCTGTGAACGTTGGATGAGATAATGAAGTCAAGACACAACATATTGTCTGCCATATAATGGATGTTGTATAGATAAAAGCTATTGTCCCATTATTACATATAGTAGTTTCAAAGCTTCCCGTTGTTTTTTAAAGAGATACACCATACTTGAACTATATTGAAAGTGAAAGTTAAGTAAAACTAACATTGCAAAAGCAATCATGAACTGTTTTTACCTCATAAGGTAAGCCTAGCTAAATATTATAACACACTAACTCTGTAAAATATGCACTTTCCAGACACTTGGTAAAACCCAAGGTTTGAAGTCTTTTCCTACCTTAGTCTTGTTGTTGTTTAGTCATTCAGTTGTGTCAGACTCTTTGCGACCCCATGGACAGCAGCACACCAGACTTCCCTGTCCTTCACCAACTCACAGAGCTTGCTCAACTCCTGTCTGTTGAGTCGGTGATGCCATCCAACCATCTGGTCATCTGTCTTCCCCTTCTCCTCCTGCCTTCAATCTTGACTGACATCAGGGTCTTTTCCAATGAATTGGCTCTTGGCATCAGGTGGCCAAAGTATTGGAACTTCAGCTTCAGCATCAGTACTTCCAAAGAATATTCAGGGCTAATCTCCTTTAGGACTGACTGGTTGATCTCCTTGCAGTCCAAGAGACTCTCAAGGGTCTTCTCCAACATCACAGTTTGAAAGATTCAATTCTTTGGCACTCAGTCTTCTTTATGGTCCAGCTCTCACATCCATACATGACTACTGGAAAAACCCTAGCTTTGACTAGACAGACCTTTGTTGGCAAAGTGATGTCTTTATATAGATTATTGTCTTTATTTTATTGAAGTGTTGTTGATTTATAATGTCAAGGTAGTTTCAGGTGTCCAGCACAATGCTTCAGTTTATTGTTGTTGTTTAGACACTAAGTCATATCCAGCGCTTTTGAGACCCCACAGACTGTAGTCCACCAGGCTCCTCTGTCCATGGGATTTCCCAGGCAAGAATACTAGAGTGGGTTGCCATTTCCTTCTCCAGGGGATCTTCCCAACCCAGGGATTAAACCTGCATCTCCTGCTTTGCAGGCAGATTCTTTACTACTGAGCCACCATGGAAGCCCATGATTCAGTTTATATATATATATGTATAAAATACATATAAAATATGAATCTTTTTTATATTTTCCCTTACAGTTTATTGTTGAGTATAATTCCCTGTGCTATACAGTAGGTCTTTGTTTTAGTTATTTTATTTATACTATTACTTTTAATAGCCAGCTGTTAGCAAGAATCTATCACAGTAATGCAGAGGCCTTCATATATTATCACTAGAACACTGCAGTACTTTTATACTCAAAGATGATTAGTAATACCAGTTAGTATATATGTTCCATATATATGAGAGCAGGGACAAAATAGTGGAAGTGGTTGATCACTGTAAAGAAAATGAGACTTTCTATAATGAAAGATGATGAAAAACTGTCAGTTGACCTTCATTTGCTATTTAATGAATGAGGTTTTGTTTGTTAGACTTGTGATCACCCTCCATCCTAGCCTTTTAAATACCATCCTCCATCTGTCTCTATTTAATCCCCAAGTCCTAATTCCTATTCAAAGACCAGTATGGCACAGTGGCAAAGAATCTGCCTGCCAATGCAGGAAAAACAAGAGACATGGGTTTGATCCCTGGGTTGGGAAGGTCCCCTAGAGTAGGAAATGGCAACCCACTCTATTATTCTTGTCTGGGAAATTCCGTGGACAGAGGAGCCTGGTGGGCTACAGTCCATGGGGTTGCAAAGAGTGGAACATGACCGATCACACACATACATGTCTACTATAGTTTTCTGTAATTAAACCAGGGCATGTTATTCAAATCCAGGCATCAGAGTAGCTATAAAAGTAATTTCTGTTCACACTCCTTTCACCTTTTTCACACCTATTTTGTTTGAGAAACATGTTTTGAGTTTCTCGTTGCCAGTGTCCTTGACCTACGTTCAGGCTAAAAATGTAGAACAGCAACTATCATTGATTCCAGATGATTTTCTTACTGGCTGTCAAGTCTCAGTAGTTTGTGTATCATGTTGCAAAAGCCATTCCATTAATAGATTAAGGAGTTGTGTTGTTGAACTGTCATACAGAAGAGGTGGATCACTATTTAATTTTCAGTCAGACTTTGTGAGTAAATGCTATTTGATTACAATTTTTCACTCTGAAAGATCAAGGAAGTTGATTAACCTTGAAGGAAAATTGATCACAATTCATTAAAGTTAGAAGTCTTATAAATGAGATAGTCTAGTCACCTTCTCCTATTTTATGGTATCTCTGAAACACACCATCTCCTAACGCAAGGAAGCATGCTATTATGAAGTGTTTATAGAGGCTTTGAATTCTGGCTGGCCACATGAAAGTTGTGTGACATTTGATTTGTTAACTTTTCTAAGTCTCATTTCACTATCCATAAAATCCTTGTGCATTAGGTGACAAGTCTAAGCATAAAAAATTCTAGCCATTCTTATCATCATGGTTATCATTTGACTATTTTTTTCAAAAGCATGATATTTTGTGCAGCTCCTCCATTTCTGATGAGATATGCTAAATTCTGGGTTTTTTAATAATTAATTCTAGGCTCTTCAAGTCACAGAAAACCCCTTTTATAATCACCTTATATTTTCTCTTCTCTTTAAGTCCTTCAAATACATTATTTATGGATTTGTAAACACTGTGACTGTAGCTATTTTCCTCATCTTTAAAATTAGGGCATTAAGAGTACTCCATAGAATTTCTGTGAACGTTGGATGAGATAATAAAGTCAAGACACAACATATTGTCTGCCATATAATGAATGTTGTGTAGATAAAAGCTATTGTCCCATTATTACGTGTAATAGTTTCAAAGCTTCCCTTTGTTTTTTGAAGAGATACACCATACTTGAACCATATGGAAAGTGAAAGTCACTCAGTCATGTCTGACTCTTTGTGACCCCATGAACTATACAGCCCATGGAATTCTCCAGGCCAGAATACTGGAGTGGGTAGCTGTTACCTTCTCCAGGGGATCTTCCCAACCCAGGGATCGAACCCAGGTCTTCTGCATTGCAGGTGGATTCTTTACCAGCTGAGCCACAAAGGAAGCCCAAGAATACTGGAGTGGGCAGCCTATCCCTTCTCCAGCAGATCTTACCAACCCAGGAATTGAACTGGGGTCTCCTGCATTGCAGGCAGATTCTTTGCCAACTGAACTATCAGGGAAGCCCAAGAACCATATTGAACTTATTTTAAATATATATTTATGTACATAATTTTATTTAATATTTATATACCTCACAACTTGTCACATGAATAAATTATCAGCCTCATCCAAAATCTACAGAAAATCTTTCCCTCTATTCAAAGAACTAACAGGCAAAAGAAAAAGCCTTTTTAATGGATTTGAAGCCACAGTCTTATTTTAGAAGATATTTATCTGTAAATAATATAGAATAACTGAATTCATTTAATAAGTCTCAAATAAATGCTAATATAAAACTTTCTTCTTGAAAAGGAAAGAGAGAAACATAAAATCCATACCCAGAAACTTTCCTGGTGGTCCAGGGTCTAAGACTCCTTGCTCCCAAGTCAGGGGGCCTGAGTTCAGTCCCTGGTCAGGGAACTAGCTCCCACGTGCACAAAGCTACATGCTGCAACTGAAAGATCCCATGTGCTGCAACTAAGACCCAGCACAGCCAAATAAATAAATTTAAAAAAATTTTTAATCCATATATAACAGACAAGCAATGGCCTTAATGTAGAAGAACTAAATTAAAACACACATTAACACACAGCTTTTTTCTTTTGTTAGAAATGTGTATTTACTCATTTTATCCCTATTTGCTTCGAGTGGACAGTTTGTGTATCTTTACCTAAAATTGGTTAATAGGTTTGGCCTTTTTAAAAATATGCAGTACTCTCATTTCAGCTTCAGATTATTTGGTTTGGATGTAGTGGGTGAATTTTTTGTGACAGTAAGCCAGTGCTTATTATGCGTGGGGGACTCTAGTAGAAATGCAATATTTTGTACTAATTGCTAACGGAACGATCTGTAATTTCAGCTGCATGATTTGCCCCTTACATGTGCCCAGCTATAACAATCTGAATTTAGTACTGCATTTGTTAATATTAGACACAAATTTATCCTGACACTTTCATAGGCAAAGCCTCAGAAACATTTAGTCATGTAAAATATAATCATAGTCTTAAAATATTTGCTTTTTGCTCCCATGCATTTCAGGCAGAGTCTCATTTTATAACTTATCTCTATTGCTTAACAGGAGAATGGTTTGGAGAGGTTCCTTGGGAATCTTGATTATATGATAGGTGTTATGAGTAGTTACTGCACCCTTATCAAAGAACAGTGTTTATGTAATGTGAATATTCCTTGTCTCTATACACACTTCAGATCTTCCCTATCATACTGAATTAAATGTGGTTTTAATTTGCATCCCATTTCCAGTGTTTGTTGCCAGACATTTCAGACTTTTTGAGGACAAATGAAAGTAGCTTGTGGTGTAAGTTAAATATTTTGTGTCAGGATAAAATTAGCAAACCATTATGTAAAGGGCATGTTTCCCCATGTGTTTGTCTTATAACTGCATGAACTAGACTTGTACAGAAGCTTTGAAAAAACCCCATAGCTGTCGTATTCATAAGTCTTTCTGACCCATTTGGATATGTGTTAGTATATTACTTGGAGCATACTATAAAACTTAGCCTTCACTTATGGAAATGTGCTTGTACTTTGTTCCCCCAAAAGCAAATACAGAGAGCATAAGACATAGTGTAATAATAGACCTTTGGACACAGAGACATAAAATGGAATTATGAGTCCTTGAAAGAGCAATTAAATACATTTTCATTTCAACAACGGAAGATGAGGAACCAAAACAGATGGACAGGGGGTAGAATAAATGAGAGAAAAATCCGTATTTATCATGCCTCTTGGCATTCTAGTTCACCAATTTAGTCTGAAGTGTTTTATAGTAAATCAGATCTAGTTCTGCATTCCAGCCCCTGATTTATGCTTGTATGAAGTAAAAACTGAAATTACTGAGAAAACTTTCCCCTGGAAGTTTCTGGAACCATCAGTGAGGAGCCTCAAGCCATACCATTATCAATGAGCTGACTCAATTCCTCTTAGCAATGGGTAGGTTATAAATTCTAAATAAGTTAGAGAAAGAACTAGCAATGTATTCTGAAGAACACCCTACCCTAAAAAGCATAGTGAAATGTCATATTATCAAGTATCTTTCAAGATCTTGAAAGTGAAAAAGAGCACCCTGCTTGCTTCTATCCTGAGAACATCTGCCCAAAATACATGTTCACTAGAGGTTGAATGGGACTTTTAAAATGGTGATAACTCTGTGATCTTCTCCAAAATATTTTTTCCCTCCTTTCACAAAGATAGTAGTAAACAAATATTTGTTGATTGCTTACTATGTGCAAGACACTTTCTTAGGCACTGTGACCGAAGCTGATTAAGGTCCCTTCTCTGGTGATAGAGAAACAATATAAAAATGCCTAAAATGAAAAGATAGCTTATACATGCATGAGTGTTAAGATAATAAGACAAAGGGAATACAATAGTGATGTGTGAGGACAGTAATTTCAGAGTCATCAGGGCTGACTCCTCCAAGGAAGTAACACTTGAGCCCTGGCCCTGATTCTCCAGGAGTCACATAGGTGAAGATGAAGAAAGAAGTGTTCTCGACAGAGGTGACAGCAAGTAAAATGACCTCTTTCTTCCAAACCCTATCTCCCTTTAGGATAGAGAATCTGTAGTTTGTCATCTGGCCCAGTGGTTCTAAACTCTGCTATAGGATAGAATCATCTGGTATCTTTTAAATGTACTGATGCCTGGGCCTTACCACAAACCCATCAAATCAGAGTCTCTGGAGGTGGCTAGGGGAAACACTAGACATCTGTATTTTTGTAAATGGCCACGATTCGAATATGCAGCAAGATGGAGAGCCACTGACCCACAGCAATCCATCTCAAACATTAACATGCAGAGATCACATGGGAATCTTTCTGAAATGCAGATTCTGATTCACTGGATCTGGGATGGGGCCCAAGATCCTAATAAGCTCCCAGGTGATGTGATACAAGTAGTTATCCAACGTGTGGTGCCCAAGACCAAAGAATTAATATTCACCTGGAAGCTTGTTAGAAAACACATGCTTAGTCAGAGAATCAGAAACCAGACCATTCAATCACCTCTCAAATCAGAAATGCTAGGGGTATGGCCCAGCCTTCTGTGATTTAAGAAAGCCCTTCAGCTGCCTCTGAAACCCATTCAAGTTTGAGGACTAAACTGGGTCTTGGTGTTCAGACAGAGTCAATTTGGTACCTAACTGTGTTCCATGATTGGTTCTCGTTTACAGGCCTGTTGAAACTTCTCAAGCACTTACCATTGAGCTGAGGGCTTGAGGCCACAGCCTTCTCTTCCTTTTACTTAGTTTCCATTTAAAGCAAATCCTCTCTCATTCTGGGTAGAAGAGAAAGAGATCCAGCTCTAGTTTGTCAGACCTCACTTCTTGCTTCCAAAGCCTCTGTGTTCACTCAGCTTGCCAGGCACCAGGAGCTTAGAGCACCCTGCAGGTGACGCTCCACATTTACCGGCGTCACCTGCAAAGAGCTGATACATTATAGCCCTGCTAGGGCAGTTTAGTCCCTGTGAAGGGATATTGTGACTCATGTCTAACTGCCATCCTATCAAAAAATCACTCTCTGTACCACTTCTTTGTTTACAAGCATCAGTTAATGGTTTTCTCTCCATTGGGCAGCTCAAGGGGGTTTAGTTTAGAGAACTAATTGAATCCTTGCCAGTTTGGGGCATGAGGCAAAGCAGCTCCAGATCTCAGTATTTTTCATGGTATGTATTTTCCTCTCTTTTAACATGTGTGTAGTTTTGATACCTCCATATGCAGAATGTAAGCTAGAAATTGTATCTATATGCTGATCGCTTATGGTGAACAATGTCAGATTCGTGATCTCCAAAGAAGATCTAGCTTCAGGATCAGGGATCAGGCTTGATCACTCAAGATCTTTTGTATAGACAGAGTTTTATTAAAGTATAAAAAGGGACAGAGAAAGCTTCTGACATAGACATCAAAAGGGGTATGGAGAGTGCCCCACTTGCTAGTCTTAGCAAGAGAACTATATACTTTTTCAGTTGATTATTACAGTAAATCAAAAGAATGTCTCAGGATTGTAAGGGTCTTACCAGACCCACTCCAACAATATACAATTTAAGATAACAGGATTAGAACTAACAATAGAAAGATCTTCCCAGACCCATTCCCACAATTTACATTTTAAGATGACAGGATTAGTCAGAAGATTCTCAAGAAGGAAAAAATGTCCTCAAGCAGGCTACATTGTTGTTATATAATCACTGGTACAAAGTTTAAGGAAAAACGTCCTTGAGCAAGATGAGTTGTTTTGTTATATAATCATCAGCTCTGGGCTTAAAGAAAAAAACATTTGTCATTTTCTCCTCCTCAAGATCCCCAGACCCCTTTCTCCTCAGGGACCCTGGACTTCTTATCAACCTACCTAAGAACTGACTCTCTCAATACATGGATACATATCATACATATGGTAGCACATGCTTCTTGGCATGGAGAAGCTACACCTCATTTCTCTGATAGGCAAAGAGTGAAAAAAAAAATTGAACTAAAAATCCAAACTGAATAGGTACATTTTATAGTCTCCAAAAGAATCAACATATTTTAATTTTAGAAATTGCACTATTTATGAGTTAGTGTGATAGTAGTGAAGAAACTTTTTTTTTCTTTCTACTACCATCCAGACCCCTTCCACCCATACCAACTTTGAATAGTCCCTGTTTCTAATCATTGAAAAAATACATAGGTGAACACTAGCACTCTTTGCTACTTCAAGAATAACATTTTCCTGACTTTCGGCAGTTATTTATCCACAAGACAGGGTTAGGTTAATCATCAAAGTAGAAATCTGTGGGACTGCATCCAGTCATGAGTGATAATGCACTGAGTGACTAAAGAGGAGTAGTTGGCAAATACCTAAGTAAGTAAGTGAATAAGTAAGTAAATAAATAGATTTCATCAGGAGGGGAAATAAAACCACAAATTTTAAAGAGAAAAGTTCTTTTGACTTGTTAAAAAAACTCCTTATCAATAGAAGTTAAGCTAAAGAGTCATACAGTTTTTGCATATTTAACACATGAAGTATGTGGAGACCCAATTCCTACAGATTCTCCACAGCTCTATCTAAGGGACCAATCTATACATTTTTAGATTCCAAAGCATATTTTATTCCCAGTTACGGATTTTCTGTACACGGATCAGGTGGCATTTCTGGGGTATTTATAAATGCTGTATTCCAGGTCTTACATCTTCTTTAATACTTAGGCAATGTACTCATTTCCTCTCAAAATCCATTGGCTCCTCTTCTCTGGTTCCTCAGTTTATATCATCATCCACATCTCAGGTTCTGGGTGACACACATGTCTGCTCTTTTGTTGTTGTTTTCATCTTTTAAAAGTGTTAATTATCTGAGATGAGAAACATCATCTTTCTCAGAAGGATACTTAGCCCATAAAATATTTCATAGCTGAAATCTTTGCACATCTGTCTGGGATGCTTAGCAGAAGTCAATATTCTTTGCCATTTCCCTTTCACAGTTTGTGGAGATGAATGCACCGGCCTTCTTCTCGGTGACTTGGCTCGCCTGGAGCAGATGGCCACAAGCATCAACCTCACTGGCCCACTGCCCGCTCCATATAAAATTCTGTATGGCCTTGAAAATATGACTCAGGAACTCAAGGTAGGTTGGAGCAGTAACAGCAAAAGTTGGGATAAAAGATGACAGAAGCTTCCCCAGGGGGAATTGCCCTAATTGGTAAATGCACTTCCCACTGTCCCAAATTAAGGCAGGCTACTGTTAGAGAAATTCAGAGGCTTTCTAAACCAATGTTTTTCAAACTTGAGAACTACAATTTACTGATTGGTCTTAAGGGAAAAGAGGCTCATGTACCCTCAGTGTTTGGCCTAAATCAATTTTATTATGTTCGTTAAATATGTGCAAACATAAAATCAGATATGAACTCCTTATACTTAATAGCTCTATAAAATCAAAACAAATTAATTCTTTCAAAAGTCTTAAAAACCAATGAAATTCAAATTAAAAACATTAATATAAAGTAACATGATTTTTGCTGAATGCAAATTGCTACTTACAACAAGAGTATGATACTGACTACTTCCACGCAGGTTCTTTCATCAGCATGTGACATGTGGTAACTCAATTCTACCTTTCCACAATTTGAACTAGAGAATTCCTTGTGAGAGGACCTGAAGTGACATTTGGCATCATTTGACAAGTTTGCATGATTTATATGCTCAGTCTGCCCTGTGATCAAACAGGCATGCAAATGTAGGTGCTGAGATCTGGTGGTTGTGTGAATCTCTCAGGTTCCCAACCAAGGTTCCAGAAATGCTTTCATTAACATTTAAGTGTACTATCAAAATGAAAACACAAGGTGAAAATTTTGTACTGGAGAATGAGGAGATATTTGAAAGTACTTCAACAGGAACTATTTTTGTTGCAGAGGAAACCCCATTCTAAGACACTAACTACTTTCAGTAGTTAATGAGATAAGGCAGAAATGTTAAGGAAATTGAGGTTGTTTCATCTGATTTAAAAAAAAAGATGAAAGGTAACAACTTATATACTATCGAAAGTCTGGAATGCCCAGTATTGTACTTGGTTCTCTGAGGGTTTCACAACCCCTAATGCATGCAGTACTACCTTTAGGAAGGTTAGGGTCTAAATGGTTTAAAAAAATAATTAAACAATTAGCAAAACTATTACCATGAGCTTTATAGGCATTTGACATACAGTAGTAGTCAAGATCGGAGAAATAGATAAGATCCAGAGTAAGCAGGGAAAATATATCATTAATGAAAGTGTAGTTTGTTTTAGAACTTGAAAGATAGAAACAATTTCAACAGGCAGAGAATTATTGGTAAGACTGGAGGAGAAAGTCTAAGATTTATTCATTAGGCACTGGCAGACACTCTTCTAGGAAATACATTCTTTAATTCAGACCACAGCTTTTAAAGTAAGTATTATTATCCCTATTTACTAGAAGAAGAAACTAATCATAATGATAGCAAGAATAGGTAGCATGTATTGATGAGTATATCTGTGCTAGGCAATTGACTAAAGTCTTACATGAATTATCACACATAGACTGCCAAAAATCCAAGAAGTAGGAAAGGAGTAATGTATTATCTACATCTTTCTCACATAGTCAAACAGGGACACTGAGTCATAGAGAAGTTTCAAGTGCAGCAAAAGGTCACATGGTTGCTAGGTACAGAGCTGAGATCTGAAAAGAGTCAGTGTAACTGTACGGCCTGAGACAATGACACCCCCTTTACACAGCTCAGAGGGGAAACAGCTCAGTCCACCATTGGTGAGATCTCTCTGACGCCCAGCCCATCCATACATACTCTTGCCTCTGAATCTACGAGAGCCATGTGCACAGAGGCAGAAGTGTGAATGAGCAAGATCTGTCTTGGAGACATTAGAAGTCAGATCTGCTAGTGAAAGATAAGACTGGAGGCTTTAGTGAGGCTGGGTGGTATGAAGGACAACTTTGAAAGCCAGGCAGAGGAATCTGAGTTTACTTTAGAGGCCTAGCATTCAGGAATACAAAGAGTTCTAATAAAGAAACTGCTGACCAGTTGTTATATATGGGAAGAACACAAAGACAGAAAATTGAGCTAGAGAAGCAAATGCTTCAGTGGGACATAAAAAAATTTAAAGTAATAACTTATGCAATGAATGAATTTCTGAAGGGCCCTCTGAAAGACATTCCAATCTGTAGACCTCAACCAAGCCAGAGGGTTCAATTACCTGTTTCCTTATGGCTGGGTGTTGGTGAGAATTATTTGATTTTCCTTAAATTCCAGTCTTTCTTGGTTCTGTGTTCCTCTTCCATTGTTTAATATCTGGAATCTCATTTTAATATTATAAATCATTAAGCAAGTTAGATATACCCTTTGTTTGGTTCCTTTAACTGTGTCAGCGCTCCCTGGGTTCCAGTCACAGATGACCTGGAACACACATGTGATAGAACAAAGCTGGATTCACTAACTTGATGCCACAAAGGACACTGCACAGCATGTGGGGTTTGGGTGTGTCTCAGTAACAGGGCATTAAGAATCACTCAGAGTATTGGGGTTTATGCTAAGGAATTGGGGAGCAGTTTCAAGGAAACAGAGGTTTGTATTGGATTGGGTGCTCATAGGAAGTGGAAATAATTCTGTAATTAAGTATTCTAATGAATCTTATCTAGAAGGAAGGAAGAAAAAGAGAAGTTAAAGCTACAGTTAGTGAGGAAGCAGTGGTCACTCATATTAGCCAGAAAATGGGATTCAGGGTATTTTTGTGATCTGCACAGAGACCATGATTTTATCTGCGTTTAGACAAGATTATGGAGTGGTCTCATTTTTTGTTTCATTCATCACTGTCACAGAGTGATCCCATCTACTGTTAGTGTTGTGAGATTGATAATGTTCAGTAGGAGGGAAAATGTACCAGCTGTGAGTACCAGGCCAGCTCCTACAACACTGACACCATGCAGTTAGTTAGCGCCCAGCCAGGTCCTCTGTCAGGGCTCCTGTCCTCAAAGAAAGAAGTGAGAAGCCTATAAACTGTATCTCGGTGACTAATATAGGGGCCTTAAAGATTCAGACACGGCTCATCTTGACTCTGCTTCTTACTGGCTATGCGATCTTGTATATGCTTTTAGGTCTCTTCAAGCCACAGTTTTCTGCCTACAAAATGAAGTAGCATTTTTATCTCACAGAGCTGTTGTAAGAACTAAATGAAACAACGCAAAACAAAAAGACCTGGCACGTAGTAATGTCTTAGACCGCAGCAGTTTGTGTTATTTGCCAGGTTATTCTGCACAGTGCTTTGTGTGTAAGTGCCCAGTTGAAATAGTTCCTCTCTTCTTTGAAGGTGAGAAGGCTAAGTTCTTTGTATATAAAGGAAAAATGTGTTCTGTTAAATGTTCAACCTATGATCACTGCAAGACCATTTACTCAAAATCGTATGGAATGAAATCTCTTTCAGAATTTGCTCTCACCTCAGCGGGCCCCAGAGAGGCTCATTCAGTTGGCAGAAGGCAATCTGAACATGCTGGTGACAGAAATGAATGAACTTCTGACCAGGGTAAGTTGGCAAAATCATGCTTCTTCTTAAAGCAGACAGATTATATATAATTAAGGAAAATTACTTCAAATTTCTGAAATGCAAATCTTGTTCTTCCTAAATCCAAATTTGGTGCATGAAATCGATGTGTTTTTGACTTGCTACTTCTGCCTCAGATAAAATCTGAGAACCCAGTACCACAAGAAAAGACTGGGATTCAGACTTGGGAAGTATCAAGGCCAATGTTTAGAAATATCAGGATGACAGTATATTTTGCGAACTCTATCCACTAGCTTCCATAGATTCTGGATTCCCAAATCCCTGTCTCTGACTACATAAGGAAAAAGATAAGCAGATGAAAATACTTGTAGTCTCTTTGATTTTATCATGGGATATTTGTATTTGTATATTAATAGAAATACAGTCTAAATCTGTATTGCCCCCCAAAAGAGGAAATCTTTATCAAGAAAATCCAAAGCACTTAAGACACTTTTTAGAGTCAGAATGCAAATCCATGTTGTGTTTATCAGACTTTTTAAGATGTTGGGAGTTTTAAATTTTCAAAACTGCAGGAAGGTTAAGGTTCTTTTCCCTTGTAGAGAATGAAGAAAACAGCATAAAGTTCGCCATCTTGTGGCCAGAAAAATGCATGAACTGGAAAACTGGCCTGGAATTTAGGGGTCCAGTTTGATTCTCAAAGAACTTTAAATGACAAAAAATATTGGAGCTAGAAGGTTCTTGCAGATTATCTAGTCCGTTTTTTAAAGAAGAAATCCCTCAGGCCATAATACCAAAATGACTTATGAATGGCTGTATTCAAGGACCTCAGGAGGACCTAGCTTATGGATTCTAACAGTTGCAATGCCATTTCCACCTAACCTGCTGCTGGCTTATTAGAATTTCCACAGGGAAATCAAATGGAATTCTCAGCACATGATGCTGAACAATGGCCCTCAGGTTACAAACAGCCTACTAAACACTTTTTCAGGATTTCTTCCCAGTGATGTGGAATGTACAAATACAAAATTTCTTGACAAACGTACTTAGATATTAGATTAGTGAGTCCATTTATCTCATATCAATTTAATATTTTGCAATTTTATGTTTGTTCTGTGAATACATTAATAAGAACTTTTAAGCGGATCATGCGAAAGTAATCTCGGTCAACAGGCACACACGAATGTTCCCCACATACAAAGCCCAAGCTAAGTGTTGGCAGGTGACAGATAAAAACGAGGCCCAGTCTGTCTTCAAGGAGCTTGTAGTCTCGTGTGTGTGTGTACATAAGCATTTAAGTGTGGAGACAAGTGCAAATAAATATGTAATACAGCATGAAATAAAAGAATGTAACAGAAGTACACATAAATGGATTAATTTAGTCTTGTTAAGGGTTATTAGGGGAAAATTCCATGGAACAGTGGCATTTCATTCACTAATTCATTTAATTAATTCTTCCTAAGGATTGAATATGTTCTGGATACTATAACAGAATGACAGACACTGGGAAAAGAGGTATAAGCAAATGTTGTTGCTGTCATTGAGCTGATTACAGCCAAATGATCTGAGCCTTTATTATTACTATTCCTTTGTTATTTCTTAACCTACATCCTTTCATCTTCCCAGAAGCCTCTCCCATACTAAATTTCTTAAAATGGACTTAGTATTTTTGAGTAGTGTAAAGCAAAATTGACTGGAAAATACTGAGATTTCCCATATGCTCCCCTGCCCCAAGATACAAATAGCCTCCCACATGATCAACTTCCCCCCACAGAGTGATACATTTGTTACAACAGATAAATCTACACTGACAAATCATTATCACTCAAAATCATAGTTTTAGGGTTCACTCTTGGTGTTGTACAATCTATAGATATTGACAAATGTTTAATGACATGTCTCCACCTTTATAGTGTCATTTAGAGTACTTTTATGGCTCTAAAAGTCCCCCATGCTCTGCCTTTTCACCTCTCCGTCCTCCTTAACCCCTGGCAACCACTGCTCTTTTTACTGTCTCTGTATATCATATAGTTAGAATTATACAGTATGTAACCTTTCCAGATTGATTTCTTTCATTTAGTAGTATACATTGAAGTTTCATTCATGTCTTTTGGTGTCTTGATAGCTCATTTCTTTTTAGTGGTGAGTAGTGTTCCATTTTCTGGATGTACCAAGTTTATTTATCCATTCACCTACTGAAGGACACCTTGGTTGCTTCTAAGCTTTGGCAATATTTGAGTAAAGCTGCTATTAGCATCCAAATATATGTTTTCAATTTATTTGTGTAAAAACCAAAGAATGCAATTGCTGTATCATATGGTAAGAGTATGTTTAGTTTTGCAAGAAATCACCAAACTGTCTTCCAGAGTGGCTATACCATTTTGCATTTCCCAGCAGCAATGAGTAAGAGTTCCTATTGCTCTGCATCCTCACCAGCATTTGGTGGTGTCAGTGTTTTGAATTTTGGCCATTCTAATAGGTGTATGCTGGGAAAGTCTGAGGGCAGGAGAGAAGGGATTGTCAAAGGATGGTGGGATACCATCACCAACGCAATGGACATGAGTTAGAGCGTATTCCCAGAAACAGTGAAAGACAGGGAAGCCTGGCGAGCCACAGTCTGCCCAAGAGTCAGACACTACTTCGCAACTAAACAACAACAACAGCAGGTGTATAGTAGTATCTCAGCTTATATTAATTTACAATTCCCTAAGGACAGACGATGTTGAGCACTTTTACATGCTTACTTGCCATCTGTATAGCTTCTTTGGTGTGATGTCTATTCAGGTCTTGCTGTAGGTTGAATGCATGTATCCTCTCCACAATTCCTATGTTGAAATCCTAAACCTCCCCCGCCTCAAAGTAATGATATTAGGAAGTGAGGCTGTTGGAAGGAAATAGGTCACTAAGGCAGAGCCTTCATGAAGGGAATTCAGTTCAGTTCAGTCACTCAGTCGTGTCCAACTCTTTGCGACCCCATGAATCCCAGCTCACCAGGCCTCCCTGTCCATCACCAACTCCCGGAGTTCACACAGACCCATGTGCATCAAGTCAGTGATGCCATCCAGCCATCTCATCCTCTGTTGTCCCCTTCTCCTCCTGCCCCCAATCCCTCCCAGCATCAGAGTCTTTTCCAATGACTCAACTCTTCACATAAGGTGGCCAAAGTATTGGAGTTTCGGCCTCAGCATCAGTCCTTCCAATGAACACCCAGGACTGATCTCCTTTAGAATGGACTGGTTGGATCTCCTTGCAGTCCAAGGGACTCTCAAGAGTCTCCAGCACCACAGTTCAAAAGCATCAATTCTTTGGTGCTCAACTTTCTTCACAGTCCAACTCTCACATCCATACATGACCACTGGAAAAACCATAGCCTTGACTAGACGGACCTTTGTTGGCAAAGTAATACCTCTGCTTTTTAATATGCTATCTAGGTTGGTCATAACTGTCCTTCCAAGGAGTAAGCATCTTTTAATTTCCTGGCTGCAATCACCATATGCAGTGATTTTGGAGCCCAAAACAATAAAGTCTGACACTGTTTCCACTGTTTCTCCATCTATTTCCCATGAAGTGATGGGACCAGATGCCATGATCTTCGTTTTCTGAATGTTGAGCTTTAAGCCAGCTTTTTCACTCTCCTCTTTCACCTTCATCAAGAGGCTTTTTAGTTCCTCTTCACTTTCTGCCATAAGAGTAGTGTCATCTGCATATCTGAGGTGATTGATATTTCTCCTGGCAATCTTGATTCCAGCTTGTGCTTCTTCCAGCCCAACGTTTCTCATGATGTACTCTGCATAGAAGTTAAATAAGCAGGGTGACAATATACAGTCTTGACGTACTCCTTTTCCTATTTGGAAACAGTCTGTTGTTCCATGTCCAGTTCTAACTGTTGCCTCCTGACCTGCATATAGGTTTCTCAAGAGGCAGGTCAGGTGGTCTGGTATTCCCATCTCTTTCAGAATTTTCCACAGTTCACTGTGATCCACACAGTCAAAGGGTTTGGCATAGTCGATAATGCAGAAATAGATGTTTTTCTGGAACTCTCTTGTTTTTTTGATGATCCAGCGGATGTTGGCAATTTGATCTCTGGTTCCTCTGCCTTTTCTAAAACCAGCTTGAACATCTGGAAGTTCATGGTTCACGTATTACTGAAGCCTGGCTTGGAGAATTTTGTGTGTTACTTTAGTAGCATGTGAGATGAGTGCAACTGTGCAGTAGTTTGAGCATTCTTTGGCATTGCCTTTCTTTGGGATTGGAATGAAAACTGACCTTTTCCAGTCCTCTGGCCACTGCTGAGTTTTCCAAATTTGCTGGCATATTGAATGCAGCACTTTCACAGCATCATCTTTCAGGATTTGAAATAGCTCAACTGGAATTCCATCACCTCCACTAACTTTGTTTATAGTGATGCTTTCTAAGACCCACTTGACTTCACATGTCTGGCTCTAGGTTAGTGATCACACCATCGTGATTATCAGGGTGGTGAAGATCTTTTTCGTATAGTTCTTCTATGTATTCTTGCCACCTCTTCTTAATATCTTCTGTTAGGTCCATATCATTTCTGTCCTTTATCGAGCCCATCTTTGCATGAAATGTTCCCTTGGTATCTCTAATTTTCTTGAAGAGATCTCTAGTCTTTCCCATCTGTTGTTTTCCTCTATTTCTTTGCATTGATTGCTGAGAAAGGCTTTCTATCTCTCCTTGCTATTCTTTGGAACTCTGCATTCAAATGGGAATATATTTCCTTTTCTCCTTTGCTTTTCACTTTTCTTCTTTTCACAGCCTTTTGTAAGGCCTTCTCAGACAGCCATTTTGCTTTTTTGCATTTCTTTTCCATGGGGATGGTCTTGATCCCTGTCTTCTATACAATGTCATGAACCTCCATCCATAGTTCTTCAGGCACTCTATCAGATCTAGTCCCTTAAATATATTTCTCACTTCCACTGTGTTATCATAAGGGATTTGATTTAGGTCATACCTGAATGGTCTAGTGGTTTCCCCTACTTTCTTCAATTTAAGTCTGAATTTGGCAATAAGGAGTTCATGATCTGAGCCACAGTCAGCTCCTGGTCTTGTTTTTGCTGACTGTATAGAGCTCCTCCATCTCTGGCTGCAATTAGTCCCATATAAAAGGGGCCCCAATAAGATCCTTTGCCCTTTCCTGACCTTGTAAGCACAAAGTGAAAAGACACTACCTATGAGATGTTATTTTGTATTTCTTGATCTCTAGGACTGTGAGAAAAAAAACTTCTGTCATTTACAAGCCACCTAATGTGAGGTATTTTGTTATAGCAGCAGACTCTACCATCTGGGCTTCCCTGGTGGTTCAGTTGGTAAACAGTCTGCTTGCAATGTGGGAAACCCAGGTTCAATCCCTGGGTTGGGAAAATCCCCTAGAGAAGGGAATAGATAACCCTCCAGTATTCCTGCCTGGAGAATTCCATGGACAGGGAAGCCTGGTGGGCTACAATCCATGGAGTCGCAAAGAGTTGGACACGACTAAGCGACTAACACTTCACTTAAATGACTAAGACATGATTTTCTAAATTTTTAATCAAGGTTTGTCATCATTAAGTGTTCCTTGTGTATTTTGGACAACAGTCTTTTATAAGATAACAGTCTGGGACTTGCCTCATCATTCTCTGGACAATATTCATCACAGTGAAAAGTTTTTAATTTTAATGAACCCCAGGTTATCAGTTATTTCTTTGACTGATTGTTTTGGTAATATCTAAAATGTCATCACCATACCTAAAGTTATCTAAATTTTATACTATGTTATCTGGGAGTTTTATAATTTGCATTTTATATTTAGATCTATTATCCAATTTGAGTTAATTCTAATACTATTTTAAAACAAAATTTTTATTTTAAAACAGTTTTAGATTTACAGAAAAGTTATTGCAAAGATAGTACAGAGATTTCCCATATACTCCATACCCAGTTTCCTCTACTGTTAATATCTTAGTATGATGCATCTTTCACAACCAATGAACTAATATTGATTGATTATTATTATTAACTAAAGAGTCTACTTTATTCAGATTTCTTCACTTTTAATGTCTTTGTATATTTCAGGATCCTATTCAGGACACTACATTACATTTAATCATCATGTCGTCTTAGACTGTGTCCTCTAGACTGTGACAGCTTCTTAGACTTTTCTGGTTTGTTGATAATTTTGACAGTTTTGACAAGTTCATGTATTTTGTATGATGTCCCTCCACTGGGGTGTTTGCCTTACGCTTTTCTCATGATTAGAATAGAGATATGGGTCTGTGTGGGAAAGACCACAGAGATAATGTATCATTTTATCATGTCATATTAAGAACCTATGTAATCAGTATGTCTTATTACTATTGGTGTTTATCTTGATCACCTGGCTGAGGTCATGTTTGCCAGATTTCTCCACTGGAAAGTATTCTTTTTCCCCATTTCCACACTTCAATACCATTTTTATCCACCCATTCTTCACATTTTGTAACTTGAAAAGCCTACAAATAAGACTTCTGTAAGTAAATATCTCCGTGATGAAGTGAGGATGGGGAAGAAATAAAAAGGAAATCCTCACTTATGAATTAACCTTGTCCCCACCAGAAAATCATGGAGACCTTCAATATTCAAGTCAAAATGATCAATTCTTTCCTTTCCTGTGGTCAAGCTGCACGATAATTAAAAGTTGTATTGATACCCGTGGAATCATAACTAGAAGACTAAATGATGTAAATGTCCAATGTGTATGCCTGTGTTGTGCTTAACTGCTTAGTTGTGTCCAACTCTTTGTGACCCTATGGACACTGTAGCCCACCAGGCTCCTCTATCCATGGGGATTCTCCAGGCAAAAATACTGGAGGGGGTTGCCATGCCCTCCTGCAGGGGATCTTCCCAACAGCTGAATCTACCAATACCTTTATCTCACAGCCATGAATGATTCAGCAGTTGAGATCAGAATATGAGAAGTACAGGGGCCATGACTTCCTAGTATCTATGGCTGGGTTAGAGGAGACAGTGCCTTAAACTAGAACTGCATCTTGGAATTACCTGATGCCAGTCTCACTCCCAAATGTGATGTAATCAGTCCGATGCACAATATAAAGGGGCTCAGCAGTAAAAGGCTCCACCTGCAATGCAGGAGATGCAGGTTCGATTCCTGGGTTGGGAAGATCCCCTGGAGAAGGAAAGGGCAACCCACTCCAGTATTCTTGCCTGGGAAATCCCATAGACAGAGGAGCCTGGTGGGTTACTGTCCATGTGATTTCAAAGAGTCAGATATGACTTACTGACTAAACAACAATAGTATGAACACCGGGACTTTCATGAGCTTCCAGATGATTCTGATGCCAGTCAAGATAGAAAACTATTGTCAGCCTAGAGTCATGTGGTGCTTACAGCTCCCTGTCCTATGGAAAGTGCTTTCACTGGTATAGTCAATCTTTTTGACAGTCCTTCTCTCTGCTTTGTTATCTGACCAGTCGCTTTATGATTAATACACTTTAATTGTTAAAATATCTGGCGAGTCTGGTCCTCCTGCATAGCTGGTATAAGCTGCCCTCTCTCCCTCAGGTGCTTATATATTTTGTGCTTATCTTTTTCATAATGCAATTAAGTTCTCTAATGGCAGGTGGGGGGTTTAGTCATTAAGTCATGTCCGACTCTTGCGACCTCCCATGGACTGTAGCCTGCCCAGTTCCTCTGTCCATGGGATTCTTCAGGCAAGAATACTGGAGTTGGTTGCCATTTCCTTCTCCAGGGGATCTTCCTGACCCAGGAATTGAACCCAGGTCTTCTGCCATTCAGGCAGATTCTTTACCCACTGAGCTACGAGGGAAGCCATTGCTAAAGAAAATAATGTTCCTTCCCAAAATTAATATGTTAAGCACTTATTGTATATAATGTACAAATATTATATAAGCAAATATTGTATAGTTATATATCTTTTAAATGTATTTTAATTTATTATCATTTTATTTCCCACTTGGAATGTAAGTTGCTTGAATATGGGAATCATGTGTAACATATTCATAACGTCAGACACTATGATCAGTATGGAATATTGAGATGCTTTTTGATGATAACTGTATGTACCTCTATTGCTACTGTCCTGACCTCCATCTTTCATTTCACAGCCAAGTTTTTTGAAAGACTTGGAGACAGCTCTGCTTTATCTCCTCACTTCCTGTAGTCTAGAGTTCCACTCCCAGCTTGCTCCCAAAACTGTTTTGACAAGGTAATCAATGGCAAGCTGGTCACTAAATCCAGCGGAAGCTTTATTTTACTTGAACTTCCTACTGCAATTGCCACTTTTGACCCTATATTCCTTCTTAACACACTCTCCTCTCTCTGCCTTTATCTTATTCTCAGACATTTCATTCTACCACAGAGCTTTTCTGCACGGGTTTTCTTTTGTTGTTTAATCTTTAAGTCATGTCCAACTCTGAGACCCCATGGACTGTAGCCTGCCAGGCTCCTCTGTCCATGCGATTTCCCAGGCAAGAATATTTGGAGTGGGTTGCCATTTCCTTCTCCAGAGGATCTATCCAACCCAGGAATCGAACCTGCTTCTCCTGCTTTGGCAGGCAGGTTCTTTACCTCTAAGCCACCAGGGAAGCTATGTTTTCTTTAACCTTGAACTAAACCTCAGCTCATCCAAGTCTACAGTGAGCCTTCTGTGATATTCCAGGTGTGATGGGATTCCTCTTATAACTGTGTTATACCACTGTGCTTTTTCTTCAGTTCGTGATTATAAATTTATTTCCATGATCATTAAACAAATAACTCTGTACCCCGCCAGCTCCAAAAAGTTTAAGTTGCCAATGTTTTTTCATTTCTACTATTATATTTAAGAGAGAGAGAGAGAGAGATAACGTATAACAAATCATACTTATTTGGAACTTTCAAAACTGACACCTGAAATATTTAAGGAGAAATTTCACATAGAACTGACTTATTTTTCCCCAGGGTCAGTTGACCGTCTCTGTCCTTGGGCACTGTCTCTCCTAGTAGCTTGTCCTGGCACTTCACTGACCCTTGGATATACAGAACCAGTAGTATCTGAAGATGACCCTTGAGAATATCATGTAAATGATTAGATCTGAAATTTAATTTCAGCAGGAAACTGTGTAAGCCTGGAAATGCAAAGGAGGACGGCAACTAAGCAATGTTGTCTGTTCAGTAGTTAGATTTGCTCCATTAGATTCTAGTTTTAACATAAAGAAGGCAGAAAATGAAAGACACTAGTAATATCCAACCAAGAAAATTATGTGCAGGTTTCAAGAGGCACAGTGAGAACTGCTTGAGCTAAAGCAAGAAGTAACAGCTACATTGTTCAGAAGTAAATGAATGTGTGTCTAATGGTAATGCGTGCTGCCTGGATATAAATACTCTAAAAAAAAAACACACACGAAACAACCATAAAGAAAATAGAAGAAAAAGGAAAAAATACCTACTTGAGTGAACTTAAATGTAAAAAGATAATCAAAGGAAAGAGAAATACTTGCAAAGTAGTGTATAAGGCATCATTTACAAAGGAACACTGGAAAAATTGTAGAACAGAGGTAAGAGAATGTAAAAATAAGAAAGTCTAATGTAGAGAATGAAAGGAAGATTGTACATATTAGGGTAAATGAGAAGACATTTGTCAGATACTCGGGAACAAGATAATAGTGAGTAAGGAGGAAGCTGACTAAGGGATGGGAATGATAATTTAATAAAATGCAAGAAGAGCCAAACGGAATCGGGCAGATAGCTCCTATCATGTGGTAGTTAGCATTCATCTGTTACATTATCAATGGCCTGTCCTGGAGGAAACTGATTTTTGTGAATTCCACTTTTACAGTCTAGCACCACTACCCATAGATGGTAATATATTTGTCATTGGCTCCCTTTATGGAGTCTCTCCTGGGTGGGTTTTGACAAGGTGACTCTTCAACTTAATTACTGGGTAATGAAACATGATTTTTAAAAGTGTATCTACATGGTGTTCTGATATGGATTTTTCAAATATGTTAATTTACTAAAGCCTAAAGCCTCCCAGGTGGCACTAGTAGTAAAGAACACGCCAGCCAATGCAGGAGACGTAAGAGACACAGGTTCGATTCCTGGGTCGGGAAGATCCCCTGGAGTAGGAAATTGCAACCCACTCCAGTACTCTTGTCTAGAGAATCCCCTGGACAGAGGAGCCTGGTGGGCTACAGTCCGTGGGGTTGCAGAGTCAGACACAGACACACACCGACACAGTCACACACAGCTGAGTGACTAAACACACAAAACTTATGCACTTAAAGTATTGCAAAAGCTGGAGCCATGTCCCTCCTCCCACCCAGAATACTTAACTGCTTCATGTGTCTTCTCTGTCCTCCTGGATGTTAGCCAAACAGAAGTCAGTGTTTGATACTGACAGAATACACGGCTATGAGACAGAAAATGTATGTCTCATCCCCAGTTCCCTGCGTATGTGTGAGTTCAGATAAGTCACTTAACCTCTTCATAACCTTCGTCCTCACCAGTGTGAAAATAGGGATCATGCCTTCTAGTGGGAGGCTTCCCAGGTGGCACTAGTGGTAAAGAACCTGCCTGCCAATGCAGGAGACATAAGAGATGTGGGTTCGATACCTGGGTCAGGAAGATCCCCTGAAGGAGGGCATGGCAGCCCACTCCAGTATTCTTGCCTGGAGAATCCCATGGACAGAGGAGCCTTTTGGGCTATAGTCCATAGCGTAGCACAAAGTTAGATACGGCTAAAGCAACCTAGCACGTACGCCCTCTATGGATCTCTAAAGGCAGGAAGAGTAAACGACATGCAAAAGAGTACTGTCAGCCCTTCTGAACATGCGTATCAACGTGGGTACAGCTGAAGCAGGCTGTGGAACCCACCTCTTAGATGCCATAAGTCAGTGCCTTTTGGTGCCAGGAATCTCAAATCCCCTCCTCTCCTGAAATACAGCCAAGAGGGAAGCCTGTCTTCTTCCTACTGTGCTGGCCATAAAGATTTCTGCCCATCTCCAAGCTTTACCTTCACAAGCATGGTATTTGGTGTGCAGTCACCTAATTGCAGTAGTTTTGAATTACCAGGAGGCCAGTGACTAGAATGCAGTGTCGTTGTGACCACAGGCTCTCAAGCTTGGCTCTCCTCCTAAGTACTCAGCAGTAGCTCTTCAGCAGCAGCATCCTATGAGGTGCTGAAAAATGTCCAGAAAAAAGCACCCACCCCTCCATATTCATTAGCAAGCATGACACCAGGCATATGGCCAGTTTGAATGGTATCAGGAAGGCATATGGAAAGATTTTTTTTTTCCTCCAGCAGGCTTTAGAACTTCAAAGGGATCGTTTGTTTGATTATCATTACATCAGTCAATCACCCAACATCTTTGACCCCTTACAATTTGCCAGGCACTGTGCCTGGCTCTCAGAGAAATAAAAGTTAATAAGACATAGCCCTCGTCTCCAAGGATTGAAATTCAACAGATATAACAAAATACCTAACAAAATAATTACCCACAGCAGTCATGAATAGTGGTAATGATGGCTGTTTTTGAAAATCTAAGAAAAGAGAGTATAGGTCAAAATCATCAAGGATGTCTTCACAGGGAAGATGAGGTTGGAACAGAATGATCTTGGGGTCTGGATTTATTTTGAGATGGGAATTAGGGAGCAATTGTATGAACAAAGCTTTTTCTGGGAATGTTCCTAGAAAAGTGGGCAATAAGAATGCCAATAAGATTGGTAAGATTAGTTAGGAAATCATTGCTTAGTCATATATTTGACAGCATTCATTTATACTTTCTATCGGTGAGGCATCATACTAGAAGCTGGATATCAAGCAATGAACAGACAGACCAAGTTTTTGTCCCCGTAGAGCTTACCCTTTAGAGAGGAAGCCAATGCGTAGAGATGTCAATGCATAAGCAGTAATTCTAAAACGCACGGTGCTATGAAGGCAATATTCTTCTACAGGAAGTGGAGGAACCTACCCCAGGTGCCCTGGGGATGAGCACACCAAGAAGAGATACTTATTACACTGAAAGCTGATGGATGACAAGGATCCAGCCACTAAAAGTGTTGAGCAGAAGTTCATTCCAAGTAAAGACAGTAGAATACAAGAAGGCCAGAGGAAAGCAAGAGTATGGCATATTACACATAAGAGGAAGCCAGTGAAGCTGGTTGCATGGTCTTAGTGATAACATTTTTTACTTACTTCTGATCATGGGTTATGTACAATTCTTGACATTTTATTTTATTTTATTTTAATTTTTTATTCCTTTATTTCTCATGTGTTCCCCATCCTGAACCCTCCTCCCTCCTCCCTCCCCATACCATCCCTCTGGGTCGTCCCAGTGCACCAGCCCCAAGCATCCAGCATTGAACCTGGACTGGCATCTCGTTTCAGACATGACATTTCACATGTTTCAATGCCATTCTCCCAAATCTTCCCACCCTCTCCCTCTCCCACAGAGTCCATAAGCCTGTTCTATACATCAGTGTCTCTTTTGCTGTCTCGTATACAGGGTTATAGTTACCATCTTTCTAAATTCCATATATATGCGTTAGTATACTGTATTGGTGTTTTTCCTTCTGGCTTACTTCACTCTGTATAATAGGCTCCAGTTTTATCCACCTCATTAGAACTGATTCAAATTGGTAATTAGTTTGTCAGTGTTGATTCTTACATATTTTTATAAATTAATTTGATAAGAAGTCAAGGCAATGAATACTGTCTTGATCATCCAGAATTTTAAAAAGTGTTATCAGTATACATTTATTTTCAAAAAATTAGATGCTTTGCACATAGAAGAGTTGGAAAACTCTATGGTATCAATATTTACGAGAATTATTACCTTTGGGTAATATAAATAAGATATTGATGAAGCAAAAAATAAGTTTTAGTTCAAATTATAATGTACACTTTCTGTGTAATAAGAGATACAAGTGCTAGTGATATATTAATTCTTACGATATTGAAAAATGATCATAATGTAGATCAAATCTGTTATTATAATAGTGTTCTGTGATATGTGAAAATAGTAGTGATATTACAGAATACAGTAAAATCCAGACTAGGCAAAGATCTAAAGCAGTTTAGACGGCCAACATCTTAAGCAGCTGACCTTAGGAATACAAAAGCAACTTTTTTTTTCAAAAGCAACATTTTAAAAATTGTGTGAGTGTACATTTGTGTGGTGTGTATGTGTAAAGAGTTTCTTGACTCAACCTCAGATCTAAAAGTTAAAATAATGTCAATATTAATGTTTTGGAAGAATTAATCCAGAGCATTCTAATATATTAACACCCTCCAAATCATTTTGTATATATACTAAAACTATTAATATGAAGAGGAATTTTTAAAACTTTCATTGGATTCTTACCCTTTCATTCTTTTATTTGTGATGATAATACTTGGAGGTTAAGAAATTAGATGACAAGAGTTGAACTTTATAGTCTACCTTTTATTTAAAATGTTGAAAACTTTCATGAATTAAACCTCTTACTGCCCTGGGAAACCATAAAATGCACTCTAATTCCTGCAGCGCCTCCTGCCACGTTCTATGCTGGCCAGACATTTAGTTCTATTTTAAGTCCTATTTAAAATCTATTTATGTATAAAACAATTTAGATTCTCTGGGCATGTCTAAAATGCAAGCACTCTGGTACAAGATTGTGGAGTATTAATACCCTGCCAACTTGGGTCTTATTCAAATTATATTGAATCAGTTTGTGATTCTTTGATTTATTATCTATAGTTAGATTATCCCTATTTTTTTAAAATAGGAAGTCACACTTATTAGCATATGCATACACATAGAAAAATGAAGTGTAAAACTATGACAAGGTGCTCTAAATCTTGTAGCATCTGAAACTTTTAATGTTATACTTGCCATTTTTATTTTACTCCATATGGTTTATCTTAACCATGAACACATTAAATGGATTCCATTGTGTTAAATGGTATTTTCAGTGTGGATAAGGGTGGAACTGTATGAGGACATTCTTTGGGAGGTGGGGCTGTTGTAGGGTTCTGTTTTATTTTGTTGACAGTAATATATGGTCCTGTGATTACCAGAATCTTTTTTTGGTGATGTCATGTGGGAAAGTTAGCATTTATTCTTCTTTAACATTTTACTAGATCTTTAGAGTGTTCTAAAACAAGCATTCACTACTTAGTAGTTAAGCATTCCCTCTCTTTGTTTGTTTAATTAATATATTGATCGGAACCAAATCTATAGGATCAAGCTTATTGAGACAGACTATCTGTGCCTCTTTCAAGAGATCGTTGCTCCGTTCCACACTTTTCAGTAAATAAAATATGGACAAAACTGAAACATGTGGAGACTGAAGCATCCATTAAAGACTTTGGCAATAGCACCTTAAAGATATTTCAGAAATAATTCCGCTTTATTACTTCTTCTGGGCCATTGCATATAACGAGGGTTTTAAAAAGACCAAATACAGCTCTCTGATTTCCATTTAATGGAAGAAGTAATAAAGTTTAATTGTATACTTGAGCACAGGGCATCATTTCCAGTACATCTGATCAATAATTCATCGATTGCCTTTGGCTCAAAGTAATATTTGAAAGAAACTGCAGCCAGTGGGAGCTTATCTAGCTGTAGCCTCATCATCTCTATTAATTATGCTTTTCCCGGATTTGATCATTAGGCTACCAAGGTGACAGCAGATGGCGAGCAAACTGGGCAGGATGCTGAGAGGACTAACGTGAGAGCAGACTCCGTGGGAGCATTCATTAAGGCCTTGGCCCAGGACGCAGAAGGTATCGGAACAGTCGTGACTGAATCACTGTTTCTCCCAACAGGAAAATAGAAAAGGAAGGACCAAGGAAGACTGGAATTTCTCTAATAAGAGCTGGCCTTTCTAAATTTGAGGGTTGCGTTTCTAAAAAGTATTTTAATCAAGATATCCTAGGGCATTATCAGTTGAGAATCTATGGCTTTCAGTGTTCGATTTGTAACAACAGTCAGTGAATTAGGAATTATGAGTGCATACCAGCAATACATTGAATGCTTTCCTTTGGGAATGCTCTGATTCTTGAGGAATATTGTGATCAAATATGATTAAATCAGTTAATGGGCAACTTCTCCTCTGCTATGGTGTTGTTTTTGTATTCAAAACTATTTAAAAGATTCTTGATTTTTAAAAAAAAATTAATCATTCTGCTCAGTACCTTACAGCAGTACTTTAATTTCTCAAAATGACTTTTAAATACTTGGTTCTGGTTTTTAATGAACATCTGTTGCTTGGGATTTGGATGTACTACCTTACCAGAAGCTGTACTGCATTTAGTCCACAATTCTCTAGGAGTTAGCTGTTGGCATCCACCAATCTGATTTGAGAATCAAAGTGGAAGCCATTTTGGGGCAAAAACTCAAATTAAGCAACTCAAAGAAAAGAGATAGTACAAAAAAAAATCCCTCAAAAACAAAACAACAGTAGTTCTTAAATATCTATTAATATATCATAAACATCCATACATGTTGAGGAAAATAGGAAAAAATGTGTTTTTTTCCTTTGAGAAATAACACAATTTAATTCCTCCACAATGTTATACATTTTAGACATTTTGCTTTCTAATATAGCCAAATAAATCAGGACATGAGAACTTTGAAGGCTTTCAAGATCCTGACAAGTCATTCTTAGGAATCACAGGCTAAGAAGAGGCAGGAACTTCCAATGATCCCCCACAGCAAGAAACTCCAGAGTTTTAATCTGAGGTGCCATCTCAGGGCAAACATGTCAGGATCTGGAACAGAAATTACTCCTACCAAAACGAGTTAACTCGTTAACGTGGTTTCTCCTCAACTAGAGGAAGTTGTTGTGATTTCCTGGATTTCATTTTCCATTAACATTTTTATTTGCATGTGTTCCCACCCCCCACCCCCCACCAAAAAAAAAAAAAAGAAGAAAAAAATCCCATTGCAGACAGAGAGGGTTCGCTCTATCTGAATACCTGAAGATGTTAGTACTCTAGGAGCTTTCCTTTTGCTTCCATTTTATCTCAAACATTAAGCAGCCTATTCTGGGATCTCATCTTCATTGTTTCAATCGAACACTGCTATGTAAGAATAAATCCTAATAATACATGTTTTCCATAGACTCCAGTATCAGCACTGCCTACCTCTCTAGGCTGCGCCCTCTATCTCCCAGTTTGTGCATACCACAGATACACCAGCAGGGGGCAGAGTGGAGACAGTATTTAACCCCGGCTTGGCTCACCATCCAGTCTATCAAAGAAAAGGGTTATGTGTCATGGAAGATGTCTTCCACTCCCTAAATTTGTCTATCAGTTAGGGGATTTTATTGTGTCTGTCCAAATGGGATACCTTTTCCTAGTTCCTGTAACATGCCATGTGGATGGCTGTGATCCTGTACCTGAAGACAATGTGACCATTACTCTCTTCTTCCAGCAGGTCCTAATAAAGATGATAACAAAAATGATAATCACAGCTCTTTATAAAACAGAATCCAGCTGTTAAAATTTCGTGAAAATTCAAATTTGTGTATGTCAGAGTTAAGCTAAATCATTTATGCTATATATTTATATATATATTTATGTATATTTATAAATATATATATTTATATTTATTTATATAAAACAAATATATATAATATTTTTATATTTATAAAAATATTATATATATATATATATATATATATATATAAAACAAGCTTGGACATTTAGGGGATTTAAAAAGAAGAAAACTCACTAAAAGCTTTAAGTGTGTTATATACAACATACCTATACCTTTTTTCCCTCTAGAAACCATAACAACAGTGGATAATCATCAGTATTTTCAGTTTTTATTAGTGGTAATAAATTGCTGTGGGAAAAGTGAATACTTCAGCATGACATTCGTTTATTTCAGTTTTCTTTTTAGATAGATGAAATACTTTACTCATCCTATATTCCATTATAAGTCTATATAGAAATCAACTTCTATTAATCTAAGGCATTCTTATCTCTTATAAAGTCTACTTTGTGCTCACTTCTGACTCAATCAATAAAATGAATAAACTACATTTTATTCCACACACTATTAGAATTAATGAGTGAGGGTATATAAAACCAGTAGCATATGTTCTGATATGTAATAGGACTTAAGAAATGCTGGACAGCTTTCTTTCCTGTTCCTCAGGTCACAATAGTATTAGCCATTCATGATAAACTTACCCGTTACAGGTTATTTTTCTCAGGTTCAGCATGAAAAATAGCTTTGTTTCTCCTGAGGAACTAATTTATTTGGCTTGTATGTTACAGGTACTGTATACCTCTTAAGTACCTCTTTTGATCCTGATGATTTGGCCACGAAGATGCTTAACACTAGCTTTAGGATCCACTGGACATTACAGCATGCCTTTCTGTCTAGTCACTCTTTGCCTGAAATACATTAACATTTTTATCTTTGCCCCATCTCCTTTTATCTTTATCTTGTTTTAAAGATATTTTAACCTACATTCCGTTTGTAATAAGGTAGAAAAGATAATGAAATTGAAAGATGTGCTTATATTGCAAGTATTTTTAATACCGTTGAAAATACACTGAAGTGATAGTGAATATCTTGGAATAATAGACACTACATAACACATTTATCTTAAATGTAAAAGTCCTCGTAAAAGTTCCAAATTCCATATATAGGAGTAATGGAGCAAGTAGACATCTATAAAAATAATACTTGCTTTCTTAATATAGCATCATTTTGCTAAAGCAGTATTTGTGTACCCTAATGATTTCTTCTGGTTGCTTGCACATTGCTTTAATTTAAAAGAAATTATATAATCCATATTTTCCTTTTCTCCATCATTCTTTTTGCACCACATTCTTCTCTGTAGAAATTTAACTTTGAGATTAGACTTCAAGAGAAATAGTGTAATTGTATCTCACATTCTGTGCTTCCTGATAACACCTAGGACCAGGACCTAAATTCAATCAAATTTCCAAAAACATCTTTAAGCAAAACTCATTTATATGTTCATTGAATAATGAAAAAAACATACAGCCTTATCAGGTTTAGAAAGGGGGAATTTTCCATTTCACTTAAGGAAATAATGTGAATGCAAAGAATGTCAGTGGTTACTTACATGCTACAAGTGATTAAAATCAATTGTACATATAGGTGTGCACTCAGACCATACGATGGGGCTGTATTATTGGTAGAATGATGTCTACTACCATCTTTCTTGAAATCTAAAAATGGGAACGTTCTTACATTTAATCACCCAACATTCTGGCATGACTCCCACATAGTCTGTTGGACCAAGGTGCATTCTAATCAATAGTCCATGGTCACCATGATTCCTTAAAAATTACATGTCCAGGGTGATGTCTTACTAATCACAGTGGTAGAATCTTGAGAAGGTTCTTTGTCATACATCAAGGGATGACTATGAAGCAGACAGCCAGAAAGAGGCACCCTCATTAACTTCTAGGAATAGCTCCTGAGCAATGATTTCTACCGCAGGGCTAAGACTGGCCATATTTGTTCTTTAAAACACCTGATTCAGATTGTTCGATAGATTTTAAACTATGACTATCAGAAATAACAGGCTAATTGCAGCAACGTTTTAATCAAAGACATTTATCATTAAAAAAGAATTAGAAAGATGCATTTTGGAAAGGGTAGAAGTAGAGACTGAAACTCAGTTTCTGCCACTAACCTAAGATACTCAAACTCTAGGTGCATCAAAAATTCCTGGAGCGCTTGTGAAAACACAAATTGTTGGACCGCACCCTAGAATTTTTGACCCAATAGATCAGTGATGGGACCTGAGAATCTGCATTTCCGATGATCCCAGGTGATGGATCTGACGTTGTTCATTTGAGGACCACATCTCAGAACCACAGTGCTAACCCGGCACTCCTGCCGCTGGTCTCCTGGCCTAACTATGTGTACTTGTTTCAGAAGGTCTGTTCATACCATCTTTGACAAACTCTGACCAGTGTTAATCAGAAAAGTTTCTCCAAGAATAGAAAAGAGATTTGAAAATTCTGTAGATCTTAAAGAGGTCTTAGGATACAGTCTTGAATGATAGAACATGGTCTCTTGGTCAGCCCATAGCCTTTATTCTGGGGATTGTCTTTGGGACTATTATAGGCATAAGGGCTCAGCAGACCAAAGAGTTAAAAAAAAAAAAAAAAAACTGTCTTCAATTTGCTAAATTAATGCTCCATAGAACACACTTAGAACACACTTCAGGAAAAGTTGGTCTAAAACTAAGGTAGTACTGTGTACATGTTTCAATGCACCAATTTTTCAAACTTTTATTTGACAGAAAATTCTTTTTTCAAATGAAATCTTGCCCAGAACATCAACCTATAAAATAGATTCTTGGCAGAATAGACATCATTTGTAGAATACCTGAAGTGCCTGGAGAATCCTAAGATTCCAAAGAGCACCGTTTAAAACCCCATTTAGTGCATAATAAACACAGATTCACAGGATGGCTGTTATTGCTGAAAGGTATCTTTGAGCCCTAACGTATAATACCGTCCCTAGGCTGGGGCCCCTTTCCTCTTTCCTTTGCACGAATCGACACAGAACTGTGTGGAAGTGCAAGGGCAGTTTCATTTTCAGAGATATCATCACAGATAGTGTTTCTCTACTCCAGGTTTTAAAATTGCAACTGGTTGTGCCTTATCAGCAATGCAGACTTTGTATTTCCAGCTTCCAAGTATTAATGCTACATGTCACATTTTTTACTGTCTTACCTGAAGAGAGTTTGAGCCACTTAAAAAGTAGAAACACTGTGTTTTAATTACTGTGTCCCCCTAAAAGCAACATAATATGGAGAAATATGCCACGTTTCCTTGTTTCTTATGGATTGGTGTAGCAACTGCCTCTCTTTCTCAGCAGGAACACTCTTGACAAACAGCGTTTCTCTTGGAGATGGTTGAGAAGAGCAGATGCTGGCTGCCACTTTTACATGCAGCATTTTGTTTGCTAATTTGCAAAATTTGTTTTACCCCCTGCAGCTGTAAATGAAAAAGCTGTAAAACTAAATGAAACTCTAGGAACTAAAGACAAGGCCTTTGAGAGAAATTTGCAAGAGCTTCAGAATGAGATTGATCAGATGATGACAGAACTGAGGAGGAAAAATCTAGACACACAAAAGGAAGTTGCTGAAGATGAGTTGGTGTGAGTAGAAGCTCTATTATTTTTTCATTTGATAAACTGAACTTTCTAAATTGTTGGTTTGAGTTTTCTAAATTTTCCATCACACGTATCAGTAGGAGATACTTTTTTTTATGCTCTCTATTTTTCATCTACTTAGTTATAATTTATCTTGCTCTGAAGTGGATCAAAGGCATGTTTATTCCTATATATAAATAATCAAGTAAATTATCTTTTTTCTTTTGGTGCTGTCCCTTCTGCAGTTGGGCTTTCCAGGTGGCACTAGTGGTAAAGAACCCACCTGCCAATGCAGGATACATAAGAAATGTGGGTTTGATCCCTATGTCGAAAAGGTCCATGGAGAAGGGAATGGCAACACACTCCAGTGTTTTACCTGGAGATCCCAGGTAGCCTGGTGGGCTACAGTAGCCCGTGCTGCTGCTGCTGCTGCTAAGTCCCTTCAGTCGTGTCCGACTCTGTGCGACCCCATAGACGGCAGCCCACCAGGCTCCCCCGTCCCTGGGATTCTCCAGGCAAGAACACTGGAGTGGGTTGCCATTTCCTCCTCCAATGCATGAAAGTGAAAAGTGAAAGTGAAGTCGCTCAGTCGTGTCCGACCCTCAGTGACCCCATGGACTGCAGCCTTCCAGGCTCCTCCGTCCATGAGATTTTCTAGGCAAGAGTACTGGAGTGGGGTGCCATTGCCTTCTCCCACAGTAGCCCATAGGGTCACAGAATTAGATACTAAGGCAATGGCATCCCACTCCAGTACTCTTGCCTAGAAAATCCCATGGATGGAGGAGCCTGGTAGGCTGCAGTCCATGGGGTCGCTGAGGGTCGGACACAACTGAGCAACTTCACTTTCATTTTTCACTTTTATGCATTGGAGGAGGAAATGGCAACCCACTCCAGTGTTCTTGCCTGGAGAATCCCAGGGACGGCGGGGCCTGTTGGGCTGCCGTCTATGGGGTCGCACAGAGTCAGACACGACTGAAGGGACTTAGCAGCAGCAGTGACTTAGGATGCACACTTCTTCAATTAGGCTAGTGGGCTTGCTTTATTAATTTCCTGTATTAGGGGCTTTAAAACTGTTGATTTTGTTTTAATGAAAATATTTTTGGATAAATAAAGTTATGAATTTAGCAAGTCATCCTGTACATTTTGTCATCTTGGGAAATATTGAATAGAAGTGTCAAATAATACGTACTAATACTATGAAATAAAGGTTGAGGATTTGAGGTTATGAATAATGATAGTGATTTTACTAATGCCAATGAATGCCAATGGTTGTATACTCAATAAAAAGTACATTTTTACATGTACAGTTAACTACAAAGTGATGGTGTTATTAATAATCAAATAAAATCTACTAAACTAGCAACATTAGCAACACCTGAAAACTTGTTAGAAAAACAAATTATTCAACCCCATCCTAGACCTACTCAATTAGAAACTTTTGGGATGGGGCCCAGCAATCCGTTTGACAAGTGCTTCAGGGGATTATCATGCCTGCTAGTTTGAGAACTACTGTTTTTCAAGTATTTAGCCTTTCTTAAAGGGCTCAAACAGTATCACTTTAGAAAAACCATTAAGTTGAAACCAGGAAACTCCTAGAACTCAGTTCAAAGGAAAAGAAAAGTAGATCAAAATTATACTAGCATGTCAACAGTATGGCATTATATTGTTTCTAACCAAATATATCAATATTCACATCTTGTATTCAAAGAAACAGAAAAAATATCTCATGGTTAATCATATTTTATTTTTGGTATATAATATACATGATAAAACTGATTTCATCAGCCAGATTTTGAGAATAGCATGAGTTCCTTTCCAAATGATAATGTTATGTTATTAATAAAAGTACAGTGTGTGATTTTTTGTGCTTTAATTTTAAATGTTCTTGCCACTTTTCAGCTATCAGTTTTCAACTTGATTTAGCACACAGTCTGCTTTAAATATTGTCATGTTTTTCCATACTTCTAATGTTAGTATCTCTTTGTAACACTGAGGCAGTGACAGGGGCTTATTGTCTCTTGTTGGGGTGGGGTGTTTACAGAGCTGCAGAAGGCCTTCTGAAGAAAGTGAAGAAGTTGTTTGGAGAGTCCCGGGGGAAAAACGAGGAAATGGAGAAGGATCTCCGGGAGAAACTGGCAGACTATGAAAGCAAGGTTGATGATGCTTGGGACCTACTGAGAGAAGCCACAGATAAAATCAGAGAAGCTAATCTCTTATCTGCAGAAAACCAGAAAAATATGACGGCTTTGGAGGTGAGTCCTAGAGTTCTTTCATCTGAATCTGGGAGCGTGGTGTAGGGGTCTGACCATGGCCAGGTAAGTCAAGTGGATGTAAGTTGATACGTGTTTATGAGATCAAGTTTGACAACTCTGAAAGAAGACTTGTAAGAAGCAGGACAGAGAATGATCCTTCCTTTGTTTTTTAAATTAATCATCACTGCCCATATAATCAAGTAAAATTTAGATAACTTACACTATTTAAAAATTTTAAGAACAGTGTGATACAGTGGAATGAGATCTTTGTTGGAAGTCAGGGGTCCTTGGTCTTAATGATAACTGTGCCACTAACTAGAATACAAGCCTGAGCAAGTCAAAGTCCCAAAGCACCAGTCTCTCAACTGGACAGTGCGTGCATTATACTAGAGTATGTCTAGGGTTTCTTCAAATACCACTACCTTGATTTTACAATCTACCCAACATAACCCATGAGCCATGGTTTAGACATGGGCTGCCATAAGTCACAAAAGTGTCAAGAATTTTCTAATGGAAAGTGTAGTGAAAGTAAAAGTGTTAGTCACTCAGTTGTGTCTGACTCTTTGCAACCCCCATGGACTGTAGCCCACCAGGCTCCTCTGTCCAAGGAATTCTCCAGGCAAGAATACTGGAGTGGGTAGCCATTCCTTTCTCCAGGGGATCTTCCTGACCCACAGATCAAACCCAGGTCTCCTTCATTGCATTATCTTCTGATAGCCACAAGGAAATGTGAGCATAAAAGAGACAGCTAAGAGACCAGAACTTGGGAACATTTAGTTTCTCTTCTTCTTTGCAACAGGGTCTATGAAAATGATACTTTATAATCAGTTCAAGTCTGAGTTCTTTTCTGTCCTTTTCCTCAGCCAAGAGATAGTTCTCTCCTCATGTCTATGTATGGCAAGAATCATCACAATATTGTCCAATTAAAATAAATTAATTTTAAAAAAAGAAATGATAGGCAGTTTCTGCCTTTTTTAGAGCACTAATGAAGCTGGAACTAAAACAGATCCTTCCAGTCATTTCTTCCTCTCTCCCTCCCTCCCTTCTTTCCTCCCTTCCTTCTCTCTTCCCTTCCTTCCTTCGCTCATTCCTCTCTTTCTCTCTCATTTATTTCTTAATATTTAAGGAGTGACTTCAGTACTTATACTGGCACAAACCTGTGTGTGTGTGTGTGTGTGTATGAAGTCACTTCAGTTGTATCCTACTCTGTGTGATCCTATGGACTGTAGCCCGCCAGGCTCCTCTGTCCATGGGATTCTCCAGGTAAGAATACTGGGGTGGGTTCCCATTTCCTATTCCAGGGGATCTTCCTGACCCAGGGGTCAAACCCACATCTCATGTCTCCTGCATTGGCAGGAGGGTTCTTTACCACTAGCACCATCTGGGAAGCACAGACCTGTACTTGGCATTTAAAAAAATAACTTCCTCGACAGAAACAAACTTACCATTGTTCTTTTCAAATATTTGACCCCAATAGATCTGAAGACAGTGGCAGACCTTTTTCTCTTCTAACATAAAATTTTATCTTCAGCTCTGAGTACTCTGTGGCATTTGTTATGCTCTCAAAACTGTTTGTGGAATGACAGTTGAATAAAGAAAAAGTCTGCATGTTTTGTCTATTCATTTTTCTCCATTTTCCTTTGGATTAAGAAGTAACAGGATGAATTAATTTTTAAAAGAATTTTTTTTTTTTCTGGGTCCCTCTCCTGGGACTTAGCCTTGTCATTTTGATGGAGGATTGAGGAGACTCACTGATGTATCTAATCTTAACCAATTTGGAGTCTACTGACATGCTGGCAGTATTAAAGAAAAAGCACCGTCTTGTTAAGCAGGCTGCTGGACCGCCTTTCTATCACAGGCTCCTGCATGATTCATCTTCCTCAGTGACACACCAGTGATGTAACTTACCCGGAGGTACACCGCTCCATTTTATGGCATCAGTTTAAGAAATTAAAATTACCTATGTGGAAAGTATAATAAGCATTTGGGAAGTATTTCAAGAAGAGTTATAGTGGCACAGTAAATGGTGCTTTTAGCTATTCCTTCATTTTAGTGATGTTTAAAACCAAGAGCCATCATTCTTGGGTACCTCTGGAGATGCCTGGAGCTTATGTAGTCAGTATTTAAGTGTAAGTGGTCCTTTTTGTATTTTCATTTTATATTCCATGCTTAACGAAAGGCTTGTTTAAAACTTACTAGAGTAAATAGATAAAGTGACTACATTAACATGAGTAAGACACAGCTTATTTAAAGCTGCTTGCCAAGGCTGATTAAGGTTGATTGCCAAGGTTGATACTAGACTGGCCAATAAAGAATCACCTGGATATTTTACTAAAGAGAGGGGTGCCCTGAGCATCCACCCAGAAACCGAGTTACCTGGTCTGAGGTGTGGTCCAGAATCCATATTCTAGAACATTCCCTGTGTTAATGCAATTTGCGATAGGTTTAAGAAGAGTTGATAGGTTGTATCCATTAGATTGAGTAATTAGTTGTAATTTAAATAAATGACTTTACTGAGACTGTGCCCACAAAAAGGTGATGCAATTAAGACCCAAGGCATTTTTTTATAAGAAAATAAGCATTTAATTTTTACTGTGTAAAAACATTTATCAAGCCCCTACTAAGTTCAAGGAAGGTACTAAACAAAAACTGAGTGTATCAAACACTGATACGCTCATGGTGTGATGCTTGGAACAGCAGCATTAGCATCACCTAGGCGCTTGTTAATAATATAGGTTCTCAGGTCCCCCCAAATCTATCAACTCAGAAACTTGGAGTTGGAGCCCAGCACCTGTGTTTTTCAAATCCCACCAATGATACAGATGAGGCTTCCCTGGTGGCTCAGAGGTTAAAGCGTCTGCCTGCAATGCGGGAGACCTGGGTTCGATCCCTGGGTCAGGAAGATTCCCCTGGAGAAGGAAATGGCACCCCACTCCAGTATTCTTGCCTGGAGATACCGTGGACAGAGGAGCCTGGTGGGCTAAACAGTCCACCGGGTTCACAAAGAGTCGGACACGACTGAGCGACTTCACTTTCACTTTCTAATGATACAGATGCAGCCTTAAGCTTGAAAGTCACTGATGTTTATATCATGAATAAAACACCATCTCTGATGACTTCCAGTGACTTGTACTTAGTGCGAGATCCACTCAATTTAACTAATCTGTGCCCTACAGAAGTTCTGTTGGAGGTTTGTGAAGGAAGGGCATCAAAATCACACTGGATTTAGGAAGGGCTTGGAGCCTGATAGGCTACAGTCCATGGGGTCCCAAAGAGTTGGACCCGACTGAGCAACTTCACTTTCACTTTCATGGACCAGACACATGTGCTGAGTCATGAAGCATAAGCTCTAATTGGTCAAAGTAGAAGAGGAAGAACATTCCAGAAATAGGAAAATAAATGCAAACACACAGAGGGGAAAAAGGGAAGACCCTTGGAGAAATGTCAGTGATGTGATAGGACTAGAAAGACTGCTTGTGAACTAGTGAGTGGACAGAAAGCCAACAAAGGCAGGGGGTCCAGAACTTGAGTTATAAGAGAACTGCATTCTGAGACTGAGCTAAGGAATTTGGTTTTGTCCTGTATTAGAAGCAATTGAAATATTGGAGTCATGGGTTAAAATTTTATTTTGGGGACTTTCTGAGTGGTTCATATAAACTCAAATATTGGTTTTGTATTGAAAATATTATGAAAATATTATGAAATTATTATGAAAATATTAAGGCTAGGAAAGCAGGCAGGAATAATATACAATTAGATGCCTACCATTATCAAGGTGCTGTTGGTAACCAGGGTGTTTGAGACTAAATAGAAATGATTCCTGGCCTCAGAGAACTTACAAATTCCTAAAAATTCAGGCATTCTAACCTTTCACTGGGCTTCCCTATAGCTCAGATGGTAAAGAATCTGCCTGCAGTGCCAGAGACTTGGGTTCGATCCCTGGGTCGGAAAGATATACTGGAGAAAGGAATGCAACCTACTCCAGTATTCTTGCCTGGAGAATCCCATGGACAGTGGAACCTGGGTCACAGTCCATGGGGTCTCAAAGAGTCAGACATGATGCACTGTGATTAGTACGAGCTGAGAGAATCAAACACTAAAATGAGGGCATCACAGAAGCTGATAGAAATGATGGGACTGCATGAGCAGAAACACAGAGCTCCCAAAGTATGATCTCAGGAAGTGTCAAATGGAGCAGTAACAATCATTTGTAAGCTTCATAAAAATCTGTAGCAGAAGATGGCTCTGGAAATGGCCCAGTTCATAGAAGACTTTGAAAGCAACCTTCTAGAACAGCACAGGGCTAGAAGGCCATTTCCAGCGATGGAAAAAAGGTGAAGGAGACTGTGGGCTGAGGGGCAAAAAAGATGAGCAATTCAATTCAGCAAAGTAACGTGTATTGAGCATTCTGTCCCCAAAGGTACCATTATAACCTGAAACAGGAAGGATTTTGCGAGAAGTAAAGAATGAGTTGCTAGATAAAAATAGACGGGGAGATAGCTTTTGTAGCTTCTTAATCCACCCCTCAAAAAACCCCAGCAAAAACAAAAAGTTTTGAACTTACAAAGCTCTGGAATGAATTAAGATCTAATTAGAAGTTAAAAGTAGAAATATAACAACTTTGTTGTCTAATGAGAGTCACTTAACAATATACTTGTGGTATATACTGGGAGAATTTGCTTGTGAAGTTGCTCTGCTGTGTCCAGCTCTTTGCAACCCCATAGACTGTAGACTGCCAGGGTCCTCCATCCATGGGATTCTCTAGGCAAGAATCCTGGAGTGGGTTGCCATTTCCTTCTCCAGGGGATCTTCCCAACCCAGGGATCAAACCCAGGTCTCCCACACTGCCGGCAGACTCTACCATCTGAGCCACCAGGGAAGCCTGGGAGAAAAATTCTCTCTAATCACAAACCCTGTTTTTGCTCCTCAAATGCTCAAAGCTTCCTATCTTAAGTATTTTATATCCTACATCCTTTTCTATCTATTCCCTCTCTTTATTTATTTTTATAGCACTCATTGTTAAAAATATGTTACACATTAACTTATTCATTTTTACCCTCCAGCCAAGCCATGAACAACGTGTTTTCTGGCCTGCTGTATCTCCAGGACTGAGAACAGTGTTGGGCACAAAGACAGAATAGAAATGTTCTCTCTCAGTGAATAAAGTATCATAAAGCAAACACAAATAAATGTTATATCAATACTTTGATCAATATTTAGGCGCTCCAGATAGATCCATCTTTCCTTGATGTAAAACTAGATTTCATTAGTGTCTAATCTGAAGTTAGCCACCACTGAAATTGCCTTAATCCCTAGATCATTCCTGCTTCAGTGTGATTAAAAACACATTGTGATCTTTGCAGAACAATGGGTTCCCTAAAATAACTCAAATAGAGCTTTTATAATGGATTCTTTACCAGCTGAGCTACCAGGGAAGCCCAGAAAGATTCTAATTCACTGCTTAATTGAAAACAAGATGAATGGAGCTCTTCACCTCACATATGGGTGGAAATAATCTCCCTTCTATCGATACAGCATTTTAAGTTACCTTGATTCATAAATACAAACAAACCATGCTGAAGAAAGTTTCCTGAGTGTCTGTCTGCCCGTGGTCAACTTTAAATCGGTTTCTATAAAAGCTAAGGGCTAGAATTCATAGTTGTGGAAAAGAATGTCAGAACTTGAAAAATAAGATATGACTTATAACCATCAGCACTACCTCTCTATTTGTTGTTCATGAAGGGAAATTGAAATTTCTCTGATTTAGCCGGGGTGAGGAGTAGTTGAATGAAACAGAAGTCACAAGTGCAAACAAAACTATTTATTGAGGAAACTCGTCTAGGTACTGGAGATAGAGTGATACAAAGATTGTTTAAAGAAATTTATATTATAGTAAGAAAGTCACTAAACCAATAAATAAGTATATAATATGATCATAAACTGGAGCATGGGCTAATATACATAATAAGTAATATGTTCTCAGCATATTGCTTGATGAATTCAATGTTACCCTTCGTCCACTAGGTACAAGAAAGACTAGGCCAGTAGGCTCAAGAGACTATACATTTCATCCCATACTTATGCATGCACGTTGTAATGAATTGGTATTAATCATTGTCATTAAATAACTTGTACTTTTAGCAGCTCTTAGAAGAACCAATCAAGATGATTCAAGCTATATAAAAAATAAAATATGATTATTTATGTTTCTATCATTTATGGCCACTCTATAAATATAATTCAGATAAATGAGTGCTAGGAAAAAGAAAATAAGGTAATTATAATAGTTGACAATTCTGTCGTGTTTACTGTGTGCTAGGCTGTATTCCAAGCCAATTTCTCTCAAATTTTATTGTGTATATCAGTCACCTGGGATTCTTGTTAAATACAGATTCCAAGTTGGTAGTTCCCAAAAAGGCACTAAGATTGTGCATTTCTAAGAAGCTTCCAGGTGATGCCGATTCTGCTGGTCGCTGGGCCATATTTTGAGTACTGAGGGAATATACATTTTATATGAGGCTAAATGAAGGAGGTTTCCTCCAAGGCAGGGAATTGGGGAAGGGAAAATGGTGAAGGAAAGGCTCAGAGGCAGAAATAAGATGTGTATACCGGCAGCAAATTGAAGTGATTGGTGAAGAGGTAGAGAAAGCAGGGTGTGAAATTAGCACTGTCCCAGTGCAAATAAATGTGGTTTCCACAATTGGAAAGTCCGTGCTGTCACAGCTGAAGACCCAGACTCTATCCTTAGGTAGCTGTGGTTGTTGTTTAGTTGCTACATCCTGTCTGACTCTTTTGCCACCCCATGGACTGTAGCCTGCCAGGTCCTCTGTCAATGGGATTTCCCAGGCAAGAATACTGGAGTAAACCGTTTCCTACCTACTCCAGGGCATCTTAACCCACCAGAGATCGAACCCATGTCTCCTAAGTTGGCAGGCAGATTCTTTACCACTGAGCCACCGGGGAAGCCCATCCTTAGGTAGACTGGGATTCACATCTTAACTACACTGTGTGACCTTGGTAAATCACTTCACTTGTAGAATTTTCTATTCAGTTAAAAGATGATAAACACAGGACCTATAGAGCTAATGTAGAATTAAGTGAGAAAAGCTTATAAACTACCTGGCCCATATTGAAATTTAAATGAATATATAAACAAGCATTATTATTTATCTCAAAAGGCATAGATGGCAAGGCTTAAATTTATAATCGATGCAGTTAAATCCACAGGTAGAAAAAGATGATTGAAAGAATGAGTCAGAAACAGAAAGAAAAAGAAGGCAAAAGTATACTCCAAATGGAGAAATAGCACCATTTCTTTCCCGTTGATTTTACTCTTCTAGACTAGGAATGAGTTTCATGTGGTTTCAAGACAAGCTATCAGTTTCAAAGAAAAATTAGAGTCTGCTCTCTTTTTATGAAACAGTCCATTAAGTTTATTCTTCCATGTGAGAGTTTCTCT
This sequence comes from Bos taurus, assembly GCF_002263795.3. Lineage (NCBI taxonomy): Eukaryota > Metazoa > Chordata > Mammalia > Artiodactyla > Bovidae > Bos > Bos taurus. Next base: position 67,552,521 of record NC_037336.1, read on the forward strand.
TTTTTTTTTTGAAAAGTACATCCCCTCAGTTCCTTTTAAAATCTCACTTCTTCCAGTTTTTATAGAACTCCCATAGAATAAATCTGCTCACATTTGTGCTCACAAAATATTCATTTGGACACAGATTCTGGAATTTAATGTGTAGTTCCAATGTAATTCAGCATACTTCCACACGCTTGGTAATACATATTCAGCACTTACATTTCAGTTAAAATGGATGTCCATCTTGCTTTAAAAATCTTTTTTTCATTCCTCAGCTACCATCACATCAGCCACCATTCTCTTGTATGACTTTCTCACAATAGGAGAAAGAAAGCACCTGTACAGATATTTAAAATAAAGTAAGGCTCAAAGGGTTGGCTGGGTAGTTTTTATCATTCTCATGTAATCTCATAGTCAACATGACATATCTTGATTGCAAAGCCTTGATCAGACAGCTCAGGAAAGCCAGGAATACAGGGCTAGATAGGGTTTTCCCAAAAGGACATTTTGATGTTTTGTTTATGCTGTCTTACAGAAAAAGAAGGAGGCTATAGAAAGTGGCAAACGACAAACTGAGAACACTTTAAAAGAAGGCAATGACATACTCGATGAAGCCAGTCGTCTTGTAGATGAAATCAACTCAGTTATAGTCGTGAGTATTTTATGAAACCCAAAGTTAAACGATGATAATGATGCAAGTGCTCTTGAATAGGAACCAGTGAGAAATTCAGTAGTATAAGCAAATATTGTTACTTTCTTTTGAGTGTAAAGTTGTTTTTGTCTCATTCTATTGTGACCATGCCCACCCATTGGTAACAATTAGAACTTCACGTTATTCTCTCAGTAATGGAGGTACTCGCACACTCACACTGACCTGTATTTTCTTTCACAGTGATGAAGGGCATTTGTCATTCCTAGTACAGAACTTACAATCTGCTTCAGTATTCATATAACGTTAGTTAAACGAGAAATGTAAAGCTACAAACAGACTTTCAACATGCTGTCTCATTCAGTAGATGCTAATATATGATGACATATGGTAATAGAAGTGCAAATAGTCTAAAAGATCCTAATGACTATCATTTATGCATTTAGACCTATGAAGTAGCATTTTTTTTTAAAAAAGATTGTTAGGTTCTTCTTGGTATAAATTCCCTTCACATATTTTCTAATCTCTTTCATTGAATAATAGCTTTTATTCTCTATTCTTTTTTTTTTTTTTGCTAGGTTAGTAAATTTTAAGTGTTCTAAAAACCTAAGCATGTGTAATTATATCTCCAAGAGACGTTAATAAATTAGAGGAAGCTGGATTCGCTTATTTAAAATGCCTTCTTTTCTCTACATATCAGTACGTTGAAGACATTCAAACTAAATTGCCACCCATGTCCAAGGATCTGAAAGATAAAATAGATGACCTCTCCCAAAAAATAAAGGACAGGAAGCTGGCTGAGAAGGTGTCCCAGGCTGAGAGCCATGCAGCTCAGTTAAATGATTCATCTGCTGTCCTTGATGGGTATGTCATTTGTGGTTGGAAATGTCTATGTATCTTGACACTTGTCCAAAAGTTTTGACTAACAGAAATGGTTGAGAGTTGCTTTCAAATCTTGATTTTTGTAATTATTAACATACAAACTGCATGGCCTTTCTGTGGAAAAGCCTAATTAGAAGGGTGTAGACAAAGCTCTACTGGAGCAGCATCAAAAGTCTGAGTTAAAAGTGAATTCAAATATTGCATGGTGAGGAGCGAACATTGCCTTAGGCTACACTTAGAAAAAATATTTTGTTCTTTATTAGAGAGCACAGCAGTGCTCTTATTAGCATTTTAAATAGTAATATATAAACACACATTCTGCTCCAAATTTCAGTTTTATAATTTTAATGAAATCAAACTATTTATTGTTAAAGGGCTGGCTTTTGAAAACGTGGTTGCATTGGTTCAGTTCAGTTCAGTTGCTCAGTCTTGTCAGACTCTCTGCAACCCCATGGACTGCAACACGCCAGGCCTCCCTGTCCATTACCAACTCCTGGAGTTTACTCAAATTCCTGTCCATTGAGTCAGTGATGCCATCCAACCATCTCATCCTCTGTTAAACCTGTCTCCTCCCTCCTTCAATCTTTCCCAGCATCAGGGTCTTTTCAAATGAGTCAGTTCTTCACATCAGGTGGCCAAAGTATTGGAGTTTCACTTTCAGCATCAGTCCTTCCAATGAATATTCAGGACTGATTGCCTTTAGGATGAACTGGTTGGATCTCCTTGCAGTCCAAGGGACTCTCAAGAGTCTTCTCCAACACCACAGTTCAAAAGCATCAATTCTTCAGTGCTCAGCCTTCTTTATAGTCCAACTCTCACATCCATACATGACTACTGGAAAAACCATAGATGGACCTTTGTTGGCAAAGTAATGTCTCTGCTTTTTAATATGCTGTCTAGGTTGGTCATAGCTTTTCTTCCAAGGAGCAAGCATCTTTTAATTTCATGGCTGCAGTCACCATCTGCAGTGATTTTGAAGCCCCCCAAAATGAAGTCTCTCACTGTTCCTGCTGTTTTCCCATCTATTTGCCATGAAGTGATGGGACCAAATGCCATGACCTTAGTTTTCTGAATGTTGAATTTTAAGCCAACTTTTTTACTCTCCTCTTTCTCTTTCATCAAGAGGCTCTTTAGTTCTTCTTCGCTTTCTGCCGTAAGTGTGGTGTCATCTGCATATCTGAGGTTATTGATATTTCTCCTGGCAATCTTGATTCCAGCTTGTGCTTTATCCACCCCAGCATTTCTCATGAAGTACCCTGCATATAAGTTAAATAAGCAGGATGACAGTATACAGCCTTGATGCTCTCCTTTCCTGATTTGGAACGAGTCTGTTGTTCCATGTCCAGTTCTAACTGTTGCTTCTTGACCTGCATACAAATTTCTCAGGAGGCAGGTCAGGTGGTCTGGCTTCCCATCTCTTTCAAGAATTTTCCACAGTTTGTTGTGATCCACACAGTCAAAGGCTTTGGCATAGTCAATAAAGCAGAAGTAGATGTTTTTCTGGAATTCTCTTGCTTTTTCAATGATCCAATGGATGTTGGCAATTTGATCTCTGGTTCCTCTGCCTTTTCTAAATCCAGCTTGAACATCTGGAAGTTCACAGTTCGCATACTGTTGAAGCCTGGCTTGGAGAATTTGAGCATGCCTTTGCTATTGTGTGAGATGAGTGCAGTTGTGCAGTAGTTTGAACATTCTTTGGCATTGCCTTCTTTTGGATTGGAATGAAAACTGGTGATTCCATACATAGCCTTTAAGTCTTTTTTTTTTTCCCTTTCAAACTCCATGAAGGCACTACTATTTCAGTACTGCCCTGTGAAATAATAGCTTATTATAACTGTTATTCTTATATGTTTCCATGGGGAGATGGGCCACTAGTGAGGTGTGTTTGACTGGTAAACAGCCTTCTCAATATAACTGGTTTGCTTCCCCTACAATTTGGGGATTGTCATAATAAAATAGGTGTATTAACCCCAAGAATAATTTTCATAAGTAAATCTGGATTTAATATACTCCATGTGAAAGGTTTTGTTTCAAAACTTAATATTCTTGATACAAAGGAAAATATTAATGTTTGAAGACCCTGGGAAAAATTCATATATAATTCATTTTATTATAACAGTTCTAGCTTGGTTATTTAGGAATATGAGTTTAAACTGAAAGCTACAATATAATACAATTAGTAGATACCTCACTATGATTTGGGATTATCATTATTATATTGGCCATGATCATTTGGAAGCCTTATTTGTTATAAGTAAGTTCTTCAAATATTCTTCATTTGAGTACCAACTACTCTGATATTCTCTTTTTGGATAATCCCTTCAGAATCCTTGATGAGGCTAAAAACATCTCCTTCAATGCCACTGCAGCCTTCAACGCTTACAGCAACATTAAGGACTATATTGACGAAGCTGAGAAAATTGCCAAAGAAGCCAAAGTTCTTGCACACGAAGCCACAGAACTGGTAAGAAACAAATAGTGCTATGTACTGAGGTGAACCTTTTCAAGTAAGTTTCTAAACTAAATTTCTCAAACTTAAATAAGCTCTGGAAAATCCTGGCAAATTAGAATATTAGTTTTAAATTATTTTCAAAGGCTCCTTTTAAATTTTATCCAAAATAAATTCTCAATGTGCTGTAATCATAGCAGAACTCTTCTCAGTTACATACTACTTTCCACCACTAATAAGAGTTGTATTATTATCCCAGATGACAAATAGGTTTGTGCCACCAACTCATAAGGAGAAGGCAATGGCACCCCACTCCAGTACTCTTGCCTGGAAAATCCCATGGACGGAAGGCCTGGTGGGCTGTAGTCCATGGGGTCGCTAAGAGTCGGACATGACTGAGCGACTTCACTTTCACTTTTCACTTTCATGCATTGGAGAAGGAAATGGCAACCCACTCCAGTGTTCTTGCCTGGAGAATCCCAGGGACGGGGGAGCCTGGTGGGCTGCCGTCTATGGGGTCGCACAGAGTCAGACGTGACTGAAGCAACTTAGCAGCAGCAGCAACCAACTCATAAAGGAAAATAGCCAAACATAAGACTCTGAAGAGGAAAATTTATAACAATTATTCCATATGTCTTCAATAAGAAAGTGCTTTGGATATTAACACCATTGCTTATAGTCACATAATTTAATTCTATATAAAGTTTAATAATAAGGTGCACATTTTACAAAACATGCCAAATCATATACTTCTAAACTATTATACTATTTTTATCAGTTGAAATATTTACCTTCAAAGCTACTTTTGGCTTCTGTCATTGTTCAAAGTAAATTTTCAATTAATATTTTAGAGTTTGGGGGTTCTAGGTATAGCACATTATCTGAGTATCTTCAACAGTGACAAATTTTTTTCCTTTACATGTAGAGCAACATTTTGTAAACAGGTTATGTTTGGTAAACCTTGGCGATACATTTTAGGTCAGCTTTCATTTCACAGGAATCACACAGTTAGTTAAAATGTTCAGAACCATCACTTATTCCTTTGGCTTCACACAAAATCCTCCAAATACATCAGAACTTCAGGAGAAAAGAACCCTTCCTGGACATTTGACTGTGAATGACATATGCAGAAATAATGGGTGTTGAAGAAACAAATCAGTATTTGCTTTGGTATTTAGCACAAATGCTTTCTTCGATTTCAGAGATAGTAGAGGTATTTGCCACATACTTAGACGGTTATTTTATGGTCATAGTGAAAACATCATATTCCATCAGCAATTACTACTGTTTGGTTTCTCTGGGATGACTTTACTAATACCGTGTGTTTTGTTTATTTCTTATTCAAAGTCATGACATAATTATTACAAAAACTTACCTATGTTCAGTTATCCTTTCAAAATGAACCATTTTTCATATCTATTTGAAGATCCTAATCTTCAATTTCACCATTTTCATCTGACCTAAGTCTTATTGGATGGCCATTTTCAGCATCTAGGACAGTGCCTGACAAATCATAGGCCTGCGTGAGTGAATGCACGTCACTCTAATTGACATTTTTCATGCCTGTTTACAACATTTTGTAAAAAATCTCAATATTATCACTGCTTTATTTTTATAAACTTTGTGCATTTTATGGTAAAGAGCTGTTTATTTTCACCCAAATTTGCTACCATCACTTCTGACAGCTTATGGTGAAAGGTGTCGGATTCTTGATCTCTGAAGAAGATTTAGCTTCCAGGGACCAGGGACCAGCCTTGATCACTCAAGAGCTTTTGTGTAGCAGAGTTTCATTAAAGTGAAAAAGGGCCAGAGAAAGCTTCTGACATAGACATCAGAAGGGGACGGAGAGTGCCCCCCTCACTAGTGTTAACAAGGGAGTTATATACTTTTTTAATTAGTTATTACAATAAATCAGAAGAATGCCTCAAGGTTGTAACAATTTTACCAGACCCACTCCCACAATTTACATTTTAGGATAGCATGATTAGAACTTAACAATAGAAAGATCCTATCAGACCAGATCCCATAATATACATTCTAAAGATATCAGGATTAGTCAGAAGGTTTTCAGGAAGGAGAAACTGTCCTCAAGGAGGATACATTGTTGTTATATAATCCTTAGTACAGAGTTTAAACTGAGTTGTTTGTTGTGTAATCATCAGTTCCAAGCTTAAAGAAAAAACTTTATGGGACTAAGACTAAGGAATGTAGAGGGAAAAAAAGGTATTTGTCCTTTCCTCCTCCTTGAGAGTTCCAGACCCCTGTCTTGACTTCCAGAGCCCCAGATCCCTTTCTCATCCTCAGGGACTCCAGACTTCTTATCAACCTGCCTAGGAATTGACTCTCTCATTTCCCCCACCCCCTACTTTTCTTTTAGGAAAATTATGTTGCCAAGGGAAAGGGGCATTGTTTTCATTCCATAATCACTTCCTGCTGTTGAGGGGTGTGGTCCCTAAATTGTTGAGGCAACTTATTCTCCTAACCCTCATTTTCAGGGTCTCTGATCCAAGGACCCCAAGTAATAGTTGGAGGAGGTTGTGGGGCTCCTTGGAGCCTGGACAACCATTTGTAACTTAAAAGCTTTAAAACGGTTAGAAACAAATCCAGTTACACAGTTACAGATGAAGGGATCAAACAGTAAAAACAGAACAATTAGAATTATTATGTTTAAGATAGTTTTCCACCCTGGGGAGCTAGTTAACATTTCCCAAAGTGAGGTGACTGAGGCTTCAGGGGAATCCATAGCCTGAATCGTCTTGTTCATGTGTTTAGTAAAGTGAGTAACATTAGTACTCATATCTGGTATATATGTACAACGTTGGGTATGAATAATGGCACAAGTTCCTCCTTGTGCAGCTGTTAGAATATCTAAGGCCAATATGTTTTGTAAAACCACCTTTCTAATTTGTATTTATTTGTTCAGCATTAATGGCTGAAAGTTACTCAGAGCATCAACTCATAACATCTAATTTGTAGTTCCCAGAGAGGACATCTAATCTGTAGTTCCCAGAGAGGGAACGAATATTGTAGCCAGACAATCACACCAGTGAAATACAGATCTTGCCCAACGAGTTTTAAGGTGTGGCAGATTAGGCTTCTCTGGAAGCTCTGAAAATATGAAGCCATGAGTAAAAGTTAGATCTAGGGTGCATCTTCCTATCCAGCCAGGGGGAAGCCATGCCCGTAAGTGTGAGCCACATATCTAGTAGGTCCCATTTGGAGTAAACCAGCGTGACTGAGGGATCTAGTCCCAACCTGTTCCTGCCCAGGCAAAAGGAGGACCTAAACTGGGATTGGAAAACACAGGAATGATTGTAATTTATATTTCTTGAGGCAAAAATCCAAGTTGTTTCCAATCATTATAACTAAGTTCTTGGCTAACTTCTGGGGATGGCTCTATTTTTTCCCAGCATATGGGAGCGTTAGATAGTAGGCATCCCTTTTTAGGAGTTAGCCATATGACCTCATCTCATATTTGATAAACATCAGGTAGAAAACTACCAGATCTAGACCCAATTACCTTCTTATGTGCAGCAAAATAGTCATTAAACCAAGTTAAAACATAATCAAAATTAAAAGTTACATTATGTCCATAGTTACATCACTCCATCTTTAGATTTTTAGATGTCATCAGATCAAGAAGTGTCACATATGATTGTTGTTGGTGAAAGTATTCTCAGAGTTGAAGAAAGTCCTTTCCATGAAGTGGAGAAACTCACTGTGGGATGTCTTCACTTGATGAGAAGGGGAGTGCTCTGCAGACCCAGCAATTAGACCAATTGTGGAATGCAGCATAGGAATGAGTCCAGAACAGGAAGGCGCTGTCTTGAGGGTCAAATGGTCAAACTCAGGACTTTTGGAGTCAACAGAAGCAAGCCCACCTGGATTCTCAGTCCCATCTTGGTTCCTGGCTCAAACAGCGGCTAGTTTGACTCAAAGTCTGGGTCAGGAGTTAACCTCCTGGTAATGTCTGTTGAAAAGCAAAAAGCTGAGTCACATAGTTAATTTTAAGGCTCTATGGGAATATCTGTGTACAAAAACAGCCTATCATAGAGACAGTCCCTTCTTCTTAGGGGCGGTTTGAGCCCTCATTAAAACTATGGGTAGAACTTTAAACCAACTGTCTTGTATTTCCTGAGTTGGCTTACACAGGTGTCTTTTAATAATGTCATTAGCCTTTTCAACTTTTTCTGAAGATTGGGGTCTCCAGGAAGAGTGTAAGTTATACTCTATTCCTAGAGCTTTTGACTCCCCTTGAGTTACAGCAGCTTTAAAGATGGAGCATTGTTGCTCTGAACTTTAGAGTTCAAGATCCCACTCACATCAGGAGAAGTCAGTACAGTAAGATTTTGTCCATTCATTAACCTCGGGCTTTAGTTAATACTGCTTTTGATATGAAAATAGGTGAGGCCATTGAGCTTGATAACGACAGCAACAGCATTTTGTGCTCAACCCAGTTTTTCCATCTGTCCACACTCTGCTGCTAAGTCACTTCAGTCGTGTCCTACTCTGTGCGACCCCATGGACGGCAGCCCACCAGGCTCCCCCATCCCTGGGATTCTCCAGGCAAGAACACTGGAGTGGGTCGCTATTTCCTTCTCCAGCACATGAAAGTAAAAAGTGAAAGTGAAGTCGCTCAGTCGTGTCCGACTCTTAGCAACCCCATGGACTGCAGCCTTCCAGGCTCCTCCGTCCATGGGATTTTCCAGGCAAGAGTACTAGAGTGGGGTGCCATTGCCTTCTCCGGCCCACACTCTAGGATTTACATTTTGTTCCATTAAAAAGAGCTGGTTCCATATTCATGAAAACAGAGGCCTGGACCTTGTTCAGTATATCCTTCCCCAGAAGGGGTGAGGGAGACTCTGGCACAATTAGAAACTCACGAGAAAACAGCACAGAGTCCCAGTTTCCACTTAAAGGATGACTTCCCTGGTGGCTCTGACGGTAAAGCATCTGCCTACAATGTGAGAGATCCGGGTTCAATCCCTGGGTTGGGAAGATCTCCTGGAGAAGGAAATGGCAACCCACTCCAGTACTCCTGCCTGGAAAATCCCATGGATGGAGGAACCTGGTAGGCTACAGTCCATGGGGTCGCAAAGAATTGGACATGACTAAGGGACTTCACTCACTCATCCAGACAGTCCATTTTGGTAGTCGATTGGGAGGAAAGTGAGCCAGGGGCTTCAGTGAGCACAGAGAAAATTGCCCCAGTGTCCAAAAGAAATTGACTGCTTGGCCTTCCACAGTTATTAATACCCAGGGCTCCTCAGATGTAATTAGGATGGGAGCTATTGAATTTCTACCGACACTGAGGCAGCCCCTCCTGGAAGGGTACCCTAACTCTCAGCCTGTTCAGTAGGGAGCCCCAGATAAAGGGATAAAGGGGCAAAATAAGAGAACAGGAAGCAGCTGAAGCTTTCCTACACAAATCTGCACTGTTAGGACATAAGTCTGGCATGTCTCACAGAGAGATAAAGAACAACACATAAGGCACTTCTACCCATTTCCCTTATTTTCTATGGAACCGGTCTAGTTGTAAAACAGTATCATAATTGAGAGACCCTTTAACATGTCAGTATTTCTCATCTTCCAAAGGATACTGTGGCCATTCAGTATCACAGAAGAAGATCAGGTATGTCTTTTTAAATTCTGGGAATCAAGCTTGTCCCACCTTTTGTTAAAATACATTTTAAAGAAGTAGTTCTGGAACTGCTAGCTCCCCCATCTGTAAGAGAGAAAGAAGCAGCATCCACAGCCTTGGCTTTTTTCCATCAGAAGTGTCCTTCCCTGCTTTAGATGGGAGTGTAGCAGACTCTCCACCAAAGCTTTCTTTTCCTGGTCAGACTTAGTCAGTCCCTTACCGACACAGGCGTCTTACTCGTCCCTCCCAGTTCTACCACCAAGGCGGGGTGGACATGCACCAGGGGTAGACCTGATGGCATCCCAGATTGATTTAGTTCCATACCACCGAGACCTTTGTTTGATTTGCCAGAGTAATTTCCCAGAATGTTTCCCAAGCTAGGACTACTAGGAGAAGCATCCATCTTACGTGTGCCTGTGCACATTCCTGAGTATGGTCCTGACTGCATTAGAATGGGTGAGTCATAAAGAGACAAATAACAACCAAGATGTCCCTCCTGAGTGTCACCACACCAGTATACGTGATAGCAAAAGAGGTGGTGGAGGGTTGGCCAACGAGGAAAAAGTGATTTTTGTTCTCTAGCAATTAGCGTCAATCGTTCCAGCTCATTTCTACAGATTCCACAAAAGGAATATCTAAACAGTTGAGACAAAAGCCATCAGAGAGCCTCTTCTGGTCCACTAAGAGCTAGCACTACCAAAGGAAGAAGCCCATTGCATTTCCAATCTAACCAGATTCTGCAATTCCCGATCTGTGTCCTCAAAAACCTCATGGTCACCAGCAGTGCTTCTATCCATATAGACAGGAGGCACAGCCATGACAAAGACTCACTTTCAGGTTTCTGGCCCCTGAGACAGGCAGCCAAGAGAGTAACTTCTAGCGTGAGAGATGTTCCTAGGGTTCCACCTCACTCCGTACGTACTTCTAGTAACTTTCGGCTCCTAGCAAGGCTAGGCGCTTTCTTACTTGGGGTCTAAGTAAAAGTACGTAGTAACAGCATGGATCACTAGTCCCTTGAAAGTCTATGATCCAAAAGATTAGGCTAGTACTTCTAATTTCCCATGCAATTATGAAATGGTCAAAGAGACCAGGAAAAGCTGACCAAGAAAGGAAAGTTCAGTTCACGCACTTTGCCCATTTCTGGTCGCTCCCCTTGCAGGGACCTTGGGTGTCTCTTGGCATTGACAGAGACAAGGCTCCCCTTTTGGGGGCTGCCTTCAGTCATTATGAGGCACCGCAAAACCACAGAGCAGGGCTCAATGCTTGCATCGTGCAGGACATGTCATTCATTCACACAGCACACCGTAAAGTTAGTAAAGTAAAGCAGAAAATGTGTATATTGAGAAAGCAGAGAGGCTAGAGCTCTGAGTGTTCTTACCTTATCCTGAAGATCCTGGAAAGCCCCCAAGATGATAACTTATGGTGAACAGTGTCTGATTCTTGATCTCTGAAGATTTAGCTTCGGGACCAGGGACCAGGCTTGATCACTCAAGAGCTTTTGTGTAGCAGAGTTTTATTAAAGTGAAAAAGGGCCAGAGAAAGCTTCTGACATAGACATCAGAAGGGGACAGAGAGTGCCCCCCTCACTAGTGTTAGCAAAGGAGTTATATACTTTTTTAATTAGTCATTACAATAAGTCAGAAGAATGCCTCAAGGTTGTAACAATTTTACCAGACCCACTCCCACAATTTAAATTTTAGGATAACAGGATTTGAAGAAGGAAATGGCAACCCACTCCAGTATTCTTGCCTGGAAAATACCATGGACAGAGGAGCCTGGTAGGCTACAGTCCATGGGGTTGCAAAGAGTCGGATACGACTGAGCAACTTCACTTTTCTTTCTGGAAGGAGAAACTGTCCTCAAGGATGATACACTGTTGTTATATAATCCTTAGTACAGAGTTTAAACTGAGTTGTTTGTTGTGGGGTCATCAGTTCCAGGCTTAAAGAAAAAAAAACATTTTATGTGACTAAGACTAAGGAATGTAGAGGGAAAAAAAGGTGTTTGTCCTTTCCTCCTCCTTGAGAATTCCAGACCTCTATCTCCAATTTGAGAGCCCCAGGCCCCTTTTGCTGCCTTAGGGACCCCAGCCTTCTTATCAACCTGCCTAAGAATTGATTCTCTCACTTCACACTTACGAGACTCATTTTCATGCCAACATGAAATATTCACTTTTCCTCAGCACTGATGTTTATACCTGATAGGCTAGCCAAACTCAAACATAGAGCTAGGAGAAGTTTTAATGCATACAGCATGTCCACTTGTTCTTGTTATTCCGTCCCCATAAGCTGTAAAAATAATTAAATGTCTGAAAAATTTCTAAGGCTAAAGAGGATCACTGATTTATTAAATGGCTATCAGCAAACACACAGAAGACTGATTTGGTCGGAAAGATTGTTAGACTGTGTTTCAGGAACAGAATAAATAAAGTTTTAATTTTAATAATTCATTATAATGTAGTTCCTATTGTACTAGAAAGGAAATATATTTGCCATTAAATTGAGCAATTACATAGATATAACTAGCATTTCATAAATGTAAGAGCTGGTATTATTGCTACAGCTATAGATAAACATGGAAGAGTAAGATTAAGTTTATTATTTATGTATGAAAGAGTCATTTGAATCTAGGCCTACAAAGAAGGAAGAATGTCTTTAATGAATTAGAAACAAAGTACAAAGAAGCAAAGGACAAATTTATACAAGGAGGAAAAAAGACCTGTTAGACAAGCAATAAAACAACCAATTATTACTGTGAAGAAAATGGATGTGAGATAATATGAGAAGGAAAAAAAGCATTGAAAATAACATAGGGGAAAAAAAACCCCAAATGAATGGTGAAATAATCTTAAAGCATAATTGACAACATTTTTAAAGCCACTTCACTTTTAAATATCTACTTAAGTCTACCTATTTGTAATGCACACATAATCAACAATGTAATTGAAAGGAAAATATGAGTGAGAAGAAAGGTGATCCTTTATTTTAATTAAATAGTGAGCAGGTGGAGTCTATAAACAACTAAATATTATAGTATAGTTGCTATGTAAACAGCAACAACCTCTTATCTTGCATATTTAATTTATTTAAATCTCAAAATGAAATGTTATTTTAGGAACATGTTGTTGTTCAGTCGCCCAGTCATGTCTGACTCTTTGCAACCCCATGGACTGCAGGATGCCAGGCCTCCCTGTCCCTCACCATCTCCCGAATTTTGCCCAAGTTCTTTTTTTTTTTTTTTTAAATGACAGATATTTATTCCCTCACAGTTCCAGAGGCTAGAGCCTAAAATCAAGATGTCTAAAGAGCCATGACCCACGCCCCCCAAAGACTCTGAGTAGAATCTCTCTTTACCTTTTCTTTTTTTTTTTTTCTTTTTTTGCCAAATATCAAAATGAATCCACCACAGGTATACATGTGTTCCCCATCCTGAACCCTCCTCCCTCCTCCCTCCCCATACCATCCCTCTGGGTCGTCCCAGTGCACCAGCCCCAAGCATCCAATATCGTGCATTGAACCTGGACTGGCATCTCGTTTCATACATGATATTTTACATGTTCATTACATTGGTGTTGCCATCCAGCCATCTCATCCTCTGATGCCCTCTTCTTCTGCCTTCAATCCTTCCCAGCATCAGGAACTTTCCTAGTGAGTCAGGTGTTCACATCAGGTGACCAAAATACTGGAACTTCAGCTTCAGCATCTGTCCTTCCAATGAGTATTAAGGGTTGATTTCCCTTAAGGTTGACTGGTTGATCTCCTGGCTGTCCAGGGACCTCTCAGGAGTCTTCTCCAGCACCACAGTTTGAAGGCATCAATTCTTTAACACTCTGCCTTCTTTACAGTCAGCCTCTCACAACCATACTGGGAAAACCATAGCCTTGACTATACAGACCTTTTAGGCAGAGTGATGTCTCTGCTTTTCAACACACTGTCTAGCTTGGTCATAGGAACATAAACTTTATGAAGAAATAAACACTACTACTTTTCTAATGGGCTTCCCTTATGACTCAGATGGTAAAGAATCTGCATACAGTCAAGAGACCCAGATCCATCCCTGGGACAGGAAGATCCCCTGGAGAAGGGAATGGCAACTCACAGTAGTCTTGCCTGCAGAATTCCATGAACAGGAATTCCATGAATCAGGAGCCTGATTGGCTACAGTCTATGGGATCGCAGAGTCAGACACAACTGAGTGACTAACACTTTCACACTTCCAATTTTCTATTAGTGTTCGGTGGGAAAATTACTATTATTGTATTATTGGTATAAAATTATTGTTTTCCCTACACACAGTCTCAAAGATAACATCTCATTTTGTACTTCTCATTGGTGGGCACAAGGAAAAAGAGAAGGGAAATATATCACTCTTTCAAAAATAGAATATGAAGATCCAGTCATTTTTTTCTAATCTCAATTGCTTTGATGCTATAAAAAGTCCTCAGACTCTAAAACAACAGAGAATTAAATCTTTAAAAACATTTCCAGATCATAGGAAAACTTAAAACCTGTATTATCAACTAGATCCAATTTTAGAAGTAGATGAAGAATAGATTTTATATGCTGCTGGAGCCTTGGGATGACAATAGTCATGGTTTTAGTGGCCCTGGGAAATAAGACCCTCTGCTCTTTACCACTGGGGAGTTCTTAGAGGATGTACACTTGAATCTGGTATATCCAAACAGCAAGCAACAACGACAAAACAGAAGGCTAATGTAGAATGGATTCTAGTGTTCTTGTTCATTAAGATTATGAAGAGTCATCACATAATAACCACACAATCTCTATCAACACTGAAATGTTGCCCTCCTTCCCTTCTTAATTTCCTTCCTCCCTTTCTCTTTTTCTCAGAGTGAATGGAATGTGTTCTGTGACATACACTTGAGTGTAGAAAACATAGGCAGTCCACACCTTAAGATTTCTTTTTTTTTTCTTCTGTACCCTCTTCTTTACACTACAATCACTGTTATCATCTAAAGCTCTCTCCCTCTCTTTCACATACACACTCTCTAATCCAGAATCCTCTTTCTCAGTTATTAATAGTCTCAGTCTCCGTGTTTAGTCTGATCTTCTTTAAGAATCAGCATTAGAAATTGAGAATTTATACTGTCTTTCAACTCCAGTGCACAATATGGTCTTCCTCTTTATTCTCCAAATCCATGTTCTGTCAGTCAATGCAATTATGCATCATTCCTGGGAGCCATGAGTCTAAATATCTGCAGCATGATATTTCCCAAACATATATAGGAGAAAATAAGGTAAAATACAGAAGAAGGTGGGGATAATTCTTTTTTTCATAAAAAAATAATAGTGAGACAGTTAGTAAAGAACCAACTGGTGATTGCAGCCATGAAATTAAAAGACGCTTACTCCTTGGAAGGAAAGTTATGACCAACCTAGACAGCATATTCAAAAGCAGAGACATTACTTTGCCAGCAAAGGTCCATCTAGTCAAGGCTATGGTTTTTCCAGTGGTCGTGTATGGATGTAAGAGTTGGACTATAAAGAAAGCTGAGCGCCAAAGAATTGATGCTTTTGAACTGTGGTGTTAGAGAAGACTCTTGAGAGTCTCTTGGACTGCAAGGAGATCCAACCAGTGGATCCTAAAGGAAATCAGTCCTGAATATTCACTGGAAGGACTGATGCTGAAGTTGAAACTCCAATACTCTGGCCACCTGATGTGAAGAACTAACTCATTTGAAAAGACCCTGATGCTGGGAAAGATTGAGAGCAGGAAGAGAAGGGGACAACAGAGGATGAGATGGTTGGATGGCATCACCGACTCAATGGACATGGGTTTGGGTCAACTCCGGGAGTTGATGATGGACAGGGAGGCCTGACATGCTGCAGTTCATGGGGTTGCAAAGAGTCAGACCTGACTGAGAGACTGAACTGACCTACTAAAGAAAAGTGCTGTGTAAGTGTTATGTAGACTTTATAGGAATTAAACAGTAGGGGCGGGATCTGGAAAAATTATCCAAGAGAAAAATATACCTAAAATTAAGTAGGTTTAAAGCCTGAGACACCTGTTCCAAATCAATACGCGAACTGCTGTTGTAAAGTGACTTCCCACTATTAATTCCTTAATATAAGGAGAGTAAAAATCCATAGAAACTTCACAAGGAGTTTTTTCTTCCTTTTGGGTCAAGAGTCTAGAGAATAATTTGGATTTTTGTAAATTTACTCTTATGTAGCATGTCAATGGAGAGAAAAATCCTGTTAGAAAATAAGGATACAACTCCTAAAATAGAACATAGGCAAAACACTCTCTGACATACATCACAGCAGGATCCTCTATGACCCACCTCCCAGAATATTGGAAATAAAAGCAAAAATAAACAAATGGGACCTAATTAAACTTAAAAGCTTCTGCACAACAAAGGAAACTATAAGCAAGGTGAAAAGACAGCCTTCAGAATGGGAGAAAATAATAGCAAATGAAGCAACTGACAAACAACTAATCTCAAAAATATACGAGCAACTCCTACAGCTCAATTCCAGAAAAATAAACAACCCAATCAAAACAATGGGCCAAAGAACTAAATAGACATTTCTCCAAAGAAGACATACAGATGGCTAACAAACACATGAAAAGATGCTCAACATCACTCATTATCAGAGAAATGCAAATCAAAACCACTATGAGGTACCATTTCACGCCAGTCAGAATGGCTGCGATCCAAAAGTCTACAAGCAATAAATGCTGGAGAGGGTGTGGAGAAAAGGGAACCCTCTTACACTGTTGGTGGGAATGCAAACTAGTACAGCCACTATGGAGAACAGTGTGGAGAATCCTTAAAAAACTGGAAATAGAACTGCCTTATGACCCAGCAATCCCACTGCTGGGCATACACACTGAGGAAACCAGAAGGGAAAGAGACACGTGTACCCCAATGTTCATCGCAGCACTGTTTATAATAGCCAGGACATGGAAGCAACCTAGATGTCCATCAGCAGATGAATGGATAAGCAAGCTGTGGTACATATACACAATGGAGTATTACTCAGCCATTAAAAAGAATACATTTGAATCAGTTCTAATGAGGTGGATGAAACTGGAGCCTATTATACAGAGTGAAGTAAGCCAGAAAGAAAAACACCAATACAGTATACTAACGCATATATATGGAATTTAGAAAGATGGTAACAATAACCCTGTATGCGAGACAGCAAGAGAGACACTGATGTATAGAACAGTCTTTTGGACTCTGGGAGAGGGAGAGGGTGGGATGATTTGGGAGAATGGCATTGAAACATGTATAATATCGTATATGAAACGAATCGCCAGTCCAGGTTTGATGCACAATACTGGATGCTTGGGGCTGGTGCACTGGGACGACCCAGAGGGATGGTATGGGGAGGAATGAGGGAGGAGGGTTCAGGATGGGGAACACGTGTATACCTGTGGCAGATTCATGTTGATATATGGCAAAACCAATAAAATATTGTAAAGCTAAAAAATAAAAAAAAAAAAAGAAAATAAGGATACTAGAAAGGAACGTCAGGGAGCTCTGATAACATAGCAGCCTGAGTTAATTCAGATTCCTCCTAATGTGAGAAATTCACAGAAATGTTAGATAAACTCTAACTCCCCAAATTTAACACACACTTTATTTTGGAAAGAGGAAACAAAAGGGTAATCTGAAAATAAAAACAAGAGAAACATAATAGCACATCCTAAAGCTGGCACCTTATTGACTCAGTGAATTTGGAACATAAATATATATCATATGTCTAGAGACTGGATTTTAAAAGCCCAAGCAGGGAGAGAAAGCATCACAAACATCATCCTAAACCTATAAACGAAGGAGTTTCTTTTGACTAATTGAAAGTATGCAGAATTGTGAGACTTCCAAACAGTTTTCTCATCAATGAACACTCCCTCTAGACCAGAACATGCCAAGGAATCTTGTTTCTTTTCATGCCCCAGTTGTGAAAAACGTCTCTCATAAGCTGTTAAAACCACAAGCCTATGGGTTGGAGTCCAAATTATACCATATACTTTTATATATGGATTGAAGTTTGCATGGTACAAGACTTTCCAAGCTAAAATTTTAACAGAGGAGGGGAGAGGAATTGGTTCTTTCAACCCTTAGAATATCTAGAAGGACACAGAGGAGTGGTCTGTTTGTGTAAACTGTAAATAATCAACTAGGAAAGAAGGTAGGCAGGCAAAGTATGTAACATGATCCTGAAGTTATTAAAAAATCTGAAAGAGGATATACAATAAAAGTGTTTAAAATTATTGCAATGTTAAAAAAGAATAGAAAAGAGTGATAAAAAGAAAAACTACAGAAGATTATGGAAATGTATAATAGAAGCAAATAAAATTTCTAAAAATAAAAAATATACAGTAAGTATAATTAAAAATTGAATGGGAAAGCTAAACAAAGGAGAAAGAGAATGAATTAATTGAAAGAGTTGAATACATTACCCAGAATGCAACAAGCATGGTAAAATATAAAAGAAGTGTAAAAGACAAGAAATATACCTTGTAAAAATCAATGTAAATCTATTAGGGGTTCAGAAATTGATAAGAGTGAAAAGAGGGAAGTAGTAACAGTAAAAGAGATACTGAAAATTTTCAAGGCCTGGTGAGAGAGAATTGCTCAAAGAAAGCCCTTCACGATAAATGAGCTTCCCTGGTGGCTCAGACAGTAAAGAATCTGCCTGCAATGCCGGAGACCTGGGTTTGATCCCTGGGTTGGGAAGATCCTCTGGAGGAGGGCATAGCAACCCACTCCAGTATTCTTGCCTGGAGAATCCCCATGGACAGAGGATCCTGATGGGCTACAGACTATGGGGTCACAAAGAGTCAGACACGACTGAGAGACTAAGCACACACACTTCACGATAAATAAAATTAAATCTATACCTGGAAAGATCGTTGTTAGACTATGGAAGTCAAAGAGAAAGAAAACAATATCTTCAAGTAATCTAGAGAAAAAAGACTTTGGGTCAGACACTGAGTGCACAGCTGGAGCGTCAGCTTTAAAAGATGCTGAATCTCTGCTTGCTTTCTGCTCTGTGCCTTCAGTTCTTGGTGACCATGGTGTTCTGTTTAACTCCTACTTCCTTTTCCCAGAGAAGAATGTCTCCAGAATTAAAAGTTAAGCTAAAAATAGCCCTCATGAGGACAGAAACACTAATAACTCTGTGAGAATTTCACTTTCACTAGATTCTGTGATTTTCGTGTAGGTAATACTTGGTATTCAGTAGCTGATCACTAAATGTCAGTTGTTTCCTCCCATCTCCAAACACTGATGCTAGGCGTCCAGAAAGGCTAGGATGCTCCAGATTTTCAGAATAGATGAGGTATTTATACTGCCACAAGGAACAGGAAAGTTGAATAGAGAAGAAAATTTCAAAGGAAATATGTATTTCCCTACTTAGATTGAAATCATCTATGAATGTTTATTTGAATGTAGTTGTCTTGTAAGATAGTTTTTTTTTTAGTGATTAGAATTAAGTTCAAGGGGTGTGCTGAAGTTTCCTAATCAGGATGTAGGAAGAAGATAGAAGGTCACAATTTGAGAATTAGAAGATCTGTCTCCAAATTGGATGCATATTGTCCATGTACTGAGCTGTGTCAGCTAAAGTATAGCTTTTTAAGAACTGCACATTTTCTTCTGATCTCTCTCTTGGCTTAATGCCAGTAGTTAATAATCCCCAAAACTTAAAATTTATTTTTTAACCTCATTTAATATTAAGCCTCCAATTATCCTTCTTTGATGCAATTGTGGTGCTTGTAATAGGTAACTTCTGAACTGTTTATTAACGTGAGGTATTAAGCATGTCCACATTTTCAATTTTTTCTTTGTTTTTAAACCTTTTTTTAAGCCACATATTTATTGTACTTAATATATAGAGGCATTATGAAACACATAGGAATAAATAAATAGAATTCTGGCCTGTCCTCAAACCATAAATTATCATTTAAGTTTTTATTATTTGTGATGTTAGTAAAAATGATACTTTCCAACTTTTACTACATTATTTATGCTTTTCCTTTATTATACTTTTTGATTTTCTTTTTATTTTTATTATTCTTTCTTTTAATAGTAGTATTATTCCTAATAATCTCTTCTTTTTTATTAGTTTTTAAATCCTTATGTAGCTAGATTCTTTTGATACCATTGCTACTGGTCAATAAATCATATAATCAAATACTGTGAATTTTGCAATAGTATGATTAAACATTAAGGTATTTCTAATGAGTATTTGTTTAGAAATGTGGTCATATCTTCTCTTCAGTCTGTCTTATTTAATATTTGCTTTGTGTAATTGGATGAACCAAAATACATAAAGAATACTTGCAAGGTCATTTTTGAGTTTTTATTTCCTACATAAAGAACTGCAAATATTAGCAGAATACACATTGCAATCAAAAGGCCCGATAAAATATAGTGTCAGTCAAGTTTTAAACTTTAACTCACATATACCTTGTATTTTATTCTGTCAGCCATTACTTAGAAGTTATTCAAACAGTAATTTTGACTTCTTATTAATATCTATAATCATTGGAATTTAAATTCTATACCAGTGTAGTGTTAATGGAAAAAATAGTATAATCCATAATAGGTTTGACAATTGAATCTGTCAATAAAGCTGGTGAGCATTTTTTCTCCATAAGCAATTCAGCAACTTATCTAAGAACTGATTCGTGCAAGAGCAAATATGAAAAAGTCAGTGAGGATCTAAGTTACACAGAAAAATATTAAATCTGTGTGTGAAAATGGTATTCCTTAAGCCAGCTAACATGATATACTCATTTGAGTAAATAACTTTAAAGAATCTATTGGAAGCAGAGAAACAAGCTTCTGTTTTATTACCCAGAATTTGACATATTTGAAAATTTAGGGCATAAATTGTTAGAAATGAAATCAAAGAGTTTGATTAGTCAGCAACACAGAAATTCTTTGGGGTGATGCTATAATGCAATGTAAATTTAAACTAATTTTATTCAAGACAACAGTGCGCTCAGACCTGCTACTTGAGAGTTCCACCAACAGGAATAAATACAAGAATAAATATAGGACTAATCAAGAAGTGAAATTGCCATGTTGAGTTTGATTCTGGACATTAAATGGAAAGAAAGGCATAACCCGTCTAAGGATGTTCTCTAAATCAATAGACACTTCACCATTGTCTTTACTCAGAATCAAGACTCCTCATGGTGCCCACCGATGCTACCCTCAATAGTTTGTCTGGTCCCTACCTCATGGCAACAAGTCAGTGGTGCCCAGAGGTGCTGGAGCAATGGTTCTCATGCTGTGATTGGTGAAAACCTGTTTTCACTTGGTTACTATACATGTTGATTTTTGGTCTCTCAGTCATGTCTGACTCTTGGCAACCCCAGGAACTGCAGTATGCCAGGCTTCCCTGTTCTTCACTCTTCCCCGGAATTTGCTCAAACTCATATCCATTGAATTGGTGATGCCATCCAGCCATCTCATCCTCTGTCACCCCCTTCTCCTCCTGCCCTCAATCTTCCCCAGCATCAGGGTCTTTTCCATTGAGTTGGCTCTTTGCATCAGCTGGCAAAAGTATTGGAGCTTCAGATTCAGCAGTAGTCCTTGCAGTGAATATTCAAGGTGGAATTCCTTTAGGATTGACTGGTTTGAACTCCTTGCAGTCCGAGGGACTCTCAAGAGTCTTCTCCAACACCATCGTTCAAAAGCATCAATTCTTCAGTGCTCAGCCTTCTTTATGGTAACTCTCACATCCACACATGACTACTGGAAAAACCATACCTTTGACTATATGGATCTTTGTAGGCACAGTCATGTGTCTGCCTTTTCATGCTCTGTCTAGGTTGGTCATAGCTTTTTTCGAAGGAGTAAGCGTCTTTTGATTTCATTGCTGCAGTCACTCACTGTCTGCAGTGATTTTTGGAGCCCAGGAAAATAAAATCTATCACTGTTTCCACTTTTTTCCCCATTTCTTTACCGTGAAGTGATGGGACTGGATGCCATGATCTTAGTTTTTTGAATGTTGAGTTTTAAGCCAGGTTTACTCTATATACTTTTTTTTTTTTTTTTTTTTAAGATTTATATAGTTGGTTTTGACTGTGCTGGGTCTTCATTGCTGCAGCCTTTCTCTAGTTGCTGAGAACAGGGGGATACTCTTCACTGTTGCAGAGCAAGGGCTCCGGGCATGCTCTAGGCATACAAGGCTTCAGTAGTTGTGGCCCACAGGCTTAATTGCCCCCCTGCATGTGGGATCTTCCCAGACAAGGGATCTAACTCGTTTCCCCTGCATTGGCAGGTGGATTCTTAACCACTAGATGACCAGAGAAGCCTGAATATACTTTTAAATCCTCTCTTGATTGTGTTTCTCAGTGTTATCGAGCTGCAAATTCGCAGTCATGAATTCTAAATTCTTATGAGTAAGTTTTGGAGATTTTCTATTCCATCATTTGGTCTCCTTTCTCAGTTGCTTTCCATCCTCCAGAGGCTCATCTAACCCCTGTCCCATCTTAGGATGTTATGCGATGCCAGGATCTACAGCCTTTCACCAGATTTCTGACCAGAGTCATTCCTTTGGGTTGTTTCCAAACTCATTTTTGATTTAGTGTTTCATTTTAGTATCCTAGAGATTTTTGAAATATAGGTTATTTTGAAACACATTTAAAATCAATACACAGTGATTTTCTTATTTTAAAATTGAAAGTGATCTTTTATGACAAAAGCAGTTCATATTCATTATACAAAAATAGGAAATACAGACAAGCAAAAGAAAGAAAATCTAAAATGTGTATAATCTCACTAACCACAAATAATCACTTTTATAATGTTGTTTATCTGTCCATATTGTTTCCTGTACAAATGGTTTTTGTACAAATGGTTTTGCATAACTGTTTTTATAGCTTAATATATCTAATTAACATCACATACATTTTTTTCAATATTCTCAAAAGTTATACCTTTTAAAATGTATACAGGACTAGACCATCATTTTTTCTAAGAACTTATTTTATTGTAGTAAGAAATTCCTCCCCAATTTTTAGCAACAGTCTAACATGCCCAAATATAAATTTCTCGACATGTATTTTACATAAACACGTTGTGGCTAGTTACCGGTCCTTACATACACCTCTGCACATTTTGGAAAGCTTTCTTTATTAAAGAGATTTTAAGTTTACCGGTCCTTACATACACCTCTGCACATTTTGGACAGCTTTCTTTATTAAAGAGATTTTAAGTTTACCGGTCCTTACATACACCTCTGCACATTTTGGACAGCTTTCTTTAGTAAAGAGATTTTAAGTTTACCAGTCCTTACATACACCTCTGCACATTTTGGACAGCTTTCTTTATTAAAAAGATTTTAAGTTTATAATCATCTAAGTCACATAGTATCTTGACAAATTATCCCCTTTGGAAATGTGCAAGACTTGTCTTCTAAAATAAATTATTTCATAACAAAATAAGTTATAAACCATGCTGATGAATTTTCAGCTAGTACTTTCTTTAGAAAACAAAGACAAACAACGATTATACATCTCTCCTTAGTGCCAACTTTTTTAATGAATTCAGAAAATTTCTCTCTAATGAAGTTATTTGAAGGCCGCTTAGAAGAATAATAAGAATTAAAAGAAATATAAACAATAACTTTTAAATTTGCTGATTTAAATAATAAATCAGTCACGTGTTGGTTTACCATCCCGATCAACTTAACTGCAGGTCTCACCTTCACATTTTCTTCCCCTAAGTGAGCCTCCTCTGACAACAAACACCTAGATATTTCCATGCTCCATTGTGGCAGTAATCATTTTCTGTGTAAGGAATTTTTCCACTGCACTGCACCACTTCACTGCACTTCTGTTAGAGAAGACAGAGTCATTCCGTCTTTGAATATCCGAGATTACTCCAGTGCTTGAAGGAGCTGCTGCTGCTGCTGCTAAGTCGCTTCAGTCATATCTGACTCTGTGTGACCCCAGAGACAGCAGCCCACCAGGCTCCTCTGTCCCTGGGATTCTCCAGGCAAGAATACTGGAGTGAGTTACCATTTCCTTCTCCAATGCATGAAAGTGAAAAGTGAAAGTGAAGTCGTTCAGTTGTCCGACTCTTCGCGACCCCATGGACTGCAGCCTACCAGGCTCCTCCATCCATGAGATTTTCCAGGCAAGAGTACTGGAGTGGGTTGTTATTTCCTTCTCCTTGGATGAGCTATAAACTTTTATTGGGTAAATCAGTCGATTCATTCGTCTATTAATCAATGACATGATGCCTTAACAAGTCACTATGAATATTTAACAAATAGCAGAAAGAAGAAAACTAACATGTATTAAAAGCCAATTAAATACCAAGCCTCTGTTAAATCTTTGTAGACTTTATCATTTTATTTTTTCTTGTATTTTTCCTTCTCTAATGATTTAGATTATCTCACATTTTCCATAAATGATTTATTAGCTAACAAAACATGTAGCAACCTACATATACTATTAGATCCTATTTTGTGTGACACAATAAAAGATTTTAGATAATTTATATATACATATATGTATATATACACAGACAGAGAAGAACTTATTTATAAAAATACAATCTCTAAAAAGCAGGAAACAAAATATCTTGCAACTCTAAGAACCTCATTTATATTTCACATGCTGTAGACAACGGCTCA
This sequence comes from Bos taurus, assembly GCF_002263795.3. NCBI lineage: Eukaryota > Metazoa > Chordata > Mammalia > Artiodactyla > Bovidae > Bos > Bos taurus. The sequence goes on from NC_037336.1 coordinate 67,576,751, forward strand.
GAAACTCAGATGTGGTGCTTATAAATATGTATGAAGTATAATTAGCTTGGAAAATGCTGCTTCATCAACAGCCCTGATATTGTTGATGTGCTTCAGTGACTTACTAAGCAGTGTTGGAAAAGGAACTCTCCAGATTCCAACAAATTGAAACCGTTCTCTTCTTGCATACCATGTTAGTGTCTTCCATTCTGTCATCCTATGGCAGACTTGTCTTTTAAACCTGGACTGTTGGTATGTTGCTGTATGCCATCAGCTCTTTACTGTTTTGGAGTGATTCTTTGCCCTATTCTTATTAAACAATTAAATTTGTGTTCTAAAACGCTTACATACATGTGCAGATGCACGTGCGCACGCACACACACAAACACCACACACAATTCAGTTGCAAATGATTTCACTGGTGAATCTACCAAACATTTAAGAAAGAAGTAATAAATTCTTCATACTGTGCATGGGGTTCTCAAGGCAAGAATAATGAAGTGGTTTGCCATTCCCTTCTCCAGTGGACCATATTCTGTCAGACCTCTCCACCATGACCTGCCCGTCTTGGGTGGCCCCACAGGGCATGGCTTAGTTTCAGTGAGTTAGACAAGGCTGTGGTCCTAGTGTGATTAGATTGACTAGTTTTCTGTGATTGTGCTTTCAGTGTGTCTGCCCTCTGATGCCCTCTCACAACACCTACCATCTTACTTGGGTTTCTCTTACCTTTGACATGCGGTATCTCTTCACGGCTGCTCCAGCAAAGCGCAGCCGCTACTCCTTACTTTGGAAGAGGGGTATCTCCTCACCGCCGCCCCTCCTGACCTTGGACATGGAGTAGCTCCTCTCAGCCCTCCTGTGCCTGCGCAGGCACTGCTCCTTGGACGTGGGGTAGCTCCTCTCGGCCGCCACCCCTGACCTCAGACATGGGGTAGGTCCTCTCGGCCGTGCTTATGCGCTGTCACAACCTGGCACTCTTGGCCGCTGCCCCTGACCTCGGACATGTGGTAGCTTCTCTCACCGTGCTTGTGCTTCATCGCAGCCCCCTGCGCTTATCATGAACAGTATGAAAAGGCAAAATGATAGGATACTGAAAAAGAAACTCCCCAGGTCAGTAGGTGCCCAATATGCTACTGGAGATCACTGGAGAAATAACTCCAAGAAGAATGAAGGGATGGAGCCAAAGCAAAAACAATACCCAGTTGTGGATGTGATTGGTGATAGAAGCAAGGTCCGATGCTGTAAAGAGCAATATTGCATAGGAACTTGGAATCAGGTCCATGAATCAAGGCAAATTGGAAGTGGTCAAACAAGAGATGGCTAGAGTGAACGTCGACATTCTAGGAATCAGCGAACTAAAATGGACTGGAATGGGTGAATTTAACTCAGATGACCATTATATCTAGTACTGTAGGCAGGAAGCCCTTAGAAGAAATGGAGTAGCCATCATGGTCAACAAGAGTCCAAAATGGAGTACTTGGATGCAATCTCAAAAACAACAAAATGATCTCTGTTCGTTTGCAAGGCAAACCATTCAATATCACAGTAATCCAAGTCTATGCCCCAACCAGTAACACTGAAGAAGCTGAAGTTGAATGGTTCTATGAAGACCTACAAGACCTTTTAGAACTAACACCCAAAAAAGATGTCCTTTTCATTATAGGGGACTGGAATGCAGAAATAGGAAGTCAAGAAACACCTGGGATAACAGGCAAATTTGGCCTTGGAATACAGAATGAAGCAGGACAAACACAATAGAGTTTTGCCAAGAGAATGCACTGGTCATAGAAAGCACCCTCTTCCAACAACACAAGAGAAGACTCTACACATGGAAATCACCAGATGGTCAACACCGAAATCAGATTGATTATATTCTTTGCAGCCAAAGATGGAGAAGCTCTATACAGTCAGCAAAAACAAGATCGGGAGCTGACTATGGCTCAGACCATGAGCTCCTTATTGCCAAATTCAGACTTAAATTGAAGAAAGTAGGGAAAACCACTAGACCATTCAGGTATGACCTAAATCAAATCCCTTATGATTATACAGTAGAAGTTAGAAATAGATTTAAGGGACTAGATCTGATACCTAGAGTGCCTGATGAACTATGGACTGAGGTTCATGACATTGTACAGGAGACAGGGATCAAGACTATCCCCATGGAAAAGAAATGCAAAAAAGCAAAATGGCTGTCTGGAGAGGCCTTACAAATAGCTGTGAAAAGAAGAGAAGTGAAAAGCAGAGGAGAAAAGGAAAGATATAAGCATCTGAATGCAGAGTTCCAAAGAATAGCAAGAGGAGATAAGAAAGCCTTCCTCAGTGATCAATGCAAAGATAGAGAAAAACAACAGAATGGGAAAGACTAGAGATCTCTTCAAGAAAATTAGATATACCAAGGGAACATTTCATGCAAAGATGGGCTCGATAAAGGACAGAAATGGTATGGACCTAACAGAAGCAGAAGATATTAAGAACAGATGGCAAGAATACACAGAAGAACTGTACAAAAAAGATCTTCATGACCAAGATAATCATGATGGTGTGATCACTCAACTAGAGCAGACATCCTGGAATGTGAAGTCAAGTGGGCCTTAGAAAGCATCACTACGAACAAAGCTAGTGGAGGTGATGGAATTCCAGTTGAGCTATTCCAAATCCTGAAAGATGATGCTGTGAAAGTGCTGCATTCAATATGCCAGCATATTTGGAAAACTCAGCAGTGGCCACAGGACTGATACAGGTCAGTTTTCATTCCAATCCCAAAGAAAGGCAATGCCAAAGAATGCTCAAACTACCACACAATTGCACTCATCTCACACGCTAGAAAAGTAATGCTCAAAATTCTCCAAGCCAGGCTTCAGCAATACGTGAACCGTGAACTTCCTGATGTTCAAGCTGGTTTTAGAAAAGGCAGAGGAACCAGAAATCAAATTGCCAACATCCTCTGGATCATCGAAAAAGCAAGAGAGTTCCAGAAAAACATCTATTTCTGCTTTATTGACTGTGCCAAAGCCTTTGACTGTGTGAATCACAATGAACTGTGGAAAATTCTGAAAGAGATGGGAACACCAGACCACCTGACCTGCCTCTTGAGAAACCTATATGCAGGTCAGGAAGCAACAGTTAGAACTGGACATGGAACAACAGACTGGTTCCAAACAGGAAAAGGGGTACGTCAATGCTGTATATTGTCACCCTGCTTATTTAACTTATATGCGAAATGCTGGACTGGAAGAAGCACAAGCTGGAATCAAGATTGCCGGGAGAAATATCAATCACCTCAGATATGCAGATGACACCACCCTTATGGCAGAAAGTGAAGAGGAACTAAAAAGCCTCTTGATGAAACTGAAAAGAGGAGAGTGAAAAAGTTGGCTTAAAGCTCAGCATTCAGAAAACGAAGATCATGGCATCTGGTCCCATCACTTCATGGGAAATAGATGGGGAAAGAGTGGAAACAGTGTCAGACTTTATTTTTGGGGGCTCCAAAATCATGGCAGATAGTGATTGCAGCCTGAAATTAAAAGGTGCTTACTCCTTGGAAGAAAAGTTATGATCAACCTAGATATTATATTGAAAAGCAGAGACATTACTTGCCAACAAAGGTCCATCTAGTCAAGGCTATGGTTTTTCCAGTGGTCATGTATGGATGTGAGAGTTGGACTGTGAAGAAGGCTGAGTGCCAAAGAACTGTGGTGTTGGAGAAGACTCTTGAGAGTCCCTTGGACTGCAAGGAGATCCAACCAGTCCATTCTAAAGGAGATCAGTCCCGGGTGTTCTTTGGAAGGAATGATGCTAAAGCTGAAACTCCAGTACTTTGGCCACCTTATGCGAAGAGTTGACTCATTAGAAAAGACTCTGATGCTGGGAGGGATTGGGGGCAGGAGGAGTAGGGGACAACAGAGGATGAGATGGCTGGATGGCATCACCGACTCGATGGACATGAGTTTGAGTGAACTCCGGGAGATGGTGATGGACAGGGAGGCCTGGCGTGCTGTGATTCATGGGGTCGCAAAGAGTGGGACACAACTGCGTGACTGAACTGAACTGAATAAATTCTTCAGAGAATTGAAGAGGAGGAAATTGTCCCAGTCATTCCATGATGCCAGTGTTACTATGATGCAAACCAAAGACATTATGAAAAAAAAAGAAAATTACAGACCAATATCCCTCATAAACCTAGATGGAAAAATTCTGACAATGTTAAAACATAGAATCCAACCATTTATTAAGATTATCTACAAATTAGAAGAATGTATTTGCAAATTACATGTCTCATGAAGGATTTGTATCCATATTATATGTAAATGTCTTTCAAAACTCACTAAGAACAAATAACCCAATAAAAACTTGTACAAAAAGTTTTAACAGGCGCAGCCAAGGAAGATGGTGAAAAGCACATGAAAAAACACTCAGCATAATTAGTTGCAAGGAAAATGCAAATTAAAATCCAAATGTTGTACACATCATTAGAATGTCTAAAATCTTAAAAGACCAACTATATCAAGTAGTGACAAGGATATAGTTACATTTGTCTTACCCACTGCTAGTGTAAATTTAAAATAGTACAAGTAATTTGGAAAACATGTTGATTGTTTTTTAAAAGCGTAAACATATATCCACCAGATAGTCTAGCCACACCACTTGGAGGTCTTTCATTCCAAGAGGAATCATCATATGTTCATACAAAGATTTGTATACAAATGTTAATAGCGACTCTATTTAGAATAGCCAAAACTGATATAATCCAAATGTCCATCAAGAAGTGAATGAATAAATAGATTGGGGCATGTCCATGTGGGACTTCCCAGGTGGCACAGTGGTAAAGAATCCACCTGCCAATGTGGGAAATGCAAGATATGCCAGCTCGAACCCTGGGTCGGGAAGAACCCCTAGAGTGGGAGATGGCAACCAACTCCAGTATTCTTGCCTGGAAAAAATTCCATGGACAGAGGAGCCTGGCAGGCTACAGGCCATGGGGTCACAAAGAGTTGGACATGACTGAGCAACTGAACACACACACTTATCTATGTAAATAAAAAAGAGATCACATTTTGATACACACACAACATGGATAAATGTCAAAATAATTACACTGAATGAAAGAAGCCAAACAAGAAAAAAAGAGTACTACATACTGGATGATTCTATTATATAAAAGTCCATAAAATACAGACTAAAAGTGTTGGAAACCAGAGTAGTGCTTATGTGGAGATACAGAAGGACAAGGAGTGGAAGGGAGGGTATGAAAAGAAATGATGGGTATGTTCTCTACCTCAATTGTTTGACGGTTTCATGGGTGTATAAATATCAAAGCTTATCAAATTGTAAAATTTAAATATGGTAAGTTTACTTATACCTCACTAAAACTGTTGCAAAGTGTAAGAAAGTAGAAAAAAAAGAACATTGCCCATCACTCTTCCTAGTCCCTCCGAATTTCCACAGCTCGGACTTAAGTTTTTTTCCATGTTGTCTGGCCCTTCTTTTTTCTCTCACCTCATTTCATTAATTTTCTTATGCACAGCAAGTCAACTCTCTCTCCTTCCTTTACCCGCTTGCCTCCTTTGCATATCCAAGATCAGCTGTAAAATGTTGGTTGTTAGATTCTCACCAGACCATGTTCCTGTAGAAAGGAATTCATACCTTAAGACTCTGGGGAAAGCTTGCTCCCTTGCTTGCTTGCTTTGTCTAGCTCGATCTCGTATTATGAATCAGCCGTGTTATCCTGATGGCTCAGGATCATCACTGTCAATATTGACATCTACGGAAACCTGTTTCATCCTTATCCAAATAGATTTGGATTGCTGAGATTTTAAAATTCTCCAAGTTGGTTTTCTTTCCTCATTGTCAGTTTGTCAGTTGGCACTTTGGCTGCTTTCATGTGCTTATTTAGAGAATCCTCATTCTTCTTTCTTTGTAATTTCCTTTCTCTAATCTGTTTTGATTCAGGAAATCTGTAACCAGGAGTAAGAATGGCATATAAATTTGGAACAAGTATAGAAGCTGAGTGGGTAATAGAGCCTTATTTTTTTGAGTAAGGTACATTGGATTTGTGCCATTGATATTGACACTCTTACCTTTTTTTCAAAATAAATAACACTTCAATGACGTTACTGTATCTAATTCCCCACAGACACCATAGGACCAAGCATTTCTGTATTCTCAGTTGAAGAAAGTGTCCATTTCCCACAGCATAATTTGTCAGAGTTGTCAGGCAGCTCTTTTTGCAAAGGCTAGATATAAATGCACAGATTCTTTTTATTTATGTAGATGTTTCCAATATGTCCTTTTGTAGATATCATAGTATTATTTAATCAATCTGTTTTATAAGCAATAGATTATTTAAGTGAAAGCTGTTGGAATAACACCTTAAAGTAAATTTTACCACAACAGTAGCAATCTGTAATCTTTCCTAGTTTAATGTTCAAATAGTATGATAAAAAATGCTGTTAAAGCACTGGAAATGTAGTTGAATAGTATTATGTCTAGGCTAACCTGAGTTCAGATTTATAACTTCAACAGTAAGTATTTAGTATTCTCTAGGTTTTCTTACACTCTGAAATACTCTTCCAATGTAGAATTCACAAGATCTAAACTTGTAAGATCCCATTTGATTTATCTTTTGGTATGTAATGATTCTTGAAGTGCAAACATTATTAAAATGGATAACTAAACATTTATTTTAAGCAATCCTTTTCCCATATCACTCTATTATCTTTGTGTTACCTCTCTTAGTTCAAGCCTCAACAAATCCATCTTTGCTAGGAGATGATTGTGGCTCAGAGACTGTCATTTAGAAGGTTTTATTTTGCCCTAAGACTTGGAGATGCCTTCAGAAAAGGATCACTGTTCTTCCTCATTTCAATACCTAAGGGACAGGAAATGCTTCCTCCACTTACCCCACAGCTTGAATAAAATGTGCCTAGGGATAAAGTCAAGGATGTGCTTAGTTCTTAATTTGCTTGACCATTTGACAGCACTTGATAATACTGACTAGTTACAACGTTGCAACACTGCCAGTCATCATACTCTGAGCCACTTCTGTAACTCTTGATTTCCATGATATCGTGCTCTCCTAGGTTCTCTTTGCCCTTTCTGGAATCTCAATCACCTTTCTTTCTGTACCTGCCTTTAAATAAATGTTGGGATTCCCAAGGGTTCTCTTCTAGACTTTCTTCTCATCTCCTCACTTTAATCACAAATATGTGCTGATAATGTATTATTCTGCATACGTAGTTCAGAATGCTTTCCTAAAGGTAAACAGTGTACCAACTGCCTGCAAGAAAGCTCTACTTCTTTGTTCTTTGACTTTAGAAATGTGACACTTCTTTTTCTGCCCACAGGCAGCAGGTCCTCAGGGTTCATTAAAGGAAGGTGCCAAAGGTTCTCTTCAGAAAAGCTTTGGGATTCTTAATGAAGCCAAGAAGTTAGCAAATGATGTAAAAGGTTAGTGCGATCTCTTTTTATTATTATTTTCAGTGCAATTGTAGCTGTAATTAGTAGGACATTTTATCAGATTATTGGAAAAATGTAATTGTTGTGCCATGGTTTATGATTATTTTTACTATCTAATCAGTTTTACTGTATTTTGCCTTCACATGTCATTTTGTACTGAGCATTACTTCAGAATTTTTAAACCTAATTTCTGTAACATCGTTTCATCTGTATCTTAAGTATAGGAACTTTTAATTTTTAAAGTATGGTAAATTTTACAGAGCATCAAATGCCACCTTTTTTGACTTTAGAAATTATGGTCACAAATGAATGAATAAGGCAGATACAGTATAAATGTCTTTGTGCAGCTTTCGATTTTGTGGGCCACATGTCTCAAAAAGCTTTTGCCTCTTAAATACATTTTTGTGTATTTTATTCCTAATTCAAAGATCAAAGTGCACAAAATATGTGTCTTGATATCGTATGGGTTTTGCATTAAAAATTCAATACAGCCCACATTCTAGATAAGTTATTATATTTATTATTTCATTCAAATATCTCCTGTTCTCATGTAATTGCCTCCTATTTCTGTCTTTGGTCTCATTCCTTCCCCTTTGCTGGCTTGCATCCAGCTCCCCACCCTTACTGACATATTCATGTTCTCTGAAAACTTGCTGCCATTTCAAACCTCCACATTCTGCAGTGTTCATTCTTCTCTTTGGAACTCCTCATCATCCCTTTTTTCCAACCAACTACCTTCTACCAGGCCCTCAAGATTTAGTCCAAATGTATCATCTCCAGGAGGCCTGGCACCCCATCTGAATTACATGCCTCCTCTCTGTGCACCCCGTTCTCATAGACTTGTCAAATCATCAGAGCCATGGACTTAGCATCCATGTTCTAGAGGACAGTAGCAGGATCTTCTTTTTAGCTTTGTATTTTGGTGTATAGTATCACAGTGACTATCTCAATTCAGGAAATAAGCATATTTTTAAAATAAAGGAATAATGTTGGTCTTTACTAACTTTAGAAAGAAAAGAGATTTTTATCATTTATATTTGCCAGTGCTCTCAATGAATAGTCTTTTATTTCCAATAGAGGCTGGTATGGAATTACATGGTTTGTCTCCATTATAGATAGTACTCTGACAGTAAATGCTTTGGGATTGTGTATCATAAGTAAAATATGACCCCTTATATGTATAATCCTATGCAGGAAACTGTATTTGTTACAACCTGAAAAATAGCTGTAGAGTCAATCCGGTTTTCCTAATTTGGCAAGTTGGGTTATCTCATTACTTGGTCATCACGCCTTTCTCTCCAGTGCGCTTGCCCAGAGCTGACATCAGGGTGAGGTGAGAAAGGTTCAGCCACACAAGTGCCGAGTTAGATTCTGTTCCTATTTAAAATTTTTAATATTTTGCTCATATTGATCTTTTTTGAATTAAATGTGATTTAAAAAAAATACTGCATGAAAATGTTTTATCTTGAACACTGAGTTTTGGGGGGCCCCTTTGAATTTCACACCTGAGGTGAATGCCTGAGTCTCCTCACCCTGCTCCCAGCCCTGTCCTTGACTCTGTTTCCCCACAAACATTGGTGTTATGAAAATGAAAAAAGAGTCTCATGTTTTAAGAGTTTTTTCTCCAAGGGAAAAAGAAATCTAAGGACAGGTATGGTAGCCAGGGTTAGGTGACAGAAAGGTTCATTAGTTTAAATGCCCTTTTTTGTACTTCAGGTAGTACATTATTTAAAGTAATGAAAACCCACAAACTACTCAAGTAATAATTCCTCCAGAAATCCAAGCCAAGGCTCTGACGGAGATGGGAATGTTTTCCTGCTACATTATGACATTCCCCTGATTTGTGGCCAATTACACACGTTATAAAACGGCTCTTAATCAGGGAAATGCCATATATTACCACCAGGAACTGCTGAAATAGGCCCTACAGAGCAAAATACTTGACAGAAGCTATTAAAATAGAGATTTAGTCATTTCTCTCTCTATGGTGCCTGGAGTTAGAAGGAATAAAAATGGTGAGGCAGTATACCCTCCATATTTCTAATGTGTTACTTGGTTCTAGTCAGTACAATACAGTTAGTCCATGAGCTTTAGTCATGAATAACTTAGAGCTGCTCCCTGCCATCCTTATGCTGTCCTTGCCTTCAGAGAACCAGAACTTGCCAGCAGCAGTTTGTTTTGCCTTTTAAGTTTTGAGTATACATTTATTAAAAGGAAATTTGCCCTTCTGCACATTTGCCATTTGAGACCAGTCTGTATCAAATTGATTGAATGTCCCTGGAGATAAAAATTGTTTTGTTGATGGATATGGGGCTTGATACAAATTGATGACCAAAAAAGCTAGAAGATAAATTGATGCCACTGGGTGAATTAATACTACTTTGCAGATTGACAAAGGATTTTGTCAAAAAAAAAAAAAAATAGCCAGGTGAGGCTCTCATGAAATGTGTACAGGGCAAGGATTGAAGTTGAGGATGATATATTAGAAGTGTGGAAATACTAAAATTCTACAATTATATACCTTATCTTATATAGAGTAACTTTTAAATTTTATTTGCCTCTTCATTTAACCCTACTTTTCAACTTTCCTCAAATAAGTGAAATTATTTAATTACTTAGGAACAAATAGATAACATCTCTATAAAATGAATGACATGCACATTGAATAAAAAGATCTATTCTCAAGCCCAAGGATATGGAATCAATGAACTCTATGACATATGATGTTGTCCAAAACACAGAACAGCGCCAGAATTACCCCCAAAATTAATTTTAATCAAATTAATCCATATTTTCCTTCTGTACCATGAGCTTCCAGATGCTGAGTCATTAAGACCAGACAAGTGTATCAAAATGGCTTTGCGATCATGAATACAACACACTTGCAATTACTAACCTGTTAAGAGTCTGTGTTGTTATTTCAGATTAGATACAAACAGAATAAACAGGAATATTGTAGTGATATTAAACTGAAGTATGATTTAGGAATTAAAATTTGCAGGACACTAATCTTCTCAGTCTGCTGGCTTTCTGAATAAAGTAGCTATTCCTCTCTCCCAATAATAAATAAATAAAAGTATTTTTATATTATTAAAAATAGACTCCTGTTGGAAATTCCCTGGTGGTCCAGTGGTAAGGACTCCATACTTTCATTGCCAAGGGTGGGGATTCAATACCTGATCAGGCCACCAAACCCACAAGCCACATAGGACGCCAAAATATTATACATATATATATAGTGGTTTAGTCACTAAGTCGTATACAACTCTTGCAACCCATGGACTGTAGCCCTTCAGGCTCTTCTGACCATTAGATTCTCCAGGCAAGAATACTAGAGTGGACTGCCATTTCCTTCTCCAAGGGATCTTCCCAACCTAGGGATCGAACCCGGGTCTTCTGCACTGCAGACAGATTCTTTACTGACTGAGCTACCAGAGAAGTCCCAGTATGTATGTGTGTGTATATATATATGTATATAATATATATTTGGAGAAAGAAATGGCAACCCAATCCAGTAGTCTTACCTGGAGAATCCCATGGACAAAGGAGCCTGGCGGGCTACAGTTCATGGGGTCGCAAAGAGTCGGACATGACTGAGTGACTCACACACACACACACATAATATATAGTATAATATTTATATTATATTATATGTATTTTTTGCATAATTTGCATACTACCATTTGCCAGAATCCCAAAAGTAGGCAAGTGGAAGACAAACAAACCATTCCATTGACAAAAAATAATTTTGGATTAAATGGATAAAGCCAACCCTGGATCCCCTAGCCTATTGTAGCCCGAGAACAAGCTAATATTTTCCTGTATGAATTGCTGATTCCTCATGCAGAGTTTTAGTTCCTCCTTTGGTGTGTGAACAGAGAAAATTGAGAAATTAAAATAGAGTTGGACTCGGATTCAGAGTTTAAATGAGAAGTGGCAAAATAAGGGCCAAACACGAAAGGACAGAATCTGTTAGAACCAGAGAGTACTTGTCTCACTTAAAGGTATTTAAATTACATTTTTTTTAGAATACCTTGCTGGCCAAAACAGAAGGAGCCTGTAAACCCATACTCAGGCTTTGGAGCTTGTCCTAGAGGAACCACATGGAGTTTTTGATGTCTGGTTATTTTGGTTTCTCATTCAACTGGCTGAAGAGAGGACTGTCCTCTATCCTGATATCTTAAGACTTTGGAGATGATAGTGAAAGCGAAGTCACTCAGTGGTGTCTGACTCTTTGCAACCCCATGGACTGTAGTCAACCAGATTCCTCCGTCCATGGGATTTTCGAGGCAAGAGTACTGGAGTGGGCTGCCATTTCCTTCCCCAGGGGATCTTCCTGACCCAGGGACTGAACCCAGGTCTTCCACATTTCAGGCAGACACTTTAAGGTCTGAGGCACCAGGGAAGCCCGGTAGACATGTTGCCAGACAAATCCCCCTTCTCTCCTCTCCTCAGGCTTCAGCTATAATCTGGTAGTGGGAGGAAGAACATGTTCAGTTGCAGCAAATGGTTATTGAGGGCCTAGCAAGCACTGTGCCCAAGGCAAACAAGAATTGATTTGGCACTTTTTAATCAGGACAAAGTTTCCCAGTAACATGCCTTCCTATAAACACAGGCCCTATTTACTGATCTTAGAGGTTCCCTTGCATGGTACATGTAAGGGATATGTCTGGGCAAAAGAGGAAATCAGAGATAAGACACATCCCAAACTTGTGACAGCAACTGAGAAAAGGTAAGCATAGGAAAAATGTAATGGAAGAGGGGTAGGTGTGCCCCAGTGTGGAAAGACTGGGTGGAGCAACCTCATCAAATCAATTGAAAGGAGGCCAGCAACAAGAATGGGATTCTGGATTTCACCCAACTTTCTTCCTTACTTAGCTGCTCTTCCTTCAGTATGAGTGTTGGGATCCTGCACTCAATGGTGGGGTTGACTTGAGGCCAGGTTCATGTAAGTAGATGAAAAATTACAGTAAAGTGACTTGAGATAAATTTTACCTCTTATGTTCTTAAAACATTCAAAGGCAAAAACATTATATAATAAAATTAATAAATTGTATAGAGTAATCAAGGGCTTCCCAGGTGGCTCAGTGGTAAAGACTCCAACTGCCAATGCAGGAGACATAGGAGACGCAGGTTTGATCCCTGGGTCAGGAAGGAAATGGCAACCCACTCCAATAGTCTTGCCTGGGAAATTCTATGAACAGAGGACCCTGGTGGGCTACAGTCCATGCAGTCACAAAGAGTTGAACATGACTAAGTGACTGAGCTCGCATCCATAGAGTAATCACATATTATAAAATGTGGTAAAGTTGACCATTTTTGTATGTAAGTGAAAGTGTTAGTTGCTCAGTCATGTCCAACTCTGCAACCCATGGACTGTACCCCACCAGGCTCCTCTGTCCATGGGACTATCTAGACAAGAATACTGGAGTGGGTAGCCATTCCTTTCTCCAGGGGAATCTTCTTGACCCAGATATCGAACCCAGGTCTCCTGCATTGCAGGCATATTCTTTACCATCTGATTCTGCAACATAATCATTTAAGTCAAAGAAATTCTGTTTGAATACACTGCATACATATAGTAGCGCCAGCACTTTAACTAGCCCAAGTTAATGTGGTTCCAAAGATGATGTTTTTAAGCACTGCTGGATAAAAACACTGGCTTTTTGCCATGGTGTAGAGGTGACACATTACCATTCACGGCCCTAACAAATGTTTGATAAATGAGTGAATGGATGAGCATTGCAGGAATCTCTCATTACCAGAAAGGTCAAAATCAAGGTTTTCACCTCATACAGATCCCTTACCTCTTCCAAACTCTCTGCTTCAGAACTGTGGATAAAGCACTGCATAAGTTAACCTGCTCTCTAATTCAGAAGGGATGCTGGGCTGAATGAGTTATAAGCTGGAATCAAGATAAACAGGAGAAACATCAACAACTTCAGATATGCAGATGATACCACTCTAATGGCAGAAAGCAAAGAGGAACTAAAGAGTCTCTCAATGAGGGTGAAGGAGGAGAGTTAAAGAGCCAGCTAAAAACTAAATATGAAAAAAATAAAAATCATGACATCTGGCCCCATTACTACATGGCAAATAGAGGGGGAAGATGGAAGTAGTGACAAATTTCCTCTTCTTGGGCTCTAAAATCACTGTGGATGGTGACTGCAACCATGAAATCAGAAGACATTTGCTTCTTGGCAGGAAAGTTCCAACAAACCTAGACAGTGTGTTGACAAGCAGAGACATTACTCTGCCTACAAAGGTCCATATAGTCAAGGTTATGGTCTTCCTAGTGGTCCCTTACTGTTGTGAGAGCCGTACCGTAAAGAAGGCAGAGTGCCAAAGAACTGATGCCTTCGAATTATGGTGCTGGAGAAGATTCCTGAGAGTCCCTTGTACAGCAAGGAGATCAAATCAGTCAGTCTTAAGGGTAATCAACCCTGAATAATCATTGCAAGAACTGATGCTGAAGCTGAAACTCCAGTATTTTGGTCATCTGATGTGAACAGCTGATTGGAAAAGTCTCTGATGCTGGGAAAGATTGAAGGCAGAAGGAGAAGAAGGCATCAGAGGATGAGATGGCTGGATGGCATCACCAACGCAATGGACATGAATTTGGACAAACTGCAGGAGATGGGACAGAGAGGCCTGGTGTGCTACAGTCCATGGAGTTGCAAAGGGTCAGACAAAACTGGTTGACTAAACACCAACAATTCAGAAGGAGCCTCAACAACAAAGGATGAAACATGATTGTTACTTTGTAAAACATTTGTATAAAAAATCTTAAAAGAGAAGCCATTCCTCCATTTTTTGATAAAGAAGCAAATCATAAGTGATACTGAGTTTAAGTAGTAGCTCATAAGACAAATTTCATGATAATGAAAATTTTGTTTGCAAAATGTTATCTATATGGTAATTTGCAGTAGTTCCATTTAACTAGACCCCTTCAATATTAAAAACAATTCTACAAACTTCACCCTTATGAATGAGAGAGTCTCTCAAGGTATTTATTTGTGCTTTGTTATCCACTCCAGGATTCTGGCCTGGAGAATTCCATGGACTGTATAGTCCATGGGGTCAGAAAGAGTCAGACACAACTAAGTGACTTTCACTTTCATGTGAGTAAGTTAAAAATTGCATTTGAGGAACTTAATTAGATATGTTTGAATAGTCAAAATAGAACATTCCCATTAAAATATATAAAATCATTCTTATATTTAGTTGATAATGGGGGCCATATATTAAGAACATATAAAAGGAAAATAAACAACTTTAGATTCTAGATGATTCACTTTAAACACAGAAGAAAGTAAATCATAAATAACATTACTGAAAACTGGCAAAAATAACCAAAGCAGTTCTCAACCCAATGTGAATTACCAAACCAATGTGAATTATTTTGTAACCTTTTAATAACTGCATAATAAATCCAGTACTTTCTCATACATCCTTCAACTGATTTCTCGTATCAGTCATATGAAGTTATCTTCATTTTACACATGTAAAAATGGATAGAAATGACAGTTGAACCCACATCTTCCAACTCTAGTCCTATAATTATTTCATTGCACTATACTACTTTCTCTAATGGCTAAAATATGTAAAAGGAGGCATCATCAATGATCAAAGAAATACTTGTAATAGCTTTATTTTGAATTATTACATAGTTCAATATTACCAGTTCCAATAAGCTAAATGCTAATACATTTAGCACAGTAACAGGAACATGGTCAACATGAGTAAATTAGTACTGTTATTAATGGAAGTGACTTGCAACTGTGTCTAGTGATTTTCATTCTGAATATACCTACCTCACTCAGTGTTACAGAACAAAGGGCACTGACATTGTCAGGCGTGTTCACAGTCCAGCCTGGCTGCTCTGCTTCTTTTCCCTCAGTTTATGAGCCCTGTCTCTGCCAAACTCATTCCTGAACATTTGTCTTCTAATGTGTGGGGAGTGCATGAGAAAGGGAGAGCTAAAATCAGAGCACGTATATGTAGCCTTTGAGGTTCAGTGGGTGTGGGATCTGGAGAGAGCATAAGTGACTTAGCTATAGCTAATGGGTATGAAAAGTGAGGAAATAAGGAGAGAAAGGTGTGCAAGGTAGCACTGTGGATTACAATATGGCTCCTTTTCTTGTTTATCAGAAATTATGAGTTGGAATCGATTTATCTTAACTACCAATAATTCTCTTTTTGTCCATGTTACCATTCAAACTGAACCACATGGGTTCTTTCTTTCATTTTAATTATAGAAACCTCTGCCTCGGGTATCTTCATTTAAAGGCAGCCTTGGATCATTTGTTTTCCTAGGTTTGCTTGGCTAACATTGTATAAGTTTTCCATCTTAAAATCTGCAGTTATTTTCTGCACACAACTTTTGTTTATCTGAAGAATTAGACTGACAAAGTGATAAAGTGTTTAGACTTGGTTTGAGAAATTCCAAAAGGTACTTCAGAGAAAAATGATCAGTGTATAAGAAAGGATAAACTAAGAAGAAAATAGAGTCAAATCCTGAAACAAAGAAATCAGAATAGGCTCAGAATATTCCCATTTTGAATTTCTAGTACAGAAAGCAGGGGAACAAAATTACTGCTTTGAAACTTGAGGAATGACAGTAACAATGTTCCTCAAATCAGTCTTTGTTCTGAATAATTGGCCTGATTGTTCAGCCAGTATTTGTTATCAGAATTCATAGAATAGTATAAACCAAGTGATGCCCTTTAAATTAATGGTTTTCTCAGTTATACATGAATATCTTGCTTGCCAGCACATTTTAAGTATTTCATTGTTTAAAAAGTCAAATCCAATCATGAAACTAAGAAATGAAATTTGTACTGTTCCATTTCCTTAATTGATTAAGACTTCTAAATTAATATCAAAAGAACCGCCTTTAACTATTCTCAGGGAATTTGTATAGATATCACAGTCATAGTGAGATTGTCTTTATTTCAAAAAGTATTCTTTCCATAACCTATTCAAAGATTTTATTTTAGTACAGTGAAAATAACAGAAGTATTAAAAGAAAGATAAATTGTGATTGACAGAGGAGAAAATCTAATTACTTGGAAAGTATATTTTGAAGGACTAGCATTGAAAATAATATCTTAGTGACTGAAATGGACATATTGATGTTTTAGAGCCATGTTTTTCTGGAATATTTTATGCTTTAGTTTTCCATGATATTAGGTCTTTGGCTTGGAACCTAAAAGCAGATGCCTCCAACAATATTATGTGCTTATATTACTGTGGTATAACAGTGGTGTAATTCAT